>NC_059102.1:39127527-40422527 GCF_020740685.1 Jaculus jaculus
GCCCATTCATTTCCTTGCCCATATGTTCCATTGGGATGTTAATCCCTTTTTGCTTTCTGCCTTTTATTACCTTTCTTTGCTTCCTGCATTTTAAAAGTTAGTTTAATTAACAGCAGAAAGTTATCTATTAGTAAGAGCTATGATCTTTTATTTTATTTTATTTATTTGAATGTGACAGAGAGGGCTGGAGAGATGGCGTAGCGGTTAAGCGCTTGCCTGTGAAGCCTAAGGACCCCGCTTCGAGGCTTGATTCCCCAGGACCCACGTTAGCCAGATGCACAAGGGGGCGCACGCGTCTGGAGTTCCTTTGCAGTGGATGGAGGCCCTGGTGCACCCATTCTCGCTCTCACTCTCTATCTGCCTCTTTCTCTCTCTGTCACTCTCAAATAAATAAATAAAAATCTTTAAAAAAAAAAAAAAGAAAGTGACAGAGAGAGAAAGAGGCAGATAGAGAGTGAGAGCGAGAATGGGTGCACCAGGGCCTCCATCCACTGCAAAGGAACTCCAGACGCGTGCGCCCCCTTGTGCATCTGGCAAACGTGGGTCCTGGGGAACCGAGCCTCAAACCGGGGTCCTTAGGCTTCACAGGCAAGTGCTTAGCCGCTAAGCCACCTCTCCAGCCCTATGATCATTTTTTTTCTATGATCAATTCTTTAAAAATGTTTCTGTTTATTTTTGCTTATTTATTTGAGAGCAACAGACAGAGAAGGAGGCAGAGAGAGAGAGAATGGGCACACCAGGGCCTCCAGCCACTGCAAATGAACTCCAGATGCATGCTCCCCCTTGTGCATCTGGCTTATGTGGGTCCTGGGTAATCAAGCCTCGAACCGGGGTCCTTAGGCTTCACAGGCAAGTGCTTAACTGCTAAGCCATCTCTCCAGCCCCTCTATGATCATTTTTGATTGAGTAATCCAATCATGGAGTATAGACACACAAAGGCAGAAAAATGAGGGTACAAAGCCAGGTGTGGTGGCACACACCTTTATCCCAGCACTCGGGATGCAGAGTGAGGAGGATTGACATGTGTTTGAGGATACCCTGAGACTACATAGTGAATTCCAGGTCATGCTAGGCTAGAGAGAGACCCTATTTCGGGGGGGGGGGGGGGGGAATGAGAGTAGAGATCTACCTGTAGAATTACAAGCAGTTTCTAATGACTGTTCAGCCGGTGAATAAAATGGTATGTGTGGGCTGGAGAGATGGCTTAGCGGTTAAGCTCTTGCCTGTGAAGCCTAAGGACCCCGGTTCGAGGCTCGGTTCCCCAGGTCCCACGTTAGCCAGATGCACAAGGGGGCGCACGCGTCTGGAGTTCGTTTGCAGAGGCTGGAAGCCCTGGCGCGCCCATTCTCTCTCTCCCCCTCTATCTGTCTTTCTCTCTGTGTCTCTTGCTCTCAAATAAATTAATTAATTTTAAAAAATTTAAAAAAAATGGTATGTGTGTTAGCTAATAATATGCTCACTATTGAGACATGTAGATTAGGCAAAATGGAAAGCAATAAGCTACCACACACCTGGAAAACCTGGAGATTATAGAGATCCAATGAAGGGTTTCTTACAAGGTAATGGTGTAATGTTTAGAAAAATGATACTACAAGTATGGGCCAAAGATCAGACAGAATACAAATGGACAAAACTGCATAGACTCTTTAGTGATAGTATATACAGAAGTAATAAAACCTTTGATCAAACAAGAATTTTATAAACATCTTAAAAGACCTCTTAGTATACTGATCTTTACTATAAGATGCCAAATGGTGTCTTCTAGTACATGAACTTCACATGCTTAGCAAATTCTCCTGGCATACACATAATGCTTTCCATTTTAATTAAGACTCATGTCTAGTAAAATAATCATTTTTTAGAATTTTAAAATTATTTTTATTTTTTAGAGAGCAAGTGCCAGGACCTTCAGCCTGCTGCAAATGAACTCCAGACACATGCACCCTTTGTGACACATGTGTGACATTGCATCACTGTGCATCAGGCTATGTGGGACCTGGAGAGTTGAACATGCATCCTTAGGCTTTGCAGGTAAGTGCCTTAACCACAAAAGCATCTTTCCAGCCCAAAATAATCATTTCTAGACATGTCTTTTAGAGTTAGGAAATAACCTATGTCCTCTCTTCCACAAATAAGAGAAAGCTCATGAAGTAGTAACTAGGAAGGTATTTCCTAATGACTTTTTATTTATTGCAGTTTTATTGTTCTCTCACCCTTTAATCTAGAAAAATATTTGTCATTGTACACTACAGAAATATCAGAACAACTTATTGAGTGTTAAATCTACTTAACTAATTCTATCCTACTATAGGAATTAGGATTAAATACAATGTATAGACTTCGTAAACCTGGGTTGCATAAAACTAAAATAATATACAAATTCAGTAATTCAGGATAGAAATAATAAAAAGAAACATTAGAATATTAATTCTCCACCTTTCAAAACCTAGCTAATCACCAGCTAAAATTAAAAATTAGACAAGTATAACTCAGTGCTGCAGAGTTGCCTAGCATGCACTAGATCCTCAGTTCAATCCCCAGTATACCTAAACAAAGTTTAACTAGGCATGGTGTGCTACGATGGTAATCCCAGCAGTGGAAAGCCTGACACAGAATAATCACCAGTTTTAGAACACCCTAGGCTATACAGCAAGAGCCTGTCTCAAAAAAGATTTCAAGTTTCAAAAAAATGGTTTAATCTTTACATTAGAAAAAATTTAAAAATTTCTCATGAACTTTGAGAGATTTTAGAAATTGAGCACATTACCTATTATTATAAATTGACAGTATCTAAAAGTATCAATGTATTTAATTAAAAATTCTATCAAATTTAAACAAAATTAATGTTTAAGACTACAAACAGCACATATGAGAATGCAAAACCATCCATCCCTCATATTGTTCTGCTCACTGTCCTAGGTTTATGCACTCAGGGTTGTCTATAATGCTAATAATGGTTATTTTTTGCATATAGAACTTAAGTTGACTCTACTCTTATCTAATACTACCCTATGATACATTTTTTACAATATTTTATGTATGTGTGTCTGTATGTACATATGTATGTATTTGCAAGCAGAGGAAGACAGAGGAAATAGAAAATGGGCTCACCAAGGCCTCTAGCCACTGCAAATGAACTCCAGGTGCATGTACCACCTTGTGCATCTGGCTTATGTTGGTATTGGGAAATTAAACCTGGGGCCCTTAGCCTTCGCAGGCAAGTGCCTTAACCACAGAGCCATCCCTTCAGTCCATAGTATTGTATTTCTTTTTTTATCCTTTTTTTTTTTTTTTTTTTTTTGAGGTAGGGTCTCACTCTAGCTCAGGCTGACCTACAATTCACTATGTAATCTCAGGGTAGCCTTGAACTCATGGCAATCCTCCTACCTCTGCCTCCCAAGTGCTGGGATTAAAGGCACACCCGGTGTATTTATTGTATTAAAAAAAAAAAAAAAAGAAAGATTTGGTTTTGCAAAAGCAACCTCTGTAAACCTAGTTGGAAATATCTGGCTAGCCCAAAAACTATATAATAAGAACACCCTTCCACTGAGATTCTTAAATGCTAGCGCTATTACTGTTACAGGGAAAATTAATTAATAGTCATTATCTTCATCATAATTTATCAAATATGGTTTTATGTTAATTCAGTTTGTTCTTTAAAGGTGTTTTCCTTCTGCAAACAGAACTGCTTGGTTCAAAGTCACCTTGATTTTTTGGACACTAGTTTTTGAGACAGGCTCTCCCTATGCAGCCGAGGCTGGTTTCTCACTTGACCTCCTGCCTCAGCCTTCCAAGGGGTTGGTTTACAAGCATGTTCTACAATACCCAGTTTTTGGAACATTCTTAAAATCTTAGTGTAACAAAGACTAAAATGTAGCTGTTGGTAATACGCCCCGGAAATTTCTGCATACAAAGTAATGTGTTTAACTGAAGCAGTAATGGTATGACAAATATGTACCCAAACAGCAGAGTCACACCTAACTCCAGCTAGACAGACTGTCCATGGAGGCACTGGTATATACAAATTAGCTACATATGGTTGAACAACTTCTAGAGGGCAATCTATAGGACTAATTAAGTTGTGGTTCTCCAGTTTCTTACTGGTCAAAGGAACTGCTTCTATGTGGCAAGACTACTTAGACCCATTTCAGATTAAACTAAAAGTTTTAAATTTTCACAGGGAGATGAATTGAGGGCCAGGATTCTATCTTGACCTCTGTGGGTACCATTTGCTGAGAGTTGGGAAAGACACTGAATTGGGCTTCTTGTTGTGTACAAAGTATCTCCCTACAACTGCTCATTTCCCTACCTACAGTATAATCATTAGTGAATCAGCTACTACAGCAATTGCAAAAGGTCTATAAAAAGTAAGCTTCAAAAGATTCTTTTTTTAAAAAAGTTAAAGCAAGGTTGGGTATGGTGGCACAAGCCTTTCATCCCAGTACTTGGGAAGCAGAGGTAGGAGGATTGCCTTGAGTTCAAGGCTAGCCTGAGACTACACAGTGAATTCCAGGTTAGCCTGGGCTATAACAAGACCCTACCTCAAAAAAAAAAAAAAAAAATGAAGCAGTTCCCCCAAATTCCTATCTGTATCTTTACAATGAAGAGCAAATGTCTTAAGGACCTCAACAAAACTCATTTTTTACATGCTGACTTGAGATCAAATATGTGGTTAAGTGCCCGACTACATTTCTAAATATGTGTTAAACTTTCTTCCTTATGAAGTATTTCTGGTAGCAAGGTAAAAGATGTGAATGTCTCTACTTCCACAGTACAGCCCTATAACAACTCAAAAGAAACTTTGGAAGATCCTATAAATGAATTAATTTAAAGCCTTAAAAACTGTTTTGACTTATTAACTATGGCAGGAAACTGACAGCTGGAAAAGATAAAACTGTAACTCTCCTTACACATTATCATACACTCAAAAGAGCATGAAGCCTTAAAAATATGTTTTCAGGATGCCAGGCGTGGTGGTGCACGCCTTTAATCCCAGCACTTAGGAGGCAGAGGTAGGAGGATCGCCATGAGTTCAATGCCAGCCAGAGACTACATGGTGAATTCCAGGTCAGCCTGGGCTAGAGTAAGATTCTACCTAAAAAAAGGAAGGAAAGAAAGAAGAAAGAAAGAAAGGGAGGGAGGGAGGGAGGGAGGAAAAAAGGAAGGAAGGAAAAGAAAAGAAAGCCTATGATTTTACCCACACCATTTGCCGTAGGGGTAACTGCAGTGGTTTCTGATCTCAGCCCATATATGCTTATTGTTATCCATTTCATCATCATAAAAATAGGTCATCTTATTTAGATCTTTTCTAAGGAGACTGACTGCTAGCTAGAGGAGGAACTATGAAAACCAAATTATTATTGCTGATACGCTAGACTGATTCAAAGGTTTGCTTTTCATCCCAGGATTTTTCCAGTAACTTGCAGTATTTGTTTGTTTGTTTTTAAGACAGGGTCTTCACCAGGCATGGTGGCACACACTTTGAATCCCAGAACTTGGGAGGCAGAGGTAGACTGCTGTGAGTTCAAGACCATCATGGAGACTACAGACTGAGTTCCAGGTCAGCCTGGGCTAGAGTGAGACCCTACCTCAAAAAAGCAACAGCAAAAAAACAGGGTCTCATTATGTGGTTCTGTATTTACCCTAAAATCTCAATCCTACTACAACAGTCTACTTGGTGCTAATATTGTAGACATGTGTCACCAGACCTGGATAGAGATGAAGGGGGGAAGAGAGGGAGAGAGGGAGATGGCAAGAGTCAGAAAGAGGAGAAAGTAGGGGAGGGGAGAAGACAAAAGGGGAAGAGGAGAGGGGAGTGGAGTGAGAAGGAGGGAGGGAGGGTGCCTGTACACACCATGGTGAATGTGTGGCTTCAGAGGACAACTTGAGGTATTAGTCCTTGCCTGCCACTTTGTATGAGGCCAGGGACTCTTGTTTCCTGCTACAATTATTACAGAAGCCCACTACACCTTCTAGTTTTTTTACATGGGGTCTGGGGACTGAATTCGGGCACCCCAGCTTGAGCTGCAAGTCCTTTATCCAATCAGGCATCTCCTCAGCCCTGTTCAACAATTCTTATTAAAATTCCAGCAGTTTGCTGGGCATGGTGGCACACACCTTTAATTCCAGCACTTGGGAGGCAGAGGTAGGCAGATCACCATGAGTTCAAGGCCACCCTGAAACTACGTAGTGAATTCCAGGTCAGCCTGGGCTAGAATGAGACTCTATACCTTGAAACCCCCCCCCCAAAAAAAATTATATATATTCCAGCAGTCTGAGGCTGAAGAGATGGCTCAGCAGTAAAGTCCCAAGTTCATTTCCCCAGTATCCAGGTAAAGCCAGATGCACAAAGTGGTACATACATCCGGAGTTTATTTGCAGTGGCTAGAGGCCTGACGTGCCCATTCTCATTCTCTTTCTACTTGCAAATAAATAAGTAAAATAAATTTTAAATTCCAGCAGCATAGGCTGGAGAGATGACTTAGCAGTTAAGGCACTTGCCAGCAAAGCCAAAGGACCAGTTTCAATTTCCCAGTCCCCATGTAAAGCTGGATGCACAAGGTAGTGCATGTGTTAAGTTTGTTTGCAGAGGCTAGAGGCCCTAGCTCACCCATTCTCTCTCTCTCAAAAAAATAAATATAACTGGGCATGGTGGTGCACGCCTTTAATCCCAGCACTCGGGAGGCAGAGATAGGAGGATCACCATGAGTTCGAGGCCACCCTGAGACTACATAGTGAATTACAGGTCAGCCTGAGCTAGAGTGAGACTCTACCTTTAAAAAAATATACACACACATATATATATACACACACACACACACATGCATACATACACACACACATATATACATATATATATATACACAAACACACATATATACATATATATATACACAAACACACATATAGATAGATATATTACATATTTATATATATAATACACACATATAAAATATTTTTAAAATTCCAGCAGTCTATTATGAAGAAATAGAAGATTATAAAGTTTATATGCAATGCAAAGGATCTAATATTGTGTAGTCTACTCATAGGAAGTAATAATGGTGCAACATTTAGTTCAATGTATATAAAGAACTCACAAAATCAAAAATAAAAATGTTAACTACAAAAAAAATATTAACTACATAGATTTTCAAGACTTAACCAAGCATTTCAAAAAAGCTTACATGAGTCCAATAAGCGCATGAAAAAGAATTCATCATTAATCATTAGGCATAGGGAAGTTAAAATAAAACTTAGAAATACTCTTCACAATCACTAGAATATTCAAAATAGAAAAGAGTGCCAAACTTCAAATATTTGTAAGGATATAGTTACTGATCTCTCATACATTACTGGTGAGAATGTAAGGTAGTAGCATAACCTGTTTGGAGAGCCATGTGGCAGTTTCGTGTAAAATTTAAACATGCATTTATCTCTACCCTATGACCTAGCAATTTTACCCATAGGTATTTTCCTAAGTGGTAAAAAGTACACAAAAATGCTTACAACAAAAGTATCTACTGGGGCTAGAGAGATATTTTAGTCATAAAGGCACTTCCCTGGCAAAGCCAAAGGACCCAGGTTCAGTTCCCCAGTACCCACATATACCAGATACACAAAGTGGTACATCCATCTGGAGTTCATTGCAGTAGCTAGAGGTCCTGGTATGCCCATTCTCTCTATTTGTCCCCCTCCCAGTCTAATAAATAATTTTTTTTTTAAAGTATTTCAGCCAGGAATGGTGGTGCACACCTTGAATCCCAGCACTCAGGAGGCAGAGGGAGGAGGATCACCATGAGTTCCAGGCCACCCTGAGACTACATAGTGAATTCCAGGTCAGCCTGGGCTACAGTGAGACCCTACCTCAAAAATCAAACAAAAAAAAAAAAAATACACACACACACACACACACACACACACACACACACACATATTTTTATATTTACTGGGGCTGGCAAGATGGCTTAGCAGTTAAAGCGCTTGCCTGCAAAATCCCAGGACTCAAGTTCAATCCTCTAGTACCCAAGTAAGCCAGATGCACAAGGTGGCAAATAAGTCTGTAGTTTGTTTGCTGAGTGGCTAAGAGGCCCTGCCTGGTATACCAATTCTATCTTTCTCTCTCTCAAATACATAAATAAAAATACTTTTCAAGTACTTACAACTGCTTTATTTACAAAAAACCCTATACAGCCCAAATGTCTATCAGCCAGCATGCAACTAAGTGGGGTGAAGTGACCTGTCACAACGATTTCAGCACTTGAGAGGCTGAGACAGGAAGACTGCAATAAATTTGAGGCCAACCTAGATACACAGTGAGTTCAAAGCCAATTGTGGACTACAGTATAATACCTAGCCACCAAACAAATGACCAGAATAGTCAGATCTGGGGCTGGGTAGGTTGCTCAGTGGTTAAAGGTACATTTTTACAAAGCCTGTTGACCCAGGTTTGATACTCTAATACCACATAAAGCCAGATACACAAAGTGTACATGTATCTGGTGTGCCTTTGAAATGGCAAGAGGCCTTAATGTGCCTATAAGACTCTCATATTTTCTGGATCTACCTATCTAATAAACAAAACTTTAAAAAAAAAAAAAGATACAGAGCTGGAGAAATGGCTAAGAAATGGTGAAGGCATTTGCCTGCAAAGTCAAAATAAAAACAGATTCGATTACCCAGGACCCACATAAGCCAGAGCACAAGATGCCCCATGCATCTGGAGTTATTTGCAGCAGCCAGGTGCCCTGCACCTAATTCTCATTCACTCTCTCTCTCTCAAATAAACAAAAAATTAAAATATGTTTTTTAAAATTAACGTACAGAGGCAGAGATTTTTTTTCTACCATCAACTTCTTCCTCCTCTGTTCCTTTTTTAGTTAATTCCTATTAGTTTTTTACTGTTCAAATCAAAATCCTTTTTTAGGCAGGCGTGGTGGTGCACGCCTTTAATCCCATCACTTGGGAGGCAGAGATAAGCAGAGATAAGAGGATTGCAGTGAGCTCAAGGCTACCCCGAGACTACATAATGAATTCCAGGTTAGCCTGTGCTAGAGTGAAACCCTACCTTGAAACACCAAAAAAAAAAAAAAAAAATCCTTTTCTCAGAAGTTCCAAATTTCTATTATTCCAACATCCCTTTTCCCCATACACATACAATTATACATGCAGAGAACCACAGCACCTTTCAAAATATCTATCATGTTCCTCATATGTAATGTTCCTATTTCTCCCATTAGAGTCTAAGTACCAGGACTAGGGAGATGTCTCAGTGGTTAAAGACACCTGCTTGCAAAGTCTGCAAACCTGGGTTAATTCTCCAGCCACCCACATAAAACTGGATGGGCATTCATATGAGCAGCAACAGACCCTGGAGCACATGCAGGCTCCCTAGATTCTAAGTATCATGGAAGCAGGAATGGAATTCGCTCTGCCCCATTCCTGTATTCCTGCAAATAGATGCTAACAGAATACTGAGCTCAACGAATAAATTAAAAGCACAATCCAACCAAATCATCTAAACTAATGTCCCCAAAGCAAACAAGGGATCTTATTTGTTTAAAACCTCCATTACAAATCAACATACCTTTATTTAACAGAAAACAGTTTGGATTAGTATCAATGAGTCATTCACTACCTACTTCCTTGTCAACTTGGCTGGGAAATACAGGCTTGGCTTCTGTGCCCTTCGGCTTGCTAGTCTCTCTTAATAAGGTACATTTGCTATTAACCTATGTTGTGCATTTTTATTATGTGTTTCTCCTGTTTCTAAAATATCAAACCTAAAGAAATTATTTAACTCATTACACAAAAGGTAGCTGTTGCAGGTTAGTGGTTTCACATAAAAATGTAAATACATAAAATGACACTGCTACCAAAAGCTCAGGAGAGCTTTTCAACATTGAGTAAACAAAATGCAACATAAAGAATAAATTGGAGCCGGGCGTGGTGGCGCACGCCTTTAATCCCAGCACTCGGGAGGCAGAGGTAGGAGGATCGCCATGAATTCAAGGCCACCCTGAGATGACAGAGTTAATTCCAGGTCAGCCTGGACCAGAGTGAGACCCTACCTCAAAAAAAAAAAAAAGAATAAATTGGGGGTTGGAGAGATCTTAGCGTTAAGGCGTTTGCCTGTGAAGCCAAAGGACCCAGGTTCGATTCCCCAGGACCCACGTAAACCAGATGCACAGGGCACATGTGTCTGGAATTCGTTTGCAGTGGCTAGAGGCCCTGGTGTGCCCATTCTCTCTCTGTCTCTCTTCTCTCTCTGCTTGCAAATAAATAAGTAAATAAAATTTTTAAAAAAGAATAAAGTGGGGCTAGAGTGATTTAAGTGATTAAGGCATTTGCCTGCCAAGCCTAATGACCTGAGTTCAATTCCCCAGTACCCATGTAACTCAGATACATAGAGTAGCACATGTATCTGGAGTTCCTTTACAGTGTCTAGAGGCCCTGGCACACACATAACACACACATTCATTCTCTCTCTCTCCCTCTCTCTCTCTCTCTCTCTCTCTCTCTCTCTCTCTCTCAAACTCTCTATCTCTGCTTGCAAATAAATAACTAAATATTTTTAAAAATGAATAAAGATGGGCTGGAGAGATGGTTTAGCAGTCAAAGGGCTTGCCTGTGAAGCCCAAGGACACAGGTTCAGTTCTCCAGGACTCACGTAAGCCAAATACACAAGGTGGTGCATGTGTTTGGGGTTAGTCTGCACTGGCTAGAGGCCCTGGCGCACCCATTCTTTCTCTATCTGAGCCTCTCTGTCTTGCTCTAATAAATAAATAAAATAATTTTTTAAATGAATAAGCCAGGTGTGGTGGTACACACCTTAAATCCCAGCACTTGGGAGATAGAGCTCAAGGCTACCCTGAGACTACATAGTGAATTCCAGGTCAGCCTGAGCTAGAGTGAGACCCTACTTCCAACAACAACAACAAAAACCATGAATAAAGTAGCAGAAAAAGAAAATATACAACAGGCAGATTATAGATGAAAAAACACCACCAGCACAAAAAAATAGTTTCACAAAAGAAGGCATCTAGTATTTTACAAAACAAACTAAGCAAAAGTAAATCCATTTACAGAAATCAAATTATGCCAAACTAACCAAGCAAGTATCTACAGTAAACACAAGGTGAAGTGTTGGGTACAATGTGAATAATCTGTATGTTTTGGTTTTTGGAGACAAGGCCTTGCTTTGTAATGCATGTGGCTTTGAACTCATGATCCTTGTGTCTCAGCTTCCCCAGCACTAGTTATACTAGTGTGCACCACCTCAGCAGTTCAGAGATTACACACAATTAATATGTACTTTCTTAAAAATGACTTGGCACCAAAAACAGCAATTTGGTATATTATGCTACATCCATCACATGCTTCCAGCTTCTTAAAGCAGTTAACATTACACAAAAACTTCCAGAATCAACTCCTCATATAAAAACTAAAGATGCCCAGAAGTCGTCTTTGTCATAATGACCTCCCCTCTCTTCATTCTCTATTAAAATTTTCATCACTGAAATGAATCATAATTAACATTACAGAAAATCAATATAAGAATGAACAGAAGACTGAAGAGGTGACACATGCATCTGTATGCAGTGGCTGGAGGCCCTGGCACACCCATTCTTTATCCCCTACTTCTCTCAAATAAATAAACAAAATATTTAAAAATTAAAAATGAGAATAAAAACTAGCAAGGTTATTAGTAATGAAGTGCTTCCCTACACTGAACCTATGAAGCCCCAGGTTTAATCCGTAGTGTTAGGGAGTGAAAAGGCTTTAAGAGGAAAGTAAAACTAGTGTACATAAAAATAAAGCTTCATATACACATTGTTTTTCAAAGTAGGGTCTCACTCTAGTCCAGGCTAACCTGGAAGTCACTATGAAGTCCCAGGGTGGCCTCAAACTCATGGTGACCCTCCTACCTCTGCCTTCCGAGTGCTGGGACCAAAGGTGTGCACTATCATGCCTGGCACATTATATATTTTATAACTAATTTAGGGAGAAATGGCTTAGCAGTTAATGTACTTTCCTGCAAAGCCAAATGACATGGGTTCAATTCCCCCCAGGAAAGCAAGATGTAAAGCCAGATGCACAAAGTGGCACATGCATCTAGAGTTCATTTGCAGTTGCCAGAGGACCTGGCACACCCATTCTCTGTCTCCCTTCTCTCTGCTTGAAAATAAATAAATATTTTTCTTCTTTAATATTTTAGTTTTATTTATTTGAGAGTCAGAGAGAGAGAGAGGCGCAGACAGAGAGAGGGTGAATGGGCATGCCAGGGCCTCCAGCCACTGCAAACAAACTCCAGATGCATGCACCACCTTGTGCATCTGGCTTATGTGATGTGGGTCCTGGGGAACTGAACCTGGTATGGTGGTGCACATCTTTAAAAGGCTGAGGAATGAGGATTGTTGTGATTTTGAAGCCAGCCTGAAACTACACAGTGAAATCCAGGTCAGCATGGGCTACAGGGAAACCCTTCCTCAAAAATCCAAAACCCAAAAAAAAAAAAAAAAAAAAACAGAAAAATATTTTTAAAAATTAAAGTGTTTTGCAGCAGTGGATCCTGCAAGCCTTAAGACTGGCCATTATAGGCTAAATGTGCCAACTAAGGTCATGGTGCCATGTCTGTTATGGGGAAACAAATGGCTCTCTAATTGGACTGGAGGCCCGTTTCATAGTAGTAACACATAATACATAACTAGTACTGAAAACCTAGTCAAAAGCCTATGGCTAAGCAGGTCATGAACCCTGGGGGCTGCTGTTGTCTGGCTAGATGCATTTATTATGTCCTCCAAACTGCCCTTTTAGGTTTATGTCCATATATATTTTTTTAATTTTTTTTTGAGGCAAGCCCAACAGACTGGCCTTTTTTATGTCAGAGGGAGAGAGAACTGACGTGCCAAGACCTCCAGCCACTGCAACTGAACTCCAGACACATGTGCCCCCTTGTGTCACTTTGTAGGTCTGGTTTACGTGCTTACATGGGACCGGGAGAGTTGAACACGAGTCCTTAGACTTCGCAGGCAAGCGCCTTAACTGCTAAGCCATCTCTCCAGCCCTATACCCATATATTCATGCTACTCTCGCTTTTAGTTTGAGAAGCTTCTCTTTTCAGATGGCAGTGACCACTGGGGTGACTCACAAGTCACTACAGTGCTGAGAAGAAGTAACAGTGGAGTATTCAGTACTGGGACATCTCTATTATACCCTCCAAGACTCTGGGTCCATTGTGGAAGAGGTGACGAAAAGAATGTAAGAGCCAAAGTAAAGGCAGGACTGCTTACAGTGTAATCATCCAGACACAAAATGGCCTTGACATTCATAACCTCACAGTACCTGACACTACCTAAACAAGACCTTATTGGTAGCAGGAAAAGATGACATTAATATAGAAGAGAGACTAATTAGAAGAAATGAGTCAATGGAGGGTAGACTTAATAGGGGTGAACAGGGATGGGGGAAGAAATTATGATGATTTATTTATTACGGTTTTCTACATTTGTGAAAGCTGTCAATAAAAAGTTTTAAAAAATACCACTTGGGGGCTGGAGAGATGACTTAGCAGTTCAGGCATTTGCCTGCAAAGCCAGAGGATCCCGGTTTGACTCTCCAGGACCCACATAAGCCAGATGCACAAGGCAGCACATGCATCTGGAGTTCCTATGCAGTGGCTGGAGGCCCTGGCGTGACCATTCTCGTGTTTTCTTTCCCTCCCTCCCCTCCCCTGCTTCTTTCTCCCTCTCAAATAAATAAATTTAAAAATACATGTTTAAAAAATGTCATTGGGGTTAAAGGTGCTTGTTTGCAAAGTCTGCTGGCTCAGGTTCAATTTCCCAGTACCTACGAGAAGCCAGCTGCACAATTCAGCACATGCATATGGCAGTGACAAGAGACCCTCACCCTCATTTTTTCTTTTTAAAAATATTTTATTTATTTAAGAAGGGGGCACACAGAGAATGGGTGTGCAAGGGCCTCTAGCCACTGTAAACAAACTCCAGATGCATGCGCCAATACGTGCACCTAGCTTATAAGAGTACCAAGAAAATTGAACCTGGGTCCTTAGGCTTCGCAGGCAAGCAACTTAACCGCAAAGCCATCACTCCAGCCCTCATTTTTTCTGTTAAATTAATTTTAAAAATGGCTGGAAGCCAGGTGTGGTGGTGCACACCTTTAATCACAGCACTAGGGAGGCAGAGGTAGAAGGATCACCATGAGTTCGAGGCCACCCTGAGAATACATAGTTAATTCCAGGTCAGCCTGGGCTAGAGTGAGGCCCTACCTCAAAAAAAAAAAAAAAAAAAAAAAAAGGATGGAGAGATGGCTCAGCAGTTAAGGTGCTTCACTACAAAGCCTAAGGACTCATGTTCTACTCTCCAGGTCCCATGTAAGCCAGACACAAAAAATGAGGCAAGGATATACCTATGCACAAGGGGCCATATGCATCTGAAGTTCATTTGCAGTGAATGGAGTCATGCCCATTCTATCTGCCTCTTCTTTCTCTTATCAAATACATTTTTAAAAATATACCATTAAGAAGCTGGGCTTGATGGGGAGGTAATATGATGGAGAATGGAATGTCAAAGGGGAAAGTGTGGGGGGGGGGTATTACCATGGGATTTTTTTTATAATCATGGAAAATGTTAATAAAAATTAAATTAAAAACCAAAAATAAAAATTAAAAAAAGAAGCTGGGCTTGATGGTTCACTCCTTTAATCCCAGCACTTAAGAGGTTGATGTAAGAGGATCATCATAAATTCAAGAGTAGTCGAGGCTATAGAGTGAGTTCCAGATCAGCTTGTGCTAGAGTGAGACACTGCCTCAAAAAAGAAAAAATAAAAAAAAGCTGGGCATGGTGGCATATGCCTTTAGTCCCAGCACTCGGGAGGCAGAGGTAGGAGGAGAACAGTGAGTTCAAGACCACCCTGAGACTACATGAATTCCAGGTCATCCTGAGCTAGAGTGAAACCCTACCACAAAAATAAATAAATAAATAAAAATTTAAAAAGTTTGGCCCGGTGTACTCCATAACCAAACTGTCAAGCTAAATATGCCCACTGGTGCAATGGTGACATGAATGTTATGGAAGTAATTGGTGTTTTCTTTTCTTTCTTTTTTTTAAATTTAGATTTGAAGCCTGTTCCATAGGAGGGAATACATCCCTGGTACTGTGAACCTGGCCAAAACAGGCCCTAGGGGGAACCTACTATAATGGTTACTCTAAGTGAACAGCGTGCCAAATTGCCTTCTAAATATCTTTATTTGGTACTCTAGATAAATAATATAGCTTAAAGGCTTGATAACAGGAGTTTCTTACTACAATGGGCAGAGGTTAATGCAGAGATGCATAATTGGCAAAACTGCTAAAAAAAAATAAATAAAAGACTATTTTATCCTCACAGACTCAAACAGGACACTTAAACCACCCCCTCAAAGGTTCAGGGAACTGCACAGAAGTGGGAATGAAAAGGCAGGAGGATGGGAAGGTGGGCTGAGAAAGACTGTCTTCTGGACACAACCTGGTGGCCATTACATTCATGAATTCACAGCAGCTGTGGTTTCCTGGACAAGATTGAGCCTATCAATATTTCACCACCAAAGGGAGTTCTAATTCATGTGCCTACACACCTTCCAGAGTAGCTAATGACTGCTGGGAGATGGGGAGTCAGGACGATCAGTAGTGTGGCCACAGGTTTAAGGTGCCCATTCCATAGCAAATAATCTTCCACCCATGACCATATTTAAGTCATTATTTTTAAAAAAAATATTTACTTATTTATTGGAGGGAGACATAGGTAGAATGGGCACACCAGGGCCTCTAGCCACTGCAAACGACTCTATAGACACATGTGCCACCTTGTGCATCTGACTTTACATGGGTACTGGGAAATCATATATGGGTCTTTTAGCTTTGCAGCAAGCACCTTAACCACTTAAGCCATCTCCCCAGCTCTCAATGTTTGCTTTAAAACATGAAAGATGGAGATTAATAAGGAAGAAGGGTGTGTCTTAAGCAAATTCCAGACACCTTGTGCATCTGGCTTATGTGGGTCCTGGGGAATCAAACCTGGGTCCTTTGGCTTTGCAGGTAAATACCTTAACCGCTAAGCCAACTCTGAAGCCTTAATTTTTGTTTCTTTGGTTTTTGGTTTTTGTTTTTTGAGGTAGAGTCTCACTCTGGCCCAGACTTACCTAGAATTCACTATGGAGTCTCAGGGTGGCCTCGAACTCACAGTGATCCCCCTACCTCTGCCTCCTGAGTGCTGGTGGCATGTGCCATCACACCGACATTAGCCCTAAGATATTTCTTAAAACAGTATAACCTGATATAAATATGGCCAATTTGTAGTATGTTCATATATTAAAGTTCTTGATTTAATAAAGCAACATGGGGTGGGGAGATGAAAAAAAATTAAAAAAAAATAAGGAAGAAGGGTGTGAGAGAAGGGGATAGGGATGGATTAATTGGGGGAGGGAATAAGATGGATGGATGGATGTCAAAAGTAGAGCAGGGCCAGGTGTGGTGGCACACACCTTTAATCCCAGCACTCAGGAGGCAGAGGTAGGAGGATCGCTGTGATATCATATACTATCTACTAATTGTTTTTCATTTTAGTGAACTTGAAGAACCGTTTATATTTAATAATACTTGCAAATTCCTCAAATAAAGTCTCATTACTCAAAAACAATGATACTGCAAAGGTTTGGTTAAGAATTATAGTAGAGCGGGACTGGAAAGAGAGCTTTGTGGTTAAGACGCTTAAGGACCAAGATTCGATTCCCCAGGGCCCGCATAAGCCAGATGCACATGGTGGTGCACGCATATGGAGTTCGCTTGCAGTGGCTCAAGTGGTGCACCCATTCTCTCCCCCACTCCTTTCCCCTTTCTCTCTAATAAATTTTAAAAAAAAAATTTTTTTTAAAGAATTATAGTAGAGGGATTGGAGAGAGAGCTTAGTGCTTAAGGCACTTCCCTGCAAAAGCCTAACGACCCAGGTTTGATTCTCCAACCCACGTAAGCCAGATGCACAAGGGGTCACATACATCTGGAGTTCGTCTGCAGTGGCTGGAGGCCCTAGCATGCCCATTCTCTCCCTCTCTATCTCTCATAAATAAATAAAATGTATTAAGAAAAAAAAAGAATTATAGTAGCTATAAAAAAAATTACCCAGGGACTGGAGAAATAGCTCAGTGGTTAAAGGCACTTGCTTGCAAAATCTGATGGTCTGGGTTTGATGCTTCAGTACCTACATAAAGATGCACAAAGTAGGCTGGGCATGGTGGCACATGTCTTTAATCTCAGCACTCAGGAGGCAGAGGTAGGAGGATCACCTTGAGTTCAAAGCCACCCTGAGAATACATGGTGAATTCCAGGTCAGCCTGAGCTAGAGTGGAACTCTACCTCAAAAAACCAAAAGACGCAGAAAGTGGCTCATGCATCTGAAGTTGTCTGCAGAGGCAAAAGGCTTTCACATGCCCATACTCTCTCCCTTCTCCCCCCCTCTCTGAAATAAATTACACATTATTAAAAAAAAAAAATACCTGGGCTGGAGGGATGGTTTAGTGGTTAAGGTGCTTGCCTGCAAAGTCAAAGGACCCAGGTTCAATTCCCCAGGACCCATGTTAGCCAGATGCACAAAGCGTGCATGCGTCTGGAGCTTGTTTGCAGTGGCTGGAGGCCCTGGTGTGCCTATTCTCTCCCTCTTCCCCTCTTTCTGTCAAATAAATAAATAAAAATAAATATATATGTGTATATACACACACACACACATATACATATTTTAAAAAATACCTAAGTGATCATGGTAGCTAACATCTGTAATCCTAATATTCTATAAATACTGGAGGCTAAGATATTACCATTCTGGAAACACAATTCCAGTCAATATAGTCTAGACCAGTTAATTTCTTCAAAAGTAGACTTAGGTTTTAAGTGTGGAATATCTACAAATTTTTGCCTAACCTGCATCCATTTTTCTAATTTCTATAATTTCTATATTCCAAATGAATAGCATTCATTGTCTTTTAAAATTGTTTTTGCTTTGTCTTTTGTTTTTTTGATTTAAGAGTCTTATTAAGCTCAAGGTGACTTGGTACTCACTCTGTTGTCATAGTCTGGCCTTGAACTCATAGCGAACCTCTTACCTCTGCCTCCCAAGTGCTGGGATTAAAGGTGTGTACCACCACCTTTATCTTTGAACACGTCTCACTTTGTTGGCCAGACCAATCTCAAATTTACAGGACTGAATGATTCTCTAGTTCCAGGCTCCCAACCACCTGTAACAACAAGTTATTTGTAAATACCTCAGTGATTTTGTAAAGTGGTCAGCACTTTGAAGCAATGCTTCAGTGGTTCCTTTTCCAAAGTTTTCCAAGCAGTCTTAGTACAAAGAGCGAATGTTCACTGTCAAAGGGCCTACATTTTGCCCAGCACTCAGGAGGCAGAGATAGAAGGATGGCATGAGTTCGAGGCCACCCTGATAATACATAGTGAATTCCAGGTCAGCCTGGGCTAGAGTGAAACCCTACCTTGCAAAATCAAAAAAAAAAAAAAGAGCCTACATTTTCACTGTTTTGTTGATGATGATATTAGTTGAGAGAAAAAGAGAGTACAAAAAGGTTACAGAGCCACTGTGGCAAACTATAGCAAACAAACACCAAAAAATACACCGAGGTGTATTTCAGAGTGGTTAGGGTCCAGCTAACTCTTACAAATTCCAACACTACTAATTTGTAGTAGTGTCAGTTTACACAACTGCTTAGCCACCTATAGAATTAAAATAACAGTCACCTAGTAGGATCATTATGAAGATTAAGTAACATGTAATAACAGATGTAAAACATATGGGATAATGGTATAGTGGAATTTAAGACTGCAACATTTCCTATTAGAACTATGAAGGGGGACTGGCGAAATGGCTTAGCAGTTAAGGTACTTACCTGCAAAGTGAAAGGACTCAGGTTCATTTCCCTAATACCCACGTAAGCCGATGCACAAGGTGGCACAAGAATCTAGAGTTCATTTGCAGTGGCTAGAGGCCCTGATGTGCCCATTCTATTTGCCTCTCTCTCAAATAAATAAATAGGAACTATAAAGGGGATAATTTGTGAATGGATATAAGCCAGATGCACAAGCAGCTGCATTTGTCTATAGTTCGTTTGCAGTAGCTGGATGTCCTGGCGTGTCCATTCTCTTTCTCCCTCCCCTTTCTCTCTCTCAAATAAATACATAAAATATATATATATTTTAAAAAGTCATTACCAGAATGGAATTTCAAAGGGGAAAGTATCCAGGGGGAGGGAGGGAATTACCATGGGATTTTTTTTATAATCATGGAAAATGTTAATAAAAATTAAAAAATTTTAAAAAACAAGTCATTACCAGCCGGGAGTGGTGGTGCATGCCTTTAATCCCAGCACTCAGGAGGCAGAGATAGAAGGATCACTGTGAGTTCGAGGCCAGCCTGAAACTATAGTGAATTCCAGGTCAGCCTGAGCTACAGTGAGACCCTACCTCAAAAAAAAAAAAAAAAAGTCATTACAGGGCTGGAGATATAGCTTAGCATCACCATGCCTGGCCCTCATTTTATTCATTTATTTTTAAATATTTTTATTTTATAAATATTTTACTTATTTGCAAACAAAGATAGAAGAGAGACAGACAGAATGAATTACCAGGGCCTCCAACTGCTGCGAACAGACTACAGATGCATGCACTACTTTGTGTATTTGGCTTTACGTGGGAAATTGGGTTGTTAGGCTTGGCAGGCAAGCACCTTAATGGTTAAGCCATCTCTCCAGCCCTAAAGTTTGTTTGGTGGTTTTGCTCATGGATTTTATACTACTCATTTCTGTCACTTCAGTTTCTATCACACTTTATTGCCCCTCTACCCTTAAGTCCTTACCTTCTAATCTCCTAGGAGGGTATGAATAAAGGTCAAGTATACATGTTACTATAATACATTTGTAAGAGACTAAAGTGCTCTGTGAGCTAGGCTGGTCCACACAGAAGATGTGCCAAACTTAAAGCCTAGAATCAGTACCGCCTTCTTTTTTTTTTTTTTTTTTTTTTTTTTTGCCATCTTTCTTCTCCCAAGCTTCTGCTCAAACTTCTGCTAATGGGGAAGAATGACTAACCTAGCTACTCATGTAGGAAAATTAAGCCAGTGGAAACATTCAACTATTTATCTTGGAGTTATCATTAACAAAGTGAAATAATCAAGAAAAAAAAAGAAAGACTAACAGGACTCAGGTAACAAAAGAAAAAGGTGACAGGCATTCTATTTTAAGTTACAGAATAATGAGCAATTCTGTTACTGCTTATGACAAAATTATGAGTCGAGAAACCAGATTTATGCAACATAAAGCAGTTAAGTAATCAGTAAGTAGAAACAAAGACCAGCAACTGGATGGCACCAAATGTAAAATTATAAAAGAAGTATGCATAATGCTAAGATTAAACACAGAAATTTGAATTCCAACCCTGTCCACCACTCTTTAGATGTCTATGAAATCCTTAAGTCTCTACAATCCTGTTTCTCCAACTGTAATGAAGTTGTTAAAATCAGAGTATGAGTTCATAACTAGCACAAAGGAATGCTCAGTACAGGCTAGCTTAAAGAAACAAAATTCAGAGCTGGATGGGCGTGGTAGCACATGCCTTTAATCTCAACACTTTGGGAGGCAGAGGTAGAAGGATCTCTGAAAGTTTGAGGCTACCCTGAGACTACATATAGTGATTTCCAGGACAGCTTGAGCTAGAGTGAGACCCTACCTGGGGGGGGGCGGGGGCGGGGCGGGGGATGACTCACTAGAAAACAAGGCAAAGACTTGTCTTCTCTCCATACTCACTCACTAATGCCTTCCTCCACCCCCCTTTCTTCCTCCACTGGTTTTTTGAGAAGCAATTATTTCCACAAATATAAGGATATTGTTTTTACTTTTCTAAGTATCTAAATAACAGCAATAAAACAACAGATGTCCAAGCTTTATAAAAAGTATAAAATTTTTTTAAGTATAAAATATACTATGTAGCTGGGTGTGGTGCCACACACCTTTAATCCCAGCTCTCAGGAAGCAGAGGTAGGTGGATCACTGTGAGTTCGAGGCCACCCTGAAACTCCATAGGGAATTCCAGGTCAGCCTGGACTAGAGGGATGGCTTGGCAGTTAAAGGGTTTGCCTGCAAAGCCAAAGAACCTATGTGTGATTCCCCAAGACCCACATAAGCCAGATGCACAAGGTGGCGCACACATCTGGAGTTTGTTTGCAGTGGCTTAAGGCCCTGGCGCGCCCATCCCCCCTTCTTTCTCTAAAATAAATAAATATTTTTTAATGATATGTAGATAGAGGGTGGTGGGGTAACATTGATTTTCTGGTATTTTCTCCCTTTTTAAAACTTTTACTGACAACTTCCATTCACATACACAAGTACCCTGATTACAACCTCTTCTCACCACACTTTGTTCCCTTCCCAATTTCCCCTCCACTGAATCTCTTCTTGCCAACTAGGTCCTCTTTTAATTTGGATGTCATCATTTTTATTTTGTCCTCATATTATGCAGGTCTTGTGTAGACAGCATCAGCCACTGTGAGGTCATGTCCCTGAGCCATGGAGAGTGTGATAGGGATATTTGTCTCAGTGCTAACAGCTCTACTATCACTTCTTATTTTCTCTTTTTTTATGTTGAAAGAGTTAATTTACTTACCTATCTTATTTCCTTTCTCTTCTGAGAAAACTGTTTCTAATTAATCTCCTTCAGTCTGTACATTGAGGATGCACTGACTTTTTTGTGATTCAAAAGCTATAGGAAAGGCTGCTTAACTTCAGAGTACAAATTTACTGCAGTTAAGTTTTAGTATTTGCAGTTAGCTGAGAATTTTTTTCTCTTTTGTAGGAAATGCCAAGTATATTATTAATTTCTAGTTTCCCACTACCAAAATGTGAAATATTAGTCTAAACCAGTGGATGCATTTTTGTCCTTTTTTCTTTTAGCAATCCTTTGACTCATCTTGCTACTACAATTAAAAATGTACATTACACAAACTTAGATGTTTGTTACCCTGAAGTTCACAATAATTTTATTCATAACTTCATAACAAATAAATAAATATAAATAAACAAAATAAAATAAAGGAACATGGAACACTGGTTTTACACATGTAATTTCACTGGCTTGCATAACAGTAAAAACGGGTCAAGTGATATATGTACTAAATTAATTCTCTTCAACAAAGTACTTAGGATGAGGAACAAACGGAATAAAAACAGTACAAAAAAATTATTAAAGCTGTTAATCACTGCCACACAGCTTTCCTACCTTGCCCCTCACAACCCATTAAGCAAGTTATCTGGAGTCTTTCTCCCTCTTTTTTCTTCAAGGTAGTCTCACTCCACCCCAGGCTGACCTGGAATTCACTATGTAGCCCCTGAATGGTCTTGAATTCACAGTGATCCTCCTACCTGTGCCTTCCAAATGCGGGGATTAAAGACGTGATTCCACACACCCAGCTGTGATAGAACAAATCTAACCAATTCCAAAAATCACAGACACTAAGAATTACAAAAGAATTCAAAACTCAAGCTGGAGAGAGGGCTCAGTGGCTACAGAAGCTTGTATGCAAAGCCTGATAGCCTGGGTATCCACGTACTGGGATGCACAATATGGCGCATGCACCTGGAGTTTTTTTGCAGTAACAAAAAGCCCTGGTGTGGGCCTCCCACAGCCCTTCTTCTTCTTGAAAATAAATAATTATGGGAAAAAAAAGATTTAGGTAAAATTTCAAAACTCCTTGAAAACAGTTTAGCAAAACCCAAAATCGTAATTTCCTTTAAACTATATTAGCTTTGTTTGATAAAATGCAAACAAAAACATCATAGTTTTTTTTTTTTTCAAGGTAGGGTTTCACTCTGGCCCAAGCTGACCTGGAATTCACTAAGTAGTCTCAGGATGGCCTCGACCTCATGGCAATCCTCCTACCTCTGCCTCCCAAGTGCAGGGATTAAAGGTGTGTGCCACCATGCCCGGCTAACATCATAAATTTTTTTTATTTTTATTCATTTATCTGAGAGTGACAGAGAGAGAAAGAGGGGGAGAGAGAGAGAGAGAGAGAGAGAGAGAAGTGGGTGCGCCAGGGCCCCTAGCCATTGCAAACGAACTCCAGATGTGTGCGGGCCCCTTGTGCATCTGGCTAACGTGGGTTCTGGGGACTTGAGCCTCGGTTCTTAGGCTTCACAGGCAAGCGCTTAACCGCTAAACCATCTCTCCAGCCCACATCTAATTTTTAAACATGGTTACTAGGGCAATTTATGACCCAAAACTTGGGAATAATGGGGCTGGAGAGATAGCTGTCATTAAGGTGCCTGCATTACAAGCATGAGAATATGAGCTTGATCTCCAGTAGCCATGTAAAAAAAAACAGTCCTGGGATCTCTGCACACACACATGCCCACATACTTCTGAAACATACACATGAGCTCACACACATGAAAATGGACACAAAAACCTCAGGAATCATGTCAACTACATGTTATCACATTATCCATATTTTAACTCTCTCTAAAGAAAAGTAAGAATTTACGAGATTTAGATAACAAGAAACATCTGTACTATTACACACTAGCATCAGATAATTTAAAATTCATAAAAAGATGTTTATGCAGTCTTTTATAGAAAAATTCTCCTTCCGATTACTCAATTACTATAACCAATATTCCTTTCGCAAACTGTAGTGTAGCCTTCATCACAGCTCATCTGTTTACATGCTGACCTGTCATATTTTGCAAACTGAATTATAAAAAGAAAAAATACACTTCAATGGCATACACTGGTATGGGTTTAGTATCCAGAATATAAAAACCTCTTACAAGTTAATAAAATACAACCCAACCAGCCTTTAATCCTAGCACGTGGGAGGCAGAGGTAGGAGAATCCCTGTGATTTCAAACTAGCCTGGGACTACAGAGTGAGTTTCATGTCAGCCTGGCCTACAGCAAGACCCTACCTTGAAAAATAAAAAAAAAAAAAATCATAAATAAACTCAACTGAAATCTAAACAAGATATAAATAGATATCTTTCCAAAGATATGAAAATGGCCAACAAGTACAAGAAAAAAAAGCTCAGTATCATCAGTCACTAAGAAAATGCAAATAACAACCACAATAACAAAACAGCTCACAGCAGCTAGAATGGCTAGAATTTAAAAAGAAAAAAGAATCAGAAAAGATGAGAGGAGGACAAAAAAAAAAAAAAAAAACAAAAACAGACAACAAAAAGTGTTGGAGTGGAGCTGGGCGAGGTGGCGCACGCCTTTAATTCCAGCACTTGGGAGGCAGAGGTAGGAGGATCACTGTGAGTTTGAGGCCACCCTGAGACTCCATAGTGAATTCCAGGTCATCCTGGACTAGAATGAGACCCTCCTGGGGTGGGGGTGGGGGGGAGTAGATATGATAAAACTGGGACCTTCAAACAATGGTCAGAATGTAAAATTCTACAATGACTCTGGAAAACAGTTAACCAAAAGGGTAAAAGTTACTATATGACTAGCAATGCCAACCTACATATAATATACTCAAAAGTAAATATCGTCCACACTATTCACAACAGCCAAAATGAGAAAACTACCCAAATGTTCACCAACTGATGTATTGACACATAAAATATGGGTTGTCCGTACAAATGCAATACTGTTCAGTCACAAAAAGAATCAAACTGTGCCATGCTACAATCTATAGGCAAGGAGATTCACTTATATGAAATATATGACTAGACAAACCCACAGAAACAAAACGCAAGTTAGTGGCTGCCAAGGAATGGGATGGATGACTGCCTCTAAATAAGAGATTAATTTTGGGGTCGTGAAAATGTTTCCCAATTTGTGATGATTTACGTACAACTCTAAAAAACTAAAGAACAACAATGTACTTCAAAAAGGTGACTTTTGCCTGGTATGGTGGCACATGCCTGTAATCCTAGCATCCCAGAGGAAGAGAGAAAACTTTTAATCACTTCCAGGTCAGCCTTGGCTAAAAAGCAAGTCTACGACAGACCCTATCTCAAAAAACCAGGAGGGGGGAATTTTATGGCATAAAAGTATACCTGTTCCAACCTACAAGAACAAAAGTGTGCCAATACTAAGGTTATCTACTGAATGCAATTCTGAAGATAAATTCTGTGTAATAGCTAAAGGTATAGCCTCCAAATGAGCTTTCTTTACAGAACGGTTGTAAACAGTACCACTCTCCCTGTCAGTGTGGTCTCAAAAGAATGTCAGGCAGAGTTCCATGTCAAAATCCTTAAGTAAGGCTGAGCATGGTGACGCACGCCTTTAATCTCAGCACTCAGTAAGCAGAGGTAGGAAGATGGCTGTGAGTTCCAGGCTAGCCTTGGACTACAGAGTGAGTTTCAGGTCAGCCTAGAGACCCTACCTAGAAAAAAAACAAAAAAAGAATCCTTAAGTAAGAAAAACACTGTCCTCCTGAGCTAAGAAGCAATGTACTGCAAACACCAAGTTGCCTAATAAAGTTCTCACTTTAAAAACTTTTTAAAAATTTTTTTTGTTTATTTATTTATTTGAGAGCAACAGAGAGAGAGAGAGAGCGAGAAAGAGGCAGAGAGAGAGAGAGAAAGGGCACACCAGGGCTTCCAGCCACTGCAAACAAACTCCAGACACGTGCGCCCCCTTGAGCATCTGGCTAACGTGGGTCCTGGGGTATTGAGCCTCAAACCGGGGTCCTTAGGCTTCACAGGCAAGCGCTTAACCACTAAGCCATCTCTCCAGCCCTTTTTTTAATTTTTTGAGGTAGGGTTTCACTCTAGCTCAGGCTGACCTGGAATTCACTATGTAGTCTAAGGTTGGCCTCATACTCACAGCAATCCTACCTCTGCCTCCCCAGTGCTGGGATTAAAAGTGTGTGCCACCACGCCCAGCCAGTAGTTCCCACTCTCCCCCCCACCCAGGTAGGGTCTCACTAGCTAAGGCTGACCTGGATTCATTCATTATGTAGTTTCAGGGGGACCTTGAACTCACAGTGATCCTCCTACCTCTGCCTCCCAAGTGCTGGGATTAAAGGCATGCACCACCACACCCAGCTCTAGTTCCCACTTTTTAAACTGCCTTAAAAAGGTCCATGCCAGGAGCTGGAGAAATCCTTGCTATGAAGCCTAAGGACCCAGGTCTCACAAAAGCCAGATGCACAAGGTTCATTTGCAGTGGCTGGAAGTCCAGGTGCGCCAATTCGTTCTCTCTCTCTCTCCTCACTGTGTGTCTCTTTCCCTCTCTCAAATGAATAAATTAATTATTTTTTAAAATGTTTAATAAAAAAAGTATCCTTTACTAATCATGGACTGCAATTTAAATAGACAACTGGTGGGCTTAGCAGTTAAGGCATTTGCCTGCAAAGCCAAAGAATCCCGGTTCGATTCTTCAGGGCCCACGTAAGCCAGATACACAAGGGGGCACATGCATCTGGAGTTCGTTTACAGTGGCTGGAGGCCTTGGCAGGTCCATTCTCTCCCTTCTCCCCCTCCACCCCCCATAAATAGACAACTGGCTCTTTTCTCCATAACTGCAATGTAATTTCCATATTCATCAAAATGAAGCAAAAGTAGGGTGGATGTAGTGATAGACGCCTTTAATCCCAGCACTCTGGAGGCTGAGGTAGGAGGATCGAAGTGAGTTTGAGACCACCCTGAGACTACATACTTAATTCCAAGTCAGTCTGAGATAGAGCAAGGCCCTACCTCGGAAAAAAAAAGAAGCAAAAAAGTACACCACCTTCTTCATGTTGCCCTTCTCAACACCCCTAGCATTTATTTATACCATTATATGACACATTTACCTTGTACAACACACTGAATACAGTTCTTTTCTAAAGAACTACAAGTTCCTTAAGGTTAGGGCATACTACCCAATATTTTTGCCCACAATGTGAGATAAGGCAGATGCTTAATAAATACTTAAATAACCCTTAACACTTACCTAACTGCCTTTCTCCTAAAAACAGCACTAACTCAAGCAGCTAAGTGATTAAGTGACTAGCTAAGCTACTCAGAAATGGCACATGCCATAGACAGGAAATAACAAATCCTCACTATGTAGAAAATTCAAGACCATCCTGTGTAACCCATTAAGGTTCAAAATTGGCATCCAAATGTTTCTAGAATTGCTCCAGCTATAAACATATTTGACAGAATTAGAGTAATTTGGCATACTTTTTTATAAATCAAAGAGATTCATTCTGGTGTCCTTAGCTGAACCAGAATTAAGCTAGTATCATAAATGTCCCTAGAAGAACTTCTAATGAAAACAACAGAGTAAGGAGCAGCCAAGCAATAGGCTGCATCACAGCAGACAGCAGATATGCCCAGAACCTAAGGGCTCCTCAGCAATCGTGCAGTCACCAAATCCCCATGGCAATCACCATCACTGTACAAACCACTATGGCTTCTCAGCCAAATGCTCAAAAACTTTGGACAATGGAGAATCCGGGACTTCAGATATTCAGATTAAGGATGTTCAACCAGTAAAATTTCTGCAAGCATTCCAAAATCCGAAAAAAACACTGAAACCCAAAACTCTTCTGATTCCGGGCATGCATTTCAAGGGAGTGACACTCAACCTGTATTAACTGCAATTCAACTAAATCTACAGAATCAGTAACTTCTTTTCCACCAATGCCAGCATGCCCACCCTCCCCCAAAAAATAACAGAAGGGAACATTGGGTTCTGGGAATGACTGAGAATTCTTTTTTTTCCCCCTAAAGAGTGCTATAAACTAAAAATCATTTAGATACCAAAAGAACTTAAAATATTAATCAGCCAAAAGAACCAAACAGATTAACTATTCTGAACCAATTCTACTCAAATGAAAGAATTGTTACATCTGATAGTAAACAACACAGCTTCTTTTGGACTAAGTAAGGGCTGCTGATTTTAGCTGGGAGAACATCAATACATATTATTGGTCAGATAAAATACCATACTGCACTCTAAACTCCTAAAATCTTGAACTTAACCTGCAAGTGGAAATTGGAGTTCAAGCACAATCTGAGAAAACTGATCACCAGATTGAAATGCTCTTCCCAAACAATGAATCTAATTTTGATATTTAATAGAGACCTATTTACAGAAGGACTTTTATCAGTCATAAAACAAAACAAGAAACAGCTTGTCAAGCAGCAGTAAACTAACCAATATTACTGCTACCAATGACTGATTAAAGGGGGCCCTGAGATAGAAGGCAAGAATTTTAAAACAAACCATATAACTCATTGAAATGAATGAAATAAATGAAAAAGCAGTATCAACTTAAGAAATCTACAGGGTTACACTCTTCAATTCCATAATCTTTTAGAAACTAAAATGCCCTACTAAACAAAGCAATCACCAAGTGAAACCAACACTACAAAAACTAAAAAAAATCCTTCAAAACAATTTCAGCCTTTTATATTAACCAATAACTGTGAAAATGTATTGCAGTGTTTCTCAAAACCTAGCACATAACTCAGAATTGTTTAAGCCAGTATCACATTTTAGCAAATGTATGACAGGTTGGAAAGAATAAAACAAGCAGGGACAGAACAGAGCAAATGATAGCTGAGAGCCAAAAGGCTGCTTGTTTCCTGGAGGGTAGAGCTTGGATTGGAGAATTTTAGCCTGTATTCACAAGACAAACCACACCAAAAAAAAAAAAAAAAAAAAAAAAAAAAACTATTCACGCCTTTATTATTTACCAAAATATACATTTTTTAATGTGCTTTTAACTTTTGGAGAATCAAAACAGTATCAGATACCTTACGGTATTGTTGCCTATGTTAATTTTGATACTCCAGTCTAAATCTTTAATAAATTCACATTACACACGCTCTTAATGAAACACTGCAGAAATGGGAACGCTTATATTGTCTAAGTAAAGGTTACCTTACATTCCACTTGTTTGAAGTTTCAGTTTTGCTTTTTAATCTATTATAGAAAACATCCCTTGTGGGACATTGTAAAGGGCAGACCCTCCTGTCAAGGCAGAAGGCTCAAACACAAAGACTGAGCTAACCAAGTGCTGTAATTCTTCCAAACTGATCCTCTCCATACCCCCTCCACCCTTCCCCCCAACAGATATGTCTATTAAATCAGTGTCTGTTCTCCCCCTCGCACAACAAAGAGAACTTCTCACCGCATGAAATTGTCGCTGAATGGACACGAGAAAGCAGGATTTGCATAATTCCTTCCAACGAAACCCCGTCGGGAAGGAGGGGATGAGGGGCCCAAGTGAACGGATACAATCTCCCAGATTCTGTTGAGGAAGACCCGGTTCCCAAGAACATGGCCCCCAAGGGTGGGGTGGGTGGGGGTGGGCTGGAATCCAGGGGCCTCCCCGAGGACTGGGCGTGGGGGGACAGAGGACGACAGAGGGCATTTCCCCACACATCAGCACAGCGAGGCAAAGACGGGATATAACAATGCTGAGGACGGACAGAAGAGTCAGACACAAGGATGGACTGGGGGCTCGGGAGACGGCGAGCGGAGCGGAGACACCACACGGGCCACTTACTTTTTGGAGGGGGGTTAAATATATGAGTTAAGCCCTTATGGTCCCGCCGGCCGCCGCACAGAGGGAAACGGGACCTTGGGAGAGAAGAAAAAAAAAAAAAGAGAGAGAGAGAGAAAAAAAAAAAAAACAAGACAAAACACACAGTGTGAGAGGCGCAGCTCGGTGGCCCGGCCCCTCCCGGACGCACCCCGTCCACACTCCCTCGGGCCCCGGGGGAACTCGCAGCCCGCGGGCGGGCGGCCCAGGCATTCCGCCAGGCGGCGGCTCGGGCCAATCCGGGAGGGGGACCAGGGCGACCCCCCGCCCGGCTCCTCCGGGAGGACTCGGTCCCACCCCCCTCCGCCCTCTCCTCCTCCTCCTCCTCCCCCTTCCCCCCGCCGCCGCGCGCACACCAAACACAAATACGCACACACCGACCCGTGCGTCGAGGACTAACTCCCCGGCCGCCGCCGCCGCCGCCGCCGCTGCCAGCAGAGGAAGTGCAGCCGCTGCCCCCCGCGGCCATGACACCCCACTTGGTTCGGTCAGGCGGACGCGGGGCCTGTGACAGCTCCGGCTCCCTCCGCCCCCATCTTCCACCTCACGCCTCACACACGCCCGAGCGCGCCGGGCGCCCGCTCGCCGCGCGTGCCCGCGGGGGGAACGGGGCGCGCCGCCGGCGTGGGGGGAGGGGCGCGGGGAAAGGGCCGGCTGGGGACCCGGAGGGAGGGAGGGAGGGAGAGGGCGGCTCGCGGGGTCGCGCGCGCCCGGCCCTCCAGGCACCCGGCGCAGCAGCCGCTGCACCCGCACCCGGCCGGGGACCAGCTTCCACAATGCGCCGGGGGCGGCGTCACTCGGGGGGGGGGGGGCGGGAAGGGGCGAGGAGAGGGAGGGGGGACGCACGCACGCACGCACGCACGCGCGCGCGCCGAGAGCCCGCCCCGGGAGGCGCGAGGGGAGGGGCCGGCGGGGCAGAGCGTGGAGCCCGCCCCAGGTCGGCCGCGGCCTCGCGCGCTCTCGCTCCCCGCCGCGGTCTCGCGGGCGCGCTCCGGGCGGTGGGGGAGGGGGCCGCGAGGGCGCGCGGGCCCCCCGAGCGGCGCTGCCTCTCTGCCTCGCTGACCCTCCCCCTGGGCCCTGCGCGGCGGCTGGAGGGCGGGCGGGAGGCCCGCGGAGGCCGGCGGAGGGTCTCACCTACACAGTGAATGAGCTTGTGGCGCCACGAGTCCAGTTCTTGCCGAAAGCCGCGTCTCTCAACGGAGCATTGCTGCCGCCTACACACCCTCGCCATCTTCTGCCGCCCGCCCCGGCCCTGCCTCCGCCGCGGCCCCGCGCACGCCCAGCCGCGTCGCCCCGGGGCCGCGCACGTACCCGCGGCCAGGGCGTCGCAACCTTCCGCCCGGGGGGGCGGGCAGGGCCGGGGCCTCACCTCGTCGTGGCCCCGGGGCAGCCTGCGTCCGCCACCCGCCTGGCCGACGTCCCGCCGCCGCCGCCGCCGCCGCCGCCCCCGCGCTGCTCGGTCGCGTCCCCGCCGCCCAGGACGGCGCCTTCCCATCGCCTGCCTCGCGCCCGTCCTCGCTCGCATTCCATTCCCCAAGGCCGCCGCTGCCCCTTTGCCGTCCGGGACGCTTTTTGTTTTTTAAACTGGCCGCATTTATCGCACCTCCGAGCTGCCTATCGTGCGACCCCAACTGTTGCAAGTTCCCACAACTGCTGCTCCGAACTCCTCCTCCCGGCAGCGTGTGCAAGCAGAAACGAGAACAAATGCCCTGGTGCCCTTGGAGGCGCTTGAGCCTTAAGGTTTCCAAAGGTGAAATGGGTGCATGTTTGTAACTTAATGGAAGGCTTCGCCAAATCTATCGCAGTTAAAAAAAAAAAAAAAAAAAAAAAAAAAACAAAACTGAGAGCAAGCGTTTTAGGTTAAATAAAATAAAATAGCCTAGGAGACTTCTACCAACAAGGCTGTTCTGATATAAGAAAAATCTTAAGGGATATTCAGAAAATACTGCTCAAGTGAGAATGGATTTAAAAGGTGGTTTCAGAATACTTAAAGCAGAATGTTGGTAAATGACCTAGGTTCAGGACTTCAGGAAAGGACTCAAAGAGAAAAATATTTTATGAGAAAGGATTTCCAGACACCTCTTTCCCTCCCTCCCTCCCCCCCCCGTGTGTGTGTGTGTGTGTGTGTGTGTGTGTGTCTGTGTGTACGTACGTCTTAAAACAAAACAGGGCTGGAGAGATGGCTTAGTGCTTAAGGTGCTTGCCTGATACAAATGCACAAAGTGGTGCATGTGTCTGGAGTTGGTTTGTAGTGGCTAGAGGCCCCGGCGCGCCCACACTCTGTCTCTTATTCTCTGTCTCTCAAATATTTTTAAAAACATGAAACTAGTGAACAAGTTGGGAAGTGTTGAGTTTCTGTGAACTTAATACTATCTGGAGCACTGAGGGGAGAGTACAAGTAGCAGATACATGATTACTATGAGGCCATGCAGGTTGAACCTGAGGTAGGAGGATCTCTGTGAGTTCCCAGCCTTGGGCTAGAGAGTGAGTTCCAGATAATTCTGGGCCAGAGTGAGACCCTGCTTCAAAGAAAAGGGAGGGAGAAGATAGCTATGAGTAACCTATTCTTTTATGTGTGATGGCAGCACATTTTACATGACCAACCTGAAACTTCCTCCTTCACCACTAGGTGGTGGGTTTGAATCTTACAAATTTTAATCGAGTTTTTGTGGCCTTTACAGAAAGTGTGTTTCATAAACTTTTTGTTGTTGTTGTGTTGAGGTAGGGTCATAGAATTAACTATGTAGTGACAGGGTGGCCTCCACCTCAAACTCATGGTGATCTTCCTACCTCCCTCCTGAGTGCTGGGATTAAAGGCGTGAGACACCACACCTGGCTCATAAAGTATTTTTGATAAAATAAGTTTTACTCTAAAATGAATTTTACAGTTTTTTTTTCAATCATCCTATAAAATATGTTTTAAAACAAACCAAGGATAAACAAATGTAATTGTTTCTCAACTTAATCTCTTAAGAGTCTCGGACACAGATTCAGAATTCAGGGAATTCTTTTTTATTTATTATTTTATTTTAATTTTTGTTTTTCAAGGTAAGGTCTCTAGTCCAGGCTGACCTGGAATTCACTATGTAGTCTCAGGGTGGCCTCGAACTCACAGCAATCTTCCTACCTCTACCTCTCCAGTGGTAGGATTAAAGGCATGCACCACCACGCCCAGCTTTTTTTTTAAGTACATATATTTTTTTAATACTTTATTTTTATTTGAGAGAGAGAAATAAGGAGAGAGGGCTGGAGAGATGGCTTAGCGGTTAAGCACTTGCCTTTGAAGCCTAAGGATCCCAGTTCGAGGCTCGATTCCTGGGGACCCAGGTTAGCCAGATGCACAAGGGGGCACACATGTCTGGAATTCGTTTGCAGTGGCTGGAGGCCCTGGTGTGCCCATCCTCTCTCTCTCCCTCTCTCTATCTGCCTCTTTCTCTGTCTATTGTTCTCAAATAAATAAAAATAAACAAACAAACAAAAAAATAAATAGGGAGAGACAGAGAATGGGCACACTAGGGCCTTTAATCCCAACACTCAGGAAGCAGAGATAAGAGGATCTCTGAGTTCAAGGTCAGTTTGAGACTACATAGTGACTTTCAGGTCAGCCTACCCTTCCTTGAAAAGAAAAGAAGAAGTAAGGTCATTGTTGTGCTAAATCTGACCAGGGGTTTCTTCAGGCCTTAGGAGCTAGTGTGAAGAAGGAATGTGGATGAATTTGGAGCAGTGGGCTTGAGAAGCTGTACACTGCTGTCAACAGGGCTCAATGGGTTTGGAAGACCAGAATGACAATAGAAATGGTAAAGACTGTGCCTGTGAGGCTTCAGAGGGTAACACAGGCTCCATCCAAAATTGAGCTAGAGAAGGCTGGAGAGATGGTTTAACAGTTAAGGCACTTGCCTACAAAGCCAAAGGACCTAGGTTCGATTCCCCAGGACCCACGTAAGCCAGATGTACAAGGTGGTGCATCCTCTGGTGTGCCCATTCTCTCTATCTATCTGCATCTCTCTCCCTCTCTCTCTCTCTCTCTCTCTCTCTCTCTCTCTCTCAAATAATAAAATAAATAAACAATTTAAAACACACACACACATACACAAAAGAAATTAAGCTAGAGCCCTGGCCCCAGCTGAAACCACAGAAGAATTGGGGAAATGAGCAAGAGTGCTGCTTTCTCGGTGAACCTGATATGAGGACAAGGGTGAAGGAGACAGATACTGAGGACACTCGACACCTACCAAACCTGAGATCCAGAGGCTCCAAAGAGCCTGTCACCGTAGTAGACTTAAAATGCACCCAACACTCAGGAATTTTGTGGAAGAGGAGGCAGAAAGATTGTTAAAATCACAAGTTGGGACACTATGCACAGAGGATTGCCTCTCTCCCATAATGGACTGCTGCACCCACAATGCACGACCCATAATCCCCATGTAGAGGACCTGAATCCCCAATGAGGAGAGCCCCTTTGGAAAAGGGGCAGGGATGAGGGAAAAGATGGTAACAACATGTGTTGTTTACATACTATGTCCATAACTTAATAAAAATGAACTTAAAGCCAGACATGGTGGGCATGCCTTTAATCCCAGATCTCGGGAGGCAGAGGTAGGAGGATCACCTCGAGTTCAAGGCCACCCTGAGAATACACAGTGAATTCCAGATCAACCTGTGTTTAGTAGTTTAATTATAACATGGTGAGGAGAGGTTCTTTTATGGTTTTGTCTGTTTGGTGTCTGATGCCTTCTGTATTTGTATTTATATTGGCATCTCTTTTCCTATTTGAGGGAAATTTTCTTCTCTGATTTATTGAAAATACTATGTCTTTAGAGTGAATTTTTTTTCTACTGTACCTTGACTTCTGAAGTTGGATTTCTTCATAGTGTCCCAAATCCAAATGCCTTGAAATTCCCACTCATACCTTTCTATTAATATCTATCTATCCCTCCCTCCCTCCCTCTCTCTCTCTCTCTCTCTCTCTCTCTCTGACATAGGGTCTCACTCTAGCCCAGGCTGGCCTGCTCACTCAAATTGGCCTTGAACTCACAGCTATCCTACCTCTGCCTCCCAAGTGCTGGGGATAGTTTTCTTTGTTGGAATGTTCTAGATCTGCCATTTTGCCTTCTAGCTTAGATATTCTGCCCTCTCCTTGAGCCATTCTGTTCTGAGACTTTCTACTGTGTGTTTTTTAATTTGACTTGCTGTTTTTCATTTCTGCTATTTCTCATTGGTATTTTTTCAGTATGTCTGTTTCTTTACTCATATCTTGTACCAACCTCCTTATTTAACTTGGTTTCCTGAATTCTCCTTTCTTTTCTTTCTTCTATGATTCCTTTGATTTCTTCTTTAATTTCTTTGAACATACTTATAATCATTCTTTTTAATTCTCTGGAATTTCATCTGCATCAGTCTCACTGGAGTTAATTTATGTTGGATTTATAAATTTTGGAGGCATTATACTGTCTTGATTTTTTTTAACACTTTAATTTTTATTTATTTATTTGAGAGAGAAAGAGGCAGAGAGAATGAGCATGCCAGGGTCTCCAACCACTGCAAACAAACTCCAGACACATGCGCCACCTTGTGCATCTGACTTACATAGGTTCTGGGGAATTGAACCAAAGTCCTTTGACTTTGCAAGCAAATGCCTTAACTGCTAAGACATCTCTCCAGCCCCAACTTTTTTTTTATGTTTCTTGTATATTCATCTGAAGTGATTTCAATATTTGAGTTTTCTAGATGTCAGCTGTATTCTTTTTTTTTTTTTTTTTTTTTTTGAGGTAGGGTCTCGCTCTAGCCCAGGCTGACCTGGAATTCACTATGTGGTCTCAGGGTGGCCTCGAACTCACAGTGATTCTCCTACCTCCACCTCCCGAGTGCTTGGATAAAGGTGTGGACCACCACTCCCAACCTTGGACTAGTATTAACTAAAAAAAAAAAAAAAAAAAAAAAAAAAGTGGTATAGGTATCTGACAGAAGTAAGTTGGGTCCTCTTGGTCTCTATAGACATTAGAAGTTGTTGGGTCTATGCAAGGTTGTACAGAAGAGTAAGTGGGGGAGGGAAGTAGGAGAGAGTATGGAAAAAGGGTTAGAAAGAAAGGGAAAGTAAACAAGTTGTGGGTGGAAAAAGTTGTAGAAAGATTCCAACTGGCTGAGAAAAATACAGAACTATTCTAAAATCCAACTGAGCAATAGACACACACAAAGAAAACCAGTATGGAGTGGTAAATGGGGACTAAAGCAAGTAGGCATGCACACGAAACCAAATATCCTAAACTTGTCAACTGGGAGGCTGAGATTCCTGGTCTACAATAGGTTCCAGATCAGCCTGGGCTAGAATGAAACCCTACCCCCACCAAAGACAGAAGAAAAAGTGAAAAGGAAAAAAAAAGGCACTATAGATTAAAAAAAAAAAAAAAAAAACAAACAAAAGCAGCTGGAGAGATGGCTTAGCAGTGAAGCACTTGCCTATGAAGCCTAAGGACCATGGTTTGAGGCTTAATTCCCTAGTATCTACACAGGCAGATGCACAAGGTGGAGCATATATCTAGAGTTCATTTGTGGGCTGGAGAGTTGGCTTAGCGGTTAAGCGCTTGCCTATGAAGCCTAAGGACCCCGGTTCGAGGCTCGGTTCCCCAGGTCCCACGTTAGCCAGATGCACAAGGGGGCGCATGCGTCTGGAGTTCATTTGCAGAGGCTGGAAGCCCTGGCGCGCCCATTCTCTCTCTCTCCCTCTATCTGTCTTTCTCTCTGTGTCTGTTGCTCTCAAATAAATAAATAAATAAATAAAAAATAGAGTTCATTTGCAGTGGCTGGAGGCCCTGGTGCACCCATTCTCTCTCTCTCTCTCTCTCTCTCTCTCTGTCATTCTCAAATAAATAAAGAAAAGAAAAGAAACATTTATTAAAACAAAAGAAGGGATTGGAGAGATGGCTTAGCAGTAAAGGCATTTGCCTGCAAAGCCAAAGGACCTTGGTTAAATTCCCCAGGACCCACGTAAACCAGATGCACAAGGAGGTGCATGCCTCTGGAGTTTGTTTGCAGTAGCTGAAGGCCCTGGCATGCCCATTCTCTCTCTCTTTCTCTGCCGGGTGCAATAGTAGCACGTCTGTTATGGGAGAAACCAACTGCCCTCTAGTTGGACTGGAGGCCTGCTCCATGGGAAGGGAATATATCCCTGATACTGAAAACTTAAAACAGGGGTAGTCATGAGCCCTAGGGGTATAATGTCTGCTGTTGTCTGGCTAAATGTATATACTATGCTTATCAAACTGCCCAGTAAGCACTTCTCTTAATGTTCATACCCATATATTAATGCTACTCTCACTTTGGGTAGAGAATCTTCTCTTTTCAATGGCAGTGACCTTGGGATGACTCAAAAGGTATCATAATGATGGAAAGAAATGACCACAGTGCTCAGTACTGCAATATCTCTATCACACCTTCCAAGGCTCAGGGTCTAATGTGGAAGAGGTGGTGGAAAGAATGTAAGAGCCAAAGGAAGGGCAGGACTCCATACAACATGCTCCGTCCAGACACAAAATGACCTGGATATCCATGGCCTCACAGTGCCCGACACTACCTGCACAAGACCATCATAAGAGGAGGAAAAGATCATGACATCAAAAGTAAAAGACTGGTTGAGATGGGGAGGGGGTATGATGAAGAGTGGAGTTTCAAAGGGGTAATTGGGGACAGAGCTCTGGGTAAGGCAACACATCCAGGCTCAGCAGGCTCTGGTTGGACCCCTAAAGGGCACCATGGTTTTTGTCCTTGAGTGCACTTTGTTTCTCCCCTGCAAAGCTTGCAGGTGAATGCTAGACCTTTTCTTGCACAGTCACCAAGACAAAGAAAAATGTGACGAGTTCCCTGATTGGATTAAAGATTGGGTTACTACTACAAAAACAAAAAAACAAAAAAAAGGGCGGGTAGTTGGGGGTAGGAAAGGTATTACCATGGGGTATTTTTTATAATCATAGAAGTTGTTAATAAATAAATAAATAAAGTTAAAAAAATCAGGGCTGGAGGGATGGCTTAGTGGTTAAAGTATTTACCTGCAAAGCCAAAGGACCCAGGTTCAATTCTCCAGGACCCACGTTAGCCAGATGCACAAGAGGGCGCACACGTCTGGAGTTTTCAGTGGCTAGAGGCCCTACATGCCTATTCTCTCTCTCTGTCAAATAAATAAAATAAAATAAAATATTAAAAAAATCAAAAGCAATAAAAGTAAACCCCAAAACACAACTTATTTAAGAATGGCAAAGTCAACTAAAAGTACATCAATCAAATCTAACATATTATTAGTCTTAGTGGGCTAGGTTTTGAATTCTGTCCCTCCCTGGGATTCTTTGTTTAGCAACCTGCCCTAATATGGAAGGTGCAGTTGGCACTTCCAGTGCAGGCCTACATACCTGACTTTTGGGTGCTGGAATTAAAGGCAGGCACCACCACACCTGGCTTCCCTTCCTTCAGGTTTTTTTGATTTTGCAAGGCCATCGTGATTGAAAAATCCCTTTGCTGTAGCTGTGCTCCTGCCTGCTCAGGCAGGGCAGGGTGAGTAGCTCTTCCTAGCCAACTTGTTCTGCCAGTGGCAGGAGCCAATTCTGGGATCCTTCGGCTTTGCAGGCAAATACCTTAACCCCTAAGCCATCTCTCCAGCCCACATGGCTACATCTTTGCCATGTTAACCAGCCACTCCCAGCCAGCTATGTGCTCTTGAGTTTTGTTTTTTTTTTAAAAAAACATCTTATTTGGGCTGGAGGGATGGCTCACCAGTTAAAGATGTTTGCTGGAAAAGACTGATGGCCTAGGTTCGATTTCGCAGTACCCACATGAAGCCAGATTCACAAAGTGGTGCATGTGTCTGGAGTTTATTTTTATGTTTGTAAGGTGAAAGGAGGGAGGGAGAGAGAATGGGCACACGGGGGCCTCTTGCCAGTGTATGCAAGGTCTTTCATGACCTTGATAATTTAAAACAATGAGGACCTTTCATTGTATAGCATGGTCTTCAATTGTATTTATCCTATGACTAGATTAGCCACGCATGTGGACAAAAAGACCACAGAAGTGAAACCACTGCTTAACGTACCTCATCAGCAGGTACAAGATGTCAACCCCTCCTTGGCTCCACTGTGATCCTCCTTTTCTGGTAAAATGGTTTTCTCCACCATGGAGTGGGGGTGGGAAACCAAGGCCTTGTGCAAGCACCTTTGGGGCAGAGCCTGGGTAAGGAAGATATGGGACCGCGGCCAAAGAGCCAAGAGGGGCGATCGTGCTCAGGGTGGGGGCATTGTGGAAGAGTCTGTTAGGGGTGGGAAGGGTCCGAGAGGGTGCTGGGGTGGGTGGAGGAGGTCCACAGGGGAAGAGAGGGTGCAGGAATCGGGTCAGGGAACAGATTAAATGGTCAAACTCTCTATCTGCGTCTTTCTCTCTCTTTCTCTTTTAATATATAAATAAATAAAACCTTAACACTGAGGGTCCAGCAGGGGGGAGAGCCAGGGGTGTCTGGGGAGAGAAAAGAGTACGTCCGGCAAGCTGTTAGCGGAGACAAAAGACAAAACCCGACGAGGATGGAAGGGAGGAGGGTAGGAAACTTAGGCACGGGTGAGAAGAAGATGGATTCGGGTGGGAGGGAAGGTCTTGCGCACTGCACGCTGTAGGATTCCTGAGAGAGAAGGGCATCCAGAATGGAGGCGGAGAGCACAGTAGAGAGAAACTGAGGCACTTCACAGAGAGGACAGATGAGATGGCAGGGGGTTTCCTGGATTCCCAGGGGTCTTCGGGAGACATTTGTCTCCCATGTGGCCACATTCTCCTGGGGCCAGGCCTAGGGCAAGTGCTTTAATAGGGAATGAACCAGGAGCCATGGCTTGGTGGAGCCCAGATGGGCTTCTGCAAGGCCTGTCGCAAGGCGGGGAGAACTCCGGAGACTGAGCTCCTTGCCCCAGATGCCTCCTTTCTCATCCCCAGCCCTGAGCCACAGTGATTATAGAAACTTAAGGAGGAAGGTAAAGGCACCCCGCCCCTCTAGAGTCTGTAAGTAGGAGCAATTGGTTGACAATGTCCCTGGGCCTGTCTTTAAAAAAAAGAGGAAGCCGGGCGTGGTGGTGCACGCCTTTAACCCCAGCACTCGAGAGGCAGAGGTAGGAGGACTGCTGTGAGTTCGAGGCCACCCTGACACTACATAGTGAATTCCAGGTCAGCCTGGGCTAGAGTGAGACCCTACCTCTGAAAAAATAAAAAGGTGGGGGAAAGGAGAAAAAAAATATTTATTTATTTATTTGTAAGCAGAAAGATACAGAGAGGAGAGAGAAAGAGAGAGAGGGAGAATGGACACACCAGGGCCTCCAGCCACTGCAAATGAACTCCAGACACATGTGCTACCCCATGCATCTGGCATATGTGGATACTGGGGAACGGAACCAGGGTCATTAGGACTTACAGGTAAACTCCTTAACCACTGAGCCATCTCTCTAGCCCCTAAAGCATTTTTTAAAAATTATCTATTTATTTACATACTTATTTGCAAATAGAGAGATACAAGAAGGACAGAAATAATAGGCATATTGCTTCTTAAGCTTTCCCATAAAATAGAAAAAGAAGGAATCTTACTAAATTCCTACTATGAAGCCAGCATCACCCTGATACCAAAGCCAGGCAAAAAAAGAAAAAAAAAAAAAAAAAAAAAAGAAAATTACAGACCAATCTCCCTCATGAACATAGATACAAAAATTCTCAAAAAAACATTGGCAAACAGAATACAAGAATATATCAGAAAGATCATTCACCCTGACCAAGTAGGCTTTATCCCAGAGATGCAGGGATGGTTCAACATACACAAATCAATAAATGTAATACATTATATAAATGGACCGAAGGACAAAAATCATATGATCATCTCATTGGATTCAGAGAAAGCATTTGACAAAATCCAACATCCCTTCATGATAAAAGTCCTACAGAGACTGGGAATAGAAGGAACATATCTCAATATAATAAAGGCTATTTATGACAAGCCTACAGCCAACATATTACTAAATGGGGAAAAGCTGGAAGCTTTTCCACTAAAAGCAGGAACAAGACAAGGGTGTCCACTGTCCCCACATTTATTTAATATAGTACTGGAAGTCTTAGCCATAGCAATAAGGCAAGAGACGCACATAAAAGGGATACAAATTGGAAAGGAAGAAATCAAGTTATCATTATTTGCAGATGACATGATTCAATATATAAAGGACCCTAAAAACTCTACCAGCAAACTGTTGGAGCTGATAAACACCTACAGCCATGTGGCAGGATACAAAATAAATGCGCAGAAATCAGTAGCATTCCTATGTGCTAACAACAAACACACAGAGGATGAAATCAGAGAATCACTCCCATTCACAATTGCATCAAAGAAAATAAATCTAACCAAGGAAGTAAAGGATTTCTACGATGAAAACCATAAAACACTCAAGTGAGAAATTGCAGAAGACACCAGGAAATGGAAAAACATCCCTTGTTCCTGGATTGGAAGAATCAATATTTTGAAAATGGCAATCTTACCAAAAGCAATCTACACATTTAATGCAATCCCCATCAAAATTCCAAAGGCATTCTTCACGGAAATAGAAAAAAAAACAATCTAAAAATTCATTTGGAATCACAAAAAAACCTCAAATATCTAAAATAATACTGAGCAACAAAAATAAGGCTGGTGGTATCATCATACCTGATTTTAACCTGTACTACAGAGCCATAGTAACAAAAATAGCATGGTACTGGCACAAAAGCAGATATGTAGATCAATGGAACAGAATAGAGGACCCAGATATAAGTCCAGATAGCTATAGCCACCTGATATTCTATAAAAATGCCAAAAATACTCATTGGAGAAAAGACAGCCTCTTCAGCAAATGGTGCTGGGGAAACTGGATATGTATCTCAGGGGGATGAAAATAGATTCTTCTCTCTCTCCATGCACAAGAGTTAAATCCAAATGGACTAAAGACCTTAACATCAGACCTGAAACTCTGAAATTGCTAGAGGAAAATGTAGGGGAAACTCTTCAACATACTGGTCTTGGCAAAGACTTTCTGAATATAACCCCAATTGCTCAGGCAATAAAGCCACAGACTAACCACTGGGACCTCATGAAATTATAAAGATTTTGCACTGCAAAGGACACTGTGAATAAAGCAAAGAGACAACGTATAGAATGGGGAAAAAAATCTTTGCCAGCTATATACCTGATAGAGGATTAACATCTAGGATATACAAAGAATTCAAAAAGTTAAATAATAAGGAATCAAACAAACCAACTAAAAAATGGGCTATGGAGCTAAGTAGAGAGTTCTCAAAAGAAGAAATACAGATGGCATATAAGCATCTAAAAAAATGTTCTACGTCACTAGTCATCAGGGAAATGCAGATTAAAACTACATTGAGATTCCATCTCACTCCTGTCAGATCGGCCACCATCATGAAAACAAATGATCACAAATGTTGGCGGGGATGTGGAAAAAGAGGAACCCTTCTACACTGCTGGTGGGAATGCAATCTGGTCCAGCCATTGTGGAAATCAGTGTGGAGGTTCCTAAGACAGCTAAAAATTGATCTACCATATGACCCAGCTATAGCACTCCTAGGCATATATCTGAAGGAATCATCTCATTTCCTTAGAAGTAAGTGCTCAACCATGTTTATTGCTGCTCAAATCATAATAGCTGGGAAATGGAACCAGCCTAGATGTCCCTCAACTGATGAGTGGATAATGAAGATGTGGCACATTTATACAATGGAGTTCTACTCAGAAGTAAAAGAAAAATGAAGTTATAAAATTTGCAGGAAAATGGAATTATCTGGAAAGGATTATACTAAGTAGGTAACCCAGGCCCAGAAAGCCAAGCGCTGCATGTTCTCTTTCATTTGTGGATCCTAGCTACAGATAATTGGGCTTCTGTGTTAGGAAGGAAAAAACTCAGTAACAGAGAACAGCAAGTTAAAAAGGAGATATAAAGGAAAGAGAAAAGAAGGGAGGAGGGTACTTAATAGGTTGGTATTGTATATATGTAAGTAGAAGAATAGATTAACGGGGATGCAAAGGCCCAAAGTGAGGTCAGGGGAAGAGATTGAGTAAAGGAAAGGTGGAGAGAAGGCTAATCAAAATCTAAGAGGATGCAAATAAATCATATGGAATCCTCTGGTTTCAGACAATGGAACACTCAGGAGCCATAGATCATTGTTAGAGAATTTTCAGTGCCAGGGATGGGATACCTATAGTAGGTTGTTGGCCAGGGAGGTCCCTGATGCCCCCAAAACATTATAGGCCATTGCCAAGGGCCTTTGTTTCCCACCAGGAATTGATGGTAAGATCCTATTGCTGAAGACTCCACATACTTGGGCTGTAAGGCCACTGAGAAATCCTGCTGGAACTGAGCTGATAACCTCCTCCATGTAGACCAGCTGACAGAAAGCTGGAAGATGCCTTTCTACATGTAGTTCAATGGGAGAAAGAGATACCTCCAGTGAAGGTACTCAACAGTGGACACTGCAAGCCTTATAATTGGCCAGCCAGGCCAAATGAGCCAATGGGTACAATAGTGGCACATCTATCATGGTGGAAACCAACTACCCTCCAATTGGACTGGAGGCCCACCCTATGGAGGGAAATATATCCCTGATACTGAAAACTCAAAATGGGTAGTCATGAGCCCTAGGGGTGTAACATCTGCTGATGTCTGGATAAGTGTATATACTATGCTTATCAAACTTCCCAGTAATCACTTCTCTTAATATTTATACCTTTATATTAATGCTACTCTCATTTTGGGTAGAAAATCTTCTCTTTTCAGATGGCAGTGACCTTGGGATGGCTCAGAAGGTATCATAGTGCTGGAAAGAAGTGACTGGAGTACTGAGTAATATCTCGATCATACCTTCGAAGGATCAGGGTCTAATGCGGAAGAGGTGGCGGAAAGAATCTAAGAGCCAAAGGAAGGGTAGGACTCCTTACAATGTGCTCCTCTAGACGCAAAATGGCCTACATATCCATGACCTCATAGTGCCTGACACTACCTACACAAGACCATCATAAGAGGAGGAAAAGATCAAGACATCAAAATAAAAGAGAGACTGATTGAGATGGGGAGGGGATATGATGGAGAATGGAATTTCAAAGGGGAAAGGGGGGTAGGGAGGGCATTACCATGGGATATTTCTTATAATCATGGAGGTGTTAATAAAAATTGAGAGAGGAAAAAAAAGAAATAATAGGCGCACCAGGGCATCCAGCCGCTGCAAACAAACCAGACACATGTGCCACTTTGTGCATCTGGCTTTATGTGGGTACTGGGGAATTGAACCCAGGTGATTAGGCTTTGCAGGCAATTGGCTTAGCCAGTAAGCCATCTCTCCAGTCTTTCTTTGGATTTTTGTTTGTTTGTTTTATTGAGGTAAGGTTTCACTTTAGCCCAGTCTGACCTGAAATTCACTATGTAGTCTCAGGGTGGCCTTGAACTCCCAGTGATCCTCCTACCTCTGCTCTGAGTGCTGGGATTAAAGGCATGCCCCACCACTTCTGGCTGGATTTTTTTTTTTTTCCAGTTTCTCAGTGTATATCCAGGCAAGCCTTAAATCTCTGGTCCTCCTTCCTCAGCCTCCCAAGAGTACTACTAGATAGCATTCTACATAAGAGTTTTCTCTCCCTTTTTTGTTTTGTCCAAGGTCGGGTCTCACTTTGGTCCCGGCTAACCTGGAATTCACTATGGAGTCTCAGGATGGCCTCCAACTCACAGTGATCCTCCTACTTCTGCCTCCAAAGTGCTGGGATTAAAGGCGTATGCCACCACGCCGGCTTCTCTCCCTTTTTTTATTTATTCAGTTACTGACTTCAGTATAGATTCATACAGTCCTATTTTAATGGGTTGCAATTTGTTACTATATTTGTGTACTTCATGCTTAAATTGTCCCATATCTGGAAAGTGAGAGACCATAGAGCTTACTTCTGAATACCGATAGCATGTCCCCATAATTCTATATAAGCATTTCCTTCCCAGTATATTGCATAAGCTCACCTTCTATTTTCCTTGCCTCTGTTCTAGAATAAACCATTTATCCAAGGTGCCCAAGGATAGAATTTAGAGGTCAAGCTCTAAGCTCTCAAAATGCGTGTTGCTTCTGAGGTGTCATTGTTTCTATGTCCCATTACTATCAAAATTAGGAAATACATATACAAACATATACTGTACGTGAAGCTGGGCATAGCATGCCGCTAATACGAGCACTGGGGGATTCAAGGCAACCAGGGCCACATGGTGAGTTCCCAGTCAGCCTGGGGTAGAATAAGACCCTGCTTCAAAATTAAAAAAACAAAAAACCGGGTTGTGAATATAGCTCAGTTGGCAGAGTGCTTGTCTAGCATGCATGAAGTCCTGGATTTGATTCCCAACACCAAGTAAAAATATACATATATTGGGGCTGGAGAGATTGCTTAGTGGTTAAGACATTTGCCTGCAAAGCGAGGACCCAGGTTCATTTCTCCAGGACCCATGTAAACCAGCTGCACAAGGGACACGTGTGTCCAAAATATTACTTGTGTGTGTATTTCAGAGTCTAGAGTGCTAAATAGGACACAATGGAACGTGTCTGTATTTCTACATCTGCCTCTAAATAGATTAAAACTGTGAGTTTACATTGGTAGAGTCAATTTCAATCCAATACCTTTGGACACTTGCAAAACTTTCCCTGTTCTATAATTTTAAGCCCCATGCTGATAATAAGAAACCGGTCATGTATATACATATGTAAATTATTTAATTGATCCCCCTCAACCCCCCTGTGTGACAATCTCCCAACTACTCTGGCTGCCCCCTGTTGCAGCTCCTTCCCCAGGTGTCATCTGTTGGGTTATCATCCAAATGTCACCTACTTGACACATCACCACCCAGTAGATGTTAGTTCTTCCCACACTGAATGATAATGCATTTTGTGCCATTCCAACCAAAATTACAACGGGAAATCAACAACATTCTGGATATCATTCAATTTAACAAATATTTGACAGACTGGGAAAATATTTGGAAATATTTTTCTAAAAACCAGTAAGGAACTAATATCAAAAATATACAGGGAAGCCAGGTGTGGTGGTGCACACCTTTGATCTCAGCACTCAGGAGGCAGAGGTAGGAGGATTGCCATGAGTTCGAGGCCACCCTGAGACTATATAGTGAATTCTAGGTCAGCCTGGGCTAGAGCGAGACCCTGTCTCGAAAAGAAAAAAATAAATGTACAGGGAGAGCCAGGCATGTTGGTGCAGATCTTTAATCCCAGCACTCGAGAGGCAGAGGTAGGAGGATCACCATGAGTTCAAAGCCATCCTTGGACTACATAGTGAATTCCAGGTCAGCCTGGGCTAGAGTGAGACCCTACCTCAAAAAAAATTTTTTTAGATAGATATACAGGGAAATATTTCAAATTAAAAAAAAATTGGTAGGCTGCAGTGATGGCTCAGTGCTTACGGTACTTGCTTACAAAGCCTAATGGCCTGGATTCAATTCCCCAGTACCCACATAAAGCCAGATGCACAAAGTGGCACATACACTTGCAGTTGGTTTGCAGTGGCAAGAGGCCCTGGCATGCCCATTCTCTCTTTTCTATGTCTGCTCACACACACACACACACAAATGTTGGTAATGCAATAGAAAAAAGAAAAAAACATACTTATGAATGCAAAGGTCAGAAAATCATATATGGTCTGTCAAGGGTATGATGAAATGCTTGGTTTCACTATTAATAGCAGAATATCAGATAAAAACTACAGGATGGGTTGGAAAGATTGCTTAGTGGTTAAGGCACTTGCCTACAAAGCCAAAAGACCCAAGTTCAATTCCTCAGGACCCACATAAGCCAGATGCACAAGGAGGCACATGCGTCAGGAGTTCGTTTACAGTGGCTGGAGGCCCTGGCATGCCCATTCTCTCTCTCTCTCTCTCTCTCTCTCTCTCTCTCTCTCTTCTAAATAAATAAATAAATAAAATTTATATTAAAAAAAAAAACTACAGGATGTATGCAAAAGTTAGTGAAGAGAGTAGGAATGCATACAGCTACCTTGGGAGCAGTCTAACTGCATGTACCAGTCTGTATTGGTCTCATGATCCACAGTCTTAGATCCAAAGTTAAGAATTTAAGAGCTGGGCATGGTGGCACACGCCTTTAATCCCAGCACTTGGGACTCAGAGGTAGGAGGATTGCCACAAGTTCAAGGTCAACCTGAGACTACATAGTGAATTCCAGGTCAGCTTGGGCTAGAATAAGACCCTACCTTGAAAAGCACTCCCCACCCACAAAAAAAATTCAAGAATTTAAGTGCTATCAACTTAAAAAAGAGTGCAGTATAAAGGTCACTGAGAAATCCTGTTGGAGTTGAGCTGAAAACCTCCTCCATGTAGATCAGCTGACAGAAAGCTAGAAGAAGCCACGCTGCATGCAGTTCAATGGGAGAGAGAGAAATCGCCAGTGAAGATACTCAACAGTGGACACTGCAAGCCTTATATTTGGCCAGCCAGGCCAAATGTGCCAATGCATGCAATAGTGGCACGTCTGGTATGGGGAAACCACCTGCCCTCTAATTTGACTGGAGGCCTGCTCCATAGGAAGGAATATATACCTGATACTGAAAACCAACAGCCGGGGTAGTTATGAGCTCTACGGGTGTAACATCTGCTGCTATCTGGCTAAAAGTATATACTATGCCCACCAAACTGTTCAGTAAGCACTTCTCTTAATGTTCATACCCATATACTAATGCTACTCTCATTTTTGGCTAGAGAAGCTTCTCTTTTCAGATGGCAGTGACCTTGGGATGACTCAGAAGGCACCATGGTGCTGAGAAGTGACAGAGGGGTGCTCAGCCCTGAAATATTTCAATCACACCTTCCATGGCTCAGGGTCCATTGCAGAAGAGGTAGCAGAAAGAACATAAGAGCCAAAGTTAGGGTAAGACTCCTTACAATGTACTCCTTCCAGACCAAAATGGCCTGGAAATCCATGACCTCACAGTGCCTGACACTACCTACAAAAGGCCATCCTAATAGGAGGAAAAGATGATGACATCAAAATAAAAGAGAGACAGATTGAGAGGGGGAGGGGATATGATGAGAGTGGAGTTTCAGCTAGACGTGGTGGCGCACGCCTTTAATCCCAGCACTCGGGAGGCAGAGGTAGGAGGATCGCCATGAGTTTGAGGCCACCCTGAGACTACATAGTGAATTCCAGGTCAGCCTGAGCCAGAGTGAGACCCTACCTCGAAAAACCAAAAAAAAAAAAAGAGTGGAGTTTCAAAGGGGAAAGTGGAGGGAGGGAATTACCATGGGATATTGTTTACAATTATGAAAGTTGTCAACAATATATATATATATTGTTGACAACTTTCATCACATACACCACAGCACTTTGAAGACCCATGCATAGCCACTTTTTTTTTATGATTTTATTTATTTATTTGAGAGTGACAGACAGAGAGAAAGACAGATAAGAGGGAGAGAGAGAATGGGCGCGCCAGGGCTTCCAGCCTCTGCAAACGAACTCCAGATGTGTGCGCCCCCTTGTGCATCTGGCTAACGTGGGACCTGGGGAACTGAGCCTCGAACCGGGGTCCTTAGGCTTCACAGGCAAGCGCTTAACCGCTAAACCATCCCTCCAGCCCCACTTTTTAAATTTTTTTTTTTTTCCAAGGTAAGGTATTGCTCTAGCCCAGGCTGACTTGGAATTCACTATGTAGTCTTAGGGTGGCCTTGAACTCACTGAGATCCTCCTACCTCTCGTTCCCAAGTGCTGGGATTAAAGGTGTGCGCCACCACACCTGGCTTTAGATCAAGTTTTAATTTGATGTCATTTGGTGATCTACTCAATCTGGGGGAGGAGGGATTATTTATTGGAGCATGAACATTTTACCAGCGTCTAAACCACTGAAGAAAATGTCTCACCCTCCTTCAGCAACCATTAATTGTCAACAGCTCCTTAGGGAGGAGTGGGGACCTAATGAGCTCCTCCACCATCCATAAGAGTAGTGATGGACCCAATATAGTACAGATCTTGTGCAGGTAGCCATAGCATGTGAGGTCATGAATGCATTGACACGTTGGGCCACTTCATGTCCAAAAGGCAGCATTCCAAGAACTCCTCCCCATTCTTTCCATTCTCTCTTCTACAATGTTCCCTTGAGCCTTAGGGAAGGTGATATAGGTATCTCACTTAGCTCTGAGCATCAACAACCACTTATTCCCAGCACTTGCATTAGTTATGAGTCTCTCTAGTAGTCACTGCCAGCTGGGGGGGGGGGGGGAAGTAGAGCAGCAATAATCTGTGGAAATAAATATTTAGAGGGCAGGTTGATGATCATAGCAAATCCATTTAGCCAAATAACCATGGTGGCTTCCTTCCTAGGTCCTATAGCCTCCCCAGTCACAAGGAATATGTGTGTTCAAATTTTCCATTGACAATTTTTCATCTAATAAATATAGTCCATTTTTACTGAGCAACCACTTTTAACTGTTCACTTAATCTCTTAGAATTGGGGGCTCAGGAGCTGGAGAGAAGGCTTGGTGGTTAAGCGCTTACCTGCGAAGTCTAAGGACCCCAGTTTGAAGTTCAATTCCCCAGTACCCATGTAAGCCAGATGCATACGGTGGTGCATGCATCTGGAGTTCGTTTGCAGTAGCTGGAGGCCTGGGCACACTCATATTCTCTCTCTCTGCCTCTTTCTCTGAAATAAATAAATAAGAATTAAAAGTAGTTTTAAAAAACTTGGGTGTTTGGCTGGAGATGGAGCTGTTGGTAGAGTGCTTGCCTTGCATGCACAGAAGCCATGGGTTTGATCCCAAGTACTGCATAAACTGGGCATGGTGGCATATGCCTATAATCTCAGAATTAGGGAGGTGGAAGAATATTCAAAAGATTAGGTGCTATTTATGCAAATTGCCATGTGGCAGGTCAACTGATTTTCATGGGTCTGAATAAGCAAAGTGCAGAGCCTGAGATTATGAGCAACTTCAAAAGTGGAAGCAGTACAGTAGAGCTGGACATAGCATGCACATCTGTTTCTGCCTCTTGTGATGGTCTGCTGATTGGCCTCCAGCAGGCTATACACAGGTTGTCACAAAGACTAGCTTCACCATTATGAGTGAATATTCATTGGGCTTCTTGCAATAAGATGTTAGAAGCTGGCCATGGTGCTGCTTGTCTGTAGTACCGGGAACCTAAGGCAGAATCTAGACAGTTTACAACCGGGCTTGGTAGTCCATACCTTTAATCCCAGCACTCAGAAGGCAGAGGTAGGGGGATTGCTGTGAGTTTGAGGCCACCCTGAGACTACATAGTGAATTCCAGGTCAGCCTGGGCTAGAGTGAGACCCTATCTTGAAAAACAAACAAACAAACAAAAATTTGTTTAAGGCCAGGCTGAGAAACAGAGAAGCCTCATCTCAAGAAGATGGTGACAATACAGACATCTAGTAACTGTTGGAAAATCAGCCTTACTGTTGTAAATTTGTGGACCAGTGATAGGAACTACTATCTAAGAAATAAGGTCACTAAGCTAGATCCTGAGCTAGACATTTCATTACCCTATCTTATGTTTTTCTTTTTCTTGATAGACAGGGAGAGACAGAAAGAGGATAGAGAATTGTTTTGTCAGAGCCTCAGCCACTATAGTCAAACTCCAGACACTTGCGCCACCTAGAGGGCATGTGTGACTTTGCACTTACCTTGCCTTTGTGCATATGGCTAAGGTGGGATCTGGAGAGTAGAACATGGCGCCTTAGGCTTTGCAGGCAAGCACCTTAACCATCAAGCAATCTCTCCAGCCCACCCTATATTATTTAATCGAATGCTTGCATTCAAGAAGGTAGGTTTTAAAAGATAGGTAGATAAGCAGGGCGTGGTGGCCCACACCTTTGATCCCAGCACTAGGGCTAGAGTGAGACCTTACCTCAAAAAATAAAAGCAAGCAAACAAACAAAAAAAGATAGGGAGATGAGCCAGGTACGCCTTTAATCCCGCCAGCACTTGGGATACAGAGGTAGGTAGATCGCCATGAGTTCAAGGCCACCCTGAGACTACATAGTGAATTCCAGGTCAGCCTGGGATAGAGTGAGAGACCCTACCTAAAAATTAAATAAATAGGCCGGGCGTGGTGGCACACGCCTTTAATCCCAGCACTTGGGAGGCAGAGGTAGGAGGATTGCCGTGAGTTCGAGGCCAGGTCATCCCGGGATAGAGTGAGACCCTACCTCGAAAAAAACAAAAAATAAAAATAAAATAAAAATAAATAAATAAATAAAAACAGGTAGATGGAATTTGACCTCAAGAGATTAGTTTTATTTCTTTCCTTGCACTGCTTCACAAGCTAGGGTAAATGCTAATGTGGCTCTGAAGTAAAGAAAAGATGGTCACATCCTCAGAGTCTTCAAAAAGACGGAGAGATGGGCTGGAGAGATGGCTTAGCAGTTAAGCGCTTGCCTGTGAAGCCTGAGGACCCTGGTTTGAGGCTTGATTCCTCAGGACCCACGTTAGCCAGATGCACAAGGGGACGCATGCATCTGGAGTTCGTTTGCAGTGGCTGGAGGCCCTGGCATGCCCATTCTCTCTCTCTGTCTCTCTCTTTCTCTCTTTGTCTGTCGCTCTCAAATAAATAAATAAAAATAATTTTAAAAAGAGAGAGAGAGGGAAGATGAAGGGCAAACTTCCTTCCCCTTACAAAGTCTATCCAACACATGGGATTGGCACTGCATATGCTTGCCCATGAATTATTCTTGAAAGGTGATAAAGCATTAGCATATATTCAGTACTATTAACTACTCTGTGCTCTTTTCTAAAAATAAATTGTTCATATTTTTATTTGTGATTTCTTAGTGAATGCCTTTTCAAAAGTTCAAGTGCTGACATTTCCTACTCTGCTGGTGTCACACTGAATGTCTCATATAATTCCATGTGAATATGACTCTTGTTATTTTACCTGAAGCACAGGGCTATAATTTTCTTCTTGAGCATTGTCTTATTGATCTAGTAATGGTTCTTCCCAAATCAATTGAAATGCAGAGTAACAAGTTCCAAAGTGCACACTGTATAAGACTTGAAATCCTGTCAATAAAACTAGCGCAACATAGCACAAAGAGCCATTCATCTGCTCATGGAATGGGTGATATTTCCACACTCAGAAGAAAAGGATGAAAACACTTAAACTGCTGAATGATATTTCCATCTTGATAACACACTTACTTGAAAAGAAAGTGTAATCTCTGGGCTGTTTTAGGTTTAATATCACCTTAACATTAAAATTTTGCCCTTATAATTTATTTATTTATTTTTTTTTTGAGGTAGGGTCTTACTCTAGCTCAGGCTGACCTAGATTTCAGTATGTAGTCTCAGGGTAGCCTCAAACTCATGGCGATCCTCCTACCTCTACCTCCTGAGTGCTGGGAGTAAAGGCATGCACCACCACACCTGGCTGCCCCTTATAAATCTTAAAAATTACCCTGTAGGTCCTCAGACAATCTTTATTCTCTCAGTCAGATTTTTGGTGTGATCCCAATAATATTTAGGGGTTGCAAGCAGGTTAAGTTTGCTGACAAATGCTTTATCATCTGGGTTTACTATTAGCTCTGAGAATCTCTATTGATACGTTATCTGATCTATCATCCTTGCAGACAGCTGAGGTCAATAGCCATCATTACACCTTTCATATCTTAGACATCTCTCTTTTTTTCTTTCGGTTTTTTGAGGTAGGGTTTCACTCTGGCTCAGACTGACATGGAATTCACTATATAATGTCAGCTGGTCTTGAACTCACAGCAACCCTCCTACCTCTGCCTCCCGAGTGCTGGTATTAAAGGCGTGCACCACCACAACGGGCTCATAGACATCTCCTTTGATAATTGATTTGCTTTGTGACCTTTGACAAATTGCTGCATTTCTCTGGCACTCATTTTATTTTAAGAAGTTTGGACTAGGCACTTGGGTTAGCTTCATGTTGCTGGAACAGAATACCCAACCAAAAGCAGCTGATGGAGGAAAGGTTTTATTTTGGCTTACAGCCAAACAGGAAGTTTCATGCCGGCAAAAGGGCAAGCACGGCACAAGCAGTGGCTGCCCATCACAATCCGTAAGTACAGGTGGAAAACAGCAGTGAGAGAGTGAGGCGAACTCTGCTGACAAGTGGGGGCTGGCTACCCCCAAAGCCCACCCCCAGGAACACACTTCCTCCAACAAGGCTCCACCTCCCAAATTGCCACCAGCTCAGAACCAAGCTTTCAGAGCACATGAGTTTATGGGGGACACCTGATTCAAACCACCACAGTACTGCAAAGTTCCCTTAGCTTGAACTGTCTAGGTTATTACAAGTCATCAATGTCATATGCCTGAAAGTTTAAATCAAGCAATTTTGCATTTGCAGGTTTTATTATTTTTAAAATTATTTCTATATGCATGCATGTGTGGGACGGCATCTCAGGGTCTCTTGCTACTACAAACAAATTCCAGACTCATGCCCCACTTTGGCTGTAGATTTACAAGGGTGCTAAGGAATTAAACCCAGGCTAGCAGGCTTTGCAAACAAGTGCCCTTACCCATTGAGTCATTCCCCAACCCCATATTTGTACACATTTGTACATTTTAATGCTACAGTATGACACTGTGCATGGTGGTTCACGCCTTTAATCCCAGCTCTCAGGAGGCAGAGGTAGGAGGATCGCTGTGAGTTCGAGGCCACCCTGAGACTACATAGTGAATTCCAGGTCAGCCTGAGCCAGAGTGAGACCCTACCTTGAAAAACCAACCCCCCCCAAAAAAAACTACAGTATGTAAAATAGATCTCAAAAATTACATTAGTACATACCATGATAAAAAAAAATAGACTCAACTCTGAATGAAACACATATTTTAATTTGGTGTAACTGATTTTTTTTTCTCTTTTCTCAAGGTAGCATCTCACTCTGGCTCAGGCTGACCTAGAACTCATTCTGTAGTTTGGGTAACTTCTCACATTGATTACATGCATGATTTTCCTCTGGTGTCTGAATCTACCACATGGGTATTTCTCTTACACCCCAGATCTATCCACGTGTGTGCCTTTTCCAACTCCAGGCCTGAGTAGTTTCCTTAAACTTGAGGTAACCATGAGTGTAACTCTCTTCATTATTCATTTTTCCTCTGGATTTCTTTTTTTCTTTTTTTCGAGGTAGGGTCTCTTTCACTGTAGCCCACACTGACCTGGAATTCACTATGTAGTCTCAGGGTGGGGAGGCGTTGAACTCACTGCGATCCTCCTACCTCTGCCTCTCAAGTGCTGGGGTTAAAGGCGTGCGCCACCATGCTTGGCTTCCTCTGGATTTCTTGGTTTCTGCTTTGATATTTTCCTTGTGATTCTTCCTGGAGCCTCACTGTTTGCCCTGTTTACTTCCTTCCACAGGAAAGCACATGACAGATGCAATGTGTCTTCCTTCTAAGTCTGCGTACATACACACCTAAGTTCTGTCCCACATACTTATGGCTGTACCTCAGACTGACCTTTAAATCCCCAGTTTAACTCCTCTCCTTCTGCTTATAGCTCTGCTCCAGTTTTTCCCTCAAACCTCAATTTCTTTTAAATGAACCTTATAAACTGCAGTGTTTGCACATGAGAGTGTTTCCTAAGCCTCACAATTTGTGATTTCCCCCTAAATAAACTTAATAATACATAATTTATCCCTTTTGAGTCTGTCTTTATTAATTCTTTTTTTTTTTTTTTTTTTTTTTTTTAGTGTTTGAGAGAGAATTGGTGTGCCAGGGCCTCAATGGCTGAAATTGAACTCCAGACGCTTCTGCCACCTAGTGGGCACGTGTGACCTTGCGCTTGCCTCACTTTTATGCATCTGGTTTATGTGGAATTTGGAGAGAAAATAAACATGGATCTTTACTTAGGCTTTTCAAGCACCTTAGCTGCTAAGCCATCTCTCCAGTCCTATTATTTATTTATTTTGTTTTTGCATTTTTTCTTTAATTTTTATTAACATTTTCCATTATTATAAAATATATCCCATGGTAGTTCCCTCCCTCCCCACCCCCACACTTTCCCATTTGAAATTCCATTCTCCATCATATTACCTCCCCTTTACAATCATTGTAATTACATATATACAACATCAACCTATTAAGCATCCTCCTCCCTTCCTTTCTCTCCCTTTATGTCTCCTTTTTAACTTACTGGCCTCTGCTACTAAGTATTTTCATTCTCACGCAGAAGCCCAGTCATCTGTAGCTAGGATCCACATATGAGAGAGAACATGTGGCTCTTGGCTTTCTGGGCCTGGGTTACCTCACTTAGTATAATACTTTCCAGGTCCATCCATTTTTCTGCAAATTTCATAACTTCATTTTTCTTTATTGCTGAGTAGAACTCCATTGTATAAATGTGCCACATCTTCATTATCCACTCATCTGTTGAGGGACATCTAGGCTGGTTCCATTTCCCAACTATTATAAATTGAGCAGCAATAAACATGGTTGAGCATGTACATCTAAGGAAATGAGATGAGTCCTTTGGATATATGCCTAGGAGTGCAATAGCTGGGTCATATGGTAGATCAATGTTTAGCTATTTTAGGAACCTCCACACTGTTTTCCACAATGGCTGGACCAGATTGCATTCCCACCAGCAGTGCAGAAGGGTTCCTTTTTTTCCACATCCCTGCCAACATTTACGATCATTTGTTTTCATGATGGTGGCCAATCTGACAGGAGTGAGATGGAATCTCAATGTAGTTTTAATCTGCATTTTCCTGATGACTAGTGACGTAGAACATTTTTTTAGATGCTTATATGCCATTGGTATTTCTTCCTTTGAGAACTCTCTACTTAGCTACATAGCCCATTTTTTGATTGGCTTGTTTGATTCCTTATTATTTAACTTTTTGAATTCTTTGTATATCCTAGATATTAATCCTCTATCAGATATATAGCTGGCGAAGATTTTTTCCCATTCTGTAGGTTGCCTCTTTCCTTTTTTCACTGTGTCCTTTACAGTGAAAAATCTTTGTAATTTCATGAGGTCCCAGTGATTAATCTGTGGTTTTATTGCCTGAGCAATTGTGGTTGTATTCAGAAAGTCTTTGCCAAGACCAATACGTTGAAGGGTTTCCCCTACTTTTTCCTCTAGCAGTTTCAGAGTTTCAGGTCTGATGTTAAGGTCTTTAATCCATTTGGACTTAATTCTTGTGCATGGCGAGACAGAGGAATCTATTTTCATCCTTCTGCAGATATATATCCAGTTTTCAAAACACCATTTGCTGAAGAGGCTGTCTCTTCTCCACTGAGTATTTTTGGCATTTTTATTGAATATCAGGTGGCTATAGCTACTTGGGCTTACATCTGGGTCCTCTATTCTGTTCCACTGATCTACATGTCTGTTTTTGTGCCAGTACCATGCTGTTTTTGTTACTATGGCTCTGTAGTATAGGTTAAAATCAGGTATGGTGATACGACCAGCCTCATTTTTGTTGCTCAGTATTATTTTAGATATTCGAGGTTTTTTTGTGATTCCAAATGAATTTTTGGATTGTTTTTTCTATTTCCATGAAGAAAGCCTTTGGAATTTTGATGGCGATTGCATTAAATGTGTAGATTGCTTTAGGTAAGATTGCCATTTTCACAATATTGATTCTTCCAATCCAGGAACAAGGGATGTTTCTCCACTTTCTAGTGTCTTCTGCAATTTCTTGCTTGAGTGTTTTAAAGTTCTCATTGTAGAGATTCTTTACTTCCTTGGTTAGGTTTATTCCAAGGTACTTTATTTTTTTTTGATGCAATTGTGAATGGGAGTGATTCTCTGATTTCATCCTCTGTGTGTTTGTTGTTAGCATATATGAAGGCAACTGATTTCTGTGTATTTATTTTGTATCCTGCTACATTGCTGTAGGTTTTGATCAGCTCTAACAGCTTGCTAGTAGAGTCTTTATAGTCCTTTATGTATAGAATCATGTCATCTGCAAATAATGATAACTTGATCTCTTCCTTTCCAATTTGTATCCCTTTTATGTGTGTCTCTTGCCTTATTGCTATGGCTAAGACTTCCAAAACTATATTAAATAAAAGTGGGGACAGTGGAAACCCTTGTCTTGTTCCTGATTTTAGTGGAAAAGCTTCCAGTTTTTCCCCATTTAGTAATATGTTGGTTGTAGGCTTGTCATAAATAGCCTTTGTTATATTGAGATATGTTCCTTCTATTCCCAGTCTCTGTAGGACTTTTATCATGAAGGGATGTTGGATTTTGTCAAATGCTTTCTCTGCGTCTAATGAGATGATCATGTGATTTTTGTCCTTCAACCCGTTTATGTAATGTATTACATTTATAGATTTGTGTATGTTGAACCATCCCTGCATCTCTGGGATAAAGCCTACTTGGTCAGGGTGAATGATCTTTTTGATATATTCTTGTATTCTGTTTGCCAATATTTTGTTGAGTATTTTTGCATCTATGTTCATGAGGGAGATTGGTCTGTAATTTTCTTTTTTGTTCTATCTTTGCCTCGTTTTGGTATCAGGGTGATGCTGGCCTCATAGAAGGAGTTTGGTAGAATTCCTTCTTTTTCTATTTCCTGGAAAAGCTTAAGAAGCAATGGTGTTAGCTCTTCCTTAAAAGTCTGGTAAAATTCAGCAGTGAATCCATCCGGGCCTGGGCTTTTTTTAGTTGGGAGATTATTGATAACTGTTCGGATCTCCATGTTTGTTATAGGTCTATTTAAGTGATTAATCTCATTTTGATTTAATTTAGGTAGGTCATATAGATCAAGGAAATCATCCATTTCTTTCAGATTTTCATACTTTGTGGAGTATATGCTTTTATAGTATGTCCCTATGATTTTTTGAATTTCTCTGGAATCTGTTGTGATGTTACCTTGTTCATCCCTGATTTTATTAGTATGTGTCTCTTCTCTCTTTCTTTTGGTCAGATTTGCTAAGGGTTTATCAATCTTGTTTATCCTTTCAAAGAACCAACTCTTTGTATCATTAATTCTTTGGATTGTTCTTTTTATTTCTATTTCATTAATTTCTTCCCTAATCTTTATTATTTCTTCCCGTCTACTGATTTTTGATTTGCCTTGTTCTTCTTTTTCCAAGGCTTTAAGGCGAAACATTAGGTCGTTTACTTGCGACCTTTCTAATTTCTTAATATAGGCACTTAAGGCTATAAATTTACCTCTTAGAACTGCCTTCATTGTGTCCCAGAGATTTTGGTATGTTGTGTTCTCATTATTGTTTGACTCTATAAAGTTTTTGATTTCCTTCTTGATTTCTTCATTGACCCATTCATCATTTAGTAGTGTATTGTTTAGTTTCCATGATTTTGTGTATGCTCTATAGCCTTTCTTGCTACTGATTTGTAGTTTAATTCCATTGTGGTCAGATAGAATGCAAGGAATTATTTCAATTTTCCTGAATTTGTTAAGATTTGCTTTGTGTCCTAATATATGGTCTATTTTAGAGAATGTTCCATGTGCTGCTGAAAAGAATGTATATTCTGCAGCCTTTGGATGAAATGTCCTGTATATATCTGTTAGGTCCATTCCTTCTATGACCTCATTTAGTCCAGATGCCTCTCTGTTTATTTTTTCCCGGGATGACCTGTCAATTGATGAGAGTGGGGTGTTAAAGTCACCCACCACCACTATGTTTGGTGTTATCTGTGACCTTAGTTCTAATAGTGTTTGTTTGACGAATTTGGGAGCCCCCATGTTAGGTGCATATATGTTTAGGATTGTAATGTCCTCCTGTTGGAGTGTGCCCTTAATCAATATAAAGTGACCTTCCCTATCTTTATTGACTAACGTTGGAGTAAAGTCTACCCTGTCCGATATTAGGATAGCAACCCCTGCTTGTTTTCTAGGCCCATTTGCTTGAAACACTGTCTTCCAACCTTTCACCCTAAGGTAATGTCTATCCTTTGTATAAAGGTGAGTTTCTTGGAGACAACAAATTGTAGGATCCTGCTTTTTAACCCAGTCTGCGAATCTGTGTCTTTCGTTGGGGCATTGAGGCCATTGATATTAAGAGATATTATTGAAAGGTGTGTATTTATGTTTGCCATTTTTTTTTTGTGTGTGTGTGTTTCTGGTTCTACTTGCTCTCTCTTCTGTTAACCAGTATTTGAGTATTGCTTGTTTTTTCTAGGTTCCTTATATGAGTGCTTTTCCTTTTGTTCAGCATGGAGGATTCTATCAAGTATTTTCAGTAGAGCTGGTTTTGTCTTCAGATACTCTTTTAACCTGCTTTTGTCATGGAATGTCTTTATTTCTCCATCTATTTGAATGGATAACTTTGCAGGATAAAGTAACCTTGGTTGACAGTTGTTATCTTTCAGAACTTGGAATATATCACTCCAAGCCCTTCTGGCTTTAAAAGTTTGTATTGAATAATATGCTGTAATCCTGATGGGCTTGCTTTTGTAGGTAACTAGATTTTTCTCTCTAACTGCTTTCAATATTTTTTCTTTTGTGTGTGTGTTTGGAAGTTTGATTATAATATGGCGAGGAGAGGTTCTTTCTGGGTTTTGTCTGGCCGGGGTTCTAAAGGCTTCCTGTATCTGCATTGGCACCTCTTTCCCAATTTGGGGGAAATTTTCTTCTATGATTTTGTTGAAGACGCCTACTATGCCTCTGGAGTGGAGTTCTTCTCCTTCTACTATGCCCTGAATTCTTATATTGGATCTTTTCATAGTGTCCCGAATATCTTGAAATTCCCACTCATACTTTTCTATAAGTTTGTCTTTCTCTTTTTTGGACTGCATTAGGTCTGCCACCTGGTCTTCTAGCTTAGATATTCTGTCCTCTTCCTCATCCATCCTACTGGTGAGATTTTCTACAGAGTTTTTTATTTCATTAACTGTGTTCTTCATTGCTAGTAATTCGGACTGGTTTTTCTTTATTATTTCTATTTCCTTATTTATGTCTTGTATTGCCTTCTTTATTTCATTAAATTGGTGTCCTGCATCCTCTTTGATTCCTTTGATTTCCTCTTTGATTTCTTCTTTGATTGTTTTGATGTGTTCTTTGACCTCTTTGAACATATTTATAATCATTCTTTTGAACTCTTTCTCAGGCATTTCCTCTAACTCTTTCTCACTGGAGGACATTTCTGATGCATTAATACTTTTAGGTGGATTTATATCGTCTTGCTTTTTCATGTTTCTTGTGTTATAATGTATATATTTTTGCATCTTGGATTACGTTAATGCTTGGATTTTCTAGCTAGCTGTGTATTCTTAGCTGTATCAATTGATTTGATGTAATATATTTTCAGGGTAGGACCTTAAGGTGTTAGGTGTGGCTCTTAAGACTCTCAGAGTATCTACAAAGATGTTCTAGGGGTTGAGTTTCCCTGATATAGGAATATTCAAGCAGGCTGAGTGGAATAAAATACAGGTAGATTCTAAATTTTAACTAAACACTGTACACATTCAATCAAAAACAGCCCCGAGTATGTATGCAAGAGTAGTTATAACGACCAGATCCTCTATCAACAAAGAGGTTAAGATTTCTGGTCTGTTGAGGGATCCAAGTCAGCTTGCGACCAAATGAGACCCTTCCCTGGTGCAATCCCAGTTACCTTGGATGATTTTGATCTCAGTCAAGTTGCTGCCTGGTTCGTGGGGCTGCTGTTCTGATTTCTGGAGCTGGGCACTGGCTTTTCCTGCGGTGCAAACGGAGCCTGGCAAGTGTGGCCCTGCAGATCAGCACCCCTGCTTCTGGAACTGCTGCTGCTCAAGCTGCCCTTGCTGGGTCTGTAGTCACTGCTGCTGAAGGTGTTGCTGCTGGACCCACCGCTGCTGCTGCCTCTGCTGCTGCTGTAGCTGCCACTGCTGGAGCCACCACTGCTGCTGAAGCTGCTGCTGCTGTGTCCAGTGTCGCTGCTCCCCCTGAAGCTGCTGCTGCTGAGTCTGCCGCTGCTGCTGCTCCTGGGTCTGCTGCTGCTGGGGCCGCTGTTACCGGTGCTGGAGCCGCTGATGTTGCTGCCGAACTCTGCTCCTGCTTGGGTCCCGCTGCCAGCCCAAGTTGGCGTGGCCGGGTCCTGGGCCGCTGCTGTGTTCCCCCGAGCTGGGCTCAGGCGGTGGGGGAGGGGAAGGAGCCGCAGCTGCTCTGGTTCTCTCGCTGCTCCAAGCGTTCTTGTACCTCGCAGTCTGCTCCTCCGCTGCTCACTGCCGCTCTCCCCTCACGTTTCCCGAGTTGCAGAGAGCGCGGTGTGAGGGGAAAATCCCGCACCTGGCTTTTCCTGCGGCTTGAGCCGAGTCTGGCGGCTTTCTGATGTGCCACGGCCGTGGCGGTTGGCGGAGCTGCCGGAGCCGCTTTTCCCGCCTGTGCAGGCTCTGGATGCTCTGGAACTCTTCTACTTCTCTGCTGCCACTTCAATTTCCTATACACCTCACTTTTTAGTAAAAGTGTGTATTTTGCTGAGTTTTTTTGGTCTTTCCCCCCCCTAGGCTGCTTTGGCTTGGTACCTAACGCTGCCATCTTAACCGGAAGTCAGTAAATTTTATTAGTAAAACTCACAAGCAGAAAAAGGTATGCTGGCTAACTTTGAACGGTATGCTTTTAAAAAATGTCTCTATTATTAATTCATTAACAAGCAGAAAACACTAAGCAAGTGTGCTTGCACTACGGAGCCTAAGAATCTCAGTGTGATTCCCCAGGACCGTGTAAACCAGATGCACAAGGTGGCACATGCATCTGGAGTTCGTTTTCAGTGCCTGGAGGCCCAGGCGAGCCCTTTCACCCTCTCTCTGTGTCTGCCCCCCTCAAAGAAATAAATTTAAAAACAAAATATTAAAAAAGAAAAAGAACATGATGGAGAATGGAATTTCAAAGGGGAAAGTGTGGGGGGGGGGAGAGGGAGGGAATTACCATGGGATTTTTTTATAATCATGGAAAATGCTAATAAAATTTTTTAAAAAATTTAAAAAGAAAAAGAGTTGGTGAAAATAGCAGGGTATCAAATAAAACGTAGGAAAACTGGGTCAGTTTTTCCCATCTGTCTGCCTCGTTGTTTTCTGATCACCTTGAATTTGATTCCCAGTTAGCTGAGGACATGTCGGTCAAAGCCAAGCTTCCGCTGTTCTTGAACTCGAAGCTTCTAGTGCAGGTCAGGACGTCGGGCCCACTGGGGGAGCGGGCCAGCACATCGCGCGCCTTTGCAAAAGGCTCTTGATCCCCGACTTAGCCATCGCTGAGAGCGCCCGAAGAGGCGCCTCTCCGGTTTGGGTCAACTAGGGTCAGCTACACCAGGTACAGAAGTAGAAGTCCCGAACCCCAGAGGGAAATTGGCACTGGCAGCGCGAGCAGCCGCTCCCGCCCCTACGGACATGGGCTCCCCAGCATGTAGGCAATTACAGTCCCTTTGAGAGATGTTTTTACTATAAATATGCCCAGGATTTTCTTTATCGGGAGGACAGACGCATTTGCATCTGACATCCTCGAAATCCTTGGCGGCTTCTGTCAGCTGCGCCAGCAGCACGGGGAGCACCAGGCCTGGCCCGCTGCTGCCTGGGCCCAGCCCACGAAGGCGGCCGTGCCACGGGCTTGCCACGCCGCGATCCCAGCTGCTGCCAGGGTGCGGCCGCAGGCGTGCCCAAATTTCATGTTTAAGATAAAAACAAACTTTGAGGTCTGGAGACATGGCTTAGTGGTTAAGGCACTTGCCTGGAAGCCTAAGGACCTAGGTTCAATTCCCTAGTACCCGTGTGTAAGCCAGCTGCACAAGGTGGCACATGCATCTGGAGTTCATTTGCAGTGGCTAAAGGCCCTGGCACACCCATTCTCTCTCCCTGTTGCTCTCCAATAAATAAAATATACTTTTGAAAAAAATAATTTGTCTTTTTTTTTTTTGGAGGTAGGGTCTCGCTCTAGGCCAGGCTGACTTGGAATTCACTTTGTAGTCTCAGGGTGGCCTCGAAGTCACATTGATCCTCCTACCTCTGCCTCTGGAGGGCTGGGATTACCTGCCTGCACCACCACATCCGGCTGCCTCTGTCCATCTTTGTGTTTCTCTTTTCTATCTTTCCTCCTGGGCTGTTTATTACACCTCAAAATGGTTCTTATAACCATGTGAGCTCCTTGCGGACAAAAATCACATCTTATCCAAAGAGAGGACCAAGAGTATAGTCTTGCCAGGTGTAGTGGCACACACTTAAAAATTTTTTTTTGTTATTGTTATTTTATTTATTTTAGAGCAACAGACAAAGAGGCAGAGATAGAGAGAATGGGCGCGCCAGGGCCTCCAACCACAGCAAACAAACTCCAGACGCGTGTGCCCCCTTGTGCATCTGGCTAATGTGGGTACTCGGGAATCGAGCCTCGAAACGGGGTCTTTAGGCTTCATAGGCAAGTGCTTAACCGCTAAACCATCTCTCCAGCCCAGTGGCACACACTTTTAATCCCAACACTTGGGAGGCAAAAGTAGGAGGATTGCTGTAAATTCAAGGCCAGCCTGGGACTACAGAGTGAGTTCCAGGTTGGCCTGGACTTGAGTGAGGCCCTACCTCAAAGAAAAAAAAAGTATAGTCTCTGGCTGGAAAGATGGCTCGGCAGTTAAAGGCACTTGCTTGCAAAGCTTGATGACCTGGGTTCCATTCCCCAGTACCCACATAAAGCTAGATGCACAGGGTGGCATACGTGTCTGGAGTTTGTTTGTAGTGGCTGGCGGCCTTGGGGCACCAATACTCTGTGTCTGCCTCTTTCACTTTCTCTCTCTCTCTCTCTCTCTCTCAAGTAAATAAATAATTTAATAAAAGAAGCTGGGTGTGGTGGTGCACACCTTTAATCTCAGCACTTGGGAGGCAGAGGTAGGAGGATTCCCATGAGTGCAAGGCCACCCTGAGACTCCATAGTGAATTCCAGGTCAGCCTGGGCTAGAGTGAGACCCTACCTCGAAAACAAAACAAAACCAGAGTAAAGAAAGATAGCTAAGCAATTAAAGGCACTTGTCGGCAAAGTCTGATAGTCTGGGTTTGATTCCCCAGTGTCTACATAAAGCCAGATGCACAAAGTGGAGCATACATCTGGAATTTGTTTGCAGTGGCAGGAGGCTCTGGCACACCTATACTCTCTGTCTCTGTCTGCCTCTGTCTCTTTGTCTCTCTCTCTCAAATAAATAAAAAAATTTTTTAAAGGAGTATAGCTGTGTGTGGTGGCACATGCCTTTAATCCCTCAGGAAGCAGAGGTCGGAGGATCACTGTGAGTTCGAGGATAGCTTGAGACTACATAGTGAATTCCAGGTCAGCCTAGGCTAAAAATGATACCCGACCTTGAAAAACCAAAAAAGAACAGGGCTGGAGAGATGGCTGAAGAGAGACGTTAAGGCTCATGCCTGTGAAGCCTAAGGACCCAAGTTCTATCCTCCAGGACCCACATAAACCAGATGCATATGGTGGCTCATGCATCTGGAGTTCATTTGTAGGGGCTAGAGGCCCTGGCGTGCCCATTCTCACCCTCTCTCTCTAATAAATAAATAAAAAATAAAATAAAATCTAAAAAAAACCAAAGAAATAAAAATAAAAGAGTATAGTCTCTCGTGCTAAATATATTCCTGGGTTCAGATGTCTGACATATTAATTGTGGAAGATTTGGAAAGTTATTTATATTGTTAGAGCTCTGGAAACACTATGTCATAGTGTTGCCCTAGGGTTAAGTAAGATAATGTACAAGGAATGCTCAATACTCACGACATCTATAAACATTTCCTTGTTATTATTCATCTGACCTCTTACAGTCTGACTTGTCATAGGTGTTTGATATTTTAAGTGAGGAAAGGGGCTATCGAGTCTATGAAACTCACCTTCTAGTCTGAATGTTGGGTGTCAGTTGGGCTTGGAATCATGAGCATGTCATTGTCAAAGGCATTTGACATTAAGATTGTGGTCTGCTTTCTTGGGATGAGAAGATAGCCAGGATACAAGTGAGTTGAATACTCATGTTTCAGGAGCATCAAGGGGCATATGGTGCCCAGCCCAGGTGGAAGGGTCCTGTTCTCTGTTACCGATTAACTGTGGGCATCCCTCTTGCCACACCCTTCTTCTCAAACACAATTAAAATTTAAAATAGCATGACTTCAGGGAGAACTGTCCAAAGGGCAGGTGTCTGCTGGTCTGTGGGCGAGGGTTGCTAGGGTATAGGCAGCAATGGTGGTTGGGATAAGAAACACTTTCTGCTTACTTTAAAAAAAATTTTTTTTTAAGTTTATTTTCAGGTGGGAGAGAAATTGAGATTGGGTGCAGCAGGGCCTCTTGCCACTGAAAATGAACTCTAGTTGTATGCACCACTTTATGCCTTACATGAGTACTGGGGAATCGAACCCCAGGCCATCAAGCTTTGCAAGTGCAACCATCCTCTAGCTCACTGTCTGTTTATTTTTTCATTGTTATTTTTTTGTTTTTCTAGGAAGGGTCTCACTCTAGCCCAGGCTGACCTGGAATTCACTCTGTAGTCTCAAGGTGGCCTTGAACTCACAGCAATCCTCCTACCTCTGCCTCACAAGTACTGGGATTAAAGGCGTGCGCCACCACACCTGGTACTTTCTGTTTATTTTGACAAATGATTTAATTTAATGATTTTATTTTGACAAATGATCTAATTTCTCTGGAGTGGAGAAACACAGGAACTGTGGGTGAGAATTTCTTTAAAATCCTAACTATATGATCCAGCCTTGTTTACATAGAATCTCAGCCTTTAGCATCATGAACTCTGACCTGGAAGTGCCTCCCTCAGCTGCCCAGTGTGTCTGAAACTCAGGAGGTGAAGAGTGTTGTGGGAAGAGGATTGCAGAAAGAGACAGGAACCCCAACTTTAATTTGGATTTTACAACTAATGCATTTAGTGAGCCTGGGCATATTTCCTCATATTCTAGGCCTGCAAGGTGGGCCAGCTAGACCAGCATTCTCAAAGTATCCCCAGGATGTTAATGAATGTTCAAGGAAATGAGGTTATGTTAACCAATATTTCCCAAGCTGTTATGATATTGGATGAGGTAAATTTAAGAAGTGTTTGGTTGACATTGCTGGGCGTGGTGGTGCACACCTTTAATCCCAGTACTACAGAGGCAGAGATAGGAAGGTTGCTGTGAGTTCAAGGCCACCCTGAGGCTACATAGAAAATTCCAGGTCAGCCTGGGCTACAGCGAGACCCTACCTCTAAAAGCCAAAAAGAAAAAAACAAAGGACTGGGTTGAAGCCAAAGATTATTTTTTTCATTATTAATTTTGGCAAACGATCCTCATTTTCCATTTATAATAGTGACATAAAAGGTTCTTTTAGAACATGCCCTTTAAAAGGTGAGCAGAGTAACAGAAAAAAGATTAAGTCACAGTACAGATTGTCTATAGATATGATAAGCTACATGAAGGTAGGACACAAATGACTGAAATCTGGGAAAAGCTCCTTTAAGCTAAATTAAATTGTTTTGTTTGTTTCAGGACTAATCAGGATTTTTGTCTTGGTGGGCATTTTGCCTCTTTAAAAGGATTTGGCATCTGGCATTTTTTAAAAAAGAAGTTGACTGTAGAAGCCTTTTCATTAGAATGATAGCAGTGGCTTGTTAAACCAGTTCTGGACATCTTACTTCAGAGGATGCTGATAAGACATGGCTTTTATGGCTGACCTCCCCACATCTTGATTCCTATCCTCTGCTATGTCTGATGAAAAGTCTTAGAAGGCAGTAAAAGGATGGAGCTACAGATGGCCATGTAATCAGGTTTATATAATGGTTATAAGCACATTAGTCCCTCGGTGTTATGTGATGTCCTCAGATAAAATCCTGGAGTACAAGGACATTAGCAGTGGGGCAGGTATGTGAACTGTAATGTACAGTATAACTGGGTTAAAATTAGTGCCATGAGCTGGAGGGATGGCTTAGCGGTTAAGGTGCTTGCCTACAAAATCCAAAGGACCCAGGTTCAACTCCCCAGTACCCACATAAGCCAGATGCACAAGGTGGTGCATGCATCTGGAGTTTGTTTGCAGCAGCTGGAGGCCCTGATGTGCCCATTCTTTCCCCCTCTTTCTCACTGCCTCTTTCTCTGTCAAATAAATAAATCAATAAAATGTTTTAAGACAAATTAGTGCCATAAGGGACTGGAGAGATGGCTTAGTGGTTAAGGAATTTGCCTGCAAAGCCGAAGGACCTAGGTTCAATTCCCCAGGACCCACATTAGCCAGATGCACAAGGGGGGGGCACATGGTTCTGAAGTTTGTTTGCAGTGGCTGGAGGCCCTGATGTGCCCATTCCCTCTCTCTCCCTCTTTCTTTATTAAACAAATAAACATATAATACTTAAAAATATTTTACTTATTTTCACAGAGAGAGAGAGAGAGAGAGATAAAGAGAAGAAAGACAGAGAGAAGAGAGACAGGGAGAGAATGGGCACACCAAGGCCTCCAGCCACTGCAAATGAACTCCAGATACGTGTGCCACTTTGTGCATCTGGCTTTTTGTGGGTACTGGGGAATCAAACCCAGGTCATTAGGCTTTGAAGGCAAGAGCCTTAATGGCTGAGCTATCTTTCCATCTCAAAATACAAATTATACACAACACACACACAAACTAGTACCATCTCCTGAAGCTTAGTTAATGGCAATTGTACCAAGTTTGATTTAATACTCAGTAGAGGAAATCCAATGAGCATTTATAGGGAAACACATACTAGTTTTGTTACTTTCATGTCATGTTAAGGCTATTGCACAGGTAAAATGCTTATTTAAATATAGCACATTTGACCAAAGTGGTAGTGTTTTTGTTTTGTTTTGTTTTTCGAGGTAGGGTCTCAATCTGGCCCAGGCTGACCTGGAATTAACTATGCATTCTCAGGGTGGCCTCAAACTCATGGTGATCTGCCTATCTCTGCTGGGATTAAAGGCGTGTGCTACCACACCCAGGTTTTTTGGTTTTTAAAGGTAAGGTCTCACTCTAGCCCAGGCTGACCTGGAACTTACTCTGTAGTCTCAGGCTGGCTTCTGACACAGCGATCCTCCTACCTCTGCCTCCTAAATTTTGGGATTAAACGTGTGCACCACCATGCTCGGCAAGCAAGGTATTTTTTTAAAAATATATTTTATTTTGTTTATTTATTATTACTTATTTGAGAGAGAAAAAGAGGGAGGGAGGGAGGTAGAGAGAGAGAGTGAGAGAGAGACTGGGCACGCCAGGGCCTCCAGCCACTGCAAATGAACTTCATGTGCTTGTAGCCCCCTTGCACATCTAGCTGACATGGGTCCTGGAGAGTTGAACAGGGATCCTTTGGCTTTGCATGCAAATGCCTTACCCACTAAGCCATCTCTCCAGCCCATGCAAGGGTTTTGACTAGTTTTTTTTTTAAATTTTTATTAGCATTTTCCATGATTATAAAAAATATCCCATGGTAATTCCCTCTTGACTAGTTTTAATTTGTAGTTTCCTCATCAGGAAAATGTGAATTTGATAATTCTGTTTTACATAACTTGATGGAGGGATCAAATACTTCCTTGATATTAAACTTGGCATTGTACCTGGTACTTGGTATGGAGCAAGGCCCTACTCTTAAGATGATCAAGGGGAGGGAGGGAATTACCATGGGATATATTTTATAAACATGGAAAATGTTAATAAAAATTAAAAAAAAATAAAAAATAAAAAAATAACTAGGACAACTGCAAAAAAAAAAAAAAAGATGATCAAGGGCAAGCTGGGAAAGCAGGCATTCCAGGAAACTGGTAGCTTCTTGGCAAACCCCAAACTAGGGTTTGGACCTGTGTGGGCCTGTACACAGATCCACAGAGTTGAGTGGTCCATTTCCTTCTCACAGCTTTGCTTGGCCTCCACTGCTCAGTATGAAGAGCAGGGCTAAGCAAACTGGTCGTGGGGAGCCAGAGAAATCGCCTTCCACTCACTCAGCAAGCCCCGCTGAGCTCTTCCAATGGAGTTCACCGTGTCAGTAAACTGTGGAGGGACAGTTTTATTCAATCTTCCTTTCTGAAACTGCTCTGATCACCCAGCCCTCCAAGTCACAGCCTGCCCCTTCCACTTGCCTCCGAGTTAGGTTTAGGGCTGAAGTTCTCTTGAGGCCAGAGATGGGAAACTTTTAGGCCAAAGATGTAATGATGTTCATTAATCTGAGACCAGAGAGCTATAGGAAGTCGTGCTGTGACCATCAAACCCTCAGCAGGTCTTGGGGACAGGGCAGCCAGATGAATCCTGTCTGAGAGGGACTGTGGTTCTGTAACTCCTAGCTTCTAGGAAACAGAGACATAAGAATCGCAAGATCCTATCTCCAACACACATACACACGCACACACAGAGGATAATGAATATGTGTGATATGTGATTGTCCTTGGAGTGGTGTCAACATGGGTGTAAGATAATAGTGGTGAGAAAGAAGAAAGGCATCAGGGAGGTCTGGTAAACAGCGAGTACCTGACTGGAAGGTGAAAGCAGTTGTACTCCAAACTATATGGAGAGAATGGGCCTGCCAGGGCCTCTTGCATCTGCAAACAAACCCCAGACCCATGAGCTACATTGTGCACTTGGCTTCACGTGAGTATGGGGAATTGAACCCAGGCCATCAGGCTTCAAGCACATGCCTTTAACCACTGAACTATCTCTCCAGCCCCCATTTTAACTCTTTTTTTTTCGGGGTAGGGTCTCACTTTAGCCCAGGCTGACCTGGAATTCACTAGGTAGTCTGAGACTGGCCTCAAACTCACAGTGATCCTCCTACCTCTGCCTCCCAAGTGCTGGGATTAAAGGTGTGTGCCACCATGCCCGGCTAATTTTTATTTATTTATTTATTTTTGGTTTTTCGAGGTAGGGTCTCACTCTGGCCCAGGCTGACCTGGAATTCACTATGTAGTCTCAGGGTGGCCTCGAACTCATGACAATCCTAATCCTCTTACCTCTGCCTCCCGAGTGCTGGGACTAAAGGCATGTGCTACCACGTCTGGCTTCTGGCTAATTTTTAACTCTTTTTAAGGGTATAATGTAGTGACAAGGGTTACATTCACACTATTATGCCAATATTACTGCTATTCATTTCCAGAAAATTTTCCTCGATCTAGATTGAAATTCTATGTTTGTTAAACACTAACTCCCAGCTCCTCTCCAATGTTACCTAGCCACTGGTAATCTATATTTTACTTTTTGTCTCTGTGAGTTTAACTACTTTATCTCATATAGATAGAATTATATATATGGTATCTGCCCCTTTGTGTCTAGTATATTTTATGTAGCATGATTTTAAGGTTCATCCATGTTGTTTATTCTTTTTATTTTTATTTTTGGCTTTTTTTGGGGGGAGGTTTTTCAAGGTAGGGTCTCACTCTAGCCCAGGCTGACCTGGAATTCACTATGGAGTCTCAGGGTGGCCTCAAACTCCCGGTGATCCTCCTATCTCTGCCTCCCGAGTGCAGGGATTAAAGGCGTGTGCCACCACGCCCGGCTATTTTTTTGGCTTTTCGAGGTAGAGTCTCATGCTAGCCCAGGCTGAACTGCAATTCATTATGTAATCTCAGGGTGGCCTTGAACTCACGGCAATCCATCCACCTCTGCATCCCAAATGCTGGGATTAAAGGTGTGCATCACCACACCTGGCTTATGTTGTGTATTCTTTATTACAGAACAGGCTCTCATATAGCCCAGGCTGGCCCCCAAATCACTATGTAGCTGAGGATGACCTCTCCTACCTCTACTTCCTGAGTGTTGGGATTACAAATACATGCCACTACATCCAGTTTATATGGTGCCAGGGATCAAGATGGTCCTGGAGATCAAGCCCAGGGCTTCACACTTGCTAGGCAAGAACTCTACCAACTAAACTACACCCTAGCTTCTTGCTGCGTATTTTTATAAGAAACTTTTTTTTTTTTCGAGGTAGGGTCTCACTCTGGCTCAGGCTGACCTGGAATTCACTATGTAGTCTCAGGGTGGCCTCGAACTCACAGTGATCCTCCTACCTCTGCCTCCCGAGTGCTGGGATTAAAGGCATGTGTCACCATGCCCAACTCTATAAGAAACTTATTTGTTTTGTTGTTTTGAGGTAGGGTCACAGTCTAGCCCAGGCTGACCTGGCACTCACTCTAGTTCCAAGTTGGTCTCAAACTCACAGAAATCTTCCTACCTCTGCCTCCCAAGTGCTAGGATTAAAGACATGTGCCATCATGCCTGGCAGTAAAGAACGTTGTAAAGGTTTGCCCCCACCCCCTGCCCCGGGCCTGGTGTCGATCACACCCGGGACGGTGGAGGAGCGCAGCCCAGGACAGCTAGCTCTCCAGTGGCCCTGCGCGTCCGCCCGATCCCGGGAGAGGCGCGGAGAGAGGGGGACTGGGAGTGGACCGTGTCCGCCCGATTGGGAAGATTCCCACCAGAGTAACACTTAGAGACTGCACCTCAGCCTGGTTCCGCAGTTCAGGGAGCTCCTATTTCTCATCTGGCCCAACAGGTTTCATCTTTATCAGAAAGTGAGAGTCTCAGGACTCACCTGACAGCATAGGCTCCTCACAGAAAGCTCACGGGATCCTAGCACGGTGCCCTCTTTACTGAAAAATTTTGAAAAACCTCTCTTCTGCAGAAACACGAAGCAGAAAAGGAGACGGAGAAAATCCTGGAGTTTCTGCTCTTACTTCCATGTCTGTTCCAACTCCCATCTATCTGACCAGCAGCGGACAGGACACTGCCATTGCCCCAAATGGAGCCTTGCAGCTGGCCAGTCCAGGCACAGACAGAGTACAGGGACTACAGACCTTAACCATGACAAATTCAGGCAATCCTCAGCAAGGTACGATTCTCCAGTATGCACAGACTTCTGATGGACAGCAAATACTTGTGCCCAGCAACCAGGTGGTTGTGCAAACTGCATCAGGAGATGTGCAGACATACCAGATCCTCACCATACCATTGGCCACTTCGCTGCCACAAGCTGTGGTGATGATGTCGCCTGCCACTCTTACCTCTCAGGCAACTAAGACAGATGACCCCCAGTTGAAAAGAGAAATCAGATTGATGAAAAACAGAGAAGCTGCTCGAGAATGTCGAAGAAAGAAGAAAGAGTATGTCAAGTGCCTGGAAAATCGAGTTGCAGTCCTGGAAAATCAAAATAAAACTCTCATAGAAGAGTTAAAAATTTTGAAGGATCTTTATTCTCATAAAAGTGTTTGATTTTTTTTTTAAAAGAAGGTATTTTTGTGGACTGACCCAAAAATTAGATGGATTTATTTTTAGCGGAGTTTTATAAAGTTTTATAAAAGTGAAGCTAATTTTTGTTTAGGCTTTTGCAATGCAAAGGTAAATAAATGTCTTTATGCAAGAGACCTGGTCACAGGATGAAGTGGCAGATGGGCTTAAGAAGCTACCGGCACAACTGGGGGCTTTGCAAACAAGAAACATCCTCAAGAAGCAAGAAGTGAACTTCAGCAATTCAAGTTTTCTAAGTCAATCCAAAAATGGCATATAAGGTGAAATTTAGTAAATTGAATTTGTAAATCAATTTACCCTGTATGTATGCATTTCTTACTGTTTCTTGGGATTGGCCTTTTTCAGTTGTATGTGGTTATATGTGTATTTTATTTCTACCAATAAATTCTAAATTACAAATGTAAAAGAAAACTTGATACATTACTAAATATATAAATTATGTGGTCTGATTGTGTGTATCTGTTGTATTGTGAAGTTTTTCAGATGAGTTTTTTTTGGGTGGGGGGGTTGAGGTAGGGTCTCACTCTAGCCCAGGCTGACCTGAAATTCACTATGGAGTCTCAGGGTGGCCTTGAACTCATGGCAATCCTCCTACCTCTGCCTCCCGAGTGCTGGGATTAAAGGCGTGCGCCACCATGCCCAGCTTAAATGAGTTTTTAAAAGTAAGTTTCTTGAACTAGAGAGGATTTTTAAGAATGGGTTAACTGTTTCTAAGGTATTTTTCTAAAAGGCTTGCAAGGTACATGAATGAAGTGGGATGATTTTGTAGCATTTTTTTTTTAATCAGAAAAATGGAAAAAAAACTGTTTTAAAGTTTGATACTTTTAAATAGTTTTTTTTTTATTGTTTGTTTGTTTTACGAGGTAGGGTCTCACTCTAGCCCAGGCTGACCTGGGTGTCTCAGGGTGGCCTCGAACTCACGGGGCGATCCTCCTACCTCTGCCTCCCAAGTGCTGGGATTAAAGGCGTGCGCCACCACGCCCGGCATGATTTGGTTTTTTGATTCTGTATCCTAAATGCTATCAGATACCCATTACCTTTGTGCTTTAATAGAATGAAGTGTTTACAAAAGCTCTGAAAATACTTTTTATAAAACCTGAAAATGCATACCAAAGCTTTCCAAGAGAATTTTACAATCAGTTTCTTATAAGGGCTGTCAGTTTCTGAGATAGAGCAGTTAGTTGAGGGAGTTTTACGTTAGAGACTATTTTGTAATGTAGCGAATGGTACCTTTATAAGAAGAGTTACTTGCCAATATATTTTTATAGCTAATCTTTATAAATTCTAATGTTGAGTTTTAATGATTATTTTAAATATTTTATGTAGTTTGTTTAGTGAAAATCTGCATCTCATCCTTTTTATATGATGAGAAAGTTATCAGATTGGCTAATATTTGACATTGTAAGTTTTATATGGAAATCTAAAGTTCAAAATGTCAGTTACACAAGTGTTAAACTCTGTATTCTAATTTGTATACACCTTGAAACTGTACTGCAAAACCGTTGTGCTTGTTTCATATTGTCGTCTATGAAATTAAAGAATATTTGATAAAAAAAAGAAAGTTGTAAAATTCCATACTGTTCAACTTTGATCAGAACTGCACATTAGAATGAAACTTTCACAGAGAAGCCGGGTGTGGTGGTGCATGCCTTTAATCCCAGCACTCGGGAGGCAGAGGTAGGTGGATCAGCGAGAGTTCAAGGCCACCCTGAGACTACATATTGAATTTCAGGTCAGCCTCAAAAAAAAAAAAAAAAAAAAAAAAAAATTCCAAGGAGAAAGGCTGCAATCTAGTTTTTTTTTTTTTGCAAGGAGAACAGAGAGAAGTGACAGCTGCTGTTGTCTAGACCAGGGAAGATTAAACCAAGGCTGTGGAGTGGGGCAGCAAGTAGGTAATGGTAGAAAGCAAATTACCCAGCCAGAGGATGCTACTAGGAGGCTACTTGGCCTCTGCCTACGTGGGGAAAGCTCATCAGATCCACTCCCAAAGCTTCAAGTATAACCTTGAGCACAGATTCTTAGTCTGAGGACGGTAGGCTCCTGGGAGGTCCACGGTTGGACTTTGAGCATATGCATAGACCCTTCAGGATCATATCTGTTACTCTGAGCATGTAACTATGTGGGAAGAGAACGCTCATAGCTTTAATCACGTGCTCAGAGATCAGCCTAGTAATAGCTCCTGCACAAAGCCTTCCTGGGTCTCATCTACAGAATTCTTCAGCATGCAGTATTTTCTCTGGCTAAGTCATAATCACTAAGCACATCTTCGCAAATTACTCAGGGTCATAGATATGCAATTAGTTCTGTTCTTTATTCCTAAGTGGATAAAGTCAGTTTTTTTTTTTTCCGAGGTAGGGTCTCAGTGTAGCCAGGCTAACCTGGAATTCACTATGGAGTCTCAGGGTGGCCTTGAACTCACGGTGATCCTCCTGCCTCTGCTTTTAACTGCTGTGCTATCCTTCTAGCTCCAGCATTTTATATCATCATTTAAAGGCTTTGGGAAGATATTTTTAAAATTCTATCTTCTGTTACTTCTTTTTTTTTGAGGTAGGATCTCACTGACCTAGAACTCACTATGTGGTCTCAGGCTGGCCTTAAACTTGCAGTGATCTTTCTACTTTAGCATCCTGAGTGATGGGATCAAAGGTGTGTGCCACTACGCCTGGACATTCTGTTAGTTTTTTTGTTTGTTTTGAGGTAGGGTCTCACTGGAATTCACTCTGTATTCTCAGGGGGGCCTTGAACTCATTGCAGTCCTCCTACCTCTGCCTCCCAAGTGCTGGTATTAAAGACGTGAGCCACCATGCCCGTCTTCATTTTGTTAGTTTAAATATATATATATATATATATATATATATATATATATATATATATATTTTTTTTTTTTTTTTTTTTTTTTTAGGGAGACTTCTGGTTAAGATGGAGGCATAGGAACCAAGCCAAAGCAGCCTAGGGGAGAAAAAGCCAAACAAACAAACAAAAAAAAACAAAAAAATAAACAGTCCTCTTCTCCTGGAAGGTGAGGTGTATGAGAAATTACCAATGGCAGCAGAGAAGTAGGAGAGATCCAGAGCATCCAGAGCCCACAGAAGCAGGCAGAAGTGGCTCCAGCAGCGGTGGCACCAGGTCCAGCTGGCTCCAGTGGTAAGGTTCAGGCTGAGCCACAGGAAAAGCCAGGTGAAGAGACTCTCCACGCACACTGAAGCTCCTTGCAAACTCAATAAATGTGAAGGGAAGATGGCAGGGAAGAACAGAGGAGCAGCTTGCGAGGAAGATGATTGCGAGGGCCAGTGGGGAAAACATCAGCCACCACCCACAGCCTCCCCTCCCCCACAGCCAGCATAAGTGTAAGCGCCAGCAAGCACCAGAGACCTGGGGAAGGGAGCTCACCCACACAGCACCCGACAGGCGATCAGAGCAGCGATCCAGCGACCCAGCCAGCCTTCCTGAACCCACAGTGCAACAAAGAGGTACCTAAGCAGGAACGCAGCATAACTGACAGCAAAATCATCCTGAAAGGTAACTGGGATTACACCAGGGAAGGGTCTCGCATGGTCACAAGCTGACTTGAAACCCTCAACAGACCAGAAATCTTTGCCTCCTAGTTGACAGGATTAAGGGTGTGGGGCAACGCACATCCTAAGGGACTGTGACTTTGATAAGGATCTGGTAGTCATAATACCGACTTTTGCATAAATAGTCTGTGCTGTTTTTCATTGAATGTGTACATTGTCTGGTTAAATTTTAGAATCTGCCTGTATTTTGTTCCATTTAGCCTTCTTGAATACTCTCATAGCAGGCAAACCCAATATCTAGGTTCACTTTTGTAGTTACTCTGTTATTAGTCTATAGTTAGTCTTAAGAGCCACACCTAGCACCTTAAACTCCTACTCTGAAGATATATAACATCAGATTGATACATCTAATAATACTGCAGCTAATTACAAAATCCAAGCATTAAATTAATCCAAGATGCAAAAATATGTACATTATAACACAAGAAACAGAAAATTAAGATAATATACACCCACCAAAATGTATTAATGCATCAGAAGTAACCTCCAGTGAGACTGATTTAGAGGAAATAAGTATGAATGGGAATTTCAAGATATTTGAAACACTATGAAAAAGATCAAACATACTAATTCAGGGTATAGTAGAAGGAGAAGAATTTCACTCCAAAGGCATAGTAGATGTTTTCAATGAGATCATAGAAGAAATCTTCCCCCAAGTTGGGAAAAGAGATGCCAATGCAGATACAGGAAGCCTTTAGGACACCAGAAAGACAAAACCTGGAAAGAACCTCTTTTCGCCATATTATAATTAAACTACCAAACATAAGAACCAATGAAAATATATTGAAAGCATTAGACAGAAAAATCAAGTCACATACATAGGCAAACCCATCAGGATGACAGTAGATAACTCAACACAAACTTTCAAAGCCAGAAGGGCTTGGAATGATATATCTGAAAGATAACAACTGTCAACCAAGGTTACTTTATCCCGCAAAGCCATCCATTCAGATAGATAGAGAAATAAGGACATTCCACAACAAAAGCAGACTAAAGGAATATTTGAAGACAAAACCAGCTCTACAGAAAATACTTGAAAGGATCCTCCATGCTGAAGAGAAAGAAAAACACACATACAAGGAACCTGGAAAAAACAAGCCATACTCAAATACTAATTAATACAAGAGAGCAAAGGTAAAACCAGAACTACAAAACAAGAAAAATGGCAAAAATAAACACACACCTTTCAATAATAACTCTTTTTTTTTTTTTTTTTGGTTTTTTGAAGTAGGGTCTCACTCTGGTCCAGGCTGACCTGGAATTAACTCTGTCATCTAAGGGTGGCCTTGAACTCATGGCAATCCTTCTACCTCTGCCTCCCAAGTGCTGGGATTAAAGGTGTGTGCCACCACACCCGGCTAATAATAACTCTTAATATCAGTGGCCTCACTGCTCCAACCAAAAGACATAGGTTTGCCAGGCATGGTAGCACACGCCTTTAATCCCAGCACTCAGGAGGCAGAGGTAGGAGGATTGCTATGAGTTCGAGGGCACCCTGAGACTCCATAGTGAATTCCAGGTCAGTGTGGGGTAGAGACAGACCCTACCTTGAAAAGTAAAAAAAATAAAAAAATAAAATAAAAAGACATAGGTATGCAGACTGGGTTAAACAGAAGGATCCTTCAATTTGTTGCCTCCAAAAATCTCACTTTTCTACAAAGGATGGACACTATCTTAGGATGAAAGGTTGGAAAACAGTGTTTAAGCACATGAGCCTGGAAAAGAAGCAGGGGTTGCTATCCTAATATCTGACAAGGTAGACTTCAGTCCAACATTAGTTAAGAAAGATAAGGAAGGTCACTTCATACTGATTAAAGGCATACTCCAACAGGAGGACATTGCAATCCTAAACATATATGCATTGAACACAGGGGTTCCCAACTTCATCAAACAAATGCTATTAGAACTAAGGTCACAGATAGCACTAAACACAGTTGTAGTGGGTGACTTCAGCACCCCACTCTCATCAATTGACAGGTCATCCTGGCAACAAATTAACAGGGAAGCATCTGGATTAAATAAGGTCATAGAAGAAATGGACCTAACAGATATGTACAGGACATTTCATCCAAATGCTGCAGAATACACATTCTTTTCAGCAGCACATGGAACATTCTCTAAAATAGACCATATATTAGGACACAAAACAAATGTTAATATAGGAAAATTGAAATAATTCCTTGCACTCTATCTGATCATAATGGGATCAAAGTACAAATCAATAGTAAGAAAAGCTATAGAGCATACACAAAATCATGGAAACTAAACAATACACTACTAAATGATAAATGGATCAATGAAGAAATCAAGAAGGAAACCAAAAATTTCATAGAGTCAAACTATAATGAGACTACAACATACCAAAACCTTTGGGACACAGTGAAGGCAGCTCTAAGAGGGAAATTTATAGCTTTAAGTGCCTATATTAAGAAATTAGAAAGGTTGCAAAAAAACAATTTAATGTTTCACCTTAAAGCCTTAAAAAAGAAGAACAAGGGCTGGAGAGATAGCTTAGCGGTTATGCACTTGCCTGTGAAGCCTAAGGACCCCGGTTCGAGGCTCAGTTCCCCAGGTCCCACGTTAGCCAGATGCACAAGGGGGTGCACGCATCTGGAGTTCGTTTGCAGTGGCTGGAAGCCCTGGCATGCCCATTGTCTCTCTCTCTCCCTCTATCTGTCTTTCTCTCTAAGTCTGTTGCTCTCAAATAAATAAATAAAAAATGAACAACAAAAAAGAAGAACAAGGCAAACCAAAAATTAGTAGATGGGAAGAAATAATAAAGATTAAGGCAGAAATTAATGAAATAGAAACCAAAAAACAATCCAAAGAATCAATGAAACAAAGAGTTGGTTTTTTTTTTTTTTAAATTTTTATTAACATTTTCCATGATTATAAAATATATCCCATGGTAATTCCCTCCCTCCCCACCCCCACACTTTCCCGTTTGAAATTCCATTCTCCATCATATTACCTCCCCATTACAATCATTGTAATTACATATATACAATATCAACCTATTAAGTATCCTCCTCCCTTCCTTTCTCCACCCTTTATGTCTCCTTTTCAACTTACTGGCCTCTGCTACTAAGTATTTTCATTCTCATGCAGAAGCCCAGTCATCTGTAGCTAGGATCCACATATGAGAGAGAACATGAGGTGCTTGGCTTTCTGGGCCTGGGTTACCTCACTTAGTATAATACTTTCCAGGTCCATCCATTTTCCTGCAAATTTCATAACTTCATTTTTCTTTACCGCTGAGTAGAACTCCATTGTATAAATGTACCACATCTTCATTATCCACTCATCTGTTAAGGGACATCTACGCTGGTTCCATTTCCCAGCTATTATAAATTGAGCAGCAATAAACATGGTTGAGCATGTACTTCTAAGGAAATGAGATGATTCCTTTGGATATATGCCTAGGAGCGCTATAGCTGGGTCATATGGTAGATCAATCTCTAGCTGCTTTAGGAAGCTCCACACTGTTTTCCACAATGGCTGGACCAGATTGCATTCCCACCAGCAGTGCAGAGGGTTCCTTTTTTTCCACATCCCTGCCAACATTTATGATCATTTGTTTTCATGATGGTGGCGAATCTGACAGAAGTGAGATGGAATCTCAATGTAGTTTTAATCTGCATTTCCCTGATGACTAGTGACGTAGAACATTTTTTTAGATGCTTATATGCCATTCGTATTTCTTCTTTTGAGAACTCTCTATTTAGCTCCATAGCCCATTTTTTGATTGGCTTGTTTGATTCCTTATTATTTAACTTTTTGAGTTCTTTGTATATCCTAGATATTAATCCTCTAGCAGATATATAGCTGGCGAAGATTTTTTCCCATTCTGTAGGTTGCCTCTTTGCTTTTTTCACTGTGTCCTTTGCGGTGCAAAATCTTTGTAATTTCATTAGGTCCCAGTGGTTAATCTGTGGTTTTATTGCCTGAGCAATTGGGGTTGTATTCAGAAAGTCTTTGCCAAGACCAATATGTTGAAGGGTTTCCCCTACTTTTTCCTCTAGCAGTTTCAAAGTTTCCGGTCTGATGTTAAGGTCTTTAATCCATTTGGACTTAATTCTTGTGCATGGCGAGAGAGAAGAATCTATTTTCATCCTTCTGCAGATATTTATCCAGTTTTCAAAACACCATTTGCTGAAGAGGCTGTCTCTTCTCCAATGAGTATTTTTGGCATTTTTATCGAATATCAGGTGGCTATAGCTACTTGGGCTTACCTCTGGGTCCTCTATTCTGTTCCACTGATCTACATGTCTGTTTTTGTGCCAGTACCATACTGTTTTTGTTACTATGACTCTGTAGTATAGGTTAAAATCAGGTATGGTGATACGTCCAGCCTCTTTTTTGTTGCTCAGTATTATTTTAGATATTCGAGGTTTATTGTGATTCCAAATGAATTTTTGGATTGTTTTTTCTATTTCCATGAAGAAAGCCTTTGGAGTTTTGATAGGGATTGCATTAAATGTGTAGATTGCTTTAGGTAAGATTGCCATTTTCACAATATTGATTCTTCCAATCCAGGAACATGGGATGTTTCTCCACTTTCTAGTGTCTTCTGCAATTTCTCGCTTGAGTGTTTTAAAGTTCTCATTGTATAGATTCTTTACTTCCTTGGTTAGGTTTATTCCAAGGTATTTTATTTTTTTTGATGCAATTGTGAATGGGAGTGATTCTCTGATTTCATCCTCTGTGTGTTTGTTGTTAGCATATATAAAGGCTACTGATTTCTGTGTATTTATTTTGTATCCTGCTACATTGCTGTAGGTTTTGATCAGCTCTAACAGCTTGCTAGTAGAGTCTTTAGGGTCCTTTATGTATAGAATCATGTCATCTGCAAATAATGATAACTTGATTTCTTCCTTTCCAATTTGTATCCCTTTTATGTGTGTCTCTTGCCTTATTGCTATGGCTAAGACTTCCAAAAGTATATTAAATAAAAGTGGGGACAGTGGACACCCTTGTCTTATTCCTGATTTTAGTGGAAAAGCTTCCAGTTTTTCCCGATTTAGTAATATGTTGGCTGTAGGCTTGTCATAAATAGCCTTTATTATATTGAGATATGTTCCTTCTATTCCCAGTCTCTGTAGGACTTTTATCATGAAGGGATGTTTTATTTTGTCAAATGCTTTCTCTGCATCTAATGAGATGATCATGTGATTTTTGTCCTTCAACCCGTTTATGTAATGTATTACATTTATAGATTTACGTATGTTGAACCATCCCTGCATCTCTGGGATAAAGCCTACTTGGTCAGGGAGAATGATCTTTTTGATATACTCTTGTATTCTGTTTGCCAATATTTTGTTGAGAATTTTTGCATCTATGTTCATGAGGGAGATTGGTCTGTAATTTTCTTTTTTTGTTCTATCTTTACCTGGTTTTGGTATCAGGGTGATGCTGGCCTCATAGAAGGAGTTTGGTAGAATTCCTTCTTTTTCTATTTCCTGGAAAAGCTTAAGAAGCAATGGTGTTAGCTCTTCCTTAAAAGTCTGGTAAAATTCAGCAGTGAATCCATCCGGGCTGGGCTTTTTTTAGTTGGGAGATTATTGGTAACTGTTCGGATCTCCATGTTTGTTATAGGTCTATTTAAGTGATTAATCTCATTTTGATTTAATTTAGGTAGGTCATATAGATCAAGGGAATCATCCATTTCTTTCAGATTTTCATACTTTGTGGAGTATATGCTTTTATAGTATGTCCCTATGATTTTTTGAATTTCTCTGGAATCTGTTGTGATGTTACCTTGTTCATCCCTGATTTTATTAGTATGTGTCTCTTCTCTCTTTCTTTTGGTCAGATTTGCTAAGGGTTTATCAATCTTGTTTATCCTTTCAAAGAACCAACTCTTTGTTTCATTAATTCTTTGGATTGTTCTTTTTGTTTCTATTTCATTAATTTCTGCCCTAATCTTTATTATTTCTTCCCGTCTACTAATTTTTGGTTTGCCTTGTTCTTCTTTTTCCAAGGCTTTAAGGCGAAGCATTAGGTCGTTTACTTGCGACCTTTCTAATTTCTTAATATAGGCACTTAAGGCTATAAATTTACCTCTTAGAACTGCCTTCATTGTGTCCCAGAGATTTTGGTATGTTGTGTTCTCATTATTGTTTGACTCTATAAAGTTTTTGATTTCCTTCTTGATTTCTTCATTGACCCACTCATCATTTAGTAGTGTATTGTTTAGTTTCCATGATTTTGTGTATGCTCTATAGCCTTTCTTGCTACTGATTTGTAGTTTAATTCCATTGTGGTCAGATAGAATGCAAGGAATTATTTCAATTTTCCTGAATTCGTTAAGATTTGCTTTGTGTCCTAATATATGGTCTATCTTAGAGAATGTTCCATGTGCTGCTGAAAAGAATGTATATTCTGCAGCCTTTGGATGAAATGTCCTGTATATATCTGTTAGGTCCATTCCTTCTATGACCTCATTTAGTCCAGATGCCTCTCTGTTTATTCTTTCCCTGGATGACCTGTCAATTGATGAGAGTGGGGTGTTAAAGTCCCCCACCACCACTGTGTTTGGTGTTATCTGTGACCTTAGTTCTAATAGTGTTTGTTTGATGAATTTGGGAGCCCCCATGTTAGGTGCATATATGTTTAGGATTGTAATGTCCTCCTGTTGGAGTGTGCCCTTAATCAATATAAAGTGACCTTCCTTATCTTTCTTGACTAACGTCGGACTAAAGTCTACCCTGTCTGATATTAGGATAGCAACCCCTGCTTGTTTTCTAGGCCCATTTGCTTGAAACACCGTCTTCCAACCTTTCACCTTAAGATAATGTCTATCCTTTGTAGAAAGGTGAGTTTCTTGGAGACAACAAATTGTAGGATCCTGCTTTTTAACCCAGTCTGCAAATCTATGTCTTTTCGTTGGGGCATTGAGACCGTTGATATTAAGAGATATTATTGAAAGGTGTGTATTTATGTTTGCCATTTTTTTGTGTGTGTGTGTGTGTTACTGGTTCTACCTGTGCTCTCTTCTGTTAACTGGTATTTGAGTATAGCTTGTTTTTTCTCGGTTCCTTATATGTGTGCTTTTCCTTTTGTTCAGCATGGAGGATTCTATCAAGTATTTTCTGTAGAGCTGGTTTTGTCTTCAAATACTCCTTTAACCTGCTTTTGTCATGGAATGTCTTTATTTCTCCATCTATTTGAATGGATAACTTTGCAGGATAAAGTAACCTTGGTTGACAGTTGTTATCTTTCAGAACTTGGAATATATCACTCCAAGCCCTTCTGGCTTTAAAAGTTTGTGTTGAATAATCTGCTGTAATCCTGATGGGCTTGCTTTTGTAGGTAACTAGATTTTTCTCTCTAACTGCTTTCAATATTTTTTCTTTTGTGTGTGTGTTTGGAAGTTTGATTATAATATGGTGAGGAGAGGTTCTTTCTGGGTTTTGTCTGGCTGGGGTTCTAAAGGTTTCCTGTATCTGCATTGGCACCTCTTTCCCAATTTGGGGGAAATTTTCCTCTATGATTTTGTTGAAGATGCCTACTATGCCTCTGGAGTGGAGTTCTTCTCCTTCTACTATGCCCTGAATTCTTATATTGGATCTTTTCATAGTGTCCCGAATATCTTGAAATTCCAACTCATACTTTTCTATAAGTTTGTCTTTCTCTTTGTTGGACTGCATTAGGTCTGCCACCTGGTCTTCTAGCTTAGATATTCTGTCCTCTCCCTCATCCATCCTACTGGTGAGATTTTCTACAGAGTTTTTTATTTCATTAACTGTGTTCTTCATTGCTAGTAATTCTAACTGGTTTTTCTTTATTATTTCTATTTCCCTATTTATGTCTTGTATTGCCTTCTTTATTTCATTAAATTGGTGTCCTGCCTCTTCTTTGATTCCTTTGATTTCCTCTTTGATTTCTTCTTTGATTGTTTTCATGTGTTCTTTGACCTCTTTGAACATATTTATAATCATTCTTTTGAACTCTTTCTCAGGCATTTCCTCTAACTCTTTCTCACTGGAGGACATTTCTGATGCATTAATACTTTTAGGTGGATTTATATCGTCTTGCTTTTTAGTGTTTCTTGTGTTATAATGTATATATTTTTGCATCTTGGATTAAGTTAATGCTTGGATTTTCTAGCTAGCTGTGTATTCTTAGCTGTATCAATTGATTTGATGTAATATATTTTCAGGGTAGGACCTTAAGGTATTAGGTGTGGCTCTTAAGACTCTCAGAGTATCTACAAAGATGTTCTTAGGGGTTGAGTTTCCCTGCTATAGGAGTATTCAAGCAGGCTGAGTGGAATAAAATACAGGTAGATTTTAAAATTTAACTAAACACTGTACACATTCAATCAAAAACAGCCCCGAGTATGTATGCAATTGTAGTTATTATAATGACCAGATCCTCTATCAACAAAGAGATTTAGATTTCTGGTCTGTTGAGGGATCCAAGTCAGCTTGTGACCAAGTGAGACCCTTCCCTGGTGCAATCCCAGTTACCTTGGGTGATTTTGGTCTCAGTCAAGTTGCTGCCTGGGTCGTCGGACTGCTGTTCTGATTTCTGGAGCTGGGCACTTGCTTTTCCTACAGGGCAAACCGAGCCACTGCTGCTGCCTCTGCTGCTGCCGTAGCTGCCACCACCGGAGCCACCACCGCTGCTGAAGCTGCCGCTGCCATGTCCACCGCTGCTGCTCCCCCCGAAGCTGCTGCTGCGGGATCTGCCGCTCCTGGGCCCGCTGCTGCGGGGGCTGCTGGTACCCGTGCTGATGCCGCTGAAGTTGCTGCCGAACTCTGCTCCTGCTTGGGTCCCGCTGTCAGCCCAAGTTGGCGTGGCCGGGTCCCGGGCCGCTGCTGTGTTCGCTGGAGCTGGGTTCAGGCGGTGGGGGAGGGGAGGGAGCCACGGCTGCTCTGGTTGTATCACTGTTCCACGTGTTCTTCTACCTCGCGGTCTTCTCCTCCACTGCTCGCTGCCGCTCTCCCCTCACGTTTCCCGAGTTGCGGAGAGCGCGGTGTGAGGGGAAAATCCTGCACCTGGCTTTTCCTGTGGCTCGAGCCAAGAGTCTGGCGGCTTTCTGCTGCGCCGCGGCCGCGGCAGTTGGCCGAGCTGTCGGAGCCGCTTTTCCCACCTGTGCAGGCTCTGGATGCTCTATAACTCTTCTACTTCTCTGCTGCCGCCTCAATTTCCTATACACCTCACTTTTTAGTAAAAGTGTGTGTTTTGCTGAGTTTTTTTGGTCTTTTTCCCCCCTAGGCAGCTTTGGCGTGGTACCTACGCCACCATCTTAACCGGAAGTCTCTCCAAGAGTTGGTTTTTTGAAATGATAAACAAGATTGATAAACCCTTATCAAATCTGCCCAAAAAAGAGAAGAGACACAAATTAATAACAATAGAGATGAAAAAGGCACTATCACAACAGATACCAGAGAAATTTTAAAATATCATAGAGACTTACTATAAGACCATATACTCCACTAAGTTTGAAAATCTGAAAGAAATGGATGATTTCCTTTATTTATATGACCTACCTAAATTAAATCAAGATGAGATTAACCACTTAAATAGGCCTATAACAAGTAGAGAAATCGAAGTGGTTATCAAAAATCTCCCAACTAAAAAAATTACAGGCCCAGATGGATTCACTGCTGAATTTTACCAGACCTTCAGAGAAGAACTAACAACATTGCTTCTTAAACTTTTCAATAAATTGAAAAAGAAGGAATCCTACCAAACTCCTTCTACAAAGCCAGCATCACCCTTATACCAAAACCAGGCAAAGATAGAAAAAAAAAAAAAAAAAGGAAAATTGAATACCAATTTCCCTCATGAACATAGATGCAAAAATTCTCAACAAAATATTGGCAAACAGAATACAAGAATATATCAGAAAGATCATTCATCCCAACCAAGTACGCTTTATCCCAGAGATGCAGGGATGGTTCAACATATGCAAATCAATAAATGTAATACATTATATAAATGGACTGAAGGACAAAAATCACATGATCATCTCATTAGATGCAGAGAAAGCATTTGACAAAATCCAACATCCCTTCATGATAAAAGTCCTACAAAGACTGGGAATAGAAGGAACATTTCTCAACATAATAAAGGCTCTTTATGACACATCTACAGCCAACATTATACCAAATGGTGAAAAACTTGAAGCTTTTCCACTAAAATTAAGGACAAGACAAGAGTGTCCACTGTCCCCACTTTTATTTAATATAGTACTGGCAGTCTTAGCTATAGCAATAAAGCAAGAGACACACATAAAAGGGATACAACTTGGAAAGGAAGAGATCAAGTTATTATTATTTGCAGATGACATGATTCTATATATAAAGGATCCTAAAGACTTTACCAGCAAACTGTTAGAGCTGATAAACACCTATAGCCAAGTAGCAGGACACAAAATAAACACACAGAAATCAGTAGCCTTCCTATGTTCTAACAACAAATACACAAAGGATAAAATCAGAGAATCGCTCCCATTCACAATTGTAACAAAAAAAAAAAAAAAAAAAAAAAAAAAAAAGCACCTTGGAATAAACCAAACCAAGGAAGTAAAGGATCTCTACAATGAAAACTTTAAAACACTCAAGTGAGAAATTGCAGAAGACACTAGGAAATGGAAAGATATCTCTTGTTCTTGATTTGGAGGAATCAATATTGTGAAAGTGGCAATCTTAACTAAATAAATCTACACATTTAATGTAATCCCCATCAAAATTCCAATGGCATTCTTCACACAAGTAGAAAAAAAAAATCCAAAAATTCATTGGCAAGCATAAAAAAACCTCAAATATCTAAAACAATTTTTTTCTTGATTTTTATTAACATCTTCTATGATTATAAAAAAATATCCCATGGTAATACCCTCCCTCCCCCCACTTTCTCTTTTGAAATTCCATTCTCCATCATATCCCCTCCCCATCTCAATCAGTCTCTCTTTTATTTTGATGTCATGATCTTTTCTTCCTCTTATGATGGTCTTGTGTATGTAGTGTCAGACATTGTGAGGTCATGGATGTCCAGGCCATTTTATGTCTGGAGGGAGTATCTAAAACAATTTTGAGCAACAAAAATAAGGCTGGCGGTATCACCATACATGATTTTAACCTATACTACAGAGCCATAGTAACAAAAACAGCATGGTGCTGGCATGAAAGCAGATATATAGATCAATGGAACAGAATAGAGGACCTGGATGTAAGTCCAGGTAGCTATAGCCATCTGATCTTTGACAAAAATAACTCATTGGAGAAAGGACAGCCTCTTCAGCAAATGATGCTGAGAAAACTGTATATGTATCAGTAGAAGGATGAAAATAGATCCTCATCTCTCTCCATGCACAAGAATTAAATCCAAATGGATTAAAGGCCTTAATATCAGAACTGAAACTCTGAAACTTAGAGGAAAATGTAGGGGAAACTCTTCAACATATTGGTCTTGGCAAAGACTTTCTGAATATAACCCCAATTGCTCAGGAAATAACACCATAGATTAATCACTGGGTTCTAATGAAATTACAAGCCTTTTCTATGGCAAAAGACACTGAATAGACCAAAGAGACAACCTACAAAATGGGAGAAAATCTTTGCCAGCTATACATCTGATAAAGGATTAATATCTAGGACATACAAAGAATTCAAAAAGTTAAATAATAAGAAATCAAACAACCCAATTAAAAATGGGCTATGGAACTAAATAGAGTTCTCAGAAGAAGAAATACAGATGGCATATCAGCATCTAAAAAGTGTTCTACATCCCTAGTCATCAGGGAAATGCAGATTAAAACTTCGTTGAGATTCCATCTCCTGTCAGATTGGCTACTGTCATGAAAACAGATGAACATAACTGCTGGTGAGGATGTGGAAAAAGAGGAACCCTTTTATGCTATTGGTGGGAATGAAATCTGGTCCAGCCATTATGAAAATCAGTGTGGAGGTTCCTAAGACAGCTAAAAGTAGATCTACCATATGACCCAGCTATAGCACTCCTAGGCATATATCTTAAGGACTCATCTCACTACCTTAGAGATACTTGCTCAACCATTTTATTGCCACTCTATTCACAATAGCTAGGAAATGGAACCAGCCTAGATGTCCCTCAACTGATGAGTGGATAATGAAGATGTGGCACATTTATACAATGGAGTTCTACTCAGTGGTAGAGAAAAATAAAGTTATGAAATTTGCAGAAAGATGGATGGATCTGGAAAGGAAGTGAGGTAACCCAGCCCCAGAAAACCAAACATCACATGTTCTCTCTCATTTGTAGATCCTAGCTACAAATAACTGGACTTCTGTGTGAGTAGGAAGAAAACTCAGTAGTATAGATAGCCCAGTAAGCTAGAAAGGAGATATAAAGGGAATACTAAGGGAGGAAGGGGAGACCTAATAGGATGGTATTGTATGTATGTAAGTAGAAGAATAGATTAATGTGGGTGAAAAGGCCTAAGTGAGGTCAGGGGAAGAGATTGAGTAAGGAAAAGTGGAGGGAGGGCTAATAAAACTCTAAGAGGATGTAAAAAAGTCATATAGAAACCTACTTTTTTGGACAATGGAACACACAGGAGTCATAGATTGTTACTAGAAAATTTTCATTGCCAGGGATGGGATACCCTCCAGTGAGTTGTTGGCCAGGGAGGTCCCTGATGTCCCTCCAAAAATTACAGGCCATTGCTGAGCCCTTGGTTTCCCACCAGGAATAGATGGTAAGACCCTGTTGCTGAAGACTCTACACACTTGGGCTGCAAGGCCACTGAGGAACCCTGGTGGAGCTGAGCTGAAAACCTCCTCCATATAGACCATCTTACAGAAAGCTAGAAAAAGCCATGCTACACACAGTTCAATGGGAAAGAGAAGAATCAACAATGAAGATACCCAACAATGAAGATACAGTGGACACTGCAGGCCTTATAGTTGGCCAGTCAGGCCAAATGAGCCAAGGGTGCAATAGTGGCACATCTGTTATGGGGAAAACCAATTGCCCTCTAATTTGACTGGAGGCCTGCTCCATGGGAGGGAATATATCCCTCATACTGAAACCCTACAACAGGGGTAGTCATGAGCTCTAGGAGTGGAACGAATGCTGCTCTCTGGCTAAATGTATATACTATGCTCACCAAACTGCCCAGTAAGCACTTCTCTTAATGTTCATACCCATATACTAATGCTACTCTCACTTTTGGTTAGAGAAGCTTCTCTTTTCAGATGGAAGTGACCTTGGGATGACTCAGAAGGCACCATGGTGCTGAGAAGAAGTGACAGAGGAGTGCTCAGCCTTGAAATATCTCAGTTACACCTTCCACGGCTCAGTGTCCATTGCAGAAAAAGGTGGCATAAAGAATGTAAGAGCCAAAGTTAGGGTAAGACTCCTTACAATGTACTCCTTCCAGACACAAAATGGCCTGGATATCCATGACCTCACAGTGCCTGACGCTATCTACACAACACCATCAAAATAGGAAGAAAAGATGATGACATCATAATAAAAGAGCGAGTGATTGAGGGATATGATAGATAGTGGAGTTTCAAAGGGGAAAGTGGGGGGAGGGAGGGAATTACCATGGGATATTGTTTATAATTATGGACATTGTCAATAAAAATATTATTTATTTATTTATTTATTTTTAATTTTTTATTTATTTATTTGAGAGCAACAGACACAGAGAGAAAGATAGATAGAGGGAGAGAGAGAGAATGGGCGTGCCAGGGCTTCCAGCCTCTGCAAACGAACTCCAGACACGTGCGCCCCCTTGTGCATCTGGCTAACATGGGACCTGGGGAACCGAGCCTCGAACCGGGGTCCTTAGGCTTCACAGGCAAGCGCTTAACCGCTAAGCCATCTCTCCAGCCCGTCAATAAAAAATATTTTAAAAATAAATAAATAAAATGGGACTGGACAGATGGCTCAATGGCTTACAAAACTTGACAGCTTGGGTCTGATTCTCCAGTAGCCACATAAAAGCCGGATACACAAAGTAGCACATGAGTGTGGAGTTCATTTGTAATGGCTGGAAGCCCTGGTGTTCCTATATTTACTCTCTCTGTCTCTTATAAATGAATAAATAAATAATATTTTTTTAAGGGCTTGAAAGATGACTTAATGGTCAAAGGCATTTTCTTGCAACCCAGAGGCCTGGGTTCAATTCCAAGCCACCTATGTAAACTAGTCACAAAAAGTGGTTCCCATGTCTTGGAGTGCACACACACACACACACACACACACGTGTGTAAATATACAAACAAAGTTTAAAAATTATTCTTTAAATTATGACAAAAAGACATACCATATGCCATAAAAACATCTTCACCATTTTTTTTGTTTGTTTGTTTTTTGCTTTTTGAGGTAGGGTCTTGCTCTAGTCCAGGTTGACTTGGAATTTACTATGTAGTTTCAGGGTGGCCTTGAACTCATGGTAGTCCTCCTACCTCTGCCTCCTGAGTGTTGGGATCAAAGGTGTGCACCATCACGCCCAGCTCCATCTTGGTCGTGCTCGAGATTCCAGGTCACTAGTGACAATACATGACTATGTTGTACAACCGATCTCTAAAATGTTTTAGTCTGACAAGATTAACGCTTTGTATCAGTGAGCAACTCCAACTTCAACTACCATTCTATTGTCTGTGTCTCTGAATTTGACTACTTCTTTATAAGCATTTACTTTTTGTGACTGGCTATTTCTCTTAGTATTATGGCCTTAAAATCCATCCATGTTGTAGCATGCGTCAGGATTTTCTTAAATTTTAACGCTGAATGTTATTCCATTGTATGTTTATACCACATTTTCTTTAGCTATTCAACCACGGATGGATGTTTGGATCATTTGCACATCTTGGCTATTATGAATAATACTGCTCGGAAAATGACTGTGCAAATAATTCCTCAAAACCCTTTCAATTTCAATTATTTTCAATGTAGTATTTGCAGAAGTGTGGTTGCTGGATAAAATGGTAATTCCATCTTTAAGTTTTTGAGAAAATACCATTCTACTTTCCATGGTGGATGTGTGATTTGGCAATTCTGACAACAGTATGCAAGGGTTCTCATTCCTCCACACGCACAACAGCATGTTCTAGTCGTTTCTTATTCGTTTATAGTATTCACCCTAATGAGTAAGGGTTGGAATCTCACAGGGGTTTGATGTGCATTCCTCTAATGAGTCATGATGTTGATTGTCTTTTCATATGCTTGCTGCTGTTTGGCTATTTGCATGTCTTTTTTTCTTCTTCTTGGGGTACAGTCTCACCCTAGCCCAGGCTGAGCTGAAACCTGCTCTTTAGCTCAGGCTGGCCTTGAATTCGCTATCTTCCTACTTCAGCCTAACCTAGCGCTGGGATGAAAGGCAACCCAGCTTATTTGTGTGTCGTTTTTGGAGAGTCATTTAATCAAGCCCTTTACTTTCTTCAGTGGTTTTAATTTGTTGAATTGTAGACAATCTTCATATACGCTAAGCATTAACACCCCATCTGACGTATGGTTTGCACATATTCTCTCACATTCTATTGGCTGGTTTCCTCTTTGCTATTGATTTGCACTTGGATATGCTGAAAATTTCTAACTTGATGTGGTCTCAATTATACACATGGGATGCATTTTATTATTATTTCATTCTCCTGAAAGTTGAATTATTTTAATGTTTGTAGTGGGATCACATTTACCAGATGCTGCCTCATAAAAGTTAACTGATGAGGCAAAAAAGTCTATTCTTTTTTATATACCTTTCTATTTTTATTTAATGCTGAGTACTCTAGAAATTGATCTCACAACCCACAAGTGGATTATAATCCTTAGACTGAAAACATTACCTTAAATCACACACTCAGAATCAATACAACCTTTTGTAGCTGACATTATCTACCCCCAACACTGGCTTTGTGCTTCCCTATAGACCAGAATTAGCTCTGCAATTTGTTCCTTAAAGACAATTCATCCCAAATTGCATCTTATTTTCTTTTCTTTGCGGTGCTGGGTATTGAACCCAGGGCCTTATGCACGCTAGACAAGCACGTTTCCACTTAGCTGCACTCTTAGCCTCATTCCAGCTTATTGTATAAAAGCCGTCTGAATACTGGTTTCTATCCAGATGGTGTTGAGGAATGAGTTAAGGTACCTTCCTGTCTTTAGCTTGAGTGTTCACAATTGAATTTACAAAATTCTGTGATTGCTACACACAGCAATACTCTTTTACACTTTATTTATTTATTTTAAACACATTTTATTTATTTATTTATGAGAGGGAAAGAGACAGAGAGAAAGAGAGAATGGGTGTGCCATGGCCTCTAGCCACTGCATACGAACTACAGACACATGTGCCCCCTTGTGCATCTGGCATACATGAGTCCTGGGGAATCGAACCTGGGTCCTAAAGCTTTTGCAGGCAAATACTGTAACTGCTAAGCCAAATATTTCCCTAGTCCCTCTTATGCACTTTTACATAAATACTTTTGCATTAAAAAATATCTATTTATTTATTAGAGACAGAGAGAGGGAGAGAGAGAGAGAGGGAGAGAGAAAGAGAATGGGTGTGCTAGGGCCTCTAGCCACTGCAAACAAACTCCAGATGCATGCGCCGCCATGTGCATCTGGCTTATGTGGGACCTGGAGAATTGAACCTGGGTCCTTAGGCTTCAAAGGTATTCATCTTACCTGCTAAGGCATCTCTCCAGCCCTACTTTTGCACTTTAAAAAATGTAGTGATATAAAGCTGGGCATGGTGGAACACACCTTTAATCCCAGCACTTGGCAGGCAGAGAGAGGTAGGAGGATCACGGTGAGTTCCAGGCTGGCTACGGTTCCAGGTCAACCTGGGCTAGAATGAACCCCTACCTCAAAAACAAAAACAAACCATGTAAAGGCACTTGCTTGTATAAGCCTGACTTGGTTAAATTCCCCAGTATCCATGTAAAGCCAGACTCACAAGGTGGTGCATGCAACTGGAGTTTGTTTGCAGTGGCAGGAGGCCCTGGTGCACCCTACACTCTCTCTCAAATAAATACTTTTTTTTTAAAGAAATGAGCTGGGCGTAGTGCTGCATGCCTTTAATCCCAGCACTCGGGAAGCAGAGGTAGGAGGATCGCCATGAGTTTGAGGCCACCCTGAGAATACAGAGTGAATTCCAGGTCAGTCTAGATTAGAGTGAAACCCTACCTTAAAAAAACAAATAAAAAGAGAGAGAGAGATGAGAAGGGCTGTAGAGATGGCTTAGCAGTTAAGGTGCTTGCCTGTGAATCCTAAGGACCCAGGTTTGATTCTCCAGGTCCCACATAAGCCAAATGCACATGGTGGTACATGTGTCTGGAGTTTGTTTGCAGTGGCTAGAAGCCCTGGTGTGCCCATTCTCACACTTTATCTCTCTCTCCCTCTCTCTTTTTTTCTCTTTTTTTAAAAAAATTATTTATTTATTTATTTATTTGAGAGCGACAGGCACAGAGAGAAAGACAGATAGAAGGAGAGAGAGAGAATGGGCGTGCCAGGGCTTCCGGCCTCTGCAAACGAACTCCAGACGCATGCGCCCCCTTGTGCATCTGGCTAACGTGGGACCTGGGGAACCAAGCCTCAAACCGGGGTCCATAGGCTTCACAGGCAAGCGCTAAGCCATCTCTCCAGCGCTCCCTCTCTCTAGTAAATATGTATGTGTGTATATATATATGTATGTATTGTTTGTTTGTTTTTTGTTTTTTCGAGGTAGGGTCTCACTCTAGCTCAGGCTGACCTGGAATTCACTATGTAGTCTCAGGGTGGCCTCAAATTCACAGTGATCCTCCAACCTCTGCCTCCTGAATGCTGGGATAAAAGGTGTGCGCCACCATGCCTGGCTTCTCATTTCTTTTCTTTTCTTTCATTTTTTCAAACGATTTATCTTCATTGCTGGGTGTGGATGAGCCAAATACACAAAGTGGCACATGCGTCTGGAGTTCGTTTGCAGTGGCTATGTGCTCTGATGTGCCTATTGTTTCATTCTCTCACTAAAATAAATAAAGAAACTTAAAAAAAACATGTAGTGATATATTTGAGGGCCATCACCTCACCACTTTGTAGAGCTCCTCCTCATTCTCAGCAGAGGTGGAGTCCTTCACTGTGTGCATGCTCCATGGTGGCCCATTCCCTCCAGCAAGCCTTGACCACTGAAAGGTTTCACAGCCTCAGTGCCATCAGCTAATGACCCATTCCTTTTATTATTATTTTATTTATTTATTTATTTTTTGGTTTTTCAAGGTAGAGTTTCACTCTAGCCCAGGCTGGCCTGGAATTCTCTACGGAGCCTCAGGGTGGCCTCAAACTCACGGCGATCCTCCTACCTCTACCTTGCGAGTGCTGGGATTAAAGGCGTGCGCCACCATGCCCGGCTCCAATTACTTTTAAATTCAACTTTACTAAAGTTCTCAGCCCATAGGCAAAATGCAGTCAGCTTCTATACAAGACTATCGCATGAATTACATTTTGTTCAGTTCCCAATACAGTCCTTTTTACCCTCTTAAACTTCGTCATAAACCAAGCTGACACAGTCCACCTTCAGGTTTTTCAACTTTCACAAGAATGGCCCATTAAATTCTGCTTGCAGCATTGTAAAGCTTCTTTAGTCCAAAGTTCTGACTCCTTCCATACTCCTCCCACAAACCCGTTCCCAAAAACTAATAACCATGTTGTCAGGTTTATCACAGCAACAATTCCACTTCTTGGTACCAATTTTCTGTTTAAGTTTCTGTCTCACTGCTGGGACAAAATAACCCATTCAGAAGCAACTTATGGAAGAAAAAGGATGTATTGGCTTACAATTCCAGAGGACAGGGTCCCATCAAGGCTTGGAAAGCATCAGGAATGGGAAGCCAGCATCACAGCTTCTTATCAGCAGAGAGGAAGTAGAGACGGGAAAAGAACCGAACAGCAAGTGGGGCTGAACTATAAAATCTCAAGGCCTGTTCCAAGTGACAAACTTCCTTCAGAAAGGCTCCTCCTAGAATTCACTATGTAGTCTCAGGGTAGCCTTAAACTCATGGCGATCCTCCTGCCTCTGCTTCCCAAGTGCTGGGATTAAAGGCGTTTGCCACCACACCCAGCAAAAAGTTTTTTCTTTTATCAGTCCTTTCTCTTATTGATTTTGGATCTTCAATCATAGTTTTGTTTTTTTTTTTTCCCCTGAGGTAGGGTCTCACTCTTGCCCAGGCTGACCTGGAATTCACTATGGAGTCTCAGGGTGGCCTTGAACTCATGGCAATCCTCCTACCTTTGCCTCCCGACTGCTGGGATTAAAAGGCATGCACCACCACGTCCGGCTAATCATAGATTTTTAAAAAAATATTTTTATTTATTTATGTGCAAGCACAAAGAGAGAGACAGAGACAGAGACAGAGAGAAAGGGCGCACCAGGGCCTCCAGCCACTGCATATAATCTCCAGATGCATGCACCACTCTGTGCATCTGGATTTATGTGTGTACTGGAAATTGAACCCAGGTTATCAGGCTTTGCAGGCAGGCACTCAAATGCTGAGCCATCCTTCCAGCTCCTTGAATCATAGTTTGGCAGCCTTTGCTTATGTGAGGTTACAAAGATGTTTACCCATACTTTCTTCTAATGCTTATATTATCACATTTTTTTCTTTGATGAGGGACTACAAAGAGATCTTAGTCAATAGTTTGCTTACTTTGCAAGCGTGAAGGCCTGAGTTCAAGCACAAGAATGTGTTCTCCCCTTGAGGGAGAACCCTTCTGCTTCTTGGAACCATATGATTAAGCAGGGACCTGCATGGTTAACCAGGAACAGCCGGGGCTGTGGGCATTCATCCAGAAAAGCTGAGGCAGAAGCAATTTGTGGTTGGCTGCTCCTATGATCAGCTTGCCAGGGTTGGTTAGCACTGAAAAACTCTCAATTAGACAGGCCAGCCAGTCTATGACAGACACCTTCAATTACAGGTAGACATACCTAAAACCCTCACCCTCAGCCCTTCAGATGAGTTTCCTGATTTTGGGAGTCCCACCACTTTGATGGGTGCATTTATTCTTGTAACAAATAAAATCTGCTGTTTATGCCTTTAATGTAATTCTGTACAATAAAGCCCACTGTGGTCCTCTTTCCTACCGGCCTTATGAACTGTCTTGTGGTTTGGGAACCGTAGTTCTTTACCACTTACTGAACAAGAGCTCATTCCAGCAGAGCACATGGAGAGCACTCTCCCCTGCTTTACCTTTGTAAAAATATCAGATATTTCCTGGAGAGATGGCTTAGAAGTTAAGGTGCTTGCCTGTGAAGCCTGAGAACTCATGTTTGAATTTCCAGATCCCACGTGAGCCAGATGGCCAGTGACAAAAAAAAAAAAAAAAAAGAAGAAGAAGCTGGGCGTGGTGGCGTATGACTTTAATCCCAACACTTGGGAGGCAGAGATAGGAGAATCTCCATGAGTTCAAGGCCACCCTGAGACTACATAGTGAATTCTGGGTCAGCCTGGGCTATAGCAAGACCCTACTTGAAAAACCAATAAATAAATAAAAAAGAATTGCTGAATACTTGTCCCTATATTAATGCTGCTCTCAACTAGAGAAACTTCTTTTTTTCAGGTGGCAGTGACTACTGGGGAGACTCAAACCCATCAGTGCTGTGAGAAGTGTCAGCTGAGTGTTCAGGCTAAATGAGACATCTCTGTCACACCCTCCAAGGATCACGGAAGAGGTGGTAGAAGAATGTAATAACCAAAGGATGGGGAGGAATGATTTGGGATGCCGTCTTCTACACACAAAGTGGTAGGTGCCTTCATGACCTCACAGTGGTTGTCAGCACCTGTGGTAAACATGCATAATATTGGGCTTGTTTGCCCTGGCAGGAGGTCCTGGCATGCCCATTCTTTTTCTCTCCTTGTCAACAAAACTGTTTTTAGAAGTTCAGTGGAAAGAGGGCGGGGGCAGGTGGACAAAAGAAAGCCATGGTGGGCTGAGAACGATGGCTTAGCAGTTAGGGTAATTGCCTGCGAAGCCTAAGAGCTCATGTTTGAATGCGGGGCTCCTTCCCGGGCAGGTAGTGCCAAGGGAAGGACCAGGCCTGCTGGTTCCTCCCTAGGGGTTGAGGGGATGATGAACGTCGGATGACCCAGAAACCTCTCCTGACCACCGGAGGAAACCCACACTGAGTCGGGAGTCTTTTCAAAGCAGTAACTCGCAGAAACAACTCGCTTTATTACTCTGAGCAGTTGCCTATATCATGTTGGGGATGAAGGCAGGGATTTTAGGATGGGGGAGGAGGTAAGGGCCAATAGTAAATTTTAACTATTGAAATGGTAATTACAATTGCCAAGAGGAAGTGGCAGGCCAGAAGCCATTAGGCGTCTTCCTGAGTCCTAGCTGGCCAAAGACAGGTCGCCAAACTTTAGCTAGGTCAGGAAGTTCCACTAGACCTCACACCTGGGCCTTTCAGAGCCCAACATTTGAATCTCTAGGTCCTACGTAGGCCAGACGCACAGAGGCAAGCATGCCATGTTGCACATACACACAAGGGGTAATGCGTATGGAGTTCGTCCCCAGTGGGTGAAGGCCCTGGTGCGCCTATTCTCTTTCTGCCTCTTTCTCTCTCTCTCAAGTAAATTTTTACAAGATTTTTTAAAACATTTTATTTGAGAACAACAGACAGAGAAAGAAAGAGGCAGAGAGAGAGAGAATGGGAGCACCAGGGTCTCCAGCCATTTCAAATGAACTCTAAGATGCATGCGCCCCCTTGTGCATCTGGCTTACTTTTTTTTTCAGGTAGAGTCTCTCATTGTAGCCCAGGCTGACCTGGAATTCACTATGTAGTTTCAGGATGGCCTTGAACTCTTGGCCATCCTCCTACCTCTGCCTCCCAAGTGCTGGGATTAAAGGTATGTACCCCCATGTCATTATTTCTTTTTTATTATTTATTTATATGCAAGGGGAGAGGTAAGAAATAAATAAATGTGCCAAAGGGGACTCTTGCCGCTGCAAAAGAAGTCCAGATACATGCGCCAATTTGTGCATCTGGGTACTAGAGAATCGAACCCAGGCCATCAGCTTTGCAAGCAAGTGCCTTTAAACTGCTAAGCCATCTCTCCTGTTCAGAAATATTTTTGATTTTACTTCTAGAATTTTTTAAAAAACATTTATTTATTTGATAGGGGGGGCAGAGAGAGTAAAAGAGCTAATAGGTATGCCAGGGCCTCCAGCTGCTGCAAATAAACTCTAGACACATGCACCACTTTGTACATCTGACTTATGTGGGTCCTGGGGAATCGAACCAGGATCCTTTGACTTTGCTGGCAAATGCCTGAACTGCTAAACCATCTCTCCAGCCCCTCCCAGAAGTTTAAAAATATTTCTTGTTACTGGGCATGGTGGAGCACACCTTTAATCCCAGCACTTGGGAGGCAGAGGTAGGAGGATTGCTATGAGTTCAAGGCCACCCTGAGACTCCATAGTGACTTCCAGGTCAGCCTGGACTAGAGTGAAACCCTACCTTGAAATAAATATATCTTATTAAATTTATTTTTACAGTTTATCTAATTTGTTGTCATTGTCAGTGTTATTTTCTTTCTTTTTTCTTCTCCTTTATTTTATTTTTATTTGTTTGCAAGCAGAGAGAGAAAGAGAGAGAGAGAGACAGAAATAATGGGTGCACTAGGGCCTTTGGCCATGGAAAACAAACTCTGGATGCATGTACCACTTTGTGCATGTGGCTTTATGTGGGTATTGGGGAGTCAAACACACAGACTCTGCAAGAAGAGCCTTTAACCACTGGGCAATCTCTCCAGCCTCTTTTCTTTCAAGTCTACATATGAAAACTATTGTTTCCCCTATGTTAATGTTAGACCTTGTTATATTTTCAAATTCACTTATCTTTTGAGTTTATTACTTGTTGTAGTCAGTTTAGCATTGCTGGCAGAAACCACCCCATGAAGAACAGTTTGTGGGAGGAAAGGGTACGGGGGATTTGAGCCTTGAACCAGGGTCCTTAGACTTCACAGGCAAGCACTTAACTGCTAAGCCATCTCTCCAGCCCCCCCTTTTTATTTAAATTTTGATTTATTTATGGAAGAGAGAGAGAAAGAAAGAACAAGAAAGATGCAGCTAGAGAATGGGCATGCCAGGGCCTCCAGCCATTGCAAATGAACTCCAGATTCATGCACTGCCTTGTGCATTGTGCTTATGTGGGTCCTGGGGAATTGAACCTGGGTCCTCAGGCTTTGCAAGAAAGCCCCTTAATAGCTAAGCCATTTCTCTAGCTCAGAGGCCACTTTTTGAATGATTCTATGTGTTGTCCTTTCCATTTCCATTTCTTTAATTCTGCCATCATCTTTATTATTCCTTGTTTTCTATTACTTTTGAGTATAGCTTGTTTTTGTTTTTGTGTTTTCTTTTAATAATACATTACAGATGCTAGTTTACTGATTTAATTGGCAGCTTAAAGACACGTACTTTTGGGAATATAGCAAAGCAAGAAAGAAATCAAACCAAGTGTAGTAGTGTATATCTGGGATCTTAGCACCCAGAAACTGCAGCAGGAGGATTACAAGTTATAGGTCACTATGGGCAACATAGTGAAATCCTGTCTCAAAAGGAAAAGCAGGAGCTGGAGAGATTGCTCAGTGGTTAGGTGCTTGGTTGCAAAGTCTGACAGCCCAGGTTCCACTCCCCAGTATCCATGTAAAGCCAGATGCACAAAGTGCTACATTCATCTGGAGTTTCTTTATAGTGGCAGGAAGCCCTGGTGCACCCATACTCTTTCTGTCTGCTTCTCTCTCTCTCTCTCTCTCTGCTCTGTCTCTCTCTCAAATAAGTAAGATAAATAAAATATTTTTTTTTAATTTTTTTATTCATTTTTTTATTTACTTGAGAGTGACAGAGAGAGAAAGAGGCAGATAGAGAGAGAGAGAGAGAATGGGCGCGCCAGGGCTTCCAGCCACTGCAAACGAACTCCAGACGCGTGCGCCCCCTTGTGCATCTGGCTAACGCGGGACCTGGGGAACCGAGCCTCGAACCAGGGTCCTTAGGCTTCACAGGCAAGCGCTTAACCGCTAAGCCATCTCTCCAGCCCCAAATAAAATATTTTTTAAAAACAGAAACACGGGCTGAAGAGATGGCTTAGCGGTTAAGCGCTTGCCTGTGAAGCCTAAGGACCCCAGTTTGAGGCTCGAGTCCCCAGGACCCACATTAGCCAGATGCACAAGGGGGCGCACGCGTCTGGAGTTTTGCAGTGGCTGTAGGCCCTGGTGCGCCCATTCTCTCTCTCTCTGTCTGTCGCTATCAAACAAATACATAAAAATAAACAACAACAACAAAAAACAATAGAAACACAAAGGCATTACAACAAAAAAGTAGAGGACTTGCTTAGCCTGGGAGATGGAAGAATTTATTTTTGCATTTTTCCTTCAGTAAGGCCAAAAAGGGACTGGGTAACAGTGCTATCCTTCCAAAGGCGGGTAGGTTTGAAAAGAAATAGATTTGTATGTCATCAAAAGAGAATAAGAAACAGGAGTCAGTCATTTTCAGGAAGTCTTATTTTAGCACAACATATTATAAATTTTAATCATTTAAAGTGTGCAAAACTTGAAGCATCTGTCATGTGGAGTTTTCTGTTGCTAGAAATACCAGGCTGAGGCTAGGTGACCATCTGTCATGTGTACTGTACAATAAATTTCTAAATTTAATTGGAGGTTGAACTAGATAATTTTGAACAGCCTTCTAATACTAGACTTCTATGACTTTGACACCTGGAAAAGCTTTATTAAAATATAACATTGTAAAGCTTGGCATGGTGGTCCATACTTTTAATCCCAGCACTTGGGAGGCAGAGGTAGGAGGATTGCTGTGAGTTCAAGGCCACCCTGAGACTCCATAGTGAACTCCAGGTCAGCCTGGGATAGAGTGAGACCCTCCCCCCAAAAAACAAAAACAAAAAACATATGTATATGACATTGTAAATGAAGTGTCCAGTAACTTGGAAATTATGTTCATGGGCATGAAATGTTAGCAAGTGCTTGCCAGTACTCGTGGTAGATGGGACATCTTTATTAGAAATTGGTCTGTTAAAGGTAGATGGATTTGGTGGTGGTGTGGGGCAGGCCATTCATTGGACTTCTTCTTTTTTTTTTTTTTTTTTAAATTTTATTTATTTATTTGAGAGCGACAGACACAGAGAGAAAGACAGATAGAGGGAGAGAGAGAGAATGGGCGCGCCAGGGCTTCCAGCCTCTGCAAACGAACTCCAGACGCGTGCGCCCCCTTGTGCATCTGGCTAACGTGGGACCTGGGGAACCAAGCCTCGAACCGGGGTCCTTAGGCTTCACAGGCAAGCGCTTAACCGCTACGCCATCTCTCCAGCCCTCATTGGACTTCTTTGTTCCACTTCTCAATGTGGTCACATTGAATGAAGCCCTTTTTTTCTGCTTTTCACCAAAAGAAAGAAAGAAGGAAGGAAGGGAAGAAGAAAGGAAGGAAAAGAAAGCCCATGTTATATTGTACTCCTACACTATTTGGCTTTCTATTATTAGCAAGTATTAATTTTACAATAAAAATTCATGCTGGGCGTGGTGGTGCATGCCTTTAATCACAGCGCTTGGGAGGCAGACGTAGGAAAATCACCGTGAGTTCGAGGCCACCCTGAGACCACATAGTGAATTACAGGTTAGCCTGGACTAGAGTGAAGCCCTACCTCGAAAAAAAAAAAAAAAAAATTAACAAGCCAGGCATGATGGTGCATGCCTTTAATCCCAGCACTAGGGAGGCAGAGGTAGGAGGATCACCCTGAGACTACATGATGAATTCCAGGTCAGCCTGGGCTAAAGCAAGGCACTACCTCAACCCTCGAAAAAAAAAAAAATGAAGTCAAATTTTTTTTGTTGTTGTTTTGTTTTTGTTTTTGTTTTTCGAGGTAGGGTCTCACTCTGGCTCAGGCTGACCTGGAATTCACTATGTAGTCTCAGGGTGGCCTTGAACTCTCGGCGATCCTCCTACCTCTGCCTCCCGAGTGCTGGGATTAAAGGCGTGCGCCACCACGCCCGGCTGAAGTCAAAAATTTTGAGGGCTTTACCCCCTCCTGTCATCTTTTACTTCATACTCTTTTCTTTTATTATTATTATTTTTATTTTAGAGTCAGTGAGAGCGATAGAGTGAAAGAATTGATGGGCCGGGGTCTCAGCCACTGCAATCTAACTCCAGATGCTTGCGCCACCTAGTGCCCATGTGTAACCTTGTACTTATGTCACCTTTGTGCGTCTGGCTTACATGGCACCTGGAGAGAGATGTAACATAGGTCCTTAGGCTTTGCAGGCAAGTTCTTTAACTGCTAAGCCATCTCTGCAGCCCCTCTCTCCTCTTAATCTAATAAATTCTCTCTGAGCTTAAAATAAATCTTTTTGTATCCAAAAAGACTGAAAGAATTTGTTGCCTGCAAATCCACAGTATAAGATATGATAAAGAAAGCCTTTGATGGAGAGATTGCTCAGTGGTTAAGGTGCTTGCCTGCAAAGCCTAAGGACCCAGGTTCAATTCCCCAGTACCTATAGAAGCCAGATGCACAAGGTTGTGCATGTGTCTGGAGTCCATTTGCAGTGGTTAGAGGCCCTGGTATGTCCATTCTCTTTCTCTGTCTGCCTCTTTGTCTCTCTCTCTCTCTCTCTATCAATCTCAAATAATTTTTTTAAAAAAGAGAGAAAGAAAGAAAGCCTTTGAGGGATGGGAAAATGGCTTATCAGCTAAAGGTACTTGCTTACAAAAGCTGCCAGCATAGGTTCGATTCCCCAGGACCCATGTAAAGCCAGATGCACAAAGTATTACATGTGTCTGGAGTTTGTTTGCATGTCCATAGTTTCTCTCCTTTCTCTCTCAAATAAATAAAAGTAAAAATATTAAAAGTCACTGTCAAAGTATGGCACTGAATCAAGAAAGAAAGATATCAAAAGTTATGGTGACATGGAGGAAGAGCATGGGAAACAAATGTGTCTCTGTTCCCAGGATCTGATCTACTTTCCTGCTGCAAATAGCAAGAAACTTCAGATACCACTCATAAGCCCGACTAGCTTACAGAGACAATGTATGTTTTCCTAAAGGCATGTTGTCAAAGATAGCAAATAAATTGTGCTTACTTAGGGGCAAATATGACCTGTAACCTTAAGTTCCTAGCACGTCCTGCTCCTGGACAAAAAGAAAACCACCCATAAATCCATCTTACAACCTTGTTTACTGAGAGAAATTCTTTAACTTTTAACCTCATTACAAGTTACTCTCTGACATTGTTAGAGAGAAGGGAGAGGTGGTTACCTAGCAACCTTTAGGGATGTAACGTGAGAGCTACCAACCCCTATAAATGCCCATTACAAGAAGGTTGCCCGTGACCCCTCTCCTGAGGCCTCTGCACCGTCTTGGTTATGTCTTATTTTCTCTAAGCATCTCTGCTTCTTGGGAATTCATACTTGTCTTTGGGTCTGTCCCATCGGATGTGGTTTTCCCTAGAAATCCTTTTATAATGATTATTATTTTATTACTTATTATTGTTTGTGTGTGTGTTTGTATCTCCTCAATATGTCCTATTTTTGAAAGTAAATCCTTTTCTAAGGGATCTGTTTATTCACTTCTAGCAAATTCAGTTTGTCTTAAAATTCCTAGTACAATGCCAGTACCTCTAGTGAGGAGTGAGATCTCTTGGCTCTAGCATTCAGCCAGCTTTCATGAACCCACTGGAGAGACTGAGTTTGCACAAACTAGATAAAACGAGCCAGCCCCCAAAATTTTAGTATCTATAAACAAAATTCAACCGATTAAAAGTTATTCAAGGGCTGGAGAGATGGCTTAGCGGTTAAGTGCTTGCCTGTGAAGCCTAAGGACCCCGGTTCGAGACTCGGTTCCCCAGGTCCCACGTTAGCCAGATGCACAAGGGGGCGCACGCATCTGGAGTTCGTTTGCAGAGGCTGGAAGCCCTGGCGCGCCCATTCTCTCTCTCTCCCTGTGGTGGTTTGATTCAGGTGTCCCCCATAAACTTAGGTGTTCTGAATACTAGGTTCCCAGCTGATGGATATTTGGGAATTAATGCCTCCTGGAGGAAGTGTATTGTTGGGGCCTGGCTTATGGGTATTAAAGCCAGTTTCCCCATGCCAGTGTTTGGCACACTCTCCTGTTGCTATGGTCCACCTTATATTGGCCAGGGGGTGATGTCCACCATCTGCTCATGCCATCATTTTCCCCTGCCATCGTGGAGCTTCCCTTTGAGCCTGTAAGCCAAAATAAAGTGGTACCGAGGAGTGGGATTGCTGCTAGACACCTGACTGTGGCTTCGGCCTTTTGGAGCTGATTTTCAAGAGGAATGTGGGAGGATTTGAAACCTTGGCTTAAAAGATGCTTTGCAGTGCTTTAAGTACAGCTTAATGGACTATTCTGGTCAGAGTTGAAAGACCTGAATGCAGTAAGAACTATGGACTGTGAGGTTTGGCTTATGAGGGTGAGAAAGAGCTTTGCTTGGACTGGGCTAGCAGTTTGTGTGAGAAGCTTGCTCTTGTGCCCATGTCCTGAGAAGTTGTGCAGGGTTGCTTTGCGTAGAAATGAACTGGTATGAGCAGAGGGATATGGCACAGAAAGAAAAAATCTTTGGGTGAATTGTTCCCCGTTCAGCTGCAACTGAGAGATTACAACCTTTGAGACTGGGCTAGCTGACCTGTGCTGGGGCAACGGAAAGAATGTCAACTCTTTTGAAGGGGCCTGAGTGCTCCAGGAGTCCTGTTCTTCAAAATCTGCTTTATTCCCCCCTGGATTAACAAATTGGCTCCCTACCTGGTATCGTGGAGTATAAGAAATGCTCGAAAGAGGGTCATTGAGTTTGCAACACGGTCTTGTGTTTTGGAAATGGCCATGGGCAGTGTGAAGCAGGTTTGCTGGTTGCCTGCATAGAGACCCCATGGGGCCATGAGGATGAACCGTGGCTTGCAGTGGAGACCCAGTGGAGATGCCGGGACCACGAGATGGCTGCCAAGGAGCTGCCAGCCCCGGTGAAGTTTCCCAGGACTGTGAGTAGCCTAGCTGGAGGGGCGGAATTGGAATGCCAGAGACTTGTTGCTGGTTAGAATTATCAGACTTGAAGATTTGTCACCTGCTAGAGTTGCTGGACTTGAAGCTACAGAGTTTGATATTTGCCCTGGTTGTTTTAAATCTTGTATTGGTTGAATGTTTCTTTGCTATGCCCAATGCCACCTTTTGCAGTATGAATATTTATTCTGTGCAATTATGGGTTTTTTGAGGTTATGTTTTGGTATTATGGCTCAGTTAAAAGATCTTGGACTATGGGGATGTATGAACATCATTGGGATTGATAAAAACTATGGGGACTTTTAAAATGAGATGAATGTATTGCATTTTACATCATGTATGATTATCAGTTTATGGGGGTCAGGGGCGGAATGTGGTGGTTTGATTCAGGTGTCCCCCATAAACTTAGGTGTTCTGAATACTAGGTTCCCAGCTGATGGATATTTGGGAATTAATGCCTCCTGGAGGAAGTGTATTGTTGGGGCCTGGCTTATGGGTATTAAAGCCAGTTTCCCCATGCCAGTGTTTGGCACACTCTCCTGTTGCTATGGTCCACCTTATATTGGCCAGGGGGTGATGTCCACCATCTGCTCATGCCATCATTTTCCCCTGCCATCGTGGAGCTTCCCTTTGAGCCTGTAAGCCAAAATACTCCCTCTATCTGTCTTTCTCTCTGTGTCTGTCGCTCTCAAATGAATAAATAAAAAATTAAAAAAAAAAGTTATTCAAAGGTAGGCAGGAGTCTTAAGTGTATCATCATGAAGCTTCTCACACCCTTTAATCTGTGTTTTAACATTTAAATATTAAAAGTAATGAAGGAGGGCCAGGTGTGGTAGCGCAAGCCTTTAATGCCAGCACTCGGGAGGCAGAGGTAGGAGATCACCATGAGTTCGAGGCCACCCTGAGACTACATAGTAAATTCTAGGTCAGTCTGTGCTAGAGTGAGACTCTACCTCAAAAAAAAAAAAAAAAAAAGGTAATGAAGGAGAAATAGGAGTAACATACTTTTATTTCAAGGTAGTCAGGGACAGAAGCCCAAAGAAGGGAACAAGGAGGTGGCGCTCTTGCTCTTGAGAGGATCAAATTTGCCCCAGTTTACAGGTAGGCCTAAGTTTCAGTTTCCCAGAGAGGCAGGCAAGACTTCTGGGAAAAACCACAAACAAAGGACATGCCCAAAGTGTTGGGCTCTGGGGCCTGAGTCAGTTTCTAGAGACATGTCCCTTTCACAACCCTTCATGCCTTCTGCCCCAAACAATCAGAGATGTACAACTGTAACTGCTGCTCGCCTAGCCAAGCATTTTAAAAGATTACCTAACCTGCCTAAAATTCCCCTAGTTGTGCTTAAAAGGGGCCTGCGTACTCCTCTTGGGGTCACCATTTTGTATGAATGGTTGACCCCAGCATGCTGGCTGATTCTTCAAGATTAAATGCTCTCTGATTTTACATACTATTTAAGTCTGGGGTCTTTCTTCAGTAATTCTCAGACCTTTACATTTGGGGGCTTGTCTGGGATCACAAGGAACCCCCAGATTCAACAGTGGAGCATTTCCAGGAGAGCATTTGGTTCTCCACCTATAGGTGAGTCAGGGCACCCCTCTGTACTGTGTGTCTTTGGTCTGCTTTGTTCTTTGTTCTGTTTTCAGTATATCTGACGTCTGGGCACAATCTGGAGGTCCACGGCGGTAAGGCTGATGAACCAGTAATTGCCTCAGGGTTGAGGGGGGGTTCCAAGGACACTCTAGACCCTCTTCTGGTGGGGCCAAAGAGCTCCAATTTGGTGGAGTCTGAGTGCTCCAGTCTGACTCTGGTCTTGGTAAATGCTGATGGGTTGTGCCTGTCTGGCAGAGCCTGTTTATGGGATAGGCTGTCGTCTGCAGCGTTTTGGTTTCTTTTTCACTTCCCAGGAAATTTGTCTTTGTGCCTCTATGTTTGTGTCTTGTTCGTCCTTGTTTTTTTTTTTTTTCCTTTTGTGAGATACCATGGGACAAGCAATGAGTTTCACCCCACTGGACCTAATCCAGTCAAACTCCAAGGATTTCCAATGCCTGGGGGACAATCTTGGTTTCATAGTATGGCCAGGAAAACTAACCATCTTTTTCAGGAATGAATGGCCGACTTTCAATGTGGGATGGCCAGAGGGAGGCACCTTCCACCTTCCCACCATTTACCAAGTTAAAGCTTTTGCAGGTGTTCTTCACATCTGAGGAAAGAGAACAGGTGCTAACCACAGCCTGGAAGTCGGTTCTGGAGCCAAATGGCCAGTTCATGGCGGTCTAGGCTGACGTTGACCCGCTTTTTCCCTTGATTCGCCCAAACTGGGACCCTGAAAACCCCACAGGTAAGGAGAGAGCTGCTCACCAAGACTCCCCCTAAAAGTCTTTTACTTTCCCATGCTCACCCACCCTGGCTCCTGGACATCTTTGGGGGACCACAGTCGGCCCCTCGGAGCAAGAATCCAGCAACCCACAGCTGGCGCCTGAACAGGGACCTTATTAGATGGACCGGGTGGGTGAGTGCTCTCCCAGAGGGACTGGGCGACATCGGCCCATGCGGCCTTGCCTCCATGTTTTTGAGGGCTGGTAAGTTTCTCTTTCTCCTCCTTTATTTTCAGTTTGTGCCATCGCATGGGACCAGACATGACGAACTGGCAACTGGAGTCTCTTGGCCGAGGCCAATCTTCAGTATTTACTAAAGGCCAGCTGTCCTGTGCCTGAACCCCAACAGCCTGTTGGGTGTTGACCAAAACCCTCTATTTTTCTCTGACACACAAAAAAATGGTAACACATCAACCTCTTAAAAGCCTATAGGCGGGCTGGAGAGATGGCTTACCGGTTAAGTGCTTGCCTGTGAAGCCGAAGGACCCCGGTTTGAGGCTTGACTCCCCAGTACCCACGTTAGCCAGATGCACAAGGGGGCGCACACATCTGGAGTTCATTTGCAGAGGCTGGAGGCTCTGGCGTGCCCATTCTCTCTCTTCTCGATCTCTTTTGTCTGTGTGCTTGAAAAAAAAAAACAAAAGCCTGTAGGGCAGGTCACCAGCCTCTTAAACTTGTGGACAGGCTCAGGCCCAGATCTTTGGGGAATCCCCCGTGCACTAATCAGCCCTCAGGAATGTTGCCCACTTGTCTTGGCATTTCTAATCTTTCTCTGTCATGGGTAACATTGCCTCCCACCAAAATATATATACTATAGATTCATGGAGTAAGAGCTCTTCTGAAAGTTAATGGAATTAAGCTCTCCCAGAGGGAGGCAGGCTCCTTTTTGAAAGAAGTCCTGTAGGCCATTCCCTGGATTTCTGGGCATCCATGTGGCCCAGACATGTGGACCCACATAGCTTATCTGGCTAAGAAACTAAAGTTCAGGAAGGAAATTTCCCCTCACTCCCTCTAAGCAACGAAACTGCAAGCAGGCTCTGCAAGCACTCCAAAGCACTTTGAGTCAGAGTCAAGCAGCAGGCTCTCATGTGCCTAGACAATGGCGCCTCGGCTACTACAGGTGCCATGTCTCCACCCCCTCTTTTCCCAGCGGGCCCCCTCCTTCTTCAGCAGGCTCCCAGCGGTCCTGGAGGCCCACTCTTTCCCCAACAGTCCCAGGCCACCCCCTCCCTTATTTCCCCATCAGGGAGTCTTCGCCATTACCTCCATGTGTACTAGACCTAGGCCAGCCCTCCTCAAAATAGCAACAAAATTTGCTTTAGTTACTCCTAACAAAATCATTTTCTTTTTTTTTTTTTTTCAACAGTTGAAATTTTATTTGGGTAATGCTTTCTGAGTCCACACCTCTTTGCAGTATTACATTTTTGTTCAAAATCATCAGAACCTAAAAGTACTCATGAAACTACTGTCTCGGTGCCGTTCCCTATCCTGTCCTGCTTCTCCCACTCAAGTTCGAAACCGTGTCAAATCCAGGATTTCTATCTTCTCTGTAGACTATTTTGGAAAATGCTGCATTTTCACCAAAACTCAACCGCTCCAAAATGTTAAATTTAATGATAACTTTTTTTTTTGCCTGGCCTCTGCTACTAAGTATTTTCATTCTCATGCAGAAGCCCAGTCATCTGTAGCTAGGATCCACATATGAGGGAGAACATGTGGCGCTTGGCTTTCTGGGCCTGGGTTACCTGACTTAGTATAATACTTTCCAGGTCCATCCATTTTTCTGCAAATTTCATAACTTCATTTTTCTTTACCGCTGAGTAGAACTCCATTGTATAAATGTGCCACATCTTCATTATCCACTCATCTGTTGAGGGACATCTAGGCTGGTTCCATTTCCCAGCTATTATAAATTGAGAAGCAATAAACATGGTTGAGCATGTACTTCTAAGGAAATGAGATGAGTCCTTTGGGTATATGCCTAGGAGTGCTATAGCTGGGTCATATGGTAGATCAATCTCTAGCTGTTTTAGGAACCTCCACATTGTTTTCCACAATGGCTGGACCAGATTGCATTCCCACCAGCAGTGCAGAGGGTTCCTTTGTTTCCACATCCCCGCCAACATTTATGATCATTTGTTTTCATGATGGTGGCCAATCTGACAGGAGTGAGATGGAATCTCAATGTAGTTTTAATCTGCATTTCCCTGATGACTAGTGACGTAGAACATTTTTTTAGATGCTTATATGCCATTCGTATTTCTTCCTTTGAGAACTCTCTATTTAGCTCCATAGCCCATTTTTTGATTGGCTTGTTTGATTCCTTATTATTTAACTTTTTGAGTTCTTTGTATATCCTAGATATTAATCCTCTATCAGATATATAGCTGGCGAAGATTTTTTCCCATTCTGTAGGTTGCCTCTTTACTTTTTTCACTGTGTCCTTTGTGGTGCAAAATCTTTGTAATTTCATTAGGTCCCAGTGGTTTTATTTATTAGGTCTGTGTTTTTATTGCCTGAGCAATTGGGATTGTATTCAGAAAGTCTTTGCCAAGACCAATATGTTGAAGGGTTTCCCCTACTTTTTCCTCTAGCAGTTTCAGAGTTTCCGGTCTGATGTTAAGGTCTTTAATCCATTTGGACTTAATTCTTGTGCATGGCAAGAGAGAAGAATCTATTTTCATCCTTCTGCAGATATATATCCAGTTTTCCCAACACCATTTGCTGAAGAGGCTGTCTCTTCTCCAATGAGTATTTTGGCATTTTTATCGAATATCAGGTGGCTATAGCTACTTGGGCTTACCTCTGGGTCCTCTATTCTGTTCCACTGATCTACATGTCTGTTTTTGTGCCAGTACCACGCTGTTTTTGTTACTATGGCTCTGTAGTATAGGTTAAAATCAGGTATGGTGATACCACCAGCCTCTTTTTTGTTGCTCAGTATTATTTTAGATATTCGAGGTTTTTTGTGATTCCAAATGAATTTTTGGATTGCTTTTTCTCTTTCAATGAAGAAAGCCTTTGGAATTTTGATAGGGATTGCATTAAATGTGTAGATTGCTTTAGGTAAGATTGCCATTTTCACGATATTGATTCTTCCAATCCAGGAACAAGGGATGTTTCTCCACTTTCTAGTGTCTTCTGCAATTTCTCGCTCGAGAGTTTTAAAGTTCTCATTGTAGAGATTCTTTACTTCCTTGGTTAGGTTTATTCCAAGGTACTTTATTTTTTTTTGATGCAATTGTGAATGGGAGTGATTCTCTGATTTCATCCTCTGTGTGTTTGTTGTTAGCATATATGAAGGCTACTGATTTCTGTGTATTTATTTTGTATCCTGCTACATTGCTGTAGGTTTTGATCAGCTCTAACAGCTTGCTAGTAGAGTCTTTAGGGTCCTTTATGTATAGAATCATGTCATCTGCAAGTAATGATAACTTGATTTCTTCCTTTCCAATTTGTATCCCTTTTATGTGTGTCTCTTGCCTTATTGCTATGGCTAAGACTTCCAAAACTATATTAAATAAAAGTGGGGACAGTGGACACCCTTGTGTTGTTCCTGATTTTAGTGGAAAAGCTTCCAGTTTTTCCCCATTTAGTAATATGTTGGCTGTAGGCTTGTCATAAATAGCCTTTATTATATTACGATATGTTCCTTCTATTCCCAGCCTCTGTAGGACTTTTATCATGAAGGGATGTTGGATTTTGTCAAATGTTTTCTCTGCGTCTAATGAGATGATCATGTGATTTTTGTCCTTCAACCCGTTTATGTAATGTATTACATTTATAGATTTGCGTATGTTGAACCATCCCTGCATCTCTGGGATCAAGCCTACTTGGTCATGGTGAATGATCTTTTTGATATACTCTTGTATTCTGTTTGCCAATATTTTGTTGAGAATTTTTGCATCTATGTTCATGAGGGAGATTGGTCTGTAATTTTCTTTTTTTGTTCTATCTTTGCCTGGTTTTGGTATCAGGGTGATGCTGGCCTCATAGAAGGAGTTTGGTAGAATTCCTTCATTTTCTATTTCCTGGAAAAGCTTAAGAAGCAATGGTGTTAGCTCTTCCTTAAAAGTCTGGTAAAATTCAGCAGTGAATCCATCCGGGCCTGGGCTACAAAATCATTTTCAAGTGTATTATTGGTATTAAAGAAATAAAATTGACCCAGGTGAGTGACTGGGAGTCGGCCAGGGCTGATATAAGGAGTATGCAAGCCCCGCCCAGCTGCCACAGTGCCAGCGCCAGCATCAAGAAGCGGCAAAGAAACACAAAAGGTCACATGTGGTGGTGAACTGAAGTTTTACATAAACAACGCCATATTTTATTATATGATATCATAAATATAATTACTGAGTTTATGTCCTAGGTCAACTTCAACTTACATACATAGAGGATTATTAAATACAACAAAATGCTCTCTGAAGTGGTAACTTATAATTTGCCAGGTATTTAAAAATAAAAAAGAAGATTGTAATGTCCTGTTACTTAAAAGAAGGAGGCAACTGACTTGACTTCTAGGCCAGCCTGCCTCAAGATAGCATCAAAATTTGCCTTATTTACTCCTAATAAAATAATTTCCAAGTGTGTTATTGGTACCAATGATATAAAATTGTCTTTAGACTACTTGCTTGTTAGTGAGTAATAGGATTAATCAATTTGGTGTAGTTTTTCTTAATAGCCTTATAAGAAAGATGTTTGATAATGGGGTGAGATGAGTTGATTGAAGGAACTGGGAAGGAATTATTTAACGTTGGGACATAGAATGCTCATTAAAAATGCTTTTTTTTTTAATATCCCATGGTAATACCCTCCCTCCCCCACTTGCTTTTTTTTTTTTTTTAAAGATTTTTATTTATTTACTTGAGAGTGACAGAGAGAGAAAGAGGTAGATAGCAAGAGAGAGAATGAGCGTGCCAGGGCCTCCAGCCACTGCAAACAAACTCCAGATGTGTGCGCCCCCTTGTGCATCTGGCTAACATGGGTCCTGGAGAATCGAGCCTTGAACCAGGGTCCTTAGGCTTCACAGGCAAGCGCTTAACTGCTAAGCCATCTCTCCAGCCCTAAAAATGCTTTTTAAGTGGTACATAGATCAAAATGTTGAAGTATGTATATAAAGATGTGTGTATGTAAAAAGAATTTTCAGGCTAAACCTAAATACCATGCCTAAAGTTGGAGAGTTTTTTCAACTGTTCACAAAATCTTAAGAAACAAAAAACTAATTTTCAGGCTAAAATATGTTGTGATCGCTTGCTTAAGCTTATCAAAATTAAGTCATGGATAAAACATAAAATAGTTTTATGTTAATAAATTTCTATGGTACATAAAATCAATAGCTATCAAGATTAAACCAAAATCGTTAGTTGTCAAGCTAGCTGTTTTGGCTCAGAAAAGACCAGATTCTGCTCTATTGCATGTAAAGTAACTGTCTCATTTCTGACATTTTAAGTCCAGTGCTTATAACAAAATTAACTCTTAACACATATTCTCTACTTTAGGGTACAACTTCATGCTCAAACAATGGTCTTCATCTGAGAAAAATAATATTGAAACTCTGTGGTTCTGTTTCCAATGTTCTCTGGGTCATTAGTACCCACACGGGTTATCTGAACTAATCAAAGATGTTTTCAAACACAGGTGCTAAGACTTTATACTGTCTTACCTGTCCTTTTCTGACAATTTCTAGGTTAAATTAGTTAGTTTGTAAATCAATTGGTACTGTTTTCAAGACTAATAACAGGTTCTGCCTGTATTTATAAATGTTAGATATTTAAAGTGTGAGATGTGCCTACTTTCTATGCCTCAGATATATGGCTTATGCTGCCACAGTACAACAAAACTTTTAAAGATTGTACAAAATGATTTTAGAAGCCCTTGTGCCATTCTTTAACTAAATTTCTATTTCAGTAATCAAATGTGCTCTATATGTACAGACATCCAGGCTGGTGAAACCTCCTTTCTAAGTGTGTTAATCACCTACATAGAAGCCAATTGAAATCATTGGAGCAAAAGGGGGCCAATATTTTGGCCTGTGCTCCCAGGTCATGAGGCCACTGAAGATGATGGGACATTTCTACACTGGACCCCTGGTAATTCACCTGTCTTCCTGAGCAGGGAGGATATGGAGACCCAAACAAAATTGGTGTTCAGTTTGAAACAGGAAAGTCACAGTTGAGGAACAATCAGTTCTCCCGACTTCCCAAAGAAGGGAAAACTACTTGGCCAGCACGGCCCTGACTCATCCTAATAGGCAAAAAAAAAAAAAAAAACCCCACCAGTAAGCTATGGGGCTGCTCCTGGGTCCCTAAAGTCTCTTTGGAGATTCATTAATGACCTCCAAAATTAACCCTTAATTAAATTTTGGCTATCTGCATGGTCTTAAACACTCAGAGAGAAATGTATAACCAAAGATAAAAAATACCTTAAATATATAAATGTCCTATTAAGTACTACAACAAAAGCTTTCCAAGAGGGGAAACAAACATTAAGACATCTTTTTCCCATAGTTCTAATTCTATAATAATAATAAAAAAAACTATAGATGTAAAAAGGATTATTTTCAAATCTGGAATATATAAACAAATTCTGAGACCAAAAAATATATTTGTACAGCCTTTAATGACACCCAATGGCTCTCTATTATCAAGGTTAAATGTGTTTATGTTTCTGATAACTCTGCTAATATCTTATCTGTTTTACAAGCCATGTTGAATACTATGGTGCCATTTAATGAACAGTTCTGGAAAAAAAAAAATCTAAGCCACCTCATCCTCAGATGGTCCTGAGACAATCCAAGCCTATCTGCCTGGATTCTCTGAACCTCAAAAAAGACCAGTTTGCTCTGCGCTGACTTCTCATTAACTCCTTATTTTTATGTTTTCTCCCCAGTGTTCTCTTCCAAGACTATCTTCCTACACTCTGGGGTCCATTAGAATAGTTTCTGTCTCTGGGAGAGACTATAACAAGTCCCCACTTTGTGTCCCATTCAGCAGGAAATAGTAAATGATCTGTTGTCTTCCTCCCAGTCCTCTGAAAACAGAGTATCTTCTCATGAAAGGGAAAAATAAAGGGGGATAAAAGTAGGGTAACCAGATCCCTAAAGGTTAAAAAAAAAATACAAAAAAGTTTTCTTATCTCTTGCCCAGTTCCAAATAAAAAACAAACTTTTTTCCATGTGCACTCTGAGTCCCTGGCTCTGCAAAGGACAGGCCTCACCCTCTTTTATGCAGGTCAAATTATGTCTCTCTGCCTGTCCAGCTCCAAGCTGACCAGAGCTAAATGCCTGCTCAATATTTCCATAATCAGAAACAGTTGTATCAAGACACCTGCTCTCCTTTGGTACAAAATGAGTAATCACCCCATGCATGAATATTTCCTCTCCCACTTACTGTTCCCCAGTCTTGATTGCGTCATAGGTGTATCTCTACAAGAAAAAAATCTACAAACTCCGCCTGTGCCAACTGCCTGCGCCAACTGATCTCTGCTATGGGATTGGCCCTTACTGGACCTACCCTCATGAACACTGCTACAGGGACAATTGTTAATTACATGTCCCACTCAGTCCCTATTGAAACTTGGTCCCCTTGGCTCACTGCCCTCCTTTCAGGAGTGACAGGGCCCCTGATCCTGTTGCTACCCGCCCTCACCTGTGAGCCCTGTATCCTTAACACTCTCATAAGGTTTGTCAAGGAACACATATCTACTGTTCAGCTTATGGTATTAAAGTCCCAATATCAACCCCTAGACCCTCTCAAGGATTTGAGATGGAACCTATCTCAAGGCGGGAATGAGAGGATCAAATTTGTGCCAGTTTACAGGTAGGCCTAAGTTTTAGTTTCCCAGAGAGGCAGGCAAGACTTCTGGGGAAAACCACAAAGGACATGCCCAAGGTGGTGGGCTCTGGCGCCTGAGTCAGTTTCTAGAGACATGTCCCTTTCACAATCCTGCATGCCTTCTGCCCCAAACAATCAGAGATGTACAACTGTAACTGCTGCTTGCCTAGCCAAGCACTTTTAAAGATTACCTAACCTGCCTAAAATTCCCCTAGTTGTGCTTAAAAGGGGCCTGCGTGCTCCTCTCGGGGTCACCATTTTGTATGAATGGTTGACCCCTGCATGCTGGTTGATTCTGCAAGATAAACGCTCTTTGTTTTTACATGCTATTTAAGTCTGGGGTATTTCTTCAGCAATTCTCGGACCCTTACACTCTATACTTATTGGCAAAACTGAAACCTGGGTCTGATCCTGTCTCTCCAAGATGGCTGCTGGTGACATGCCCAGCAGGAACCTCCTGCTTCTTCCCTGGATCAGCCCTGTGTGTTCATGAACCAGTCAGCTCTTGGCTCCTCCAATCATGTCGCTGCTTACACACTTGACCCTGATGACCACACTCACTCTGATTGGATGTCTGAACTATATAAAGGAGGTTACACACATGGCCCAGCCCTTTTCTTCTCTGCCTTTTGCCCTGTAACGTGGCCAGGCACTCCCGTGAGACCGCCCCTCCTTCCCAGCCTGGCAGGGAAGGGGAGAAAGCTGATCTTGACTTGGGTTGTTTCTTCCCGCCTTCCATCTGTGTTGTGCTTTTGGAATAAAGTCTGTGTCACTTTGATTATATGTGAGATTCATCTTTGATCTCTGAGTCCTTCACTATTTTTTTTAATATATATTTTAAACATTTATTTATGAGGCAGAGGGAGGGGGAGGGAATGGGTGCACCAGGCCAGGGCTTCCAGCCACTGCAAACAAACTCCAGATGCATGCACCCCTTTGTGTATCTGGGTTATGTGGGTCCTAGAGAATCAAACCAGGTCCTCTGGCTTTGCAGGCAAATGCCTTAACCGCTAAGCCATCTCTCCAGCCCTCCTTCACTATTTCTTATTTCCCTCTGGTCTGTTATTTGAAGGGACTTCTATTTCCGATGTGTGTGTGTAAGTGCTCCAGCCTTTTCCTAGATGTAAATTTCCCCTAAATCTCACAAATTTTGATTTCTCTCTAAATAAACTCAGTGGTTCATAATCCCACTTGAGTTCATTTTATCAATTCTTTGCTAAAAATAAGATAAAGACCCAAAATCGGGATTCACAATTTTGGGATACCTCGCCTGAGCCCCCAAACCTGCATCAGTAGCATAGTAATCCAACTGGTGGAATGGCTGGAACCTGTAATAGTTAATGTGCTGTCAACTTGATCTGTTTAGTAATCCACAGAAATCCCTTTTGGGTGTGTCTCTGAGGTTGCTTCCAAGAAGGATCAACTGAAGGAGGAAGTCCTTCCCCCAGTATAGGTGGCCCCTCTCAGAGGGGGACTTTATATGAGGAAGCTCTGGGGGAAAGCTGCTTCCTTCCTTCCACTTGGCTGTGATAGCTGCTTGCTGCCTTCCAGGGTGGACTGAAGACCAGCATCAACTGAAGACCCACATGGATCGAAACCTCAGGAAGCCTCCAGGCGTTCAGTGCTGGACTGGGACTGCTGAGGCATCTGGTCACGTGGATTGAACAGTTACCGGATTCCTTGATTCTCAGGCCTGCATCAGCTATTGGGCTCCTATAAACTAATCCAATAAATTTCCTCTTTACAATAATTCATTCTGGGCTGGAGAGATGGCTTAGTGGTTAAGCGCTTGCCTGTGAAGCCTAAGGACCCCAGTTCGAGGCTCGGTTCCCCAGGTCCCACGTTAGCCAGATGCACAAGGGGGTGCATGTGTCTGGAGTTTGTTTGCAGAGGCTGGAAGCCCTGGCGCGCCCATTCTCTCTCTCTCCCTCTATCTGTCTTTCTCTCTGTGTCTGTCGCTCTCAAATAAATAAATAAATTAAATTTAAAAAAATAATTCATTCTAGCAGTTCTGTTCCTCTAGAGAACCCTGACTAATACAGACCCATTCAATGTTTTCCTTTTTAGTAGGAAAAAGTTTTATTGTTTTTTTTTGTGTGTGTGTGTGTGTTCTAAGAGTTTGTATTTAAAATAGAGAGATTCCCCCAAACTGAGTTCCTTTTGGAAGATTATAATAGGTCTTTGTCAGCTGACAGAAATTTGGAAAAAGCTCTGTATGTAGCTCTGTGGGAGACAGAAGCCAACAGTGGTGAAAACTGTGGACACTGGAAGCCTCAAGTTTGGCCAGTCAGGCCAAATGAGCCAAAGGGTGCAATAGTGGCATGTCTGTTGTGGGGGAAACCAACTGCTCTCTAATTGGACTGGGGGCCTGCTCTATGGGAGGGAATACATGCTTCATTAAAAGCCTATGGCAGGAGAGGTCATGAGCCTTAGGAGTGTAATGCCTGCTCTTATCTGGATAAATGCATATATTATGCCCACCAAACTGTCCTGTAAGAGCTTTACTTAAAATGTTCATAATTACCCATATTAATGCTACTCTCACTTTTTTTGTTGTTTATTTTTTTCAAGGAAGGGTCTCACTCTAGCCCAGGCTGACCTGGAGCTCACTATGTAGTCTCAGGATGGCCTTGAACTCACAGTGATCCTCCTACCTCTGCTTCCTGAGTGCTGGGATTAAAGGCATGTGCCGCTGTGCCCTGCTTACTCTCACTTTTTGTTAGAGAAGCTTCTCTTTTCAGATGGTGGTGACCTCTGGGATGACTCAAAAGGTACCTTAGTGCTGAGAAGTAACAGAGGAGTGTTCAGCACTGAAATATTTCTATAACACCTTCCAAGGCTCAGGGTCCCTTGTGGCAGGAAGAATGTAAGACCAAAAGGAAGGGTAGGACACCTTACCAATGTGCTCTTCGAGACATAAAATAGCCTGGCTCTCCATGACCTCGCAGTGCCTGGCACTACCTACACATGACTGTCATAATAGGAGGGAAAGATCATGACATCAAAATAAAAGGGAGAATGACTGAGAGGGGGAGGGGACATGGTGGAGAGTAGAGTTGTGAAGGGGAAAGTGACCGTGAGGAGGGAATTATCATGGTTTATTGTCTATAATTATGGAAGTTGTCAATAATTAAAAAATGAAATAAGTCTTTGTCCACTTAAAAACTAGATTTTTTTTTTTGTTTTGATTTTTCGAGGTAGGGTCTCACTCTAGCTCAGGCTGACCTGGAATTCACTATGTAGTCTCAGGGTGCCTCCCGAGTCCTGAGATTAAAGGCATGCGCCACCATACCTGGTTTAAAAACTAGATTTTTTAGGACTGGAGAGATGTCTTAGTAGTTAAGACACTTGCCTGTAAGACCAAGGGACCCAAGCTCGGATCCCCAGGACCCACATAAACCAGATGCACAAGGTGGCACAAGCATCTGCAGCTTATTAAAAAAAAAACCTAGATTTTAAAATTTTAAAATTTTTAATGAGAGAATTATTTTATGAAGGTAGTGAAAATTTTGAATCTTTTAAAAAGATGATTTGGTTCAATGAAGGTATAAAGTCTGGGTAAGCACATATTCATGCAAAAACATGATTAATTGAGACCATAATGCCATTCTCATTTGTAGTTTCACTAAGATTAGCATTATTTATTATTTTTTTCAAGGCTGGCTTTCTAACCCAGGCTGATCTGGAACTCTACGGCCCTAGGCTAATCTCAAATTTAAGGTGATCCTTCTGCTTCCTGAGATTAAAGGTGTGTATCACAACACACTTTAAAACCAGTACCAAAGCTGTTAATTATCATTATCAAGTATTCTATACAATGCATAATTGTATTGCTATACTTATTTGAAAGAGAGAGACTGAGCTGTGCGCTAGGACCTCCAGCCACCACCGCAAATGAACTCCACATGCATGCGCCATCTTGTACATCTGGCTTACATGAGTACTGGAGAATCAAACCTAGGACCTCAGGCTTGGTAGGCAAGCACCTTAACCCTAAGCTATCTCTCCTGTCCCTGTATTGCTTGCTATGCCTTCATACAGGGGGAATATTAACCCCAGCATCACCACAAACATACAACACACTGCAGTGAGCTGGGTGTGGTGGTGCACACCTTTAGCCCCAGCACCCGGGAGGCAGAGGCAGGAGGATTGCCATGAGTTCAAGGCTACCCTGAGACTACATGGTTAATTCCAGGTCAGCCTGAGCTACAGTGAGACCCTACCTCAAAAAAAACAAAAACAACAACAACAAAAAAAAAAACCCACTGCAGTATGATATTTTTATTTTCTTTTCTTTTTTGGTTTTTCGAGGTAGGGTCTCACTCTGGTCCAGGCTGACCTGGAATTCACTATGTAGTCTCAGGGTGGCCTTGAACTCACGGCGATCCTCCTACCTCTGCCTCCCGAGTGCTGGGATTAAAGGCGTGCGCCACCACGCCTGGCTCAGTATGATATTTTTGACAAACATATTACTAGGTCATGAGTTTTTGGCTCCATTATAATCTTATGGGACCACTGTCATATATTTATTCCATTTTAGGAGGAAATGTTATATAGCTTATGGCTGTAGTTTAATGTTTAACATTTAAAAACCTGGTGAAAAGAAGAAGGTCCTGAAACAGGGTCTGGCGGGTCATGTATTTGAATTAAACTTTTTTGGCAGCTGTAGGAGTGGATAGGAGCAGACCCAACCGTCCCCTTTGTTGCAGTTTCCGCCCTCTGGCGCTAGGGGACGTGCACTAACATAATCTGAAATTTATCATTATAATTATCATTTGCCTTGGAAGACACAGGGAGCCTGGCCTGGTGGCGTCCATAACCTCCGCATCTCAGGTTTCTGGAAGTGAAGGCAGAAGAATTAGAAGTTGAAGGTTGCCTTTAATCCCAGCACTGGGGAGGCCGAGGCCACCCTGAGACTACATAGTGAATTCCAGGTCAGCCTGGGCTAGAATGAGACCCTACCTCAAAAAACAGAACAAGGGGGCTGGAGAGATGGCTTAGTGGTTAAGCGCTTGCCTGTGAAGCCTAAGGACTCCATTAAGTTCAAGGCTCCATTCCCCAGGACCCACGTTAGCCAGATGCACAAAGGGGCGCATGCATCTGGAATTCCTCTGCAGTGGCTGGAAGCCCTGGCGCGCCCATTCTCTCCCTCTCACTCTACCTCTTTCTCTGTCTGTTGCTTTCAAATAAATAAATAAAAATAAACCAAAAAAAATTAAAAAAAAAAAACAAAACAGAACAAGGGCTGGAGAGGTGGCTTAGCGGTTAAGCGCTTGCCTGTGAAGTCTAAGGACCCCGGTTCGAGGCTCGATTCCCCAGGACCCATGTTGGCCAGGTGCACAAGGGGGCGCACGTGTCTGGAGTTCGTTTGCAGTGGCTGGAGGTCCTGGCGCGCCCATTCTCTCTCTCTTCTCTTTCTCTCTGTCGCTCTCAAATAAGTAAATAAATCATTTTAAAATAAAAACAAACAAACAAACAAAAATAAATAAACGAAATTAAAATCTCCACCTCGTGTGTGCGCATGCGCTTGTGGAAGCCAGAACCTGGATTTAGGCGTCATTCCTCTGGAACGCTGTCCACCTTTTTCCTTTTGCATCAAGGTCTCTTATTGGCCTGAAATTCACCTACCTGGGCTAAATTGGCTGATTAGTGAGCCCCAGGGCTCTGTCTCCACACTTCCAGTGTGGAGGTTAGAAGCGCACCCCACTGCAGTGTTAGTTCTGGGGATTGAACTCTGTTTTCATGCTGAGAAGGCAAGCAGTTTCCTGACTGAGTGATCTGCCCAGCCCCATGTAAACCATTTTTACGCGTATAATTAAGTAATGCTAAGCACAGTCACATTGTCATACAATTACTTTTGCAAAATGGAAACTTTATACCCACTTAACACTTCCTTTCTTCCTCCAGCCTCTTGCTGGTAAGTGCTATTCTCCTTTCTGTTTCTGTGAATTTGGTACTTTGCCTACCTCATATAAATGGAGTCATGCCGCATTTGACTTTTGTAATGAGCTTGTTTTATTTAACACAATGTCCCTAAGGTTCTGTGTCCTAGAATGTGGCAGGAGGTCCTTTAATACGGAGCCTAACTCTGCAGGCACCTGTTGTGGACATTTGCACTGCTGCCACCTCTTGGCTGTTGTGACCGGCACTGCTCTTCCTGGTAGCTCTGCGTCAGTGCCACCTCTAATTTCTTCTTCGTTTTGAACTGCTGAGCCATCTCTCCAGCCATCCTTGTTGTTGTTGTTGTTTTGTTTTGTTTTTCAAGGTAAGGTTTCACTCTAGTTCAGGCTGACCTGGAATTCACCATGTAGTCTCAGGGTGGCCTTGAACTCACGGCAAGCCTCCTACCTCTGCCTCTCCAGTGCTGGATTAAAGGCGTGCACCACCACGCCCAGTGATTTTTTTTTTTTTTGGTTTGTTTGTTTTTATGAAAGAGAGAGTGTGTGTGTATGGGCATGCCAGGGAACTCTTGCCACTGCATACAATCTCCAGACACATGTGCCACTTCGTGGGTACTGCGAAAATTGAATCCACTCAGGCCGGGGTAGGCTTTGCAAGCAAGTGCCATTAACTTCTGAGCCAACTCCCAGCCTTATTTATTTATTTTGGTTTTCAGGGTGGTCTCAACCTCATGGCAATCCTTCTACCTCTGCCTCCCAGAGTGCTGGGATTAAAGGTGTGTGTCACCATGTATGGCTCCCCTTTCTTTTCTTTTTCTTTTTTAAAAATATATTTTATGTATTTGTTTGCCAGAAAGAAAGATAGAGAATGGGTGCACCAGGGCCTCCAGCCACTGCAAACAAACTCCAGATGCATGAGCCCCCTTGTGCATCTGGTTTACCAGGGTCCTGAAGAGTCGAACTGGGATCCTTTGGCTTTGCAGCAATCACTTTAACTGCTAAGCCATCTCTCCAACCCCCCTTTCTTTAAAATATATACATATTTAATTGTATATATTCCTTTCACACGGTGTGTGTTACATAAAGACACTTTCACGTAAGTGTATATTGAATCCCGAGTGATTCCTCACGCGTCTACCCTCCCCTTTCCCCTTCCCATTTATCCCCATTATTCTTTTAATTTCACGGCAAATACACATACATGATTTTGTGTACTTATGTGAAATACAGGAACCAGAAATGAGAGAAAATACATGATATTTGTTTTTCTGAGACTAGCTCAACTCCTTAATGTGATTATCACCATTTTCCTACAAATGACAAAATTTCATTCTTCTTTATGACTGGAAAACGTTCCATTGGTATACATACATGTTCTTTCTATTCCTGTACTGTTGGATACCTAGTATGGCTCCATAACTTTTGTATACTGTGTTCTAGAAAACACTCTTCTCTATATATACATAGACATCCAACATTTTATTATAAAAGTCTTTGTGACACATGGTTTGGCTCAAATGTTTTTTTATTTTAATTTTTTTTAAAAATTGTATTTATATATTTGAGAGCAACAGACAGAGAAAGAGGCACACACACAGAGAGAGAGAGAGAGAGGGAGGGAGAGAGAATGGGTGTGCCAGAGCTTCCAGCCACTGCAAATGAACTCCAGACGCGTGCGCTCCCTTGTGCATCTGGCTAATGTGGGTCCTGGGGAATCGAGACTCGAACCGGGGTCCTTAGGCTTCACAGACAAGTGCTTAACTGCTAAGCCATCTCTCCAGCCCTAATTTTTATTTATTTATTTGAGAGCGACAGATAGATAGATAGATAGATAGAGAGAGAGAGAGAGAGAGAGAATGAGTGTGCCAAAGCCTCTAGCCACTGCAAATGAACTCGAGATGCATATGCCACCTTGTGCATCTGGCTTACATGGTCTGGGGAATTCAGCCTCAAACTGGGGTCCTTAGGCTTCACAGGCAAGCAGCGCTTAACCACTAAGCCATCTCTCCAGTCATCAAACATTTTTTTAAATTTATTTTTGTTTGAGACAGAGAGAGAGAAAGAGAATGGGCACATCAGGGCCTCTGGCTACTGCAAATAAACTTCAGATACATGTGCCACCATGTGCATCTGGTTTACATGGGACCTGGAGAATCAAACCTGGGTCCTTAGGCTTCGCAGGCAAGTGTCTGAACCATTAAGCTATCTCTCCAGCCCTGCTCAAATATTTTTACTTAATCATTGTTTTTTTGTTGCTTTTGTTATCTGTTTATTTATATTTCACTTTTTTTTTTCTTTTTGGTTTTTCGAGGTAGGGTTTCACTCTGGCCCAGGCTGACCTGGAATGAACTATGTAGTCTCAGGGTGGCCTCAAACTCACGGCAATCCTCCGACCTTTGCCTCCTGAGTGGTGGGATTAAAGGCATGTGCTACCATGCCTGGCTCTGTTTATTTATTTATTTATTTGTGTTTTTCTAGGTAGGGTCTTATTCTAGCCCAGGCTGACCTGGAATTCACTCTATAGTCTCAGAATAGCCTAGAACTCAAGGCGATCCTCCAACCTCTGCCTCTCAGTACTAGGATTAAAGGCATGCACCTGGCATTTAATGATATTTTTATGAAACTCAAGTCAGCAACTGAAATAGCAATTTTGTTTTTGAAATAGGGTCTTGGTCTAGCCTAAGCTAACTTGGAACTCACTCTACTCACAGGCTGGCCTTGAACTCACAGCAATCCTATTTCTGCCTATTGAATGCTGGGATCAAAGGTGTGTACCACCATACCTGGCTGATACAGCAATAATTTTTAAAAAAATTTTTTTGTTTATTTTATTTATTCATTTGAGAGCTCCAGACAGAGAAAGAGGGAGAGAGAGAGAGAGAGAGAGAGAGAGAGAGAGAGAGAGAGAGAGAATGGGCATGCCAGGGCTTCCAGCCACTGCAAACGAACTCCAGATACATGCACCCCCTTGTTCATCTGGCTAACGTGGGTCCTGGGGAATCAAGGGTCCTTAGGCTTCACAGGCAAGCGCTTAACCACTAAACCATCTCTCCAGCCCACAGCAATCATTTGTTTTTTTTTTTGTTTTTCGAGGTAGGGTCTCACTGTAGCCCAGGCTGACCTGGAATTCACTATGGAGTCTCAGGGTGGCTTCGAATTTATGGCAATCCTCCCACCTCTGCCTCCCGAGTGCTGGGATTAAAGGCGTGCGCCACCACACCCAGCCACAGCAATCATTTTTAATTTAATTTAATTAAAACTTTTTTTTTTGTTTTGTTTTTTGAAGTAGGGTCTCACTCTAGCCCAGGCTAACCTGGAATTCACTATGTAGTCTCAGGGTGGCCTCAAACTCCTGATGATCCTTCTACCTCTGTCTCCTGAGTGCTGGGATTAAAGGCATGCGCCACCATGCCTGGCTTCATTTCTTATTTCTTAAAATTTATTTTGTTTACTTATTTGAGAGAGAGAGAGAGGCAGCTAGAAAGAGAAATGGGCACACCAGGGTCTCTAGTCACTGCAGATGAACTTCAGATGTGTGTACTATCTTGTGCATCTGGCTTATGTGGGCACTGGGGAATTGAACCTGGGTCCTTAAACTTTGCAGGCAAGTGCTTTAACCACTAAGCCATCTCCCCAGCCCTGAAACAGCAATTTTTAAAATCAAATGTTCAGCCAGGCATGCTGGCTCATGCCTGTAAACTCAGCACTCAAAGGGTTGGGGTTGAGGTAGGATCATCATAAGGATTGTTTGGGCCACATAGTGAGTTCCAGGCCAACCTGAGTATCTGTAACAAATCCCTAAAAGCAGGAGGTTAAAGTGTCCATCCATCAACTCACACCCATCATCAATAGAGGATTGGCTTGCAGGGTTGAAACAGACTTGCACTTCTGGGCTGGACATAAGTAAGTGCCACATGTCTTCCTGCCTTATGTCACACCATTGCCTCAGAGAGTCCTGCTGGAGGTCAGGAGAGGTGTTCTTGAGTTGAGACATGGCCATAGTAGACAGATGGAAGCTTGTGTGGAATTGCATCCCCCCACCTCCAGAAAAAATGGCCAGGGGGCTGGAGAGATGGCTTAGCGGTTAAGGCGCTTGCCTGCAAAGCCTAAGAATGCATGTTTATATCTCCAGGTCCCATGTAAGCCATACATAAAGTGATTCAAGCATGCAATATCAAACATGTGCCACAAGGGGCCCGTGCAACTGGAGTTCGTTCACAGCTGCTGAAAGGCTCTGGCATGCCCACTCTCTGTCTCTCTCTCAATAATAATAATAATAATGGCTAGTATGGTTAAAAGGATGTGAGACTCACCTCTGAGGTATTTCTGAAAAATCTTGTATGCAATAAAACCAAGTGTTGCAGTCAGATTTGCATTGTTTATAGAAATCACCCAACTGACTGTTACAAAAATAAAATATTTTATTTCCTGTTAAAAAAAAAGAAATCACCCAACCAAGAGCAGCCTATGGGAAAAGGAGGTTTATTTCGGCTTACAGGCTCGAGGGGACGCTCCACAATAGCAGGGAAAATAATGGCATGAGCAGAGGGTGGACATCACCCCCTGGCCCACATAAGGTGGACCATGGCAACAGGAGAGTGTGCCAACCACTGACGAGGGGAAACTCACTATGATGCCCATCAGCCTGCCCCCAACAATACACTGCCTCCAGGAGGTGTTAATTCCTAAATCTCCACCAGCTGAGAACCTAGCATTCAGGTCACCTAAGTTTATGGGGGAACACCTGAATCAAACCACCACACCAAGTATAAGAATCATGGAGATTGTGAGGCAAATAGGTTAGAGACAGATCACTCCAAATGTATGTACATCTTTAACCAGAAGAATAATGAAAACAGGGGTTTGCACATAGGAGCTAGCTTGGACTGCCTGTCCCAGCAGGAATCTCAGTATGGTTGGAGGTTGGGTATAAGATGTTTCACAGCTGGAGAGATGGTTCAGCAGTTAAAGGCAATTGCTTACAAAGCCTGATGGTCTGGGTTCAATTCCCCAGTACCCACATAAGGCCCAATGCACAAAGTGGCACATGTGTGTGCAGTTCTTTGCAGTGGCAGGAGGCCCTGGTGCACCCATACTCATTCTCTCGCTCTGTTTCTTTCTCTCTCTCTCTCTCAAATAAATAAGTAAAAGTAAGACAAAATAAAAAGATGTTTCAGTACATAGAGTGGGAACAAGTCAGTGACCCACGCCAAATGAGCCAATGGGTGCAATATGGCATGTCTGTTATGGGGCAAACCAACCGCCCTCTCATTTGACTGGAGACCCACTCCATGGGAGGGAATACATCCCTGATACTGAAAATCTACAACAGGGGTAGTCATGAGCTCTAGGGGTATAATGTCTGCTGCTGTCTGGCTACAAGTATATACTATGCTCACCAAACTGCCAGGTAAGCACTTCTCTTAATGTTCATATCCATATATTAATGCTACTCTCACTTTTGGTAGAGAACCTTCTCTTTTCAGGTGGCAGTGACCTTGGGATGACTCAGAAGGCACCATGGTGCTGGAAGTGACAGGAGTGTTCAGCACTGCAATATCTCTATCACACCTTCCAAGGCTCAGGGTCCACTGCGGAAGAGGTGGCGGAAAGAATGTAAGAGCCAAAGGAAGGGTAGGACTCCTTACAACGTGCTCCCTCCAGACACAAAATGGCCTGGATATCCATGACCTCACAGTGCCTGCTACTACCTACACAAGACCATCATAATAGGAGGAAAAGATATGACATCAAAATAAAAGAGAGACTGATTGAGAGGCAGAGGGGTTATGATGGAGAGTGGAGTTCCAAGGGGAAAGTGTGGGGAGGGAGGGAATTACCATGGGATATTGTTTACAATTATGGAAGTTGTCAATAAAAAAAAATAATAATGAACCACCTCAGATTCAAAGTTGAAAAGAATGTAAACAACCTAACAACCTTGTCCTAATCTTTTTTTTTTGGGGGGGTGGTTAATGTAGGGTCTCACTCTAGCTCAGGCTGCCCTGGAATTCACTATGGAGTCTCAAGGCCTCAAACTCATGGCTATCCTCCCAACTCTGCCTCCTGAGGGCTGGGATTAAAGGTGTGGACCTCCACATTGGTTTTATAACCCAGCACAACTGTGTCACTGAGTCCCATCCTGGGTGAGTCAGCTATTTTATGAGACCAAACCATGGATACAAACACCCCTGAACAAACAGCTTTCTGCTCTACATTTGTACTTCCTTATCATTGACTGATTGCTAAGGAATTTTCTGTTTGTGCCCCCAAATCATGTAACCTTAGAAACTTGCAACTCACCAATAATGTAAAGAATTCAAGGCTGAAGAAATGGCTTGGTGGTTAAGACGTTTGCCTGCGATGCCTAAGGACCAGTTTCGATTCTCCAGGTCCCAAGGAAGCCACATGCACAAGGTGGCACATGCATCTGGAGTTCCTTTGCAGTGGCTAGAGGCCCTGGTGCCCTCATTCTCTCTCTCTCTCTCTCTCTCTCTTTGTGTGTGTCTCTAATAAATAAATAAATCAGAAAAAAATTTAAAAAAAAAAAAAGAATTCAAGGTGATGTCAGCCTGCTTGCCAGACTGCAGAGCTACCAGAGCTCAGGACTCTGGCTTTGAAAGGAATTCCCCTGAGCCCACGTCAACATAAATCAATTTTCTGATTCTGCACACTCTATTGCTGGTGGCACCTCTGTGTGACCCAGTTTCCTGTACACCGTCGCATGGGCTCTGCACGTGCCACGTGTACACTCTGTACCGCGCATGCGGGTACACCACCACGCCAGTGAAAGCTGCCTGGCGTGCTTTCTGTCAGATTCGAGACCACTGCAGGCTATGAGCAGCAGTATTTTTACTCGATCTGCCACGTTTTCTGCTTGTTGCACTTACTTTCTTATTGCTGGCACAAAGCACATGACCAAAAGCGGCTGAGGGAGGAGCGATTTTCCTTTGTCTTATACAGGAAGCTTCGCGGTGGCAGGGAAGGATGGCAGGAGCGCGGGCTGGACGTCACCTCTGCCATGGCAGGTGGAAAAAGCAGTGGCAGAGTGAGCCCACCTTTGGCAAGGGACGTTGGTTAGAACACCCCTAAGCCTTCCCCCAACAACACACCAACTCCAGCAAAGCTCCACCCCCCAAATTATCACTAGCTGGGGACCAAGCATTCGTACAACGTGAGTTGATGGGGGACATCTGATTCAAACCCTTTCACTGCTCTTAGAAACAGAAGGGCTTCATTATGGACTACAAAGACTTCAGAGATGTTCCTGTATCAAATTAGTATATCTCTAGATCCTGTTTTGTTGGAATGGTTGGTTTGACTATTTAGTTAGTGTTTGGTTTTTGTTTTTAAAATGTTTTATTTATTTATTTGCAAGGAGAGCAAGAGAGAGAGAAATGGGTATGTCGGCGTCTCCAAGCACTGTAAATGAACTCCAGACACATGCACCACTCTGTGCATCTGGCTTTACATGGTACTGGGGAGTCAAACCCAGGCCACTAGGCTTTGCAGGCAAGTGCCTTAGCCACTGAGCAATCTTTCCAGCCCTATTTAGTTTTTTTGGTTTTTATTTTTATTTTTTTTGAGGTAGGGTTTCACTCTAGCCCACAATGCCCTGGAATGCACTATGTAGACTTAGGATGGCCTTGTACTTGTGATGATCCTCTTACCTCTGTCTCCCAAGTGCTGGGATAAAAGATGTGCACCACCACACCAGGCTTTTAGTTAACTTTTGAGACAAAGCCTCACACTTGTAATCCAGATTGGCCTTGAATTCGCTATGTACACAAGGCCATTTTGGGGGTAATCTTCCTGCCTCAGCCTCCTGAGTGGTGGGATTATAGCCACCATGCTTGGCTGAATGTTTGATTTTAATATATTTTTATTTATTTATTAGACAGAAGAAGGGGAACAAAGAGGCAGACAGAGAGTAAATATGAGCACCCCAGAACCTCAGGCCACTGCTAACAAACTGGAGTTTGTCTCTTGTGTCACATTGTGCTTCTGGCTTTACATGGGTACTGGGGAATCAGAACTGGGCTGTCAGGCTTTACAAGTGTCTTTAACTGCTGATCCATCTCTCCAGACCTGAATGTTTGATTTTTAAAAGTGCTGTTTGAGTTGCTGACCTAAGTTTCATGAAATATCACTAAAAGAATTTTTTTTTAAAATTTTTATTTATTTATTTATTTGAGAGCGACAGACTCAGAGAGAAAGACAGAGGGAGAGAGGGAATGGGCGCGCCAGGGCTTCCAGCCACTGCAAACGAACTCCAGACACGTGCGCCCCCTTGAGCATCTGGCTAACGTGGGACCTGGGGAACCGAGTCTCGAACCGGGGTCCTTAGGCTTCACAGGCCAGCGCTTAACTGCTAAGCCATCTCTCCAGCCCAAGCCATCTCTCCAGCCCTCATTAAAAGAATTTTGACTTGAAATTTGGGTAGAATTTCCAATGGTTTAATGTTAACTTTCTATCATTTTTACCACATGTTTATGTGAAGCATTGTTCTTAGCATTGATGATTATCAAAGCAAAATATTGATTAACTCTGAAAAGCAATGAAGATGCTCTGTGTCCTATAGTTTCAAATATTCAGCTCAATTAAATTCCTTATATAAAATATATAAAAATTCTTTAAATAAAACTAACATATCCATCTTAGTATGAAAACTGCTTTCATCTATAATAAATAGTAAAATTATATGTACATAAAGAACTATTTTAAATGATTTTTTTTCTTTTTTTCTGAAGTAGGGTCTCACTCTAGCCCAGGGTGACTCACTCTTTGGTCCCAGGTTGGCCTTGAACTCACCAACAGTCCTACCTCTGCCTCTCCAGTGCTGGGATTAAAGGTGTACATCACCAACCCTGACTAAAATGAATTTCTCTGTGATTTAGCAAATGTCTTATTTGCATATTTATTTATTTTATTTATTATTTTTTAAAAATTTTTATTTATTTATTTATTTGAGAGCGACAGACACAGAGAGAAAGACAGATAGAGGAAGAGAGAGAGAATGGGCGCGCCAGGGCTTCCAGCCTCTGCAAACGAACTCCAGACACGTGCGCCCCCTTGTGCATCTGGCTAACGTGGGACCTGGGGAACCGAGCCTCGAACCGGGGTCCTTAGGCTTCACAGGCAAGCGCTTAACTGCTAAGCCATCTCTCCAGCCCTGCATATTTATTTTATATATCTATCTACCTGGGGTTGCATAAATGTTGCATGAGTGGGGCTGGAGAGATGGCTTAGCAGTTAAGGCATATGCTTATGAAGCCCAAGGACTCCGGTTCGATTCTCCATGTCCCACATAAGCCAGATGCACATGGTGGCACACGTACCTGGAGTTTATTTGCAGTGGCTAGAGATCCTAGCATGCCCACTCTCACTCTCTCTCTCCCCCTTTCTCTCTGTCTCTAATAAATAAATAAAAATAAATCTTTTAAAAATAGTTGCTTGGAGCCGGGCGTGGTGGCACACGCCTTTAATCCCAGCACTCAGGAGGCAGAGGTAGGAGGATCTCCATGAGTTCAAGGCCACCCTGAGACGACAGAGTTAATTTCAGGTCAGCCTGGACCAGAGTGAGCCCCTACCTCGAAAAAAAAAAAAAAAAAGTTGCTTGGATGAAACAAGGCTATGAGTAGAAAAGGTTTCAGAAGCCCCATCTCATTTAGAGCTGGTGTGGCATAGCGTGAGGCAAGCACCTCAGCATTGCTCTCTAAAAGACAGACCCATTTTTTTCTCTTTTCTTTTTCTTAACAATTAATTATTTATGAGGGAGAGAGAGAATGGGCATGCCAGGGTGTCTAGCCACTGTAAACAAATTGAGATGCATGTGCCACCATGTGCATCTGGCTTACGTGGAATCTGGGGAATAAACCTGGGTCCTTTGGCTTCAAAGGCAAGTACCTTAACCACTAAGCCATCTCCCCAGCCCTCTTTTTTTTTTTTTTCTTTTTTTTTTTTGAGGTAGGGTCTCTCTCGAGCCCATGGTGACCTGGAATTTAGTATGTAGTCTCAGCTGACCTCAGATTCACAGTGATATTCCTACCTCTGCCCTGGGCTGGGATTAAAGGTGTGAGCAACCAGGCCTGGATTTATCTTTTGTGTTTTCAAGGCAAAGTCTCAGTCTAGCCCAGGCTGACCTGAAACTCACTCTGTAGCATAGAAAAACATATGTATGTATAATTCTGCCTTTGCATGCTGGAATTAAAGTTGTGCACCACCATGATTGACTTGACAGACTCATTTTTATTATTTTTATTTTTAAGTATTTTTATTTATTTATTTGTAAGGGAGAGAGAGAAAGGGCGGGGAAGGAAAAGGACATACCAGGGCTGTTGGCATTGCAAATGAACTCCAAATGATGCTCTACTCTGTGCATCTGGCTTTACATGTCACTGGGGAATCAAACCCAGGCTATAAAGCCTTGAAAGCAAGGATAATTAACTGCTGAGCCCATTTTCTTTTTAATTTTTTCTGAGGTAGGGTTTCATTCTAGCCCGACTGGAATTCTCTATGTAGTCTCAGGGTGGCCTCAAACTCATGGCGATCCTCCTATCTCTGCCTCCCAAATGCATGAAAAGGCATGTGCCCCCACGCCCAGCCAACAGACCTATTATTTATTTAGTTTTTTAAAAAATTTTTTGTTCATTTTTTATTTATTTATTTGAGTGTGACAAAGAGAGCAAGAGACACAGAAAGAGAGAGAGAGAGAATGGGTGCGCCAGGGCTTCCAGCCTCTGCTAACGAACTCCAGACACATGCGCCCCCTTGTGCATCTGGCTAACGTGGGTCCTGGGGAACTGAGCCTCAAACCAGGGTCCTTAGGCTTCACAGGCAAGCGCTTAACCGCTAAGCCATCTCTCCAGCCCCAAAGCCATCTCTCCAGCCCCAAAGCCATCTCTCCAGCCCCAAAGCCATCTCTCCAGCCCCTTATTTAGTTTTTTTTTTAAATTTAGTTATTTGCAAGCAAATTAGGGCTTCCCACCAATGCAAATAATCTTCAGGTGCATACGCCATCTGGCTTAACATGGGTACTGGGAAATCGAACTTGACTTGTTAGGCTTTGTAGGCAAGCACCTAAACTGCTGAGTCATTTCTCCAGCTGCTGGTTTTTTTTTTTTTTTTTTTTTCTTTTTCGATTTTTTGAGGTAGGGTCTTACTCTAGCTCAGGCTGACTTGGAATTCACTATGTAGTCTCAGGGTGGCCTCAAATTCACAGCAATCCTACCTCTGCCTCCCAGGGGCTGGGATTAAAGCCGTGTGCCACCACGCCTGGCTCTCCAGCTCCCATTTTTATTTATTTATTTGACAGAGAAAGAGAGGGAGAGAAAGAGAGACTGGGTGCTCTAGGGCCTTGAGCCACTGCAAACGAATTCCAGATGCATATGCCCCCTTGTACATCTGGCTAATGTGAGTTCTGAGGAATTGAACCAGGGTCCTTTGGCTTTTCAGGCAAACGTCTTAACCACTAAGCCATCCCTCCAGCCCTCCAGGTCCCATTTTTAACTTCTGGAAGCAAAGGTGGCAAGAATGGGCAGAAACTGGTAGAGTTGAAAGGTAAGACCAGAGACATAAAGGCAGGCAGAAATGGGATGATGGGGACACCAAATGAATAAATGGCCCATGAGACTGTTGTTTTTTAAATTTTATTATTTTCATCATGTTTTTGTGTATGTACGTGTGTGGCAGCCAGAGGTTGGTGCTGGGCCATGCCTGGTTTTGAGGCAAGTCCCAGATATCCAAAGTGGGCTCCTCATGCCTAGGGGGCAAGCACCTTACTGACTGAGCATTACCTTGATCTCCATGAAGCTGGAAACACAGGAGGGAGCTAGGGATTTCCAGAAAGCAGGTAGAATTGGGATGACCAGGAACCTACCTTTGAGCTATACAGCTAAAGACTGGACAATAAGATGAAAACTAAAACTAGGTAATGCATTACAGCAGTGGAATGTGATGTTTAAATATTTAATATGTATTTATTCACGTGTCCTGGAGACAAGCCATTTCGTGCTTAGAGAGGCTTTATGGAAACTTTCAGCATCTAGTGTGTCAAACATCTATTCAGAATTCTCACCTCCCCCCCAGATTTCATAGATAATCGAACATTCAGCCTTTGATTCTGCCTTACATTTATTTATTTGCAAGCAGAGAAAGATGGAGAGAAGAGAGACAGAGAGAATGGGCACACCAGGACCTCTAGCCACTGCAAACCAACTCCAGATACATGCACCACTTTGTGCAACTGGCTTTGGGTGGGTACTAGGGAATCGAACCGAAGTTGTTAGGCTTTGCAGGCAAGTGTCTTAACTGCTGAGCCATCTCTCCAGCCTCCTTTACATATCTTTCAATGCTTTTATCCTGCTCTCTCCACATACCATCCACTCAGGTCACTGAGCAAGTGCTATGGAAAGTGCAGCATGAACTTAAGCATATGCGCCACACTTCTGTGACGATGTTTCACTCCCATGGAGGAAGTATGACTTTTTTTTTTCCTTTTGTTTTTTTCAAGGTAGGGTCTCACTGTAGCCCAGGCTGTCCTGGAACTCACTGTGTAGTCCCAGGCTGGCCTAGAACTCGCAGCAATCCTCCTACCTCTGCCTCCCAAGTGCTGGGATTAAAGGCATGCGCCACCACGCCTGCAGGAAGTATGATTTACATGGCTGGCATAGCTGATTCCTCGTGTGGAAGAAAACAAAGATCGTTTCTGTACTTCATGCTCTGGACAACATAAATTCCAAGGGGACCAAAGATGCACATGTTTTCAGTTTTCATTTTGTTTGCAGCCCTGCTTTGTATTTAACACTTCCACACACATAGACAATCCATGATTGCAATCCTCTCTCAACACCTTCCCTTTTCCACCTGCAATCGTTGTTTTTTTTTATTTTTATTTTTTAATTTTTAAAATTTATTTATTTGAGAGTGACAGACACAGAGAGGAAGACAGATAGAGGGAGAGAGAGAATGGGCGTGCCAGGGCTTCCAGCCTCTGCAAACGAACTCCAGACGCGTGCACCCCCTTGTGCATCTGGCCAACGTGGGACCTGGGGAACCGAGCCTCGAACCGGGGTCCTTAGGCTTCACAGGCAAGCGCTTAACCACTAAGCCATCTCTCCAGCCCCAATCGTTTTTTAAAGAACACCACCACTAACATCCAACAACAGAAACCTGATGAGCACACTGTACAAGACAGTAGACTATTTGTAAACCCGGAGGAGTGAACGTGGAGACTGTCTTAGGCAACGCAGGAAATACAAAGCCACAGAGATTTATTATATGAAAAACACCAATGACAGACAAAAGCCAACAGATGATGGCAGCACATTAGAGGTAAAGGGCTGATACTCCTTGTGTTTAAAAGTTCTCTCCACTTGGTTGAGAAAGTTCACATCTTGTATGAGACATAGGGGAGAACCCCAAACTCTTACCCCTGTCCTCATGCCCTTCACTTCTGCTCACTACCCCGAGTGTGGGCACCCCGGCCTCCGGCAGGTGAGCCCGTACCTCTCTGTTCACGAGAAATTACCCCGTTCGTTGTGTTCTATTAGTTTCTACAGCACAAAACGGGCAAAGGCACTTGGATTTTCTTGGTGTTTTGAAGGATTTTATAAGGGATGCAGAGGCACCGCGGCGACGTGTTGCTCAGGGTCAAGCATGAAGGAAGGTATGTGTTCCTTCCAGGCAGCTCCCCGCCAAGCCGGGCGCTCTCAGAGCTCTGTCCTGTCCTACGTGTGACACATAAACAGACGTAGGAAGGAGATTAGGAGGCTGGAGGGAAATTGGGGGATAAGAAGGGGGTTGGGGATAGGAGGGGGGGGACGAGAATCAACTAAAATTATCTTTGAAAATGCCAGAATGAATAATACCAACTAAAATAAATAAATAGCCGGGCATGGTCGTGCACACCTTTAATCCCAGCACTCCAGGTAGGAGGGTCGCTGAGAGTTCGAGGCCACCCTGAGACTATGTAGTGAATTCCAGGTCTCTCTCCGCTAGAGAGAGAGCCTACCTCGAGAAACCAAAAATAAAGAAATACAAATGAATAAGTAGATGTTTGTGACTCAAAAACAATGAAAACCCTGTCCTTTTGGGGCTTTACAGGGCCTTCCTTACATAGACATGATTAAAACTGGATTATTGGCTACTGGTGATCAACTCAGCCTTCAGCTCCGTTTCCCTCCCTTGGAGGTACTGGGTAAAGCTGAAGCTCCAATACTCTAACCGCATGGTTGGTTTCCCTAGTAACTAGCCTTCATCCAGAGACTCTTCAGGAGTCCATGAAGATCATTAGACCAAAACATGCTCCCAACGTCAGAGAGACTCCAAAGGGTTTAGAAGCCCTGTGTCATCTGTGCCGTGCCTATATCACTCAAAAAGAGACAAAGAGAGAGAGAGAATGGGCACGCCAGGGCCTCCAGCCACTGCAAACGAACTCCAGATGCATGTGCCCCCTTGTGCATCTGGCTAACGTGGGTCCTGGGGAATTAAACCTGGGTCCTTTGGCTTTGCAGGCAAATGCCTTAACTGCTAAGCCATCCCTCCAGCCTAAGACCCTGCTTTAAAACAAAAACAATAGAAAAAGGCCAAATGTCAGAACCATGCATTCTTCTGGTGCTCCTAACTACAACCTCTGGTGGAGGCTGAGGGCTTCCCCCTCTACAACTTGTAGGGACAGCTTGTCTCCATGGCTCCCAGAACCTCCAAACTCACCAGGTGATATCAGTTTCCCATCTTGTAGGGACAGCTTGTCTCTATGGTTCCAGTACCCCCAAACTCACCATGTGACACCACTTTCCCATGTTGACCTTCACTTCTGATTATCTTCCTGCTGTTTTTTTTTTTTGTTGTTGTTGTTTGTTTGTTTTGTTTTGTTTTGTTTTGTTTTGTTTCTTTGGTTTTTCGAGGTAGGGTCTCACTCTAGCCCAGGCTGACCTGGAATTCACTATGGTGTCTCAGGGTGGCCTTGAACTCACGGCAATCCTCCTACCTCTGCCTCCCAAGTGCTGGGATTAAAGGCGTGCGCCACCACGCCCAGCTTTCCTGCTGTTTTAATCTCTGGCAGCCCCAGCCCTACCCACAGCTCTCACTGCAATCTCTTCATGTTAATGTTCTGGGGTGAATTATGTTTCCTGATGGGACATTATATCTGCAATATATCTGCAGATATAAACTAGCAATACACAGAAAAAGAAAATCAAATCAATAAACAAAATAATTTTTAAAAGAGGGGACTGGAGAGATGGCTAAGCAGTTAATTGCTTGCCTGTGAAGCCTAAGGATCCCTGTTCTAGGCTTGATTCCCCAGTACCCATGTAAGCCAGATGCACAAGGTGGCACATGCATCTGGGGTTCATTTGCAGTGGCTGGAGGCCCTGATGTGCCCATTCTCTCTCTCTCTCTCTCTCTCTCTATCTCTCTCTCTCTCTCTCTCTCTCTCTGTCACTCTCAAATAAATAAATAAAAGTAAACAAAAATAATTTGAAAAAAAAAAGCAAATCGACAGCAAAAATGTGACAATAACATCAACTTCACTTGTGCCAGGAGGGATTCAGATTTAAGCAAAAATGAGGTAGGATTTTTCATTCATTCAATTGCTGATAAATATATAACAGAATTACATATTATATGTAGACTTGGGGGAAAGTAATTTGGCAATGTCTATGAAAATAAAGAATTCCATATTTTTAACTCATTTTGGAGTCAACGTTCCCTACAAAAACAAAAGTTCTGAGCAGGAAAAAAAAACTCTATAAACAAGCATATTTATTAAGAAAGACCAAAGGATGTACTTGACCAGAAGGTCCACCAATGCAGGGTGCTAGGCTGGAGTTATACAGTGAACTATGAGGCAGGGATTAAGCCAAAGTGTATTTGTTGGTGTGGTGGTTTGAATAGATATCCCCCAATATATTCAGTTGTTTGTTTGTAGCTTGCTTTTGCAGCCACCTGGCTGGAGGCAGTATCACTGGGTGGATCTTAAGGTGTGGTGGTGGGTTTCAGATTTCAAGCTAAAGTTATGCAAAGTGTGCCTAGCTGGAGTTCCTGAAGTGTGCTGTGTGCTTTGTTTTTTGGCTTGTGCTTCTCTGTCTCTGCTTGGGCCTGTGAAGGCAGGCCAGCTTCTTCTGCCATATGGAACTTCCCCTGGATCTGTAAACTTCAGTAAATCCCTTCCTCCATAACTGTGCCTGGTCTGGAAGTTCATCTCAGCTAACCTTAAGCTGTCTGCTACAGTTGGTTCGAAGAGATGTTATGAAATCAGCAAATTGCAGAGCATTGTGTAAAGTCTGCACAGTAGAGCTTGCTCAACATCTCTCAAGATCCATTCTGTTTCCCTTCCTGTGGTAATAGAGCTTCCATATAGAATCAGGCATATGACTAACCAGATAGGTCTATTTCCAAGAATCTCTTACAGTTAATTGTGCACGTGGTTCTAAATTGTGGTCAAAGGGAAATGATTAGCAGTAATCAGCATACCTCTCAGATTCTGTTTTACTTTTTTCTTTCTTTCTTTCTTTCCTTTTTTTTTTTTTTTTTTTTTTTTGAGGTAAAGTCTCACTCTAGCCCAGGCTGACTTGGAATTCACCATGTAGACTCAGAGTGGCCTCAAACTCATGGTGATCCTACCTCTGCCTCCCAAGTAGGATTAAAGGCATGAACCACCTTGCCCGGCTCCTGTTTTTCTTTTTTAAAAAATGTTTTATAGCCAGGCATGGTGGCATACACCTTTAATCCCAGTATTTGGGAGACAAAGATAGGAGGATCACTGTGAGTTTGAAGCCAGCCTGAGACTACATAGTGAATTCCAGGCCAGACTGAGCTAGAGTGAGACTTTACCTCAAAAAACCCCAAATAAATAAATAATGAAAAAGATTTTATTTATTTATTTGTGAAAGATGCAGATACAGAGAGAGAGAGAGAGAGACAGACAGACAGACAGACAGACAGAAAATGGGTACAACCAGGGCCTCAAGCAACTCCAGATGCATGCACCACCTTATGCATCTGGTTTGTGGGTACTGGGAAATTGAACCTGGGTCCCTAGGCTTCACAGGCAAGAGCCTTAACTGCTGAGTCATCTCTCCAGCCCACAGATTCTGATTTTAAGAGGTGGAAGCCCTATACTCCCTGTGCCGTTGACTGAAATCCAGACATGCTGTGGACCATCCTGGAAAATGTGGCCAAGCAAGCCCCCAAGGATGGTAAGTATCAAGAGGGAAGAGAGCTTGGGTCCAAGATGACCCCAGGGAATGGAACCATCTTGTCAGTGTGGGAACCCCCCCCAACACTTTGGAACTTAGGTGTGAAAAAGTGATTTTTCATCTTGTTTGATGTTGGTCAATTTCAAAAGCAAAATCTGAATCTCAGAGTGATTTTAATTTTTTTTAAGGTAAGGTCTCACTCTAGCCCAGATTGACCTGGAATTTGCACTGTAGTCCCAGGCTGGCCTCAAACTCATGGTGATCCTCCTACCTCAGCCTCCCATGTGCTAGGATTAAAGGTGTGTGCCTGGCTCAGAATGATTTAATTTTTGTCAAAGAAATAGTAAAACTCTTGATATCTGTGTCTATGGAAATTAGAGAAAGATGTTAGAAGATACATCCTGATCTATGAAGGTAATACCCACTCCTTGGCTCCTAGGAGTGGGTAGAAAGTTGGAGAAATTAACTTTTTCTACATTGCAGGACACAATATTCTTTCAATATTTTGGTTTTGGTTTAAAATTTTTACTTATATTGATTTATTTTTGAGAGGGGGGAAGATGGAGAGAGAGTGAGAGAGAGAATGAGCACACCAGGGCCTCCAGCCATTGCAAACAAACTCCAGATGCATGTGCCACCTTGTGCCTCTGACTTACATTGAATTGCACCAGGGTCCTTAGGGTTCTCAGTCAAGCTCTTGAACTGCTAAACCATCTCTCCAGCCCCTGGTTTTGCCTTTTTTAAAAAATATTTTAGGAGTGGAGAGATGGGTCAGCAGTTAAGGCATTTGCCTGCAAAGCTTAATGACCTGGGTTTGATTGCCCAGTACCCACCTAAAGCCAGATGCATGAAGTGGGGCATGCACCTGGAGTTTGTTTGCAGTGGCCAGAGGCCCTGGCATGCCCATTCTCTGTCTGTCTCTCTCTACTCTCTCTGCTTTCAAACAAATAACTAAAAATTTTTAAAAATGTATTTATGAGAGTGAGTGAGTATGGGTACACCAGGGCCTCCTGCCACTGTAAATGAACTCCAGGTACATGGGCAGCTTTGTGCATCTGGCTTTTGTGTAGGTACTAGGATTTGAGCTGGGCATGGTGGTGCATGCCTTTAATCCCAGCAGTCTGGAGGCAGAGCTTGGAGGATTGTCATGAGTTTGAGGCCACCCTGAGACTACATAGTGAATTCCAGGTCAGCCTGGGCCACAGTGAGAAGTGAGACCCTACCTCCAAAAACAAAAACAAAACAAACAGGGCGGCGGGCAGGCAGCGTAGCTTCGGGAAGGTTCTCGCGCTCCCCGCCCGCAACATCCGCACGCGCCGCCAAGATGCCCAAGAGGAAGGTGAGCTCGGCCGACGGCGCGGCGAAGGACGAGCCCAAGCGCAGGTCGGCCAGGCTGCCCGTGAAACCCGCTCCTGCGAAAGTGGAAGGGAAGCCAAAAAAAAGCGGCGGGAAAGGATAAACCTTCAGACAAAAAAGTGCAAGCAAAAGGGAAGAGGGGAGCGAAGGGCAAGCAGGCTGAAGTGACCAAGCCAGAGACTAAAGAAGATCTACCTGCCGAGAACGGAGAGGCGAAGAGCGGGGAGAGTCCAGCCTCGGAGGAAGCGGGAGAGGAAGACGGCAAGGCTGAGTCGTCATCGTCCGTGTCCATCAGCATCCCTGTCTCCTTGTACAATCCAGGGGGATATTTTTTATCAACTATTTTGTAAATGCAAGTTTTTCAGTAGCTCTAGAAACATTTTTGAAAAGGAGGGAATCCCACCTCATCCCATTTTTTAAGTGTAAATGATTTTTTTTTTTATGAGGTGAAATCATTTGCTGGTTGTTTATTTTTTGGTACAACCAGAAGATAGTGGGATATTGAATTGTGGGAGGCTTTGACTGTCTTGGGTGTCAGCTTAACATTCCATAGGTGGGGGTTAGTTTTATATCCTACAATACAAAGCATACTAACTGGCAATTTGGAGTCACATTTGTGCATTTAATATGTCTTGAATATTTTCAATTACTCCTAGTCTGTGTTTTTAGTAGAGCCGTTTCCTAAGGAAAAAAACAAAAAGCCACTGCTTGGTCACTGCCCTGTTGTCAGCACTGTGTGCCTCTGTGACGTCTCTAGTCGTGGTAGTCCAGTGTTCTTAATAATTTTGATAACGTACTGTGAAAGATGAAAAATTTGCATTTCCAGTGTATATGATACTAAAATTGTGAACCAGTGGGAGTTGAGTAGAGATTGTGAGCATTTGAAGATGTTTATACACAAGGGCCTAATAAGGAAAAATGCCTCTAAGATTGAAGCTGGGTGTCACTGGCATAACTTCTAAAGAAACAATACATGGTCTTTAGATTTTTGGTACGTGTGTTAAGACTTGTGTACAATTGAAATGTTTGTGTACTGTTCCTCAGCACCAATAAAAGTATGAAAAAAAAAACAAAAAAACAAAGACAAGGCTTTGCTATGCATCTCTGGCCCGGTATTTGCTGTGTAGCCTCGACTGACCTCCAACTTGAAATCCTACTGCCTCAGGCTCCCTGTGTTCACCACCAAATCTGGCTACATAATATTGATAATAAGGGCTGGAGAGAGGGCTTAGCGGTTAAGCGCTTGCCTGTGAAGCCTAAGGACCCCGGTTCGAGGCTCGGTTCCCCAGGTCCCACGTTAGCCAGATGCACAAGGGGGCGCACGCATCTGGAGTTCGTTTGCAGAGGCTGGAAGCCCTGGCGCGCCCATTCTCTCTCTCTCCCTCTATCTGTCTTTCTCTCTGTGTCTGTCGCTTTCAAATAAATAAATAAAAAATTTTTTAAAAAATATTGATAATAAAAGACAGTCTTTTTTGTTTTGTTTTTTGTTTTTGTTTTGGAGGTAGGGTCTCACTCTAGCCCAGACTGACCTGGAATTTACTATGTAGTCTCAGGGTGACCTTGAACACATGGTGATCCTCCTAACTCTGCCTCCCCTAGTGCTGGGATTAAAGACAGGGCCTTAGGCAGGCTTTTTATGTTGCCAGGAGAGACTTGCTCAAGTCACACAAAGGGGTATTTGGTGTAAGGATTCAGGGAAATCACAGAGACTCTAAGACCAGAAGACAGCTGGGCTTGTGGAAAGTGACAGGAACACAGTTGGTCGCTGACTCTGTGATGGTCTCTGTCCCTGGCACAGCTACTGCTCATGAAGAAATAGTGATCCCTGGTTAATGTCTAGGTTGGTGGCTTCCCAAGTGTGTTCCTCCAGCAGCAGTTCCAGAATAACGTAGAAGCTCTCTTGTTAGAGCTGAAAATTCTTGGGCCCCATCCTACACCCCCTGAATCAAAACTGTGGTGGGATCAACACTATTCAGCAAGCCTCTCAAACGAGTCTCAAGTGCATTGGAGAACCATGGGGCTGGGGATGTGGCTCAGTAGGTAAAAGAGCTTGCTTGCAAAGCCTGCTGGCCTGGATTTAATTGTCCAACGACTCATGCAGAGATGGACGGGTGCTTGTTGGCGTTGGCAAGAGTGCTGTCGCACACGCATGACTGCAAATAACTAACTTAAACAACAACACGGTTCGAAAACCATGTGTAGATGACATTCTAGTTCTTTTTATTTATTTATTTTTGTTTTTTGAGGTAGGGTCTCACTCTAGCTCAGGCTGACCTGGAATTCACTATGGAGTCTCAGGGTGGCCTCGAACTCACGGCGATCCTCCTACTGCTGCCTCCTGAGTGCTGGGTTTAAAAGTGTGTGCCATACCCGGCTCAGTTCTTTATTTTTTAAAAATATTTTTAGGGCTAGGGAGATGGCTTAGAGGTTAAGGCTCTTGCCTGCAAAGCCTAAGTACTCATGTTTGACTCTCCAGATCCCATGCAAGTCAGATGCACAAGGGGATGCAAGTGTGCAAACATAAGCACAAGATGGCACATGTGTCTGGAGTTCATTTGCAGATACTGGAGAGGCTGGCCCATCAGTTCTCTCTCTGTCTGATAAAACAGAATAAAAAAAGATAAATTTTTTAGTTTATTTATTTATTCATTTATTTGAGAGAGAGAGAAAATGGGTATGTCAGGATCTTTAGCCACTCTAAATGAACACCAGACGCATGTGCCACCTTGTATATCTGGCTTTCATGGGTACCAGGGAATCACAACTGAGTCCCTAGGCTATACAGACAAGTGTCTTAACTGCTAAGACATCTCTCCAGCCCTCTTCCAGTTCTTGTGCCTGCATATACTTTTGATTTTGAGATGGGATCTCACTCTGCTGTCCAGGCTTGACTCAAACTGTGTTCAAGTGATCATTTTACCTCAGGAGCCAGGAATAAAGGCCCATGACACCATTCTAACACCTACCTTTAATTGGCAACAGGAATTTCTTAATGACAGAGGAGAGAGAGAGAAAGAGAGGCAGAGAGAGAGAGAGAGAGAGAGAGAGAGAGAGAGAGAGAGACTCTAGACAGGGTCAGTATTTAGCTGTTGCCCGGGGACTCTACATTTGGAAAATGACACATTCTCTCTCCCTGCTTTCTTTCTTGGTCAGGTCATCAAGTAGAACACTCTATTTGTGTATGGCTTGTGTATAATTTCCCACTTCCATTAATGATAAAATTGTACCAGTGCGCTATCCTTAAATATTATAATTAAATTATCTTTTATGTTAGCTAATTCTACAGCATCACTGTCAGGACAAAACCTAGCAGCTCTCTCTCTATGGAAGGGAGGGAAGACGTGTGGCCAGAATCAGACAGGCTCAAAGGGTCGGTCACAGAGAGGCACTGCCATGCTGTGACGGAATGTTGCAGGGTCGGGAGAGGACAGAGAGGAGTGGAGTGATGCTGGGCAGGGGTGAGGGTCTTGGGAGAAAGTGGGGCAAGCGCTGGGAGTTGGGAAAGCTGACAGTCCCCCCCAAGCAAGCCACTTTACAGCTTTGTAAAAGGTGTCTGAGGAAACCGCCAGACAGCTTGGTAGCTCCTTGGTTAAAAAGTTCAAACACACATATACTTATGGACTTGTAATTTGCTTGCCTCCACCAGAGAAGAAGAGCAGTTGTGGGGGAACCGGGAGGAGGGCAGGACTGGGAGCAGGAGGAGAGGAGGACGAGTTAGAAGCAACGCGTTTTTACACATCTGTTAACATCCTTGCAGAAAATCGTGGTACCTGAAGGCGGGGTTGGAATACATGGGAGCTCAGTTTAACCTGCTGTTGACCATGAGGTTATTGTATCTGAACACTAATTTAATTTTGAGAAAATGAGAGAAGGGAAAGTCGGGTTTGTTTGCTAAAATGAGTTCGGGATATGAGACAGCCCCATGGTTTAGCGCGGCGTGGCTAGCATTTAGAGTGCAGTGTCTTTCATTTGCATTTCTTTGATTACAGCAATTATGAGCCCTTTTATATATTTCTGTTTATTATTAATTTTCCTGATGCAAATTGTCTGTTCATTTTCTTTGTCCATTTACTCACTGGGCTCTCCCCATCTTTTAACAGCAGATTGAATGAGATTTTCTGTTAATCAGTTGTCACATTTGTTATAAATATAATCCAGTATGGTATCTTTTGTCTTAACTTTGACTGTGAGAATATAAAAATGAAATCTTACCTTCCTTGCTATGATAGACTGTGCCCTTGAACTATGAGCAGAAATAAACCTTTCCTCCTTTCTAAAAATCTTTAAAGAAATGAAATCTTACATATCTGAATACCTTGTTTTAGTATATCTTTTTCAATTGCTTTTAATTTTTTTATTTACCTAGAGGAGTATTGACTACTATTGTCTGGTTAAGTGGATATATTATATCTACCAAACTGCCCTCTAAACATTTATGTTTATGCATATGTGTATGTATGTATGTATGTATGTATGTATGTATGTATGTATGTATGTGTGTGTATATAATTTGTTTTGGTTTTTCAAGGTAGGATCTCACTCTAGCCCAGGCTGACCTGGAATTCACTGGCCTTGAACTCACAACAATCCTCCTACCTCTGCCTCCCAAGTGCTGGGATTAAAGGTGTGTGCCACCATGCCCAGCTATGCCCATATCTTTTTTTTTTTTTAATTTATTTATTTGAGAGCAACAGACATAGAGAGAAAGACAGATAGAGGGAGAGAGAGAGAATGGGTGCGCCAGGGCCTCCAGCCACTGCAAACGAACTCCAGACGCGTGCGCCCCCTTGTGCATCTGGCTAACGTGCGACCTGGGGAACCGAGCCTCGAACCGGGGTCCTTAGGCTTCACAGGCAAGCGCTTAACCGCTAAGCCATCTCTCCAGCCCTATGCCCATATCTTAATACTACTCTCACTTTTTGTTTTTGGTTTTTTTGTTTTGTTTTGTTTTTGAGGTAGAGTCTCTTTCAAGCTCAGGCAGACCTGGAATTCATTATGTAGTCTCAGGGTGGCCTTGAACTCATGGTGATCCTCCTGCCTCTGCCTCCCAAGTGTTGGGATTAAAGACATGGGCCACCACACCCAGCTTTTTTCTTTTTTTTTTTTTTCTTTTTAAATTTATTTATTTGAGAGCGACAGGCACAGAGAGAAAGACAGGGGGAGAGAGAGAGAATGGGCGTGCCAGGGCTTCCAGCCTCTGCAAACGAACTCCAGACGCGTGCGCCCCCTTGTGTATCTGGCTAACGTGGGACCTGGGGAACCGAGCCTCGAACCGGGGTCCTTAGGCTCCACAGGCAAGCGCTTAACCGCTAAGCCATCTCTCCAGCCCCACACCCAGCTTTATTATTTATTTTATGGAGAGGGAGGGAGAGAGATGGAGAGAGATTAGCCAGGGCCTCTCGCCACTGCAGATGAATGCGCCACTTTGCCATCTGTTTTTTTTTTTTAATTTATTTTTATTTTTGAGAGAGAAACAGAGAAGAGAGAGGAGGATGGAGCAAGAGAGAGAGAATGGGTTTGCCAGGGCCTTTCAACAGCTGTGAATGAACTCCAGACATGTGTGCCCCTGTGTGCATGTGCGACATTTGCACACTTGTGCCACTGTGCATCTGGTTACATGGGACCTCCAGATTCCAACAGGCAAGCACCTTAACCGCTAAGCTATCTCTCCAGCCTTCCATCTGATTTTATGTGGGTGCTGGGGAATCAAACATGGACCTTCAGGCTTTGCAAGCAAGTATCTTTAACCCCTGAGATGTCTCTCCAGCCTCCCCATTCAATTGCTTTTTTTTTTTTTTTTCCTTTTTGCTTTTTTTGAGGTAGAGTTTCATTCTAGCCCAGGCTGACCTGGAATTCATTATGTAGTCTCAGGGTGATCATGGTGATCCTCTGCCTCCCGAGTGCTGGGATTAAAGGCCTGCGTCACCATGGCTAGATCAATTGTTTTTTTTTAATTATTAAATTTTTTTTGTTCATTTTTATTTGGTTATTTGAGAGTGACAGAGAGAGAAAGAGGCAGATATAGAGAGAGAAAGAATGGGAGCGCCAGGGCCTCCAGCCACTGCAAACGAACTCTAGACGCGTGCGCCCCCTTGTGCATCTGGCTAACTTGGGTCCTGGGGAATTGAGCCTTGAACCAGGGTCCTTAGGCTTCACAGGCAAGCGCTTAACCACTAAGCCATCTCTCTAGCCTGATCAATTGCTTTTTTAAACGTTTTTTTTTAAACTTTATTTATAAGCAGAGAGAGAGAGAGAGAGAGAGAGAGAGGGAGAGAATGGGCATGCTGGACCCTCCAGTAACTACAAACAAACACAGATGCATGTGCCCCTATGCATCTGGCTTTATGTGGGTACAAAGAAATTGAACTCAGGTCATTAAGCTTTGGAAGCAAGTGCCTTAGCTGCTGAGCCATCTCTCCAGCCCTCAATTACTTTTAAAGTTAAGAAGGGTACTTACCCTTTGTAGATTTGATAAATATTCCATTCTCATTTTTTCTGTTTTCCTTAATATGACTTTTATATTTAACACTTCAATCCATCTGGAGTCCCTTTTCTGGTACTTTGTTCAGATTGGTATATGATTTCATTTCCTTCCCAGATTACTATCTAATTATTCCAACACTATTCAAAGAAAGTATCCTCACCCTAGAATTTTTTTTAAAGAGCTTACAATATCCTATGAGTTTATTTAGTTGAGTCTATTTCTAGATTCTTCATTTTTAATCACAGTCATATGTATTTTTTTCCTTTTCTTTTTGTCAGATCCTCATTGTATCCCCTCCCACTTCTGCTAGAGAAATTATCTTACCTATTTATAAGAATAATTATACAGGGGACGAAGGGCAGAGTCTTATCGTAATAGAGTAAAACTTTAATAGATAAGAAATCCACATATAGTTTATGCAGCTAGCAGATTAAACCATTGATTTTCATTAGTGTAAAAGCAATGCCTGTGCATTATAAGGCTTTTATTAATAGTTCTTTTGGATATGCTGTACCTAGGATGCAGCTGACCCACTTAAAGGAATAATTCAGTGACTTTTCATATATTCATAAATATGTGCAACCATCACCACAATTAATTCTAGAACATTTCATTTCCCCTAAAGAAACTTACCCTTTCCTACCACCTGCCCCATGCCCAAATGCCCTCATTTCCTCACCCCTAGATAACCACTGGCCCACTTTCTGTCTGCCTATTTTGAGCATTTGATATAAATAGAGTGATGTGATATGTGGCCCTTGTGACTGGCTTATTTCACTTGGCATAATGTTCTCAAGGATCATGTATACTGTAGCACTTATCACTACACCATTGCTTCTTATTGCCAACTTGCATTTCATCACGTAGATATACCATATTTTATCTATTCATCTATCATCTATTCATCACTTAAACATTTGAGCTATTCATTTGAGCTTTTTGAGTAATGCTTGTATGTATATATTTTTTCTCTTCATTACATACACTTAGAAATAGAATTCCTGGATTGTATTGTAAAGTTTTTCACATACAGAATCATATGAAGTAAATCATTCAAATGGCTGTATATGTCCTCCAACACGCCCTGTCTACCAAGTGTTTTGTTTGCTTTACAATAGGGATTTTGTTTCCTTGCTTATTTGTTTTCAAGGTAGAGTCTCATTCTAGCCTAGGCTGAACTCACTCTGTAGTGCCAGGCCGGCCTCGAACTCATGGCTATCCTCCTCCCTCTACCTCCCAAGTGCTGGGGTTAAAGGTGTGTACCGCCATGCCTGGCTTGACCCAAGTATTTTAACATTGGCGAACATATCCTTTTCTCCATGTACACACATATATGCTCCTCTTTTTTGTCTTCCTTTCAGTAGCTTTTCTTTTTCTTCTTTAAGAATTTCCTTCTTGCTGGGCATGGTGGCACACACCTTTAATCTCAGCACTTGGGAGGCAGAGGTAAGAGGATCACCTTTAGTTCAAGGCCACCCTGAGACTCCATAGTAAGTTCTAGGTCAGCCTGGGCTAGAGTGAGCAAGACTTTACCTCGGAAAAAAAAAAAAAATTCCTTTTCTTCTCCCACTTCCTTTTTTCTCTCTCCTCTCCATTTCTCCTTTTGCCCTCCTTAATTATTTTTTAAGAAATATTTTATTTGGCTGGAGAGATGGCTTAGCAGTTAAGTGCTTGCCAGTGAAGCCTAAGGACCCTGGTTTGAGGCTCGATTTCCCAGGACCCACGTAAGCCAGATGCACAAGCTGGTGCATGCATCTGGAGTTCATTTGCTGGAGGCCCTGGTGTGCCCATTCTCTCTCTCTCTCTCTCTCTCTCAATCTCCATCTCTGTAAAATAAATAAATAAATACATTTTATTTATTTGCAAGCATATATATATATATATATATATATATATATATATATATATATATATGGAGAGAGAGAGAGAGAGAGAGAGAGAGAGAGAGAGAGAGAGAGAGGGAGAGAGAGAGAGAGAGAGAGAGAGAGAGGAGAATGGGCCTGAGTATGACAGGGCCTCTAGCCGCTGCAAATGCACTCCAGATGCATGCAGCAGTTTATGCATCTAGCTTTACTTGAGTACTGGGGAGTTGAACCTGTTAGGCTTTGCAGGCAAGCACCTTAACTGCTGAGCTCTATTTTCAGCCCCTCATTATTTAATAAAAATGGAAATGGAAAAGATAGCAAAGATCTCAGCCCAGGGGTAGTTCCAGTTTCCCTGCAGACTGTTGGGCCTAATTCCCTTCTGCTGAGGGCAGAAGCTCAAGGAACAGGGGAGTTGAACAATGTGGACTTCCACTCTCTCCTCACCAGCCCCAGCCTGCACTTCTGCAGACAACAATCACCACACCAAGGGAAATCATAAGCAATCATTACATACCTCATTCCTGCCAGCATTGGAGCTAGCTGGGGAGAGAGGCTTGCAGAGTAAAGTTGATATTTGTCAAGAGAAATAAAACTATTGTTCATATTTCATTGTCAGTCAATGTTATGTTAATGCCTATAACTGTTCCCATAATGCTCCATCTTAACAGTTCTGATGAGTTGTAATTGACTTGAGCATTCTTAGAAAATATTTATGTCCCAGACGGCTTCTAGATTTCTTTTCTGTCCTTGCTTTTACTTCAGTTAGTTTGCGTGTTCCACTAAGCAGCTCTTGATTTCATCAGATTGATAACAAAGATTATAAAACAACACCTTTGCTAATCTGAGATGAAATTCTTAAGTAATATAGACCACCAAATCTCATGATTTCTACTGCATCAGTATTATGATATCATGTAACATGAAACTGAGGGAAAATATGATAAGATAGTAGTATTACTTCAACATGCAAGTGCTGTGGGAAAAGATATAGTAATAGGGCTGGAGAGGTGGCTTAGCGGTGAAGGTTGCCTGTGAAGTCTAAGGACCCAGGTTTTATTCTCCAGGGCCCACATAAGCCAGATGCACACGGTGGCACATGTGTCTGGAGTTCATTTTCAGTGCCTAGAAGCCCTGGTGCACCCATTCTCACATACTTTCTCTGTTCCTCTCTGTCTGTAATAAATAAATAAATAAATAAAAATAACTCAGAAAAAAGATTTTAAAAAAGATATACTAACAGCCACAGGAAGTCACCACCTGCTTCTATCTACACACAGTATCACTTGGAGTATGACAACAAAGTTTAGCCTGATACAAGATTGTTACACATAGGCTACTCACAGGTATGCGCTTGAATTATCAGTAAGAATTTTCTTTTGTTTTGTTTTCTTTCTTTCTTTTTTTGTTTTTCGAGGTAGGGTTTCACTCTAGTCCAGGCTGACCTGGAATTCACTATGTACCCTCAGGGTGGCCTTGAACTCACAGCGATCCTCCTACCTCTGCCTCCCAAGTGCTGAGATTAAAGTCCTGAGCCACCACGCCCAGCTTCTTCTTCTTCTTTTTTTTTTCTTTTTTGAGGTAGGGTCTCACTCTAGCCTAGGCTGACCTGTAAATTACTCTCTAGTCTCAGGCTAGCCTCAAACTCACAGCAATCCTCCTACCTCTGCCTTCTGACTGCTGGGATTAAAAGCATGTACCACCACACCTGCCAGAATTAAAAAAAAAAAAAAATTGTTTGAGAGAAGAGAGAGAGAATGAGAATGAATGAGTACACCAGGGCTTCTTGTCACTGCATACGAACGCCAGACACACGCACTGCCCCGTGCCTCTGGCTTTACATGGGTGCTAGTGACTCAAACTCCTCAGCCCTAAGTCAGAGTTTTCTAAGTGGTCAACAACTCTTAATAAAGTTTGGAAAAGATGAAGTGCAGTATCCTTTCAAATCATGGCATTGTTTTCATTAATAAAATATGTCAATGTATAATAAATCCTTGCAAACATGTCTTGTGTTTACATGTGGCATGGAATAGGACATTACAAAGTCACATGAGCAATTCCTTGATTTGTGGAACTGTCGCTTCCACTGCAAACATCTAGCATCTTTGACCCTTATCCAGTAAACATCATTATCGTGCTTTCAAGTGCTAAGTGGCTTATGCGTCTGTTATATAAACATGCCTACAGCAATGGAGCCGGAACCCTGCCTCAGGAAGGTGGAAGGAGCTGGGGAGATACCTTGAGGTTGTCCTCTGACCTTTACATGTGTGCTGCGACACACACGCACTCATGTGCATGTACATGTACACAAAAAAGAAAGAAACATCTTAAAAGGCCACAGAAAGCGGAAGTAGATAGGAAAGGGCTCCTTGCCAGGTGTGTGTGACCCTTTGTGCTTGTCCTTTTCAGGATGGGAATCCTCAGCCCCTTTCTGTTTGCATTATTTGTGAGAAAAATGTGACTTGAGGCTAAATCCCTTCCTTCCTCAGTTTTCACCACACATCCCAGCCAAAGAGGAAGCAGAAGTTCTCTCAAAAGAGGAAGAAAGGATGGGGGTGACTCTCCCCAGGCAGTGAAAGTGCACATGAAACTAAGTTAAAAGTAACACAGTAGGGGCTGGAGAGATGGCTTAGTGGTTAAGTGTTTGCTTGTGAAGCCTAAGGACCCTGGTTTGAGGCTCGATTCCCCAGGACCCACATAAGCCAGATGCACAAGGTGGCGCATGTGTCCGGAGTGCACATCTCTCTCTCTTTCTCTCTGTGTCTGTTGGTCTAAATAAATAAATAAATAAAGTAACACAGTAATCCTAGCACTCAGGAGGCAGAGGTAAGAGGATTCCCATGAGTTTGTGAGTTTGAGGCCACCCTGAGACTACATGTGAATTCCACGTCAACCTGGGCCGGAGTGAGACCATACCTCGGGGGAAAAAAAAAAAGCAAACCAGGATCACAGGACAGAGCAGCTAACCTTGGCGCTTTGTCCCAGCAACAAGAAGGCAGCTGCAGCAGAAAATCAGTACTGCTGGTGTCACTGCTGTGATGAAATATGGTTTTTGGTGCTTTGGATGTGTTTGTGGGAGAAATCTGGAAGGATTTGGTACTTTGGACTGGGGAAGACTCCTAGTGCCTATAAGAAGAACTGGAGAGATGGCTTAGCGGTTAGGCGCTTGCCTGTGAAGCCTAAGGACCCCGGTTCGAGGCTCGGTTCCCCAGGTCCCACGTTAGCCAGATGCACAAGGGGGCACGCACATCTGGAATTTGTCTGCAGTGGCTGGAAGCCCTGGCGTGCCCATTCTCTCTCTACCTCTATCTGTCTTTCTCTCTGTGTCTGTCGCTCTCAAATAAAAAAAATATTAAAAAAAAAGAAGGGCTGGAGAGATGGCTTAGCGGTTAAGCGCTTGCCTGTGAAGCCTAAGGACCCCGGTTCGAGGCTCGGTTCCCCAGGTCCCACGTTAGCCAGATGCACAAGGGGGCGCACGCGTCTGGAGTTCGTTTGCAGAGGCTGGAAGCCCTGGCGCGCCCATTCTCTCCTCTCCCTCTATCTGTCTTTCTCTCTCTGTCTGTCGCTCTCAAATAAATAAATAAAAATTTTTAAGAAAATTATTAAAAAAAAAAAAGAAGAAGAACTTGATGGGCTTTTCTGGTGAGAGTTTGAAAATGCTAATGCAGAGAGAATTATGGACTGGTAAAGCTTGGTTTATGAAGTCCAAAGGGGAAGGAGAGAATTTTGTTGGAACTGGACAGTGGTGGAAAGGCTAGCTGGGTTCCAACCATACCCTGAACATTTCAGCAAAACTGAATTTAAAAGTAATGGACTGATGTGCTTGGCAGAAGGTGTAGAACAGAAAGATATGAAAGATACAGAGTTTATCACAGGAAAAGGTCAGGCAAGTTTGAAGTTATAGGCACAGAGACTGATTTTAGACCTAAACTGTGATTGTTAAGGAGATGACCACCATTAAAGGTAGGCAACCTGTTAAGCAGTGGGACAATGAGAAGGATGTCCTGAGGGTACAACCCAGCCATGGAAGGCTCAAGCTAGTAGGAAAGCACATTCTTTTGCAAGAAGGGAGCATGAAGGAAGAATTCTAAAGCAATATCCTGTTCTTCAAGATCAAACTTTATCCCCCCCCCACTATAGATTTACAAATTCGCCTATGCCATCCTCCTGATACTGGTCTGGGAACATGAAAAATGCAGAGAATTGGGTCATGAAGCACACACAGTTCCAGGAGCCACTGAGATGTGGCATTGTGAAGCAGGGTGGAAATCCCTGTATGGAGACCCAGTAAAGCTACTATGTGGAGCTCTGAAGATGAACCATGGTTGCCATGGAGTCCCCATCGGTTAGATACCAAGACTGTGGGATGGCTGCCAAGGAGAGCTGCCGGCTTAGGATGGGTGAGCGGCCCAGCTGGAGGGGTAGACGTGGAAATGCAGAGAATTCATCACTGACTACAGATGTCAGACTTAGAACTGCAGATGTTTGGTGTTTGTTTGCTGGCTACTGATTTTGCATTGGTCAGTCTGTCCTTGTTTTGCAATGGAAATGTTTACTCTGTGCCATTATATGTTGGAAGTATGCAATTTGCATTTTGATTTTACAGAGCTTACAGTTAGGACAGTCTTGAATTTCTGATGAGAATTTGGACTTTTTTTTAAAAAGAGAAATATATATATATATATATATATATATATATGTATATATATATATATATATATATGTAATTATTTATCTATTTACAAGCAGAGAGATACAGAGAAGAAAGACAAACTGAGAGAATGGGCGTGCCAGGGTCTCTAGTAACTACAAATCAACTCCAGATACATGTGTTACTTTGTGTATTTGGTTTTATGTGGGTACTGGGGAATCAAACCCAGGTTGTTAGACTTTGAAGACAAGCGCCTTAACCACTGAGCCATTTCTCCAGCCTGACTTTGGACTTTTGAATAGGGTTAAAGTTGGTAAAGACTATGGGGATTTTTGACATTGGTCTTGAGTACATTTTGCATTGTGAGGTGATCATGAGGCCATGAGGGTGAGGGGTGGAATGTAAAGGTTTGAATGTAAATAGCCCCATAGCATCAGGTAATTTTTTAAGTTTTTTTGTTTGTTTGTTTAAGTGTTTTTAGAGGTGGGGTCTCACTCTAGCTCAGGCTGACCTGGAATTCACTATGTAGTCTCAGGGTGGCCTCGAACTCACAGTGATCCTCCTACCTCTGCCTCCTGAGTCCTGGGATTAAAGGCATGTGCCACCACACCTGGCTAGGTTTATTTAATTTTATTTTTTTCGAGGTAGGGTCTCACTCTGGCCCAGGCTGACCTGGAATTCACTATGTAGTCTCAGGGTAGTCTCAAACGCATAGCAGTCCTTCTACTTCTGCCTCCCAAGTGCCAGGATTAAAGGCATAATGTTTCTATATTTTAATTTTCCTGCAATTAGTATTTGTTCTTTTGCCCAAATTTCTGAAAATTTTAAAGTTTTTTTTTAAAAAAAATTATTTGCAAGCGGGGGGAGGGGTAATGAGAATGGGCATGCCAGGGCCTCTTGCCACTGTAAACAGACTGCAGACACATGCAGCACTTTGTGCATATGGCTTTCTGTGGGCACTTGGGACTTGAATTCATGCCATCAAGCTCTGCAAGCAAGTGCCTTTAACTGCTAAGCCTTCTCCCCAGCCCTAAATTTCTGAAATTTTCATCCACTCAGACACTCCAACACAGATTTAACACAAGCAGGAGAGCGCATCGCTCTGCCTTTGCAATTTTCCTTTGTGTCTTTCGGGAAACATTTTGCTGGGAAAAGCGGAGATAGGGCAGTGAGTGGGTTTTTCACGCCCCATTCTTTTTTTGTTGTTGTTGTTTATTTATTTATTTGAGAGCAACAGGCAGAGAGAAAGAGGCAGAGAGAGAGAGAATGGGCGTGCCAGGGCTTCCAGCCACTGCAAACGAACTCCAGATGCGTGTGCCCCCTTGTGCATCTGGACAACGTGGGTCCTGGGGAATTGAGCCTCGAACCAGGGTCCTTAGGCTCCACAGGCAAGCGCTTAACTGCTAAGCCATCTCTCCAGCCCTCACGCCCTGTTCTTGTGCTGTGAGACAGTTCCAGTCAGCAGAGTCAACAGGTCCTTAACTCCTCAATGAAGGCTTGCTCTACTGACTCTCATGATAAAGGTGGATTGGTTTTATGTTAACAAGTAAATCATAGCCTGGCGTGGAGGCACATGCTTTTAATCCCAGCACTCAGGAGGCAGAGGTAGGAGGATCACTGTGAGTTCAAAGCTAGCCTGGGACTACAGAGTGAGTTCCAGGTCAGCCTGAGATACAGTGAGACCCTACCTTGAAAAACAACAACAAGTAAATTAAAGCTGGGGGGCTGAAGAGATGGCTTAGCGGTTAAGTGCTTGCCTGTGAAGCCTAAGGACCCCGGTTCGAGGCTCGGTTCCCCAGGTCCCACGTTAGCCGGATGCACAAGGGGGCGCACGCGTCTGGAGTTCGTTTGCCGAGGCTGGAAGCCCTGGTGCGCCCATTCTCCCTCTCTCCTTCTATCTGTCTTTCTCTCTCAAATAAATAAATAAATAAAATTTTAAAAAAAAAGCATGTGCCACCACACCTGGCTAAATTAAAAAAAAAATTAAAGCTGGGGAGATGTTTAGTGCTTAGAAGAACTTACTTGTAAAGCCTGCCTCCCTGGGTTCAGTTCTCCAGTACCCATGGAAAACCTGATGCACAAAGTGACACATGTGACCAGAGTTTGTTTGCAGTGGCAAGAGGCCCTGGCACTCATGGCGATCCTCCTACCTCTGCCTCCCGAGTGCTGGAATTAAAGGCGTGCACCACCATGCCTGGCTTTTCTCTCTCTTTCACAACACAAATAAATATACTAAAGTTTTAACACTTATTTTTATTTATTTACTTGCAAGAGGAGAGAGGTAGAGAGAAGAGAGACAGACAGAGCATGTGTGTGCCAGGGCCTCTAGTTGTTGCAAATAAACTGCAGATGCATGTGCCTCTGTGCATTTGGCTTTATGTGGGTACTGGGAAGTTGAACCCACATTGTTAGGCTTTGCAGGCAAGTGCCCTAACTGCTAAGCCATTTCTCCAGCCCCAAAGAAAGACTTTTTAAAAAATAAATCAGGGCTGGAGAGATGGCTTAGCGGTTAAGCGCTTGCCTGTGAAGCCTAAGGACCCCGGTTCGAGGCTCGGTTCCCCAGGTCCCACGTTAGCCAGATGCACAAGGGGGCGCACGCGTCTGGAGTTCGTTTGCAGAGGCTGGAAGCCCTGGCGTGCCCATTCTCTCTCTCTCCCTCTATCTGTCTTTCTCTCTCTGTCTGTCGCTCTCAAATAAAGAAATAAATAAATAAAAAATAAAATAAACCTCAAATGTTTAAAAATAAATAAATAAATCAACAAGAACAATGTCAACTGGAAAAGAAGAGCAGTCTATGGACCGTCAACTAACTTAATGAAGATAAGTCAAAGTGCAGAGTCAGGCAGAAGTCTCCTCCCAGCCTGCCAGAGGGGTTGATGGGAGAAAAGAAGCAGGCGCGCGGGCAGGGATGGGGACAGACAGAGCAAGCTGCTGCAAGAGTCAGGAAGGAGACAGTGTTGGGCAAAGCTGTGGTCAAAGGCAGTGGGGCAGGGCGGCTGACTCCACCTCTCAAGTGCTGGGATGCCAGCGTGTACCACGGCACCGGCTCAGAGAGAACCCTTCTTAATTCACTCCTTGAAGCCAGCATTGCCCCAATACTAACACCAGATGAAAACATCACAGGAAGGAACACTACAGACCATCTTGCTCATGAACATAAGCAAGAAGAAATATGAATTTCAACAATGTATTAAAAATTATATAGCATGGCCAAGTGTTTATTTCAAATATGCAAGGGTGATGCCACTGCCAGAAATCAAATAATAGAATCCATCACACTAGCATGCTAAAGAGTAAAGACTACATCAATAGATGAAAAAAAAAAGCATCTGACAAAATCCAACATTTACTCACTATAAAAAGTATAAGAACATCTCTATCATGCCTTCCAAGGCTCAGGGTCCATTGAGGAAGAGGTGGCCAGAAGAATTTAAGAGCCAAAGGAAGGGTAGGACTCCTTACAATGCAAGCTTCCAGACACAAAATGGCCTGGATATCCACGACTTCGCAGGGCCTGACACTATCTACACAAGACCGTCATAATAGGAGGAAAAGATGATGATATCAAATGAAAGAGAGACTGATTGGGAGGAGGAGGGGAGATGATGGAGAGTGGAGTTGCAAAGGGGAAAGCGGCATGGGGGGGGTTGGGGAGAGGATTATCATGGTTTATTGTCTATAATTATTGAAGTTCTCAAAAAAAAAAAGTATGAGTAATCCTGGCACGGTTGGATGTTCCTCTAGTGTCGGGCACTGGGAGGCTGGGGTAAGAGGACCAACTAAGACTAGCTTGGACAGTGCAGAAGACCCCACCTCAAAACAAAATAAATCAAAAGACCCCCACAAAATCCCCAAGCTATCAACCAGTGAACTTCCTTAAATGTTTTTGTAATATTTTACAGAGAGAGAGAGAAAGACAGATTAGATAGATAGATAGATAGATAGATAGATAGATAGATAGATAGAGAATAGTAGGCCAAGGCCTTCTACCATTGCAACCAAAATCCAGATGCATATGCCACAGTGTGCATCAGGCTTTACATGAGTATTGGGGAATTGAACCCAGGCTGTCAGGCTTTGCAAGAAAGTGCTTCCAAGTGCTGTTTGTACATCTGGCTCTGTGTGGATACTGGAGAATTAAACCTGGCTCATTAGACTTTGCAAGCAAGTGACTTTAACCACCGAGCCATCTCTTCAGTCTTTCAATGTTTATTATTTGTGAGCTGAGAGGGGTGGGGGAACTTTGAACACACTAGGGTCTCTTGTTGCTGGAAATGAACTCCAGACGTATGTGCCAGTTTGTACATCTGGCTTTATGTAGTACTGGGGAACTGAACCCGAGATAGCAGGCTTTGTAAGCAAGTGCATTTAACCACTGAGCTATCTCAGCCCCACTTCCTTAGTTACATAAGAAGATCTGAAAATCTCTCCAGCTAGGGGTGATAAACCAGAAGTTTCCCTCTGTGATCAGGAGCTAGGCAAGGATGTCTCCTTTCTCCATTCCTACTTATTCATCATTGAACTGGAGCTCCTAAAGACACCAAAGATCAGGAAGGGACATACAAGGCATACAGATGGGTAAGGTACATAAACACGTCTTTGTTCATAGATGGCATGATTGTACAGAAAATATTCAGACTAGATCAAAAAACTTCTTTCCTTCCTGGGAATAATAAACTACAGTAGCAAGATACAAGGTTCATATGAAAAACAGAAAAGCAGAAGTGTGTGTGTGTGTGTGTGTGTGTGTGTGTATGTGTGTGTGCTCGCGCGCCAGGGTCTCTTGCTGCTGCAAATGAAAGCACATCCTGCTCTACGTGGGTGGCTGGGGAATGTAACCCATGCTGGCAGGCTTTGCAAACAAGCCCCTTTAACCTCTGAATCATCTCCCAAGCCCCATTGAAAAATAAAAGAAAAATCTAAATAACTGGAAGTATTTCATGTTCTTGAATCAGAAAATTCAGTATTGTTAAAATATCAAATTATAAACTGGCGTGTTGGCGCACGCCTTTAATCCCAGTACTCAGGAGGCAGAGGTAGGAGGATCGCCGTGAGTTCGAGGCCACCCTGAGACTACATAGTTAATTCCAGGGCAGCCTGGACCAGAGTGAGACCCTACCTTGAAAAAAAAAAAAAACCCACAAAAATCAATTTTTTTAAAAATTTATTTATTTATTTATTTGAGAGCGACAGACACAGAGAAAAAGACAGAGAGAGGGAGAGAGAGAGAATGGGCGCACCAGGGCTTCCAGCCTCTGCAAACGAACTCCAGACGCGTGCGCCCCCTTGTGCATCTGGCTAACATGGGATCTGGGGAACCGAGCCTTGAACCGGGGTCCTTAGGCTTCACAGGCAAGCGCTTAACCGCTAAGCCATCTCTCCAGCCCACAAAAATCAATTTTTAGAGTGAATTTTATCTCTATCAAGCTTCTAGAAAGTTATTTTATGAAAATGGACCCTAAATTTTTTGCTTTTTAGTTTTTTTGAGGAAGGGTCTCACTCTAGCCCAGGCTAACCTGGAACTCACTCTGCATTCCCAGGCTGGCCTCAAATTCATGGCGATCTTTTTACTTCTGCCTCCTGAGTGCTGGGATTAAAGGTGTGCACAATCATGCCTGACCAGATCCTAAAATTTATATTGAGAGGTTAATGGTCCAGGATAGATAATTCAGTAATGCAGAAGAAAGTTGGATTGGCCTTACCTTACTTCAAACTTTACTTGAAAACTACAGGTATCAAGACAGTATAGAATTTACAAGTAAATAGACAAGTAGATCTATAGCATGGAATAGAAAGGCCAGACATAGACCCATTGAATTATAGTTAACTGGCCTCTGAAAATGGAGGAACTATAGTCTTTTTAAAACTTTAAAAAAAAATTTATTTTAGAGAGAGAGAGGGAGAGAGAGAATTAGTGTGCCAGGGCCTCAGCCACTGCAATCAAGCTCCATACATTTGCGCCACCTAGTGGGCACGTGTGACTTTGTGCTTGTTTCACCTTTCTGCCTAAGGCTTATGTGGGACCTGGAGAGTTGAACATGGGTCCTTAGGCTTCACAGGCAAACGCCTTAACCACTAAGCCATCTTTCCAGACCCATAGTCTTTATTTATTTATTTTAAAATTTTATTTATTTGCAAGCAGAGAGAGAGAGAATGGGCACTCCAGGGCCTCTAGCCACTGCAAACAAACTTCAGATGTATATGACCCTTGTGCATCTGGCTTACTTGGGTCCTGGGGAATCGAACCTAGGTCCTTTAGCTTTGCAGGTAACTCCTTAACCACTAAGTCATTTCTCCAGCTCCCATAGTCTTCTTTAAAAAAATATTTTATTTATTCATTTGCAAGGAGACAGAGAGAAAGAGAGAGAGAATGGGCACGCTAGAGTCTCCTGCCATTGCAAACAAACTCCAGATGTATGTGTCACTTTGTACATCTGGCTTTTCATGGGTACTGGGGAATGGAATCCAGGCCATCAGACTTTGCAAGCAAGTGCCTTTAACTGCTGAGCCATTAATCCAGACTGGAACTATAGTAATTTGAAGAGCTGATGCTGGAAAATGGAACATTGATGGGCAAAAATAAATAAATACCCACACAAATAAGAATGAGGAGACAAGCCACAGACTGGAAGAAAATATTCACAAGGTACATACTTGTGTCCAAAACATACAAAGAAATCATAAAACTCAAAGGTAAGAAAACAATCCAATTAAAAAGAGGACAGAAGATCTGATGAAACATCTTGCCAAGAATGTTGCATGGCAAATAAGTGTATAAGTGCTTTGAGGGTATAGCACTGGAATTCTCCTTGATGGCTGATAGGAAGGCAAAATGTATAGTTTCTTAAAAAGTTAAACAAAACCTTGTATACAATCCTGTCATGACGCTTCTAAGCATTTACCTAACTGAGTTGAAATTATGTCAACAGAAAATCCTTCACACAATTGTTCTTCGTAGTTCTTTTTTGTGTTTTTGAGGTAGGGTCATGCTATGTCCCATGCTATGGAGTCTCAGGGTGGCCTTGAACTCTGGTGATCCTCCTATTTCTGCTCCACAAGTGCTGGGATAAAGGCATGTACCATCATGCCCAGCACAGTAATTTAAAAAATATATATGTTATTTATCTATTTGCAAGGAGACAGAATACAGGGAGAGAGGGAGAGAGAGAAGGAAGGAGGAAGGGAGAGAAGAAAGAGAGTGAGTTTGGGCATGCCAGGGCTTCTACGACAAATAAACTCCAGATGCATGGGCCATTTTGTGCTTCTGGCTATATGAGCACTGGGGAATCAAATCCAAGCCATTAGGTTTTGCAGGCAAGCACTTTAACTGATGAACTATCTCTCCAGCCCGTTCATTGTAGGGTTTTTTTTTTTTTTTCTTTTTTGGAGGTAAGGGTTCACACTAGCCCAGGCTGACCTGGAATTCACTATGGAGTCTTAGGGTGGCCTTGAACTCACGGCGATCCTCCTACCTCTGCCTCCCAAGGGCTGGGGTTAAAGGCGTGTGCCACCATGCCCGGCTTCCATTCATTGTAGTTTTAATTAGAACTGCCAAAGACTGGAAGCCATCAAGATGTTCTTTAATAGATAAATGGATCAGCGGAGGCATTTCTGTACACTAGAATGATACCGAGCCAGAAAAGAGAAGTGAGCTCGCAGGCTGTGGAAGGTCCAAGCAGAACCAGAGAGCAAATTGTTTAGTGATTGGGGCTGGCCTGAAAAGGCTTCCTAATGTGTGTCATTTGGGAAAAGGAACAGTAATGGTTGCCTTAACAGGAGTTCAGGGGTGTTGGGGAGAGATGAAGATGTGAAGCACAGAGGTGTTTGGTGTGCTGAGATGATTGCTAGATACTGTCATGATGAACATATGACATGCATATGCCAAAACCTATAGAAGGCTACAATGCAGAGCAAAGCTTAATATAAGCTACGGGCTTTCATCAATGGTAATATATCATTTGTGTGGTTTATCAACTATGACACGTGCACTACACTAATGCAAGATGATAATAAGATGGGGGTAGGGTAGAGGAGAGGGGAGAATATGGAACCTCTTATACTATCTGCTGTTTTTCCCCAAGTCTAACAGTGCTTTTGAAATCTATTAATTAATTCAGGCTGGGCGTGGTGGTGCACGCCTTTAATCCCAGCACTCGGGAGGCAGAGGTAGGAGGATTGCCGTGAGCTCAAGGTCACTCTGAGACTACACGGTGAATTCCAGATCAGCCTGGGTTAGAGTGAGACCCTACCTTGAAAAACCAAACCAAATAAAATAAAATAAAATAAATCTCTTAATTAAAATAATAAAGGGCTCAGTAGTAGAGTACTTCCTAGCATGCACAAGGCTGGGATTCAATTCCTGGCACTGAAAAGTCAGGAAAACAAAACCCCATAAATATCTGAGAACAGTTAATTAACAACAATAACAACAACAAAAGGAGCAGGGTGAAGCAGGCATATCAAACTGCTAAAGGACCTTTATTTCCTGCTTTCCTTTCAGATAACAGCACATAACTCTGTTACCTACAACTTCCAGGAAAGCTCTTTGAAAGGTCAGACAGTCAATATATGCCCTGTGTCCCTGCCTACCCCGTTCACTTCCTGCCTGGAGTAAGGGATAGTTAGCTGAGTTTCATCAGCCATCTAGGAGAGTTAGGTCACCCTACCATGAGGGTAGAAGCCACAGTTAAGGATGGCTGAGCCAACGAGAGAAGAAGCCTGGCATCCTGATGAGCATGGTGCTTCCATGCCAACCTTAGGGTTTCTCTTACATCAAGAATTGACCAGGGCTGGGCTGGAGAGATGACTTAGCGGTTAAGTGCTTGCCTGTGAAGCCTAAGGACCCCAGTTCAAGGCTCGATTCCCCAAGTCCCATGTTAGCCAGATGCACAAGGGGGTGCACGCATCTGGAGTTCGTTTGCAGTGGCTGGAGGCCCTGGCGTGTCCATTCTCTCTCTCTATCTGCCTCTTTCTCTCTCTGTTGCTCTCAAATAAATAAATAAAAATAAACAAGGGCTGGAGAGATGGCTTAGCGGTTAAGCACTTGCCTGTGAAGCCTAAGGACCCCGGTTCGAGGCTCGGTTCCCCAAGTCCCACGTTAGCCAGATACACAAGGGGGCACACGTGTCTGGAGTTCGTTTGCAGAGGCTGGAAACCCTGGCGCGCCCATTCTCTCTCTCTCCCTCTATCTGTCTTTCTCTCTGTGTCTGTCGCTCTCAAATAAATTAAAAAAAAAATTAAAAAAATAAACAAAAAATATTTTTAAAAAATTGACCAGGAGGCAGAGGTAGGAGGATTGCTGTGAGTTCGAGGCCAGCCTGAGATTACATAGTGAATTCCAGGTCAGCCTGGGCTAGACAAGACCCCACCTTGAAAAAAAGAGTTTGTTTTTCATTTAAACTTCTTTTATTTGTATTCATATTACTAGCAATTAAACTTAATCCCAACCATATGTACCAGGTAACAAAATGTACTATCATACTATTATTTATAATAAAACCATATGTACAGCACAGGAATAAACAATACAAGTAGGACACAATAAAGAGCTCAAAAAGAGATTTAAATGGAACGCAGTATAAATGAGAATGGCAGCTCATTTGGAGTGGGAAGGATGCTAGCAAAAGCAACCGTCCATCTGGAAGAATGCACAGCCACACTCCACACCACTTCCTACATAAAAATAAACTCCAGATGGATTAGAAGTCGAAATGTGAAAAACAAAAATATTAGACACAAATTGAGGAATATTTATAAAATTGTACAGAAGACTTTGAAACAAAAGATGAAACCCAGAAACTCTGAGAGCCACCATCTAAAAATAATAATCCTGCATCACCTCCAAAACATACTAACATAGTTTTTTTTTTTTTAATTCATGAAAGTAACTTTATTCAAGAAACCTTGGGCCAGACATGGTGGTGCACACTTTTAGTACCAGCATTCAGGAGGCAGAGGTAGGAGGATTGCAGTGAGTTCGAGGCCACCCTGAGACTACATACTGAATTTTATATCAGCTTGGGTTAAAGAGAGATACTACCTTGAAAAGCAAAACAATTCGGGAGGCAGAGGTAGGAGGATTGCAGTGAGTTCGAGGCCACCCTGAGACTCCATAGTGAATTCCAGGTCAGCCTGGACTAGCGTGTAACCGTACCTTGAAAAACGAAACAAAACAAAACAAAAACCCCATAAACAACAAAATCTTGGGAGGGCTGGCTTAGTGGTTAAGGTGCTTGTCTGCAAAGCCTAATAACCAATACCCACATAATCTAGATGGTGGTGCACGCATTTGGAATTTTTTTTTTTTTTTGCAGTGGCAAAAGGCCCTGACATGTCCATTCTTTCTATCTCTCTGCAATATTAAAAAAAAATGTATTATAAATGATACCAAACAAGTCAAGTTTTCATTGAAGAGTTCAAGCTGGATGTGGTGGTGCACACCTTTAATTCCAGCACTTGGGAGGCAGACGTAGGGAGGAGGATCACTGAGTTGAAGGCCATCCGGAGAGTACATACTGCATTCCAGGTCAGCCTGGGCTAGGCTAGAGTGTGACCCTATCTTGAAACACCCCAACCCCCGAATTTTATCTCAGACATCACACCAGAAGTTTGCTACACGTCAAATCACTGCGCAGAAGGGAGCCTGCTGCCATAGTGCATCCTGCCTTTAACCAGACTAATACAGGGCTGGAGAGATGGCTTTGTTAAGGCACTTGCCTGCCAAGCCGAAGGACACAGGTTTGATTCCCCAAGCCCTATGTGAGCCAGATGCACAAGGTGGTCCTTGCGTCTTGAGGTTGTCTGCAGGGCTAGTGGCCCTGGCGTGCCCATTCTCTCTCCCTCTCTCAAAAAACAAAACACTAAATCCAAACCCTAGCTTAACCATACCTCCTTTCCCCCCCAAATTAGTTTAGTCAGGACTATTGCACCACAGCCATCAACACAGTAAGTCAAGCACAAGCAATGCTTGGGCTCTCCTTGCATCCCAGGAGGACGACAGGGTTGTGACCAGCTGTTCCCATGGGAACCTTAAGTAGCTTGAGGTCCAGGGACTGGAGTATGGCCAAGCTCCTTTCACAAAAACACATGGCAGCAATGTACATGTCACAGACGACATTTTCTTGGCCATTTGGATGATTTATTTGCCAGGAAGGAGGATCCGATCAAACTTCTGCTGGAACCAGCGCATGGCCTCCTCTTTGCTGATTCTGTGTTTGGCTCCAATGCAGTCTGTCCTGTGCTTCTTGTCTGCGATGCTGAAACCTGGCCTGCCCAGCACCACATACAAGTCCAGACCATAGATACCAATGCTTGGGTGGTACTTGATGCCCAGGTCAATGTACTCCTGGATCCCCTAACCAAAGTTTCCAGTATCTGAGAAGTTCTTTTTTCTTAACTTGTACTCTCTCACCTTCAGACCCTTCTCCAGGATTTCTGCTGCCTTAGCCCCATGGACAGTGCAGTGGACAGCAATCTTTTCATTTCTCCTAATGCCCAAGGACCTGACAGTGTATCTAGCTTTGGAAAACCCAGGGTTCTGGCCTGTGAGCTGCTCCAACACCTTGGCTGCCCGGTCAGTCTGTCTCCACTCTCCCCCACACAGATACTGAGGCAGAGCTTGTGGATGCGAAGCTCCCTCGTAGGGTTCTCCTTTTCACCTTGGTCCTGTGCCATGCTGGAGAACAGGATGCTAACATTGTTTTTATTAATTAGATTGGGTGTGTGCATGTCTCTGTGTGTGTGTGTGTGTGTGTGTATGTGCACGTGTCTGGGCACATGTACCACAGCATGTGTGCGTAGGTCAGAGAATAACTTTTTGGTTTTGGTTTTGTTTTTTCAAGGTGGGGTCTTATTGCAGCCCAGGCTAACCTGAGACCCTACCTCGCAAAACCAAAAAAAAAAAAAAAATTATATATATATATATATATATATATATATATATATATATATATAAATTTTTATTTATTTATTTATTTGAGAGCAACAGACACAGAGAGAAAGACAGATAGAGGGAGAGAGAGAGAATGGGCACGCCAGGGCTTCCAGCCTCTGCAAACGAACTCCAGACGCGTGCGCCCCCTTGTGCATCTGGCTAATGTGGGACCTGGGGAACCGAGCCTCGAACCGGGGTCCTTAGGCTTCACAGGCAAGCGCTTAACCACTAAGCCATCTCTCCAGCCCAAAAATTATATTTTTATTCATTTATTTATTTGAGAGAGAAAAGGAGAGAAAGAAACAGATAGAAAGAGAAATAGAAAATGGGCACACCAGGACCTCCAGCCACTGCAAATGAACTCCAGACACGTGTGCCACATTGTACACCTGGTTTATGTGGGCACTAGAGAATTAAACCTGGGTGCTTAAGCTTTGCAGGCAAGTGCTTTAAAAACTGCTAAGCCATTTCTCCAGCTTATCCACCTTTTAAAAAATTTTATTGTATTATTTGAGAGAGAGACAGAGAATGAGACAGAGAGACAGAGAGATAATGGGCGCTCCAGGGCCTGCTGCTACGGCAAATGAACTCCAGACACATGTGCCACTTCATGAATCTGGCTTTACATGGGTACTAGGGAATCAAGCTCAGGCAATTTGGGCTTTGCAAGTAAGTGCCTTTAACCACTGAGTCACCTTTCCTGCCCAAGAACTTTTTGTTTTTGTTTTCTTGAGGTAGGATCTCACTCTAGCCCAGATTGATCTGGAACTCAGTCTATAGTCCTAGGCTGGCCTTGAACTCACAGCAATCCTCCCACCTCTTCCTCCTAAGTGCTAGGTTAAAGGTGTGTGGCACCACGCCCAGCCACTTTTTTGAGTCTGGGTCTCTTGCTGCTGTAAACTGCTAAACTACCAAGGACTAGCTGGCCTGAGAGCTTTGGGTTCTGCTGGCTCCACCTACCATTGCCCTAAGTGCCTTTGGGATCAAAGATGTGGGTGCCACTTTGCATTCATCTTTACATGGGTACTGGGGAATTGAACCCTGGCCAGCAGGCTTTACAAGCATATACCTTTAACCATTGAGAAATCTCCCCAGCACCTAACATATTGTGTGTGTGTTTGTGTGTGTGTGTGTGTGTGTGTTGTAAGAAAAGCCCTAAACAGGGGCTGTGGTGGTTTGATTCAGGTGTCCCCCATAAACTTAGGTGTTCTGAATGCTAGGTTCCCAGCTGATGGATATTTGGGAATTAATGCCTCCTGGAGGGAGTGTATTGTTGGGGGCGGGCTTAAGGGCTTTATAGCCAGTTTCCCCATGCCAGTGTTTGGCACACCCTCCTGTTGCTGTGGTCCATCTTCTGTTGGCCATGGGGTGATGTCCACCCTCTGCTCATGCCATCGTTTTCCCCTGCCATCGTGGAGCTTCCCCTCGAGCCTGTAAGCCAAATAAACCTCTTTTTCCCAGAAGCTACTCTTGGTTGGGTGATTTCTACCAGCAATGTGAACCAGACTGCAACAGGGGCTGATGGCTCAGAAGTTAATGGTACCTTCTTGCAACGCCTGTTGGCCTGGGAGTGATTTCCCAGTACCCGTGGAAAGTCAGATGCACAAAGTGGCGCATGTGTCTGGAGTTCATTTACAGTGGCAAGAGGCCTTGGTTTGCCCATACGCTCTCTGTCTGCCTCTTTCTCTCTCCTCTTTCTCTTAAGTATAATTGAATGAATAAATAAATAAATACTTTAAAAAACAAACAAATCAAAGGACAAATGATAATCTAAATGCTTTAAAATATAAATGGAAAAATGTCCAAGTTGCTAATATACTTCATCTCCTGCAAGTCAAAAAGTCTTAGAGACTACCAATCCCATTAAAATTTGATGGTGCACATCAATAGATATTTCAAGAAAAATGCAAATCACAGGCAAAGTGAAAATACTCTAAACCTCTGTGATATTCAGAGAAATGCTAATGAGCACAATAATAATAGCATTTTTGACCCATCAGATGAAAAAAAAAGACTGGTTAGATTATTGATGTAGTATGGTGTGTGAATTTCTAGTCTTTCTGGAAAGTATTATAATATGTAGTTTTAAATATACATACTTGTTGATACAGCAATATTATTTATTTTTTTGTGAACTAGCCTACAGAGAGAATAGCATCAGTAAAACAAGTAATATGTTTAAAGAAGTGCATGTGGTGTGGCTTTGCAGAGGCAAAAAAAAGATGCCCTCAACCCAAAGAACGTAAGTGCATGAGTGCCCTGCCCGCTTCACATGACACACGTAGCTGGGGAGCTTTAGACAACACCCCGGTGAACAAGCAGACATGTCTAGGTTGACCTAGAAGCAAGTCTGGATGGATGGAAACCTCCTGTCCTCGAGTGTCCACTTGAGGACTGTGTTTACTTAAGCAGGAAGCAATTTGTATGTCAACTTGTTGCAAGGAGCCATGGATGCAGCTTGAGTTGGTTGGCTCGATATTTCTGATTTACTCCTGGCCGTTTTAGCATTCCTTAATGTGGCACCTGGGGTGCTGGGGAACTGGTGTCATAGTCACCTCCACATTGCTGGGATGAACCTCCAAACCAGATGCAGTTTATGGGAGGAATGGGATTTGTTGCAGGCTCACAGGTCCAGGGTAATTCCAGGATGACTGAAGAAGCTGGCCCAGGTCACAGACCCAAGCAGAGAGAAAAACCACCAGCTAATAGCAAAAACAGCAGGGACTCAGGCAGATTCAGATCCACCCCCTGTAGCAGGACTCTGCCTGCTAAGGGCAGAAGCTGCAAACTCAATTTTAGTAACACCTGAGTCTATTGGGGGACATAGATTCAAACTACCACAGGTGGTCTATCTCTTTACCAGGCTCAAGAAGCGAGTGTCTGGATGCTTCTGTCCATGGAAGGAATCTCTCCTTCCCTCCCGCAGGCAGCACTGTGCACTTTGGACAGAACACTGCAAGCATATGCCTAAAGGTCCACAGGCAGGCAGGGCCTGGGGCAGTCAGACAGTGGCCCACACATCACTCAGGAGGAAGCAGCACTGAGCTTCTTGCTACAGTACTGGCCTAGTCTGGGCCTTTGGGACAGCTCAGATTCAGTGGGAGCAGATGCAGTCTGCCTCTCTGGAAGAATGAAAGGATGCAGTGGTCAGAAAGGATCCTTTCAACAAGGATCCAGCAAGAGCAGAGAGCTGTAAACTCTGCGTCAACTCAGCCCAAACCACCCCAAGTTCAGAACCATTCCCAGCCCCATGACTTTTTTTTGTTTTCCCTGAGGGAGGGTCTCACTGTAGCCCAGGCCGATTTGAAATTCACCATGTAGGCGATCCTCCTATCTTGGCCTTCTGAGTGCTGGTATTAAAGGTGTGTGCCACTACGCCTGGCTGCCCATGACTTACTTTTAAGTAGTCCATGGCTCAGTGAAGTAATTACAAGGAACATTAGAAAGTATTAGACTCCTCCAGGCATGGCAGCACATGCCTTTAGTCCCAACACTGGGGAGGCAGAGGTAGGAGGATTGCTGTGAGTTCAAGGCCACCCTGAGGCTCCATAGTGAATTCCAGGTCAGCCTGGGCAAGAGTGAAACTCTACCTTGAAAAACAACAACAAAAAAACAAACTAAAACAACAACAGAAGAAAGTATTAGAATCCAAAGGGGAAATAAAAAAGAGGAAGTGAGGCGGGGGTGATGGCTCATCAGCGAAGGCTGCAAAGCTTGACAGCTTAGGTTCAATCCCCTAGTGCCCATGTAAAGCCAGATACACAAAGTGGCACACGAGTGTGGAGTGCATGTGCAGTGGCAAGAGGCCCTGGCACACCCGTACTCTCTCCAAAAGAAAAAAAACATAACAAACAACAGGCATGCAAGCAAAAAAAAAAAAAAAGAAAAAAAAAGGAGGCAATGATAAAGGAGAGAGTAGTCAAGGAAGTAGATTTTTGCAAACACAAATAGATAAAATTCTATGTAGGCTGATAGACACAGCAGAAGGACATTCAGAGAGAAACACAAATTACCAATATCAGAAATGAAAGAAGGGCAATCATTACATATTCTACAGGTATAAAAATAAGGAAATTTGAAATTATTACTACAAACATTTTCATATCAATAAACCTGAAAAATCTTAGATTACATGGAAAAATTTGTTAGAAGACATAATTTATTAATATTGGTCCAACATGAAATGTGAAATCTGAACACTCTACTGAGAAAGGGGAAATTGCTAGCAAAATCTAACAAATAAAATTTAGGCCTTAGCCGGGTGTGGTAGCACATGCCTTTAATCCCAGCACTTGGGAGGTAGAGGTAGAGGTAAGTTTGATGCCACCCTGAGACTCCGTAGTGAATTCCAGGCCAGACTGGGCTAGAGTGAAACCCTACCTTGAGAAACCAAAAAAAAAAAAATAAAAAAAAAATAAACCCCCAAAAACAAAACAAATTTAGGCCTTGATAACTTCACTGCTAATGTTTATTTAGTTTTTTGCAAGCAGAGAGAAATAGGAAAAAGAGAGAGAGAAAATGGACATGCCGGGGCCCTTAGCCACTGCAAACAAACTCCAGATGCGTGTACCACTTTGTGCATCTGGCGTTATGTTGGTACTGGGGAATTGAACCCAGGGTGATAGGCTTTACAGGCAAGCACCTTAACCACTGCTAACTTTTATCAAAAAAAAAATTAAGAAAAAAAAGCATTGATCATTTTCTACCAGAAAATACAAATAAATGCTCCCAGATTAATTTTAGGAAGCTAGATTAACACTGAAAGAAAACACTGACAAAAACATTGCAATAATGTAGGGGCGGGGAGGGGATGGGAATTACAGACCAATGTACCCTGTGAACTTAGATGCCAAAATCAGCAATCTGTGGAATGAAGGGTTTATCCTGATCAAGTGAGACTTAGGGGGTGTTCAAGGTCAGGTATGTTCTGGAAGCTGATGAAAGATTTATGGGAAGAAATAAATCTATAAAGTCAAGGAACAGAGTCAAGAAAAGAATTTTCTAGCAGAGAAAAGTAGGTAGTCAAATATAGCAGAAAAGCACCAGGCTGCAGGTCAGATGAGAGCTCTTGTCCTGGCTCCTCCCCCAACTTGAAGTATGACATTAGAAAGGCCACTTCACCTCCGTTAGCCTTAGTTTCTGCACGTGTCCAATAATGGCCTCTTAGGGTCTTTTCAACACACAACCTGAGTCTGTGAGGCCAAGTCCTGAACTGTGGTCACGGCGGACTAGACTTTCTGCTTGAGCGCCTCAAAAGGCAGAAGTAGCAAGTGTGCAAGATACGCTTCATGCCCGGGTGCAGCGGCCATCTGCCCGTGACTGCAGGGGCTGAGGACTCATGGGAGGGGCACCCGGGAGTACCCACATGTCCTCAGGACAAAGTTTTTTTTTTTTTTGGAGATAGGGTCTCACTCTGGTCCAGGCTGGCCTGGAATTCACTATGTAGTCTCAGGGTGGCCTCGAACTCATGGTGATCCTCCTACCTCTGCCTCCCGAGTGCTGGGATTAAAGGCATGCACCACCATGCCCAGCTAGGACATACCTTTTTTTTTTTTTTTTGCTTTTATTTATTTAATTTTTATTAATATTTTCCATGACTATAAAAAAAATCCCATGGTAATACTCTCCCCCCCACTTTCTCCTTTGAAATTCCATTCTCCATCATATTACCTCCCCATTTCAATCATTGTACTTACATATATACAATACCAACCTATTAAGTACCCTTCTCCCTTCCTTTCTCTTCCCTTTATATCTCCTTTTTAACTTACTGGCCTCTGCTACTAAATATTTTCCTTCTCAAGCAGAGGCCCAATCATCTGTAGCTAGGATCCACATATGAGAGAGAACATGTGGCGCTTGGCTTTCTGGGCCTGGGTTACCTCACTTAGTATAATCCTTTCCAGATCCATCCATTTTTCTGCAAATTTCATAACTTCATTTTTCTTTACTGCTGAGCAGAACTCCATTGTATAAATGTGCCACATCTTCCTTATCTGCTCATCACTTGAGGGACATCTAGGCTGGTTCCATTTCCCAGCTATTATAAATTGAGCAGCAATAAACATGGTTGAGCACGTACTTCTAAGGAAATGAGATGAGTCCTTCAGATATATGCCTAGGAGTGCTATAGCTGGGTCATATGGTAGATCAATCTTTAGCTGTTTTAGGAACCTCCACACTGATTTCCACAATGGCTGGACCAGCTTGCGTTCCCACCAGCAGTGTAGAAGGGTTCCTCTTTTTCCACATCCCCGCCAACATTTATGATCATTTGTTTTCATGATGGTGGCCAATCTGACAGGAGTGAGATGGAATCTCAATGTAGTTTTAATCTGCATTTCCCTGATGACTAGTGACGTAGAACATTTTTTTAGATGCTTATATGCCATTCATATTTCTTCCTTTGAGAATGCTCTATTTAGCTCCATAGCCCATTTTTTGACTGGCTTGTTTGATTCCTTATTACTTAACTTTTTGAGTTCTTTGTATATCCTAGATATTAATCCTCTATCAGATATATAGCTGGCGAAGATTTTCTTCCCATTCTGTAGGTTGCCTCTTTGCTTTTTTCACTGTGTCCTTTGCAAAATGTTTGTAATTTCATGAAGTCCCAGTGATTAATCTGTGGTTTTATTGCCTGAGCAATTGGGGCCAGCAAGGACATACTTTTATTTTTTTTTTTTATTTTTATGGTTTTTCGAGGTAAGGTCTCACTCTAGCCCAGGCTGACCTGAAATTCACTATGGAGTCTCAGGGTGGCCTTGAACTCATGGCAATCCTCCTACCTCTGCCTCCCGCGTGCTGGGATTAAAGGCGTGCACCACCACGCCCAGCTAGGACATACTTTTAAATGAACTCTCTAGAAGGTGTTCAATACGTTACTTAGGTACTATGGAAAGATCATGCACTGTGGGCTCAGAGTGATCTGGGGTTGAATTGCAGTTCTGCTATCTGTTGGATGGTCCTGGAAACACAGTTTTTCACCTGTGAAGTGGAGATAATACCTGTGAGAAAGCTCAAGGAAGTTCAAGGATTGTGGCTGGTGTTCATTAAGTGCTGGCTCCTATTAATTTATCAGTAAATGTGTTGGCTATCTATAGCAAAAACAATCACAATTCAAACAAGACAGATCTACTGAGTGGAATGATGTCAGAGGTGGGAACTCTACAGCTGACGGGGAAGTCCATGATTAGTAGAGAACCAAGCTCTGCCCATCTGCCTGCTGAGCCATCTTTCGTGAATGGCTTCATATGAGATTCTGGAGGGTTTCTGGATCCCCTTCCATCTCATTTACGTTCCAAGCAGGAGCTAAAAGAAATATAGAAAGGTCATCAAACATTTCCTGTATTCTGATCTATTTTGAGAAATTTTTGTGGTCTTTACAAAAAATCATGTCTTACAGTTTAAGTCTGTAGATTTTAACACTCAAGTTTTAAAGATGCAGTAATTGTCCAGTATTTACCTGTTGTTCATGAACACAGAACCTGCATTTTTAAATCTATAGGCAGGTTTCCCTAAGTATCATAGTTTTCTGATCTCCCAAGCTTAGTGATAAGGAGGAAACACAAAAGAATTTCCGTAGAATACAGTTTTTATTTTGTAAACACTAATGTATTAAACTTGCTATAAATTAAAGCAAATAATATATATATTTATTTGAATTGTACATATGAATTAAATGTTACAACTAGTTGATTTTTATTTCATTGTGTTCAAGGTATTTTCACTGAATAAGGTCAATTGGTTACCTCAGTATTACAATCAATATAGTCCAAGGGACCATTTCTCTCCCAAATCAGTGTTAACTTTATTGTATAAAGTCTGCATTTTGTGATTCTTAAAACTGAGGGTGAGATGGGATGAGTGCACTTGCTTCTTGTGGCAATAAAGATTTTCTGTGCCTCCTCCCCTCCAAAAAAATATATATATATCGAAAGGGAAAAAGGGTATTTGTCAGAAGATGTAAACCTCTTACACAGAACTTTCTTAAACACCCCACTGCATGACTTCCATATATATCTTGTTGGCCTCTGCTGATTTGCAAGAAAGGCTAGAGAATGGAGTATCTTAGGAGGGTACATTGCTACCTCCAGGTGAAATCGGGATTATGTTGCTAAGAGAAAGGGGAGAATGAATATTGGGATGAGCATCCAGCAATCTCTGTGATACTCCTTTACCATGTCACTAAAATCACCTAAAAATTTTATTTATTTATTTACTTGGGAAAGAGAGAAAGAGGCAGATGGAGAGAGAGAGAGAGAGAGAGAGAGAGAGAAAGCGAGAGAATGGGCACATCAGGGCCTCCAGCCATTGCAAATGAACTCTAGACACATGTGCCACCTTGTACATCTGGCTCACATGGGTACTAGGGAATTGAACCTGGGTCCTTAGGCTTCCTAGGAAAGTGCGTTGTTAACTGCTAAGTCATTTCTCCGGTCCTTAATGTCACTTTGGGTTGGGGATTGTGGCACTGCTATGGAAGAGCTGGCAGGACTCCTGTTCAGCACAAGACAAGGGAACAATGAATGAGCAATGAACGCCTCTGAATCCAAGTCCAGCTTCAACACGGGCTAACCTTGAGACCGCATTCAGGCAAATCACTCTATTGGGTCAAATAGCAGATGCTCAGGACTTTGTATCTTTCAACTTGGGTTCCAGGACTGGGAATGGCACTGCCATTGCTTAAAATGGTCCACAGAGGAGCATCTGAGAGGAGACAATTCAAGGGAATTGGCCATTTTGCTGCATGGAGAAGATGACCACATTCTTGTAAGAAGGCAGACTTTCTAGGCTTCATTTGCAAAGCTATTTTCTCCGGAAACACTCCAAATATCCTCCAAGTTACCTGTATTGTTTTCTTTTAAACTTTTTTTTTTGTTGTTGTTGTTGTTTTTCAAGGTAGGATCTCACTTTGATCCAGGCTGACCTGTAATTAACTATGTAGTCTCAGGGTGGCCTCAAACTCACAGCAATCCTCCTACCTCTGCCTCCCAAGGGCTGGGATTAAAGGTGTGTGTCACCACGCCTGGCTCTTTTAAACTTTTTTTTTTTTTTTTTTTTTGGTTTTCTGAGGTAGGGTCTCACTTTAGCCCAGGCTGACCTGGAATTCACTATGGAGTCTCAGGGTGGCCTCGAACTCACGGCAATCCTCCTACCTCTGCCTCCCGAGTGCTGGGATTAAAGGCGTGCGCCACCACGCCCAGCTCTTTTAAACTTTTTTTTTTTAAGTTTTTTTTTTTGGTTCATTTTTTATTTATTTATTTATTTATTTATTTATTTATTTATTTATTTATTTAAAGTTACATTGTTTTTTTAAATATTTTTTATTTATTTATTTGAGAGCGACAGACACAGAGAGAAAGACAGAAGGAGAGAGAGAGAATGGGCGCGCCAGGGCTTCCAGCCTCTGCAAACGAACTCCAGACGCGTGCGCCCCCTTGTGCATCTGGCTAACGTGGGACCTGGGGAACCGAGCCTCGAACCGGGGTCCTTAGGCTTCACAGGCAAGCGCTTAACCGCTAAGCCATCTCTCCAGCCCCATTTTTTATTTATTTATTTGAGAGCGACAGACACAGAGAGAAAGACACATAGAGGGAAAGAGAGAGAATGGGCGCACCAGGGCTTCCAGCCACTGCAAACGAACTCCAGACGCGTGCGCCCCCTTGTGCATCTGGCTAAGGTGGGATCTTTTAAACTTTTTATTGACTTCTGTCCACACAGACAATACACCACTCTCCTTTTCCCCCCTCCCCAAACCTCTCCAGTGAATCCTTTCTTCTTTCCAACTAGTCTCTTCTATTTTGAAGTCATCATTTTTTCCTTTCCTATGGTGCAGGTCTTGTGTAGGTAGCGTCAGCCCTGTGAGGCCATGAGTACCACGGGCACTTTGTGTCTTTGACAATTCAGGGTGTTTACCAGACAAAACCAAGTACCTGGTGGCTAGAATGCCTCTTCTCCATCCCCCACATTCATGATGGCAACCTGCCTATCCCATGTAACTGTTCCATGAACTCTGGAACATGGTGAAGAACAGCCCTTCAGTTGAACATGGTGGGACCTGGAGCAGGTCACTTAAGCCACACACTAGCATTTCCATCTGTAAAGTGAGTAGCTTAGACATAATTTAAAAGCAAACAAGGGGCTGTATGGCTTAGCAGTTAAGATACTTGCCTGTGAACCTTAAGGACCCAGGTTAGATGTCTCTCCAGATCCCACATAAGCCAGATGCACAAAGGTGAGGCAAGTGCAAGGTCACACATGCCCTTTAGGTGGCGTAAGCATCTGAAGTTCAATTTCAGTGACTGAGGCACTGGTGCACCAACTCTCTCTCTCTCTCTCTCTCTCTCTCTTTCTCTGCAAAAAGAAAAAAAAAGCAAACCACTGAGGTTTAAGAGATGGCTCAGTAGGTAAAGTGCTAACCTCCTAAGCATGAGGACCTGAGTGACCTTCAGTATTTACATAAATGTAGGACAGGATGGTACATGCCTGTAATCCAGTGCTGGGAGCGTGGATTCAGGAGGATCCCTGTGGGTCACTGGTCAATCCAGTCTAATCAATGAGCTCCAAGCCAATGAGAGACCTTGTCTCAAAAAGAGATAGAGGAATATACCTGAGGTTGCACTCTGGCCTCCACACATGCATATTCACCCACTTGAACATGAACCTACATACATGTGTTCACATGCACACCAGCACGCATACACACATCCACACAGAAATTAATAATAATAATAATAATGCAAGCAACTAACAAGTCATTGAGGTCCCATTGTATGCTGAAACATGGGGGTGAGAAACAGGCCTGTCTTCAAGGGGCCGCTGAGCATGGAGCATGGGCAGGGAGGGGGGGAAGGCAGACCAGGTAAGATTCCAGGGAAGCCCTTTCCTGATGGTGGTGTTTCAAGAGAGTTGGGTAATCCAGGCAGAACAGAGGAAACCCACAGGTGACAGAGCCTCTGCCATGTCCACCTGCCATGAAAGTGACACCAACACAAGCTAGCGGTGACTTATGGGGCCTTTCAGGCCACAGCGTGGTCTGTTATACATTTGTGTTTAATCTAGTGTGTGGACTCTGGAGCCAGGACGGCTGGGTTCAAACAGCTCTGCAATCAGTCGCTATGTGCCCTTGGGCAGAAGTTACTTACCTCTTCATCTGCAGGATGAGTACACTGTTAGGACCCTTCTCATCAGACAGCTAGGAGAATAAGGATGGATTGAGAGTATCTGCTACAGCAAACTCCTTCACCTCCACCTTTTGTTCCACCAAAGACTTTGGTCACCAGGTATACCAGACAGCTTTACAAGATGAATTTCCAGACCAGTTACAGTTATGGAGGAAGGAATATTTATCAAAGCTTACAGATCTGGGGGAAGTTCCATAATGACAGAAGGAGCTAGACTCCTCTTAAAGGACCACGCAGAGAGACAGAAGCCCCAAGCCAAAAAATCCCAAAAGCCAGCCAGGCATGGTGGCACACGTCTTTAATCCCAGCATTTGGGAGGCAGAGGTTGGAGGATCACTGTGAGTTTGAGGCCAGGCTGAGACTATGGAGTGAATTCCAGGTCAGCCTGGGCTAGAGTGAGACCTTACCTTGAAAAAACAAAAAACAAAGCAAAAAAAAAAAAAAAAAAACAACAAAAAAAAACCCCAAAGCCACACCACACACAAGCACACTTAGGAAATCCAGGTGGAACTCAGGCACTTTGTATATCTTTAGGTTGGAATTCCAAATCCATCACCAGGCCTCAGGACTGGACCCTAAGATCTGCCCAGTGACACCTTCTCCAGCCAGGTGGCTGGAAATCCAAGAAGTTTTAATAAACTCTTGAATCTATTGGCGGAGGTGGAGGCGGCGGGGGGGGGGGGGGGAGGGAGGAGGCTGGGATCTATTCAAACTACCGTACCAGGTTTGCAAACTTAAAATATCTTGTGGATGTAAGAGACACGGATTTCTTTCCTTCCCCTGGTTCTGTTCCACTTCTTGACTCCTCATTTGCCATACCAAACAGGGCTGTAGAATTTGACTTTCCATCCTTCCACAAGCTCACTAGTGTGCCCTTTGGAAGGCAGCTATACCCCTTCTCCACCCCACGTTCTGCAGCACCGAAGAGAGGAGCAAAACTGGAGACACTACTCCCCCAAACCTGGCCTACCCACTCAAAAAAAAAAAAAAGAAAGAAAGAAAGAAAAGAACATGGGTTGCATGTGAAACTTGTAATTGCCCAAGGAGTATTGGCCTCTGGTTCCTCTTCTGCTCTGTGGCCAGCTGCTCCAGCACATGAGACCTTGCCCACAACGGGCAGATGATCTCTAACAGGTGCTCTAAAAACCTCAGGGTTAGGAGACAGGAAAGGGTCCTCATTCCTTACAACTGGAGTCAGGAGGGAGGAAGAGTATTTGAATGGAGCGGGTATATGACTAGAAATGCCTCCAACAGAGAACGCAGAGTGGTCAGGTTCAGAGGCCTGTGAAACATGAGGGAAGCTTTGGGGCCGGGATAGGCGCTCCAAGGCCAGTGTTGGAGCCCTAGTTTTCTCTGAGATGGGATACCCTCACTGGCGACACCAGCAGAAAGAGGCTTTGGGGACATGGTTTGCCTGAGGCCCCACAGTGGTTAGGGGGAGACTCAGATAAGAATTCCTGTTTTTGCTTATTTTTATTTATTTATTTGAGAGCTATAGACAGAGAGAGAAAGAGGTACAGAGAGAGAGAGAGAGAGACAGAGAAAATGGGCATGCCAGGGTCCCAGCCACTGCAGAGGAACTCCAGGCGCGTGCACCCCCTTGCGCATCTGGCTAACGTGGGTCCTGGGGAATCGAGCTTTGAACTGGGGTCCATAAGCTTCACAGGCAAGCGCTTAACCGCTAAGCCATCTCTCCAGCCCAAGAATTCCTGTTTTATACGCAGGATCTCTGTTCCTGCTCCAAGCTGCTTTTTGTACCATCATCCCTTTCCCAGCTCAGCTTCTGCTGTCCCAGCTTTGACTCCTGGGCCCTGTCAAAGCCCAGCAGTGGCCTGTTCTTCTATCTGATGACATTCTCCAAGACTCTCACAGTGACTCATCCCCACCACTGACTACGTGGTTCCCAAAGCCCACCTTCCTAAGGCCTGTAGGCCTTCCACCTCTCATTTCACTTTTCTTTGATAGACCCTTCTGTCTGTGGTCCCTATGTGTGTGCCTTGCCTCTGAGTCCACTTTGAGTCAGTTTGTCCTTTATTCCCTCTCCCATCCACTGGTGCTGCTTCAACTCCCAGAGTGATCTCCTTGGTTAGGCTCCACACCCCCACTCTTCTCCCTAGACCCGCCCATGGGCACTGCACACTCAACATTTCCAAACTGCGGGCTACAGTTATCCTTACTCTTCCGAGGCTTGGTACTGTAGGGTCTAGCTTTGACATTTTATATTCTCTTCCTCCAAGCTTAGGGTTCCAAAATTTTCAGTGCCTGAAATGTCCCTTCAATCCCTGGATCTCAAATGTAAGGATTTCCTGGTCATATTCATTCATGTACACACCCCACAAAGATATTCTTCTTTAAAAATATTAATTTAATTTTTTGTAATTTTTTATTTTTTATCTTTTCACAATTTTTATTAACATTTTCCATAATTATAAAAAAATCCCATGTTAATGCCCCCCTCCCCTACCCTGCACTTTCCCCTAAAAATATTTATTTTTGAGAGAGAGATAGAGAGAGGGAGGGAGAGAATGGGAGTGCCAGGGCCTCCATCCATTGCAAATTAACTCCAGATGCATGCACCACCATGTGCATCTGGGTTAAGTGGGTCTTGGGGAATCAAACCTGGGTCCTTTGGATTTGTTGACAAGCACCTTAACCGCTAAGCCGTATCTACAGCCCCCACAAAGATTTTCTGAGCACATTCTCTGGCCAGAGCAGGTTTCTGGCGTTAGAGGTTCCATGGTAGAAGAGACGGGGGATTGCCTTTGAGGGCCTTAGAGCTGAATGCAAGAGGTACAAATTGTGGTAAGTCATTGTGCAATTACAGAACAGTATAGAACGGTAACATTGTGACGGTGGTTCAGTGTGTCAGCTGAGGGGTGGAGGTCAAGGGCATATATCCTAAGCAGGGGGCATGCTCCTCTCTGCTCCATCACTAGCCTGTGGTAGCCAGAGTAACTACCCTCAAAGACATCCACACCCTAATTCCTAAAGACTGTGAGTAAATATGCTACACTGCATGGCCAAGACGAGCTAATGTTGTCGTTGGCATTGAGGCTGTGGTCTACTAACCTCAAGATCGATTTCCCTGGATAACCCGGACAAGCTTGATGTGCTTTCCAGGCTCCGTAAAAGTAAGAGAGCCAGAGAAAGAAATGTGCTGGCCCGAACAGTCAGTAAAGGGTGTAAGACTAACATATCAAATAATCGGCGTCCCTGTGCCCTCAGGGGACCAGACACAAGGAACTGCAGAAGGGTGTGTGTGTGTGGAGGGGGGAAGGAGGGTACTCAAGGACAACACGAAGCCTCCCAGGCCAGGTGCCCCCTTTCCTCTTCTTGAGCACTCCTTCTCTCTCTTTTCTTTTTTGCTAGGGCAGTGGTTCAGGGACCAGCCCCAAGGGATGACGAGGTGGCTGGGACAGCTTTCACCCCCACACCAGATCCCAGAGATGGGTCATCGCTACCCTCTTTCTCCTTTCCCTCCCCGGGAACCCCTACCTCGGGGTGCTCTTTGAAGGCCGGGCGAGGGACGGCTTGTTTTCTCCAGGCGTGGGGCGCACGAGGCGCGAAGGCCGAGCCTGGCATCTCCCCGGAGCTGGGGTCCGCGCGGAGTTCTCACTTCCCCTCGCCAACGGCCGCGCGTGCAGGTGCCCAGGCCGAGCCGGGCAGGCGCAGGCGGGGCGGACCCTGTGGACCCGCCCCCGCGGCGAGTCCTCGTTGCCCGACCGGCGGGAGGAAGCGCCAGAGCGCCGCGGTCCTGCGCGCAGCCCCGGACGCCGCCGCCGCCACCGTGGGCACCGGGCACCGGCCCTCCGCGAGCGGGGATGTGACTGCGCCCGCGGCATGGCGGCCTCAGGTGGGTAGCGCGGCTAGGCGCGGCGCGGGCACTGCCCGGAGCTGTCCGCGGGTTCGCGCGCCCCGGGGCCGCCCCGGGCGCCCGTCCGCCCGACAGCACCGCTCTCTCGCGGACTCCTGGGAAGACTCCGTGCGGGGATCTGGGGATCTGGAGTTCTAGCTGGTCTTCCCTCTGCTCCCGGTGGCAAACTTGCTCTCCCAACTTTCTCACGTTTTTCTCTCCGATTTTCTCCAGTCTCTCCCTGATTCCCGCCCCCGATCTCCGGCTTCCAAGTCTCCTTTGCTCCCACCAACTCTGGGTGTTTCCTTCTCTTCCCCCCAGTACTTCTAACTCTGGGAGTTGAAAGCGGGCGGAGGTCTAGACCAGCCAAAAGCTTACCAATAGGGGGCGCTCAGGCAGGCTAGACCGTGCCCGGAGACCAGAGGTGGCCTGGGGCTAGGCTCTCCTGGACGGCTTCCCTTCGCCAGTCTTAGGATTTGTATTTCACCTCTGAAATTTTGCTAGAAATCTAAGAACGCTATCCCTGTAACTTCACTTTTCCTACGCTCTTTGCAGAACTTTGGGGCGTGGGGAGAGATGGGAATTGCTGGGTAAATCATCAGGAGGATGTCCAGGAGTCCCAGAGTCTCTTCTGGCTGGTCTTGGCCTTCTTTCTGCAGAAGTTCGCGGGTGTAGGTAGGCGCTTGGGAAGTTCTTTTGCTCCCCGAGGTCCGTGACAGGACATGCCATAGTGATAACGATCTGGGACACCAGTGAGTCGTGACTGTGGACACTAAACCTGTCGTGTTCTTGGTGGTGACCGGGACAACCCAATCCCTGTTGTCTAGAAGTTTTTGGTCTTCAAGCAGTAAGTAAGCAGGGACCTCATGGATGAGAAGAGAGAGAATTAGCATGTTTTAGGTGGGTTCACCTGTATTTTCCCAGCCCAGTTTATGACGCTTTTTTTTAACCTAACACATGAAAACAGGATGCCAACACCTCTTTTTCTTTTCTTTTTTCTTTTTTTTTCTGAGCCCAGGCTGACCTGGAATTCACTATGCAGTCTCAGGTTGGCCTTAAAAGTCACGGTGATCCTCCTACCTCTGCCTCCCGAATGCTGGGATTAAAGGCGTGCATCACCAAGCCCAGCTCCCAACACCGCTTTAAAAAGATCATGTAGGGCTGGAGAGATCGCTTATCGTTTAAGGCACTTGCCTGGTAAAGCCTAAGGTCCCAGGTTCTATTTTCCAGGTCCCACTTAAGCCAGATGCACAAGGTGGTACATGTGATTGGAGTTTGTTTGCAGTGACTAGAGGCCCTGGCACGCCCATTCTCTCTCTGTGTCTCTTTTTCTGTCCTTCTCTCTGTCTCTAATAAATGGAAAATAAGAAAATTTTAAAAACCATGCAGAGAGCTGGGGTAAGGTACTGTTTGTAGAGAAGGGGAGCAGATGCTATGGCAAAGAGCCAAAAAGACTTTGATGTACAGATTCATCATTTTTTTTTTTTTTCTTTTTCAAGGTAGGGTCTCACTCTAGCCCAGGCTGACCTGGAATTCACTATGCAGTCTTAGGGTGATCTTGAACTCTCGTTGGTCCTTCTACCTCTGCCTCCTGAGTGCTAGGATTAAAGGCGTGTGCCACCACACATGGCTCAGATTCCGTATTGAAGGGAGGGAGAAGGTGGTTCATCTGAGCCATGCTGCTCCCGAGCTGGGCTCTGGAGGTGAGAAGAAGCTGTGTAGTGAGCGCGGTGCCTTGGGTGAAAGAGGTGTGTGGTTTACACATTCCACTGACGGCTGAAGCGGAATTCCTTAGAGAGAGTTCATTCACTGGACAAACCCTGCATGTTTACAATTTCTAGGCACTGTTCTAGAAGTCCAGTGGTCATTCAGGAAACAAAAGGTAAAGCCGTGCCCTCAGGGTACAGGGATATCAGGCAACCAGGAGAGTGCTTGGCACAATACACGGGGTGTGGGAAAACAGGGAGTGGTGAGATAGGTGGAGTTAGAATTTTAAGTGGGGTGGCCAGGTGAAGTTTCACAGAGTAAGGGAACTGAGTCAGACCCAAAGGAGAACCAGGAAGGGGGCTCTGTGGGGGAGAGTGCCTGAGGTAAGGGGCGTGCCATGGGGCCAAGATACAGGAAGCAGCCGGTGTTTCTGGAGTAGGTGGGCGAGGGGGGGAAGGAGATGCATTGGCGGAGCTCCTGCCTCCTTTCGTGGCTTGAACAGGTCGTGTGCTGGAAGTGGCACACTGGACACCTTTGAGCAGAGGAGCCCTAGCAACCTGCTCCCATGGCCAGTGTCTAGAGTGATGGCTCCAGCGGACATGGTTGAAGGGGCTGGGATGATGGACCCAGGAAGGGACCCTAGTCCAGATGCCAAAACTGGGGCTCTATGTAGACTAATGATTAAAGCTGCCCAAACCCTCTTGCTGTTGGCATCCTCTGGGGCGAGGTACCGTGTCAGGTGCTGCCATGCGGAGCTGGGCCCCTGGGGTCCTCGGAATTCCCTGCAGTCAAGAGGTGCAAATGCCCTTAGGAGCAGTTTGCAGGAGTGAAAGCATTGCCTCCGGCAAAAATGCTGTGGGATCGGCAGTTATCCAGGCCACCCCGCTGGGTGCGTTCATTCTTTTAAAAACAGCGTTGTGGGCTGGAGAGATGGCTTAGTGGTTAAGCGCTTGCTTGCCTGTGAAGCCTAAGGACCCCCGATTCGAGGCTCGATTCCCCAGGACCCACGTTAGCCAGATGCACAAGGGGGCGCACGCGTCTGGAGTTCGTTTGTAGTGGCTGGAAGTCCTGGAGCGCCCATTCTCTCTCTTTCTCTCTATCTTTCCCTTTCTCTCTCTGTTTGTTGCTATCACATAAATAAATAAAAATAAACAAAGAGGGCTGGAGAGATGGCTTAGTGGTTAAGCGCTTGCCTGTGAAGCCTAAGGACCCCGGTTCGAGGCTCGGTTCTCCAGGACCCACGTTAGCCAGATGCACAAGGGGGCGCTTGCGTCTGGAGTTCGTTTGCAGAGGCTGGAAGCCCTGGCGCGCCCATTCTCTCTCTCCCTTTATCTGTCTTTCTCTCTGTGTCTGTCGCTCTCAAATAAATAAATAAATAAATTTTTTAAAAAAGAAAAAAAATAAAGAAACTTAAAAAAAACCACAGCATTGTGATATGTTCACACACCATGGTGCCTGTCCCTTGAAAGTGTAGCATACAGCGGTTCCTACTGTCTTCACAGGGATTATCACAGTGAATTTTAGAAAATTTTTATCACCTCCCAAAGAAAATCTGTACTCTTTAGCTAACACCCACCCCTTATTGGTCCCTCCTTTCCAGCATGAACATCCACGTTGTCTCTAGATTTCTCTGGTCCAGGCTTTCACATGAATGGAGTCACGTAGTGTGTGGCTTTTGGTGACCGACTTCCTTCACACCCAACTGTAGCTTGTGTTGATACTTTATTTTTCTCTGTGACTTAATCCTCTGGTCTTCAGTTCCCTTCCACTGGAGGGCAAAAGCGATGGCCTTTTGTTTCTTAAAATGCATGCTTGCTTGTTGAAATCCTAGATGATACTGGCTCCTTGACCTTGAAGGAAGCTTGAGAGACAAGATGAAACAAAACCAAATCAGCCTATCCCAGCATAGTCTCTAGACCCTGATAGCATCTCACCTATTTACCAATGAGAGCAAGGAGAGACGCTGCACATTCCCAAGCGGCCACGTCTGCAGCTGGTGAAGACCAGAACCCCCTTTCCCAAGCATCAGCTTCCAGTAATTTGAGGGGTGCTCGAGCACCTGGCCCTGCCTCACTTAGACTTCTTGTCTACCATTCCTGGCCTCCCAGCAGCACCACAGGGCGGAGGAGACTCTTGATGTTTCTCCGTGATTTTAAATTTCACCTGCTTCTGAGGTCTTTTCATGCTCTTGCCAAGTCCCCACACGTGGACACTTTAGAGGACAGTAAGCTACTCGCGTGCCTGGCTGTCAGGCTTCGTCCAATCCTGGTCACCTTTTACTATGTCACATTTCTCTTTACACAGGGGGCTCAGATTCAAACGTGAGGCCCCAGGCCAAATGGACAGATACCAGGGCCACCTACAGGGTAAAGAAATGCCCTGGTCTGGCATCTGAGAAGCTCCCTGGCACTTCCTGTTTGTTCTTTCCCCACGTGAGTTCTGAATCATTCCGTGCCATCTCTCTTTCAGCCTTTGGGTTGTTTCCCCACCACTCTGACTCCCTGCCACCAACCAGCCTGTTCCTCTGCGCTCATCCTTTCCTGTTTCCTTCCGGAACTAACCCTACTTTTTAAGTTCTAGCTAACAAAGCCCTTTTCTCAGCTAGTGTGTATGGGCTCCTTTTTGGTTCATGTTGCATACTTTCTTTTAATAAACCAGAAAAAAAAAATGGGAGAAATGGTTTAGGGTGTGGGGAAATAACTATGGTTAAAGGAAGGGAGTTATTAGTGAAGCAAGGCATGTTCCCCACACAGGGGAAGGCTGCTGAGAAAGCATTGTCTGTGTTCTCCCTCAGCAGGTCAGGGAGGAAACTTAACTTCCACTTTGGGATTATTATTTATTTATTTATTTTTCTACATGCTAGCTATATTTTTTTTTAATTTTTATTACCATTTTCCATGATTATAAAAAAATCCTATGTTAATTCCCTCCCCCCAACACTTTCTCCTTTGAAATTCCATTCTCCATCATATTACCTCCCCATCACCATCATTGTACTTTCATATATACAATATCAACCTATTAAGTACCCTCCTCCCTTCCTTTCTCTTCCCTTTATATCTCCTTTTTAACTTACTGGCCTCTGCTACTAAGTATTTTCATTCTCACGCAGAAGCCCAATCATCTGTAGCTAGGATCCACATGTGAGAGAGAACATGTGGCGCTTGGCTTTCTGGGCCTGGGTTACCTCACTTAGTATAATCCTTTCCAGATCCATCCATTTGTCTGCAAATTTCATAACTTCAATTTTCTTTACCGCTGAGTAGAACTCCATTGTATAAATGTGCCACATCTTCATTATCTACTCATCAGTTGAGGGACATTTAGGCTGGTTCCATTTCCCAGCTATTATAAATTGAGCAGCAATAAACATGGTTGAGCATGTACTCCTAAGGAAATGAGATGAGTCCTTTGGATATATGCCTAGGAGTGCTATAGCTGGGTCATATGGAAGATCAATCTTTAGCAGTTTTAGGAACCTCCATATTATTTATTTTTTTAACAACTTCCCTGACATTCAGTTTCAGCAGCATTGTGATATTCCGGAAGGTGGTTGAGTTAATTGCCTTCATTTGCCTACACTAAAGATACTGGTTGAAGCCATACTTCAAGTCAGGGACCAAATAGATTGCTATAATAACTAGTTTAAGGCACTAACCTCTTTCTTCTCCAATGCTGTTACTGAAAGGGCATAGAATTTAAACCTAGAACCCAGAAACAAGCCAGTTAAAATAGTGGTTTTCCATATTCATATTGTATTTTTAAATTCCTACATGTATATGTATGTGTGCATACGTGTGTGTATTTGTACGTGTGTGGGGTGTGGGAGTACGTTACACATGTGTGCCTGTTTCCACAAAGACTGACATTGGGTGACTTCTTCCATCATTCTGTCCTTGACTTATTGAGGCAGGGTGTCTTGCTTGAACTCAGAGCTTGATAATTTTTTTTTGTTGTTGTTGTTTGTTTGTTTGTTTTTTTGAGGTAGGGTCTTACTCTAGCCCAGGCTGACCTGGAACTCACTATGGAGTCTCAGGGTGGCCTCGAACTCACGGCAATCCTCCTACCTCTGCCTACTGAGTGCTAGGACTAAAGGTGTGTGCCACCATGCCCGGTTTAGAGTTTGATAATTTGGCTAATCTGTTTAGCCAGTTTACTTTAGGGATCCCTTGTCACCACTTCCTGAGCACTGGGATTACAGAAGGGCCATCAAACCCACCTGGCATTTATATGGGTACAAAGTATCCATATTCTGGTCTTCATCCACTGAGCTATATCCTTAGCCTTTGGAATACTGTTTAAATTATTTTTACTTTTATTTATTTATTTATTTGAGAGCGACAGACAGCGAGAAAGAGGCAGATCCATAGAGAGAGAATGGGCATGCCAGGACCTCCAGCCAGTGCAAATGAACTCCAGATGCATGTGCATCTGGCTTATGTGGGTCCTGGGGAATTCGAACCAAGGTCCTTAGGCTTCCAGGCAAGTGCTTAACCACTAAGCCATCTCTCCAGCCCCTTGGAATTCTTATACATGAAAAATTTGTCTTTTTAAAAAATATTTTATTTTATGTTAGAGAGAGAGAGAAAGGCAGATAGAGAGAGAGAATGGGTGTACCAGGGCCTCTAGCCACTGCAAACAAACTCCAGATGCATACATTTGGCTTTACATGGGTCCTGGGGAATTGAACCTAGGTCCTTTGACTTTGCAGGCAAGAGACTTAACCACTAAGCCATCCCTCCAGCCCAAGAAATCTGTCTTTTGCCATTAGTTTGTGTGCGTGTGTGTGTAGGCCAGAAGTGGATGACATGTGTCTTCCTCAATCACTCTTCACCTTTTCCCTCCACTGAACCCAAACTCAATGATTCAGCTAAAGTAGGTAGCTAGCAAGTCGCAGCCTTCTCCCGTCTCTGCCTTCCTAACACTAGGATGCACCACCATGTCCAGTACTTACAAGGGTGCTGGGGATCTAAACTCAGGTCCTCATGCTTGTGTGGGGAATTGAACCCAGGCCCTCTGGCTTTGCAGGCAAGTGCCTTTAACTGCTGAGCCATCACTCCAGTCCTGGCTGATGTTTGTGTGGGAAACATTTTATCCGCTGAGTCATCTCCCCAACTTCTCCCTCAGTTTTTAATTACTGTTTAACAATAATATAATGATAATATTGTTAAAATAATTGTTTAATTATTGTTTTAATTATTATATAACTAGTGGTGCTGGGGCTTGAACTTGAGCATGTTAGGCGAGCCTCTGTCACTGCATCCCCAGCCTTCCTCCAATTTATTTAAGCACTAGTTATGTTATTATGAACTCATGGTATTTGGTTTATCCTTTGGGTTCCAATTATACATTATTTCATCTGTTCTCATTTTTTTGTTTTATTTTGTTTTGTTTTTGTGTTTCGAGGTAGGATTTCACTCTGGCTCAGGCTGACCTGGAATTCACTATGTAGTCTCAGGCTGGCCTTGAACTCATGGTGATCCTCCTCCTTCTACCTCCAGAGTGCTGGGATTAAAGGTGTGCGCCACTGAGCCTGGCTCAGTTCTCTTATTTTTTTTTTTAATTTTTTATTTATTTATTTGAGAGCGACAGACACAGAGAGAAAGACAGATAGAAGGAGAGAGAGAATGGGCGCGCCAGGGCTTCCAGCCTCTGCAAACGAACTCCAGACGCGTGCGCCCCCTTGTGCATCTGGCTAACGTGGGACCTGGGGAACCGAGCCTTGAACCGGGGTCCTTAGGCTTCACAGGCAAGCGCTTAACTGCTAAGCCATCTCTCCAGCCCTCAGTTCTCTTATTTTTGAGCTTGGATCATTGGGTGCTCTTTCAGTTGACTCTCATTCCTTTTGGCAATGCTTGTCATTGTATTTTTACTTGAGTGTCTCCTTATTTTTGTCTCTACAAGATGCTTCAGGCTCATTTGATATATTTTTCATCCCCTAAAGTATATAATCTTTTTAAAAAATTATTTATTTTTTATTTTTAGAGAGAGAGAGAGAATTGGCGCTCCAGGGCCTCTGCCCTTGCAATTGAACTCCAGACTCTTGCACTACCTAGTGCGCATTTGCAACCTCATCTTTGTACATCTGGCTAAAATGAGATCTGGAGAGTCACACATGGGTCCTTAGACTTCGCAGGCAAGCGCCTTAACTAAGCCATCTCTCCGGCCCATAAAATATATAATCTTAAAGCACTCAGAGAACCAGTTCTTCTCTGAGGAGCCCTGGTTCCTTCGAGGATGAGATTCCAAACCAATAGAACTAGATGTGCTTTTAATTTTTAAAATTTTTTGTGGTTTTTGTTTTATTTATTATTTGCAATCAGGGAGGGAGAGAGAATGGGCATGCCAGGGCCTCTTGCCACTGCAGACAAACTCTAGATGCATGTGCCACCTTGAAGATCTGGCTTTATGTGGGTACTGGGGATTGGAATCTGGGCCTTCAGGCTTGCAAGTATCTTTAAAAAAAAAAAAAAAAATATATATATATATATATATATATATATATATACATACATATATATATATATATATATACATACATATATATATATATATATATATATATATATATATACATATATATATATATGTACACACACACACACACACACACACACACACACACATATATTAGCCTTACCTGGCAATAAACATTTTAATATTTGTTTCATTTTTATGATGACAAATGATTTTCAAGTTTATTTCCTTTTTTGTTTGTTTGCTATTTAAATACAAAGCTAAATCACAAAATAGGTACAACCAAGACATTTAATCTCACAGTTAGATGCTCCTGTTGGATCCTCCTCCAATTCTGTGACCAGGCTAGCAGGGGTGGGGGCGGGGGGTCGCAGGGAAGACTTTCTTAGGTAGCACCGTCATGAGACCAGGGGTCAAGGGCAAGGGTAGGTTCTCATACCTGGATCCATTCACATTTACCCGGCTCCCGAGCCCCATCCTTGAAGGTGAAGAGTGAGAACCAGGTCCTCCCCTAGGGAGGGAGAAGGAAGCCGCCCACTCCTGCTGTCACATGTGAGCCTTCTCCTGGTTTCCTGGCCCCTGAGCCCTGCTGGCTGCCACACACACCTGGATATTTTATTTTTATTTATTTGACAGAAAAAGAGGGAGAGAGAGAATGGGCATGCCAGGGCTGCCAGCCACTGCAAACAAACTCCAGATGCATGCACCCCTTTGTGCATCAGGCTAACGTGGGTCCTGGGGAATCAAACCTGGGTCCTTTGGCTCTGCAGGCAAATGCCTTAACCACTAAGCCATCCCTCCAGCCCCTCCTTTTTTTTGATGTAGGACTTCACTCTAGCCGAGGCTGACCTGGAATTCACTGTGTAGTCTCAGGGTGGCCTTGAACTCATGGCAATCCTCACACCTCTGCCTCCCGAGTGCTGAGATTAAAGGTGTGTGCCACCATGTCCAGCTGCAAGCAAGCATCTTAACAATCCATATCTCCAGCCCTAATTTTTAAATAATTAGTTTATTTTTATTAATAACTTCCATGATTGTAAACATATCCCATGGTAATGCCCTCCCTCCTCCTACTTTCCCCTTTGAAACTGCATTCTCCATCATATCCCCTCCCCATCTCAATCAGTCTCTCTTTTATTTTGATGTCATGATCTTTTCCTCCTATTATGATGGTCTTATGTAGGTAGTGTCAGGCACTGTGAGGTCATGGATATCCAGGCCATTTGTGTCTGGAGGAGCACGTTGTAAGGAGTCCTACCCTTCCTTTGGCTCTTACATTCTTTCTGCTGCCTCTTCCGCAATGGACCATGAGCCTTGGAAGGTGTGATAGAGATATTGCAGTGCTGAGCACTCCTCTGTCATTTCTTTCTAGCACCATGATGCCTTCTGAGTCATCCCAAGGTCACTGCCATCTGAAAAGATAAGGTTCTCTAGCCAAAAGTGAGAGTAGCATTAATATATGGGTATGAAGATTAAGAGAAGTGCTTACTGGGCAGTTTGAGGAGCATAGTATATATATTTAGCCAGACATCCAGCCCTAATTTTAAAGTTTTATTCATCTCTTTCTTTTCTCTCTCTCTCTCTATATATGGGCATGCTAGGGTACCTTGCTGCTGCAAATAATTGCTTTACATGGGTGTTGACAGGTCTTTTAAACAAGTGCCTTTAAGTGCTGAGCCATCCCCAGTCCCAGATGTGTTTTAATAATATTTTCTAAACTATATCCTGCACTTCCTTGCCTTTTTATTTATTTATTTTTTCTGAGAGTGACAGACACAGAGAGAAGGACAGATAAAGGGAGAGAGAGAGAATGGGCGCGCCAGGGCTTCCAGCCTCTGCAAACGAACTCCAGACGCGTGAGCCCCCTTGTACATCTGGCTAACGTGGGACCTGGGGAACTGAGCCTCGAACTGGGGTCCTTAGGCTTCACAGGCAAGCGTTTAACCGCTAAGCCATCTCTCCAGCCCACTTCCTTGCCTTTTGAAATATGCATGGGGCTTTGGAGTCAATAGGACCCCAATTCAAGTGTGTGGTCTGGCCCTCACAGGGCATTCTTTGGCAGCTGCTTATCTTTAATGCATTTTATATTGGTGTCTGTAAAGTGGGTTCACTGATAACATGTGCTCTGTAGGAGTGTCCTGAAGAATCAGCCAGAGAAAGAATGCACCTGAGGTACTTAGCAGAGTGACCTGGGCAGTGCCATGGACAGAGAGCTGAACCACAATTTCAGTGTTCCTTGAGGACTTGGCATTTAAGAATCAGGGATGGTTGTGCGCTGCTCACAGAGCGGAAACTGGTGCCGCAGCTTCAGCATGGTGTTCTCATCATTCCTCAGAGACACGGAACTTGGGCATGTTACAAAACATTGCCTTAAAAAAAATCAACAACATTGCCTTGTGAGGGGGTCACTAAATCCTGCTCATAAAATTGGAGTAGCCAGTTGTGGCCCATGGTCTTCCGGGTACTAGACGGCTGTTCTTTTATGCTAACTCCGTCTACGCTCAAAGACCTGCGGCAGCCTCACCTTCTCGAGGATGCTTCTTAGGTTCCAAGAAATCCTCTTTCTCTTCTTCACCTTTTTTTGCCCTCTTGTCAGCCCTATTACAGATATTACCTTTGACCTGGCATGGTGACACATGCTTCTAATCCTGGTTCTCAGGAGGTGGAGGCAGAAGGACTTAGAGTTCAAAGCCAGCCTGAGCTATACAGAGAGATGGAGGCAGGAAGGATGATTTCTCCCATAATCATTTCATAGCTTAGAGCCTTAAGGTCTTTTCCCAGTCCTCCCTCTGACCTTACCTGGAAGTACTTAATATTCTATGGCCCAGGGCTGACTTTTAATTGCGAAACCCACAACTCAAATGATTCCTGCTTCATAAAATCTAGGCAGTGTCTTTCTCCAAGGCAGAGGGAGGACCATGCTCCTCTGTAGCATGCCTGCCACTTCATACTTACCTCTTCCAAATTCCACACACAACAGGGGGCCGAAACAGTGAGGAAATGAAGGCCTGAAACAGTGGTAAGAGTTATGCAAAGAGCCAAGCTTCTTTGAACTTTGATCATTGGAAGATGTGACTTATCTCTCACAAGATTTCCTTTTAAAAATATCCTTATTAGCCGGGCGTGGTAGACCATGCCTTTAATCCCAGCACTTGGGCAGGCGAGGTAGGAGGATTGCTGAGAGTTTCAAGCCACCCTGAGACTACACAGTGAATTGCAGGACAGCCTGAGCTAGAGGGAGACCCTACCTCAAAAAACAAAACAAAACAAAATTAAATTTATTTTTGAGAGAAAGAGAAAGGGAGAGTATGAGTGCTTTAGGGCCTCTTGCCGCTGCACAGAGTCTCCAAATGCATGTGCCACTTTGTCTCACAAGATTCTTGACAAAATGCCCAGTAAGTATGGGAGCCAGGGACTAACCTGAATGTCAGTCTTGGCTCTGTTGCTGAGCAGGGACTTGAGCAAATCTCTGATCTTGTCACATAAAGCATCTCTTTCACCTTTTAATGAGGAGTGTGTGCCAAGTGATCCCCCAAAGTCCTTTTTTGCCTGTGTTATTTCTGGCATTTGTGCTTAATGGAGAGAGAAGGAAGTCCATCTCATAGACCAGGTGCTGGGTGGGATGGCTTACAGTCAAAGCATCAATTCAACCAGCTGTTATTTACGTTCATGTATGGTTAATGTGAGGTCATGTCACCAGCTATCTATTGAGGGATTTTAAAATAATTTATTGATTTATTTATTTGAGAATGACAGAGGGGGGAGGGAGATAGAATGGGAGCATCAGGGCTTCCAGCCACTGCAAATGAACTCCAGATGCATGCGCCACCTTGTACATCTGGTTTACATGGGTACTGGGGAATTGAGCCTCGAACCAGGATCCTTAGACTTTACAGGCAAGCACTTAACTGCTAAGCCATCTCTCCAGCCTGATTTTTTTTTACATAGTTAGCTCTCCAGGGGGTATAGCTCAGTGGTAGAGCATTTGACTGCATAGTAAGCTCTCTGCTTAGCACTTGGCCTAAGATATCTAATTTAGCTCTCACTTACATGTGAGTAAACAGAGACATAAATGATTTTCGTAATTTGCCCAAGGTTACACAGCTAGATGGCAGAACCACAATTCTGACCCTGACCATCTGATCCCATACCACTGTCCCCTAACCACTGTGTTTGATACAGAATCAGGTTCAGGGTTAAACCAAACTGCCTGAGTTCAAACACCAACTCTGCCACTGTGAACCTTGGGTAAGTTGCCTAACACACCTCTTCTGGGGCTTGCCATGACTCTTTAGAATGGGCTATTAGTGGTACCCACCTGAGGTGAGGATAAAGAGTTTGCCAGGCAATGTGCTTAGAAGAAGGCATGATGGAACATAGCGAGGCCTATGCCAGTGCTCGTGGCTGCTGCTGTTAACCTGCACCAGCTGTGGGGAGCACAGGCCAGGAGGATGAAGAGATAGCTTCTGCCAGGATTTCAAAGCAGCATGGAGTATTTGGGCAAAGGGAATCTGCTGTGTTCAGCACACCAGTGCAAATGGGGGAAAGAGGCTAGACAGATATGCCAGAGGCCGACCCCGGGGGTTGGGGGGGGGTGCTGAGTGCCAGGCCCCTCTGATGGTGTGTCTCACGGGTTGTGGCCGGCCCCCTAGAAGGAGCTGTTCTGTTAACGCGCTTCCGTGCTCCCTCCATGGGCAGGGATGCCCCTAGCCTGCGACATCCTCATCGTCTACAACACGGACGCCGAGGAATGGTGCCAGTATCTGCAGGACCTTTTCCTGGCCAGCCGGCAAGTCCGCAGCCAAAAGATGCTGACCTACGAGCTGGGCCCCGACGCCTCCTTCTCGGCCGAGGACCTGCGCGTGTTCCAGGGCGCGCGCTGCGTGCTGCTGCTGCTGTCTGCGGGGCTGCTCCCCGCGCTGTCCCGGCCCGGCCTGCTGCCCGCGCTGCAGCGAGCCTTCCAGAGCCCGCAGCGCCTCGTGCGGCTGCTCTGCGGCGTGCAGCCCGGCCGCGAGGACTTCCTGGCCTTCTTTCCCAACTGGGACCACTGGCAGGAGCTCACCTGTGACGACGAGCCCGAGACGTACCTGGCAGCAGTGAGGAAGGCCATTTCTGAAGGTAAGGGTTCCTGCTGAGATAAACTTAAGAAGTGCGGAGCCAGGCCTTAAATTTCAGCATCTTTTCAGGTGAACACTGGTCACTTATGTTGCAAAAGGAGGGCAGGGTCTGGAGACATGGCTTAGCGGTTAAGGCGTTTGCTTGCAAAGCCAAAGGACCCAGGGTCAACTCCCCAGGGCCCACGTAAGCTACATGCACAAGGGGGCTGACGCATCTGGAGTTCATTTGCGGTGGCTGAAGGCCCTGGCGTGCCCATTCTCTGTCTCTCTCTCTCTCTCTCTCTCTCTACCTGCCTATTTCTCTCCCTTTCTCAAATAAATAAATACAATAATTTTTTTAAAGGAGGACAGGGCAATTATGTTAAGCGACCTGGTCATGGGCTGGGGTTAGCTTAGGGGTAAAACAGTTGTCTAGCATGGGCAAGGCCCTGTGTTCCATAACGAGAGTAAAGACCTGCTCACATTCCTTGTTTTAGAGCAGTGGGATCCTGGAATGGGATGGGTCTCATGAATGGCAAGAGAAGGCTTTTTTCTGTGTTCTGTGTTAGGTAAGAGCCTTCTTTCTAGACTTTTCTATGCTTTGGAAGGCACAGGACTCAGGTTCCTGCCGAGTGCACAGGAGTGGGAGGGGATGGCAGTTATGTGAAGATCACGGCTGCTAGCCCTCCTGCCTGGATGTTACTTCTAGTTTATCCTCATGTGAACTTGACGGTTTTGCTTTTGGACGACATATTTATAGGAAGACAGCCCTTTTCTGTTACTGGTGGTCTCTGGGTGTTTCCAGGTTCTTGGCGCCTTATTCAAAGAATCTGAAAACACGCACAGAAGTTAAAGCGGCAAGAAGCTTTGTTAAGATAAGAGCAAAGCCATACATTGCCAAGAGGAGTCCAGGAGAAGGAGGGGTCAGTTGCTAGGGTTGGAGTTTGGGTGGTGCTCTGGTTTGATTGACAACTTTGGGTTATGTAACCTCTTCTCTACTGTGCATGCACCTTTCCATGACACATCTTCTAAAAATCATGGCATACCTACATACCAGGCATAATGGTGCACACCTTTAATGCCAGCACTCTGGAGGCAGAGGTAGGAGGATCGCTGTGCGTTCAAGGCCAGCCTGAGACTACATAGTGAATTTCAGGCCAGCTTGGTGAGTAAGATCCTACCTCAAAAAACCAACCAAACAAACAAAAAAACACACCTAAAAATCATATGTATGCCCAAATTACGCATAGGCCTAAGATGGTAAACAGGGGTATTTTGCTAAAAGTTTAAGGACACAGTTTGCCTTACTGTACATGCATCCAAAACCAGTTTAGACTGGAAGGACCCTTCAGTTTTGATCCTGGATAAAGTGAAGAACATATGTGAATAGAAACCATTCACAAATAATAGGTACTAAGTAAGGTACTATTTTATTGTGTAGAGTGGGGTATACTTGCACCTCAAAGCAGGTGTGTGGGGGGGGGGGCCATGTTGCCAGCAGGTTGCTCGAATGTTTTGTGAGAAAGGGGGTGTGTTTATTGACAAAGCCAGACAGTTTCTGGATTGCTAGTGTATCCCTGTGCCTGCCTGCCTGGCTCACTTTCATTTCCCACCGGCCTAGCGTCTGTCTTTCATACTGCTTCTTTTTAAGGTAGGAACCCTTTCTGCACTGTTGGTGACTTCAGCAGGCCCCAGGAAATATGACACACACACACACACGCACACACACACACACTCTCTGCTTAACAGTAGCGGAAGGTGTCTGATGGGATGCAGGTGACAGCTTCTCTTCCACTTTACCTTTCTTTTGAGGCCTTACTGTGGGCTACAAGCAGGCTCTGCATCTATCTTTTGTTTTCTTGCCATTTAAGATCTTACATACATGGTACCAAGCAAGAAGCCTAGAAAATTATGAGCACAATTTAATTGTGTCTCAGTCACTTCTGGTGTAGCTTGTGCATGAATTTAGCTCGTCCAAGTCAATCCCATCTGATGATCTGAACCAACAATTTACCAATTCTAAGATTGGTCTGGTAGTACAGGCCTATAATCCCAGCTATGGGGGACGTTGAGGCAGGAGGATCAGAAGTTCAAGGTCTTCCTGAGCTACAGAATGAGTTCAAGATCATCCTTGGACAACTTAATGATACCCTGTGTTAAAAAAAAAAAGTGAGAATGGGCTGGAGGGATTGCTTAGTGGTTAAGGCATTTGCCTGCAAAGCCAAAGGACCCAAGTTTGATTCTCCAGGACCCATATTAGCCAGATGCAAGGGGGCGCCACATCTGGAGTTCATTTGCAGTGGCTGGAGGCACTGGCACTGCCCATTCTCTCTCTCTCCCTCTTTCTCTGTCAAATAAATAAATGAATAAAAATAAGATTTTTTAAAAATTTTTATTTATTTATTTATTTGAGAGCGACAGACAGACAGAAAGACAGATAGGGGAAGAGAGAGAGAATGGGCGCGCCAGGGCTTCCAGCCTCTGCAAACGAACTCCAGACGCGTGCGCCCCCTTGTGCATTTGGCTAACGTGGGACCTGGGGAACTGAGCCTCGAACCGGGGTCCTTAGGCTTCACAGGCAAGTGCTTAACCGCTAAGCCATCTCTCCAGCCCAAAAAAATAAGATATTTTTAAAAAGCGAGAAGAGGGCTGAAGACATAAGTCAGTGTTAGAGCACTTCCCTACTGTGTGTGAGGCCATAGGTTCAATCCCCAGTTCTGAAAAAATATTAATTATCAGTGATCTTAGAATGATAATGTAGCCCTCCAATGCCTTTTATCCCAGGAATAAGGCATGGTAAAACAAATGAATTGTGACCAGGTCTCTTAACACTATTATAAGTGAGCCCTGTTCCACTTTGTAGTAGAAGTGACTGCTGTTAATGCAAAAGATGGCTTACCTGAAATGCATGGGACCTAGATTAGTGATTTTTCTAGAGTTTACTCATCTTTACTTTGCAAGAACAAAAAAACATAATTCAGATGTGCATGGTTGCATTTCATTGCTCACAAGGAGTTATGAGCCAGCCAAACTTACAAAGACCTGAGAGACACACAGGGTCTTCCTGTGGATGAGTTTATGTCATTGCAGCAATTCGTTATGATCTCATGGCAAGCCACTTCAACCCACCAGTCCATCATCCAGACCTCCCTGAAGTATTGTCTCAGACTACTTATGCTAACAGTGACTGTTCTAGAAAATATCATGATGGTGATATTTTTATTTATTTATTTATTTGAGAGAGAGAGAGACAATATGGATGCACCAGGGCCTCTAGCCATTGCAAACAAGCTCCAAACACATGTGCCACTATGTGCATCTGGTTTACATGGGTTCTGGGGAATCAAACGTGGATCCTTAGGTTTCTCAGGCAGGTGCCTTAACTGCTAAGCCATCTTTCTAGCCCCGGTGGTGATATTTTAAAAATTAGTAAAGGGGATTGGAGGGATGGCTTAGCAGTTAAGTCATTTGCCTGCAAAATCAAAGGACCCAGGTTTGATTCCCCAGGAATCACAGGATGCACAAGGTGGCACATATATCTGGAGTTTGTTTGCAGTGGCTGGAGGCACCCATTCTCTCTCCCTCTTTCTCTCTGTCAAATAAATAAATAAAAACAAAATATTTTTTAAAAATTAATAAAGGGCTGAAGAGAAGCTCAGTGCTGAAGTCCATGCTCAGCATGCTTAGGGCCCATGGTTCAATCCTCAGCATGGAAAAAAAAATAATTTTTTTATTTTTTGGTTTTTGAGGGTCTTTCTCTAGCCCAGGCTGACCTGGAATTCACTATGTAGTCTCAGGGTGGACTCTAACTCATGACATCCTCCCACCTCTGCCTGCTGAGTGCTGGGATTACAGGCGTGCGCCACCACTCCCAGCAACAGGATTCTTTCATATATTATCTGACTGTATCCAGCAATTCAGTATCTGAGTAAATCGGTCTCCTCTGACAGGTTATTTGTTATTACAGACTCTGGCTCAGTATGCTGTGAGGCTTTAGCATCCAGTGTTTCAGAAAATGAAATATTTCACCATGGTGTTTCTGTTCTGGGATCAAATAACCTCTTATCAGAAAGGGATGTTTTTAAGTGAGAGACTAAAATAAGCTGCTTAGTCAGGAATCCAAAGTTCAGAATCAATGGGTGTGGGAGCATATAGAATTATAGAAATGAGGGTGGAAACTCAGATCACAGGTGGTCACACATAGTCAGTTATACTTGAGTTTGGTATTCACTGTCTGCATAAGTGCTTCTCAAGTTCTCATGTGCATAGAAGGACCTGGACGCTTGTCACTATGCACCTTCGGGCCCAAGGTCTGGTTAGGGCCCAAGATTCTGTCCTTCTAAGAGGCTCCCAGGTGATGCTGTTCCTGAGGCTCCAGGGCTGACACCCTCAGGTCACTGTCATCTCATGCATGCTGCACCTTTTCAGGTCGTTGCTTGTCTAGAAGTGGGGACAGTGTCACATCAGGGCAGCTCCTGGTCACCGGCTGGTGTGGGCATAAAGCTAGGCTGGTGTTTGGTGGTTATGCCATTAGTCTTCAGCATAGAGCCCTGATACCCTCCTCCTCTTGCCACGAGTACATTCATTCTGACAAATTTTAACCTCTTAGCTTTCCAGATGTAAATGGTCCATACACTGAGCCTTACCCTTTCTTCGTTTAGTAATCGACCATTTTTCCTATTTCCTGAAGCATGGGCTGTAGGCTTCATGCTGTCTCCCACACCACTCTCCAGATCTGGCCGCCGCTGTAAGATTGAAGAGATGCATTCATTCGAGTGTTCAGTGTGTTGGAGCAGCCAGCTTATCTTCCAGCGTCTTCCTCTGTAGAGTGATGGGATTGGACTACATTATTTGGAAGGTTGTTTTTCCCCAGAACCCTGTGCTGTTATACATCACTGTAAGCGTGCTAAGAAGATGGCAAATTACGCCAAACTTTTCAGCTGGTTCGGTTTGGTGCCTCAGGTCTGCAGTGATGAGTAGCAGTGAATGGGAAACTGTACTATTGTTCTAAGTTTTTTCAGCCTTGTTGGATGATTATTTTCAAATAAGGAAGTGAGAAAACCCCAGGTTCAGCACAGCAATTATTTCCTCTTTTTACTGGAGTTCTATTCTTTGCTGCAAATCTCACTGGAATACAGAAATAGCTTCTGTGAGACGATGTGGGAAAAGACTCGGTGGGTGATATTGAGCTTTATTTCAAAAGTCCTCGTGTGTGCGTGCGTGTGCATACGTAGTCCTGTGTGCACTCTGAGTGTGGCAGGAAGCACCAGAGCTACTCCTCTCGCTTTGTTTAGCATTGCATTGCTGCGGTGATGGTGTTTCCCTCTTCATTTGCGTTATGTTCGGCCTGTCTCCCCACCGCCTCAGATGCCCTCTGTATTTCAGGATGTCTGATGGTACCTACAATGATAATGTATTTCCCCTTTGGTTCCCATGGGAAACTTTCAGGGGATTGTGTGTACATCTGGCCTCTCTTTGTTGATATTAACACTCTAATGTTAACATTAAACTGGAGTTTAAAAGAAAATAAGGATATTTTCAAATATTTTTAGTTAAACAAGTAGTTCTAATTCATTTTTCCTAAATTTACTTGCCACTTTTCCCAGTTTTGTGGAGGTATAATTGACAAATAAAAATTGAATATAACCAAGGTAGAGCATATGATACTTAATATATACACTGCAGACTCATTAATGATCAAATTAATTAACACATCTATCACCATACATAGTTACCATTGTATGTGTGGTGAGAACTCTTAGCAGGTTTCAAGTAAACAGTGTGGTCTAGTAAGTAGAGCCCCATGTTGTACACTAGATTTCCAGAGTTTAGTCATTCCAAAACTGATGTGTGAGTCCCCTGATGGACCTCCTTCTCTCTTCCTGCCCCTCTCCTAGCCCTGCTAACCACAGGCTACTCTCTACTTCTACGAGTCTGACTTTTTGAGATTTCACATGTGAAGAAAATTATATAGTACTTGTCTTTCTGTACCTGGTTTATGACACATAATAATCCTTTGGGTTTAACCCCGTTGGTCCAAATGGAGAGGGTTTCCTACTGTTTTATGGCCAAGAAATATTCCTTTATATATATATATTTTCAAATTTAAAAAATAGAGTAGTGTAGGTGCATCACAATGCTTCAAAAATACTTGCAGTTTCATTATAATTTCCCCCTTTTAAAAAATAATGATGAAGGGCTGGAGAGATGGCTTAGCGGTTAAGCGCTTGCCTGTGAAGCCTAAAGACCCCGGTTCGAGGCTCGGTTCCCCAGGTCCCACGTTAGCCAGATGCACAAGGGGGCGCATGCGTCTGGAGTTCGTTTGCAGTGGCTGGAAGCCCTGGCGTGCCCATTCTCAATCTCCCTCTCTCTGTCTCTTTCTCTCTCTCTATCACTCTCAAATAAATTAATAAAAAAAATAATAATGATGAAGACAACCTTTATGTATGTACCTGGTGCCTGACTTTTTGTGAAGCTCTGTGTATTTCCCCGGGGTCATTCTGTGTCTGTAGCTCCCAAAGACAGAGTGGCTAGCCTGCTCTTCACACCTTCCCCATGGCTTTATTGTAGGTTTTATTGTTGCCCCCCTCTTTTAAAATTTCCCTTTCTGCCAGGCTCAGTTTGTTATGTGTGTGGTTTTTCTTGCAAAGGCACTCATAACGTTGCTCACACCCTCTTCCTATGGGAGAGCTAGTAATAACATGAGCGGTTTTTATGAAAGTTACTATGCAAAATGCATTCGGCATTTTATATGTGTCCCCACCACACACACGTCAATGGACAGATAGCCTTATTGCCATTTCACAGATGCGAAAATGGAGGTCCAGGAGGCTAAATGGCTGTGTTAGGACTGGGGCAGCTCGTTCTGGAACCTCCAGCCATCAGGCTCTAGAGTGTTTTTCCTTCTTCCTTCCTTGCTTTTCTTGTCTTCCCTCACGATCCTGCTTTTTCGTGTTTAGACCAAGAACAAAGCAATCTCCTGCAAGAAAGTGGAGAAGAGAAAAAACAGGGCTGTCCTGAGTCCTTCAGCCCAAATTCCCAGGCCAGGCTAGGCACTGGCAGAGCCCTTGACCTTTGTGTACAGGGCAGGTGCCTGGGCCCCACCCCTGACTGACTAAACCAAAATCTCTGGGGTTAGCTCTGCCATTCAAATTTCAGCATGCCTCTGCCATTGGTTCAGCAGCCAAGTCCGAGCTCTGCTTCAGGCCTGGCATCCTTTTGTTCATTTTCTGGTTTGAGGAGCCAGCAGCAGCTCGGGCCCTGAGGGCTGCTGTGTGCAGGTCACGGGGCAGTGGTCCCAGGGGTGCGGAGCTTGGTCCTGACTGCAGTCACAGACAGCAGCGGCCCTTAGAGCCAGGAAGGGCATCAGATCCTCTCAGCAAAGAGGAAGTCGCTGTGCTCTGCCTGTGGTGGCCTTGTGGATGGTGAGTTGTGGGTGACTTCTGGGGTGCCTCATGGAGATGGAGTCGAGGAGCTGGCCTTGGATTTCTTGAACTGGGCACCTCTTGTCCCCCTGCCCTCCTCCCGCCTGTGGCTGTGGACTGCCGGGCAGGTTCCTGGTGTGCTTGGCTCCTCACAGCCTCCTTAAATGTCCCCTGCTGCTGGGGACTGTAACTGTAACTGCTTGATAGTTTCCCTTTTGAAATGATCGGAGCTTTGGGAAGGGATGGTGAAATCTTTCCGGTATCACTAAAAAGCTACAGACTGTCCAAGAGTCATTAGGATTTCCCCTGCCACGTCCCCTGGCTGTCCTACAGAACCAGGTGGACCTTTCACTCTCCTAATTGTGCAGCCCACTGCCAGCTGCACCTGATCGATTCATGAGGACTTCTGACGCCCGCGGTAGAGTTTGGTTCCCGTGGACTTTTTCCAGTCCCCGGGATGACAGATTCCCCACAAAGCTGTGAACTCCAGGTGAACTTGACCACCCTTCTGCTTGATCAGCCCAGTGATGGTCTTCTGTTCCTCACTCACCTTAAGATTTTTTGTGTTCCCTCAGAGAACGTGTCTCTGAGTCCTTTTGGCCAACGGCTTGGTGGGCTGCAGTAGGAAAGGCAAAATACCCAAAGCTTTTCACCTGGTTTGCTCCAGTTCCCCAAGGTCCGCAGCAATGTAGAGCGGGGTGTGGGAGACTGCACTGTTCTGTTTTGGACATGCCAAAGTCTCCACTCGGATGAGAACCTCAACTTTCCACTTGTCTGTGCAAATTTACTAACGTGTGGGAATGGAATCATTAGACATGGGAATTTTATTGGTTAATTTCTTACTATGTTGTTTCAGTTTTGTCTTTACATTTTACTTCTGACTCGATATGAATATTAGAGCTCAAGAGGGACCTGGCACCTTAGCCTTGAAAAACCCTTTTACACACAGCTCTTCATTTGATCCGTGTAGTTTTTCTATGAAGCTGATGTTAGTATTACCTCTGTCCCAGAGCTGATCAGACGAGGCTCACACAGGTTTAATGACTTGCTGAAGATCACATAGCCACTTTTACATCGGTGCTTGTGGCTTGTGGTCCAGGGTCTAGTCACTGCCTTGTTGAGCTGGCAAGGCAACCTTTCATTTGATGGGTGTTCATTAGGTATCTAATGTTCTCGAGGCTTTGTGCTGGGGGCTGGGATAGAGCAAGGAAAGACAGACGCAGTTATGCTGCAATAGTACTGACGTTCTAGTGTGCCAAAATTTATTGAGGGAAAGAATTAGGACATAGAAAAGTATGTGTAATGTAATGTTATTTAGGTGTGGTTAAAAACATAATGTGTCTGCATCAATTTGTTGCTGGGAAGGTGCACAAGAAACTGTTGACAGTGTTTAGTTTGGGGAGACAGCAGACAGCAGGCATTTTGAACTTTTGTTGTAGACATGTCATGAGCATTTACTTTTTTTTTTTTTTTTGGAGGTAGGGTTTCACTCTAGTCCAGGCTGACCTGGAATTCACTATGGAGTCTCAGGGTGGCCTCGAACTCACAGTGATCCTCCTACCTCTGCCTCCCAAGTGCTGGGGTTAAAGGCATGCACCACCATGCCCGGCGAGCATTTACATTTTAACTGCATTTTTTTTTTTTTTAAGTAGGATATCTCACTTTAGCTTAGACTGATCTGTAACTCACTCTGTAGCTCCAGGACAGCCTCGAACTCACAGATCCTCCTATCTCAGCCTCAGAGTGCTGGGATTAAAGGTGCGCACCGCCATGCCTGGCCCAGTTTCATTTTTCTATGTTCATGATTTCCTTTCAGCCAGGAATCTCATATATATATATATATTTTATTTATTTGAGAGTGACAGAGAGAGAAAGAGGCAGATAGAGAGAATGGGCGCGCCAGTGACCTCCAGCCACTGCAAACAAATTCCAGATGCGTGCGCCCCCTTGTGCATCTGGCTAACGTGGGTCCTGGGGAATTGAGCCTCGAACCGGGGTCCTTAGGCTTCACAGGCAAGTGCTTAACTGCTAAGCCATCTCTCCAGCCCCAGCCAGGAATCTTTAAAAGAAAAACAAATGATGGAGTCCTTGGGATTTTATGGATGTTCAGCCAGGTGTTGGGCACGTGCCCTGCTACTGCAAGTAGGTTGAACTGCAGGGTAAGTTGCTTGTGAAACTCCTCGGCATTTCCCCCTGCCTTCTTTAGGCTGCATTTGTGGTAAGGGAGGTGACATGTAGTGGTTGGGGTTATTGCTGTGATGTCTGCACTGTCACTCACTTGGTGTGACCTACTGCCTGTAAAGAGGGAACAGCTTCTGATCAAGAAGTCTTACTCTTATTCACGTCAACCAGAATTTGACTCTTGTCAGACTTGGACTGATGTCTGCTTAGGTTATTATAGTCTGTATGAGGATCAGTAGGAGAATATGGGTGTATATTTCACACATAGCTACTCTAGATCTGTTTTTGTTCTCTTTAAAATGCTGGAGGGAGTTGACATCTCAGCCTTTTTTTTTTTTTTTTTTTTTTTTGGTTTTTTGAGGTAGCATCTCACTCTGGCCCAGACTGACCTGGAATTCACTATAGAGTCTCAGGGTGGCCTTGAACTCATGGCGATCCTCCTACCTCTGCCTCCCGAGTGCTGGGATTAAAGGCGTGCGCCACCACGCCCGGCTTCAGACTTTTTTTTAGACATGAGAGCCCATGATTTTACAGACCATGGGATTTTACATACCTTGCATTTTGTTGCTGAGACTCAACCTGAGGATTTTCTAAATCCTATCAAGTGCTTATAGTACATCTGTTCCAACTCACAAGAGTTCTAAGCTTCAAATGACTTTTTTTTTTTTTTCGAGGTAGGGTTTTATTCTAACCCAAGCTGATCTGGAATTCACTATATAGTCTCAGGGTGGCCTCAAACTCATGATGATTCTCCCACCTCAGCTTCCCAAGTACTAGGATTAAAACTAGGATTAAAGGTGTGTGCCACCACACCCAGCTAGCTTCTCTCTCCCTTCCTCCATCCTTCTCTCCCTCCCTTTCTTCTTGAGGCAAGCTCAACAGACTGGGCTTTTTTTTTTTTTAAAATATTTATTTATTTGACAGAAAGAGAGAGAGAGAGAGAGAGAGAGAAGGAGGGAGGGAGAGAATGGGCACACCAAGGCCTCCAGCTACTGCACACGAACTCCAGATGCATGTGCCTCCTTGCACATCTGGCTAAAGTGGGTTCTGGGGAATGGAACCTGGGTCCTTTGGCTTTACAGGTGAAATGCCTTTACTGCTAAGCCATTCCTCCAGCCCCAGACTGGCCTTTTTTAAATAAGAGAGAGAGAGAAAGAGCATGCCAGGGCCTCCAGCCACTGTAATCTAATTCCAAATGTGTGCGTCACCTTGTGCACAAGAGCAGCCTTGAGTATATGTCGCTTTGTGCATCTGGCTTATGTGGGATCTGGGGAGTCAAACATTGGTCCTTAGGCTTCTCAGGCAAGTGCCTTAAGTGCTAAGTCATCTCTCCAGCTCCTCCTTCACATAGCTTCTTAATAATAACTTCCATGGACATTAGCTCAAGTTCAGTCTTAGAAGAATCTGACATTATACTTTTGTATTTGCAGGGGTGATAGGACTATGTACTTAACATTTTTCCTGTATTGTTTTAATGGTCTTCATGAAGATGTTAGTTCATAGGAAGATAATGGGATACAGGGAAATAAGGGCAGGTAAGCATGACAGAAAGGTCTGCTTGTTTTCCTACTATTGCAGGATGTTGCTATAGCTTTACAATTTAGTTTCCACCAGCTATTCACATGGCTGAGAGTACATTTGAGATGGCCTAGAAAATGGGATGGTTTAAAAATGTAATGACTTTTGATCTGCCCATACAGAGAAATTATTGAAACTACAATAATCTTGCTATATGGACTTTGGGGCAGAAAATTGCCTAGTTTAGCCAGTTTGGTAAAATGTAGACTTAAACAAAAGATGGGTTGCTTTTCAAGATACAGAAAAATGAACAAAATCAGTAACAGCTGGGCATGGTGGCTCAAGCCTTCAATCCCAGAATTTGGAAGGCAGAGGTAGGAGGACCACCATGAGTTCAAGGCCAGCCTGGGACTACAGAGTGAGTTCCAGGTCAGCCTGGGCTAGAGTGAGATTCTTCCTCTAAAAAAACAAACCAGAAAAATAAAAAAATAAAGTCGACTCTTCTATAGGAATAAAGAGACTTTTTGAGACTTTTTTATTTTTACTTTTCCATGTGGAAAATTACTGTTGTGTACTGATGTTTTATACAGGTAGGTGTCTGGTAAATGGTGAGTGGGTGGATGACTGGAGAGTTGTTGTCCATTTATAGTGCTCTTGGTTTCATGTTGAATGCCTCAGTCGGAGAAAACAAGATGTCACTCCAGTGAGCATACTTTTATTTTTATTTTTATTTATTTATTTGAGAGAAACAGACAGACAGAGAAAAAGAGGCAGAGAGAGTGAGAATGGGCTTGCCAAGACCTCCAGCCACTGCAAATGAACTCTAGACATGTGCGCCACCTTGTGCATCTGGCTTATGTGGGTCCTGGGGAATCGAGCCTCGAACCGAGGTCCTTAGGCTTCACAGACAAGCACTTAACTGCTAAGCCATCTCTCCAGCCCCGAGCATACTTTTTACGATAGAACAAGTTTGTCTTAGATCAGGTAGTCAGGGTGTTTATAATGCTGCCCAAAAGGCTTCAAGGTCATTCAAAGCAAGACAAGTCTGTGCAGTATACTTATTTGATCCTGGGTCTATATGTAAACATGTAGGACAACCTATCCCCTAAAAGAATGGAGTATGTCTTATTTTTTTACCCCCTTGGATGTGTGGTTTATTTGTAGCAGATATTAAGCTTAGGGTGTGTCTGTTTTTGAACTAGATCATGAAAGTGAAGAATCTTTAGCTTGGAAGAAACCTCTAGAAATGGCCTAGTGGGGCTGGAGAGATGGCTTAGCGGTTAAGCGCTTGCCTGTGAAGCCTAAGGACCCTTGTTCAAGGCTTGATTGCCCAGGACCCACGTTAGCCAGATGCATTAGATGGTGCATGCATCTGGAGTTTGTTTGCAGTGGCTGGAGGCCCTGGTGCGCCCATTCTCTCTCTCTATCTGCCTCTTTCTCTCTCTGTCTGTCCCTCTCAAATAAATAAAAATAAGCAAAATTCAATGGCCTAGTCCTTTTGGGAATTCCTTTTCTGAGGTTACATCACCTGGATGTCTGCATCTTCTCCATCACCTTGACAAGGTTAGAACTATACTAGATCCGTGAAGAAGAGTTTAAAATACTGCCAGAGAGCTTGCATGTTTTGTCCACCACAATACTAGTTTTACAACTGGCCTGCCTGCTTTTTCTCTAACATCCGATAACACAGGAAATAGAGGAGGAGGCTGATGATGAAATGAAAATGCTCTACTTTTAAATTAGACTAAAATAACTTTCCATTTATACGCACAGCTAATGCTGGAGGCTGTAGCTCTATTAAAAGCTTGCAATCAATAGGGCATACATCAACACTACCAGAATTAGCTGTTGACTTGGTTTGTTGAGTATGTCAACTGCGAGAAAACATTTCTGTTTCAGGATATAGAATTTAATGTTCCAAACTAAACTGATCTATTACCTGTTTGACCAAGGTCCTCCTCTTTATTGCTTGTCCAAGCCTTGGTTTGTTGTCAGAGGCCTCCAGATATGATTATAAAAGTACATTTTTTTCTGAAGTTTTTAAGGAAAATATAAGGCTGAGAGAATTGGTCAGGAACTTGGCAGCCTAAATGTTTATTTTTGCTTTGAAGTCATCTTGAATTCATAGTCCCTGTAGGTTATAGAAATCCTTTAATGTTACTTTGTCTCAATTCTTTTTATGGTTAAAGTTGTTTAACACTCTGAGAGCCATCTAGCTTTAGTTTCTAATGGGAAAACTGAAGGGAGCCACAGAGCCAAAAGATGGGAATATAAAATATGACCACCAGAAAAGGAAACTTGGGGATCACCTAGCCCAGTCCATTTAGTTTAAAACAAATAAAGTAGGATGGAGAGGGAGGAATTAGATGCTTTGCTCCTTCTTAGAGCTAGTAGCAGAGAGGAGATGGCTTAAGTTTATCTACAACAGGTATTTATTGTCCTTTATGGAGTGCTTGTTGTAGATGAGGCACTGGGTGAGATCTAGGAGAACTCAAAGTGAGATTCAGCCCCTGCCCTTGTGGAGGTTTATTCTGCTGTGTCCTGTGATTCACCAGGGCCAGGACCCTTGAGGGTTATGAAGAAGAAACCAGAAGAACTTCCTTTGAATCATAAAGGGGACCTGACATTCCTAGACATCCCTTCACTAGGTCCTTATAGCTTCCACTAAAGGAAGAATGACCATCCTGAACGTCCATCTGAGAAAAGAGGGAAAGGCCTAGCTTGCAGCTATCATACATGTTTTGCTCCTGGTCATCAAGGTAACGTCAAGCTCAAGGACAACCCCACATTTCAGGCAGTGAGTCATTTTCTCAGAGCAGTGATTATGACTGTGTACAATTTTAGGGTGGCATTGTTCAAGCAGTCATTTGTGAAGTTCGCCCAGCTTTCCAGACACCGGTAATGCTGATGTGTGACTATTGATGTATTCCCACAATTTGAAAGCCTCACACTCTGCTTCATCTACGTGTACGTTGGTTGGAAAGGTGAACCAAAGATTAAGTTGAAAATTAGTAAGGATCAATATAAAATCCTGCTTGGGATCCAAGAAAATAATTGAACTGTTGTCTAGAAATAGGCTACAAGGATATATGTTTCAAGATCAGCATTTGTAGGAACTAGTGGTTTTAAGTGAAGGCAAATTAAGCAAAAGTCACTAGGCGTGGTGGTGCACACCTTTAATCCTAGCATTCTGGAGGCAGAGGTAGGAGGATCGCTGTGTTCGAGGCCACCCTGAGACTACATAGTGAATTCCAGGTCAGCCTGGGTTAGAGTGAGACCCTACTTCAAAAAAAAAAATGAAAAATTAAGCAAAAATCGAAAGAACAATGTCACTTCTAAAAGAACAAATACCACAGAAAGGCTTAGGAACAGAAGTTTTGATATTAGAGAAGCTCCTTCCCTGCTCTCAATCAGTCAGTTTACCTGGAGAAGTAGGAAACTAGCCAACAAATACATCCATCCAGCCAGCCATGAACTCATCCGCCCATCCATGTACGTGACCATCCATCCACCCACCCTCCATTCATCTACTCATACATCTATCCACCTACTCACCTACTAATCCACCCACGTGTCCATTCATTGGCTCACTTATTTACTCCTTTTGTTTACTATCCTTGTAATAGAATATAAAGCTCAGGAGAGAAAAAAAAAAAAAAAAAAAAACCAGAAGCAAGCTGGGCATGGTGGCATACACCTTTAATCCCAGCACTTGGGAGGCAGAGGTAAGAGGATTGCCATGAGTTCGAGGCCATCCTGAGACTACATAGTGAATTCCAGGTCAGCTTGGTTTATAGTGACACTCTACTTCAAAAATCCGAGAAAAAAAAAATCCAGAAACAAATAAAAATATAGCAAATGATAAAAAATTATAAGGACATTTACTTTTAAAAAGTAAGACAAAAATTAAGATTTATATGGTCTTAATTGTAACTTACACAATATGCTAATTATTAAGTCCCATAAAGACTGAACTAATTGTTTACTGGGTTTTGTGGTTTAGGGCTAAGCACATTTTCTTAATAGGATTTTATGCTAGAACAATATAATTTTTCTTAGCTCACATTCATTTGTTTATTTAATATTTTTTTTGAGGTGAGGTTTCACTCGAGTCCAGGCTGACTTGGAATTCATTGTGGCCTCAAAGGGTGGCCTCAAACTCATGGCGATCCTCCTACCTCTGCCTCCCGAGGGCTAGGATTAAAGGCGTGCGCCACCATGCCTGGCTTTCTGTGATTTTGAGGCAGGATCTCACGCTAGCCTAGGCCAGCCTCAGACTCACTCTGTGGCTCAGCTTGGCCTTGAACTCAGCCTCCCTCTTATTTTAGCCTCCCTCATAAGTGCTAAGATTACAGGCGTGAGCCACCATGCCTGACTTACTTATAGCTTTATTAAAATATAATTCACAACTCATGTAACTTTCACAATTTCACAAAACTTACCTCTTTATCATTGTGCATTCTTACCACTACCTTTTTTTAAATTTTTATTTATTTATTTGATAGAGCACAAGAGAGAATGAGGCAGTCACAGAGCGAGAGCAAGAATGAGAGAGAGAATGGGAGTATCAGGGTCTCCACCCACTGCAAACGAACTTCAGACGCATGAGCCACCTTGTGCATCTGGCTTATGTGGGTCCTCGGGAATTGAACCAAGGTCCTTTGGCTTTGCAGGCAAATGCCTTAACTGCTAAACCATCTCTGTAGCCCTTTTTCCCTTTTTCTTCTTCCTTTTTTTTTTTTTGGTTTTTCAAGGTAGGGTCTCACTGTGTTCCAGGCTGACCTATAATTAACTATGTAGTCTCAGGGTGGCCTCGAACTCACTGCAATCCTCCTACCTCTGCCTCCCGAGTGCTGGGATTAAAGGCGTGCACCACCATGCTCAGCTTTCTTCTCCTCTTCCTCCTCTTCCTCCTTCTTCTTTTTTAAATACTTTATTTGTTTGAGAGAGGGAGAGAGGGAGAAAGAGGCAGAGAAAGAGAATGGGTGCACCAGGGCCTCCAGCCACTGCACTGCATATGAACTCCAAACACATGCACTGCCTTGTGCAGCTGGTTTATGTGGGTCCTAGGGAGTTGAACCTGGGTCCTTTGGCTTTGCAGGCAAGTACCTTAACTGCTAAGCCATCTCTCCAGCCCTCTTCTTTTTAGTTTTGGTTTGGTTTTGAGATAACATCTTTATATATAACCTAGGCTGGTCTTGGACTCTTTTTTATTCATTTAATGGATATGTATATGTATGTGTATATATATATATATATATATATATATATATATATATATATATATATATCTATCTGTCTGTCTGTCTGTCTATCTATCTATCTATCTATCTATCTATCTATCTATCTATCTATTTATCTATCGAGAGAGAATGGACATACCAGGGCCTATAGCCACTGCAAATGAACTCCAGATGCATGTGTCACCTTGTGTATCTGGTTTTACGTGGGTCCTGGAGAATCCAACCTGGGTCCTTAGGCTTTCAAAGTAAGCACCTTAACTGCTAAGCCATTTCTTCAGCCCAGGTTTAAAAAAATTTTTTTTAAAAATTTATCTATTTGCAAGCAGAGAGAGAGAATGGGTGTACCAGGGCCTCCAGCACTGCAAACAAATTCCAGATGCATGTGTTACTTTGTGCATCTGGCTCTACATGGGTACCGGGGAACTGAGCCAGGGTCATTAGGCTTTGAAGGCCAAGTGCCTTAACTGCTGAGCCATCTCTAGTCCCTGGCCTTGAACTCTTGATCCTCCTTGGCTCAGCTTGCTGAGGGCTGATACTAAAACCATGAGCCACCCTGCCTGCTCAGATCTATCATTAAGGTTTATTTTTTTTCTTTTTTTCCCCTGAGGTAACGTCTCACTCTAGCCCTGAAACTCACTTTGTAGTCCCAGGCTGCCCTCTAACTCATAGCAATCCTCCTACCTCTGCTTCCCAAATACTTAGATTAAAGGTATGTGTCACCATACACAGCTATCATTAACTTTTTTTCTTCAAGGTAGGGTCTTACTCTAGCTCAGACTGACCTGTAATTCATTGTGTAGTCGCAGGTGGCCTTGAACTCGTGGAAATCCTCCTACGTCTGCCTCCCAAGTGCTGGTTGACTAAAGGCATACACCACCATGCCTGACAACTTAAAAAAAATCTGTTATGAGAAAGAGAGGAAAATGAGATAATGGGCCTCTGGTCATTGCAAACAAACTCTACTTTGTGCATCTAGCATTATGCAGGTACTAGGGAATCAAACTGGGGCCATCAGGCTTTCTCTGCAAGCACCCTTAACCACTGAGCCATCTTTCCCTGTCATTAACTTGTTTGTTTGGTTTGTTTTTGAGGTAAGGTCTCACTGTAGCCCAGGGTGACCTGGAATTCACTATGTAGTCTCAGGGTGGCCTTGAACTCACAGCGATCCTCCTACCTCTGACTTCTGAGTGCTGGGATTAAAGGTGTGTGCCACCATGCTGGCAACTTTTAAAAATAATTATTTGTTTATTTGCAAGTAGAGAAACACAGAGAGAAAATGAGAGTGGGCATGCCAGGGCCTACGGCCACTTCAAATGAACTCCAGAGCATGCGCCACTTTGTGTATCTGACTTTAGTGGGTGCTGGGGAGTCAAACCCAGGCCTTCAGGCTTTGTACGCAAGTGCCTTTACCTGCTGAGCCATCTCTCCAACCCTGCACTTAACATTTTTTAAAATTTATTTTTATTTATTCCTTTGAGAGACAGACATAAAGAGGTAGAGAAATGGGGGGGGGGGGAGAATGGGCATGCCAGGACGTCCAGCTCCTGAAAACAAACTCCAGACACATGTGCCACCTTTTGTATCTGGCTTATGTGGGTCCTGGGAAATTGAACCTGGATGCTCTGGCTTTGCAGGCAAGTGCCTGAACCGCTAAGCCATCTCTCCAGTCCTTGTACTTAACTTTTGATTATCAGATTGTATTTCTGTCTTGTTTAATTGGTAACCTTTCCAACTGTCAGTAGCTTTAGTGGCTCTAACAGTTTTCCTTTCCCAGCTCCCACACTCCCTCTCTCCTTCTCCTTCCTCCCTCCCTTCATTCCTTCTCTCTTTCCTTCCTTCATTTCTGCAGTTTTTAAAAATAATTTTTATTTATTTATTTGAGAGCAACAGACAGAGAGAGAAAGATGGAGACAGAGACAGAGAGAGAGAGAATGGGTGTTCCAGGGTCTCCAGCCACTGCAAACGAACTCTAGACATGTGCGTCCCCTTGTACATCTGGCTAACGTGGGTCCTGGGGAGTCAAGCCTCAAACCGGGGTCCTCAGGCTTCACAGGCAAGCACTTAACTGTTAAACCATCTCTCCAGCCCATTTCTGCATTTTTTTGATAGGGTCTCCTATAGCCCAGGCTGGCCTTGAACTCGCTATGTGACTAAGGTTGGCTTTGAACTTTTGATTGTCCTGTATCTACCTCCCAAATGTTGGGATTACAGGTGTGTGCCACCATGCCTGGCTAGGTTGAACAGTTTTAAAAATGACTTTCATCAACTTAATAAAATTCTGCATCCTTTACAAAATCTAGAATTGCCCCACAAAACCAAATCACATTACATTTATAGCTTATTGTGGAAAAAAGTCCCAAATCTGGAAAGGACCCAGCAACAAAAACGGTTATTAATGGATGAAGTCAAGATTAAACACACAGAGATATTTAAGTGGGGACCGATTTTGAAAATGAACATTTTTACTAGAAAATTCTTTTGTGTTATAAAAATATAGCTTCCTTATATTACCATGGCTACAGGAACTTGAAATGCACATACTTAGGAGATGGCAAGGTTGTTAGAGTTGGAGGCCACTTTCGTGGCTCAGAGCCCCAAGCTTTACTCCATCAAGCAAACAAGTGAGCGAATAGAGATAAACCAGCATGTGGGCAATTCCACTCCACTTGGAAGAGCAGTTGGGAGGTTCTGCCATTGGAGATGGAGTCCAGAGACAAAACAGCCTCAACAGGCTGGAACAATGGTTTCAATCCAGTATCTGGAGCCCTAAGGCTCCTTCAGCACTCCCCTCCAAACCCAGAGCAAACCCACCTGCACAACAGGGTGAGGGTTGGTTCTACAGTTTACGTGAAAAAGATCTGGCAGTCGGGAGTGTCCACAAGCTCGCTGCAAGTCAGCAAGGTGATGAGGATGCAGACTTGAGCTGCCCATGAGAACAATGAGCAGATGGCAAGAAGTGACATCCTTTCCGGCATCACACAGACGCCAGCTGTTAGCCCATCTGCAGCAGCTGTGGGCAGAAGGAAGGGAGAGCGTGGAGTTGGCCTGGAGCGATACTGGGGAGCTGCGTACCTACCAGCACTATCTCCTTGTGAGATCGGCTTACCTATTCCCTAGTTCTTGGCTTGTAAGGAGAAAACTCCAACTTGGGCTAAAGAGAAATACACCAAACTGTGTGCTTGGGGTTGCTCCTACGTTACCTGAAAGTAAGGATTTGAACTCCACGGAGTTACCTCTCTGCCTTTCATTTCGGTGGCTCTGCATGTTGTCATCATTTTGTGATTTTGTGTCGTCTAAATCCCAACAAGGAGAATTAGAGGCCCCAGAATCTCCCACCTCACTCCTTCCAACTCCAGCCCTAATAGGAACTTGTATTTGTTTGTTCTCTTTCAAAATTTAAAAATCTCGGTGTAACTGGGGCATGGTGGCACATGCCTACAATTCCAGTAAACAGGAACTGAGACAGGAGAACTGAGAAGTTGAGACCAGTGTGGGCTACAGAGAAAGTTCTAGCCATGCCAGATGTGGTGGCACATACTTTTAATCCCAGCCCTCGGGAGGCAGAGGAAGGAGTATCGCTGTGAGTTCAAGGCCACCCTGGGACTACACAGTGAATTCCATGTCAGCCTGGGCTACAGCAAGACCCTACCTTGGAAAAAAAAAAAAAAAAAAAAACAGTTCTAGGCCGACCTTGTCTGCACAGTGAAGCCCTGCCTCACAAACAGCAGCAAAATGTGACTCAAGGTAGAGGCCAATTGATTGAGCTTGGGTCAGCATCTATGGGCTGCTTCTTTGTGATTGAGGTATTAGAGGGTTCTGACTGGCCATTTTGGTAGCCTGGGATGTGAGATTTTTAAGAACTTGGAAACTTCCATTCAAAACACTTGATGAATGTGGAGGGATCAAGAATTTCCCAAGGGAGGATTATGGATCTTAGTACAAAATGCAAAAGACGTCTGCCAAGCTGAAGAATCTGGAACAAAGACAGAGGAATCAACAGTGGACACTGCAAACCTTAAATCTGGCCAGCCAGGCCACGTGAGCCAACAGGTGCAAGTGGCATATCTGTTATAGGGGAAACCAACTGCCCCCTAATTTTTCTTAGAGTTGGGCTGCAGTTTAAGTGAGGCTCAGCCTCTTCAGATGGCTCACCCGAGGACAGACACTCAGCTGGTTGGGAGCCAGGCCTCCCACATTGAACTGAGTTCCAGCAGCTATACTGTGCTGACCTGGAAGAGCAGAACAAGCCAGGAACATACAGGATAATTACCTCCAAACATTTGCAGGGCTGTGGTAGCAAGAGCACAGCGCTGTTTGATGAGGTTCTGAAGGATGGGCTAGGAGTCACAGACAGAGATAGAATTCTTGAGACTGACGAGAGAGGTTTTAAGATAGGGTCTCACTGTAGCCCAAGCTAACCTGGTACTCACTCTGTAGCCCCAGGCTGGCCTTGAACTCACAGCGATCCTCCTACCTCTGCCTCCCGAGTGTTGGAATTAAAGGCATGTGCAATGGCTGAAGGGAAAGCTTTTCTTTATTAAAAAAAAAAAAGCTATGGAAACATAATCAAATTACTGTATGTTCATATATTAACGTTCTCAATAAAAAAGAAATGATAAAAAATGTTAAGGTAGCACACAGAAGCAATGCATTTATATGTGTCATTATATCTTGTTTAAATTCATCCCCTCCCCCACTGTCCTCCAAGGTCCTAGCTTCCCGCCTGCTTTCATGTCACATATATTTCATTATCTTTTCTAGTTCCCCACCCCATTAAGCTCTTGTTACCCCCTTTTGTGAACCTCTTTCTAGTTTCATGATCTATACATACATACACACATATGTATAATTTTATTTTATTTTTTTAAAATTTTTTTAGGGGCTGGAGAGATGGCTTAGTGGTTAAGTGCTTGCCTGTGAAGCCTAAGGACCCCAGTTTGAGGCTCCATTCTCCAGGACCCATGTAAGCCAGATGCACAAGGGGGCACATGAATCTGGAGGCCCTGGTGTGCCCATTCTTTCTCACTGTCTCTGTCTGTCACTCTCAAATAAATAAATAAAAATAAACAAAAAAATTAAAAATATATTCTTAATTAATTTATTTTTTATTGACCAGTTCCATGATTATAAACAATATCTCATGGTAATTCCCTCCCTCTCCCCACTTTCCCCTTTGAAACTCCACTCTCCATCATATCCCCTCCCACTTTCAGTCAGTATCTCTTTTTATTTTATTTTATTTTTATTTATTTATTTGAGAGCTACAGACAGAGAGAGAAAGAGGGGGAGAGAGAGAGAGAGAGAGAGAGATTGAGAATGGGTGTGCCAGGGCCTCCAGCAACTGCAAATGAACTCCAGATGTGTGCGCCCCCTTGTGCAACTGGCTAAAATGGGTCTTGGGGAATCGAACCTCAAACTGGGGTCCTTAGGCTTCACAGGCAAGTGCTTAACCACTAAGCCATCTCTCCAGCCCTCAATCAGTATCTCTTTTATTTTGATGTCATGATCTTTTCCTCCTATTATGATGGTCTTGTGTAAGTAGTGTCAGGCACCATGAGGTCATGGATATCCAGGCCATTTTGTGTCTGGAGGAGCACATTGTAAGGAGTCCTACCCTTCCTTTGGCTCTTACATTCTTTCCACCACCTCTTCTGCTGTGGATCCTGAGCCTTGGAAGGTGTGATAGAGATATTGCAGTTCTGAGCACTCCTCCATCACTTCTTCCCAGCACCACCATGCCTTCTAAGTCATCCCAAGGTCTCTGCCGTCTGCAAAGAGAAGGTTCTCTAACCAAAAGTGAGAGTAGCATTAATATATGGGTATGAACATTAAGAGAAGTGCTTACTGGGCAATTTGATGAGCATAGTATATACATTTAGCCAGACAGCAGCAGACGTTATACTTGCTAGGGCTCATGACTTCCCCTGTTGTAGGTTTTTAGGATCAGATATGTGTTCCCTTCCATGGAATGGGCCTCCGGTAAAATTAGAGGGCAGTTGGTTTCCCCCATAACAGAGGTGCCACTTGCACCTGTTGGCTCATGTGGCCTGGCTGGCCAAATTTAAGGGTTGCAGTGTCCACTGTTGATTATCATCACTGGTGATTTCTCTCTCCCATTGAACTGCATGCAGCATGGCTTTTTTTTTTTTTTTTTTTTTTTAGCTTTATGTCAGATGGTCTACATGGAGGAGGTTTTCAGCTCAGTTACAGCAGGATTTCTCAGTGGCCTTGTAGCCCAAGTATGTGGAGTCTTCAGCAATAGGGTCTTACCTTCTATTCCTGGTGGGAAACCAAGGGCCTCAGCAATGGCCTGTAATGCTTTGGGGGCATCAGGGACCTCCCTGGCCAACAACTCACTGGAACGTATCCCATTCCTGGCACTGAAAAATTTCTAGCAACAATCTATGGCTCCTGAGTGTTCCATTATCCAAAAAAGTAGGTTTTCATATGATTTATTTATATCCGCTTAGATTTTGATTAGCCCTCCCTCCACCTTTCCTTTACTTAATCTCTTCCCCTGACCTCACTTAGGCCTTTTTACCCCCATTAATCTGTTCTTCTACTTACATGTATATGATACCATCCTATTAACTCCCCCTCCCTTTCTATTCCCTTTATATCCCCTTTCTAGCTTACTGGCCACTGCTACTGAGTTGAAACAGAGAGAGAGAGAAAGCTTAGGCACGCCAGGGCTTCCAGCCACTGCAAATAAACTCCAGATACATGTGCCACTTTGCGCATCTGGCTTTACATAGACGCTGGGGAATCTAATCTGAGCCATCAGGCTTTATGCCACTGAACCATCTTTCCAGCTTCTTCCTTCCTTCCTTCCTTCCTTTCTTCCTTCCTTCCTTCCTTCCTTCCTTCCTTCCTTCCTTCCTTCCTTCCTTCCTTCCTTCCTTCCTTCCTTCCTTCCTGTCTGTCTATCTATCTATCTATCTATCTATATCATGATTTTATTTTTTGTGGCTATATAAAATTCCATTGGGTATGTGATCACATTTTCTTTTCCCAGCTTTGCTTATTTTATTTTTTCAAATTTTTATTAACAACTTACATAATTATAAAAAATATCCCATGGTAATACCCTCCCTCCCCCACTTTCCCCTTTGAAACTCCATTATCCATCATATCCTCTCCCCATCTCAATCAGTCTCTCTTTTATTTTGATGTCATGATCTTTTTCTCCTCTTATGATGGTCTTGTGTAGGTAGTCAGGCACTGTCAGGTCATGGATATCCAGGCCATTTTGTGTCTGGGGGGAGCACGTTGTAAGGAGGCCTACCCTTCGTTTGGCTCTTACGTTCCTTCCACCACCTCTTCCGCTTTAGACCCTGAGCCTTGGGAGGTTGTTGATGGACATCTAGGCTGCTCCACTTTCCTGCAGTGAACATGGGTGGGCAACTACCTCTGTGTTCTGCTGACACAGGGAGGCTGAAGGGAGAATGGTAACACCTGGGATGACTCAGCAATGGAGCAGGTGCCTCAGGAAGTGATGCCCATGGCTCTGTGTCTGGAAGTCAGTGTACATAAGATGTTGAAACAGGAACCCCCAAAGTCTCTTCCAACTCAGTGACTGCAGGGCCAAGAGCTGCTCCTGCTGGGTCTGCTGTTTCCCTCCAGTCTCTTCTGCAGCGTTCAGCGGCAGGCACCCCAGCCATGGATGGTTTGCAGCGTGAGGGGCCGCTCTCTCTTATCCCGACCCTCTGCGCAGTCTAACTGAGAATACGGATGCTGTGTTTATCACCTCTTTGCGGGCAGGCGCAGTTACTTTCCAGAGGCCTGAGGGATTGTTGGATTTGCTCTTCAGGCATTCCACTAAGCTCAGTGGACTCTCAGAAACTGTCTCCAGAGGCCTGGTTGTTGGAAGGCTGAGCCACAAGGATTGCTTGGGCCTAGGACTTGGACAATATACTGAGAACCTTTCTAAAACAATTGTTTCCAGCCCCAGTTATTCAGTGGTTTTTTTGGGGATCTCAAAGCATGATCCTTGGCATACCTTCATTTGGCAATATCTGCAGCAGAAGCAGATCTTTTTGAGTTGGATAGACTAAATTATTTGAACTGTACAGTTTGGAAGATATTTGTGTTCTTGGCTTCTGTCAGTTTCCTAATGGGAATGTACATTTGTGTATATGTGCATGTTCCTTGTGTGTGCATATACATGTGTGTGCATGTATGAGGAAGCCAGAAGACAACCTTGGGTGCCATTCCTCTCAAGCACCATCTACCTTTTGTTGAGACAGGGTCTCTCATTGGCCTAGAGCCAGTAGGCTAGACTGGTCAGGCTGGGACCTGTCTATCCTACCTCCCAGTGCTGGAGTAGTTGGCACCATGCCTGCCTTTTTAATGTGGATTCTAGGGATCCAGTCAGGTCCTTCTGCTTGTAAGACAAGCACTTCACTGACTAAGCCATCTCTCCAGCCCTTGGAATGTGTATTTTTAAAAATTAAATTAAATTAAAATGTTTTGGAATGTCTATATTTTAACAAGTATCCTGGATAATGCTGATGAGCACCAGAATTTGAGCCCCCTCACCTGGAGCATGCTAGATAGAGTGCCTGCCACTTACAGGTTTTTGGTTCTCGACATGGCTTAGTCTTTACTCTGCCTGTGGTGGGGAGAGGTTGAAGGCCGAATATCCAGGTCTGACCTGAGAAGGTAATTCTCAGTGAGCTCAGTCTGTGGCTGTGTGGAGACAGGGCTGGAGGAGGAGGAGGCTGTTACACTTTCAGGGGAAGGCCATGTAGGTCTGAGCTGAGAGGTAGGAATAGAGGGGAAGGGATACCTCTTTTATATCCATGTATAACTTATTATTTATGGTGTTTTGAGACAAAGTCTCATTATGTAATCTGGGGTGCCCCCAATCTCATTACTTTAAAAAATATTTATTTCTTTATGAGAGAGAAAAAGACAGATAGAGAGAAAGAGAGAATGGGTGCGCCAGGGCCTCTAGACAGCACATACGAACTCCAGACACATGTGCCCCCTTGTTCATATGGCTTACATGGATCCTGGGGAATCAAACCTGAGTCCTTAGGCTTCGCAGGCCCATGCCTTAACCACTAAACCATTTCCACAGTCCCCGATTTCATTATTGTAACCCATGCCGGCTCATTTTATCATCCTCCTGCCTCCACCTCCAAAGTCCTGGGATGACATGCCTGTGCCACCACACATGCTAAGGAAGGGATGCTTTGAAAGGTGAAAAGCAGGCAGACCCAGCAGGACTTGGCATGTGGCTGAGGAATGAAAAGTAAAAACAATTGATTTGGTCAGTTCAGTTTATGAGTGACAGGGTCCTGGCATGCGCAGAGAATTCAGAAAACAAGAATATACTTTCAACAGGGTAGCTGGAGGAGGTAACAGTGAAGTTGAGGGCTGGATTTTAAAAGGCTTAGGCAGGAGTGAGAGGGGAAGGCATTCCAGGTTAAGGGCCTCCAGGGAGGCTGCAAAAGGGTAAGAATGCCCAGGGTGTGTGGGGATGTGAGGGGGAATGCCGGAGAGGGACAGTGGGAAAAGCGATCAGAAGGGTAGCGCGGAGGTTTTGGAGAAGAGCCTTCAACATCAAGATGAGGCTGCTTGCCTGTCTCATTTCAGAGGCTCACTCTTGGTAAGGACAACAGAGTGACCAGGATGGCATTTGTAGAAACTCTGAAAATACCCCAGCTAGAGGGATGACGCCAATTCTTGGAACTTTCTTCCAAAGGTCATCTGGAGGAAGAGCTAAATATATACAGACCCTACTTAAATGAAAAGTGGTGTTATCTTGGTCTAGCCATTCCAAAATGCATCTGCATTTCAAGCATTTTGTTTATATGATTACTTGGTACAATTTTAATTTGTCAATTAAAAATTAATTTAGGGGGCTGGAGAGATGGCTTAGCGGTTAAGCGCTTGCCTGTGAAGCCTAAGGACCCCGGTTCGAGGCTCAGTTCCCCAGGTCCCACGTTAGCCAGATGCACAAGGGGGCGCACGCGTCTGGAGTTCGTTTGCAGAGGCTGGAAGCCCTGGCGCGCCCATTCTCTCTCTCCCTCTATCTGTCTTTCTCTCTGTGTCTGTCGCTCTCAAATAAATAAAAAATTAAAAAAAAAATTAATTTAGGGCTGGAAAGATGGCTTAGTGGTTAAGGCACTTTCCTGCAAAGCCAAAGGATCCAGGTTTGATTCCCCTGGACCCACATTTGGCAAATGTGTCTGGAGTTTGTTTGCAGTGGCTGAAGGCCCTGGTGTGCCCATTCTCTGTCTCTGTCTCAAATAAATAGAATAAAATATAAAAATATAATTTGTAGAAATGGAATCCATATCACAGATTTTTCTGATGAAATGTTATGGTGCCTTTTCCTGGGTACATGAGTATTGTATTGAGATAGTATCAAACAAACACTGAGTTCTTCTGACATCACACTCTTACCCTTTGATCCTTACCATCAGCCCCCCTGTTCTCTCAGTGTTTATCTACCATGAAGATCTGTGTGGTGTGTGGCCTCATCTCCAGCGTGGGTGGCATGAGTTTGGCTGGAAGGAGCAAAAGCCCCTGATGTGCAGTATTGCCTATTAAATAAACAGTGGAAACACCTTGTGGTGTTTGGGGGTAGATGGGGGGGCACTGCGTCCCTCCCAATTAGCAGTATTCTCCGGCCACATAAACATAAATAGAAAAGAATGTTTTCTCTTCTTCCAACAAATTCTCTGTCCCTTCCTATCTTCCTATAACGTTTGCTCCAAACCAGCCCTATGGGTAAGTCTCTCACTCACTAGCTTTCCAAACGCGCTTACCAAGACACCTCTCCAGGCCCAGGCTTTAGGATAAAGCGGGGACAGGGTGAGGCAGAGGGTGGTGGGTCGGTTTAAAGTGCAGTTCAGGAGAAAGAAGGTTGACCATGAACGGTAATCTGGTTTGCACATGCCAGCTGTAGAGGCAGCATAGTTTCTCCAACACAGGAAGGAGAGGGAATGGTGGCCATGGGATTGCAAAGCAAAGGCTGTGTGTACTAGATTCAAAAGGAAAATTCAACAAGGAATGAGAGAGCAGGCAAGAAGATAAGCAGTCAGTGGAGGAATAATGATGTCACTGGAGAAATGGTTTGCTGGAGAAGCCCCGGTAGTGGAAGCGTCTAGACAGTCATTCTCCAAGGCGCTGATCTGATGATGAGAACACCACACCCCAAGGTCATCCTCGAGTGGACTTCACCAGTGGGTGGGTTGGCACTCCGATGATGAGCGTGGACGGATGGATGCATTCATTCCTTAATCTATCAAACACCCATCATGGGCCAGACTCTGTGCCAGGGAGGCAGTATCAAAGAAGGCTCCAGGTCTTCCTTGACCAAAGGGAGCTTAGAGGTTTCTGGTAGATTTGATGGGATCAGCTTCCAGAAGGAAAGGGACATATCCAGGACCCTGGCTGTCCATTGCATGGTCTGGGCATACTCACATGTGACCACCTTGTGGGCCACAGTGGCACACCTGGAATCCATGTTTATGAGCTGAGCTGGCTTTGGTTGTGTCTAGAAGTTGAATGGCAAAGGTAGGAAGTACAGCCATGTACCAAATTTGCTGGGAGAAGCTGCTGGAGTATTTAGGAGGCTGTTCAAGCAGCTGTACTGTTCTGGGTGCTGACCAGGTGAATACTGTGAAATTTCTATACTTTTCTAGATACTGACAAATGTTATCATGTTCTTAGCTGGGCATGGTGGCACATGCCTTTATTCCCAGCACTTCAGAGGCAGAGGTAGGAGGATTGCCATGAGTTCGAGGCTACCCTAAGACTACATAGTGCATGCCAGGTCAGCCTGGGCTAGAGTGAGACCCTACCTCGAAAAAAACAATAACAACAACAAAAAAATGTTATCATGGTCTTAAGAGGCTGGGGTGATCTGTATCTTATTTATTCCATCCTTAATCACATAATCCAATCCCTCTGATTTTTTAAAAAGATTTTATTTTTAAAATTTTATTTATTTTAGAGAGAGAGAGAATGGCCATGCCAGGGCCTCCAGCTACTGCAGATGAACTCTAGATGCATGTGCCACCTTGTGCATCTGACTTATATAGGTCCTGGGGAGTCAAACCAGGGTTCTTTGGCTTTGCAAGCAAATACCTTCACTGCTAAGCCATCCCTTAAGCTCCCTTCTCTGATTTTTTTTTTTTTGTTGTGGGGAATTCTTCAGGTAGGGTCTCACTGTAGCCTAGGCTGACATGGAATTCCCTCTGTCGTCTCAGTGGCCTCAAACTCATAGCAATCCTCCTACCTTTACCTCCTGAGTTCTGGGATTAAAGGTGTGCATCACCTCCTCCCAGCCAATCCCTCTAATTTTTAAAATAGCAGTTTTTATTATTGCTATTATTTGTGATACTGAGGATTAAAATCATGACCTTGCTGGATGTGGTGGTACATACCTTTAATCCCAGCACTTGGGAGGCATAGGTAGGAGTATCACCATGAGTTCGAGGCCAACCTGAGAGTGTATAGTGAATTCCAGGTCAGCCTGGGCCAGAGTGAGACCCTACCTTGAAAAACCAAAAAAAAAAAAAAAAAAAAAAAAAAAAAAAATCATGCCCTTGCTCTTGCTAGGCAAGCGCTCTACCACTGAGCTGTAGCTTATCCCTACGTGAACTTAGATTCTAATATCTATAATTTTTCTTGCATCAGCAGGACAGCCACAGGGAACACTGAATTATCCTCCCATTTCTGGCATTGCACTTTGGCTCCTCAGCTAGACTGTCCATTTCTCATGAGCAGGGGTGGTGAGTTATTCCATGGGCTTCTCTATTGTGCCTTGCCCAGTGTGGGCACTGGGAGAGCTTGGCAAAAGCTATGTGGTTAGGTGGCTGTGTGATTAAAGTCCTAGAGTTACTTTCAGCCAAAGCAGCTTTAGAACACAGTGAAATGAATTACTCTCTCTTTGGGGGCCACAGTCGTTATCATTATCTGTCATGCGTACTGGCTGCCTGTGTCCTGAATCATTAAGACAAGTGTCCTCAGAGCACCGAGGATCAGAACAAAGACTTAGAGGCAACTTGCGTTTGCTCCCAGTGATCCAGCTGCCCCAGCAGTACATAGTGCTAAGCCCCCACTCAGAGAATTGAGTGAGGACTGGTTGCTATATTTGGGGCTGCAGAGGAATTGCAGGTTCTATAGCAAGCATGGGAGTTTGCCATCAAGACTCCCTGGGAGCTAAGCCAGCATATGGGCGTACTTTTGTGTTAATGACCAGTTTTAGCACCCGAGCCTTACTTGGCAGGATTAGGCACACATTTCACGTGCTGTCTTCTGTTGTCACAACTGGATCAGGAGCACAAGGAAGGCCCGGAGAGGGCCCTACATCTGAAGGCTCAATAGCCGAGGAGCAGGGCTAGGGTTCAGAGCAGTGCAGCCAAGACTCTGGACCTGGCTCCAGTAGGCAGCTCCAGAGTTTGGGGCAAGGCTCCCAGAGGCCCTGTTTCAGTGATCTGCAGATTGTGGTGAGAATACCCACTTCGAAGGGCCTGAGGTATGAGGTGGAGACAGTCATCTCTCCCTCACTATTGCCTTCTTCACCCAGGCTCACACAGGCTAGTTCTCCATTGGGTTCCCTCCCTCCATCAATCTGTTCTCATGGCTACTAGTTTGTTTGTAGACCTTCATCATATCTTTAACATTTTATCTTTATAAAATATATTTATTTGGGCTGGAGGGATGGCGCTCAGTGGTTAAGGCATTTGCCTGCAAAGCCAAAGGATCCAGGTTCGATTCCCTAGGACCCATGTTAGCCAGATGCATAAGGCTTGGTATACTACTGTCAAGATTGAGTGTGAGGGCTGGAGAGATGGCTTAGCGGTTAAGCGCTTGCCTGTGAAGCCTAAGGACCCTGGTTCGAGGCTCGGTTCCCCAGGTCCCACGTTAGCCAGATGCACAAGGGGGCGCACACGTCTGGAGTTCGTTTGCAGAGGCTGGAAACCCTGGCGCGCCCATTCTCTCTCTCTCCCTCTATCTGTCTCTCTGTGTCTGTCGCTCTCAAATAAATAAATAAATTTTTAAAAAAAAAGATTGAGTGTGAGTGTGTGTGTGTGTGTGTGTGTGTGTGTGTGCGCGCGCGTGCGTGCGTGCATGTGCATAGAGGCCAGAACCTCAAGGTCATTCTTCAGGCACCATTCACCTTTGAGATAGGAACTCCCACTTGCCCAGAACACACCAATTAGGCTAGACTGGCTAGCCAGAGAGACCCAGAATCTGCCCGTTTCCACCTCCTCAGCACTGGGACACAAGCACATGCCACCATGCCTGAGGTTTTGTTATGTGGACTCTGGGAATTGAGCTCAGGTCTTCATGCTTGCAAGGCAAGCACTTAACCCCAGGCTCTGTCGTTGGCTTTCACAATGCCTGACTGTTAGGAGCATTTGAGGGAATTAAAAAAAAATTAAAAAATTATTTGTAAGGAAAGAGAGAGAGAGAGAGAATGAGAGAGAAGAGAGACCAACAGAAAGAATGGGTGCAACTGGGCCTCCAGCCTCTGCCAACGAACTCCAGGTGCATGCGCTTCTTGGTGCATCTGGCTTTACATGGGTACTGGAGACTTGAACCCAGGTTGTTAGGCTTTGTAGGCAAGTGCCTTAACTACTGGGCAATCTCCAGCCCCCCCCCCCCCCCGCCTGGCTTTATTTTTATTTTTTGCCATTTGAGGTGGAGGTCAGCTGTTTTCTCCTAAGTGGCAGAGTTGCAGTGGGGTGAGGTAAGTGAATTTTCAGGAATCTCAAAGTAAATGTCCCCTGGTAAGAGCTAGTAGGTCTTACTAGTAAAAGCGGTGGCTATTAGTTTTCAGTTTCATTCTGAGGTTCAAACTGGGGTCATTAAACTGAGCGGCATAGCCTCATGACAGGCATTACTTCCTAGGCACAGACAGCCTTTGAATATTTATTCAGAGAAATGTGCTAAAATTGATGTGACATTTTAGCATAAAACATATTGTGAGCTGGAAGGGTGATGAGGTCTTGCACGAAGTCTCACTTCTGTTTATTAGATGCAGCTTTCAGCATCAGGGGGCCTCCAGCACCCAGTAAAGATTTTAACGAATCAACGAGTTACTGGATTATACTACATGCCAGTTTGGTTTACAAGCAGGCAAGATAAAATTATCTCATTTGGGGAAAAGGAATTAATTTCATTATCTTTACGTTTAGCACAGCACGTGGCGAGGGAATGAGAGGTGTGGAAGCGATGAGATGAATTGGGTGCCCTTCAGTTAGTTTCTCGTTGGGTTAGGCCTCACGCAACTATGTTCGGATCTGTCATGGTCCAATTTCTGAAAGGTATTCTTTCTGACCTTCTTCTGTTTAAGAGTTCCAACCTCTGTGACTCCCCAGGGCCTCTCTTACCCGGCATGATGAGGAAGTTAGACCTCTTGGAGGAGGACCCGCCCCCTTCACATCTGCTTCTCTTTCCCTTCTCTTCGCATGGTCCCATGCAGCCTTGAACCATGCTCGCATCTGAATAGTCCCTTCTCTGTGTATAGGTGAATTCTAGAAATTGCAAAGGGTTTTTCCATTATATATTGAATGGTCACATTAAACCTTTTTTGTTGAAAGCATTTTATTTTCTATTTATTTGTTGGAGAGCAAGAGGAGAGTGAGAGAGAGAATGGGTGCGCCAGGACCTCCAGCCACTGCAAATAAACTCCAGACACATGCGACCCCTTGTGCATCTGGTTTATGTGGATCCTGGGGAATTGAACCTGGGTCCTTTGGCTTTGCAGGCAAACGCCTTAACCGCTAAGCCATATCTCCATCCCAAACCTTAATTTTTTTTCTTAATATGATAAATACATCTTTTGAAATTATCAGAATTTTCTGTCTGATTTGGGAGTCATTGTTTTGGGTACCATTCAAGGACTGGTTGCCACACTTATGAACCAGACTTTGTTTGATCTCAATAGTTCCTGCTGCGAGGCCAGATCCTTTAAATGCCCACACTGTTCCTTCACCGGTTGCAGGGATAAATGCTTGGTGCTTTGTGCTTAGAAACCACTTCAAATGTCTGTTTTTTGACTCTTGTTCAGTCTACTTAAATGTAGTTTATTTTCCAAATACATTTTTAATAGTTATCTTTTGAATAGCTTGGATTTTTAATGGAAGAGAAATGCAGCTTTTAAAAAAAGAAGCAGATTATATTAGAGGGGGAATTTGTGTCTAATTCTGTATGATGGTTGCTATGGTGATGATTGAATGTAAATTTCAGTGTATGTAAAACTGTACTCAGGTTTTGATTAAAGACCAGAAGCAAGGCTTGTTGTCAATTGGTGAAATGGCAAAAAAGCGTCTATTAATGGTGAATTTTTTTTAATAAAAGGAATGAAGAGAAGCTGAAGAGATGGCTCAGTCAATAAAGCACTTGCCTTGTAAGCCTGAGAACCTGAGTTTAATCCCCAAAACCCATGTGAAAAACGTGTGATAGCATGTGTTTGTAACCCCAGGGCTGGGGAAGTGGAAACAGGTAGATATCCTCACTGACCAGACAATCTGGCCTACTTGCCAAACTCCAGGCTAATAAGAGATCTTATCTCAAAAAATGGTGGATTGAGCATTCTCTCTCTCTCTCTCTCATAAATAAATAAAAAATTTTTAATTTAATGGTTCGATTCCCCAGGACCCATGTAAGCCAGGTGCACAAGGTGGCAGATGCAGCTGGAGTTTGCATTGGCTAGAGGCCCTGGTGCGCCCATTTGCACCCACCTTCTCTTTGTCTCTTTCTCTGCCTCTTTCTCTATCTCAAATAAATAAATAATTAAACTAATTTTTAAAGGTGCATTGCACTTGACTCAAGATTGTCCTCTGACCTCCACACAGGTACACACACACACACACACACACACACACACACACCCAAAAAAAGCATAGTCATTATACACAGGGTTGCTCCCCACCTGAGCATCATGTCAGTGCAGATTAACCCATTATGGCGAGGCAGGAGCAGAGTAGTCAGAACAAAAAAGGTGCTGTTCTTCCTTGACAGTTTCTCCTTTGATGAAACCGAGGAAGGGAGATTCAGAGAAAAGGCAGCTCTTGAAAAAATGAAATCCCATGTGGCAGGTTTTGTTGGCTCTTGGTAGGCATCTAGTGCATGAGGAAGGGGTGTCAAGCATCAGCTGGAGGAGCTGAGCTGAGTGGTCCTTGCAGATCCGCAGCCTCGGTACCAGCAGGGGAAAGATGTTGGTGGGAAGAGAGATAACATCAAGCTATCCCACAGCCTGGTTCATCCGCATCACTAGAGAACCAGCTTTTGCCTCCATGGTTGCTTCATTAAATTTAAGGTGAAAATAAGGATAAAGACTAACCTCTCTAAATATAAACAGATGCTCTTTAGTGCTATCTCCTTAAATCGTAAGTTCTAACCTGTATTTTCTCAACATGTCCCCATATACACATGAACATTTGTATGTGTGCATTTTTAGACTGTAGGAATGAGAAGTCTGCCATTTGCTTTTGATTAACCACATCTATAGAACATCTTAGTTCTTCAAGTTCCTGGTCAAAATGCCAAGTTATTGCTGACCATCAGGCCAATCCCAGACCAAGGCACAAAGTCAAAGCAAAGCAATTGCTTGCATGTACTCACAATGACTTCCAGTGCCTGAGAAGCAATTGCTGCTATTTGTATCTTAAATTCAATTGCAAAGCACTGGATTGACCTCCCCATAATTTATAATTTCTTATTCTTTTCCTTTAATCTCTAGCATGACTCATCCCTTGCACAGGAGGCCTCTGACTCAGCCCCATTCAAGTCCAGATCACACAATGGGACTGTGGAAACTTGGACTGGTAGAGCCTTCTTTCATTCAGCTGTAGGTTTCCAGAATGACCTTTCTCATCAGCATTCTCCTAAGACAGTCAAAAGTCTCCCTCCTTGGGCTGGAGAGATGGCTTAGCGGTTAAGCGCTTGCCTGTGAAGCCTAAGGATCCCGGTTCGAGGCTCAGTTCCCCAGGTCCCACGTTAGCCAGATGCACAAGGGGGCACACGCGTCTGGAGTTCATTTGCAGAGGCTGGAAGCTCTGGCGTGCCCATTCTCTCTCTCTCTCTCTATGTCTTTCTCTCTGTGTCTGTCGCTCTCAAATAAATAAAAAAAAACAAAAAAATAAAAAGTCTCCCTCCAAAGAGGTTGACCTTAGCATAACCTGGCCAGGTAATTAGACGGATGGTTGTTCTTGAAGGAGATTAGGGGGTAGGAGGCTCTGGTCTTGGATTTTATCCAAATTTTCTGACTTTAAGGCATACCTGGAAGTCAGGCATCACATTGTTATGGGCTGAACTGAGACCCCTGTGTTCACATGTTGTAGTCAAAACCCTCAGAACTTCAGAATATGACTGTGTTTTAAAGAGATAGTTGAGGTGAAGTGAAGTCATATGGGTTGGCATTTATCCAGTGTGACTGATGTCCTTTCTAGAAGAGCTGAATTGGGCATAAGCATGTATACATACAAAAAAAGAACATTTGAGGGGCTGGCGAGATGGCTCAGTAGTTAAAGGTGGCTTGCTTACAAACCCTGTCTGCCTGGGTTTAATTCCTCAATACCCATGTAAAGCCAGATGCACAATGTGGGACATGCATTTGGAGTTCATTTGCAGTGGCAAGAGACCTTGGTGCACCCATTCTTTCTCGCTCTCTCAGAGAAGTAAGTAAACAAACAAATAAATAAATAGGCTATAAGTTGTATAATTTTATTTATTGATTTGAAAGTGGGGGAGAGAGAAAGAATAGGTACACTATGGCCTTGTGCTGCTGTAGATGAGCTCAGAAGCATGTACCACTGTGCATCTGGCTTTAAGTGAGTACTGGGGAATCGATCCCAGGTCATTACGCTTTGCAAGCAAGTGTAAAGCCATCTTTCCAGCCAATAAATTTTTTTTTAATTTTTAATTTTTTATCATAAGTTGTTTTTTAAACTAGAACATTTGAGGACACAGAGAAGGCAGCTGCCTGGAAACCAAAGAAAGAGCCCGAATGAGGTGCCTCTGCTACCTTCATCTTGAGCTTGTAGCCTCTAGAATTATGAGAGTAAATTTCTGTCATTTAAGCACCCAGCCTGTGGTATTGATCATGGAAGCCTGGGCAACTAACATGAAGTTACAGATGGCTGCGACTTGTTTTCTGCAGAAAGCATTACTTAAAATGATCTTTACTTTTAATAAGGATAATCCTAAATTCTGTTCCTAGGTCCAAAAAAGCAATTGAACTACTGAGGTCTGGTAGAAATCTCACATGGCGTTCACTTGTGAAAATGGACTGCAGGGTTTGTAGTTGGCTACTTATTTAAAAAGAAATCAAGAGCATGGGGAAATTAAAAATATGCTCTCAAATCCTTGAATGTTTTAATTTCTCTATTTTCTACCAAGAATGGTATTCTATTCTAAGTGCCACAATTTTAGTCAGAAACTGACCGCTTAGAAAATGTCCAGAAGCCGGGCGTGGTGGCGCACGCCTTTAACCCCAGCACTCGGGAGGCAGAGGTAGGAAGATTGCTGTGAGTTCGAGGCCACCCTGAGACTACATAGTGAATTCCAGGTCAGCCTGGGCCAGAGTGAGACCCTATTTCGAAAAGCCAAAATAAATAAATTAATTAAAATAAATAAGTAAATAAAAGAAAATGTCCAGAGAAGGACAACCAGGGAGCAAGGAAACCTGCTGTCTGAGCCTCTTTGTGGCGAAGGCTGTGGCTATATTCTAAGTTGCAGAATAAAGGAAAATTCTGTCTGAAGTGGAGATTTGGGGGTGACAGGAGTCCTTCTACCCTGAATAGTGCGGGGACTGCCTGGGACCCCCTGCAGCTAAAACCATGCATGCCACACGAGCTGAAGCACAGTGAAGGAAGAGTTCCGTCCAATGCTTGTGGGAAGAGTTAACTTTCTACTCGGGAGTTTCTTGCATCGGCAGTGAATCAGTAGCTGCCACATCCATCTTGCTTTCAGCCAATGTTTGACTCATGAGTTGAAGATGGTAGAATAGAAGAAATGAACCTGGGATGTAGGTAATGGTGCCGAGTCTGCACGGCTCCCAGAGCCACCCGGCTGCTGGACAAATGTCCTCAGTGCTTAAGCATAAAAAGAAGAGGGTTGGAGAGATGGGTTAGCTGTTAAGGTGCTTGCCTGTGAAGCCCAAGGACTCATGTTTGACTCTCCAGATCCCATCTAAGCCAGATGCACAAGGGGATGCAAGCACACAAGGTCGCAGGTGCACACAAGGTGGTGCACACGTCTGGAGGTCAGTTATAGTGGCTGGAGGCCCTGGCACGCCAATTCTCTCTGTCTCTCTCTCTCGCTGCCTCTCTCTCTTTCTCTCTTTCTCTCTCTGTCTCACACACATTAAAAAGGGGGACAGTCTGTTGAGCTTGCCTCAACAACAACAACAACAAAAAGAATTAAAAGAAGAAATAAACCTGGGGCCTGGGTAATTGTGCCAAGCCTGCATGGCTCCCAAAGCCACCCAACTGCTGGACAAATGTCCTCAGCATGTAAACGTTTGACCTGGGAGTTCTCTTGCTTGCAGCAGAGCGATCTTAGCAGATACACAGGGCTGAGCCTAAGCTGAGGATGTGCCCTCAGGTAGATCAAAATCCACATCAATTGAGCAGACTCTCATCATTGAGTATTCAAATTGCAGCTGACCGCAATCTCTTTTTAATCCTTTGCTGAATGTAACTTGGCTCTAAGTGGTTTTGAAGGTTCTTTCAGACCCCAATGATCTAAGACACAAGTGTTCACCATGCAAGCATGAGGACCTAAGTTCAGATCCCAGCATCTACGAAGACCCAGGCATGGTGGTGTGCACCTGCAATCCCAGAACTGGGGGGGGTAAAGATAGGAGGAGCCCTGGGGCTCGCTGGCCGGGTGGTCTATCCAAATCAGTGCACTCTAGGGTCAGTGCTAGACGGTAACAAGAGGGTGGAGAGCAACTGGAGAAGCCCCAGGATGTTGCTCTGTGGCCTTCACATGCACTCACACATGTGCATGCACACCCACACATCTGTGTACCCACACACATACAGGCATAGGCATGTGCATGCAACCCCCCCCCACACACACACTGGAAAACCAATAATTCTCACTAAGATGTGAATGAGCATGCAATGGAACCTTTTATGAGCATTTGCATTATCCCCTGGGTAATAACTCAGGTGAAGCTTTCGTGGGTAGAATGTGGAGGTGGGGGGAGTCCAGTTTTCCTGGCCAGCTTGGTGTGATGCCACTGTCCTCTTCATCTTCGGGGGTCTTTGTCTGGTGCCCTGCTTTTGGAAGGTGCTGCACCCTGACCAAGGAGGAAATAAACTGTACCGGTGGCAAGACATGGCGCACGGAGGATGGCAGTAGCTAGGGGAAGTGCAGGGGAAAGAGCGGGCCTTGCGGCCAGTGAGCCCAGGGGCTGGGGGGAGGCACGTGCAAGGACGGAGGTTTTCTACCTGCTCGAGTGTTCTTTCCTTCTTTCTCTCTCTGGCTCTCTCACTCACACATACAGAGAGAGAGAGAGAGAGAGAGAAAGAGGGAGAAAGAGAGGAAGAAATACCCCTTCTGTAGCTCATGCAATTTTTATTTATTTATTTATTTTAGTTTTTTGGAGGTAGGGTTTCACTCTAGTCCAGGCTGACCTAGAATTCACTCTGTATTCTCAGGGTGGCCTCGAACTCATGGTGATCCTCCTACCTCTGCCTCCCCAGTGCTGGGATTAAAGGCGTGCGCCGCCACACCCAGCCAATTTTTATTTTATTTAAAAATATGTAATTATAACACATTAATGGCCATCTTTAAAAATACTGTGCACATTCATTGTAATCCATCACACTGTTAGGACCAATGCAAAATACTCTCACTTCTGAAATGAGATAGATGGTTCTTTTTAAAATATATTTATTTTTTTTTTAGATGGTTCTTAATTCTGATCCCAGCATTGATTAGGTTCCCAGTGATCCCTATCATATATGTATAAAATGATAGTTTGAACTGTTTTGTTTTCATAATTGTGACCCCAAACCAGAGCATGTGTTCTCTTACTATGTCCCTACACATAACCCCACTGGACCTATTGGGGAAAATGTTCACAGAAGGTCAAAGGCCCCATGTTTGTGTTCAGTGAGAATGCAGTTGGCAAAGCCTGTAGACTCAAAGAATGTCAGGATTGGAATCAAATTTCCTTTCTTCCTTCCTTCCTTTCTTTCTTTCTTTCTTTCTTTCTTTCTTTCTTTCTTTCTTTCTTTCTTTCTTTCTTTCTTTCTTCTTTTCAACGTAGGGTTTTACTCTAGCCCAGGCTAACCTAGAACTCACTCTGTGGTTCCAGGCTGGCTTCAAACTCATAGTGATCCTTCTACCTCTGCCTCCCCAGTGCTGAGATTAAAGCTGTGCTCTACCACGCCAGGCTGTCCACTCTGTCTTCACACAGAGGAAGACAAATGGACTGTGAGAGGAGAAATGACTCACTAAGGCCAATTGGTCAATGGTAGTTAATGGATAGCTGACATTGTGAAAGTGTGAGAAGTCCTAGGTTTCACTTCAGAGTATCATTTCTTGGAGAATTTGAATTTTGCAAAGAAACCAAACACGATTGTCTTTTCTATAGTTGATTGAGAGAGAGAAAAAGAGAGAGCAATGTCTGCAAGAGACAATGATGCTGTGAGCAGGCTAATCACTAAACTTATGTTCTTGTGTGTGACAAGGGCAAAAGGTGGCTTAACCAGTGTTTCTCCCTGGTGATGGTGACCCTGGCTCCTAGATGCTGGGTATGTCTGGTGTCAGTTTGGTCCCGCCAGCCCTTCACTGGCTCTGGCTTGAAGACCAGTGGAAAAGAAGAAGCTGTATTCAGAGATGGGCTCAATGTTCATGAGAGGCCGTGGGATCAGTGGGCAACCCATTCTACTCGAGGCTTTCCTTGTACTTCAGAGTGTGACCTGGCTTTCCTTGGGAGGGAAGGCCCGCCTGAGCATGGTTGGAGACTTCAACCAAGCAGTCTTTGCACTGGGCTTACTTCTATCTGACGTCAGGCTGGGATAAGGCAGATCAAGTGTTGGAAAAGTCTCTGAAATAAACATGATTCTCTGGAAGATACAGTCTGACCAATTTTGTTAATTATTAAACAAAACCAATGTTATTTTAAGTTGGTTTGACCCAACTGAAAGTCATTCTTTAAAAGACAAAAACAAAGAAATTCCAGTGTGTGTTTTTGGTGACCCTCTGGGGGCTGGGGAGTGGGGTGGGGAGAGAAGAACCTCTGAATCACTGTTGCAAGGGGTAAGTACACAGTGTCCACTTTGGGGGTTCTTTCCTTGTTAGCACTTGGTCATTACTGCTACCAACTCAGAACACAGCCCTGACCTTCCCATAAAATGGCTCAGACATTTCCTCACTCATTGGTTATCCTGGTACAAGTGTTGGCAAGGCTGGGAAGGCCTGAGCCAGGTCAACTGAGACCTTGAAACCTGCAATTGCTTCAGATCCAACAGGGGACACTTTGTGTTCCAAAGGCCAGCAGTAGCCAGGCAATGAAAGTTGGCCATTTAAAAAAAAAAAAAAAAGCCAATCTTGGTTGCTCACTCCTATAATCTCAACATTCAGGAGACGGAGGCAGGAGAATTGCTATAAATTCCAGTCCAGTCTGGCCTACGTAGTAAGTTCAGGAAGCCAGGCAGTAGTGTCTTTCCAACACTGCCACCCCAACAAAAACCCAACAAACTGAAAACAGGGTCACCGAGCTCCAGGTGAGCAGGAGACCCCCCACAGGTGCTCCTCAAGCAGACAGCGTAGCAGACACTTGTCTCAGAGCCTCCATTCTGGGGGGAGGTGTTCCCATGGGGACCAGGGTAAGCCACATATAAGCCAGAGTGACAGGAGAGGAGAGCAGAGTGTGGCTGCAGATCGAGCCTGGGACAGCACAACCAGTCCTGGCAGCCCTTCCAGGAAAGAGCTAAACTGGGAAAGTCCATCTGACTTTTCATTTGTAGACAAACTGGTTTGGTTGTTTGAACTGTGATACTGCCAAACAATGAATTTTTTAAAAGGCCATATCCCATGTCCCCGTGGTGGCCACATGAGGTGCCAACACACGTATGTGGACAGTGCGTCTGTTCTCAGGTCCCAATTGTTAATAGAAACTCTTTACTCCTACTAATTATAATAATGACCAGAGAGGTGGCGGGCAGCTGCCTATAATTGAACACTCGCTTTATGGTACACGGTGTTCTGCAATAACAATTCTGAGAATTAGGAGTTATAATCTCCATTTTACAATTAAGGAAGATGAGGCTCTGAGAGGTGGAGTCATTTGCTCAATGTAAACAGCTGGTAAGAGCAAGGACTCAATCCAGTTGGCCTCAACTGTGCATCCTGTGCTCTCAAGTACTGCCATGGATGTGGTGGCCTTGACAGTGCGCCTCGAAGATCTCCAGCTGCCCAGAGTGCAAGTGCCCAAGGCCCAGTGCCACACGCCACAGCCATGGTGGCATCGCATCTGTCGTGTTATTTACCCGGGGGCCAAGGTCTTCTAGGCGTTAACTGCAATGGCAGGGATGGAATAGCACACCGTTTCCTGTGTCTCTCCCACAGCCACTGTCAGTGTTTAGACTCCTGACAGCTTTGCAGAGTTGCCTTACCTCTGTGGTCTGGGACGCCACTCCCGCCTTCCTGTCTTCCTCACTCACTCGGATTCAGACATCTCGGGGTTCTCCCTGCCTCCCTCCTCATTTGCTGCCTCAGGCACTTTGTCTAATACAATTCTTGTACACTTCATCACCTTTCGGCCTGAACTGACCATGCAGAATTTTCAGAGCAGTTTGGTTCAACCTACCAACTTAAATTAGGTGCACAGATAGTTTCTGGTTTCTCCCTAAAGGCCTCTAAGGCCCCAAGGCCTTGCGATCATCCTCCCCGTGGTGGTGGTGGTGATGTTGTTTCCCTTACTAGTAATTTAAATGGTTCATCTTATCTCATTCATTGATTCGTCCATTCATGCAAGAAGCATTTATTGATTTTTTTCACTACATTCTAGGCTCTGGGGATGCAAAGATGAATGGATGTCAGGGAATCTGCTCGCAAAGAAATCACAGTCTAGTGGGCAAGCGATTCGGATACCAGATACTCAACACTAATTGCTTTAAACTTTGTCTAGCACATTCAGGCTTCAAGGAGCTTCTGTGTGTTATCACTTCACCCTGCTAAGCCCGTGCAGCAGGCCAAGCAGGTATAAACTGGAGCTCCAGAAAGCCCCAGTTGCCCAGTAACTGGCAAAGATGGGCTTGAGTCCAGGCTCCCGTGGCTCAGGTGGACATGCTCCAAAGACTTTAGTTGCTGTATGTGTTCAGGGAAATATGCAAGACGTCTTTAAAGCCTTGGCCTTGGTAGCACAGATTTTATTTTTGGGGACAGTTAGTAGAGCCTGGATTCAAGGAATCACGGTTTTACCTATAATTTCTGAGGCAGAATTTGGAGTGTCTTCTTAGCATATGTTTCCTTAAGTCCTTCACCAAGAACATCACACCTCACCTTGTCTTGACGATGCTGAGGTCAGCAGAAGCGGGAGAGGCAGAAAGTTTCTCCCTGAAAATGGAAAGTGAAACTGACCAGCCATTTTCCTGGTCAGAATGCTAAGTGTCATCGAGCTGGAAAGTGAATGCCTTGAGAGCTTTCCTGGAAGTTTCACGAGTGAATTGTGGAGGCACGAAATGAACAGGACTTTCTTGTTTTTTTTTTAATTTTTTATTAAGGACTGTCTTTAGCCTCTCAGTTCTTGGCTGGATAAAAATAAACCACTGGGCCTGCTCTGAACAAAGCCTATTTGTCTGTCATACACCAGTAAATCGAGACATCACTGTCTGTTTAGATTAGAATTGATTCTTCAATCAGGAAACCAAAAAGAGCCTGCTAAAAGACCAGTTATTAATGGCCTCATTACAAGTCTGCGCCATGCCGTTTGAACCAGATTTACATAGAGAGAGGAAGCACATTTATAAGTGTCGGAAACAGATGAAGAAAGAGGAAGCCTGGGGTGGGGTGGGGGCGACTGCGCTCCCTCTCGCTTTGTTAGCAACTCTGGGGTTTCCTGAAAGCTGAAACAGGGGCCCACAGACCTCCAGACCCTGGGCCCAGGGGTGCAGCTTCCTCTCAGGACTGGCAATTGTGACAGTTCCTCTTAAGGACCTTGGTAAACTGAGCCCCGGACACTTTCCCTGGTTCTTGTGGTTACCTCTGGCTGCTCAGAGCAGACCCCTAGATGCTGAGTCTGGAGGAGAGCTGGGTTTGTGTGAAGCTCATTTGCCATGGTGGGGAAGTAGATCTTCTTTCAACCATTCCCAGGCTTGCGTCCTGGGGACCAGTTGGGAAAACACCGGTCTGTGGTCATCTTTCCTGAGCAGCTGTTCCTTCTGCTCTTCTAACCAGTGCCCCTGACATCTGGAAGCCATCTGACTGTTACAGTAGCAGCCCAGGGCCAGGCAGTCCATGTGCCCCTTACCCCCTTGCCCCCCCTCCTAAATGCAGGTGGTCACCTTTTCACATGTGCCTGGGAACACTGAAGGGAACAACTGGGGATACATGGATAGAGAGAGAACTTCAGATAACCCTCAACTCTTGGATGAGGAGGGAGCAACTCTACTACTCAGGGAAGCTTCCTGAAGCTTGCGCTTGGACGAGTGAGGAGTCCTGGCCCCAGCCTCAGCCCCAGCTGGCAGAAGGCCAGGAGAGCTGCGGGCAGATCGCTCCTCGGCGGACCAGGGCGAGCACACGCTCTGGTTGTCATGGCAGCCTCGGCTGCGGTGCTATTTTTGTTCGAGCTGAAGAGCAGGTAGGGTGGGTTGTGGAGGGGAAGAGAACCATCATCCTTTGCTCTTAAAAAAAAAAAAAGAAAAGAAAACCATGCACACACTTTAATAGTTCACTTAGCCTAACTAGGTGGGGGCTGAGTAATAAAACAGAGGCCTGAAGTCTTCTCTCTCCTGCCCCACTCCCTTGATTCTGAGTCGTAGGCACCTTGAGGAGAGCCAGGTGGATTACCTGGAGAACCCAGAAGAAACGGTTGCTTGTCTGTGGGAGCCAAATAAGACTTGGGTTGGGGCACATACAGAACCTTCTGCCCAGCCATGCAGATCCACAGTGCGCTGTGAATCCAGATAGCTTCAGGTGTGTGCGGCTGCCACAGAACACCTGAATGGCAAGGCAGCGGGATGTGACTGGCGAGTCAGCCCACGCTCCAAAAGTTAGCAGCACAGCCAGCCTCGGGATTGTGCGTGGAGTGAAATCTTTCCTCCTTTTGTCCGTCCGCCCTTCCTTCCTTCCCTCTTTTCCTTTCTCTTCCTCCTCTTCCTTCTTGACTGTTTCCAGGGAGGCAGATTAGCCACCACGAGTTTTAAAATCAGACTTGAAAGTGTCTGATTTTAGTGTCCTTAGTGGGCTGGAGAAAGCTCAATGGTTAAAGGTGCTTGCTTGCGAAGCCTAGGGACCTGGGTTGGATCCCCAGTGCCCAAGTAAAGCCAGATGCATAAGGTGGCGCATGTGTCTGGAGTTCGTTTGCAATGGCTAGAAGCTCTGTTGTGCCCATTTTCTCTCTCCCTCTCTCTCCCTGCCTCTTTCTGTTTCTCTCTCACACCCATAAATAAATAAATAAATTAGTTTAAAAAAAAAGGTTGATAGGGTCCTTAAACCTCTATCCCACATTTTCTTTGCAACATGCTGATGGAGATGATGGAAACGGTGATTGATACCCATATAGCTAACTTAATCTAACAGTAGTAATTAGTTGCCACTGACTTTAATCCCAGCTTAGTATTTGGTGGCCAGAGCCTGACCCTTAGTACTGGCAGTGTCATGACTGTTAGTGACTGAGAGTAGCTGGTATCTCGGCCCCCAGTGTACTTGTTACACTCTTTGGGAGGCTAGTAACGGAAAGGGGTTAGTTGGGTGGGAAATTCAGTGCTCATCAAACAAGGTGGGTGAGCAAGGACTGCGCTGTGAGCGATGCTGCAAGTGGAAAGGCAGTCTCAATGATTGCCAGGAAGCTGGGGGGAGGTGATTGAAACTCTAGATTTGAGTCCCACCATTGCCAACCATTCTCCTCCTACCCCAAACATTTTGAATTCATGCCATGGTCAGGCTTGACTTCTCCCTTTGTGCTTTCTGAGGACACAATAGCCAGGTCACTACATGCCTAAGCTCCTAGTGAGTATAAAGAAGATGAATGTACTGTAAACAGGAGACATGTTGATGACCTAATTAAGAATCATCTTCTAAGCATGTTATAAACCATTCTTGTGGTACGTTTTTTCAGACATTGGTTAATTATAGCATCTTATTTGTTCCTGGAAGCAGATAGAGCAGGATGTAGGCTTGGTAACACTATTACCACCACTTTATGGCCCTTCATGTGTCTGAAGGCAGAGGTTGCTGGGGTGAGATGGGTGGTCAGCCACTTCTCTTCTCAGCTCTGATCAGACTTTATAAGAAACTAGCAGAGACCTGGAAAGATGGCTTAGCAGGTAAGCACTTGCCTGCAAAGCCAAAGTTCAGTTCTCCAGTACCCACATAAAGCCAGATACACAAGGTGGCACCTGTGTCTGGAATTCATTTGCAGTGGCCACAGGCCCTGGTGTTAATAAAAAAAAATTATTTAAAAAAACTGGGCATGGTGGCACACACCTTTAATCCCAGCACTCAGGAGGCAGAGGTAGGAGGATTGCTGTGAGTTCGAGGTCACCCTGAGAATAGAGTGAATTCCAGGTCAGCCTGGGCTAGAGTGAGACCCTACCTTAAAAAACAAAAAACAAAACAAAACAGAACAAGAAAAGAAAAGAAAAAGAAAGCTAGAAGATTCCCCTTGAGTATCTAGAGTTATTTTAAAAAATAAGAAAACAAGCAAGGAGCCAGATGAAATAGAACACATGTAATACCCAACACTTGGGAAGTGGAATCAGAAGGATTGGGAATTCAAAGTCAGCTTATGCTACATGAGACCCTGTCTCAAAAGAAATAAAGAAAAATTGAGCCAGGTATGGTGGCACACGCCTTAAATCCCAGCACTCAGGAAGCAGAGGTAGGAGAGTTTGAAGCCACTCTGAGACGCCAGAGTCAATTACAGGTCACCTTGGGCTACAGCGAGACCCTATCTCAAATAAATTAAATAAAATTTAAAAAAAAGAAAAATAATCAAATAAAAGTCTTTCACTTTCAGAAATTTTTTTTTTTTTCTTTTTGGTCTTTCAAGGTAGGATTTCACTATAGCCCAGGCTGACCTGGAATTCACTATGTAGTCTCAGGGTAGCCTTGAACTCACGGCAATCTTCCTACCTCTGCCTCCTGAGTGCTGGGAGGGATTAAAGGCATGTACCACTACACCCAGCCCCAAATAGAATTCTTTTTATTTTTATATATTTATTTATCTGAGAGAGAGAGGCAGATAGATAGAACAGGTGCACCAGGGCCTCCAGACACTGCAAACAAACTGCAGACATGCACAATCTTGTGCATCATGTGTGGGTACTGGGGAATTGAACCTGTGTCCTTGGGCTTCCCAGGCAAGCACCTTAACCACTAAGCTATCTCTCCAGCCCTTTTTTTAGCAAACTCATAATCTCCATTTTACTGCATATGTTTTCTTGCTGACAGGTTTTCAATATGGAGACTAAATCCCTTTGCTTGACTTTCAGGGACCTCAGTTCCCTTCTCTTACCTCACCCCGTGTAGAAGGTGCCCGTTGCTTCCTGTTGTAACAGCACGGCACTGTCTGTCACACCTTTGTGCCTTTGGTCATGCTTTGCTTCCACCAGCAGAGCCCTTCCAGCGGTCCTCTCTGGAGGCTGAACACCAGCAAGGGCAGACGTTTTCTCACCCTTACATGTCTTGGGGGAACTGGGATGGGCTTTGACAAATTCACTGGTGTGCAGTGAATATTTGTTGAGGAAATAAAAGAATGAGTTATGAATTATTTTATTAATTTAAATGGAAAATATCGGGCTGGAGAGATGGCTTAGTGGTTAAGCGCTTGCCTGTGAAGCCTAAGGACCCCGGTTCAAGGCTCGGTTCCCCAGGTCCCACGTTAGCCAGATGCACAAGGGGGCGCACGCGTCTGGAGTTCGTTTGCAGAGGCTGGAAGCCCTGGCGCGCCCATTCTCTCTCTCTCCCTCTATCTGTCTTTCTCTCTATGTCTGTCGCTCTCAAATAAATAAATAAATAAAATGAACCAAAAAAAATTTTTTTAAATAAAAAAAAAATGGAAAATATCATCTCTTCTCCCAGAAGGATCAGCTCAGCCTCCAGCTTTCATTGACTTAAGGCGACCAACCACATCTCTTTCACTCCCTGAAGTTTTTGCTCACCTTCTTTAAATTTCTGTCATGCTTGTCTCTGCCCACACTTCGCTGAGCAGTTAGGGGATGTTAACTAATTTGGACATATCTGCAGTCTCCCAGGGTAGGTCAATGCTTGGTGACTTGGTTTCACATAGTTCTCACAAGTTTTCATGTGGCATCTCATTTCTCCCTACTCCCTCTAAGCTCAAGGGCTGAGACAATGGAGGCCTCACCCTTGGGACCCAGGCTAGCGCCAGGATGTGCTACGGGTGTTCAGTGAACACTTGGTTAAGTGACTGCGAAACTTTATAGTAGCTCAGATTTCAAAACATGTTGCTCAGGCCTTTGAGAAGGATAGCTGCTTCATGACCGTGTCGCCGTGGCTTAGGTAGGGCGGATGAACACCACTGTCAGCTGGGAAATTTTACCCTGAGTAGAAAAGCCCCAGAAACTACTCTAGATGCTACATAAGTTTACATTTCTGCCTCATGGTTGTACCCATGGGATGATGGTTAAATTTGGGTCCTGGACCCGACCTGGGATGCTGATGCAGAAGAAGACACCCTTTGTTCATGGACGCCATTGACTCAGGGTGCTTGGCCAGTCATTTCTACATTCTTACGAAAAATCTTTCATGAGGGGCTGCAGAGATGCCCAGTGGTTAAGGCACTTTACTGTAAAGCCTAGTGACCCGGGTTTGATTCCCCAGTTTCCACATAGAGCCAGATGCGACTGGAATTCATCTGCAGTAGCTGGAGGCTCTGGTGCACCCATTCTCTCTGGTTGTCTCTTTCTCTCTCTCTGCTTGCAAATAAATAAATAAATAAATAATTTTTTTAAATCTTTGAATTTCTCACTCTTTTTTAAAAGAAAAATACTTTCAGGCTGGAGAGATGGCTTAGTGGTTAAGGTGGTTGCTTGCAAAGCCAAAGGATCCAGGTTCCATTCCCCAGGACCCACATAAGCCAGATGTACAAGGGGGAGTGTGCATCTGGAGTTCATTTGCAGTGGCTGGAGGCCCTGGTGTGCCCTCTCTATCTACCTGCCTGTTTCTCTCCCCTCCCCCTCAAATAAATAAATACAATAAATTTTTAAAAATTAAAAATATTTTCTTTATTTATTTGAGAGAGAAAGGCAGAGAGAAAGAGAGAATGGGCGTGCCAGGGCCTCCAGCCACTGCAAACAAACTCCAGATGCATGCGCCCCCTGTGCATCTGGCTTACATGGGTCCTGGGGAATTGAACTGGGGTCTTTAGCTTCACAAGAAAACACTTTAACTGCTAAGCCATTTCCCCAGCCCAGTTTCTTACTCCTTTTATTAGCCACACTGGAAGGCTTAGACATGAGTTGACAGCCCTCTCCTGCTTCTTCTAGTGTACAGACCCACGTGTTCTCCTGTCTGCCTTTTACGACCCTTTCTGTTTCATTCCTGTTTTGACAACCTCCTTGCTTTCCCTCTCTGGTCACTTTCCATTGCCTTATCATCTAACACTTAGAGTAAGTCAGCTATAAGCCTTCTTACCCAACTTCAGTTTACCTTATTAAAAAAAAAAAAAAGGAGGGGGCTGGAGAGACAGCTTAGCAGTTAAGGAACTGGCCTGTGAAACCTTAAGGACCCATGTTTGACTCTTCAGATCCCACATAAGCCAGACACAAAGATGACGCAAGCACATAAGTCACACATGTGCACAAGATGATGCACACATCTGGAGTTTGATTACAGTGGCTGGAGGCCCTGGAACACCAATTCTCTCTCTCTTGCTCTCCCATATAAAACAAACAAAAAGGCCAGTCTGTTGGGCTTGCAAAAATAATAAAATAAGCCAGGTGTGGTGGCTCACGCCTTTAATCCCAGCACTTGGGAGGCAGAGGTAGGAGGATCACTGTGAGTTCAAGGCCACCCTGAGACTCCATAGTGAATTCCAGGTCAGCCGGGGCTAGAGTGAGACCCTACCTCAAAAAACCAAAAATAAATAAATAAATAAAAACAAAATAGACAGGCATAGTACTGCATGCCTATAGTTCTAGCACTTGGGATGAAAAGGCAGAAGATCTTGAGTTTAACGCCAGTCGGGGCCACACAGCAAGACTATGTCTCATAAATGAATGAATCAAGTTAAGTCTAACAAAATGGAAGAATGTAGCATAAGGCAGCTTTCCCCATCCTCTAGCCAGCTGAGAAACACCAGCATGATTTTTTTGTTTATTTTTGTACCATACTTCTGTTGTTTTGAAAAATGGCTTCACTGGGCTATAACACACATCCCATACACAGTGCACCCATTTAAAGTGTACAAGTCAGTGGGGCTTGAGTGTAATATCTGGTTCATTTTAAATTGTGGTAAAACCTGCATTTCTTTTTTTATGTATTTTTATTTGTTTATTTATCAATTTATTTTTATTTATTTTTGCTTTCATTTAACATTTTTTAAATTTTTTTAAAAAAATTTATTAACATTTTCCATGATTATAAAAAAATATCCCACGGTAATTCCCTCCCCCGCAACACGTTACCCTTTGAAATTCCATTCTCCATCATATTACCTCCCCAACTCAATCACTGTACTTACATATATACAATATCAACCTATTAAGTACCCTCCTCCCTTCCTTTCTCTTCCCCTTATGTCTCCTTTTTAACTTACTGGCCTCTGCTACTAAGTATTTTCCTTCTCACGCAAAAGCCCAATCATCTGTAGCTAGGATCCACATATGAGAGAGAACATGTGGCGCTTGGCTTTCTGGGTCTGGGTTACCTCACTTAGTATAATCCTTTCCAGGTCCATCCATTTTTCTGCAAATTTCATAATTTCATTTTTCTTTACCGCTGAGTAGAATTCCATTGTATAAATGTGCCACATCTTCATTATCCACTCATCAGTTGATGGGGACATCAAGGCTGGTTCCATTTCCCAGCTATTATAAATTGAGCAGCAATAAACATGGTTGAGCACGTACTTCTAAGGAAATGAGATGATTCCTTCGGATATATGCCTAGGAGTGCTATAGCTGGGTCATATGGTAGATCAATCTTTAGCTGTTTTAGGAATCTCCACACTGATTTCCACAATGGCTGGACCAGATTGCATTCCCACCAGCAGTGTAGAAGGGTTCCTCTTTTTCCACATCCCCGCCTACATTTGTGATCATTTGTTTTCATGATGGTGGCCAATCTGACAGGAGTGAGATGGAATCTCAATGTAGTTTTAATCTGCATTTCCCTGATGGCTAGTGACGTAGAACATTTTTTTATTTGTTTGTTTGTTTGTTTGTTTGATTTTTCGAGGTAGGGTCTCACTCTAGCCCAGGGTGACCTGGAATTCACTATGGAGTCTCAGGGTGGCCTCGAACTCATGGCAATCCACCTACCTCTGCCTCCCGAGTGCTGGAAAACCAGTATTTCTTGAAGAAATAGAGAAACTAACTGTAAAGATACAGACAATGAAAACATTTTCTGGATGCTTACAGAAGCCTGAGAACGTCTGGCCTTATCCCCATCGGGTACAAAGGCAGCAAAGCACGTCGAAGGGTCTGAGCATCCTCAAGCACCGTCTTACCAGGCAATTTTCCTGACGTCAGTGGAACTGAAAGAATTCAAAGGCACCGCTTTCTCAATGTGTAGTTTACAGTTTGGAGCACTTGCAGTAGTCTTTGGGATTGTAAGCGCATGGCTTACGGTGTGGGGACCCTGGGACTTGGAGGTCACCTGTCCACATAGCGTGCACCGTGTGTCTCTTGAACGGCATGCTTAAGCTTCATATGTGAACTGGGCAGAATCATACCAACCTCCTGGTATGATAAAACGAAATCACGTATGTTGTATTTTGCATGGTTCCCAGCATAGCATAAATGCTTAACAAATGGCAGTTGTGGTTGGTTTTGAGAACAACAGCTCAAAGGTTAAGCATTAAGTTAGCTCTGAGAAAAGCCTTCCAATATCAGCTATTCTTCTTCCTTTTTTTTTTTTTTTTATTTTTGAGTTAGGGTCTCACTGTAGCCCAAGATGTCGTTCCAGGCTGGCCTTGACTCATGGAAGTCCCCTGCCCTGCCCTGAGTGCTGGGATTAAAGGCGTGTGCTTGGGCTGGAGAGATGGCTTAGCGGTTAAGCGCTTGCCTGAGAAGCCTAACGACCCCGGTTCGAGGCTCAATTCCCCAGGACCCATGTTAGCCAGATGCACAAGGGGGTGCATACATCTGGAGTTTGTTTGCAGTGGCTGGAGGCCCTGGCATGCCCATTCTTTCTCTCTCTCTGCCTCTTTCTCTCTCTCTCTGTCACTCTCAAATAAATAAATAAAATAAATTTTTTTTTTTTTAAAAAGGCGTGCGCTTGTTCATACGCTTTCCCCCTCCCCCACCGTGAGGCACCCACGAGCAGCAGAAGGGACTGTCAGTGGTGCCGTGGGAAAACCACGGGAAAAGCAGTAGTACAGCTGTGGCTCAGAGACCACGGGGGCCCACAGGACACTGCCTGATCCAGTTGGCATTGGCTGTCTTTTGACTTAAACCCTGTCAGGAGAATGTGCCTTGCACTCTGTCAGGAAGTCACAGCAGACCTAACAAACGACGGTGTTCAGAACGCCACACCACCAGACCTTGGTGACAGCAGAAGCCCAAGCCATGTCTCATGAGCTGCAGAGTCACAGCCAGACCAGGCGTGGGAAAGGATAATGCCTTCTGCTGCCCGAGCCACCTCCAGACGCTGCTTGACCCGGGCTGCTGCATCCCTTCCTCTCGTGGAGTGCTTCAGTGTTGCATGACCTAGCGCAGCCATTCCCATCCCACAGGGCTCCAGAGAGGACTACGTGAGCTCAGCACTACCGAGTGGCTACCATGACATTCAGGAGAAGACTTCTTTCATCACTGTCATCATCTGTCACAGTAGTGAATGTGTCACTAGTCCTCGTGGCTAAGATGAGCCACCCTGTGTGGCTTAGCTGTGAGGCTCAGATCACAAAACGTGACAATTCCACTTAAAATTTACCCTTTTCCCTCAAACCCCATCTCCAGAGGTTGCTTACAATAAACTCATTGATTGGTTCACCCAAATCAGTTTTGGTGCAATCACACTTCGGTCTGTCGGCTGTGTCTGTCTGGGGTGAATAGACATATGCTCACATCGCCCCAGGGAAAAAGGTTTTCTGCAACATCGCGAAGGCAGCATGGAGGCTGTGGTCTTGCTGAGGCTCTGGGTGACTTGCAGCATCACCCTTACGGCTTTTCAGGACTTGGATCTACCATTACATTTCTCTCTTTAAGTGGCATGCGGGGAACTCTTGTGTCTGTTGAGCAAGGCCCCAATGACTTATTTGCGTGTTACCCAGCCCTCCTTTTTCTTTCTTCACCAGCCTTCATCATGGGGCATCGCAGTATCTCACCACACAGCAGCAATTGCAAACAAACCCAGCAGTGGAATCCTATGGTAGGGCTCCATTGTAACTTGAGAATTGTGTCCTTGCTTCCTGTTTTAAAGGCACGGCCATCTAAATGAAGAGCTCAAATGCATTCTCATAAGAACCTGAGGGCCTTTGCCAGAGAAACAGTGATTCACACACTGACTGACTCCCGGAGTATGTGAGATAGTCTCCAAAATTCAGCACAACATAAAAAAGAGAAGTGGACAAAAGTATAAAAGAAGTGGACAAGAGTATAAAAGAGGTCCAGCCAGGCCTGGCTTGATCGCCTGTTATCTCAGCCCTCCAGAGGTTGAGGCAAGAGAACTGTGCGTTTGAAGCTAGCCTGGAACTACAAAGAGAGATCTTGTCTTCCCTCCCCCCCCCCACCGAAAAAAAACTCTCCCCAATAGAGAGTAGAAAAGTGATAAGAACCAAACTGCATTTGCCCATGAGCTACCTGGAAGCCTAGACAAAGGCAAAGTACAGTGATACTGAATGTTCCCGTCAACAGGAAGCAGTGAGTTTGGGTCCTGTGTAGAAGAGACTTGGGCAAACTGAACAAAGAGTCATTCTACAGTTTTTCCAGAGGTTCCCTAAGGACTCCCTAAAAACCGAGGGATAGTGTTACACTTTAAATCAACAAGAAGACTGTTAGCATCTTTTTGTTGTTGTTATTTTAATTTATTTATTTGAGAGCAACAGACAGAGAGAGAAAGAGGCAGATAGAGATAGGGAGAGAGAATGGGTGCGCCAGGGCCTCCAATCACTGCAAAAGAACTCCAGACATGTGCGCCCCCTTGTGCATCTGGCTAACATGGGTCCTGGGGAATCAAACCTCGAACCGGGGTCCTTAGGCTTCATAGGCAAGTGCTTAACCACTAAGCCATCTCTCCAGCCTGGCATCTTTTTTTTTATTATTTATATTTAAATATATTTATTTGGAGGCAAGCTCCTTAACCACAGACAGAGGCATATCTCCAGCCATAAATACATTTATTTGGAAGAAGACAAAGATAGAAGAGAGACAGAGAATGGGTAATCCAGGGCCCCCAGATGGTCCAGATGAACTCCAGATGCTTGTGTCACTTTGAGCATGTGGTTTTACATGGTACTGGGGGATTGAACATGGGTTATTAGGCTTTGCAGGCAAGTGCCTTACTGGCTGAGTAATCTCTCTAGTCCTCTCCCCCTGGCTTTTTTTTTTTTTTTTTTTTTTTTTTTTTGAGGTTGGGTGTAGCTATAGTCCAGGGTGACCTGGAATTCACTATGTAGTCTCAGGTTGGCCTTGAACTCACAGTGATCCTCCTACCTCTGCCTCCCAAGTGCTGGGTTTAAAGGCATGCACCATCATACCTGGCTTTACCTTTTTCTCTTTTTTGATTTTTTGAGGTAGGGTTCTTGCTGTTTAGGCTGACCTGGAATTCACTATGTAGTTTAGGGTAGCCTTGAACTCACAGCGATCCTCCTACCTCTGCCTCTGGTATTAAAGGCATGTACCATCAGACCTGGCTACTTTTTAAAAAATATTTATTTATTTGAGAGTGACAGAGAGAGAAAGAGGCAGATAGGAAGAGAGAGAGAATGGGTGCACCAGGGCTTCCAGCCACTGCAAATGAACTCCAGACGTGTGCACCCCCTTGTGCATCTGGCTAATGTGGGTCTTGGAGAATCGAGCCTCAAACTGGGGTCCGTAGGCTTCATAAGCAAGTGCTTCACCGCTAAGCCATCTCTCCAGCCCCGGCTACTTCTTTTAAAAAATATTTTATTTATTTACAAGCACAGAGATACATACAGAGAGAGAGTGCGTGTGTATGAGGGGGAGAGAGAGAGGCAGTGAGTGAGTGTATGGACACGATAGGACCTCCAGCCACTGCAAATAAACTCAAGATGCATGCGCTACCTTGTGCACCTGGGTTTATGTGGGTCCTGGGGAATTGAACCTGGGTCCTTTGGCTTTGCAGGTAAACGCCTTAACTGCTAAGCCATCTCTCCAGTTCCTTGTTTTTTTTCCTCAATATATATTATTATATATTTTTTTAAATTAGTTTAGGCTTTTTTTGTGTCATCACAAGGACTTGGTAAGCACTGTTTTGTAACTGTTTTCCTTTCTTTGGCTGAGTAGGATGTAGAGAGGTCTGTAAGTGTGGACTGTTAGCATCTTTTAATTTAATTTTTTGTTTGTTTTTTGAGGTAGGTAGTTTCAGAGTGGCCTTGAACTCACAGTGATCTCCTCCCTCCACCTCCGGAGTGCTGGAATTAAAGGCCCGGTTTTACTGTTGGCATTTTAATACGGGTGGACAGCCAGGGTTTCCTGAGTACCTTACTCATACATTGAATATTTTTTCCATTTTTTAAAATTATTACTAACAACCTACTTTGTATGGATATGTCATGATGGGCAGATCATGTGTTGCTACCTACTTTTCCCTCGTCCCTTTCCCCATTTCACTGGGGACCCTCCTCAGTGGGCTTGTAGATATTCCTCATGGGGTTGTGGGTTATGTGTTGTAGTTTTGTTTTGGGGGGGCGTGAAGGAATTCCTCTGGGCATGATGTCTCAACCCATGGCTCTTACACTCTTTCTGCCCTTCCCCACCCTTCCACAAAATTCCCTGAGCCATGATGGGTGAGTTTTAAGTCTCCTTCAGTGACGAGCTCTTAGAAGCCTCTGGATCTCTGCTTTGGTAGGTGTTGAGTATCCTCACCATCTGTCTCCTTCACCCTGGTGCTGATTGTCAGGTTCACCTTGGAAGCAGCACTCTTGCTCATCTCCCTCAGTTCCTCTGTGGTTTCAGCTGGGGTTTGGCTGAAGAGCAAGAGGTAGTTGATCTCCTCGGGTCTTGCTACCATCTGAAAAAGAACAGATTCTCCAATGGAGAGTGAAGTCAGCATAGGTTAGATGGGATAAGCATTATTAATTTAGGGAGAATTTGAGTATGTAATCCCTCCTTTAGCCAAAGACTAATGAGATCTTGACTCTAGAGAACATAATCTTTGTCTCCACAGGCTTCTGATCTGGTTCCCAATTCCAGATATAGGTTCCTTTACAGTGAGCGGATCTCTCTCTTTTTTTTTTTTTAATTTTTTTTGAATTTATTTATTTGAGAGTGACAGACACAGAAAGGAAGACAGAGGGAGAGAGGGAATGGGCATGCCAGGGCCTCCAGCCTCTGCAAACAAACTCCAGATGCGTGCGCCCCCTTGTGCATCTGGCTAACGTGGGAGCTGGGGAATCGAGCCTCAAACCGGGGTCCTTAGGCTTCACAGGCAAGCGCTTAACCACTAAGCCATCTCTCCAGCCTTGAGCGGACCTCTTAGCCAATCAGAAAGCTATTGGTTTCCCATTGAGGCCGAGTGTCACTATTGCACTGGTGTGTACATCCTGTCGGAGTGTTTTCTTCTAAATAGCTTAGATCTCTGGTTGCCCAGACTGTTGTTGGCCACTTTCCCCCAGGAGCTCACATAGCGCTTTGCAGCACTAGATGAGCTGTCTGGGGACTGCCTCTCTTCCGGATTCTAGCCAGGTCTCTCCGTGTTCAGTGTCTGCAGCATATGGTGTCGTCATCAATAGGGTCTTAGCTTTTGCCTCAGGTGGATAATCAGGTGCTTTGACAGGACCCATGTTAGCCAGATGCACAGGGGGCGCACACATCTGGAATTCGTTTGCAGGGGCTGAAGGCCCTGTCGCGCCCATTTTCTCACTCTCTCTCGCTCTCCCTCCTTCCCTCTTTTTCTCTCTGTCTGTTGCTCTCAAATAAATAAATAAAAATAAATAAATAAAAAGAAACCTGTCTTGTTTTGAGGACCTTGTAGGTCTCTCTGATTAACAGCTCATAGTGGATAGCAACCAATTTCTGGTACTGGGAGTTACAGACCAGAGGCAGAAAAAAAATTTTTTTTTCTTTTCAAAGAATTTTTTTTTATTAACAACTTCCATGATTATAAAAAATGTCCCATGGTAATATCCTCCTTCCTCCACTTTCCCCTTTGAAACTCCATTTTCCATCATATTACCTCCCCATCTCAATCAGTCTCTCTTTTATTTTGATGTCATGATCTTTCCTCCTATTATGATGGTCTTATGTAGGTAGTGTCGGGCACTGTGAGGTCATGGATATCCAGGCCATTTTGTGTCTGGGGGGAGCATGTTGTAAGGAGTCCTACCCTTCCTTTGACTCTTAGATTCTTTCCGCCACCTCTTCCACAATAGACCCTGAGCCTTGGAAGGTGTGATATTGTAGTACTGAGCACTCCTGTTACTTCTTTCCAGCACCATGATGCCTTCTGAGTCATCTCAAGGTCACTATCATCTGAAAAGAGAAGATTCTCTACCAAAAGTGACAGTAGCATTAATATAAGGGTATGAACATTAAGATAAGTGCTTCCTGGGCAGTTTGATAAGCATAGTATTTACATTTAGCCAGATAGCAACAGTCATTACACCCCTAGGACGCATGACTACCCCTGTTTTAAGTTCTCAGTATCAGGGATGTATTCCCTCCCATGGAGTGGACCTCCAGTCCAATTAGAGGGCAGTTGGTTTCCACCATGACAGACATGCCACTATTGCACCTGTTGGCTCATTTGGCCTAGCTGGCCAAATATAAGGCTTGCAGTGTCCACTATTGAGTATCTTCACTGGTGATTTCTCTTTCTACCATTGAACTGCATGCGGAATGGCTTCTTCCAGCTTTCTGTTAGCTGGTGTACATGGAGGTTATGAGCTCAGCTCCAGCAGGATTTCTCAGTGGCCTTGCAGCCCAAGTATGTGGAGTCTTCAGTAATAGGGTCTTACCTTCTATTCCTGGTGGGAAACCAAGGGCCTCAGCAGTGGTCTATAATGTTTTGGGGGCATCAGGGATCTCCCTGGCCAACAACTCACTGGAAGGTATCCCATCCCTGGCACTGAAAAATTTCTAGCAACAATCTATGCCTCCTGAGTGTTCCATTGTCCAAAAAAGAAGGTTTCCACATGATTTATTTATATCCTCTTAGATTTTGATTAGTCCTCCCTCCACCTTTCCTTTACTCAATCTCTTCCCCTGACCTCACTTTGGGCCTTTTCACCCCCATTAATCTGTTCTTCTACTTACATATATACAATACCATCCTATTAAGTAACACCCTCCCTTCCTTTCTCTTCCCTTTAGATCTCTTTTCTATCTTACTGGCCTTTGCTACTGAGTTTTCTTCCTACTCACACAGAAGTCCAATCATCTATAGCAAAAAAAAAAAAAAATTAAGGTTAGGTTTCATCCCACCCATTCCAGGCAGCAAGAGGGGAGCACACCTTGAATATTTTATCAGGCAGGCAGCAGTGACTGGATTGCCTTCAGGGTGTGGGGGGGGATTGAAGAGTGATCTCCATATTCAAATGAGACTGTTTGAGTCTAATCCATCCCACTCAGCTGGGTGCCTTTCTGGGGTGGTCATGTCAGAGTTGACTTTTTCTTCATTGGAAAGGTGATGGGCCTCGTACAGGGAGAGGGGCCGCTTACCTGACCCTCCAGCAGCATCACTTGAGTGAATGACAACCTGCTTGACTCCCTGAATCTAAGCATCCAAAGCAGCAGCGCCTGTGACCTGTTGGAAGGAAGTGTAATGTGACCTAATGTGACCCAGCCAGGTGCCAGAGGTCGCGCTGTGGCGCCTGTCTCCTGTGTCAGGCTGGGCTTGTGGACAAATTGCTGCACCAGTACATTCATTGTCACTCATTCTCATGCTCAGAGCAAGGCTTCCTCGCCGCTGTGGGAAATAAGGAAATGCAGACAAGGGGGAAGGAAAGAAGGAGGAAGAGGGGGAGAAAAAACATCATGGAGATCCCAGCCGCATATTTTCTTCTGACCTTTAAACATGCATTTTAATATGAATGAAATTCTTCAGGCTAAGATATATAATTTTATATCCTGGTTTTTTTTCACATGCCACTTGAATGTGTTTGAAGACAGTGTTTTTAATATTCTTTCAGGCAAATGGTTTTCAGTTTTTTCATCTATACAAAGACATCTTGGTTTTATATGTATATATGTGTGTATATACATTTATTTATTTTATTTTATTTATTTATCTTTTTTTTGGTTTTTTTTTTTTTTGGTTTTCTCAGGTAGGGTCTCACTCTAGCCCAGGCTGACCTGGAATTCACTAGGTAGGCTCAGGGTGGCTTCAAACTCATGGTGATCTTCCTACCTCTGCCTCCTGAGTGCGGGGATTAGAGATGTGTGCTACCACATCTGGTCCTATGGAGTTTTTTTTATTTTTTAATTGTCTTTAGAGTTTTGCCTTTTTCAGAATGTCATATAGTTGGATCATACAGTATCCTTCTATCACTTAGTAATAATCATTTAAGTGTCCTCTGTTTCTTTTTGTCCACTTGTTAGCTCATTTCTTTTTAATACTGCATTCCATGATTGTCTGCGTGTACTGCTTGTTTACCATTCAGCTACTGAAGTATGTCGTGGTTGCTTCCAAGTTTTGGCAGTTATGAGTAAAGCTGTTATAAACATCTGTGTGCAGGTTTTTATGTGGATATAAATTTTCAACTACTTTGGATAAATATGAAGGAGGATTATTGCAAGATTGAATGTAAAAGTATATTTAGCATATTTAGTCTTGTAAGTAATTGCCAAACTGTCTTCCAAAGTGGCTGAACTGTTTTGTGTTCCCATAAGCATCGGATGGAAGCATTTGATATTGTCAACGTGCTAGATTTTGGCCACTTTATTTAAAAAAAAATTTTTTTTTTTATTTATTTGCAAGGAGAGAGAAAGGGAGGGAGGGAGGGCGAGAATGAGAATGGGTGCTTCCGGGCCTCCAGCTGCTGCAAGCCAACTCCAGATGCCTGTGCCACTTTGTGCATCTGGCTTTACCTGGGTACTGGGGAATCAAATCCAGATCCTTAGCCTTTGCAGGCATGCACCTTAACTGCTGAGCCTGCTGAGCCATCTCTCTAGCCCTGGCCACTCTATTTAAAAAATATTATATATTTCTTTGAGCAAGTGAGCGAGAGAGAGGGAGAGAGAGAGAGAGCAAGTGAGCATGGGTAGACCAGGGCCTTGCCACTACAAATGAACTCCAGACACACGTGCTACTTGTGCCATCTGGGCAGCTTCGTGTGGGCACTGGCAAATTAAACCTGGACTGGCAGGCATTGTCTTTAACTGCCGAGTTACCTACTTATGATTTTGGCCATTCCAATAGCTGTATAGTTGTTATTTTAATTTGCATTTCCCTGATTTAGATCATCTTTTCATGTGCTTATTTGCCATCCAAGCATAGTCATGTGCCCACAGTCTTGTACATGACCTCACAGAGAGGCCTATCAATCAGTGGGTCCTGGTGAAGAACCCCTGGATCCCTCAGGGCTTTGGTAGATTCTCAGCATTGTCTCATTCATGCCAGGCCTCGTACATCCATGCTCCCTCACCCGCCTGCTCTGAACCTGCAGCATGGCCCAGTCTTCCTAGCCCAGGTGTGTTTGACTGACCTCAGACTTGTTGGAAATGATCATTTCTCATTATTACTGCCAGAAGAGGGAACGTTGGTTAGACAGGACCCTGAGGCCTTGTGGCTTTCTGGGGAGCTTCTTAATGAGCTGAGGCTTCTAGAAGCCTGTTGGCTAAGCCCAGACTTGCCAGCCTCAAACTTTGTGGCCTTCCCCTCCACATTGTCCTCTTGCTGTCTCAGTCTATTCTGTGGCCTCTTTGGTGTCTGGCTTTTCCTCGTTGGGTTCTCTTTTGAGACTCAGTGTCACTCGCTTCCTCCTCGGGCTGGTGGGAGGCTCTCGTGGGGTGGAACGTGTCTGCTGGTTCTCCTTTCCTGCTCAGTCTTGTCCTCTATTCCGTAGATTCTGGCTGTGATTCAGTAACCGACACGGAGCCTGAGGACGAGAAGGCCCTTCCATCCTCGAAGCAGCCAAGCCTGCCGCCAGAGACCTCATCTGGGAACCTAATGGTGGTGCAGCCAGACCGCATTCGCTGTGGGGTAGGCACCCTGGGGGCCTGGTATGCCCTGGCCAGAGTGTGGGCTTTGCAAATAGATGCTCTTGTTGCAGTAAACAGAGTGAGCTTCTCATGGTGCACCTCATTTCCCCCTCACCTTTCCCTTGGGAACTCTATCACCAGAGCCTTGGACAAGTACAGCTTGTAAAAACTAGAGAAGTGAGCCCAGAATTCTATGCATCACCAATGCAAGGCTTCCACCTCATGCTTGAATAATTTACAACATGTGGGACACCAGCAAATATACACATTATTAGACATGTACTCCCTGGAGTGAGAGGCCTGCATGTCCTCTTTCTGGTCCAGCACTGGGAGGAAGAATTTGAGCATGCCTGGGAGCTTACTTTTTCATTAACTGGACACTGTCCTGACCCAAGGGAATGCTTTAAGGTTTGATGACTAAAACCTCACTGGCCAATATTTCTTGCTAAAAATATTGGATAAATGCCTAAGTAGCATGTAGCTAGAACTCTTCAGGGTAGAGTACATATTAGCAGGTGACTTGTATGCCCAGCGAGCAACAGACATCTGAATCCTATCATAGGATTTTATTGTTGTTGCTATTGTTTTGGTTCTTTGAATCAGGGTCTCACTGTAGCTCACACTGACCTGGAATTTACTCTGGAGCCCCAAGCTGGCCTTAGTCTCACAGTGATCCTTCTACCTCAGCCTCCCATCATGCTCAGCTTTTACTGCTGGTATTTTTTTGTTTGTGTGTGTGTTTGTTATTCGTTTGTTTGTTTTAAGACAATATCTCATTCTAGTCTCAAACTCACTCCAGTCCTCCTACCTCAGCCTTCTGAGTGCTGGAATTAAAGGTGGATACTACCACACCCGGCTAGTATTGGTAGTTTTTAACTTCCTTTCCTGATTAAAAATATGAAGTAGGGCTGGAGAGATGGCTTAGTGGTTAAGCGCTTGCCTGTGATGCCTAAGGACCCCTGTTTGAGGCTCCATTCCCCAGTACCCACGTTAGCCAGATGCACAAGGGGGCGCATACATCTGGAGTTCGTATGCAGTGGCTGGAAGCCCTGGCGCACCCATTCTCTCTCTCTCTATCTGCTTCTTTCTCTCTCTGTCACTTTCAAATAAATAAATATAAATAAACCAAAAAAATGTTAAAAAATGAAGTATTTTGGATAGTTTTAAGTTAATTAATTAATTTGGGGGGGGCAGACAGAAAGAATGAATATGGACACACCAGGGTCTCCTGTCACTGCAAAAGAACTCTAGATGTATGCACCATCTTTGTGCATCTGGCTTTACATGGGTACTGGAGAATTGAACCAGGCCATCACACTTTGCAAGCAAGAGCCTTTGTAACCACTGAGCCATCTCTCCATCCCCTATTTTGGGTAGTTTTGAGCAGCAAAATACTTTCTATTGAACACAAGCTCTTGGCTGAGCTTGCCACTGTGGCTCCTCAGGACAACAGGGCACAAGAGCCTTGGCAATGGGAGCATGGGGCTGGCTTCCTTCACCTTGAGTGCTTTTCTCTGAAGCTGAGGCCACAAGACACTGGGCAGGAGCTCTCCACATGGGAGTTGTCATCTCCTTTAGGGGCTCAGTTGACTCATAGACATGTTTGGTTTGGACTTCATGTGTTTGAAGATTAGCCATAAAAATGGATGTTTTTTCAGATTCTTCTAAGTCCGAATCTGTGATATTAGGCCTGGAATGATTTTTTAAATTAATTATTTATTTATTTGTAAGCAGAGAGAGAAGAGAGACGGACAGAATGGGTGCACCAGGACCGCCAGCCAAGGTCATTGTTAAAGTCCAGGCTGGGCATGCAATTTTTGTAGCTCCTCTGAAAAATCCTGCAATGAATGTTTTGGTGGTTAGCTTTAGCTAGAAATTTCTCCTTCCCTCTCTGTTCTCCAGAGAGCCTAGCCTTCCTACTTTTGTCAGAGAGGATCATTTCAAGCTTAAATGGCACAATAAAACAAGATACTTGTTTAGTATCCCTTATCCGAAAGGCTGAGGACGTGGGGGAAAAGGCATTATTTGCATATACATAACGAGATAGCTTTTAGACCCGACATCTAAACAAAGTTCATTTGTTTCCTACACATGCTATACACAGCCTGAAGGTAATTTCATGTGCTATTTTCGTGCCTTTCCACTCTGGCTTTGGTCACATGAACGAGATGTGGAAGTTTCCACGCATGGTGCTGTGGCAGAGTGTGTCAGCTTTGGGATTCGGGGTGCTTAGTCTGTGACTATTTGGCAGGCTCAGTGTGAGAGTTTGCAGCAAATTGAAATAGCTATCCAGGTTGTTCAGGGCCTTGGGAAAACCAACTCCCCAGTGAGTTATTTTTGTCCCTGCGGGAGCTGCATGAGGAGTTGAGGAGCCTCTCTGGGCCAGGGCCTCTCGCTCCAGTGGTGGAGTGGAATCAACCTGGCCTCTTGCGGACACCCAGACCCTGGCAGTGTAGCTCAGCTGCTAGAATGCTTGCTAACAAGACCAAAACCCTGGGTTCCATCCATGGCACTACCTAAAAATTGGGTGTGGTAGTATACATCTGTCATCTTAGAACTTAGGAGGAAGAGCTAGGAGGATCATCAGTTCAAGGTCATCCTTGGCTATATAGAAAATTCAAGGTCAGCCTGGGTTATATGAGACTCTGTTTCAAAAAAAATAAATATAAAATAAAGTACCATGCAGACCATGGGTGAGAGGCACGAGAAACCCAGAGAATGCCAGTGCTGGTCCCTTGGCCACTTTGAATAACAAAGCTAGTCTAGAACAAAGCTTGGCAACAGTGGAGAGGCTTTTTAAAAAAATGTCCCATTCTTTGATAAGGCAATGATTTTTTGATAGCTTAGTGGTTAAGCACTTGCCTGTGAAGCCTAAGGACCCTGGTTTGAGGCTCAATTCCCTAGGACCCACGTAAGCCAGATGCACAAGATGGTGCATGCATCTGGAGATCGTTTGCAGTGCCTGGAGGCCCTTGTGCGCCCATTCTCTATCTATCTGCCTCTTCCTCTCTCTGTCTGTCGCTGTCAAATAAATAAAAATAAAACAGTAAAAAAGAAATGCTATAAAAACGAAGTAAAAATATCTATATGAGGGCTGGAGAGATGGCTTAGCGGTTAAGCGCTTGCCTATGAAGCCTAAGGACCCCAGTTCGAGGCTCGGTTCCCCAGGTCCCACGTTAGCCAGATGCACAAGGGGGCGCATGCGTCTGGAGTTCGTTTGCAGTGGCTGGAAGCCCTGGCGCGCTCATTCTCTCTCTCTCTCTCTCTGTCACTCTCAAATAAATAAATAAAAGCAAACAAAAAAATTTATTAAAAATATATCTATATGAGCACTGGATTTTCAAAAATTATTAGTAGAATCAATAGACGTAAACTTATAACCATATAATTGCTGTAAGAGTTTATAAATGCTTGTACCATCATGAATAAATTGCCTCACTGGAACAGAAACCAGTGGTTTCCTGCCCAGATCCGGCCCACTCAGCCCACTTGTTCTGAACCATCCTCACTTGAGGGAGCTGGGGCTTGGGGAGCCAGAAGACCGTGGGCCCAGCACGCAGAAGGTGCATGAGGGAGAGAAACCAGGACCCATCTCCTTTTCCAGGCAGAAACCACTGTGTACATCATTGTGAGATGCAAGCTGGATGAGAAGGTGTCAACAGAAGCAGAATTTGCTCCTGAGGATTCGCCTTCCATCAGGGTGGCAGCCAGGCTGGAGAACGAGTACACGGTTTCGGTGAAGGCGCCAGGTAAGGGGCCCTGGCTAGCAGGAGAGCATGGTACTTAGCTGCCTTCTGAAATCCTGCTGCTGCCAGCCTTATTCACCTAGCTATTGGCAACCCTAGTCATTGCCAACTCACCTTGCTCACCTGATATGTTTTTAAAAGTAGTGTGTTGTTTTAATTGCATTTCCTTGGTTACTAGTGAGACAATATTTTTCCATGTTCACCACTTGGCACATTTCCTCTTTTGTGAATTGAATCTTTGTGGTTGGTGTATTTTTAATTTTTTTTCCTCCTTCCTCAAAACCCCTTCCGAAGGTGGGGTAAAATAGTGCCCAGGGGAGCCAGCAGTAATGAGAGCAACAAAACCACTTGGCTGATTCTGCTGGCCCAGTATGGGAGAAACAATGTCACTTCCCAGGACCAGGATCCCCTACCCTTGGTGACCACTGGCTTTTGTAGAAAGTACTTTAAATCCATATTTATTTTTTTGTTCATGGAGGCCTATAGTAGTAAGCAAAACAGATCCAATGAGGAATCTTATTCGGAGTCACACCCCCCCCCCCACATCCTTGCTTCCCTCCCAGCTCACCTCCACTCTTTCCACAGCCCCAGTAAGTTCCTCAGTATTCAGATAGAACCTGTCTGCCCGTGACCACTTGTCCCAGACCTCCCTTCTTCCCGGCACGATAGTACTGTCTTGTCTTTGGTTCAGACCTCTCATCTGGGAACGTTTGTCTGAAGATCTATTCCGGGGACTTAGTGATATGTGAGACCATCATCAGCTATTACACTGACATGGAGGAAATTGGGAACTTACTGTCTAATGCTGCAAGTCCCGTGGAGTTCATGTGTCAGGTGAGGGTGCTGCCAGAGGGCCTGGGCTTTGAGGGACAGCTGTGTGTGGAACTGTGCAACCTGGACTCTGCTGGGCAGAAGACAGCTAGATTTGAAATCTGGTATCTTCATTATTTTATGTAGGCCTTTAAAATTGTGCCCTACAACACGGAGACTCTTGACAAACTGCTAACAGAGTCCTTGAAGAACAACATTCCTGCAAGTGGACTGCACCTCTTTGGAATCAACCAGCTGGAAGAAGAAGATATGATGACAAGTAAGTCTCCAGTCACGGCTCCGGAGGCCAGCAGGTGGCCCGGTCCAGCTGGTTCTCAGGGAGCCACGTGTGGGCTTCTGCCGTCGCCTGCTGTGTAGTCTGTCTTTTGCAAAGCGGAGCCAGAGATGCTTCTGAATTACAGATCTGAACACAGTTTAATGATGGGGATAGCTTATGAGAAATGCATAGTTAGGGAATTTCATCGTTGTGTGAGTCTCATAGAGTAGAATTGTACAAACCTAGACGGTTCGGCCTGCTGTACACCTAGGCAATATGGCGTATGTGTGGGTGTGGGTGTGTGTGTTAGTGGAAGAGGCATAGCCTGCTGTACCTCAGGCCAAGGTGAACAAAGCAGCAGGAGATCAAATCAAGCACAAGAGAGAATAATGCAATCACCAGACACAGTCAGCGCAGTATGCTCAAGGCTGTTGCTGGCATAGCACGGTACTCTCCCTTAGAGTGACTTTTTGTAAGTGTCAATGGAGTCTAAAATAATGATTTATCTCTTTAACTCTTTAGAGTGAGTACAGTATAAGGGGCTGGGGAGATGGCTCGATGTGTAACAGCACTTACAGTGAAGCATGAGGACCTGAATTTGATCCCCAGTACCCATGTCACCCCAGAACCGAGGGAAAGGCAGAGGTGGGAGGATTAGTGCCTCACTGGTGAGGCAGTAGAACCAAAAAATGCTATCTAGGCACACAAATACATATATCACACACATGTGTACACACACACCCCACGTACTACTTGCCCTTCCCCCCAAATCAAAAAATGGTCCCGTCTAGTAAGCACAGTAACATAATCGTGTACTATCATCAGATATTACATACTGCACACAATTATGAGCATCTTACCTTTATGACGGCTGGTGAGTGTCCCAGTACGTTTGTTCGCACCCGTGTCGTGACCAGCATGTGAGAATACGTTCTGCTGGAGCGTGTGGCTCCGGCTTCGCCAGGGAATGGGAGTTTTGCCGCTTCATTCTAACCTATAGGCCCTCTGCATCACTGAAATGCTATGTGTGCCACACAGCTGCACTTTACCCCCTTCTAAAAACACACGTGGGAGGCTGGGGAGATGGCTTAGCAGTTAAAGTGCTTGCCTGCAAAGCCAAAGAACCCAGGTTTGATTCCCCAGGACCCACGGAAGCCAGATGCACAAGGGAGCACATTCGTCCGGAGTTTGGTTGGTGCACCCATTCTCTCTTTCTCTATCTACCTCCTTCTCTCTCTCTCTCTCTCTCTCTCAAATAAATAAATTAATTTTTAAAAACCCCGTGTTTCCCACTTGCCTTCTCAATGGAGTTCAAACCCCTTAGCTTGCTCACAAGCCCCTCTCAAGAGGTGTCTGTGCACCCCATCTTGGCTGCTCTTTGCCCTTTACAAGGTATGAACATTTCACATCTGTGTCTTAACACTCCACTCGTGAGAACACAGTTACCTCGCCCCTGCCATGGTTGCTGCTCCCGTCCCTGGGTGACGTTCTCTTCATCTCCATAGGGCACCTCAGGAGGCATTTCCTCCAGAAGGCCTTGTCCAGATGGAGGCTTGGAGGCTGCAGCCCTGGCTGCAGGCGCCCTTAACGCGTCAGCACCTCTGCCCTACTGCTTACCGGCTGCTCTGCCTTCTCTGCTAGGTTGTCAGCTGGGTGAGGGGTGGAACAATTCCTAGGTGTGGGCTCCTTGTCGGGTCTGAACAGGTAGTTGTCCCTTGAGGGAGGAGCAGGCCCTTGTGCCCGTGTGCTGTGGTAGGAGCTTTGGGCATGATGCATGCGGTAGCATTTTTGTGGCTGTCACTCTTCCTTGCCACCATGGGGACACCGGTTACCTTCTACCAGCATTTCATCTGTCCATATTCCTGCTGACCACAAGGAGAGTATTACCTTCTGGGCCTTCTCCCTGGAGCGTTCTCTTTACTGCCTCTCTCTGTTCTCTTACTGTGGCTCGTTCTTGCCTCATCTCCAGGAGATGTACATCCTTAAACTCAGGGCTCAGGAGAGAGCATTACATGACCTAACAACATGGGATCCCAGGAAAATAAATAAGTAAAAATATATGTATATGTATGTGTATATATACATATATATATATATATATATACATACATACATACACACATACACACACACACACACACACACACACACACACACACGCATGCATTTTTAAGGCTTTTTGTTCCAAGGATCAGAACCTGGTGAATAGGAAACAGAATTTGTCATTTTAAAATAACAGGGTTGGGGCTGGAGAGATTGGCTTAGCAGTTAAGGTGCTTGCCTGAGAAGCCTAAGGACCCAAGTTTGAGTACCTAGTTCCCACATAAGCCAGATGCACAAGGTGACACATGTGTCTGGAGTTCATTTGCAGTGGCTAGAGGCTCTGGTGAACCCATTCTCTCTCTTTCTCTACAGGAAAAAAAAAATATATATATAAAAGTTATCCCCCAACTCCCTCAGTCAAACGTGTTTATCTTCTTGGCACACTTAGAGAGTTGGTAACAAGTCAAAGAGGATGAGCTTCTTTCACTTAAACAGCACAAAACAGTAACTTCAAAGCCTCTGAGCTTTGCAGAGGTCAGAACAGGGTTTCTGTTGTGCTTTGTGGCATTTATGCTTTTAGAAACCAGCATGTTTGGGGGCTAGAGATGTAGCTCAGTGGTAGGACACTTGCCCAGGATGCCAAAGCCCTAGATTGGATCCCCAGCACTAAAAGAAAGAAAGGTAGAGACCAAGAAAGTTGATTTTTTTTTTTATACAAGATGGGAATAATTTTTAAAAATATTTTATTTATTTATTTGAGAGAGATTAAATGGGTATGCCAGGGCTCTAGCCAGTGCAAATGAACTTCAAATACATGTGCCATCTTATGCATCTGGCTTAATGTAGGTACTGGGGAATTGAACTTGGGTCCTTAAGCTTTGCAGGCAAGTGCCTTAGCCACTAAGCCATTTCCTCAGCTCTAATTTCTTTTTCTTTCTTTTTGGTTTTTCGAGGTAGGGTCTCGCTCTAGCCCAGGCTGACCTGGAATTCACTATGTACTCTCAGGATGGCCTTGAACTCTCGGCAATCCTCCTACCTCTGCCTCCCGAGTGCTGGGATTAAAGGCGTGCGCCACCACGCCCAGCTCTTTTTGTTGTTGTTGTTTTTTCAAGGTAGGATCTCACTCTAGCTCAGGTTGACCTGGAATTCATTAAGTAGTCTCAGGCTGGCCTCGAATTCATGGTGATCCTCCTACCTCTACCTCCCGAGTGCTGGGATTAAAGGAGTGTGCCACCACGCCCGGCTCCAATCCTTTTTAAATATTTTGTTTGGTATGTCAGTGTGTTTAGTGTGTCCACATGTGTGCATGTGCATTTCTACGTACATGGGTCCACATGCATGCATGTGGAAGCCAAAGGTTGAGGTCAGCTGTCTCCCTCAGTTTCTCTCTACCTTATTCTTTATGACAGAATCTCTTGCTGAACCCAGAGTTCCCTGATATACCTAGACTAGCTAGCCAGCAAACCCTAGGGATTCTCTGGCCTCTGCCTCCCCAGTACGGGGTTACACATGTGTGCCACACACCCAGCTTTTATGTTGTGCTGGGGATAGAACTCGGGTCCTCATGTTTACACAGCAAGCACCTTACCACTGAGCCATCTCCTTAGCTCTCAATTTCCAGTCCTTCTCAAGAAAGATAATAAGCTATTAATTACTAGGTATGCTAATTAAAATATCGTCCCCTGTCATGTAAGTACACGATCCCCAGTGGTACCCCAAAGGAAGCAGTCAAATGTTAGGCCCGTGAACCAGTATGTAATGACTGAGTGCCTGCTGGATATCATCACTAGACTTACCAGCTTCATCTTTGTGAACAAGAGTGTCCTGTGCCTTCCATTTCACCTGTCAGTCAAGTTTTCCTTGCCTCCTTTCCAGATCAAAGGGATGAAGAGCTGCCCACCTTATTGCATTTTGCTGCAAAGTATGGCTTGAAGAACCTCACTGCCTTGTTGCTCACCTGTCCAGGAGCGCTGCAGGCATACAGCGTGGCCAACAAGCACGGCCACTATCCCAACACCATTGCTGAAAAGCATGGCTTCAGGGACCTGCGGCAGTTCATCGATGAGTATGTGGTAAGGTCAGGGCAAGAGAGGCCCCGCCCTGGGAAATGCACTGTGTGGTTGTAGGCTTGCCTCTTCATCGAAGCACCAGTGGCTTTTTGTCCCTAGCATGTCCTCATGTGCCTCTCTAGCATTGGGGAGTTTGTGTGGACTTGAGTTGAGAACTCTGGAGCCACATGGGTCCAAATTCCTCTGCCGCTTGATAGCCATGTGACTTGTCACGTATCGTCCCTGGCTAAGATCCTAAGAGATCCACTTTTGAGTTGTTTTTTTTTTTTTTATAATTTATTTTTTAATTTATTTGAGAGCGACAGACACAGAGAGAAAGACAGATAGAGGGAGAGAGAGAGAATGGGCGCGCCAGGGCTTCCAGCCTCTGCAAACGAACTCCAGACGCGTGCGCCCCCTTGTGCATCTGGCTAATGTGGGACCTGGGGAACCGAGCCTCGAACCGGGGTCCTTAGGCTTCACAGGCAAGTGCTTAACCACTAAGCCATCTCTCCAGCCCTTGAGTTGTTTTGAGGCTAAAAGGAATGGATGCAACACACAGAAGCTACCCTCAAAGAATCGACAGAGACACTGAGAAGTGAGTCTCTAGAAGGCAGATGCTGATCCCTCTTCTCCTCTCAACACCCCTCTCCAAGGACCTCCAGTGCTCCTTGGTGGGAGGTTCCCTGCTGCCTGGTCTACCTTTGAGCCCTGGTGAACTGTAATAGAGCTGGTGCCTTCCGTAGCAGACGCTACAGGGAGGCTGTACCTCAGGGGAGCCTCAGGGTAACCAGCTGGGAGACCTCACTCCTGCTAGCATGCCACCCACCCCCCCAACACACACACACTTTGCTTTCTTTCTTTTTTCTCTTTTTTTCTTTCCAGGTAGGGTCTTGCTCTAGCCCAGCCTGACGTGGAATTCACTATGTAGTCTCAAGCTGGCCTCAAACTCACAGTGATCCTCCTTCCTCTGCCTTCCAGGGGCTGGGATTAAAGGCGTGCACCACCATGCCCAGCCCATCTCTCTTCTTGAGACTCTACCTGAGTCTGATCTTAAGGCAGGTAGATAAACCTGAGTCTGACCTTACGCCATGCCTATGTTCTATTTCGTGCCCAGGATTCCCTCTGCTATCTTGGAAGCAGCTGTTTTTCCTGACTCTACTCCTTTCTGTTCTGACTTCACAACGAGACCCCTGAGAATTAGCACAGCCTCTCATCTAGGGCTGTGACATGTGCCCCTTCCCCAGAAGCAGTGGTCACATGTAGTCTTGCTCTCTACCTACAGTCAGGAGTGAGCCTGACACCTCCTGGGAAACCCAACTGCTCTGTGTTAAGGCAGTGGCACTAAGGCACTTAGAGGGACTCCCCAATACTTGGAGCTAAAATCGATGTTTCAAATGAACGGGCTAGTCTTACGTTCTTGTTTAAGGCTTCACTGGCATAAACGGACATAAAGGCACTCTCAGTCTTGGAGTATTTACTAGTATTTACATCTCACTTTTGTGTTAACAGTTTTTAGTAAGGCCTGCTGTGCTTATAGTAACTAACATTTGTTGAACTCATTTGGTTGGCCAATGAAGTCTCATTTAATCCTCATCATAGGCCTTTGATATTGACAGGACTGTGATTCTCATCTTATAAATGAAGAAAAGGACATAGAAAGCCAAAGTGGTTGTGCTTAGAACCTCAGAGTGATAACAGTAGAGATGCGATTTAAAACTAGTTCACTACTACATCCGGGACTTGTTAATCTGCTCTATAACAGGGAAGATGGAAGATACATATTTAAGGCACCCTGTACTTACTCTGGTTCACATGCCTTGTACCATCTTTGCTTCCGGCTATAGTCGCCTGCCACCAATGCATTTCTGGCTGGCCTTACTACCAAAACATTGGCATGCATGCTGTTTATCATTTCTAAGAAATGTCACATTTTTTTTTTTCCAAGTGCATAAATGTCACCTGATCCACGCAGGTCGTATCAGGAAGGCAGCACAATGTCAACCAAAGATTATGTCTCTTGGGTGGTGCTAATGAAAAGGAGGGTTTCTGTGGGTAGAGACTGAAGGAAGGATTGTGACATACCACAGTTTCTTGTCAAGAAAAGTTGCACGGAGGTTTCAGGAAGTCAATTCTCAAGCTTCACAGCCTCTGGAGGTAGAGTGGCACCCTTTCTGACTTCAGGGCCCTTTACGTGAGGGCAGTTCCCTTTTGGGGTGTCCAGAATGTGAAACTCTGGGAGGAAGCCCTGGAAACTGTCAGTCACTTGGAGGAGGCTGGCGGAAGGAGCGGGGACGGAGACCCCTTGCTGCATAAGTGTAGGAACACCTTAGCGCAGCCCACACACTTGTGTGGCTGGTCAGCAAGGGTCACAGCCCCTTGTGTCACCTGTTCCCTTTTGGGCATTTCTATGTAGTAGGAGTGTCAAAGCCAGACCTTCAAACCCTACAATAAGGGACTAGCTTTTTCTGGGCTTTGTTTATGCCATTTGTAAACCACGGCATGGTAAACCTTTTTCAAGCGAGGAAGGGCAGCATGGGAAAAGGTGTAGGTGTAAACTCAGCATTGAACCTGACCCTTAATAGGTGCTCATGAGAGAGTAGTATTTATTTATATCCTCTGGTCGCTGAGCTTTTTACCAGAATCTCTTGAGTGCTGTACTCTTTGATTAATGTTGCAGGGAAATAGATAAATTAAAAGAAAAAAAAAAAAGACAGGGAAGAGGAAAGGCATGAAGCCTGGCTCCCCAGAATGCTCAGTGACAAAAACGCAGTCCAAACTCATTTATTTATTTTTATTTCTTTCTTTATTTATTTGAGAGTGACAGACACAGAGAGAAAGACAGATAGAGGGAGAGAGAGAATGGGCGCGCCAGGGCTTCCAGCCTCTGCAAATGAACTCCAGACGCGTGCGCCCCCTTGTGCATCGGGCTAACGTGGGACCTGGGGAACCGAGCCTCAAACCAGGGTCCTTAGGCTTCACAGGCAAGCGCTTAACCGCTAAGCCATCTCTCCAGCCCGCAGTCCCAACTCATATGACCACTTCCTTTGCCTGCCTGAGCCCACCTGAGGCCCAACTGCCCAGCTAGCCAGGCGTCTCAGCATGCCACGGGTCCATCTTCTCTTGCAGGAGACTGTGGACATGCTGAAGAGTCACATTAAGGAGGAGCTGATGCACGGTGAGGAGGATGATGCTGTGTATGAGTCCATGGCCCACCTGTCCACAGACCTGCTCATGAAGTGCTCCCTCCAGCCCGGCTGTGATGAGGAGCTATACGAGTCCATGGCCGCCTTTGCCCCAGCGGCGACTGAAGACCTTTGTAAGTAGCCCAGCCTAATTCTGCTTCCATCCTTCTGCTGAGAAACGGCTTTCTTCCTGCTGGTCCAGAGGGGGAAAGTCCCTGCTTACCCCTGCCTCCCCAGAGAGATGACTGGTCTCTGTTGTAATACAGCTGTGGGTCTGCAGTCATGTGCTGCAGCTAGCAGAATCTCTCATACTTCCTCTGCTGTGATCAGCGTGAGGTCAGCCTTGAAGTCACAGGTCATAGCTGCAGGACCTTGTTTTGTTTTGTTTGTTTTGTTTTGTTTGAGATAGTGTCTCCTGCAGCTCAGGCTGGCCTCAAACTTGCTGTGTGCTGAGGCTGGCCTTGAACTCCTGATCCTCCTGCCCCTACCTCTCAAATGCAGGGATTACATACAGACTTGTGCCATCATGCCTGGCTCAGCATGACCTTGTGATCAAGAAGTTTGACAGGGGCCAGAGAGATGGCTAAGCAGTTAAGGTACTTGCCTGCGAAGCGTAAGGACCCAGGTTTGATTCTCCAGGTCTCAGGTAAGCCAGATGCACATATGGTGGTACATGCATCTGGAGTTTGTTTGTAGAGGGTAGAGGCCCTGGTGCACCCATTCTCTCTCTTTCTCTCCCTCCCTCTATCTAGATAAATAAATAAAAGATTGGGCTGGAGAGATGGCTTAGTGGTTAAGCGCTTGCCTGTGAAGCCTAAGGACCCTGGTTCGAGGCTCGGTTCCCCAGGTCCCACGTTAGCCAGATGCACAAGGGGGCGCATGCGTCTGGAGTTCGTTTGCAGAGGCTGGAAGCCCTGGCGCGCCCATTCTCTCTCTCTCCCTCTACCTGTCTTTCTCTCTGTGTCTGTCGCTCTCAAATAAATAAATAAAAAATTTTAAAAAATAAATAAATAAATAAATAAATAAAAGATTAAAATCATTTAAAAAGAAGAAGTTTATCAGTGCTTTCAGTCTTATCAATCCTGAAGGGCCTTTTTTCTAACAACATTTTACAACGTCCCTTTTGGTAACTGATGTGCAAAGCATGGATAATGTGACCTACCTCTGTATGAAACTCTTAGACATCAGTTATGCTGCCCAAGTCAAAATATTAAAGAGGACTGAAAACTGAAGGGCGAGGGCGTGCTCAGGCGTGTAAAGATACATGCTATAAGCCCTGTGCCGACAATCAACGTCATGGCCTCAGACACTGACTGATACACGTCTGATGTCTTCATGACCGAAATCCTGCAAGCCTGTTGGCATCAGTGTTCGGCTTCTTAAATGGTGAACACCTCTTCACGATTTCATAGCATTTGAATTCCTGGAAAATTCAGTGTATGTAAAAAATCAAATGTTTTAATATATGAAACAATTTAGGTTCTAGGCTGAGAAAATATGAGCATTTTTGAAAAGGAGGAAATAACTTGATATCATTGGAGTAAGATATAGTAAACTAACTACCAAAATATCATGCTCAAGGTATGATTTTTCTTGAAAATTGCTTAACAAATTTTGACCTTTTTTTTTTTTTAATTTTTATTTATTTATTTGAGAGCGACAGACACAGAGAGAAGGACAGAGAGAGGGAGAGAGAGAGAGAATGGGCGTGCCAGGGCTTCCAGCCTCTGCAAACGAACTCCAGACGCGTGCGCCCCCTTGTGCATCTGGCTAACGTGGGACCTGGGGAACCGAGCCTCGAACCGGGGTCCTTAGGCTTCACAGGCAAGCGCTTAACCGCTAAGCCATCTCTCCAGCCCAAATTTTGACCATTTTGAGCTATATTACTTTTCTACTTTTAAAAGTGAGCCTTTTTTTTTTTTTTTAAGGTAGGGTCTCACTCTGGTCCAGGCTGACCTGGATGGAATTCACTATGTATTCTCAGGGTGGCTTTGAACTCATGGTGATCCTCCTACCTCTGCCTCCTGAGTGCTGGGATTAAAGGTGTGTGCCACCACACCTGGCTAAAAGTGATACATTTTTAAAATAAAAACTGGAATCAAAAGAGAAATATGGGGCTGGAGAGATGGCTTAGCAGTTAAGTACTTGCCTATGAAGCCTAAAGATCCCAATTTGAGACTTGATTTCCCCAGTACCCACTTAAGCCAGATGGACAAGGTGGCACATGTGTCTGGAGCCATTTGCAGTGGCTGGAGGCCCTGATGCACCCATTCTCGTTCTCTCTGCCTCTTTCTTTCTCTCTCTTTGTCGCTCTCAAATAATTTTTTTAAAAAAATCTCAAAACAAAGAGAGAAATATAACTGAGTTGATAGAAGTTTGAGACTTTGAACCAATGTAATGTTACTAATAGTTCAGAAGGTTATATTTGACTATCTTTTTCTTCATCATTTTTTCATCTGCTGATATTAGATAAAAATGTATAAATACATATCACAAACGAGTAAGGAGTTGAAAGTCATCGGGGACTCAGGACACTTCTTTGGGCAGGGCTGTCCCACACATTGCAGGGTATGTAGCCAGCAGCTCCCCTCTTTCTCCTAAATGGTCTCCAGATGAGCAGCGCCCCTCATGGTGTTAACTAGCCACACCTTCCGAGATCTTCAGAACACCCTCTAGGGGGCAGTGTGCTGCCCCTAGGAGCTGCTGATCTAAATGGCTTTGGATTTCAGTGAGGCAAACCCACACAGCCAGCCCCCTAAGAGGCTTATGGATGTATACTGTCTTTTACCATCAAGCACTACGTACCCGGATCTCAACACTCCTTTCCTCGGGGTCCACTTAAGAGACTCAAGAAAGACCAGACAACTCACCACCACGGTGTCAGCTTGGCAAACGGAGAGTTTTCAGGACAACTACGTTGACTCCTGCCACTTTCTCAGGACCTGCAAGGATGCTCGACTGACTTCTCCATGCACAAGCTTGTGGAAAAGCAGGCACCACGTGGGTGCCTTAGAGAAGGGGGCACAGGATGGCTGGGGTCTGACTCCAGTGTGTCCTTTGACACTGAGCGCAGCTCTTGCAAGATGTGGGCAGGCATTTACCAGTCACATCAGCTGCTCCTCTAGGGTAAAGGATGGTAGAAAGCCCGTCGAGTGCCCAAGGGGCAGAATGAGAAGCTCTCCACGAAAGAGCAGTGACCTGTTGTGACTTGTCAGGAATATGAAGCAGACGGCACCATCACCCACACCCTTCATCTTATTGAATCCTTATGGCAGCCCTATAGGGCTGCTGTTATTCCTTAAGGATTAACACAGGTAGGGAGGCATAGAGAGGTTAACTTTCCTGAATGCCACAGCCAACAAACCCGGTAGAGTTCTGATTTGGACCCAGCTCTCTCTGTCTCTGGCAGTACAGAGTTTAAATCTGGTCTCCTTAATTCTAGCACTCATGAGGGGAAGGCAAGAGGACTGAAAGTCCAAATTCAAGATCAGTCTAGGCTACACAGGGAGATCCTGTCTCAAATACAATGAACTCAGGACAAACAAAAAATAGTCTTTGGCGCCCCCTGCCCTTGGACATTCATCACTGTGCCCTCATGCCCATCAAGGGTTTCTGGGGCATTTAATGTTTCAGCTCCTTGCTCCTCCTGAATGTTGGCATTACAGGGGACCAAGATTCGTCTTTTCCACTATAGAACAGAGACCCTCTCAAACAAAAGCACCACCAGGACCCTTTGGGAATCCAAAAAGCACACCTTCTTTCTGGCCTGTCTCCTATCGATGGGACTATTAAACAATGAATTTCCTGCTTAGTGGCAGTGAATGTTGACACCGGGATGTCCCAGCATGTGAAATCTCCCTACCGCATCACTGTACTCTTGCAGGGAATGCCAAGCCCTCATGCTGCCACTCTGTGGCTTTCACAGCTGGCACAGCCTCCCCCGGCACCCTCGAGCTTCTGAGGCAGCAGTGTGCTACGGGGCTAGCCTGTCAGTGGCTAGATGGCAACTTGTCAAGTCCCTGGAGGTCAGGAGGGACCCAGGAGGGTGTCAGGCTGCAGCATGGGGCTGCTGTTGGGGTGAGGGATGAAGCGCGCCACATTTTTCATTTGCCAGATCGTATAATCTCTGGCTTTTCTGGCTGTGGACGTGGTTTGGCTTGTTTCTTTCTCGAAATTGTTTGGTTTGACCTTGAGAATGATCATACTACTGACGTTCAAAAAATTCAGTAGCTTGGGTCTTGGGGAAAATCGTTTATTTTAATGACAGTGACTATCTGGATGAGAAGGGAGCTTGGTTCAACAGGAATCAGGATGCAGGGCAAATGGGTCCATGTGAGATCCTGCGGCAACCCTAGCACGTGGAGCAGCCCTTGGCCATGGACTGGCTGCTTTTATCTCTGTTGTCTCATCTCACTGACCTTGGCTTTGATGGATAAAATTATCTCCATTTCACGGGGAGAAGGTGAAAGTCTCCATGATTTAATAACATTCTTAAGTCCATCAGGAAAAAGCTGGGTCCAGGAATCTGAGTCTTCATGTTCCCAAGGGACAAGCTTATCTCTCACCTCACTGAGGCAGAGGACCCCCTCCCTCAGCCAGCCTATCCTTCTGGGGTCTGTCTGCATATGCTGGCCCTGGGGTAGGCAGTCCACAGGAGCTGCCTGTAAATATCTAAAGAGCAGGTTTATCGGCGTCTGCTTTTGTTGCCATTTGTGACGGTGACTCTTAGAGGCTGGAAGCAAATGCAGCGAGGAGACTCCTCTGGATTCATTCACTCGTGCAGGGCGGGACTTCAGGCCCGTTTTCTACCACTGTGTGGAAGTCTCCGTAACTGTTGTCAAGGCAAGTCTGCCACTTTCTGGCAGATTTCAGGGTAGGATGGTCATGGGGACAACAATTTCCAGTACTGAATGGAGGGAAGCTGGGAGGGCGTGCTGGAGTCCGGCACTGAGATTTGATGTTTCTGCTCTAGTCCCTACTCCCCTTGAACTCGCATGAGTTCACCCACCTCACACCTCTCACACCGTCAGTTACTTTAATTTAGACATGCTGCCACCAGGTGGTAATTGTGTGTCTTTGTTGTCAGCCTTTCAACTTCAGTCCCAATCCTCTGGAGAATTTTTTAAAATACTTTATTTTTATTTGTTTGAGAAGAGAGAGAAAGAGAATGTGAATATGGGCATGTCAGGGCCTCCAGCTGCTGCAAATGAACTCCAGACGCATCTGTTGCCACTTTGTGCAGCTGGCTTACATAGGTCTTGGGGAATTGAACCTGAGTCCCTTGGCTTTTCAGGCAAACGCCTTAACCGCTAAGCCATCTCTCCAGCCCTTGAGAATTTTTCAAAAACCTCTGGACCCCATAGATTTAAACCATCAGCTTTCACACTTGACTGCATAAGAAATTAAGATCATTATCAGGGGTAAGGTAATGCAAATACTGAATAAAAACCAAGGCCAATCACTTTGGCATTTCCACTGTTTTCTAATCTTTTTCTTGCTTAGTTCTTGTGCCTGTGTCTTTTACTTTGTAGCCTTCAAGAATGATATGGTAGCCATTTCTTTTTTTATTATTTTATTTTTATTTATTTGACAGAGAAAGAGGGAAAGAGAGAGAGAGAGACAGAGAGGGAGGGAGATTGAATGCGCATGCAGGGACCTCCAGCCACTGCAAATGAACTCCAGACGCGTGTGCTCCCTTGCGTAGCTGGCTAACGTGGGTCCTGGGGAATCGAACCTAGGTCTTTTGGCTTTGCAGGCAAACATCTTAACCGTTAAGTTATCTCTCCAGCCCATTTCTTTTCAGCTTCATATAGTAGCTACTCGCTTCCTGCAGCTTAGGTACTGAGGTCTGGGGAGCTAATGCTGGGAGGCCCTTGTCTAGTCTGTTTCCAGAGGAATCCACCAGTGAATTGTCTTATTATCTTTAAGACAGCTTTAAGGCTTGACTTTCTTGTAAGAGAGAACAAAGCCAAAGGAGAAAGTGCACTGCCGGAAACTGCATGCTCTCTGCAATCTCTTTAACCAGTCCACAAAAGCTTCATGTTGCCCTTGCATGAAACTTCTCCTTCGAGCCCCTGACCCCTCACAGTTCTGCCCAACTCAGGTTTGCAAAGACACTGCTACCGCCTTAGCTGACTAGCTGGTTTCCTAGGCAACTCCTTGGTAACTGATGTCTGGTTACAGACTAACTCCAGCAGTTCATGGTTTCTTTACCTGAGCTCTCTGATTTGTGGTCCTCCTCCTAGAGTCAGGTTCCCTTTGAGCTAGGACATATGGTCACTGTAAAAGACCTCGGAGCCCAGCCCCACGGGTCTAAGTCTAAACGGAATTGTCAGGTTACTGGTTTGCTTCTGGGACACTGGTCCTGGCGGCACCTCTTCCACTCAGGAGACGCCCTTCCTGCAGCACAGGCTCTGTTCTTCCAGTTGTCCTGTTAGGGTTCTGTAATAGGACGTGGAGCCGCTACAGGGGCATGGGCACTGTATACAGAGGCCAGAGTTGCCAAGGGTACCGGGTCATGACTGCTCTTCTTTCTAATTTAATCTTAATTAATTTATTCATTTGGGAGAGTGCAGGAAGCCTAAAGTTGTACTGGAACTGCCCACCTGGCAGCTCCTTAGCTGATCTCCGCTGTCTCCCCTTCAGGCTTGATGAGGTTGGAAAGTCCCTTTGTTTGGTCTTTGCTCCTACAGCTGGGCACCAGGCCCCCGGTGGATGCGCAGAACTGCTTCCGCCTTTGAGGGATTCTGGCCAGTTTCCTCCTTTCTGGTAGAGTTTGGTTTCTTCTGCTTCTCCACTGTGGCTGATAAAAACCTATACACCTGGGTTGGAGAGACGGCTTAGCGGTTAAGTGCTTGCCTGTGAAGCCTAAGGATCCTGGTTCGAGGCTCAATTCCCCAGGACCCATGTAAACCAGATGCACAAGGTGGCGCATGCATCTGGAGTTCATTTGCAGTGGCTGGAGGCCCTGGAGCACCCATTCTCCCTCCCTCTCTCCCTCTGTCACTCTCAAGTAAATAAACAAAATTAAAAAAAAAACCCTATACACCTTCACTTTTCATAAGAAAAGTGTATTTTACTGTGATTTTGCTTAAATCCTTCCCTAGGCTGCTTTGGTGTGATTCCTATGCAGCCATCTTACATGTATGTATGTATGTATGTATGTATGTATGTATGTATGTATGTATTTGAGTTAGGGTCTTACTCTAGCTCAGGCTGACCTCAAATTTTATTTTATTTTTTCAAGATAGAGTCTCACTTAGCCCAGGCTGACCTACAATTCACTGTAGTGCTAGGCTAGCCTAAACCTCACAGTGAACTTCCTACTGCTGCCTCCCAAGTGCTGGGATTAAAGGTATATACCACTATACCCGGCACCTGTGCACTTCTTGATTTTTACTTTTCACTCCTCTGGATAAGCAGAATTGTTGGAGACATAAGGCACTTAGTGGAAGCAGTGGACAACTGTTTTATAAGTTAATAAGAGAAAAAGCTCCCTCCCTTCGCGACCTATCCGGCTTGCTGACAGCGCTTTCCTGGGAGCCCAGCACACAGACCACCATGCGCTCTGGGTACATTTCTCTGGTTATGAGCTCTTGCCTTTGCCACGTGACCTACAGCTTTGCATCATCCCTGGCACCCCGTTCAGTGTTGTGGCTAGCAGGTGTTCAGCTGGTTCTTGAGGGCATTAGATAATAAGAAGTGGACTGGGGAGATGGCTCAGTGGATAAAGTACTTGCCACACAAGCATGAGGACCTGAGTTCAGATCCCCAGAACCCACATAAAAAGCCAGACACAGTAGTAGGTGTCCAATCCTAAAGCAGGATAAGAGATGGAGACAGAATCTTTCAGAAGTTAATGGACCGGTTAGCCTAGCAAACACAATGGTGAACAGCAAGACACCCTGACTTGGGCAAAGTGGGAAGTAGAAACATCCGCGGTTATCCTCAGCCAACACATGTACTATGGCATATGCACACGCACATGCACACATATACACACAAACTAACTCCTTCCCCACCCCGCCAAAAAGTAAGGGAATAAAGAAGGAGAAAAGGAGGGGCAGAAGGGGAGAGCAGAGAGAAAAGAAGATGGAATGCTGGGCTCTTTGGAAGTTCACTATGGATTCGTTTGCTGACACCCCGATATGCAAGCCCTCACTTTCCTAACAGGCTTAGTGAGATAGATATCTGTTAGGTACCTTGGAGGGCAGGATATCCCAGGGGGTCATAACTTCCTCAGCTGGCTCCAGACTGCCTTTTATTTCACATGTTTTTTTCTGCCTAAATTGCCCCCCTTTTTTTTCTTTGCTAGAGCAATGCCCAGGCTCCTTGGCAAAGACCAAACTCCTCCATATGCTTGTGTTTATTTATTTGTTTCCTCATTATTTTTCCCATTCACTTACTCATTCACTCAATAAATATTGATCAAACCCTTCTGTTTCTAGGTCATATGGTGCCAGGTGACGAGCGGTCAGTGAAGAAGCTGACATGATCCCCGCCTCCCAGAGGTTACATTTTACTGAGCCACCTGGATAGTAGATAAAACACCATGTAACTAAATGTAAACCTCAAACTGTGGTGGTACCATGCTTTAAAAGAAAAGGATGCTCTGAAAATGCACACAAAGGTTATGTGGCTTAGCAGGTTACTGTACCCACAGACCTAACCACAAACTGTCTCATGAATCTGTCTTGGTGTCTGCCAAGTTAAAAAAAAAAAGAAAAAGAAAAAGAAAAGAAAGCATAGACTGGACTTGTTGCCTCTTCTCACCTTTCCATTCTTAGCCCCCCTTTTTTCTTTTCTTTCTTTTTATTTGGGGAGGGGTTGAGGTAGGGTCTCGCTCTAGCCCAGGCTGACCTGGAATTCACTCTGTAGTCTCAGACTGGCCTTGAATTCACAACGATCCTCCTACCTCCCAAGTGCTGGAATTAAAGGCATGTGTCACCACACCCGGTGCCTCTTCTTTTTCATTGACAGTACCAGCCATCACTCACTTCTTCACCTCTCTGATTTCAGACTGCCGTTCTTACCTCTCTTTTCTTCCTTTCCTTACTACCCTCTCCTCCCCTTCCCCCATTCATTATTTCTCCATCAGGGTGTGACAGTAAGCTGAAATAAACCTTTACCTCCAATAAGCTGTTTCAGGTTGGGTATGTTGTCCCAGCCATGAGGAGGTAACTACTAAGTAAAACTGGTACTGAGGAACAGGCTGGGACTATAGTGAATCTGATCATGTGGCTTTTAGTCTTTTGGAACTAGTTTGTGAGATAAATATGGTTGGTCTTTGCCCAGCACCTGGGACCTGTGGGCTCCTCTGGGCTCCAAAAGGTTTGGGCAGCTCTTCCTCTCCAGCTGGGCTACTTGCAGCCCAGGTAGATCCATCCAAGACAGCAGCTTCCCTTGGCAGCTGCCCCATCGTCCTTGCTTCTCCAAAATCCTGGGGGCACTACTATAACCACCCAGTTCTCAATAAAACCCTTTCTTTCCTCTCTGAAACCTCATAAGCCAAGTCTCCACACCCCACCTTTCTTTCAACATTATGGTCTCTCAAACACTCACCAGAATGACCCATTAAGCTCTACTTATAGCACTGCAAGGCTTCTGTAGTCCAAAGTTTCAAATCCCTCCATATTTGACATTTTCCCTGCTGGTTTGGGTTCTTGTATTGCTTCAGTCTTTCCTTACTATGTCCCATTCCTCCTTTTTGGAATGGGGATGTTTATTCAGTGCCATTATGTGTTGTAAGTATGTAAGTGGTGTTTTGATTTTACAGGGCTCACAGTTAAGAAACTAATTTGAGTTTCAGATAAGAATTTTGACTTTGGACCTTTGCATTGTGTTGGGGCTGGTAAAGACTATAGGGACTTCTAAAGTTGGACTGAATGCTTGCAACATGAGATGACCATGAGTCTATGGGAACCCGAGGCAGAATGTGGTGGTTTGAACGTGAAGTGTCCCCCATAGCCTCATGTGTTTGTGGCTGAGCCTCATAGTTGATTTCCAGCCAGTGGAGTCTTTGGGAACTGGAGTCTTTCTGGAAGAGGTGTGTCACTCCCCACTGACAGGCCTTGGGGTTTTATAATCCAGCCCTTACTTGACAGTACAAAGAGCTTTTTGCAGCTGATGTGACAAGAGGTGACACCCTCCTGTCAGTTTCTGACATGCTTCCCCACCACAATAAAACTTTCCCTTTAAACTCCAAGCCAAAATAAGCCTGTTCTTCCCATAAGCTGCTTCTGGTCAGGTGTTCTGTTGCAGCGTGAGAAGGTAACTGCTAGAGTATGGGAAAGTTTGGTTATATTTTATTGACATCAATCAAAGTATTCCATCCTACCTGAGTACAAATGGAACCAGACAGGATGCCAACATCTTATTATACTGCTCCCTGTTGAGAGACTTCTTTTTTGGGGGGGAGAGGGGGCTTAAAATATTTTATTCATTTATTTATTGAGAGATAGAGAGAGACAGACAGACAGAGAGAGAGAGAGAGAGAGAGAGAGAGAGAGAGAGAGAGAGAGGGAGACAGTATGGGCACTCTAAGGCCTGAAGCTACTGAAGCACCACTTTGCGTATCTGCCTCACATGGGCACTAGAGAATTGAACCTGAGTCCTTAGAATTCACAGACAAGTGCCTTAACTGCTAAGCCATCACTCCAGCCCTTTAACATTTTTTGTTTATGATTTTTAATATTCTATCAGAGACTCCTTTTACAGCCACAGAAGATACTGCAGAATAAAAGTCTTGTTGGATTTTAGGAGGGAAGCATTTCTGGAAGAACAGTCTTGCAGTAGCTGGCATTTGATTGATTTTATATTGAATCAACATAGAGTATGGATGAAGTGTTTTCTGGCTAAGAGGTCTAGAGTTCTGTTCCATGAGGAATATTATACAGGTGTCGATAGGAATTCACAACTGATCTTGATTTGTTCCTTAATGAAGTCTCTTCTGGGCTATTTTCTCATCTTGCAAGCTTCTTGCACTCCAGAAGCGGATCCTTTCCCATTGATTCCTAAGCGTGCGGCAAGCCCAGGTCTTCCAGAGAGGACTGTGACTGAGCCAACTTTCCTTGTTGATTTTTCTGCTGAAATAAAAGAACTTTGCGCTTTCTCCTTAGACCAGCAGGTTTTGACACATTTCAGTTTATTTTTAAACTGGCAAGTGATGAAGGTCAAGTGCTTGGAGTCTGAAGGGTCAACCCTGAGCATCCAGGAATGCCTGCATTTTCTGCTCTCCTTCTTTGGCAAAAAAAATCACCCAACAAAGAGCAGCTTGTGGGGAAAAAGGGCTTATTTTGGCTTACGGACTCGAGGGGAAGCTCCATGATGGCAGGGAAAACAATGGCATGAGCAGAGGGTGGACATCACCTCCTGGCCAACATCAGGTAGAAAACAGGAACAGGAGGGTGTGCCAAACACCGGCAAGGAAAAACTGGCTGTAACACCCATACGCCCGCCCCCAGCAACACACTGCCTCCAGGAGCCATTAATTCCCAAATCTCCATCAACTGGGAACCTAGCATTCAGAACACCTAAGTTTATGGGGGACCCCTGAGTCAAAGCACCACATACTGTCTATAGAAACAGACTGTTTGCATACAGAATTGTCTTGCATTTATTCATTCCACTACTGCTTGCTAGGTTGATATACATGAATTGTCAAATTTAAATTTAAAGAGAGTCTGTCTTGACACCTGTTGATGCCAAGAAATTAGGAACTTTTTTTAATTACACAAGTCAACATCTTCTGCCTCCTTGGGCTTAGTGCCTAGTATAGGTGTGGCTTTGAAGAGGAAGGGAGAGAGCCTAGTGCCAAGGCATGCAGATGGTCTTTAGAAGTTGAAAGGTCAAGAAGACGGATCCTTACAAGTTTCTAGAAAGGCACACAACTTGGATGAAATCTTGATTTTTAGCCAATCAGACCCACTTCAGACTTCTACAGCATAGAACCGGAAGATAATGCATTTAAGTTGGTCTAAGTGGTAATTTGTTTTAACAGCCACAGAACTAAGTTGCTTCCATAGAGTAATAGTGATAACCATGAATATTTGCTGCCTTGAACTGTTGCTATGGATTCGATAAATATTGTCTGTGCTATCTCAAAGCCATTAGGAGGCTGGGCTTGTGGTTTGTCCCCACTTTGTAGATGGGGACATAGAAGCTGTCATAGTTACCTCCGTGTTGCTGGGAGAAAAGTTTTTAATTTTGGCTTCTAGTGTACAGGAGAAGCTCCATGACGGTAGGGAAAGCATGTCATGAGCAGAGGCTGGACATCCCCTCTGCCATCGCAGATAGAAGAAAACAGCAGTAAGAGAGTGAGCCAAACTCTGCCAAGGGGGAGCTGGCTATAGCACTCCTAAGCCCACCCCTAACAACACACCTCCTCCAGCAAGATTCCACCTCCCAAATTGCCATGAGTTGAGGACCAATCATTTAGAACTCCAAAGTTTATGGGAGACATTTGATTGAAAGCACTACAGAAGCTTAGAGATTTTTTTTGTTTTGTTTTTTTTGTTGTTGTTGTTTTTCGAGGTAGGGTCTCACTGTATCCCAGCCTGACCTAGAATTCACTATGTAGTCTCAGGCTGGCCTCAAGCTCACAGCAATCCTCCTACCTCAGCCTCCTGAGTGCTGGGATTAAAGGCGTGTGTCACCATGCCCAGCAAGCTTAAAAATTTTAAGTGTGTGTGTGTGTGTGTGTGTGTGTGTGTTTATGAGTATGTGTGGTGGGGGAGGGTGCATTTTAGTGTTTCTTACTGCTGCAAACAAATACCAGACACATGTGCCACTTTTTGGATCTGGTTTTACATGGGTGCTGGGGAACTGAGCCCTCGTCAGCAGACTTTGCAACTAAGCATCTTTAACCACTGAACTGTCTCCCCAGTCCTAGAATTCACATTTTTTTTTAATCCTAAGATATTCAAACATAAAAACACTATAAAGTCTTTACTACAAAATATAAACTATGATATTTGAGAATATGTATGGAATTCAAATATTGGAATGAAGCCATACTTGAAGTCAATTTGAAGGCAGAACACATGTTCAAACAAATAGGCTTACTGTTAAAAGAGAAAAAAAATAGACAAATGGGGCTATACCAAACTAAGGAATTTCTGCACAGCACATCAAACAAGAGTGAAGAGACAGCCTTCAAGGATTCACAGAATGGGAGAGAATATGCCTCTGATAAAGAATTGGTGTCCAACATGTATAAGGAACTCAAACAACTCCACAGCAAATAATAATCATCATAATAATGATTTGATTAAAAAATTATCTGCAGGCTGGAGAGATGGTTTAGCAGTTAAGGCATTTGTCTGCAAAGCCAAAGGACACAGGTTCGATTTCCTGGGACCCACTTTAGCCAGATGCACAAGGGGGCGCACGCGTCTGGAGTTCGTTTGCAGTGGCTGGAGGCCCTGGCGCCCATTCTCTCTCTCTCTCTCTCTCTCTCTCTCTCTCTCTCTCTCTCTCTCTCTCTCTGCTTGCAAATAAATAAAGTTAAAAAAATCTGCGTAGGCATTTCTCAAAAGAAGATATGTAAATGATCCCCAAGCACATGAGAGATGCTCAGTATGATTAATCATCAGCGAAATGCAAATCAAAACCACAGTGAGGTGTCATTATTTCACTCATTACTATGGCTGTGATCAAAACTACAAAAAAAAAAAAAAAGGCTGGTAAGAATTCAGAGGAAGAGGAACTTTTATTTTCTATCTGTAGGAATATATATTAGTGTAGTCATTATGGAAACCAGTATGGAAGTTTCACAAGAAACTAAACATGATGTCGCAATCCCACTTCCAGATGTCGATCCAGTGGAAATGGAATCCATGTGAATCCGCATATTGTAGCATTGTTCACAATAGCCAAGAGATAGAATCAACTGTGATGGGCATTGGTGGATGAATAGATAAAGAAAATGTGGTACATGTACAAAATGGAATATTCTCCCATGAAAAGAATGAAATCCTAGCTGGAGAGATGGCACAGTGGTTAAACTGCTTGCCTGCAAAGTGAAAAGACACAGGTGCAGTTCCCCAGTACCTACATAAAACCAGATGCACAAAGTGCCACATTGCATCTGGAGTTCATTTGCAGCTGCTGTAGGCTCTGGCGCACCCATTCTCTCCTTGCAAATAAATAAATTTATATATATAATATATAAATATATTAAATACTGTATATAATATATATTAGTATAGATAATAATACAATAATAAATAATAAAATGATATAACAAAATAAATATATATTAACATATATATATATATTTAAAAAGAATGACAGCTTGTCATTTGTGAACATAAGGGTGGAACTAAAGGACAATGTACTAAGTGAAATAAGCTAGCACCAATAAAAAGCAAAAAAGTAGGTGTCAAAATGCAGTTATATAGAAGCTGTAATTCTGCTCTTCTAAGACATTAGGGTGACTATAGTTTGCAACAATTTATAATATATTTTATAGATAACTAAAAGGAGTTCAAAGATTATCAACACAGAGAAATGATAAAACTAGTAGATACGAATTGAACCTGATTTGCTGTTACATACACTGTTACATGTATCGAATTATCAGATTATCTCTGTGTGAACTGGGCGTGATGGTTCACACCTCTAATTCCAGCCCTTGGGAAGATAGAAGCAGGTGGATCAGAATCTTGAAATCATTCTTGCTATACAGGGAGTTCAAGGACAGCCTGGACTACACGAGACCATAGAAAAATCAAGTTATGTCAGATGTGGTGGCGCACTCCTTTAATCCCAGCACTTGGGAGGCAGAGATAGGAGGGTCGCTGTGAGTTTGAGGCCACCCTGTGACTACAAAGTGAATCCCAGGTCAACCTGGGGCCAGAGGGAGACCCTACCTCAAAAAAAAAAGGAGAAAAATGAAGTTATTACTATACCCCATAAATAATACGTGTCAATTTAAAAAAGTCCCCTAGGTTCAATTCCTAGAACCACACAAAAAATAGCACTGCTGGGGATCAAACCAAGAGCATTGCACATGCCAGGCAAGCTCCTGCCACTGAGGTACATCCGAAGCCCTAATTTTTTTTTAAGCTTTAAAATTTTAAGTACTTTATTTATTTGAGAGTAGGGACAAAAGGAGGGGTTTTGGTGTTTATGGGTGTGGTGGTTTGATTCAGGTGTCCCCCATAAACCTAGGTGTTCTGAATGCTAGGTTCCCAGCTGATGGAGATTTGGGAATTAATGCCTCCTGGAGGGAGTGTATTGTTGGGGGTGGGCTTATGGGCTTTATAGCCAGTTTCCCCATGCCAGTGTTTGGCACACCCTCCTGTTGCTGTGTTCCATCTTATGTTGGCCAGGGGGTGATGTCCACCCTCTGCTCATGCCATCGTTTTCCCCTGCCATCGTGGAGCTTCCCCTCAAGCCTGTGAGCCAAAATAAACCTCTTTTTCCCAGAAGCTACTCTTGGTTGGGTGATTTCTACCAGCAATGCGAACCGGACTGCAACAATGGGTGTGCCAAGGGCCTCTTGCTGCTGCAAACGAACAGCACAAACATGTATCACTTTGTGCATCTGGCTTGACTTGGGTACTGGGGCAATTGAGCCCAACACGCAGGCTTTGCAAGCAAGTGTCTTTAACAACTGAGCTACCTCCCCAGCTCCCTAAATTTTTTTAGATGTAAATTGAGTCTTCCTTTTTGAATTGTTCCCTGCTTAGGGCATTAGCTTGGGTGTAGGATTTAACAATAGAAATAATGATCACTGTAATAATAATTGCAGAGAGCATTCATCTGGCCCTTCATACTTGCTAAGCACTATTCTGCCCTCTGGGCAAGCTTCTCATTATACTCATGATAAACCTACAAGATTCATACTATTATCACCACTATTTTCTAGCCAGAAAAAGAGAAGCTGCATGGATTGAAACAATTTGATCCAAGATAATTATGGACAAAGTTAATATAACAGCTATCATTTTTCTTTTTGCATGAGAATTTGACCTTTGTTTGACTTCCTAGCTCTGCTACCTTGGTAACCTGATAAGAGCCAAATGTCAATTGTGTTTCTACGGCAACATCACCTATGATAAGAATGACCCCCGATTGGTTACGTTATATGTGGATCTGGGAGGAGCTGTACATAAACTATAAATATCTGGAAGGGACCTGTGTCCTGGGCTTTCTGGGTGCAGAGATTGTGGTGTGTCTTTTGTGGTGACCCTGGAAGCTGTGTGATGTGATACGGTGCTCCTGGGAACATGGGCTTTCCCACAAGGCAGTTCCTGTACCTAGCTGCTGTGCCAATCTCTTGGCACCATGATTTAGGCAAGCTTTATTTATCCATTTATTTATTTGGCAGAGAAAGAAGGAGAGGGAGAGAGAAAGAGAGAGAGAATGGACGCACCAGGGCTTCCAGCCACTGCGAATGAACTCCAGACGCATGCGCCCCCTGTGCATCTAGCTAACGTGGGTCCTGGGGAATTGAACCTGGGTCCTTTGGCTTTGCAAGCAAACGCCTTAACCTCTAAGCCATCCCTCTAGCCATAGGCAAGCTTTTTTGACACTGTGATGCTGGCCTGTATCCTCCAACTTTTTGAATAGCCTGGAGCCAGTCTACACATGAAATACAAACAAATTATTTGGGGCTGCACTTGTGCTCAGTGGGTAGAATACTGACATACTATGTGCAAGGCCCCAGGTTTGATCCCTGGCACTGGAAAAAAAAAATTATGTGACCTGTTTTTATTTTCAGAGAAAAGTTGCAACAAAATTCTAGAGTTAGCCGGGCGTGGTGGCACACACCTTTAATCCCAGCACTTGGGAGGCAGAGGTAGGAGGATCGCTGTGAATTTGAGGCCACCCTGAGACTCCATAGTGAATTCCAGGTCAGCCTGGGCTAGAGTGAAACCCTACCTCGAAAAACCATAAAAAAAAAAAAAAAAATTCTAGAGTTACTACCTGCCTTCCTGAGTCCTCCGTCCTGTCCCCATCCCCTGATGTTAGCATCTCAGCTCCCCACAGCATCAAGATCTCCGGGAGGAAATGACATTACTGGACTTCTAACTGGACTGCAGCCTTGTTTAGATTTCACTGGTTTCACGCTAGTGTTCCTTTTCTGTTCCACATTGTGGTCAAAGTTGTCACAATGTATTTAGTTTTCCTCTCTAGTCTCTTCCAATGTGGGACATTGGTCTTTCTTAGTCTTGGCACTTTTGTTCTATTTATTTATTTATTTATTTGAGAGTGACAGGCACAGAGAGAAAGACAGATAGAGGGAGAGAGAGAGAATGGGCGCGCCAGGGCTTCCAGCCTCTGCAAACGAACTCCAGACGCATGCGCCCCCTTGTGCATCTGGCTAACGTGGGACCTGGGGTACCAAGCCTCAAACCGGGGTCCTTAGGCTTCACAGGCAAGCACTTAACCGCTAAGCCATCTCTCCAGCCCCCATCAATTATTTTGTAGAATACCCCCAATTTGAGTGTACTATTATAGGACCGATGTTATAAATGCTGGCAAGAATGCCATAGAAATGTTGCTGTGTCCTTGTTAGTGCATTGGATCAAGGGGTTATAGTGTTGGTATTTCTATTCTTTTCTTTTGGTGGTACTGGGGATGGAACCCAGGACACTGTGCATGCAAGATACGAGCTCTGCCCCTAAGCTATATCCTCAGCCTAAATTCTTTCTTTACCGTCCCCTTCAGTTCCGCACATTGTCCACACATTGTAGTAAGGGTTCAGGTGCAGGGAGTGTTCTGCTCACGTGCCAGGTCCAGCCCGGATGACTCCTGCTGCTACTATTTTATTCTATATTGTATTTTCCGAATTTTCTTTGTAGCTCTCTCAATTTTGCATTTTCCTCTTGGACGTGGAACTCAATCGTCTCAAGTAGAACTTTGTTGGTGGAAAGGGTTGGGCCTTGCAGGACCCTTTATTCACCCCACCGTCAGAGGGAGGGTGAGTTGTACCTGTGAGGCTTGTGCCTCGGTGTTAACAGCCGGGGAGATCTCGCTTCTGGTGATTGAAACCGTTCTGAGGTGGCTATACCCTGGAGCAGGCTTTTGAACATTTTATCTATTTGCAAGGAGAGAGAGAATATGGACGCACTAGGGCCTCCAGCTGCAACAAACAAACTCCAGATGCATGCACCACTTTGTGCATCTGTTTATGTGGGTACTGGGGAATCAAACCTGGGTCATTAGGAGTTACAAGCAAGCACTTTAACCACTGGTTTTTGGAGGTGCTGGGGCTAGACGCAGCCATGGTTTTCTGGAGGATCCAGCACTGGGTAGTACCAAGTCTGAATATGTGTCTCACAATCTCTTCCACCCATCGTCTCTGGGAAACTAAGACTTACTCAAGTCTGTCCTTGGAGTCTGTTCCTCTGTGTTTCATTGTGGAATGAACAAATCATGTCAAAAGTTGCCCAGGGTTAAGTGGCTGTAGGTGAGGTTGGCCAAGGGTGGGATGGAGAGGTGATGCCATGTCTTTTTTAGGGAGAGGAGGTTCTTCCTTTCCACAGGGCACACACTATAGAAAATGTGTTTCTGGACTGGAGAGATGGCTCCGTGGTTAAGGCACTAGCCTGGGAAGCCTAAGGACCCAGGTTTGATTCCCCAGTACTCACGGAAGCCAGATGCACAAGGTGGCACATGAATCTGGAGTTTGTTGGTAGTGGCTGGAGGCACTGGCATGCCCATTCTCTTTATCTGCCTCTCTCTCTCTTGCAAATAAGTAAATAAAATACATAAAAATAAAAAAAATGTGTTTCTTCTCAAGTTTTTAACTTGATAGGGAAGATATTGCATAAAATCATAGTTGAGTGAATGAAACTGAAAAATCTCAAATAAATGGAATTTCTCCGGTCTTGAATTTATTTTTTTATTTTTTAATTTTTATTAACATTTTCCATGATTTTTAAAGAAGAAATTAAGTATTAGTTCTACTCAGAAAAACAATAAACATGACATAATCCTAGATTTGCTTTAGGATCATTATGGTCACCGCAATCTTTATGAAAGTCAGGGGTGGCAAGGGTCATTCTGACTCCTTAGCTCACTCCTCCTCTGGAAACCCAGCCCAGGCTTTCTACCCCCCCTCCCATGCAGCATGCACATGACAGAGAGAACGATGTGGAGGCTTGCTGTCATTTTGTGTGCTTCAGGGACCACTGAACATAAACAGGGCTGTAGCATTTTCAAATGTTTTAATTGGCCTAAAAAATCTATAATGTAACAAATGAGCAATGGAATAACTGTCTCCATCCCTTGATCTTAATGATTTATATTTCCTTTTAGAGTCTATGCAAATACAGAAATAGAATTTTATGTTGCTTCCTGTAGCTAATACACAAATTACCTAAAATTTCAGTTTTGAAGATTCTGATTCTTCATAGTCATCAAAATCCTCAAGAATATGTATTTATTTTTTGTCTGAGCTTTTTTCAACGTGAATGTTGTGGTCCTAAGGTACACCAGTTGACTTCCCTCCTTCCTCCAAGGTAACCATTATTAGGAAGTCAACAGCTAGTATTCACAGCATATTATATGCTTGCAACATATTTATTGATTCCTATACCACTTGAAGCACTTTATATGACTTTTCTGTAACTATTATATAAAACTTGTAATGGTTACAGTTATCACCTATATTATTAACTTTATCACTCAGCATTATGTTCTGAGCTATAAGTATGTTGGTAGAAGTGTTCTAGCACATTCTTTGTTTAACTGATTCATAATCTTCCATTGTTTGAACAATCCATAATTTATTTTCTGTTATTTCTGTATCACTTGCTGTAGCAAATAATGCTATGGTGTGTATAGTTCAAACCTGATCTTATTCCTTCAAGTGAAAATGAGTACATCTGGATCTTTGGAGGTCTGTGATCCTAAAAAGGGTCCCCGGGGGTTGTGACTGCTGCTGTTTTGGATTCCCATACTTACTTGTACCTTTAGTGAAGAGATGACTGGGTGGAAAGGTGGGTGGTGGATAAAAGCATGAATCTTGAGAGCTTGTCTGGAGGATCTAGCAGGGGAACACAGCTGCTCGTACACCCTTGACCAAAGACCAGCCTCCTCTATCTGGGGAAGGTCGTCCTCTTCAACCGGGTGCACAGCTTTGGGTGGGCCACTCTTGGAGTAGTGATAGAGGAAGGGGACCCCCAGCTAGCCAGCCAGACCAGCCAAACCAACCCAGGCAATAAATGAAGTGACAGATGTCGCAGCAAGATCACCCTCACATCAAATGCATGAATCTTTAAACAATGTTTCCCAGTCTAATACATCCATCTGTGAGATCTCCTTGTCTATATGGAAGAACAGCATATCAACTCTTGGTCTTTTTTTTCCTTCCAGATGTTGAAATGCTTCAGGCCAGTACAGGTAACCCAGTCCCCGGAGAAGGTTTCTCTCGGCCCACAAAGGACTCTATGATCCGCAAATTTTTAGAAGGTAAGTTGTAGTTATGAGCAGTGAAGGAAAACACACACACACACACACACACACACACACACACACACACACAAATGGGTTCTTGATGTCACATAATGGTTGCTGCATTCAAGGAACAGGTTGCCACAAACATGGCATATGATACCACTGAAGGCACCCTGCTTTTCTTTGTTTCTGCTCTGACCTTCCCAAGTAGCCTATTACAGACAAGCCACAAATGCCCACCATTGGAGCTCCTCATTGGGGTGAACCAGTGGCCTCCAGTAAGACTGCATTACCAGAATTAGCTAAGTGCCTACGATGCACAAAGCCTGCTATGGATGTTAGGGCTGAGACCCCAAAGGAAAACAAGATGTGATCCCTTGGGAGACTTCCCTTTGTGGTGAAGGAAGGGAACAGACACCTGCTTTACCAAGTTGAGGCTGTGTGGCAGTGGCTATGGGCAGGACTATGGTCTGTACTCTCTTCTTTCCTCAGCTGCCTGGAAGGCCTCAGGCAGGGCACTCAACTCCTTCAGATCTCCGTTTCTTCAATTATAAAATGAGATTAAGTTTGTGAGAGTTAAACAAGTGGCTGCATACTAAGCCTCAGACCAAGAGGGCGTTGATTCCCGTGGTGTGAGGATGAGCTTTGCTATTTGGCCTCCAGCTTACCCTGTTGTCTCTAGCAGGGGACAAGTACCAGCTTAAGTTGATTGCTATTGTTATTTATTATTCTAAAAGTAATGCAAACAAATAATAAAATCTCAAGTAATATCAGACTAGAGAAATTTATCTTGAGGTTAGAGCCCAGAAACTAGAGTTTTCCAGTGAGTTGGAACCAGCCTGGTCAACTCTCTTGGACCCATTCAAAGGCAAGAGGCCCTGGTGCACCTGTTCTCTCTCTCTCTTGCTCTGTGCTTGCAAATAGATAATAAATAAAAATATTTTTAAAAATTCAAGTGCTATAGAAAATTTATGTAATTATGTATTCATCTTTTTTTTTTTTTTGGAAACAGGGTCTTGCCCAGGGTGGTCTCAAACTCTTGGCAATCCTCTTTTCTCAGCCTACCAAATGTCTGGGATTATAGGTGTGAGTTACTATACCAGCTCAAAGAGTTAAACCATCATTCTCACACCCTAGACTCTCCCAAAATTTTCTGGATATATTAATATTGAACATATGTCTTTTCTGTTTATTCCTAGGTGGTATCATGTCAGCACAATTTTTCAGCAGATTCTGAGTTTCCTATAAATGCAATGTTCTCTAATGTTAAAAGTCCCTGTTGAGACTGTTTAGGTTGTCTTCAGCCTGTGCTTCTTTACATCTTGTGCAGTGGATGCCTGTTCTTGTATATAATGTCTTTGCACATGCTTGAGACTCCGCATACTGTAGATTGCTAGAACAGAATGGTTGGGCCTAAGGAAGTTTGTCTCTGTGAGTTTGGCCCATCATGCTGCTTGTCTCTGATGTTCTTCCCTGCTTACATTTCCACCAGGAGCGTACGAAAGGATCTAGAGCACTATTTCTATGCAAAATCAAACATGGAAACTTGGTCTTCAACACAGATAAAACAAGGATGACTCCCAGCCCCACTCCTAAACCTCTCGTTTCTACATTATGGTTTTGGAAGCATCTCTTGGTGTTATGCGCTCTGAGGGCTTCAGTTTGGAAACCACAGACCTGATACCTATGAGGGAGAGGAGGAAAGTGTAGAGATAAAGTGGCCTGGGGCTTCATTGGGAGGGCTTGTTCGCCCATTCCATTTATGTGGCCTTTAGCCAGTCAGCACCAGGGAGTGGGTGCCAGGATTAACATTCTTCCTCTAATAAACTGCATTTGATTGAGCTGGGCATGGAGGCGCACGCCTTTAATTCCAGCACTTGGAAGGCAGAGGTAGGTGGATCACCATGAGTTCAAGGCCACCCCGAGATTACATAGTGAATTTCAGGTCAGCCTGAGCTAGCGTGAGACCCTACCTCAAAAAACAAACAAAACAAAACAAAAAGGCAGTGTTTGGCATAGAGCAGTATCTGGAAATATCAACAAATGTTTGTTGTGAAATCCATTCGTTATTATTTAAATGTCATGATCAGATCTCAATGGGAATGGCTGAGAGGCTCAGAATTCATCCTGTCAGGGACCCAGTTACACAGCATTGAGTTCCTCTGAGGTGACCTTCACCCTTGGTAGCACATTTCCTGTCATTTGTCTCTTTGCTATCCCGGCATATTTTGCTCTCAGAGAGCCTGGCAGCTGGGGTTGGGCTGGAGATTCTTCCTGCAAGCTTCTAGTTGGCCAGCCCAAGCTAAGGGCGTGACTGGGGTGATTATGTACAGATGGGCAAAGGAGGGTCATGGGACTCCTGGACGCCCAGCCCTCCAGTACAATGGTCCTCCTTCCCTGGGGTTTCCAGCACATGCCACACCTGTAGATAGATGTTGCCAAGGTGGCCATTGCTATTCACACCTCCATTTCATGCTTGCACCTCTCTCAGTTTCTGAAACCATGAAGCTTTCTCCTGTAGAAGAAAAGACTTTTTACCCTGATAAGCTATTTTGAGCTTTACCTGAAGTTTTCCAAAGTCTGCCCAGCCCAAGTTAGGAATATGTCTTGTAGGAAGGCCGTCATAGTCTACATACTTTGCATTTGGGCTCAAATCTAATGCATTAATCCCTGCTTGGCCCAGAGAGAATACTTAACCCAGAGTTCATATTCAACCTTGCATTCTAAGAACATGACTGAACCCATGCCATAAAGAGGCTCCAGGACAGCATTGGGTGCCAAGGGCACAGCTCACCTGCTGCAGCTGACAGCCTAGGGAGAAGGAGAAATAGACAGCAGCGTGACACACCCACACGCTTGTGAGTGTGCATCGTGGCAAGGTTATAAAGCAAAGGATTGGAACCGAGTGAGGATAAATAATGGCAGACCTAGCTTAGGCTGGGGAGTGAGGCCTCTCTTGCAGGCAACAGCATGGTGAGACTTGGAGGGGTTGTTGGCTTGCCCTGGCACAGTGTGGCGGAAAGAAGGCTCTGAGCAGAGAAGGATGAAGATGAAGAACAAAGTCAAGGCCAAAGTGTTTAGAGATAGTGGGTGAAAGGCAAGTGCTGTGAGCCCACGGTGACCTGGCAGGAAGTTGCATTTTGTTCACATTGGACAACCCTTCCCAGAGCTTAGATAATCAGATAACTAGAAATTTATCTTGAGGGCAGAGTCCAGAAACTAGAGGTTGCCAATGAGTTCAGACCAGCCTGGTCAATTCTCTTGGACCCATGACAACAGGAAGCCAAGAGTAACCCTCCTTCACCTCAGAAAAGCTGCACAGAGAACACAAATTCCTAATAAATCACTGAACTCCAGCCTCCATGGGAAGAAGGCCCAAGCTGTGTTTGTTCCTTTATCCCAAAGGGCATTTAGGGGTTTGTTCAGTGGGGAGCTAAGGAAGAGCCAAGGTTCTAGAGAAACCACAGAGTGTGGAGTATGACATCCCAGAGCCAGCTTTCCTGGGGGTCAACCTGGTTCCTCAGGAGCACTGGACAAGTTATTCAAATCCTTAAAGTCCCAGTTGTTGTTTTTTTTTTAATCTGTAAAATGAGACTAATGATAATAGCAACTCCATAGCAATGTTACAAAATCAAAGGTAATACCATGTAGGCAGTATACCCAGAACTGTGCTTGCATGGAGGAAGTCCTCGGCTGCCCAGACACCAGGAGGTGTTTACAGGCATGCTCAGGCTTGGAGGGGTGTGCTTTCTTTCCTTTGGCTCTAACAGAATGAGTGACAGAGTCTCGTAATAAAGTTGAAGCTTCTAGTCCGGGCTGCACTGATGGGTAACAGATGAAGGCGACAAGGTGCTCCCTTGGCATCTTGGCATGGGTGCTGAGCATGCCATAGGAGCCCTGCAGGGCAAGCCGTCTGCCAGAGGCCACTCTGCACTACAAGCAATGGTCATTCCCTCTGCTCTTGTGAGTGACAGACATGCCATTTCCTTGGCCATTGTCCTCAGTCACTTCTCTCTGCTTTTAGGCAACAGCATGGAGACAACCAGTTTGAAGAGAGAGCCATACAGTCTTGGTAGGAAAAACGATGTCTATCACACAGTAGATGAGGATGAGGCCTTTTCTGTGGACCTGGCTAACAGGCCTCCAGTCCCTGTACCCAGGCCAGAGGCCACTGTTCCTGGGCCTCTCCAGCTGTCCAGCAACGAGCCATACATTTCTAAAGGTAAGTGTGTCAGAGCATAGTGCCCAGCAGGTCCTTCAGAAGTTCTCAGCAAGAGCTGCCTAGATCCCTGGCCTTCTGAACAATGGTTCCTTGCTTTGGTGGCATCCAGCCTGCCTCAGGAAATAGGGTCATAGTATTCAGGATAAATTATGAAGCTAAACCAAGCCAGTGATCACATTCAGTGCTGGTCTTGTCTGACTAAAAGGATTGCCAGATATGTGTTCCTACCTGGAGTCCATTTTTATAGTATGTTGCAGTTAGGTTCGCATTGCTGGTAGAAATCAACCAACCAAGAGCAGCCTGTGGGAAAAAGAGGTTTATTTTGGCCTACAGGCTCAAAGGGAAGCTCCATGGTGGCAGGGGAAAATGATGGCATGAGCAAAAGGGTGGACATCACCCCCTGGCCAACATAAGGTGGACAATAGCAACAGGAGAGTGTGCCAAACACTGGCATGGGGAAACTGGCTATAACCCCTTAAGCCCTCCCCCAACAATACACCACTCCAGGAGGCTTTAATTTCATATCGCCATCCACTGGGGAACCTAGTATCCAGAAAACCTAAGTTTATGGGGACACCCGAATCAAACCACCACACAGTATAAGTGTGTTATGGAAGATGTGAAGAAAAGACATCCTCAGGGGGGAAGGTCACACTCGAGCCTCTAGTAAGTAGGTTGGTGTTGTTGCAAGATATATAAACTACAGAAATGCCCAGTTAACTCTGAATTGCAGATAAATAAATAAGGTGTCTTTTTTTTTTAATTTTTATTAACATTTTCCATGATTATAAAATATATCCCATGGTAATTCCCTCCCTCCTCACCCCCACACTTTCCCATTTAAAATTCCATTCTCCATCATATTACCTCCCCGTTACAATCATTGTAATTACATATATACAATATCAACCTATTAAGTATCCTCCCCCCTTCCTTTCTCTACCCTTTATGTCTCCTTTTTAACTTACTGGCCTCTGCTACTAAGTATTTTCATTCTCACGCAGAAGCCCAGTCATCTGGAGGTAGGATCCACATATGAGAGAGAACATGTGGCGCTTGGCTTTCTGGGTCTGGGTTACCTCACTTAGTATAATCCTTTCCAGGTCCATCCATTTTTCTGAAAATTTCATAACTTCATTTTTCTTTACCACTGAGTAGAACTCCATTGTATAAATGTACCACATCTTCATTATCCACTCATCTGTTGATGGACATCTAGGCTGGTTCCATTTCCCAGCTATTATAAATTGAGCAGCAATAAACATGGTTGAGCACGTACTTCTAAGGAAATGTGATGAGTCTTTTGGATATATGCCTAGGAGTGCTATAGCTGGGTCATATGGTAGATCAATCTCTAGCTGTTTTAGGAACCTCCACACTGTTTTCCACAATGGCTGGACCAGATTGCATTCCCACCAGCAGTGCAGAAGGGTTCCTGTTTTTCCACATCCTCGCCAACATTTATGATCATTTGTTTTCATGATGGTGGCCAATCTGACAGGTGTGAGATGGAATCTCAATGTAGTTTTAATCTGCATTTCCCTGACGACTAGTGACGTAGAACATTTTTTTAGATGCTTATATGCCATTCGTATTTCTTCCTTTGAGAACTCTCTATTTAGCTCCATAGCCCATTTTTTGATTGGCTTGTTTGATTCCTTATTATTTGACTTTTTGAGTTCTTTGTATATCCTAGATATTAATCCTTTATCAGATATATAGCTGGCGAAGATTTTTTCCCATTCTGTAGGTTGCCTCTTTGCTTTTTTCACTGTGTCCTTTGCACTGCAAAATCTTTGTAATTTCATTAGGTCCCAGTGGTTAATCTGTGGTTTTATTGCCTGAGCAATTGGGGTTGTATTCAGAAAGTCTTTACCAAGACCAATATGTTGAAGGGTTTCCCCTACTTTTTCCTCTGGCAGTTTCAGAGTTTCCGGTCTGATGTTAAGGTCTTTAATCCATTTGGACTTAATTCTTATGCATGGCGAGAGAGAAGAATCTATTTTCATCCTTCTGCAGATATTTATCCAGTTTTCAAAACACCATTTCCTGAAGAGGCTGTCTCTTCTCCAATGAGTATTTTTGGCATTTTTATCGAATATCAGGTGGCTATAGCTACTTGGGCTTACATCTGGGTCCTCTATTCTGTTCCACTGATCTACATGTCTGTTTTTGTGCCAGTACCATGCTGTTTTTGTTACTATGGCTCTGTAGTATAGGTTAAAATCAGGTATGGTGATACCACCAGCCTCTTTTTTGTTGCTCAGTATTATTTTAGATATTCGAGGTTTTTTGTGATTCCAAATGAATTTTTGGATTGTTTTTTCTATTTCCCTGAAGAAAGCCTTTGGAATTTTGATAGAGATTGCATTAAATGTGTAGATTGCTTTAGGTAAGATTGCCATTTTCACGATATTGATTCTTCCAATCCAGGAACAAGGGATGTTTCTCCACTTTCTAGTGTCTTCTGCAATTTCTCGCTTGAGTGTTTTAAAGTTCTCATTGTATAGATTCTTTACTTCCATGGTTAGGTTTATTCCAAGGTACTTTATTTTTTTTGATGCAATTGTGAATGGGAGTGATTCTCGGATTTCATCCTCTGTGTGTTTGTTGTTAGCATATATGAAGGCTACTGATTTCTGTGTATTTATTTTGTATCCTGCTACATTGCTGTAGGTTTTGATCAGCTCTAACAGCTTGCTAGTAGAGTCTTTAGGGTCCTTTATGTATAGAATCATGTCATCTGCAAATAATGGTAACTTGATTTCTTCCTTTCCAATTTGTATCCCTTTTATGTGTGTCTCTTGCCTTATTGCTATGGCTAAGACCTCCAAAACTATATTAAATAAAAGTGGGGACAGTGGATACCCTTGTCTTGTTCCTGATTTTAGTGGAAAAGCTTCCAGTTTTTCCCCATTTAGTAATATGTTGGCTGTAGGCTTGTCATAAATAGCCTTTATTATATTGAGATATGTTCCTTCTATTCCCAGTCTCTGTAGGACTTTTATCATGAAGGGATGTTGGATTTTGTCAAATGCTTTCTCTGTGTCTAATGAGATGATCATGTGATTTTTATCCTTCAACCCGTTTATGTAATGTATTACATTTATAGATTTGCATATGTTGAACCATCCCTGCATCTCTGGGATCAAGCCTACTTGGTCAGGGTGAATCATCTTTTTGATATACTCTTGTATTCTGTTTGCCAATATTTTGTTGAGAATTTTTGCATCTATGTTCATGAGGGAGATTGGTCTGTAATTTTCTTTTTTTGTTCTATCTTTGCCTGGTTTTGGTATCAGGGTGATGCTGGCCTCATAGAAGGAGTTTGGTAGAATTTCTTCTTTTTCTATTTCCTGGAAAAGCTTAAGAAGCAGTGGTGTTAGCTCTTCCTTAAAGGTCTGGTAAAATTCAGCAGTGAATCCATCCGGGCCTGGGCTTTTTTTAATTGGGAGATTATTGATAACTGTTCGGATCTCCATGTTTGTTATAGGTCTATTTAAGTGATTAATCTCATTTTGATTTAATTTAGGTAGGTCATATAAATCAAGGAAAGCATCCATTTCTTTCAGATTTTCATACTTTGTGGAGTATATGCTTTTATAGTATGTCCCTTTGATTTTTTGAATTTCTCTGGAATCTGTTGTGATGTTACCTTGTTCATCTGTTATTTTATTAATTTGTGTCTCTTCTCTCTTTCTTTTGGTCAGATTTGCTAAGGGTTTATCAATCTTATTTATCCTTTCAAAGAACCAACTCTTTGTTTCATTAATTCTTTGGATTGTTCTTTTTGTTTCTATTTCATTAATTTCTGCCCTAATCTTTATTATTTCTTCCCGTCTACTGATTTTTGGTTTGCCTTGTTCTTCTTTTTCCAAGGCTTTAAGGCAAAGCATTAGGTCGTTTACTTGCGACCTTTCTAATTTCTTAATATAGGCACTCAAGGCTATAAATTTACCTCTTAGAACTGCCTTCATTGTGTCCCAGAGATTTTAGTATGTTGTGTTCTCATTATCGTTTGACTCTATAAAGTTTTTGTTTTCCTTTTTGATTTCTTCATTGACCCATTCATCATTTAGTAGTGTATTGTTTAGTTTCCATGATTTTGTGTATGCTCTATAGCCTTTCTTGCTACTGATTTGTAGTTTAATTCCATTGTGGTCAGATAGAATGCAAGGAATTATTTCAATTTTCCTGAATTTGTTAAGATTTGCTTTGTGTCCTAATATATGGTCTATTTTAGAGAATGTTCCATGTGCTGCTGAAAAGAATGTATATTCTGCAGCCTTTGGATGAAATGTCCTGTATATATCTGTTAACTCCATTCCTTCTATGACCTCATTTAGTCCAGATGCCTCTCTGTTTATTCTTTCCTGGGATGACCTGTCAATTGATGAGAGTGGGGTGTTAAAGTCACCCACCACCACTGTGTTTGGTGTTATCTGTGACCTTACTTCTACTAGTGTTTGTTTGACGAATTTGGGAGCCCCCATGTTAGGTGCATATATGTTTAGGATTGTAATGTCCTCCTGTTGGAGTGTGCCCTTAATCAATATAAAGTGACCTTCCTTATCTTTCTTGACTAACGTTGGAATAAAGTCTACTCTGTCTGATATTAGGATAGCAACCCCTGCTTGTTTTCTAGGCCCATTTGCTTGAAACACCATCTTCCAACCTTTCACCCTAAGATAATGTCTATCCTTTGTAGAAAGGTGAGTTTCTTGGAGACAACAAATTGTAGGATCCTGCTTTTTAACCCAGTCTGCAAATCTATGTCTTTTCGTTGGGGCAGTGAGGCCGTTGATATTAAGAGATATTATTGAAAGGTATGTATTTTTGTTTGCCATTTTTGTGTGTGTGTGTGTGTTTCTGGTTCTACCTGTGCTCTCTTCTGTTAACTAGTATTTGAGTATTGCTTGTTTTTTCTAGGTTCCTTATATATGTGCTTTTCCTTTTCTTCAGCATGGAGGATTCTATCAAGTATTTTCTGTAGAGCTGGTTTTGTCTTCAAATACTCCTTTAACCTGCTTTTGTCATGGAATGTCTTCATTTCTCCATCTATTTGAATGGATAACTTTTCAGGATAAAGTAACCTTGGTTGACAGTTGTTATCTTTCAGAACTTGGAATATATCACTCCAAGCCCTTCTGGCTTTAAAAGTTTGTGTTGAATAATCTGCTGTAATCCTGATGGGCTTGCTTTTGTAGGTAACTTGATTTTTCTCTCTAACTGCTTTCAATATTTTTTCTTTGGTGTGTGTGTTTGGAAGTTTGATTATAATATGGCGAGGAGAGGTTCTTTCTGGGTTTTGTCTGGCTGGGGTTCTAAAGGCTTCCTGTATCTGCATTGGCACCTCTTTCCCAATTTGGGGGAAATTTTCTTCTATGATTTTGTTGAAGATGCCTACTATGCCTCTGGAGTGGAGTTCTTCTCCTTCTGCTATGCCCTGAATTCTTATATTGGATCTTTTCATAGTGTCCCGAATATCTTGAAATTCCCACTCATACTTTTCTATAAGTTTGTCTTTCTCTTTGTTGGACTGCATTAGGTCTGCCACCTGGTCTTCTAGCTTAGATATTCTGTCCTCTCCCTCATCCATCCTACTGGTGAGATTTTCTACAGAGTTTTTTTTATTTCATTAACTGTGTTCTTCATTGCTAGTAATTCTGACTGGTTTTTCTTTATTATTTCTATTTCCTTATTCATGTCTTGTATTGCCTTCTTTATTTCATGAAATTGGTGTCCTGCATCTTCTTTGATTCCTTTGATTTCCTCTTTAAGTTCCTCTTTGACTCCTTTGATTTGTTCTCTGACTTCTTTGAACATAAATACAATCATTCTTTTGAACTCTTTCTCAGGCATTTCCTCTAACTCTTTCTCACTGGAGGACATTTCTGATGCATTAATACTTTTAGGTGGGTTTATATCGTCTTGCTTTTTAGTGTTTCTTGTGTTATAATGTATATATTTTTGCATCTTGGAATAAGTTAATGCTTGGATTTTCTAGCTAGCTGTGTATTCTTAGCTGTATCAATTGATTTGATGTAATATATTTTCAGTGTAGGACCTTAAGGTGTTAGGTGTGGCTCTTTAGACTCTCAGAGTATCTACAAAGATGTTCTTAGGGGTTGAGTTTCCCTGCTATAGGAGTATTCAAGCAGGCTGAGTGGAATAAAATACAGGTAGATTCTAAAATTTAACTAAACACTGTACACATTCAATCAAAAAACAGCCCCAAGTATGTATGCAAGAGTAATTATTATAACGACCAGATCCTCTATCAACAAAGAGGTTAAGATTTCTGGTCTGTTGAGGGATCCAAGTCAGCTTGCAACCAAGTGAGACCCTTCCCTGGTGCAATCCCAGTTACCTTGGGTGATTTTGGTCTCAGTCAAGTTGCTGCCTGGGCCGTCGGGCTGCTGTTCTGATTTCTGGAGCTGGGCACTTGCTTTTCCTGTGGGCCAAACTGAGCCTGGCAAGTGTGGCCCTGCAGATCAGCACCCCTGCTGCTGGAACTGCTGCTGCTCAAGCTGCCCCTGCTGGGACTGTAGCCACTGCTGCTGAAGGTGTTGCTGCTGGACCCACCACTGCTGCTGCCTCTGCTGCTGCTGTAGCTGCCACTGCTGGAGCCACCACTGCTGCTGAAGCTGCTGCTGCTGTGTCCACTGCCGCTGCTCCCCCTGAAGCTGCTGCTGCCGAGTCTGCCGCTGCTGCCACTCCTGGGTCTGCTGCTGCTGGGCTGCTGTTACCGGTGCTGGAGCCGCTGATGTTGCTGCTGAACTCTGCTCCTGCTTGGGTCCCGCTGTTGGCGTGGCCGGGTCCCGGGCCGCTGCTCTGTTCGCAGGAGCTGGGCTCAGGCGGTGGGGGAGGGGAGGGAGCCGCAGCTGCTCTGGTTCTCTCGCTGCTCCAAGCGTTCTTCTACCTCGCGATCTGCTCCTCTGTCCCCTCACGTTTCCCGAGTTGCGGAGAGCGCGGTGTGAGGGAAAGCTCCCGCACCTGGCTTTTCCTGCGGCTCGAGCCGAGCCTGGCGGCTTTCTGGTGCGCCGCGGCCGTGGCGGTTGGCGGAGCTGCCGGAGCCGCTTTTCCCGCCTGTGCGGGCTCTGGATGCACTAGAACTCTTCTACTTCTCTGCTGCCGCTTCAATTTCCTATACACCTCACTTTTTAGTAAAAGTGTGTGTTTTGCTGAGTTTTTTTGGTCTTTTTTCCCCCCTAGGCTGCTTTGGCGTGGTACCTACGCCGCCATCTTAACCGGAAGTCTCAACTGGTATTTTCTTGTTTTGTTTTTTCAAGGCAGGGTCTTGCTGTAGCCCAGGCTGACCTGGAATTCACTATGTAGTCTCGGGGGTGGGGGGTACTCGAACTCACAGTGCTTCCCCTATCTCTGCCTCCCAAGTGCTGGGATTAAAGGTGTGCGCCACCACATCCCACTAGCAAATAAATTTTTAGTGTAAGTATGGCCCAAGCGCTGAACCTTATTTGCTTTTGGTTTGCTCAGTCTGGCAACCCAAAAGGGGGATGTTCTGTATCTCCAAGGGCCACCAGTGGTCAGGTGTGCTGTCCTCCTGTGCAGCATCTCCCCGGACATGTCCAGAGTAAGCTATGGGGAGTGTCCTCAGGGGTATGAACGTTTCTGTGCCCACTGGCTGGATCCGACCTCTCTGCTGTCTCTTAGCCGGAGAATTTGCTCAGGCACCTGGCATCTCCACTGCGCTCTTGCAAGATGGACTGGACGCCCTGAGCAATGAACACATTGTGCCACTGTCCTCAAGCAATGATTAGTGACAGTTGCCGGGTGACTGTCCCAGCTTACTTGCACCTCCCATGGGAGAACTCTGAATCGCACCTTCTGCACTGCTTCTCCGGAGTTATCACCAAGCTCACAGCCCAGTGGTGTCTCACATAAGCTACCGCTCACTGCTTCGGTCATTCCCTGTGTCATCTTTGCCACTTCCTGCCCTAGTTGCTCTTCTCATTGCTGTGAAAAAAACACCTGACAGAGTAGCTTGTGGCTCTCAGTACAAGGGTAAAGCCCATCACAGTGGGAAAGCCGTAGAAGCAAGAGTGGCTCTGGCTGTGGTGGCAGGAACGTGAGGGGCTTGGTCACATGCTGTGTCCGCTGTCAGGAAGCAGAGAAGGATGAATGCTGACGTTCTTTCTCATCCCGTCTGGGACTCCAGCCCATGGGATGGTGCTCCTCACTGTCAGGCTGGGTCTTTCCCCCTTAGTTAAACCTGTTTGGCAACATTCTCATAGACACACAAAAGAAGCGTGATTCTATGGTGATTCTAACTGCAGTTACGTTGACAATGAAAATTAACCATCATACCTCCCAAATAGACTACTAACACTCAGACCTTGTCTCAGTGTCTGCTACTGAGGGAGCTCACATCAAGCAGCCCATGAATAGATGGTGGTAATGCCTAAATGGCCAATGGAGTGCCAGCTCATTCCCAGGAAGCAGCTAAGACGGGGCGGTCGGCCAAGTGATTTACAAATGCCTCTGATGGACTTGCTAAGGAACTGTAGAGAAGCAGAGGGAGAGAGAGTGGCACAAGGCGGGAAGCAGGGCCATGGCTTGGAACACTTGGGTTCATTTTACACCCCTTGAATTTTCCAGCTACACCGCACAAGACATTGGATAAGTCATTTCACGCTTTTTAGCTTTAGTTTTTTTAATCTATAATTAGTTATCATACTAATACATTTTTAACTGTAGTATGAGGGTCAGATGAAATACTTCATAGGGAAGTACTTTTAAACAGTGAGACACTGTGTAGCCGTCACTTGGGCAGCTAGCAGCCAAGGTTCTGCTGTCCTATTGACATCAGCCTCAAAGTTCAGATGAGAGTTGTGGTACTCAAGGCTACCATTGGATGCTCACAAGTGCCATATTCTGCTTGAAGCACTTTCCATGTGCTAATTCATTTAATCCTCATGACTTCTCAGTGGAGGTGCTGTTATTAATCAGCCTCATTCTATAGATAAGGAACAGTGTCAGGAGAGGTCAAATTTCTTGTTCAAGATCGCAAGTGACAGAACCAGGACTGGAACCAAGGGAGTCTCCTTCAGAGCCCAGTGGGCCATAATGACCGTGTCATAGGGGAGTGTTTCACTTTCCAATTGTCTCTATTGTTGTCAGTATTCCCTATTAATTTCATCTTGGTCCCTCTGGAGCTTGTACATATTTTCCCTGTTCTATTGTGTAGAGATCTGTCTTATGGTACTAGTTGACCTGCTAAGTGGTAGCTACTTGCTTTTACTTCCGGTCTCAAGGGTTTCCAGTTACTTCTGCTGTTCAGAGGTCCTTGAACACATCCTCACCCCCATAACCCTTTCATTTAATGATCATGCAAATGCTGACATTGTCTTCTGGCCGGCTTTGTCTTTTGAAGCTTGAGATCCCATCTGATTGACCCATTTTCATTCAACACTCTCTGCTCCCCTCTCACTAGTGTGAGTTTTGGGGTTACAGAACTACATATAGGGGACACAACTCTGCATTCATCTCTTCTTTGGGTAATATTTCTTAAAGTTTATTTATTTGTTTACTTGCAGAGAGAGAGAGAGATGGATAGAGAGAGAGAGAATAGGCATGCCCGGGCCTCTAGCCACTGCAAATGAACTCCAGATGCATGCACCACTTGTGCATCTGGGTTTACGTGGGTACTGGGGAATCCAGCCTGGGTCATTACGCTTTGCAGGCAAGTGCCTCAACCACTGAGCCATCTCTCCAGCCCCTTTTCATACAATATTTTGATGCACTTTTTGTAAATGTACAAAGTATGATAGAACCCTTTAAAAAAAAGAGAGAGAAAAAGAAAAGCCTTGGTATTTACTCAGAATATTCTTTCTTTTGCAGTCTTTGCAGAAAGAAGTCAAGAGCGGTCTGGAAATTTCTATGTTTCCTCAGAGAGCATCAGGAAAGGTAAGCCAGAGCTTGTCCTCAGTTTCCTTTCACAGGAACTGAGCTTCCAAGGGTGGAGGAGTTCATACCACCGGATTTCCAAATGAAACAACTCTTTTGCATTGCAAATAGAGACCCAAGTGATAGCTTGAGGTGGAGTTGTCCAAGAACCTGCCTTCCTGACGACAAAGGGGAGAGCGGAAGACAGGCACCCTAGACCGTCAGACACCCCGACCACACACATCCTAGCAAGCGTCCATAGGGCACATGATAGCTGTGCGCGTTTCTCCCTCTCTCAACCCCTGTCTTGGCTCCGCATGTACTTGTCCCTTCTGGACATGTCCTTGGAGCCTGTCACCACCCTCCTTAACCCCGTGCCACAGGTCTGCTTTCTTGCCCATGAGAAACCATCCAACTGAATTCCACTGTTGTTTCCAGAGCCACCTGTGAGGCCGTGGAGGGATAGGCCCCAGTCGAGCATCTATGACCCGTTTGCTGGGATGAAAACCCCAGGCCAGCGGCAGCTCATTACCCTGCAGGAGCAGGTGAAGCTGGGCATCGTCAACGTGGACGAGGCTGTGCTGCACTTCAAAGAGTGGCAGCTCCACCAGAAGAAGCGGTCCGAGTCCTTTCGCTTCCAGCAGGTAGCAGCTGCGCTGTTGGGTCTCCGCTCCCCACGCACGGTGGAGGAAACAGCCACGGCTGCCTGGTGTGGTGCCCTAACTGTGTGCCAGCACTGTGCCTGTCTTGTAGGCAGGGAGTGGGCATCTGGACCCCAGGCTCCCCTCCCTGGGGGCTGGCTAAAGCTGAAGGTCAGGAGCAGAACTCTGCTGTACACTTCAGTTCTGCGGCCAGACTTCTCTGCATTTGGCCCCCCCACTTCTGCTTGCCAGCATTATTCTTTAGACTCCCTTTCTACGCCTAGTGTCAAATCCTTCACAGCCAATCACTGTTGAGAACTTGAAGAGAACTTGGAAAGCATCCAAGAAGTATGATTACATGAACAAGTCAAGTTGCAAAGTCAAAACAACTCACACACAAGTTCTGCTCTTTAAAAAAAATATTTTTTATTTATTTGACAGAGAAAGAGGGAGGGAGGGAGAGAGACAGAGAGAGAGAGAGAGAGAGAGAGAGAGAGAGAGAGAGAATGGGCATGCCAGGGCCTCCAGCCACTGCAGATGAACTCCAGACGTATGTGTCCCTTGTGCATCTGGCTAACGTGGGTCCTGGGGAATGGAACCTGGGTCTTTTGGCTTCGCAGGCAAACACCTTAACCACTAAGCCATCCCTCCAGCCCAAGTTCTGCACTTTTCCTGGCACTTAGGCCAGGGCACAAGCAGAGAGCTGGAAGGGGTCAAGCACACAATTCCCAGGGGCTCCGTCTGTGGGGACTGAGATTAGAGGAGTGGGGGTCACAGCAGAATGTTGCCTTAGCTATACAGTTTGAAGTTGCTTGCAAAGATACATGGAACTCCACATATGTTTTTAATTCTGTTCTAGGTATACAAATTAAAAGGGAGGAAATTAGGCTCACAGGATTAAAGGACTCATTCAAGGCCATTCCCTAATTCTAAGGCCTGGTCTCCCAGCGACGAGCATTATCAACTGCTAGGGACCAGCAGATGTGTGGTCCTGAAAGGGGAGCTGCACGTTCTGAGGGATGGCTTAGGTAGTGAGAGGCAAGGACATGCGACACGGCCGCAGTGGGTGAGCTCTGATGGCTGTGCGTTGGGCTCTGTCCTCTGGGTTTTCTAGACCCAGTTCCTGGCTTGTCACAGCACGCATGTGAAGGAAGGAGAGCGGCTTCCACTGTGCGGAAGGTTGAGCTTGAAGAGGGGAGAGGGCGACCAGGACGCTCGCCTCTGCTTCCATTCACAATTCACTGCACTTCCCGCCTCCTTGGTGTCAATAAGAAAACAACCCCTCCCCCAGCTCCCTAGCGTGTCTGTAGGACGAGGGCACCCTGCAGTCTTGAGTACAAGAATTCTGGGCCCTTCCTGCTCAGGAGCCGCAGCACGGGCATGTCTTCGGGAGGTGCTCCAGCTCTGCTCCTTCTCTTTCCCACTTCTTCCTCCTGCACCCTGCCCCGCCGGCTTCCGAGATGCCAGTCAGACCTCAGGTTCTCTTCCGCTCAGGGGTACGTGTCGCTGTTCTTGCTCGGTGCTGCTCTCCCTCTGGTATCTTTCCGTTTCCCCAGCTGCGCCGCCCTGTCACTGCTGTCACCTGCGTTCTGCCTGCGACCTGGCGACTGCGTGGGTCTCCTTGCCTCTACCTCCTCCACCCACAGGGCACCAAAGCCTTAACATCGCAGCCAGCTCTCAGCATTCTACATCCATCTCCTGGGCTCAGTCCCCTCAGCTCCCAGGTGCAGACAGGCCAGCCCTTCCACTCTGGCCTCCTGCAGCTTCATGTCTCCCCCTTTGGCTCTAGCCAGACTGTGGACATTTTTGCTGGGGAGAGCTCAGGGGCTTGATTTCCTCAGGATGCTCAAGCAGTGTTGCTGTAGACTGACTAAAACAGAAACAAATCCTGACCTTCACACATCTATTCAACATTTAGTCAATGACCACAGAGGACTGAATGGCAGGATTACAGAAAAGTACAAGGTCTGGTCTCTTATCCTTGGAAAGTGCACATGCAAGGCCACATAGCCCAAGTGCCAGCTGGTTGGCTGGACAGCACTAAGGACTGGGGCCATCTGAGGATGTTCAGGGAGTTGGTGGCCTTGACCCAGACCTGGAACGAGTTCGTGGAGAAGAATTAGTGTTCCTCAAGGTCAGAAGACTGAAGAGAGAGCACAGTCTGAGGCAGGAACACATGCGAGTTTGTGAGCAGCTCAGCAGTGGTCTGACTATGTGGTGTGGATGGAGGAGGTCAGCACATAGTAGGGCTAAGAATGGGGCGAGGCACCTGAAGGCAGACACTTGTCTGTGGAAAGATGGCTTCTCTTTTTTATTTATTTATTTATTTTCTATTTTTGAGAGAGAGAGAGAGATGAAGAGAGACACAGAAAGAGAGAAAATTGGCACACTAGGGCCTAAGCCACTACTATAAAGTTCCAGATGCTTGCGCCACCTAGTGGGCATGTGTGACCTTCCATTTGCTTCACCTTTGTGTGTCTGGCTTACATGGGATCTGCAGAGTTGAACATGGATCCTTAGGCTTTGCAGGCAAACTCTAATTGCTAAGCGAGATGGCTTCTCTTAAGGCAGAATTTATCTAGGACCTGGGTTTCTCTGGTGGCATCTTGAAAATATGATTGCAATGTGATAGTGCATATGTACAGCATAAAGTAAGAACAGAGCTCCAATGCCCAGAGGGTGTCATGCTGCTGTGTTTAAATAATAAATGAACTTCTTTGCAGGAAAATCTTAAGAGGCTAAGAGACAGCATCACCCGAAGACAGAGAGAGAAGCAAAAATTTGGAAAGCAGACAGGTATGTGGCTTCCCTGGGTAGTGTATTGTGGGGAACATCGCTGTCGCCCTTGACTCTCCCTTCTGCTGTGGCCTGAGTGGAAAGACTGCTTTCCCAGCACCCGTGTACTGTTCTGGATCCTCCATTGAACTTTGAGAGCCATTCAGACACGGGTTTGTCTCGCTGCTTCTATAAACACGGTAGTACTCAGCACACGGCACAGGCATGCCCTGCCAGTGAGCGAATGAATGGGTAGAACCTGCCTCCTACTCAAAGAGGCTGGCAATGCTTTCTTCCTGGTGCCTGCCGCTACCCTTGTCAAGGAGGAGAACATGGGAGAAAGCAGAGCAGAGACGTTAGGGAGCCTTGTAACATAGCGTCTGCTTCTGATGCAGCATCCAGGAACCTACCATGCAACGGCAGGGCCATGAATGCCAGTTGCACATATTGCGGACTGAGCCCTGTCTCTTCCATGCCTTTTCATGGCACCAGCCATGTGATACCGCCTACCCTGAACAAGGGCTTGGCCTCTGTCCACATTGCATCTTCCTGCTGGTAGCCTCCAGTGTGCTGGATGTCAGTGTTTCACCCTGGAAAGCTTTCTAGCAAGAGGAGTGGCAAAGAAAGGCTCCTGTCAGGAACCCCTTATGTAAAGAACTAAGGGGTGGGCTGGGGAGATGGCTCAGTGGTTAAAGGTGCTTGCTCACAAAGCCTGACAGCCTGGGTTTGATCCCCCTGAACCCTCATGGAGCCAGTTGCATAAACTGATACATGCATCTGGTCTGTCTGCAGTGGCAGGAGGCCCTGGCACGTCTATCATCTCTCTCCCCACTCTCCTTACAAATATATATATTTGGTTTTTTGAGGTAGGATCTCACTCTAGCCCAGGCTGATATAGAACTCACTATGTAGTATCAGGGTGGCCTCAAACTCGTGGTGATCCTCCTACCTCTGCCTCCCGAGTGCTGGGATTAAAGGCGTGTGCCACGACACCTGGCTTAAATAAATAATTTTTTGTTTGTTTTGTTTTGCTTTTGGAGGTAGGTTCTCGCTCTAGCTTAGACTGACCTGAAATTCACTTTATAGTCTCAGGCTGGCCTGGAACTCACAGCAATCCTGCTACCACTGCCTCCTAAGTGCTGGGATTAAAGGTGTGTGATACCATGCCCAGCTCAAATAATATTAAAAAAAAAAAAAAAAAGAACTCAGTGAACCTGATGTGGTGGTGCATGCCTTTAATCCCAGCACTTGGGAGGCAGAGGTAGGAGGATCACTGTGAGTTTGAGGCCACCCTGAGGCTACATAGTGAATTCCAGGTCAGCCTGGACTAGAGTGAGACCCTACCTGAAAAACCGCGCCCCCCAAAAAATACATAAAGAAAAAAGAAAAGAAAAAAATGAAAGAAAGAAAAATACTTATCATTTTTCTTTAACTTGAGTTAAAACTTGAAAACAGAGCCTCCCTTCATGGTCACTTCTCACCTTGTCTTCAGTGCCAGGTAGAGTTCCTTTGCTCTTATGGGCCAGCACAGGACATTGCTGGCATGGGAAATCAGTGAGGGGCTGGGCTCTGTGGCTTGCTGGATGCCATGGCTCTGCAAGGAAGACAGTTGGTATTTGTGTTCAGGGTGTGACCTGCGTAGCAGCGGGCTCTGGCCCAAGGGGTGTGTCCTGCATGGGTTCTGGTCCTTGTTTTATCACAGAACCACTTTATGATCTGAGCTCATTCCTTTGCTCATGCTGCCTCAGTTTCCTCATGGCTCATACCTACTGAATAATAGGAAAGTTATGAGGCTCAATGAGAAGCAATAATGCGAGATGAACACACTTCAGAAAAGTGCTATCCACTATGCAAAGGATGACAGGGTTTTAGGAACATTTAGACTAGCCCTGCCTGATTATTTGAACGTTTGACCTCCATTTTTTCTTCTTCATCCATTGTATCCTTCCTCAGAGAACCGGTTGAGGGGGCTGGAGGGATGGCTTAGCAGTTAAGGTGTTTGCCTGCAAAACTAAAGGACCCAGGTTCGATTCCCCAGGACCCACGTTAGCCAGATACACAAGGGGGCGCATACATCTGGTTTGTTTGCAGTGGCTGGAGGCCCTGGAGCACCCATTCATTCACTCTCTCTCCCCCTCTTTCTCTGTCAAATAAATAAATAATTAAAAAAAAGAACTGGTTGAGGGTGGGAAAGTACCACCTTGAAGTTAATGACTCAGACAAAAGGTGATTTTATTGAAAAGTGGGCCAGAGCTAAGAAGGAAAAGTGACGTCTGTGTGGTCCCCGGAGGAGAGGGCTGGCTGGGCTCTGCCCGGAGGGCTCCGAGTTTGGGAGGAGCTTTCATGGCAGAATGTGATCAGAGAGCTTGGCACATGAAGAACATACTCCATCCCATGAAAGAGAGAAACTGGCTGAACACCGGACCTCTGGTACCCCTGGAACCAGTGTCTCTAGAGCCAAGAAGGCTCTAGAGAGGGCCTTCACAAACCCATAGTCCACCCCGTGAGTGTTCTCTCTGCAGGCTGTTGACCGTGAAGGCCGCCCACCCTGCCCTTCCACTGCTCCTTCCACGGTGTTCTCATTTGTGCACTTACCCTCTTGGTGCGCCACAAGCTCTGAACTTCCTCCTGCTCTGCGCTGGTCCCCTAGAACAGAGGTGCTAGACACGGTACTGGGAAGACAGCCCATATCCCAAAGCTTCCTCCTCTTCCACCCTGGCTCCCAAGGGCTCCCTGAGGCCTCGCTGTGGCCTGAGGGGAGCCCCAAAGCTGTTTCTGCTCCCAGAATCCTGAGGAGGAAATACAGGGAGGGCTAAAGGTAAACCAGTGGCTCGGCTGGGCCAGGAAGAGGTCAGGCCAGTGCTGTGCTGGGCAAGGGAATCTGCCTGTATTTGCAAATCACAGTCTTCTCCAGGCCTGAAGGTCTAGTCATGAACTCCCCGGGTCACTGTTAGATGGCCCATCTCTCACCCTCCATCTGTTAGGAATTCAGGGGCCTAGAGACCCTAAACCGTATAGTTAGAAAGTGGCCAGACTTTCAAGCCAGGTTGATCCCAGATCAGTGCTAGCTGTATGGGGATAATGTGGCTTTACCCCTTTGTTGCTTGGCTTCTGCTAGGAATGACGATAGCTACATCCTTTACTTGGGTATTACAGGGATTCGGAGAGCTAAACATATGAGCCTGTTGAACGGGATGGTATGTGATACCACCAGTGATGTTCATGACCTCCTCCTCAGACAGGAGGCTGATTCAGAAAAGCCGCCTTCCACTAGTTGCAAGGCTGCTGAGCAGTAGGGCAGGGAACCCAAACCTCTCACTAAAGGCACGTTCCGTCCACTCCCAGAGACAGATGCCCTCCGCCTACTCACACTGGATTCTGTGGCTTTTCAGCACTGAAGGGGAGAAGAATCCAGGGCCTCCTGTCCCCTTCAGGCTCAGGGGCAATAGGCAGGTGGACTGGGAGCAGCGGTGCGGCCTGGCAATGACAATTCTCCCTTTCTCCTCTGTTCCAGATCTGGAGATCACAGTCCCAATCCGGCACTCGCAGCACCTGCCCGGGAAGGTGGAGTTTGGGGTGTATGAGAGTGGCCCCAGGAAGAGTGTCTTCCCCCCAAGGGCAGAGCTAAGGCGAGGCGACTGGAAAACAGACAGTACCTCCAGCACAGCCAGTAAGCAGCAAGCCAGAGGCACCCTCACCACTGGCCTCCAGCCTTCAGCTTTTGTTGTTGTTGTTTGTTTTTCAAAGTAGGGCTTTGCTCTAGCCCAGGCAGACCTGGAATTCACTCTAGTCTCAGGGTGGTCTTGAACTCACAGAGATCCTCCTACCTCTGACCCCCTCCCCTCCAGTACTGGGATTAAAGGTGTTCACCACGATGCCTTCAGCTTTTTGTAAACATTTTGTTATGAGCTCTGAGATCTCAACTGGAGCCTGATTTGGTTTTGAGGGGTGTACATTATGTGGAATAGTCCACCTGTGAGAATTGCTTTTGCTTTTGTTTCTTGAAGCTCAGTTGTATGATGGTTGTTCCTGTATCTTTTCTTTAAAAAAAATATTTTTGTTTTTTATTAGCAAGCAGAGAGAGCGAGAGAATGAGAATCAATGGTTTATCAGGTCCTCTAGCCATGGCAAAGGAACTTCAGCTGCATGGGCCACTTTGTGCATCTGGCTTTACGTGGGTACTGGGGAATAAAACCTGGGCACTAGGGAATCAAACCCAGGTCCTTAGGCTTTGCAGGCAAGTGCCTTAACTGCTATTTCTCCAGCCCTATATCTTTCCTTTTTATAAATAGACAACACTGATAATTTTCAGTAATGGTGGGGAGATGCTTGCAACCCAGCGCAGCCACCATAGCCTGAGCAACTCCTCTCTTAGTGACCTCCACTTAGACACAACCAAACCCTTAAGTAAACTGCAGAAGAGAATTCAGAAGGAGCTGTAGCGAAGCCTAGTGAATGAGTTTATTGAGTAGACATGAGGGATTGTGCATGCTTTAGATTTAAGCTACAACATTCAGAGAGAGAGAGAGATCCTTAAGACAAGGACCCCTAGCATACCCCTAACATGAGAGAGAGAGGGCTTGGGTGTATATATATACATATATATGTGTGTGTTCATGTATGTATATATATATATATATATATATATATATGTATATATATATATATATATATATATATCTCAGAAACAAAGCCCCTGCCCCCACCCCCCCAGCTGGCACATTGGCAGTATTGTCTGTATAATATAATATAATATATAATATAATATATATAATATAATGTAATAATATATAATATAATGTACAACAGGGTTTTAAGAGGAAACAAATGTTTTAAAATTTAGTAAAGTTTTGAAAACAGGATCTGGTGAATTCATTTCTTCCCTTTTGTACATGAAATCTTTTTTATACATATATATATTTTTTTGAGGTAGGGTCTCACTCTGGTCCAGGCTGACCTGGAGTTCACTATGTAGCCTCAGTGTGGCCTCGAACTCATGGCAATCCTCCTTCTTCTGCCTTCCAAGTGCTGGGATTAAAGGCATGCACCACCACACCCGGCTTTTGTACATGAAATCTTAAGATGACTTTGTGAGGTGTATTGCCTGGGTTAGAGGATGAAAGGAATGCTAACATGGTTAAACTTGAGGCTACAAATGTTGTAACCCTAAGTAAGCAAGTTTATTTATTGTTTTTAGAATCTTTGCTTGAGATGTATTTAGGAAAGCATGCATTACCCTAAGCAATTTTGGTTTTATTGGTTATATTAACTTTAAGCCAGCAGGAAACAAAAAAGAGATCTCAAGGTGAGGGGCTTTGTTCCCTTTCCATGTTCCCTTAATCTTCCCTTTTTATCCTGCCGCATAATAATAGTGAATGTTTACTGAGCATTCATCAAATGTGAATTGTCTTCACAAAGCCTCTGTAAGGTAGAATCTTAACCTCTTCCAGATGAGCAGGAAGCTTCAGAGGTTAGTTCCTTGTCCTGAGTTTTCTGTCTCCGACAACTGAGCTGAGCTAGGATTTGAACTCAGCCTGGATTTGGAGTCAGGACTTTCACCCCATTTTAGCTCCTTTCCCAGCTGTGCTAAGGGGAAGCCAAGGGCATGAAATCAGAAACAGCAGACAACAATGGACTCAAATTTGAGCATTCTGACTTCTTCACAGGCACTTCAGGATCTGATTAGGAGAGTCTTCCTTTGGGCTGGGAAGCTTGAATGGGTGTCTGATTGCGGCAGACAATACTGCCAATGCGCCGGCTGGGGGGGGGGGAGAGGAAGGCGGGGGGGGGGGAGGGGAGGGGCGGGGGCTTTGTTTCTGATCCAGGGAGATGCTAGCCCACTCCAACCAGGTTGGCTGCACCGATGCAATGGATTGGGTTTCTTGTTGAGCATACATTTCATTGTGAGCAAAACAACTGGAAAAGCAACAAAAGAGCCAGAGGGAAGCTACATTTCAGGACTCGTGTCTGCCTACAAGTGAGGCAGAGGACTCCAAATAAATGCCTGAGCAGGAAGGCCATCCAACGTCCAGTTGTAATCCTTTTTGTAAAATTATTTTTATTTTTTAGACAGAGAGAAAGAGGGAGAGAAAGAATGGGCACGCCAGGGCCTGCAGCCACTGCAAATGAACTCCAAACACATGTGCTACCTTGTGCATCTGGCTAACGTGGGACCTGGGGAATAGACCCTGGGTCCTTTGGCTTTGCAGGCAAGCACCTTATCTGCTAAGCCATCCCTCCAGCCCTAGAGTTGTAGTTTTTGACATCATAACCCCTTTGAGAATTTGTATGTATGTTCTGGATTGATTTCTCAGGAAGACATACATGTCTACACACACACACACACACACACACACATACAAATTTTGCCCACCTATGCTCCTAGGTCAAGAACCTCTGAACCACTTTCCCTTGTTACTCTATAGGTGGGTCATCTCACTAAAGATCACATAGCCAGAGTGGCAAAGGTGGTAGTGGAACCAGCAACCTCTTCAGTAAATGTTCCGGCCACCATTACCTGTGACAGATGCAAAGCCTGAAACATCACCATGTCCAAGTGTAGCCTGGACAAGGAGAACACCTCCCCAAACATAACAGGATGACAGTGTGGACTCTGAGCCCCCCCATTCCACAGACACACACCCCAAGGTAATTTGAGAAATGTAACACTAGACGCTAGAGAGAGTCCCCCAGGGATTGCAGGCCGCAGAGGAAGCCAGAGGTCAGTGCGCGTCTCAGACATGAGAGAGGAGGAGGTCTTCTGGGGAGGCCCCACTTCACATGGAAGAGGGGAACATCAGGCAACTTAAAAGGACAGACACAACGTACTCATCTTAAGTGCAGACTTCTGCCATTGCAAAGCTGTTGTCTGTATTTTACTTGGGGTAGCTGGAAATGTGTACAGGGTCTGTCCCCAGTGACATCTACCCCAGCCAAGTGGCTGGAGACCCAAGTTACAAGCTTTAATAAAAACACCTGAGTCTACACCCATTCAAACTACCACATGGGCTCATAATGGAAGAAAGTACAAAAATCGCATGAGCTCGATGCTGTCTGCTCCTTCTTCCTTGATGGCAAAGACTAGCAAGGTGTGGTACCCTTCTCCTCCCACTGGTAAGAGGGCACAGGATGGGGCTGCAACTAGGTGCTTCTGCCAACTGTGTTGCCCAGGAGGGCATGGGCCAGTCATGAGCCTGTACAGGGCAATAAGATGAAGGGAGCCAGTGTTTGTGGCTGGGATTAAAAATATAAGAATGCAAGTGTTTCTTTCTGTCTTTATCTGCCCCTTTCTCTCTGACAAATAAATAAATATTTTTTAAAAAATTAAAGAGTGCCAGGCATGGTGGCACACACCTTTAATTCCAGCACTTGGGTGACAGAGGTAGGAGGATCCCTGTGAGTTCAAAGCCAGACTGAGACTACATAGTAAATTACAGATCTGCCTGGCTAGAGTGAGACCCTGCCTCAAAAAAAAATTTTTTTAAGTGAAAAAGGGCTGGAGAGATGGCTTAGCAGTTAAGGTGCTTGCCTGAGAAGCCTAAGCACCAAGGTTCAATTCTCTAGGTCCCACATAAGCCAGATGCACATGGTGGTGCATGTGTCTGGAGTTCATTTGCAGTGGCTGGAGGCCCTGGCATGCCCATTCTCTTTTTCTCTCTCTCTGTCACTCTCTCCCTCTCTCCTTTCTCTAATAAATAAATAAATGAATAAATATTAAAAAGAAAAGAAAGAAAGAATGGGGCTGGAGACATGGCTTAGCCATAAAAGCACTTGCCTATGAAGCCTAAGAACTCATGTTCAGATCACCAAGTCCCACATAGCCAGATGGACAGTTATGCAAGTGGACAATGTCACACATGTGCCACAAGGGGGCGCGTGTGCCTGGAGGTCGTTCACAGCAGCTCAAGGCCCTGGCATTCCCATTTTCTCTCTCTCTAAATTAAAAAAAAAAAATTACAAAATTAGATAATCTTTTAAGCCAGGCGTGGTGGTGCACACCCTTAGTCCCAGCAATCGGGAGGCAAAGGTAGGAGGATCACTGCGAAACTACATAGTGAATTCCAGCAGATCACTCTGGGCTAGAGTGAAACGCGACCTCACAAAACTAAAAAAAAAAAAAAAAAGAATGTAAGGGAAGGCTGCAGGGGTTGATGGATGTGAGCGTGGAGTCATAGAGTCCCTGTCTAGGAGTGTGTTTGACTTCTCACTCATGGATGACCTTCAGAACTGGGTGGGAGCCGTTGTGGAGACTGTCATAGACGGTAATGGATGACATGTGATGGCATTTTCTCTGAGCACAGCAGACTGCGGAGGCTTTAGCCATGTGAGAAGCGTTTTGCTGGGGAGGGGAGGAACATATGCTGGCAGCTAAACTGAGTTATGAGTGGGGAAACCAAATAAAAAGGACAGACAGGGTGGCATGTACCTAATGAATGAACTAACCTGTAATCCCAGCATTTTGGAGGCAGAAACAGGAGGATTGCCACAAGTTCCAGGTCAGCTAGGTCTACATAGCAAGACCCTACCTCAAAAAGAAAAAAAAAAAAGAATAAATAAAACAAAAAACTGCTTACAAAAAAACCCAAAATTCTATGCTATCTAATATGCTCTATTGTGTCTGGAATTTGTTTGCAGTAGCTAGAGGCCATGGCATGTCCATTCTCTCTCTCTATCTCTCTCTCTCTCTTGCTCGCTCAAATAATTAATTAATTTTAAAAAACTCAGGAGCTAGAGAGATGGCTCAGCAGTTAAGGTGCTTGCCTGCAAAGCATAACAACCCAGGTTTGATTCCCCAGTATCCATGTAAAGCCAGATGCACAAAGTGATGCATACATCTGTCATTTGTTTGCAGTGGCTGGAGGCCCCTAGAATGTCTATACTTTTTCTCTCTCTCTGTGCTTGCAAATAAATAATATATTAAAAAAAATTGTTTAGGGCTGGAGGAATGGCTTAGCGATTAAGGCATTTGCCTGCAAAGCCAAAGGACCCAGGTTTGATTCCCCAGAACCCACATAAGCCAGATGCACAAGGTGGCAGATGCGTCTGGAGTTCGTTCGCAGTGGCTGGAGGCCCTGATGCACCCGTTCTCCCCCGCCCCTCTCTCCCTCTTTCTCTCTGTCAAATAATAAATAAACATGAAATATTTAAAAATAAATAAATGTTAAAATTTTTTAAAAACTTTAAAAAAAGAAAAATTCATACCATAATGATGTCAAAACTGGAGACTGTTTGCCTGCAAACTACTCTGATTAGGAGCTGTTTTAGGTAGAAATTCAACAAACCTAAGATTTGGCATACTGTTAGTGGCAATATTGATAAATTAAAGTTACAAAGGTAAAATCTTTTTAGAGCTAGGGAGGTAGCTTAGTGGGAAGGCATTTGCTTAACTTTTCCCCTTCTTTTAAAAATATTTTATTATTTTTTTACTTATTTGAGAGTGACAGACACAAAGAGAAAGAGGCAGATAGATAAAGAGAGAATGGGTGTACCAGGGCCTCCAGCCACTGCAACCGAACTCTAGATGCATGCACTATCTTGTGCATCTGGCTCACATGGGTCCTGGGGAATCGAGCCTTGAACAGAGGTCCTTAGGCTTCACAGGCAAGTGCTTAACCACTAAGCCATCTCTCCAGCCCCCCCCTTTTTTTTTGGTTTATTTATTTATTTTATTTATTTGAGAGTCTTTTTCCCTTCTTGTGTATAAAGTTGTGTGTGAGTGTGTGCATGTGTGTGCCCTGGAGAACATGTGGAGGTCTATGGACAACCTCAAGGTGTCCATCTTCTCCTTCCACCTTCTTTTGAGACAGGGTCTCTTGTTGTTTTGCTACCATTTACACGAGGCTAGCTGGCCCTTGAGCTTCCTGATTCCCCTGCCTACGCCTCTCATTGCCACGGGCATGTTGGGAGTCACAGGTCTGTGTGCTGAGGAGGATCAGGCTCAGGTCAGCAAGCTTGTGAGCAAGTGCCTTTAACCACTGTGCAATCTCCCCAGCCCTTGCTTAGCATTTTTGAGACCCTGGGTTTAGTTACCAGCACCAAAAACAAAAGGAGAAAAAGAGCCAATATTGTTATAGTTGGTTAACGATTACCCTTCCCCACTACTGATCACATGCTTGGGATTTTTCCAGTGCTATGTTGTTCATTGACTTCATTGGATATTTAAATTTAAGTTAATCAAAACAATAAATTTGGCTGATGCGATAGTGCATACTTATATTTTGGAGGCTAAGTCAGGAGGATCATGAGTTCCAGGCTAGCCTAAGTTACCTATAAAGCCCTGTCTCAAAGCAAATTCCTAAAATTTTAAATTCTTTTCCTCAATTCTATCTGCATTTCACACTAGCTACTATATTGAGTAGCACACAATAGAACATTGCCAGGAAGTTCTATTGGATAGTACTTTCATAATGAGATAGATAATTAATTCCCAACTCAAAAGCCTTTAGCACGTAATCTTCCATAGTCACAGTTCTACCATGAGTATAAATTATTCTTTTGAATTTGTGTTGTATAATTGTGTGTGTGTGTATGTGTGTGTGTATGGTGTACGTATGTGTTTGTGTGTGTATGTTATGTTGCACATACATGTGTGTATGAGTATTTGTGTATATGGTGTTCATGTGTGTGTATATGACTGTGTGTATATGTTGTGCATATATGTGTGCATATGTTGTACATATGTTGTGCATATATGTGTGTGTGTGGTGTGCATACATGTGTGTATGTTTGTGTGTGTATGGTGCACATGCATGTGTGTATGTGCGTGTCCATGCATGTGGAAGCCAGAGGCTGATACTGAGTGTCTCCCTCACTTGCTGTCCGCCTTATTTTATGAGACAGGGCCCCTCGCCGAGTCCAGCGTTTTCACTTGGCTCACGTAGGCAGCTTGGCCCAGGGCTCCACTGGCCTCTGTCTTCTGAGCACGCTGCCATATCTGGCGCTTTGTGTAGGTTCTGGGGTTTTGAACTCGAGTTCTCATGCCTGTGTGGCAAGTGCTTCATACTGACTGGGCTGTCACCCCAGCTTTGTGCTGTGCATTTTTTGTTTTCGCGGCTCTGGGGATGGAACCCATGGCCTTGTACTGCCGCTTGTACCCCTTTCCATGTCAGTGTCTGATCCCTTACTAGAAAAGGGGATTACTTGCACACGTTTGCCATAATGCCGGAGTAAAAAGGCTGCAGCAACAAAATCAGTTTGCAGATTCAGAGAACAACTGAGATTCCAAGCGCCTCTGTATCTCTGTCTGTCAAACCTAAAGCACTGATATCAAATAGGATTTTCAAAGGGATTAAATGGCAATCATGCTTTTGAAGCGCTCAACATGTGGTAAGCCCTGGGTAAATGGTAGCTATTAAGCCCCAAGTGGTCATCAAAAACTGAACCATTTCATGTAATGCTGCAAAGAAAAATTGAACTCTAATAAAATGGCTTGAGATGGCTACACTTGGAAGCCTCTTGTGTTAACAGATTAGGGCATGTTTCTATCAGTAAACATAAGTTACTGCTAGAATCCAGCATTTTGTTTTCTGCTGACAGAGCCCACAGTCCAGCTAATTTTGTTTCTCCCCTTTAGGCAGCATGAGTAACCGATCAAGCACACGGAGCCTCCTGAGTGTAAGCAGCGGGATGGAGGGTGACAATGAGGTGAGAGCTGGGACCCCACCCTGTCTATCTGCCTGTTCTTAGGGGGTCGTGTCCTCATCTGACGGCTAGAAAAAGGAATCTGAGGGGAAGAAACCAGACATCAAAGGTCACATGTTATCGGGTGCCATTTGTATGAAATTACATGAAATATCTAGAATGGGAGCTGGAGAGGTTAAAGGCATATAGCAAAACCTGCCAGCCTAGGTTCGATACCCCAATACTGACTTAAAACCATAAGCACAAAATTGTATGTGCATCTGGTGTTCGTTTGCAGTGGCAGAAACCCTTCCATGTCTATTCTCATTCTCTCTCTTTCTTTTCTCAAATAAGTAAATTAAAATATTTTTTAATTAAAATTTTTTTTTGTTTATTTATTTGAGAGCGACAGACAGAGAGAAAGAGGCAGAGAGAATGGGAACTCCAGATGCTTGCGCCCCTTTGTGCATCTGGTTAACATGGGTCCTGGGGAAATGAGCCTTGAACTGAGGTCCTCAGGCTTCACAGGAAGTGCTTAACCGCTAAGCCACCCCTCCAGCCCTAAAATATTTTTTAAAAGAAAAAAGTCCTGAGACTACATTGTGAATTTCAGGTCAGCCTGGGCTTGAGTGAGACCCTACCCCAAAACAAATTAAACACACATATATATATGTTTGTATGTATGTATGTATGTATATATATATATATGTGTGTATATATATATGTATATATATATATATATTTTTATTATTATTTTTACTTTTTTTGGTTCTTTGAGGTAGGATTTGACTCTAGCCCAGGCTAACCTGGAATTCACTACGTAGTCTCAGGGTGGCCTGGGCTCATGGCGATCCTCCTACCTCAGCCTCCCCAGTGCTGGGATTAAAGGCATGTGCCACCACACCCAGCTCAAAAAGAAATATCTAGAATGGGTAAATCCAGAGACACAAAAAGCACGTTGGTGACTGGCAGGTTGGAGGGAGAAGGGATGGGAAGCAACTGCTTCATGTGTCTATTTCTTTAAGGCCCCACTCCAAGTTAGTTAGCCACTTGGGTCAGTGTCTGTCCTGACCTGGTGACCAGTGGCTGGGCTGAGCCTGAGGGACCACATGGGTCACCACAAGCCCTGAAGATTCCTGAGAACAGAGTCCCAGGGAGACCATACCAGCAGGCACCCAGGCAACATGGATGTTGGCAGACCATAGACCTGGCTGGAGCCGTAAAGACTGAGACTCAGGAAATTTGTGATAATTTGGGGCATCCTGTATCCTGGTTGATCCCAGAAGGACATGAAAAGCTGGTGGTGATACTGGGTTGACTGTTGGTTTGGGAGCAGCCTACATCCAACACCCGAGGAGGGGAAGGGCTTTCCGATGGCACACCAATGAATGTGCTAAGTGCGACACTCACCTTTCCTTCTCATCTTGCTCCCTGTAGGATAACGAAGTCCCTGAAGTCATCAGAAGTCGCAGTCCAGGTCCCACCCAAGTAGACGGAACACCTGTCATGTCCTTTGAGAGGCCCCCCAGAGTGCCTCCTCGAGCTGCCTCTCAGAGGTAAAGTTGAAGCAAAGGTGAAATGTCTTAATAGCAGAGGGAAGAGAAGAGGAGGAGTTCTAAAATAACCGAAGAATGAGGCCAGCACTGAGGTACCTGCCCTTGACAGTCAGTGTAGGCGCTTCAGAAACAAGCAGTGCTTTATTCAGTTGCAAATATGTTCTGGCCCTTTGATTGGCTTGGTTTGGGATCTTGAGTTTTTTTTTTAGACAGTGTCTTACTATGTAGTCCATGCTGGCTTTGAACTCTCAATCCTTCCACTTTAGCCTCCAGAGACCTGGGATTATAGGCCTATGCCACCACACCCAGCTCAGTTCCACATACTTTAAATGGCATTTAAAGTCATACATAAAGTATGTGGGTAACTGTCAACTCTTTTTTTTTAAAAAATTTTATTTATTTATTTTCAAGCAGAGAGAAAGAGAGAATGGGCATGCTAGGGCCTCTAGCTACTGCATATGAATTCCATATCCATGTGCCCCTTGTGCATCTGGTTCACATGGGTCCTGGGGAATTGAACCTTGGGTCCTTTGGCTTCACAGGCAAATACTTTAACTGCTAAGCCATTTCTCCAGCCCCCCTTTTATTTTTTAAAAATTTTATTTATTTATTTTGTTTGCAAGTAGAAAGAGAGAAAAAAAGAGGATAACTGTCAACTTTTTTTTTTTTTGGTTTGGTGAGATAGGGTCTCACTCTGGCCCAGGCTGACCTGGAATTCACTATGCAGTCTCAGGGTGGCCTTGAACTCACAGTGATCCTCCTACCTCTGCCTCCCAAGTGCTGGGATTAAAGGTGTGCGCCACCATGCCCAGCTAACTGTCAACTCTTAAAGCAATTATCTGTCTGGCTGACTAGTATCAAATTCCCCTGGTTGTATTGTGAGAACTGGGTATTTCAGGAGCAGGAGGTAGGAAGAATGAGAATTGAAAATGAGGGAGAGAAGTGACCTGATCTCTTGGGGTAAGCACGGCTCTAGAAGCCACTCTGTCAGGGGAAAGCTTCCCATTGCCACTTGTGAACTTAGATGACTTAACTTTTGTTTTGTAAATTTTTTTTTTATGAGAGAGAGAGAGTAAGCAAGAGAGAGAAAATATGAATTGGCATGCCAGGGCTTCCAGCCACTGCAATCAAACTCCATGCGTCACCTTGTGTATTTGGCTTATGTAGGTCTTGGAGTTAACTTTTTTTTTTAAAGGAAGAATTAAAAGTTTTTTGTTCTATTTTTATTTATTTATTTGAGAGCAACAGGCAGACAGAGAGAAAGAGGCAGAGAGAGAGAAAGAGAGAGAATGGGCCACCAGGGCCTCCAGCCATTGCAAATGAACTCCAGATGCATGTGCTACCTTGTACATCTGGCTTACATGGGTACTGGGGAATTGAGCCTTGAACCAGGTTCCTTAGGCTTCAAAGGCAAGCACTTAACCATTAAGCCATGTCTGCAGCCCTGGAGTTAACTTTTTATTTATTTATTTTTGGGTTTTCGAGGTAGGGTCTCACTCTAGTCCAGGCTGACCTGGAATTCACTATGTAGTCTCAAGGTGGCCTCAAACTCACAGTGATCCTCCTACCTCTGCCTCCCAAGTGCTGGGATGGGAGGCGTGTGCCACCACACCCAGCTGGAGTTAACTTTTTAAAAAATGTTTTTTCATTTATATATTTGTGTGTGTGCGCGCACCCATGTGCATGCACTAGGGTCTTTTGCCACTGCAAATGAATGCCAGACACATGAACACTTTTTGTGTCTGGCTTTACGTGGGTGCTGACTACATAGTGGAATTCTAGGTCAGCCAGAGCTACAGTAAGGCCCTACTTTAAAAAAAAAAAAAAAAAAAACTCAACAACAACAATAATACAAGGGAGTTATTAATAAACATCCCTCCCTTAGAATTGAGTGTTGGCCTATGGTTAAAGTTCAAAAATGTGAATGAGGGCTAGAGAGATGGCTTAGTGGCTTAAGGTACTTACCTGCAAAGCCTAAGGACTGGGGTTTGATTCCCCATTAGCCATGTAAAGCCAGATGCATAAGGTAGCACATGAATCTGGAGTTTGTGTGCTAGAGGTCCTGGTGCACCCTTGTTTTCTCTCTCATCTGCCTCTCTTTCTCTCTTAAATAAATAAATAAATGTGTGTGTGTGTGTGTGTGTGTGTGTGTGTGTGTGTGTGTGTGTGTGTGTATTGGTTTTTCAAGGTAGGTCTCACTCTAGTCCAGGCTGACCTGGAATTCACTATGTAGTCTCAGGGTGGCCTCGAACTCATGGTGATCCTCCTACCTCTGCCTCCCGAGTGCTGGGATTAAAGGCGTGCGCCACCACACCTGGCTTTAAATATATATTTTTTAATAATGTGAGTGATGTGTTTGTACAGGAGAAGAGTAGACATCTGAGGGTTTGCAGGTGAGCCCCAGTAGAGTGTGACTCATTTGCTTGGCTCTTCCACACATCTGCATGCAAATGCTACAGGAGCCTTTCTGATCTCTGGTCTGGTCGGTGGAGTCACTGAAAATATGGCCAAAGCCAAGTAGCCTGGTTACCAAGTACAGAAAGAAACCCTTGGAAACAGATTGGGCTTGTCATAGGGTCACATTCTCTGATGTTAACAGCCCATTGGGTAGGGCTGAGGAAATGGCTCACTGAATACAGTGCTTGTCACACAACTCTTTTTTTTAATTTTTGTTTTTTTATTAACAACTTCCATGATTATAAACAATATCCCATGGTAATTCCCTTCCTCCCCCACCCCCACTTTCCCCTTTGAAACTCCACTCTCCATCATATCCCATCCCTCTCTCAATCAGTCTCTCTTTTATTTTGATGTCATGATCTTTTCCTCCTATTGTGACGGTCTTGTGTAGATAGTGTCAGGCACTGTGAGGTCATGGATATCCAGGCCATTTTCACACAACTCATAATATCTGAGTTTGGATCCCCAGACTCCATGTAAAAGCCAGAAACTGAGGCAGGCCTCTATAATTCTAGTACACCTACCACTAGAAGGGAGGCAGAGATAGGAGAATTTCCCAGCAGAAACGTGAGAACCCCTGCTTCAGAACAAGTTGGAGGGCAAGGACCTACGTGACAGTTGTCTTCTGACATCCACACTTCACACATATGCCATGGCACACACAAACATGTATGTGCACACACATCATACACACATGCCAGATAAATAAAAAGAAAAATACAGTGGGTAAGAAAGGAAGGATCTTGGACTGGAGAATGGCCCAGCAGTTAAGGTACTTGTTTGTAAAGCCTGATGGTCTGGGTTTGATTTCCCAGTAACCACATAAAGCCAGATGCACAAAGTGACAAATGCGTCTGGAGTTTTTTTTTGCAGTGGCAAGAGGTCCTAGTGCACCCATGCTCATTATGTCGGCTTCATTCTGTCTCTTTCTGTCTTGCTCTCGCTCTCTCTCAAATAAATAAATACTTTTTGTTGTTGTTGTTTTTTCGAGGTAGGGTCTCACTCTAGCTCAGGCTGACCTGGAATTCACTATGTCATCTCAGGGTGGCCTCGAACTCACAGAGATCCTCCTACCTCTGCCTCCCAAGTGCTGGGATTAAAGGCATGGACCACCACGCCTGGCCTAATAAATAATTTCTTTAAAAAGGGGGGGGGGGCCTGGAGAGATTGCTCAGTGGTTAAGGTGCTTACCTACAAAGCCTAAGGTCCCAGGTTCGATTCCCCAGTATGTTTCTGGAGTTCATTTGCAGTGGCTAGAGGTCCTGATGTACCCATTCTCCCCCTCCCTCCCTCCCTCCCTCCCTCCCTCCCTCCCTCCCTCCCTCCCTCCCTCCCTCTCTCCTTTCTCTCTCTCTCTCTCTGTCTCTCCCTCTCTCCTTGCAAATAAATAAATACATTTTCCGAGGTAGGATCTCACTGTAGCCCTAGTCCCAGGCTGGCCTCAAACTCAGAGCATCTTCCTACCCCTGCCTCCTAAGAGCTGGAATTAAAGGTGTGTGCTGCCATGCCCAGCTTAAATAAATATTTTTTTACAAAAAGAAAGAAAGGGGGGACTAGAGAGATGGCTCAGCAGTTAAGGTGCTTGCCTGCAAAGCGTAACAACCAGGGTTCACTTTCCCAGTACCCACGTAAAGCCAGATGCACAAAATGGCTTATGCATCTGGAGTTTGTTTCTAGCCACTAGAAGCCCTGGTATGCCTATGCTCTCTCTTTTCTCTGTTTGCAAATAAATTTTTAAAAAAGAAAGGAGGAGCCAGGTGTGGTGGTGCACACCTTTAATCCCAGCACTCAGGAGGCAGAGGTAGGAGGATTGCCGTGAGTTCAAGGTCCCCCTGAGACTACATAGTGAATTCCAGGTCAGCCTGAACTAGAGTGAAACCCTACCCCCGCCCCACCCCCACCCTCCCAAAAAAAAGAAGGATTCTTTTTTTTTTTCCCCTCAACATTTAAAACTTTTAACTTAAGTAAAGCTCTTCAGGGACTGTGTTGAGAAAATGCAAGAAGCCCTTCCAGTTTTTGCCACTTTCCTTTCTCGCCATCTGACCTTTGCTTTCTCCACTTGGTCACTGGTTCCCAGCAACGTCCCTATGCTGACCCAGATGAGTGAGCACCCACACGGCCCAAGCTGCCCCGCACTCACAGGCAGGTCCCCCGGCACAGCCTGGGGACAGGAGACGGGGTGTCACCACTCCCAGGAGCACTTGCCATATCTGGTCCAACCCCCTGAATTTGTACTGTGTTCTAACCCTATTGCTTGAAAGTTACTATCTGCTGGTGACTGGGGAAGGGCCTTTACAGGAGAGGTTACAGTAATAACTGCCATCACTGGAGATGAATCCGTGGGTAAAAGTGCTTGCTGTACAAGTGCAACAACCTGAGTTCAGATCCCCAGAAACTGTGTAAAGCTGAACCAAGTAGCGAGTTCCCCTACAGTGAGAGAGGAGGCTGAAACAAGTGGATCAGAGAAGCTCAGGGACCAGCTAACCTATGAAGGTGAAGGTGAACCTGACATTGTCCTTAGACCTCACAAGTAGTGGCTTGCATGCACCCACATGCTCAAACATACATGCATGCATGCACAGAGATAATTAAAAATGTCATTATTCTTTTAATTTTTAAAATTTTTAAAAACTTATTTATTTATTTGAGAGAGAGAGAGAGAAAGAGCAGAGAGGAAGAGAGAGAATGGGCATGCCAGGGCCTCTAGCCACTGTAAACGAACTCCAGATGCATGCGCCCCCTTGTGCATCTGGCTTACCTGGGTCCTAGGGAATCGAACCAGGGTCCTTTGGCTTTGTAGGCAAGTGCCTTAACTACTAAGCAATCCCTCCAGCCCCAAAATGTTATTATTTAATGAGAACATACTGTATGGCATGTGACATTATGTCAAACATACTAAATGTATTACTTGTTTAATTCTCTCCACAAGCCTGAGATGTAGTATTTAGTGTCTTGCGGGGGGGGGGGAGTGGAATCTGAGACTTGGAGATGGGTACAGAGTTGAGGTCACGCTTGCTCTGTGTGGCCGATCTGGGCACACCTGACTCCAGGACAGTCTTGTAGTCAAGGGATGTGTTATACCTGTCCAAGAGAGTCTAGGCGTCAGGGGAGGAAGAGATCCAAGTCCAAGACCTTTTATCCCTGGGGTCCGAGGACTTTGGAGCCAGTTATTGAAGTGTACTAAGATAAAAACTGTCAAGCTTGAGACTCTAAGGTTCTGCAGGAATTATTTTTATTTTGTATTGAGTTTTGCTAATGGATGAGAAAAAATAAAAAAGAAAACAATTGTGGGGAGAAATCGAGATTTTAAGATAGAAACAGTGCCCGTGATGCATTTCAACCTGGAGAAAGGAACGGGAGGGGAATAATCTGCGGCATCTGGAAGCATGTTGTGATAAAGATGGGGGACAGCAAAAGAGTAACAGGTGTTTTGCTAAAGAAGCAGTGTTTGCAGAGAGACCTATAAGTAACAGAGCTTGAGGTGTGCAGGCATTTCTGTGTGTGAAAACGGTCTGCAAGTATGTCAATTATGTTGTAAGCAGTCCTGCAAGGTGCCCCGGCCAGCGGGGAGTTAAACAAGGACATGAGGGGAAAGTAACCTGGATGGGAGACAAGAGACACAAAGAAGGAGACCAAGTCTATATTCTGATCAAGGTCTCAGATTTATTCAGGCAAGCACAAGCTTATATACAGAAAATAAAACTTTCCAGACAGTGCCTACGTGCCTAAAGTCTGCTCCACAAATGCCTCTGTGCCTGAAGACTGTTTGCCAAGGCCATACGATAAGGTCTCTGTGCCCGGAGAGCCAAAAACAGCTTCAGTTCTCATGGTCAAAGAGCAGCTACAGCTCCCAACAGCAAGGCAAGCTTGCAGCAGGGAGTGTGAACCCCTCTCATAAAAGGCCTGAAGGGCTGATCTGCTGGGTGGGAGATCATGTGTCCCCAGCTCAGCTTCCTCTTTGGGAATCTGTAATTCCTCTCTACCCATGTTCTCAACTCCCTCCTTTCTCAAGTTGCTTGGCCTACTGGTCATACTAACCCAGTTTTGGCCCATTTCTCTGCTTACCCCACGTAATGCCTGCAGAGCCTGAACTGCCTAGCGGACAGCCTCCTGCATCCACCGCCACCTTCCGCTTCTGGCGCTCACTGGGGCTCACTCACATGTGCCACGGGTACCTCAGACACAGCCTGTGCGGGACTGAGCTACCCGCCTGCTCACCTACTTACACCCCAAGCTGCTCCCGATGACTTCCTGGCCTGGGGCAGTGATCTCATTCTCTCCCTTCCCGGAGCCCCAAGCCTGGGAGTCCACCTCGAGTCTCACCTTCCTCCCCACATCCAGTGTGTCCCCAGGCCACGTTCCATCTGCTGTCCTTTCAGCAGTCAGATGCACCCCTCCTTCCCATCGCCCAGCGCCCAAGTCATCTTTGAAGCCCACACTTATCTCCCTGCCCCAAGTCAGCGCCCCCTCCACACCCCAACTGGAGTGTGCTTCCTCTAACAAAAGCAGCAGAGATTCCATTTCCTGACATAAGAGCCTCCAAATTAATGCTGTGTATCTTAGTATGCCCTGGCCCTCTCCAGCCTCCCACCCCTCTCCTGTGCTCACCTATGTCCCATCAGATTTTCTGGCTACTTTATACTGTTTCTTCCTCCAACCTGTTCCTCTCCCTAGCATGCTTTTTTTTTTTTCTTCCTATTTCCATGGGTTTTTTTTTCTCCCCCGCTTAAAATTTTTTTACCTCCTTTCCAACTCAGTTGAAACTTCACTTCCTCTAGGAAGCCTGTACTGATGGATCCACACAGAGAGACTCTTGGTCCCCAAACACCTCTGTCTTTACACTTTCTACCTTGCAAACCTTGTTTATATCTCTGACTCCTCAGTGGATGGCGAACTCTCTGATAAAAGAAACTACTTTTTAAAAAATTATTTATTTGCAGGCGGTGGGGGGGGGGAGAGAGATAGACAGAGAGAATGGGCACATCAGGGCCTCCACCTGCCGCAAACGAACTCCAGATGTGTACATCTCTTTGTGTATCTGGCTCTCCTTGGCGACTGGAGAATTGAACCCAGCTTGTTAGGTTTTGCAGGCAAGCACCTAAACTACTGAGCCAGAAAGTTTCCAGGCCATAAACTACCTTTGACTTAATTTTTTTTTTCATGCTGTCCCCAGTGCCCAGCACAATTACTGGCACATAGTGGGAAATGGGTAAATATTTGTTGTGTAAGTAGATTTAGTATTGCTTGGGTTGGACTTCTGAGTCTTTGCATAATGAACCATTAAGCTGGACATGATGGTTCACACCTGTAAATCCCAGCACTCTGGAGGCTGAGGCAGGAGGATTACCAGGATTTTGAGGCCAGTTTGGACTACATAGCAAGACCCTGTCTTCAAAAAAGAAAACAGGGCTGGAGAGATGGCTTAGCGGTTAAGCGCTTGCCTGTGAAGCCTAAGGACCCCGGTTCGAGGCTTGGCTCCCCAGGTCCCACATTAGCCAGATGCACAAGGAGGCGCATGCATCTGGAGTTCGTTTGCAGAGGCTGGAAGCCCTGGCACACCCATTCTCTCTCTCTCCCTCTATCTGTCTTTCTCTCTGTGTCTGTCGCTCTCAAATAAATAAATAAATAAATAAATAAATAAAATTTAAAACAAAAAAAAGAAAACAACAACAAAATTGGCCATCAAGTCATCTCCCACAGAGCTAGTGGGTTATAGATAATGGAATGAGACTTCCCACGCCCCTGGTGAGGAAACAACGTAAGGGAGGAAGGTGGCGTTGAGGATGGGAGCAGGTGCTCCAAAACTTTTTGTGGCATTTCACTCCCTATCAGTGGACAGCTGACAATGTCGTGCTCTTCATGGGTAATGTCCCTGCTGCAGCAGAGGAGGAAAACAAAAGACCACCAGTATTCACAGAGCTGGTGAACCTTTGTTTTGAACGTATTTTGCTAGTCACTTGTGGTTTACCACCACAATTAATCTGGACTCTCCTATGCAAAGCAAGGCCTGTGTGCCACGTAACCAGAGCTGCCGCTGGAGGCCGCCTGTAATACGAAGAGCCCATCCTTTGGCTGCTGACTTAGAGAAGTCTAGGGAGGGACCAGAGAGTTGAAGGCGGGAGTGAACTTAGGACGGGGCTGTTTATTAACCAGTAGGGAAGTTAGAAACTAGATTAGATGGTAGGTATGTAAGACTACACAAAGGCATGCTGGCTAAAGCTTTAAAAGAATGGTAAGCAACATAAAGATAGCTGGAATCTTTTGTTTAAATTTTTATTTCTGATTTTTTTTTTTAATTAAAAGGTTGAGTTCTCAGACCTCTTCACCCCTGCCCCAATTCTGCTGAGAGTCCTCTGGTGGTGGTGGTGGTATTCATTATGGGGACCAAGAGGCCATAGTCAGTCCCTTGGTGGGGGCGGGAGACTGGACTGTTGCCACCCAGCCTGAGGATCTTATAAGCTTTCTGCCCCCTCTTCTGTAATGTTCCCTGAGCTTTGGCCGGCAAGAAAGGGATCTAATTTAGTGTTGCTTTCTCTGTAGCCTCTGGATCTCTGTTCTGATGGGTTTGAGTGACCACAGGGTCTGTCACCATCTCCCTGGAACTGGTTTTCAGGCTGGCGGTGAGAGCAGTTTTCATGTCACTGTTTCTTTGGTAATGACTTCTGGCCCAGGCAGATGAGGTGGTGGGGACCCATCTCACTGTAGGTAGTTGGGTTTTTTCTTTCTTTCTCCTCCTGCCCCCCCCCCCCCAGGGAGGGTCTCACTCTAGCTCAGGCTGACCTGGAATTCACTATGTAGTCTCAGAGTGGCCTCGAACTTGTGGCGATCCTCCTACCTCTGCCTCCAGAGTGCTGGGATTAAAGGCATGTGCCACCACGCCCAGCAGTTTCTATTCTTGATGTATTGATGTATCCAGTATTGTACACCATCTGCCCCATATGAGTGTGCCCAGTACCGGCACCTCTCTTTTAAAAACTTTTTTTAAAATAGTTTATTTTCATTTATTTATATTTATTTGAGAGAGGGCCAGAGGCTGAGCGAGCGAGAGAGAGAGAATGGGCACGCCAGGGCTTCCAGCTACTGCAAATGAACTCCAGATGCATGTACCACCTTCTGCATCTGGTTTACGTGGGTACTAGGGAATCGAACCAAGGTCCTTTGGCTTTGCTGGCAAGTGCCCTAACCTCTAAGCCATCTCTCCAGCCCTAAAAATTTTACTTATGTGTTATTTGCAAGTGGGGGAGGAGGAGAGGGACAGAGACAGAGAAAGAATGGGCACTCCAGGGCTTCTTGCCATGCAAATGAACTTCAGGTACATGTGCCGCTTTACGCATCTGTCCTCCCATGGGTACTGGGAAATTGAACCTAGGCAAGCAAGCACCTTTAGCCACTAAGCCATCTCTCCAGCCCCAAGATGGCAGATGCTTTTTTGTTGTTGTTGTTACTTTTTGTTTACTTATTTGAGAGGGACAGACAGAGAAAGAGGCAGAGAGAGAGGGAGAGAGACAGAGAGAATGGGTGCACCAGGGTCTCCGGCCACTGCAAACAAACTCCAGACACGTGTGCCCCCTTGTGCATCGGGCTAACGTGGGTCCTGGGGAATCGAGCCTTGAACCCAGATCCTTAGGCTTCACAGGCAAGCGCTTAACCGCTAAGCCATCTCTCCAGCCTGATGGCTGGGTTCTTAAACTAAACAAATAGCCAGTGAGGCCTTGCCCTGAATGGGGTGGGGGCGGGGAAGCAGCCAGTGCTCAGTTGTCTCCCGCTTCAGCTCCCCAGTGCCTCAGAGGACCAGTCTTTCCGCAGACCACCCCCAATTCAGACACAATACCTAGTGCTGATAAACCTACAATAACAAGTCCACCTCCCTAAGACAGGCCTTCCCGTCTCCTGCTGGATTCGTCTCAGAATGAAATAGCTGGTGCACCCCCATTGCAGAGAGTGACGGCAGGATGAGAGAAGGGCGCGGGGGAAGCGTGACTGTCTTATGGAGGAAGACAGATGGATGGCTCGTGGGGAAATGACCTGAGACTGGACCTTTAATCTTTGAGACGTATGATTAGCTTTACTTCCCGAGCGCCTCTCCTAAGCCAGCATCACGCTGCCTTCTACTTTCCAGTTGTCATCTCCAGGCTCACAGCTATGTCTGACAAAGGAGAAAACAGGTTCACAGAAGTTGAATTTGTACACGCAGACAGCTATGGGAACATCTGTGCCAGATGTTCCCATAGGTCCTGAGCTTCCTACCAAAACAGTATAGTCTCCTGATTTTGCCTGTTATCTGTCTAGTGCACACATACAGTAACTTGAGGGCCGGATTCATGCTCCCCTTTACGTGCTGTTATATACCACACACAGGAGTATGAGTGGAAGGAAGGGAGGGAGGGAAGGAGGGAAGGAGGAAGGAAGGAAAGAAGGGATTCCTAAATGTGCTCAGGTAGCAGCAAGTGGTATCACCTGATGATCTTTCAGTAGTCTCTAAGCGTTTGAAACACAGGGTACTGGAAGGGAAGTGAAAGGCCATCCTTTTGTTCTCAGTGGATAAAGCTTAGTCACTCAGTGGAAAACCCGCAAAACTCCACTCCCAGGGCCCAGAGCAGGACCGCTTGAGGGCATCTGTGTCTATTTGCTGCTTCTGCCTCGTTCTCTTGTTCCTGAGATGGTCCCTCTGTTTCCCACTCTCTTCATTTCCTTGATCTATGTAAACCTGGCATTTGGGAGACACTTAGTAAATATTTACTTACTGGTTCATTCAATCCTGGAGAAAGCAACTCCAGGGCGACACCGTTCAACTGCAGGACCCAACAAAGCTGTCTTTCTGGATTTATTGATTTGCTTCCAAGAATCTAAATATTGGTTTTACAGCACACATGGGGAAATGTCATCTGTAATTGTTGAACCTATCTGTATATACACTCGCCCTAATCTACCTGGCTGGTCACTTAGTATTCTACAAAAACCATCCAGAAAAATGTGGATAGGGGCTTCTAGGAAGGCAGGCAGAGTTAGGATGACACAGTCATCCCAGGAAGATGTTGTCATAAGAAGTGAGGCTGCCATGGTGCATCTCCACCCAGGCTACCTGTTGGACCTACTGGCATTTTAACTTCTGCTTTTCTTATTATTTTGGCATAGCAGAGTTGAAAGAGCAGAGACGACTCCCATTGCAAAGATAGTTCGCTGTATCCATGATCCGCAAGAGGAGGGAGCATCGCACCATAGGAGCTCACACTGGAAAGCATATGGGTTGGTCAGGAAGCAGAAAGGACAAAGAGTAAATGTAGACAAGAGCTTTTATTATCATTTCCATGGGAAACAATGAGTGAGGCGGGCCCAACAGACTTAGAATCACTAGTTTGGATAATGGCAGTGGGTTCTGGGGCATTGGAGCCTTCCCTAGTTATCTGGGACCTGACCCTGGGGTGGTAAGGTCAGGTTGGCTAGTAGCCCCAAGGAAGTGGCTGGGGCATTATCCAGCCCTGGGAGGGGCAATGCCTTCAGGATCATCAAGACCTCAGGGTGGAAAAATGTCAGAAAAATTAAAGACATGGCTAATACAAGGGTTGGGAGGAGCACTATTACAAGTTTGGATGCTTGAACATCTGCAACAGAGCCTGGGAATTGTTGCTAATTCTGCTGGTACTTCTCATGTGCAGCCAGGATTGTGAGCCACAGCCAGTATGTAAGTATGTCAGACAGACATTCATGGTGTGCATCCTGACTCTGTAACTGAGGTAACTGAGGAGTGGGTCCTTGGCATAGCAACCCAAGTTTTCCATGGGTTGTACATGTCCAAGAACTGTTCAGTTTTTTTTTTTTTTTTTTTGAGGTAGGGTCTCACTGTAGGGCAGGCTGATGTGGAATTCACTTGTAGTCTCAGGGTGGCCTCGAACTCACAGTGATCCTCCCTTCTATCCCTACCTCTCAAGTGCTGGGATTAAAAGCGTGTGCCACCACACCTGACACCAGTCAGGTTTTTTTTTAATTAATTATTTATTTATTTGAGAGCGACAGACACAGAGAGAAAGACAGATAGAGGGAGAGAGAGAATGGGCGCGCCAGGGCTTCCAGCCTCTGCAAACGAACTCCAGACACGTGCGCCCCCTTGTGCATCTGGCTAACGTGGGACCTGGGGAACTGAGCCTTGAACCGGGGTCCTTAGGCTTCACAGGCAAGTGCTTAACCGCTAAGCCATCTCTCCAGCCCACCAGTCAGTTTTTAAATAGCGTTTATCTTTCATTGCAGGCCTCCAGCCCGGGATGCCTTCCACCCTCCACCACCTGTTCCACCCAGAGGCCGCTGATTCCATGTCCTAAATCCTGTCTACTTCGGGACTTTTAAGACTTGCAATTTTCAGCTTGTTAGTAAGGTCGTCTTCATGTTGAATTTTCTGCATGACTATTGACCTTGAGACCCACTTTCGTTGCTGGCATTGTTCTCACCCTGCTGGTTTGGGTGCTCCTTGAAGAAGATATTAATGAGGCATGAAGAAGTACAAAACTTTCTTCACAATTGCCAAGTATGTCTGTGTACGTACTTTTGTGCCAAAAGGATGAAGACCTAACCGAGATACCTATCTGTAATTTCTTATAGCAGAAACCTAACAAGATTGGTCAGAGATGGACTCTACAAGTGACTGTACTGTGGTACACTTCTACTAGGCCTTGTGGATTTGGAACTCCAGACTGAGTTTCAGAAGTGACTATGATATAAAATGTACAGTATTCAAGTAAGAAGATAAATGACCTAATTTTAAAATAATTCTTCCACATTTTGTATGTTCTGTTTAAGTGCTGGGGCTGGTTACATGCAAAACATTGAGAAAGACTTTAGAAGTATATTAAACCAAACCTCTCTCATGAGAAGGCTAGTCTGGAGATCCCCAGAAGTACAGAACCAAAAGTCCTCATCTGGTTACAATCTGGGCCTACTGATTCTATGACATCACACTTTCCATTTCCCTTACAAAATACTCAGATGAAGCAATACATCCATATCTGACCACTGGCCTTCCAGAAGTATCCCTCTTCAATATCTCCCAGGTATGAGACTATCACATACTTTTTTTTTTTAGTTTGAACATTTATATTTCACTAAGGTATGAAGCTATGTTGCCAGGGAACCACCAAAAATGATCAGAACCAGAAATTTAGGATCCCAGGGACCCCATTTATTGCTCTGTGGTTTTTATAGGTCTTAGTTCTGGCTACAAAGAGGGAGAAAGATCCTTGGCTTTTCAAACTCCCCGGAAGTATATGAGGAAGAAAGACCCTAAAACAGAGATACTCACCTGTTTTCTCGTAGACTCACAACCACCACCAAGCTTGGCAAATCTGTTTGTGCAGAGAATGTGGAACTTCAACATCATGAATTTTGAATTCCCGTCACATAAATCGACCTTCAAATCATAGATCCTTAATGATGCTTTAAACATGAACTAAAATTAATACCAGAACTATTTACTTAAAAATATCAAAAATATGGTTGTTTCCTTGAAATAATTCTATAATCCCATATAGGTATAAAAGAAGTCTATTATTAATGATCCATTTAAATACAATTTTATTGGGTCCTTTTCTAGTAATTATAGATTTTTTTCAATCTTATTCTTTTTTTTTTTTGTTGTTGTTGTTTTTCAAACTAGGGTCTTGCTCTAGCTCATGCTGACCTGGAATTCACTATATAGTCTCAGGCTGGCCTCTAACTCACAGCAATCCTTCTACTTCAGCCTCCTGAGTGCTGGGATTAAAGGTGTGCACCACAACGCCTGGCCAATTTTATTCTTTAATTCAGCGAACAAGATGTTTATTGAAGTTAACAATTTATGGGGGAGTCTTTTGTATAAAATACATCATTGGACATGTCCATCATATAAGAATATCAGCGTAAACCTCATATAGGGTGTGGAACAAAGTAGCCATTCTGCAAATGTGCTTTGGTGGTCCCCTGAGTCTCTTTGTTATTTATTTGAGAGAAATAAGAGAATATAAGATAAAAGAACAAAGTCCACCATTAGTGTGATTGTCAACCTACTATTGATAGTGTCTATCTTAAGCATATTTGATTTTGATAAATCTGATACTCTATATGTTTGGTATTCCCAGGCCCCTTCTTGGATGCTAAATCTATTTTTGTACATACTCTGGTGAATAAGATAGCAAAGCCAGCCAATGGTGTTAACATCTTTGTATGCCCTTCACTGTTTGTGCAATATATGAATATTTTATTGCATTTTATTCTTATATTAAAATAAGTAGAAAACAAAACTGAAAGTGCTTTTGTGAAATTTGAGTCTCATGAATGTGACAGTTGAGGCTGAACTCATGTCGAGGACCAAGTCAAGGGAAGCCAGTCTTAAGCCCTGAGTGGGTGTTATTGAACATCCACGGGGGTTGGCTGTATATAAAAGGAAAGAATCTGGTCTGGAGAGATGGCTTAGTGATTAAGGCACATACCTGCAAAACCTAAGGACCAGGGTTTGATTCCCTAGTACTCAAGCAAGCCAGATGCACGAGGTGGTGCATGCTTCTAGAGTTCGTGTTCAGGGGCTGGAGGTTCTGGCATGCCCAGCTCTCTCTCTCTCAAATAAATAAATAAATAAATAATTTTTTTAAATAAGGAGTCTGGATGAAATGATGAGACAATGTAATTAAAGAATGTTTTTAATGGAGAGAAGAAATGTTTTATTCCCTAGAAAGAGAACCACCCATGATAAATCACTTATCACCCACATACCCAACACATGTACACGTTTCTAAGAATATACTGTGCAGCAAAACCACATATTTTCAACACACCGAGGATCAGCAACTAAATTATAAGCAATTAACCAAAACCTCCACAGGGCTTTGAGAGACAGGCACCACCACCTTTCTTCCCTGAGACTTTACAAGTAGATGCAACAAAGTAAAGCAGTGGTCATGTTCATTGTCATTACCTTTGTCCCTGCCTAGAAGGTAAACTGGTCTAGATTTCCTAGGCCAGCACTGCTTCTTCATTTTACCCTAAAGCCTGGGAGCAAACAACCCAAAATATAATCAGCCAAGTATGAGGGACCAAGGGTAAGAGTTTGATTTGCATGCCATGCATGGTGGTGCACGCCTTTAATCCCAGCACTTATGAGGCAGAGGTAGGAGGATTGCCAAGAGTTCAAGGCCACCCTGTGACTACATAGTGAAATCCAGGTCAGCCTGGACTAGAGTGAAACCCTCCCTTGAGAAACAAAGAAAAAAAAAAAAAAGAGTTTGATGTTATAATCAAATAATTTACCTTGATATATATGAAGAACCCCTTTTGGTTTGCAATAGTATATAAATGCATCTGGTAACAACTTTTACAAGTCAAGGTGTTACTTCCTCCCTTTTTTTGTTATTAAACAAAGAAAGGTCTTAGTCCAATATCAGCTCAGTTCTTCTCCCATACACACCAGAAAATAAGTTTTCTATACTTCTTCATCTACTCAGTGCAGGAAGAATTAAGAATAGATTTATTTCTGACAAAACAAGTGATTAGTTTGGGTACTTCTAAAGGATTCATCCTGGGATGGAGAGATGGCTTAGCAGTTAAGGTGCTTGCCTACAAAGCCAAAGGACCCAGGTTCGATGCTCCAGGATCCATGTAAGCCAGATGCACAAGGTGGTGCATCCATCAAGAGTTCGTTTGCAGCTGCTGGAGGCCCTGGAATGCCTATTCTTTCTCTCCATCTGCCTCTTCCTCTCTCTTCAAAATAAATAAATAAATAAATGTTTTTAAAAGATTCATCCTAGACATCAATTCTCCAACTTGAGGAATCTGTGTTTATAAATGTTTGCTTTGGCTGCATCTATCAATTGTAAGTGGTGCATTATTCATTTCCTATTGAGTTATTAATAGAAAATGATCTTTATCTATTCCTGCTGGCCAGATACTATAATCTAGGGTACTGAGAGGATGAGTGGAAAGCTGAAAGAAATAGACAAAATTCACTTAAAATTTTATTTATTTATTTGTAAGCAGAGAGAGATAAAGAGAATAGAGACAGACAGAGAGAGAATGAGCACCCCAGGGCCTCTAAACAATGCAAATGAATTGCAGACGCATGTGGCCCTTGTGCATCTGGCTTATGTGGGTCCTGGGGAATTGAACCTGGGTCCTTTGGCTTCACAGGCAAATACCTTACCCACTAAGCCATGTCTCTAGCCCCAAAATTCACTTTCTCACAGAACCAACAAAAAATAAAAAGGGGGGCTAGAGAGATGGCTCAGTGGTTAAAATGCTTGCCTTTAGAGCATAAGGACCCAGGTTTGATTCCCTAGTATTCAGGTGAAGCCAAATGCACAAAGTGGAGCATGCATCTGGAGTTCCTTGCAGTGGGTGGAGGTCCTAGCGTGCCCATTCTCTCTCTGTTTGCAAATAATAAACTATTTAAAAAGTAAAAATAGGGCTGGAGAGATGGTTTAGTGGCACTTGCCTGTGAAGCCTAAGGACCCATGTTTGACTCTCCAGGTCCCACATAAGCCAGACACACAAAGGTGATGGAAGCACACAAGGTTGCTCATGTGCACACGATGGCATATGAGTCTAGAGATAGATTTCAGTGGCTGGAGTCCCTGGTGTGACAATTTTCTCTCTCTGTCTCATAAAAACATTAAAAACTTTAGAGAAAAGAGAGGACTTCCGGTCAAGATGGCGACCACCTAACTGCACTACAAACAACAAGGGAAAAAAAAGATAGATGCAGTTCCAAGAAGAGAGCTGCCCCAACATACCTCAAAAGGAGCCCAACTGAAACTAAGGACAACTGGCGAAATAAGCAAGGGTGATGTTTTCCTGTGAACCTGATACCAGCACAAAGGGGGAGGAGATCAACGCAGAGAAAAATCAACTCCTACCAAATCAGAGAGCCAAAGCCTCAGAGGCCCCCAACACCTCAGCACTGAAGCAGACCAAAAATGAACCCAACATGGCTCAGGGAAATCTTGCGGAAGAGGGGGCGGAAAGAATGTCAGAGTTACAGAGTTGGGTCATGATTTGCAGAGACATTTATCATACCAATAACTGGGGGCTAACTCCACAATGCACGACCCATTTTCATTAACAAGGAGGGTCTAATGGGAGGGGTAGATCACAGATGAGCCTAAGTAATGGTACCAAACTGTCTGTATTTACTGAAAAGAAAACTAATAAATTAAAAAAAATACAAAAAAAAAACACATTAAAAACTTTAAAGAAGGAGCTGGGCATGGTGGTGCATGCCTTTAATCTCAGCACTGGAAGGCAGAAGTAGGTAGATCACCATGTGCTCGAGGCCAGCCAGAGACTACATAGTGAATTCCAGGTCAGCCTGGGCTAGAGTGAGATCCTACCTCAAAAAACAAAACAGAACTTTTAAAAAGGTTCCCAGACTAACTTACCAAAGCTTATTTAGCCCACAATATAGGAGAAAGTTTTTTGTTTGTTTTTTTGGTTTTGAAGTAGGGTCTTGCTGTAGCGCAGGCTGACCTGGAATTCACTATGTAGTCTCAGGACAGCCTTGAACTCACAGCAATCCTCCTGTCTCTGCCTCCCAAGTGCTGGGATGAAAGACATGCACCACCACACGCAGCTTGAAAGTTTTGTCTTTGTACATCTAAGAGTTAGCATGGCATAGGGAAGAGAAACTTGGTTTGGAAGTCAGGAAACCTGGCTACAAACTGCATGAGTTCATTAACTTGACTATGAACCACAGAATTGGGCATTTATTAACTTCAGGTTTGTGCAACTCTAGAAGTCCAGGTCCTGCAGCAAAGGTGGGGAGTCTCTTTATGCAGGAGCAAGTCCATAGCTTTACTGCAGGCAGCACCACCAACGTGGTAAAGATGTTTGTGTGTGTGTGTGAGGGGGGTGCATTGGGGATTAAACCCAGGACCTTGCTCTATAAGATCTTTTTAGTATGTGAAAGCTGCTGTTCCTTGCCTTTTATCATTACCAAAAACTGGGTGGAGACAGGGTACAGTGGTGCACCCCTGAAATCCCAGCACTCTGGAGGCAAAGGCAGAAGAGATTATGAGTTCTAGGGCCAGTTTGGCCTGTATGCAGTTCAAGGCCTGCCTGGGCTATACAGCTAGAACCTGTCTGAAAAAACAAAACAAAACACCAATAGGAGCATGGGGAAGAGGGTTGTAGAACTCGGTCTTAGTACATGGCCATTACACACATGCACTCACAGCAGCTGTAGTTTCCTGCACAAGACTAAGCCTGTTAATACATTAGCATTGACGGGGAAGGGTGCATGATACCCCACATCTCCCCAGTAACTAATGCCAGCTAATGGTTGCTGGGAAGGGGGAATCAGGCTTATCCTTGGTATAGCCACTGGTGAGTTGCCCACTCCATAGTAAATAACCCATGACCATGCAAGCAACCCTAATTTTTTCCCCCCCTAAGGCAGGGTCTCACTCTAGCCAAGGCTGACCTGGAATTCACTATGTAGTCTCAGGGTGGCCTCGAACTCACTGCGATCCACCTACCTCTGCCTCCTGAGTGCTGGGATTAAAAGCATGGAACACCACACTTGGCTAAAGCAACCCTAATTTAATTTAAGGATTTTTTTTAAGGCATGAAAGTAAACTGGGGATTAATAGAGGGTGCTAATGGGAGTGGATGGTAATAAGAGGGAAATTGGGAAAGGATAATATCAAAATACTTTAAATACATGTATGAAAATTCCAAAAATGAAAAAAACTATGTAGGAAAAGTTGATATGAATTAAAAAAAAAAGAAACCCAATGGCCGGGCATGGTGGTGCACGCCTTTAGTCCCAGCACTCAGGAGACAAAGACAGGAGGGCTGCTGTGAGTTCAAGGCCATGAAGGGACTGCATAGTGAATTCAGGTCATCCTAGGCTAGAGTGGGACCCTACCTTGAAAAACCAACCAACCAATAAACAAAAAAACCCAACAACATAGGCAAAAACCAAAACTGAGTCAGCAACAGTGAAATATGAACCACACAAGAAATGTTATGGCCTTAATATCTTTTCAATCCCCAAACTCAATGTTTTGGGTTCTGGTTGTCTAAAGAAAGAACTCAAGGGCTGGAGAAGATGGCTTAGCAGTTAAGACCTTTGCCTGCAAAGACAGGACCCTGGTTCAATTCCCCAGGACCCACATAAGCCAGATGTACAAAATGGCACATGTATCTGGAGTTTGTCTGCAGTGGCAGGAAGCCCTGCACACCTAACGCACAACTCTCTCTGCTTGCAAATAAAAAAACCACTTTTTTATAAAGGTTAACAGGAAAGGAGGTGATGGCAGTGGAAGCTTGGCAGCCTTCCCAACTGTTGGCCACATGTAACAGAGCATGTGCGAGAACAGCCCTCAATCTCCAGATGCAGAAGAGGAGGTCTTATGTCAATCATCTGTAATGGGTCATGAGACCCTGGACCAGTGCTTTTTAATTTTTTTTTCATTCTCCTCTTTCTCTTTCTTTTTCTGTTTTTTTTTTTTTTTTTTTCGAGGTAGGGTCTCACTCTGGAATTAACTCTGTCATCTCAGGGTGGCCTTGAACTCATGGCAATCCTCCTACCTCTGCCTCCCGAGTGCTGGGATTAAAGGCATGTGCTACCACACCCGGCTCTCTTTCTCCTTAATAAACGGTCTCTATTTCTATTACCTTACCATGTGTCCCTGTACAAATACTCATTTTTGAGACACAAGAACCTGGAAATTCCAATGGGTGTGCCCTCCTCCCCTACTCCAATCTGCATCTATACGAACACGACAAATATGAGATACAGAGAAGAAACTGAATTTCCAAAAGCCCCGCCTTGTGGCACATGCCTATAATTCCTGCACTTGGGAGGCTCAGGCAGGAGGATCAATCAAATCCCACACCAGTATGGGCTACACAATGATGTCCTATCTCCAAAAGAAATAATAATAACCCCCCCAAAACCAAGATCTGTGGTAGTGTGCTTACCTAGCATGTCCAAGGCTCTAGGTTCAACCCCCAACATCACCAAAAAATGTAAGTATATTTTTATTTTGTTTTTTAAAATATTTTTAATTTTTGTTTTTTTTGAGGTAGGGTCTTACTCTAGCCCAGGCTGACCTGGAATTCACTATGTAGTCTCAGGGTGTTCTTGAACTCATGGTGACCTCATCTCTGCCTTCCCAGTGCTAGGATTAAAGGTGTGCACCACCATGCCCGGCTTATTTGTTAGGGAGGGGGAGGGAAAGAGAAAGAGAAAGAATGGGCACGCCAGGGCCTCTAGCCACTGCAAGTAAACTCCAGATGCATGTGCCACCATGGATATCTGACTTAACATGGGTTCTGGGGAACCAAACTAGGTCCTTAGGCTTTGCAGGCAAGCACCTTAGCTGCTAAGCCATCTCTCCAGCCCTTATTATTATTACTATTATTATTATTGTCATTGTTATTGAGACAAGGTTTCACTATGTAGCGCTGGATGGTCTGGAACTCATTCAGTAGCCCAGACTTATAGCAGCCTTTCTGCTTCTGCTTCCTGAGTGTTAGGATTATAGGTGTGTTGTAGCATACCCAGCATGGAAAACATTTTTTTTTTTTTTGAAGTAGGGTTTCACTCTAGTCCAGGCTGACCGAATTTACTGTGTAGTCTCAGGGTGGCCTTGAACTCACAGTGATCCTCCTACCTTTGCCTCTGAGTGCTGGGATTAAAGGCGTGCGCCAACGCGCCTGGTGGAAAACTTTTTTTTTTCCAAAGTAAAGGTAGCTAATAATGGAAAGCAGATTTGTTGTCATTCATACTCTAAGATGTTGATGGTCAATGTATATCCAGAATAAGATAAAAGGTTGAAATTGTGGGCTTTCTGGGATGTTTTATTGATCATAAACTCTTTACCCAAAGTTGGGTCTTATTAACATTATCATAGAAAGAGGCTAAACAGTCTATGAGAGAGGTGAGGACTTTCACTGACATTTTTCCGCTCTTTTTTTGGTGTCAAGGAATAAGGTTGTTAATCTTGAAGACACTGGCAAGTAAGATACAACATTACTTTTTCCTTTCTGCCTTGGCAAAACAGCTTTAGCTGTGTTTTTTTTTTTCCTTATCTTGGCACGCTGAGCTCAACCCAGAACTTTGTGCAGGCTGGGCATGTGCTCTACCACTAAACCCCATCCTAACAAGTAATGCTGATGGTGTCCAGAGCCTTGTTTCATAGCCTTTTAGTTTATCAAGTCCTGGGAGTACTTAATTCTGTCCTTCTAATCAGTCTCCTTGTCTCCTACCCCCTTTTCCCACACCTGTTACCAGACTTTTATCACCTAATGCCATTTCTCAGCATTATTCCTCTAGTACCTACCTGAGTTCCCAGTACCTACTGAATGTGCAATCAACTGTTGTTGAATTGATAGCTGGGTATTGTTCTTACCATCATTAAACTTTCCCAAGTACTCAGCTGGGATAGAGTCTCCTCTTAATTTCATTCCCGTTATGGGGAACATTTACACCGTTGGTCACATTTTGTGCACTTAAAAAAAAAAATGAACAAACATGTCATGCCTGTTATGTAAAAGATTTCCTAGTCTTAAATTTATCCTCCCCAAATAAATTCGTTCTTTTTTTTGTTTGTTTGTTTTTGTTTTTCAAGGTAGGGTTTCACTCTAGTCCAGGCTGATCCGAGTGCTGGGATTAAAGGCGTGCGCTACCTACCATACCCGGCTCATTTTGAAATTTCTTGCGTCCTTCCCACTTCCAGCATTTGCCAGCACAGTGCTCCCCCAGGAAACCCACAAGTCTACGGAGGCTGGTGATGGATGTTTAAGAAACGTTCATCCATCTTAACGCAGCACTCATACTGCTTGTTCCTCAACTGCCCATCATTGCTTCATCCAAAGGCAGTGATTATTCATTCATAGAGCACTTCCTGAGCCTCCACCATGAGCAACCGCTGTGCTAGGTGCTCTGAAAGATACAAAGATGAATAAAATGCCTTCTCTGATTTCTGTAGCAATTACGGATGTACGATTCATATAGCAATTAATCATGTACTATATTGTGATGTCTCTTCCACTAGCTGGAAAGCATACTTTAAACACAGTGGTGTGATTTTCCTTTCACTTGTTAATGTTTCCATTCAGCGAAGAGCAAATAGTTTTGAATATCTATGTAACAAGTACTATCCCAGCAACTGAACCCATACAAACAAATGTTACCGCCATCAAAAAAGGTCACACTAAAAGCTGGATGTGGTGGCACACACCTTTAATCCTGGCACTTGCGAGGTGAGGTAGGAGGATCACCATGAGTGCAAAGCCACCCTGAGACTACATAGTGAATTCCAGGTCAGCCTGTACCAGAGTGAGACCCTACCTCAAAAAACCAAAAAAAAAAAAAAAAAAAAAAAAAAAAATTAGCTGGGCATGGTGGCACACACCTTCCCACCCTGAGACTACATAGTGAATTCCAGGTCAGCCTGGGCTAGAGTGAGACCCTGCCTCCGGGTGAGTGGGGGGGGGGGGGTTCAGACTAGAGCTGGAGAGATGGCTTAGCAGTTAAGACACTTGCCTGCGAAGACTAAGGACCCAGGTTCAATTCCCCAGTACTTACATAAGCCAGATGTACCAGGTGGTGCATGTGTCTGGAGTTTGCAGTGGCTGAAGGCCCTGGTGTACCCATTCTATCTGCCTTTCTCTTTTTCTCAAACAAACAAACAAATAAAAAATGCTTATTTTTGAAAAGGTCAGACTATAGAACAGAAAAAGAAATGGGAATCAACCAGCAATTATGTCATGACATATTAAATGCTATTGTAATCCCCAAACAGGTATTCAACTTCCCAAGAGCATCATGTAAATTCTCACTGAAGAGGGGATTATTCAGCTAGGCTTGGAAGGAGTAGAATCAAACAGATGAGATGAAGCAGGATGTTCTTGATAAAGGAATATCGAAAACAAAGGCTTAGGCTCTGGGAAGTATGTGGAAGTGTTTGCCTAGCACACACAAGGCCCAAGTTTGCTCTCTGGCACTACACAGAGGTGTAAAGGACATGGTGTATTGAGGATATATGAGTCTAGAGATTAGTTTGAGGCAAAGGTGGGGAGATTAGTGGGAGTGTGATTGTGTAGGTTCATGTTCACAGGCTGAGGAAGTTGGACTTTCAACAAGGAAAATTTCCCCTCAATTACATATGTAGCACTTGCTCACTATAGAAAAAATTTATCAAAGTGCATACAAAGTAGAAAGTTAACAACACTCGGAATGATTTGAGTAATATTCATTCAGATTACTTTCTATAGGTCAGTTAACGTACTACCCATTTATTTTGGTTTTTCGAGGTAGGGTGTCACTCTAGTCCAGGCTCACCTGGAATTCACTATGTAGTCTCAGGGTGTCCTTGAACACACAGTGATCCTTGTGTCTCTGCCTCCTGAGTGCTGGCATTAAAGACGTGGGCTACCACACCCAGCCATACTACCATTTAAAACGGAGGCACACTGTGTGTTTTCGCTTGTAAGTACCTGCTGGATATCATCTTGCCAGTGCACGTATATCTGTTCCACTTTCTAAAGTTGCTGTGTGGTTGGCTGCAGTCAAAAGACTGATTACAGGACCAAACTGCTTGGGTCTGGTCTTTCAGCAAGCCACAAGCCTGTGCCTCAGCTACTTCTTGTATAAGGTAAACACATCAAAGGTGTCCTGCATGGGCTTTCTGAAATCCCTAGTGCTGATTCCACGATTTAATATTAAAGGAGTGTCTGAGTTTCTTTTAGACAGATCATTCTGGCGCCCTTTGGGAGTGATAAGCAGGGAAGGGAGATTGGTGGCAGAGTGGCTTTAGGAGACAGCTGCAAGTTATGGTGATGTGGAAGTCGGGCTGTTCTTAGCAAAGGAGAGAGTGAGAAGAAACCCTTGAGATATGAGGACAAAATGTTAGACTCTGTTGACTGACTGCTGAAGCAGAGACAATCCTAAAGCTGCCCACTTTTGGTTTAGAGTAATGCATATTCCTCTAATCATGTTCTTTTGTTCACTCACTTGGCAGGCATTTTGAGTCTTTTTATTATGGCTCTATTTTTTTATTTATTTATTTATTTGAGAGTGACAGACACAGAGAGAAAGACAGATAGAGGGAGAGAGAGAATGGGCGCGCCAGGGCTTCCAGCCTCTGCAAACAAATTCCAGACGCGTGCGCCCCCTTGTGCATCTGGCTAACGTGGGAGCTGGGGAACCGAGCCTCGAACCGGGGTCCTTAGGCTTCACAGGCAAGCACTTAACCGCTAAGCCATCTCTCCAGCCCATTATGGCTCTATTTTTGAGATAGGGTTTCTCTGAGTGTCCCTGGCTAACCTCAGCCTCACTATGAAGGCCAGCGTGGTCTTGCACTTTCGGCCATCCTCCTTTTTCTGCTTCCTAACAGGCCTGGACCACCCATAGAGGTCCAATAAAAACTCGGTGATGGGGCTGGAAAGATCGCTTAGCAGTTAAGGCGCTTGCTCGCGAAGCCAATGAATCCAGGTTCGATTTCACAGGACCCACTTAAACCAGCTGCACAGGGTGGCGCATGCCTCTGGAGTTCGTCTGCAGTGGCTAGAGGCCCTGGCGCGCCCATTCTCTCTCAAATAAATAAAATAAAAATTGAACAAAAAAAAAAAAAAACCCACACTCGGTGATGCTAAACTCATCTACCCCTTTAACAATTTTCCATAATGAAGATTATGGAGCCCAAGATTCATTCACTGCTTGGAGAGGATCCTTTGAGCTCAGCTCTCAGATTCCAGGTCCGAAGATCCGCTCCACCTCGCCGCCAGGGAGAGCTCAGCGTCGGGGGCGGCGGGGAGGAGGCTCCAGGTCGGCCCGGACGCAGCCCCCGAGGCGGCCGCGAAGCGCGGGGCACAGGCGGGCCGGGCGAGCGCGGCGCCCGCCGGGACCCGAACCCCGCAGCCCGCGGGACCGCCAGCCCCGCTCTGCGCTCGGGCGCCCCCCCGCGGCCGGCGGCGGTTGCGGCCCCGCGTCGCCGGGACTTCCGGCGTGTGCCCGGGTGGCCGGATGACGTGGCTGAGTCAGAGGAAGCGGCTCGCGGGCCGAGGGGGCGGGGGAGGCGCGGAGCGGGCGGTGACGGCGGCGACGGCGGAGGAGGCAGCGGCGGCTGGGCCCGGGCCCCGTGCGTCTGTCCGCGCCCCGTGGATGTGAATCGGCCGCGGCCGAGGCGGCGGGGCGGCGGAGGAGGAGGAGGAGTCGGTGGGCCCGCGCCGGGCCTGTGGGGAGCGCGGAGGATGAGGCCGCTGCCGGGCGCTCCCGGCGTGGCGGCGGCCGCCGCGCTGTTGCTGCTGCTGCTGCTGCCGCCCCGGGCTCGATCGGACGAGCACGAACACACGGTGAGGGGCCCCGAGCGGCGCGGCCTTCCCCGCCCGCCCCCGTGCCGCCGCCCGAGAGGACCCGGTGCAGCTCGGTGGCTGCCCCGCGGCTCCTTCCGGTCGGGCCTGGCGGAGCAGGAACCGCGCGAGCCGGGAGGAGGCAGTTCTGTGCGCTCCGGGCCGGAGCTCCCCTTCCCGGCCCGACTCGCGGCTGGGGCTCCCGAGGGGGGAGGGTCGTGCGGCCGGCTGCCGGGCTTGAGCCCCGTGGCCTCCGGAACGGGACGCTGTCTGGTTCCGGGGGGGCTGGACGACGCGGCAGAAGATGGACGCGTCGCGATCGGGCGCACACACACACACACACCAGGAAATCTCTACCACTTTATGGCCCTCTCCGGTCCTTTGCCCATCCTTCTCCCTCCTGCCCGAACCGGATCTGGGGCGGTGATAGCTTTAATAAACTGGAGGTGAGAGCGCTTTCCACGTGGACGTACCCTCAGCCTGCACACACTCGGTCCCGACGCCTTGCTCCTAACTTTCTCCTCTGATGACCAGACCTGCTAAGGGTGGTCTCGAACTTGGGCAGCTTTTGACCTTTAGAGGCTTGTGAGTCGCCCAGTCGTCAGGCCAGCCCGCCCCTCGCTCTTGTCTCCCCCCTCCCCCAGTCTCTAGCATGTAGTCTGAAGTTGATTGGCGGTCTGTTTAATTGCATTTCACATCAAAGCTTGGATGCTAATGACTGTTAGAGTGGCTTTCACTTAGGACTGCTACTCGGTGGGATTTTTTTTTTTTTTCTTTCTTTCAGGATGCTAGACTCGAGATAGATAAATTGAGGTTGTTTTGACCGGGTTTTTTAAAAGACGATTTTGCCTGAGGTTATGTACATACCAAATCTGAAAGGTTTTTGAAGTCTTCTGTCATCGCTGGTACGTGACAATCCAGGCAGTCCTTATCTGTGTAACCTAACTTTAGATTTTATTTGGAATTAAAACTTTATTTCTTTGCTTTGAGTTAGTGGGCTTTTGTTTTATTTTAGCTAATAACTTAAAACTTTTTGCTGTTTTAGCTTCAGTCACAGCCAGACTCATCTTGCCTATAAATATAAAAATTTTCGAAACATAAATATTGAATTGATGACTCTTTTTTTGGGGGGGGAAAGAATATACCTGTTACTTTTCACCTTGCAAAGATATGTTCAAAGATTAAAGAGTTAAATGAAAAACGGTTTTTTTCCATTAGTTAACTTTTCTCAAGCTGTAAGAATTTTTGTTTCTATGTACATAGACTATAAATTGGAACCATAATTTCTTTTAAATTTCCAATGGGTATCCTTTTGGTATTATTACTAATAGTTTTCCAGTTACCATGTGAAAATTCCAAACTTTTCTTTAGCTGTAGTAGGGGAGTCCTTTTTCTCTTGTGTTTGATACTGCTATAACTAGGAAAGAATTTATACTTTAATTATTGTAGGTGTACAAAAGTCCTAGAGTAATTCACAAATTTAACATGCAAATGCTAATTTTAATGGAATTAATTGGTAAGGAATTCCTCTCTCTTTTGTCTTCCTTCACTCAGTGATGAGGTTTGAACCTAGGTCCCTGTGAATGAATGGTAGGCAGATACTCTTGCCATTGAGCTGCATCTCAGTCTAGGAAGGTTTCAGTTTTTGAATGGGTGTTGTGTATGTGGACATGCATGTGGAGGCTGAAGGACAGTATGATTGACATGTCATCCTCAGGAATGCTACCCACCTTCTTTTATAGATAGTCTCTCTTTCACCTGGAGCTCACCAGTTATGTTAGATAGTTGGCCAGCCAGCTTTGGGGGAGGCTCTGTCCATTCTGGCATTAGAAGTGCTCTCTGCTACTCCCAGCAGTTTTTTTTTTTTTTAACAGAGAGGTAGGGTGGAGGGAGGGAGGGAGCGAGAAAACGAATGATTGACATGCAAGGGCCTCCAGCTACTGTAAGCTCCAGACACATGTGCCACCATGTGCATCTGGTTTACAAGGGTTCTGGAGACTCGAACCTGGGTCCTTAGGCTTTGTAAGCAAGAGCCTTAACCAGTAAGCCAACTCTCCAGCCCCACACCCAGTATTTTTTACCTGGGTTCTAGTGATTGAACTCAGGGACTCATGCTTACAAGGCAAGCACTTTACTGACTGGGCTGTCTTCTCACTCAGTCTGATCCCCCTTCCCCCACCCCCCAGGTAGGGTCTCACTCTAGCTCAGGCTGACCTAGAATTCACTGTGTAGTCTCAGGGTGGCCTTGAACTCATGGTGATCCTCCTGCCTCTGCCTCCTGAGTGCTGGGATTAAAGGCATGCACCATGTTTTTAGAAAATTGTTTTTAAAATTTTTTATTTGTTTATATGAGAGAGAGGCAAATAGAGACAGAGAAATGGGTGTGTTAGGGCCTGTAACCATTGCAAACGACTCTAGGTGCATACGCCATCTTGTGCATCTGGTGACACATGTGCCACCTTGTGCATCTGCCTCATGTGAGTCCTGAGGAATCAAACCTGGGTCCTTAGGCTTCACAGGCAAGCACCTTAACTATCAAGCCATCTCTCCATCCCTGTATTTCTTTCTTATCACAGAGAGACAAGGAAAGAGAAAGGACGTATCAGGGCCTCTTCTGTACTGCAAACAAATTCCAGGCACATGTACCAATTTTGGCTTTATTTAGATATTGGGGAATTGAACTTGGGCTCACAGGCCTTGCAAATAAATGGCTATAACCACTGATCCATCTCCCTAGCCCCAAATTTTATGGTAGTTGATGAACATAAAATATTTGTTAAAAGTTAAAAGCCCTACCCCACCCCATGGTACTGGAACTAAAACCCATGACTTCACACATACTAAACAAGCACTGTTCCAGTGAGCTATATGTTTATTCCCAGAGGAAGCAAGTGAGATGGTTGCTGGACAAAAAATTTAGGATGGGCTAGAAAGATGGCTTAACAAAGTTAAGAGACTACATAGTTACTTCTAGGTCAGCCTGCACCAGGACCCTACTTCAAAAAAAAAAAAAAAAATTATCCATTGTTGAGCTGGAGAGATGGGTTAGCAGTTAAGGTGCTTGCCTGCAAATCCTAAGGACCCAGGTTCGATTCCCCAGTACCCACGTAAGCCAGATGCACAAGGTAGCACATGTGTCTGGAGGTTTTTTTTTTTTTTGGCAATGGTTGGAGGCCCTGGTGTGCCCATTCTCTCTATCTTAACTATCTTAACTAACTCTATCTTAACTTTTTCTCTTCCTCCCTTTCTCTCTCAAATAAGTAATTTTTTTAAAAGATCACCCATTGTCAAAGACCCAAGCAAAAATACAGAAAGAAATGCATTAAAACACAAGTACACAGTTCAAATATGTGTCATATTATTATTGTTTTTGCTTTTTCTTGAAAATATTTCTTAAAAAGTAGGCCTTCACCTTGGTCAGGTAATAGTACAGGAAGGGCTATAATCAGGTTGTTTTTCTTCCAAGAAGGCAGAAGTAGCTAGTGAAGAGGGAATGATCCTGCAGGAGGAAACGAGTTGTCAAGGAAAGATTGCTGAGCAGGTGTTTGAATGAGTATTGGTCCATATTGAGTTGTCATCTAGGAGACGCTTGTGTTAGTGTTAAAGAGGGCGGAGGCCCTCTCATGGGCTCCCACAGGCCTATGGCCTGTGCATTCACACAGGACTGTGCTTGCTTTACTGCTTGGCTGCCACCATCTTGACATTCCCAATTTTTGAACAAAGGGCCCTGTTTGTTTTTGAGACAGGGTTTCACTTTGTTGTTCAGGCTGCTCATGAATTCTTGGCTGGGCTCAGCGGTTCTCCTGCCTCAGCTTCCTGAATAATTGGGACTACAGTCATACCCCACCACTCCTGGTTGTGCATGCTTACTTTGTAATGGGTCCCAAAATTATGTAGTTGGTCCTTACAAAGGGTAACTGTTTTCAGCCATCTTACAAAGCATCCTTTAACCCCTTTTACTGTACCCACTACATAATTAGGGTTCAGCTAACCATTTGACCTATATAGTGTTGTTTTTATTTTTATCTTTTTTTGCATGTGTATGTATGTGTCTATGGTGTTTGCATATGTGTGAGTATGTGTGTTTGTGGAGGCTAGAGGTTGACAATGGGTGTATTGTTTGATCTCTCTATACATTATTTGACGGGGGGGGGAGGGTCTCATTTGAACTCAAATCTCACTGATTTGGCTAGGCTGGCCATCCAGTTTGCCCTGTGGATCCCATTTCCACCTCAAGAGCACTGAGATTACAGGTGGACCACCATGCCACCCAGTATTTACATGGGTGCTGGGGCTATAAACCCAGGTCCTTACACCTGTGTGGCAAATGCTATACTGACTGAGCTATCTCTCCAGTGCAGTGTTCTTGTTTTAAAGACATTTTGTTGACACTTTCTATACATGCATATAATATATTGAGCATAAGTACTCATTACCTTTTCTTGTTCCCCTCTTCCCCATCCCTCTTCTACTGAACCCTTTGTTCCTAAGTGGTCTTCCACCATGATGTCTTCTGTTTCTTTCGTGTGTGTGTGTGTTTGTGTCCTCCTCAGGTCAGTTAGGGTCACCTACATGAGCATGGGTGGGGATTGTTTACCAGAGCATGTGCAACCTACAGTGAAGAAAATGTCTCCTGCTCCCCAGCAACTATTAGCTGCCAGTGACTCTTCACGGAGGATGGAGGCCTCGTGCCCTCCTCTGTCATTAATGAGGGAATGTTGATATTCAATCCCTATTCTTTTTTTTTTTTTTCTCTTAAAGTTTAGAGAGACTTTATTAGAAGAGAGGGAAAGAGGAGAAAGTACAGAGAGCTCCTGCCCATGAGAGAGCAGGAGGGAATAAAGTCCCTAGTCCCCTATTGCTGTACTTACCTACTCCAGGTTTTTACCATATTCTCAGAAGAATGAGAAGGAAATGTGCTGCTGTCCTCTAGAGAATACCCAGAATATATGAAGCGCACTTTTTAGTGTTTAAAAAGTTGGCCCATGTGTGAAATAGAGGACATGTTGTTTGAAATAAAAGTATAAGAAACTTTCATTTTGTGACCAATAGGTCCTTACGTGTTTGAGGGATGATTAAAAAGGTTAAGAGAAAGGTATGTGTGGAGACTGATTTATTTTTACTTTGTTGAAGTACAAAGATGCATCTTGAATTAAATGATCATTTCACCTAAGATTCCAAAGAATTCTATTAGTCAGTTTCTTGTTACTCAGACAAAATGCCTGACAAGAACCAGTTTCCGGAAGGAAGGGTTTATTTCTGTGTGTAGTCCATGAGGTTACAGTCCATCATAGTGGGGAAGGCAGGGTGGCAGATCTTGAGGCAGCTGGTCACATTCCACACCGAAGAAGCAGAGAACAATAAATGCTATTCTTAGTGAGCTAGCTCTCTCTCTTTTCTCCCTTGGTTTTTCGAGGTGGAGTCTCACTCCAGCCCATGCTGACCTGGAATTCACTATGTCCTCTCAGGGTGGCCTTGAACTCACAGTGATCCTCCTACCTCTGCCTCCCAAGTGCTGGGATTAAAGGCGTGCGCAACCACGCCCAGCTCAGCTTTCTCCTTTTTACACAGTCCAGGACCCCCAGCCCCTGGAATGGCACTGCCCACGTTTAAGTGGATTTGACCACCTTACCTAGTCTAGCAAATCCATAATAGACAAGCCAAGAAATTTGTTTCCGTGGTTATTCTAAGTACTGTCGAGTTGACAACAGACTAACCACCAAAAAACTCCATTAAAAATGACTTCAAATTGAGAATCAAAGTTTTAGAACTGCAAAGACTTAAGGTTGTTTAGTCCCACACTCATTTCTTAGTGACACTTGGAGCCTAACGCTACAGAGAAATTGGATCTTCTACCTCTTCCATTTTTAAACCTGTTGTACATAGTTAATTTCTGACCATTAATGTGTAAAGGTATCAGCATCATTAACGAGTAAAGGGGGCTGGATAGATGATTGTTTGCAAAGCCTGCTGGCTTGAGTTCAATTCCCCAAGTACTCACATAAAGCCAGATGCAGAAAGTGGTGCATATGTCTGTAGCTCATTTGAGGAGGCCTGTAAACTCTCACTCACTCTTCTCTCAAATAATGATTTTTTTAAAAAGGCGAGAGGAATTTTAGATCATTTTATGTTTTGAATTGGGTTGTTTTTTTTTTGAGGCAAGCCCAACAGACTGGCTTTTGTTTTTAATTTGAGAGAGAGGCATAGAGAAAGTGGGTGCACCAGGGCCTTCAGCTACTGCAAATGAACTCCAGTTGTGTACATCCCCTTGTACGCATGTGTGTCACTGTGCGCTTGTGTCACTGTGCATCTGGCTCATGCAGGACCTGAAGATTTGAACATGACTTCTTAAGCTTCACAGGCAAGCCTCTTAACTGCCAAGCCATCTCTCCAGCCCCCCCTTTTTATGGGGGGGTTTTCGAGGTAGGGTCTCCCTCTGGTCCAGGCTGACCTGGAATTCACTATGTAGTCTCAGAGTGGCCTTGAACTCATGGCCATCCTCCTACCTCTGCCTCCCGAGTGCTGGGATTAAAGGCGCGTGTGCCACCATGCCCAACTCTTTTTTTTTTTTAACAATTTTTATTAACATTTTCCATGATTATAAAAAATATCCCATGGTAATACCCTCCCCCCCCAGCACATTCCCCTCTGAAATTCCATTCTCCATCATATTACCTCCCCATCTCACTCATTGTAGTTACATATATACAACCCCCCCTTTTCTTCATGAGAGAGAAAGAGAATTGGCATGCCAGAGCCTCTAGCCACTTCAGTTGAACTCTAGATGGGTGGGCCACTTTGTGCACATACGCACCCTTGCATGCTTGCATCACCTTGTGTGTTTGGCTTACGTGGGATCTGGAGAGTGGAACCTGGGTACTTAGGCTTTGCAGGGTTAACCGCTAAGCCATCTGTCCAGCCCTGAACTGGATTTTTATGGATTCTTTTTCTTCAGCATCATGATCACATAGTTGTGCCGTGTGTCCAGTCCCCTCCTCCAATCTCTTATATATCTGAAGCGCTGTGCTTAGCCCCAAGGGTACTTGATCATTGCTTGTCGAGTGACTTGAATAAGGGACAAGGATATGCAGCATGAAACTGCTTAAAGCACAGTGAACAAACCTAGACCCAGTGTTCATTTAAGGTCCTAGTCTTGAGCATACCTGTTGTGGTTTAGTTCACTGCCTGGGACTGCGTTTTTCTCGTGCATTGTAGTTGTAATCTGAGAACTCCTAATGTTGGAAGGACCCGTCTGTGCCTAGCATTTCTTATTCTGCTTCTCTCATAAGCCGTTGGTATTGTAAAGCTGAATGATTTGCTGTACTTTGGCAAATGGCAGTCCTGTGGCCCATCCTCTTTGTCACTTGGAAGTTCAGGAGTGGTTGAAACATACTGGAAGATTTGCCAACAGAATCTGGATCCTCAGTTGACTGGCCCCAGGCAACAGAAAGAATTGGAGCTTTCTGCTCCCTACCTCATCCATTCTTTTCCTGTCTTGTACAGCTGATTTCCTACTAATAAACAAAGCAACAACCAAAAAACCAAACCAAAACAACAACAACAAAACACCCAACAAAATAAAACAAAACTTCACAATCAAGGGTAGAAGAATTGTAGAGCATTTTCCTGTTTTGAGCTAGATTCTTGGATTTGTATGGGTTCTATTTCCTCAGCATGATCACTTTGAGCACGATAATATGGACATAGTTTTTTTTTAAAAAAAAAACATAATTTGTTGTCCTATTTTTGGCTGCATTCAATGATAGATTGAAAGTTTATGCATAAAGCTATTTTAGGACAGAATAGTTATCTCAAGAGACTAGTCAAAACTACATTTCTCATTTACTTGTATTAGAATTTTGATGTGTGTTTAAATAATTAGAAGGTTTTTGAAACTATAATTTCTGAAATCTTTTCAGAATGGATTATGCTTTATCTGATACTGCATTTTGAAGTCAGTGTGTTTCTTTCATTCAAATAAAAGATGGAATTTGGGTCCTTATTCTGGGTTTCTGAACCTTGGTGGTCAATATAATTTCTGATTTCTTCATTAAGATTTACAAAGTAGTTCAATACTTTTTCAGTGCTTCTCCTGAGAAAAAATACTTTATCACTTTTGTTCAGGAGGAAGGCTTTGCTGCCTACCGCCCCCAAGCACATATACAGAACCTTTAATAAGTGGGGCAAACATGGGTGACTTGTTGAGGAAAAGGTCTTGCCTTTTGAGGTTAGAGGGCAAGTAGCTTCTCACGTTTTTCCTTTAGGGCAGATTGAAGGCTCAAATGGAATGCGTCCATGCTGAATGCTTTAGTTGTTAGGTACAGCTGTGCTTTTTTTGTATTTCCTTGATTTAGCTTTTACTCTTTGGTTAATGAAATGGACTAGGAGTTAGTGCAAGTTTTAAAACTGCAAAGTTGAGATTAATAACGTTATAATCTTAGATTGTTATGTTATTTATTATATTGACAAGTTCTTGCAAGGTAACCCAGGTTGGCCTGGACCTCCAGCCACTGTAAATAAACTCCAGATGTGTGCCTCTTTGTGCATCTGGCTTTACATGGGTACTGGGAATCGAACCCAGGTCGTTAGGTTTTCAGGCAAGCACCTTAACTGCTGAGCCATTTCTCCAGTCCCCCAAGGTGGCTTTACACGTACCTTCCTTCTACCTCAGCCTCCCAAGTTCTGGGATTACAGATGAGTGCCATCATGCTCGTCTTGGATAAATTAGTGTTGCAGTCAGGTTTGCATTGCTGGTAGAAATCACCCAACCAAGAGCAGCTTGTGGGAAAAAGAGGTTTATTTTGGCTCACAGGCTTGAGGGGGGAAGCTCCATGTTGGCAAGATAAACGATGGCATGATATGATGATGCTGGATATCACCCTCTGGCCCACATAAGATGGACGACAGGAACAGGAGCGTGTGCCAAACACTGGCATGGGGAAACTGGCTATACCACCGATAAGCCCACCCCCAACAATACACAGCCTCGCCTCCAGGAGGCTTTAATTGCCAATTGCCATCAGCTGGGGAACCTAATGCCCAGACCATTTAAGTTTATGGGGGACACCTGAATCAAACCACCACCATTATCTCTCTTTTTTTAATGAGAGAGAGAGTGAGAGAATTGGCGCACCAGGGCCACCAGCCACTGCATTTGAGCTCCAGACGCGTGCACCACCTTGTGTGCATGTGTGACCTTGTGCATCTGGCTTACATGGGACCTGGAGAGTTGAACCTAGTTCCTTAGGCTTTGCAGGCAAGCACCTTTATTGCTAAGCCATCTCTCCAGCTGTATCTCTGTTTTTTGTTTGTTTTAAATTTGTAAGATGGGGAAAGCAGGAGGACACTCACAGCATTTTGAGGAGACTACAGAAATGTTCACAGAAAGACCTTAGAACCATATCTAACCTAGCTCCTTCTATGTACTTGTTTAGTGGCAGCTAGTAAGGTGTTATTACCAAAGCTGGTGAGGTCGTTCAGTTAGGACTTGAGGATTTGAGAAAAGAAGATATAGCAGTTCTAAAGGCTAAGTAGAGTTTGACCAAGTAGAGAAAAGGGGGGAATTGACCACAGAAACAAGAAAGGAGCAAGATAAAGCATAAAAGGAAAGGTAGCTGCAGCCATGTTGGCTGAACTGGAGAGCTCTTACAGTAGGTAGGTCAAACTGTTCTGAAGGCTGGAGCGAGAATAGTTGAAGAGTGCAGGTTTCATGTGCACCTCCCCCGGAGGCTTCGGACGGGATGAATTACTGTCATGCTCAGGTCATGCCTGAGGTCCCCTGATCCACTGCTGTGTTTCCTTAAGAGCTCCCCCTTCCCCTAGATAGAAGTAAGTTATAAAGTGTCTTTCTTAGTATCATTGGCTAGCTCCAATTTAAAGTGTGTTTGATAGAATTTCCTAGAATTTTATTTGGAAGGGAATTAGAGTAGCCTTTTGACCACAAGTTCCTAAGAGGTAGATTAGTAGGGGGAAAATCCCTGCCTGGCACTTCCTTCTCACTGGTCCAGGGAGCTCAGGAGATCTGTCTGTAGCCTCAGGGGAGAAACGAGTTCTCTGAAATCTTTCTTTTGGTACTTTCAGGCTTCCAAAATATTTTAAACATTCTTTCTGTCTTAAGACAGAGCTCCTTTTTCTTTTTCTTTTCTTTTCTTTTTCTTTCTTTCTTTCTTTTTTCTTTTCTTTTTTTTTTTTTGAGACAGGGCTTTACTATGTAGCCTAGGCTGACTTCAAACTCATAATCCTCCTGCCACAGCTCCTGAGAGTTGGGATTACAAGAGTGAGCGTCCATGCTTAGTGGGAGTGAATTCTTGACCTTTGCTTGGGAACACTTATTCTCAGGGACAATTAAGGTCTGAGATGAAAAGCAGAAATTTTCAGTTCATTGTATTTGACCAGAGTCAGCATAAAAAAGGAGGTCCAGGGCTGGAGAGATGGCTTAGCTGTTGAGGCGTTTGCCTGCAAAGCCAAAGGACCATGGTTGGATCCCCCAGGATCTATGTAAACCAGATGCATAAGGAGGTGCATGTGTCTGGAGTTCGTTTGCAGTGGCAGGAGGCCCTGCTGCGCCCATTCTCTCTCCCTCTCTCTGCTCTTTCTCTCTCTCTCTCAAATAAATAAATAGAGGCCCATTATAGAAATGAGGTATTATTTTTGCCTTAATATTCATGCTCAACTCTTTTTTTTAAATTTTTTATTTATTTATTTGAGAGCGACAGACACAAAGAGAAAGACAGATAGAGGGAGAGAGAGAGAATGGGCGCGCCAGGGCTTCCAGCCTCTGCAAACGAACTCCAGATGTGTGCGCCCTCTTGTGCATCTGGCTAACGTGGGACCTGGGGATCCGAGCCTCGAACCGGGGTCCTTAGGCTTCACAGGCAAGTGCTTAACCGCTAAGCCATCTCTTCAGCCCATCATGCTCAACTCTTGAATGTGTATTCTTAATTATTATTTCAGCCCTCCTACCAGAATGAAGCTTAAACCACAGAATAATATAAATTTTTGTTGAGTTCTTATGTTATCACAGCTCCACCAGCCTACTAAAGTTTCATGAGATGTTTAACATAACTAACTTTAGAATATGTGGGGTTTTTGTTTGTTTGTTTGTTTGTTTTGTGCTAGGATCTCATTCTGTCCAACCCACGCTGACCCTGAACTCACTGTATAACTCCAGGCTGGTCTTAACTGAGGAGATCCTCTTACCTCAGCTTCCTGAGTGCTGAGACTAAAGATGTGCATCACCACCCCTGGCTTCAGAATATGTGTTTTAACAAACCACTGTAACCCTTATATTGTCTCAGTTTGTATAAAGTATAATGAATGCTTGACTTTAAAGAAGTTGTTATATTCAATTTATTTATTAATTTTTAAAGTTATTTATTAATTTGCAAGCAGGGGGGGGGGGAGAGAGAATGGGCATGCCAAGGCGTCTAGTGGCTGCAGACAAGCTCCAGGTGCATGTGCTACCTTGTGCATCTGGCTTACCTGGGTCCTGGGGAATCAAACCTGGGTCCTTAGGCTTCACAGGCAAGCTCCTTAACCAGTAAGCCATATCTTCAGCCTTATTTATTTTATTTTGAATGAATTATATATATTGGGATTTACAGAAAAATATTTCTTAGAATTATATACTATCTATATGACTTTGTCAGAACATTTCATATTAATGGGTGCTCTCTTGCAGTGTTCCAATCTCAAGTGTTGCTCCCACTACTTTATCTCTAAGTAAGTACTAATATTGTCAGTGTCCATACTTGAAGCTTCTTTTACTAAGTTGCCTTAAACTTTACATTTCATCACTTTTTCGGTGTTTCCCCATCTCAGGAAATACTGTTGTGCTGTTCCTGCAGAGAATAGTTTTGCCTTGGTGGACAGCTTTCAATTCAGATAACTCTATCATAGCAGAGGGTAGTGGTTGTTTCAGAGCACTATTTTGTTTTTTTTCTTTTTCTTTATTTTGAGGTAGGATCTCACTCTGGCCCAGGCTGACCTGGAATTCACTATGTAGTCTCAGGCTGGCCTACCTGTGCATTCCAAGTGCTGGGATTGAAGGCATGTACTATCACGCCCAGCCACATATATATCAGGAGAGATAACAAAAGAAAGGAGTACATAGACTCTGACCATGAACATTGGGTAGGGGAATGGTTACTTAAATTTATCAACCCTCCCCCTCAAATAAAAATAGTTATGGGGCTGGAGAGATGGCTTAGTGGTTAAGGTACTTGCCTGTGAAGCCTAAGGACCCAGGTTTGATACTCCAGTACCCATGTAAGCCATATACACAAGGTAGCACATGCATCTGGAGTTTGTTTGCAGTGGTTAGAGGCCCTGGCATGCCTCTCTCTCTCTCTTTCTCAAATAAATAAAATATTAAAGAAATAAAGAATAGTTATGAATGTAGATGTATGGATATATTAACATCCAGACCTTTGATTCATTACTTCATACCTGAAGATTATCTACAGCTGTTTTTCTGCACTCACTTGAAGCAGCTTATGATTCTCTATATTGTTTTCACCCTGACCGTTCTCTGCCATAGTAAAATTAATCATTCCTTTGTTGGCGCTACAATAGCTGAAGCTGTAATCATAACACCTTTTTTTCTCTATTGTTATCAGTTACTTCTGGTTCTAACTGGATTTTGAACTTAAATGAAAGAGAGTATTTTATTTGCCTTTATGCCTTTAATATCTAACAGGGCTTGCTAAGTGTCCCCTGTGTGTTCAAAAAGGAAGACAATTTGTTGTTTCCTTGATGACTGTAAGATATCATATGTGATCAGTAACTCATTTATTAGGTTTTAGGGTGGCAGTGGTGATGTGGGTCACAGCAGATAACTTAGTATGTTTTGGTTCTCTGGAAAATAGAAGGTCATGAATTTAGTTTTCCATGTCCAAGAGAATGATAGTACCATTAGGAAAACAAAATTGAAGAGAGAAGATTTGGGCAAGGTGCATTTAGTTGTAAACATGGACTTTTGTTGAAAATGCTTATTGATTAGTTTTTTGGGGAGGTTGGAGATCAGATTTTATGGTGGGCTAGCTGGGTGGCTTCCTTCTTTCTCTTCAGACACCGGTAGGGTAGGGAGTATGTCCTGCTCAGTGCATAATCCTCAGGTATTAATATAGTTCTTGGCACATGCTGGGCCCTCAGTAGATAATTAATGGCTCAACTTTTGCCCTGTTAGTTGACTTAAATGTGATAGTGTCTTCAGTTAATATTCAGCAAATATGCAGATTTGAAACTTGTGGAGATCTTAGAAGTCTTTGCAGATCCCACAGCTGGGATGTGAAAATGTGAAGCTAGTTATTGGAAGATATTGGACCAAAGTCCTTATTTGGTTATGTATAGTATTCACTGATGGGTACGAGTTTAATTATTTAAGGAACTATGCAGCCACGACATGTCTTTCAGGCTAAACGTTGGCTTGTGTTCATACACAACCTGTCTTGCGTCGTCGTCGTCTTTTTTTTTTTTTTTTTTGGTCATTTCATTTCTTTTCTCTCCACTACTTTGACCATGGCTGTGAGAAGGACAAGAAGAGAGGATTGTATTTATGTGCTCTGGCAGCATTAGCTTTTTTTTGAGAGGAAGGACTGGTGAACATGAGGTTTTTGGATAAGCTGTCTATTTGCTTCCTCCACCCTGTGCAGCTTCACCTGCTGTAGCAGAACAGTTCTAGGTTTACCAGTATTCAGTAGTATAAGCATGTTTAAACAGTACTTTCTATAAAACAAAGTTTGGAAGGGGTGGATCCCAAGAACACAATCAGAAGATAGACTTTTAAGATTCATACGATGACTTTGAAAGTGGGGACTTTCAAAGGTAATACATTTTTGTTTAGAACATATAATAAATATTCTCAGATTTACTTAGGTTTATTAAAGTACATGATTCTTTTTTGTTCTTGTTTCAGTATCAAGATAAAGAAGAAGTTGTCTTATGGATGAATACTGTTGGGCCCTACCATAATCGCCAAGAAACATATAAATACTTTTCACTTCCATTCTGTGTGGGATCAAAGAAAAGTATCAGTCATTACCATGAAACTCTGGGAGAAGCACTTCAAGGAGTTGAATTGGAATTTAGTGGCCTGGACATTAAATTTAAAGGTAAATCAACTTTATTAGTCCCTTTAGTATGAGTTAGGCTACAGGCCTGAGTCGTAACTTTTTTACTTACCTTCTCAACACTACAGGATACTTAAATTTTAGTTAAGCACGTAAACTTGGGGAAGTCCTCTGTACTTACTGGAGTAGTTGTCTTTATTGGCCCTTTTCATGTATTTGTCCTTTTTCCTTCTGTGTGCAATCTCTCTCTCTCTTTTTTTTTTTTTTTTTTTTCGAGGTAGGGTCTCACTCTGGTCCAGGCTGACCTGGAATTAACTCTGTAGTCTCAGGGTGGCCTTGAACTCATGGCGATCCTCATACCTCTGCCTCCCGAGTGCTGGGATTAAAGGTGTGCGCCACCACGCCCGGCTTTCTCTCTCTCTCTCTTTTAAAGTTTTTTTGAGGTAGGGTTTTGCTCTAGCCCAGGCTGACCTGGAATTCACAGTATAATCTCAGGGTGGCCTTGACCTTACGGCAGTTCTCCTACCTCTGCCTCCCAAGTGCTGGGATTAAAGGCATGAGCCACCTTGCTCAGCTGTCTGTGTGCATTTTTTTTTTTTCAAGGTAGGGTTTCAATCTAGTCCAGGCTGACCTGGAATTCACTATGGAGTCTCAAGGTGGCCTCAAATTCATGGCAATCCACCTACCTCTTCCTCCTAAGTGCTGGGATTAAAGGTGTGCACCACCACGCCCGGCTTTCTCTCTCTCTCTCTTTTAAAGTTTTTTTGAGGTAGGGTTTTGCTCTAGCCCAGGCTGACCTGGAATTCACAGTATAATCTCAGGGTGGCCTTGACCTTACGGCAGTTCTCCTACCTCTGCCTCCCAAGTGCTGGGATTAAAGGCATGAGCCACCTTGCTCAGCTGTCTGTGTGCATTTTTTTTTTTCAAGGTAGGGTTTCAATCTAGTCCAGGCTGACCTGGAATTCACTATGGAGTCTCAAGGTGGCCTCAAATTCATGGCAATCCACCTACCTCTTCCTCCTAAGTGCTGGGATTAAAGGTGTGCACCACCACGCCTGGCTTCTGTGTGCAATTTTGTAATGTATTTCTAGCACAGACATTTTTAGCACCATGAGCTAAATCTCATCCAGGAAATTGAATTTTTTTTTAAATTATTTATTTATTTATTTGAGAGCAACAGACACAGAGAGAAAGACAGGTAGAGGGGGAGAGAGAGAATGGGCGTGCCAGGGCTTCCAGCCTCTGCAAACGAACTCCAGACGCGTACGCCCCCTTGTGCATCTGGGTAACGTGGGACCTGGGGAACCGAGCCTCGAACCAGGGTCCTTAGGCTTCACAGGCAAGCACTTAACCGCTACGCCATCTCTCCAGCCCAGGAAATTGAATTTTTATAAGATTTTTGATTAAACATTTTGCTTTTTTAATAAATATTTTATTTTTATTTATTTGAGAGAGAGAGAGAGATACAGAAATAGAGAGAGAGAGAGAGAGAGAGAGAATGGGCATGCCAGGGCCTTCAGTCTCTGCAAACAGACTCCAGATGTGTGCACTCCCTTGTGCATCTGGCTTAGTGGGTCCTGGGGAGTCGAACCGAGGTCCTTTGTCTTTGCAGGTAAGTGCCTTAACTGCTAAGCCATCTCTCCAGCCTGACATTTTGCATTTTGAATGGAATATGGAGTTTATAATTAGGAACTTTCAATTTTAATTTCATTGTTTTCACTGTATTGATTTTACTAAAATTATTTATTCCAGTTGCACTTTATTGTCTGTGTGCAATATAATAGTAACTGTCTTCTTACATTCTTAGTACTTTGAAAAAACTGTAAAATTAGATATTATAAAGTAATGTTATTTTTGTTGTTTATTTTTATTTATTTGTTTGAGAAATGAAGTATGAGCATTTACTACTTTCCAGCTTTGCTTTAATTCCCCTTTAAGAATTTCAGCATTGGTAAAAATCTTTTTCAGAATTCATGGGTTTGTGTTTAAGCTCAGAAAAATATGCCCTATTATTATTTTGAGTGAGTGATTTATGGTAATTGGATTGTCTTTCATTCTTTTTTATTTTTATTTATTTATTTGAAAGAGAGAGACAGAAAGAAAGGCAGATGGGGAGAGTGAGAGAATGGGTACTTCAGGGCCTCTAGCCACAGCAAACAAACTCTAGATGCATACACCATCTTTTGCATCTGGCTTATGTGGGTGCTGGGGAATCGAACCTGGATCCTTAGGTTTTCCAGGCAAGTGCCTTAACCGTTAAGCCATTTCTCCAGCCCTGGCTTTAATGCCTATAAAATGCTGTCAATGATTTGGCATATTTGTCCACATTGCATTAGTTATCTTCAAAGTTAGCCCTGAGGGAAGTGCTGTGTGGTGTGGGTAACTAGGCTTTTCAGTTATTTGTGGTGTGTGTTTACCTCTTTGCCTTAAAGATGAATTTCATTAAAATATGACTCTTTAGGGCTGGAGGGATGGTTTAGTGGTTAAGGCATTTGCCTGCAAAGCCAAAGGACCCAAGTTTGATTCCCCAGGACCCATGTAAGCCAGATGCACAAGATGGTGCATGTGTCTGGAGTTCATTTGCATTGGATGGAGGCCCTGGTACACCCATTTTCTCTCTGTCTGTCTCTCTGACTCTCTCAAATAAATAAATAAAACTTCTAAAATACATGACTCTTTAGCCAGGCATGGTGGCATACACTTTTAATCCCAGCACTCGAGAGGCAGAGGTAGGGACATAACCATGAGTTCAAGGTCGCCCTAAGACCTCATAGTAAATTTCAGGTTAGCCTGGGCTAGAGTGAGACCCTTCCTCGTAAAACAACAACAACAAAAAACAAAAAAAAAAAACATTTTGCAGGCTGTCATAGTAGATTGTCCTTTTTTAAAAAAAATATTTTTATTTTAAATTTATTTATTACACATTGTTGCAGTCCGGTTCGTATTGCTGGTAGAAATCACCCAACCAAGAGTAGCTTCTGGGAAAAAGAGGTTTATTTTGGCTTACAGGCTCGAGGGGAAGCTTCACGATGGCAGGGGAAAATGATGGCATGAGCAGAGGGTGGACATCACCCCCTGGCCAACATAAGATGGACCATAGCAACAGGAGGGTGTGCCAAACACTGGCATGGGGAAACTGGCTTTAATACCCAACAATACACTCCCTCTAGGAGGCATTAATCCCTAAATATCCATCAGCTGGGAACCTAGCATTCAGAACATCTAAGTTTATGGGGGACACCTGAATCAAACCACCACAAACATAGAGAAAGAAAATGGTTATGCTAGGTCTTCTAGCTACTGGAGACCAACTCCGTGTGCCACCCTGTGCATCTGGCTCACATGGGTTCTGGAGAATTGAAACTTGGTCTATTATGCTTTTCAGGCAAGTGCCTTAACCACTAAGCCATCTCTCCAGACAAATTGTCCCCATAGGCACATTTCATTTCTAGATTTTACATCAGAGGAAGATGCTCTTTAAGATTTCTTTGCTAGGGCTGCAGAGATGGCTTAGTCATTAAGGTGCTTGCATGTAAGGCATAAGGACCCATGTTTGATTCCCTAGTACCTACTTAAATCAGATGCACAAGGCCACAATCTGGAATTCATTTGCAGTGGCTAGAGGCCTTAGCTACCCATTCTCTCTCTTCTCCCACAATAAATAAATAAAATATTAAAAAAGATTTCATTTTAAAGTTTATCTATTTTTTTTTTTTATGAGAGAGAGAGAACGCGTGAATGAGCCGCCAGAGAGAGTGGCCAGAGCCTTCAGCCACTGCAGTTGAATGCCAGACACATGGGCCACTTAGTGGGCACGTGCGACCTTGCTCTTGCATCACCTTGTGTGTCTGGCCCATGTGGGATCTGGAAAGTTGAACATGGGTTCTTAGGCTTTTCAGGCAAACACTTTAACCGCTAAGCCATCTCTCAATAACCACCCCCCCCCCCCCCGAAAATAAAAGAGAAAAGATTTCTTTGCTAATCTTTCTGAGTGGCTATGCTCATAATTTCATTTGGGTCTGGAGAGATGGCTTAGCAGTTAAGGTGTTTGCCTGCAAAGCCAAAAGATTGTTTCTAGGACTCATGTCAGCCAGTTGTACAGGGTGGCACATGCATCTGGAGTTTGTTTTCAGTGGCTGGAGGCCCTGGCCTGCCCATTCTCTGTCTATCTGCCTCTGTCTCTCACTCTCTCAAATTAATAAGTAAAAAATTTCATTTGCTTTGTTGACATTTCTTTCTGCACATGTGCTCACTTATGTCCCATTTATAGACAGATGTATATTTATTTTTATTGATTTATTTTTGTTTTTTGAGGTTGGGTCTTACTCCAGGCTGACCTGGGATTCACTTTGTGGTCGCAGGGTGGCCTTGAACTCAATGTGCTCCTCTTCTGCCTTCCAAGTGCTGGGATTAATGTCGTGTGCCACCATGCCTGGCTTTTGTATTTTTTGTTTTTTTGGCATAGGATCTCACTCTAGTCCAGGCTGACCTGGAATTCACTATGTAGTCTCAAACTCAAGACATTCCTCCTGCTGCTTCCTGAGTGCTGGGATTAAAGGCAGTGCTGGTATTAAAGGTGTGTACCACCATGCCTGGTTGACAGATGCATATTTATATACATATTCTAATATGCTTCGTGATTTCTTTTGCCAAATAAATGCTAAGTTATACTCCTAAAATTTGTTAAAACTTTGTAGAGTTTCCTCCGTGCAGAGTACTGAAACAGGCATAGGTGGAGGTACAAAGGACGTAATGGATAACACTCAGGGTCTTAAGGGTTTTTGAGCTGGAAAAGGCTGATCTGTGGCAGAGTGATTATTCTTTTATGTCTTAAGGGAGGTATGGAGATCAATCTGAGAGGCCAAAAAAGGGGCAGACTACAGGCGTGGGGGTGGGGAATTCGGAATTACTCTGTGGAGGAAAAGGTATGAAGGTGAAAAAGATTTCAGAATGAACTTTCAGCTGGAGTTAGCAGGAGCCAAAAAGTTCATAGTGCAAGAGAATACAAGATATGTGGGAACTGCTGGTAGTTGAGTCATCTCAGAGTAAAGGGGGAGAAGTGGACAAATCAATTGGGAACAGTTGAATTGGAATTCAGATTGTGTAGGATTTCTTAAAGCTGTATACAGGTGGTAAATGTCACCTTGTGTATCACAGAACTTTATATATAAACCTAGTCCAGGCTGACCTGGATAAACAATGTAGTCTCAGGGTGGTCTCCAACTCACAGTGATCCTCCCATCTCTTCCTCCTGAGTGCTGGGGCATTAAAGGTATGCTCCACCTTGCCTGGCCTCAAATGTCTTTTAATAACAGGAATTAAAGCTGGGCGTGGTGGCACACGCCTATAATCCCAGCACTCGGGAGGCAGAGGTAGGAGGATCACCGTGAGTTCGAGGCTACCCTGAGACTCCATAGTGAATTCCAGGTCAGCCTGGGCTAGAGTGAGACCCTACCTCGAAAAACAAACAAACAAAAAAACCCAGGAATTAGAATGGCTTTGTAGAGGTAGCTGCGAGTCTCCCACAGCCACTCCAGCTATTTGTTGGGCCTTCCTTTGGTTTTGGCATCCCTTCTGAGGCTGCTATTTCCCTGTGTTCATTATCATACTCCATGGAGATCCCTTTAAGGGGCCTCTTGCTGGCACTTCTAGCTTTTGCCATAGGAGCTCTTGATAGCAGTCTCATTTCCTAAATTTCCCTTGAGTCACTGTTAGTCTCTGATTTTTACCATTATGAAGATCCTAAGTTTCTCATGGCCTAGAAGGGATTGGGTATAAAAAAAGTGCATAAGAGTCATTGTTGCAAGACAAAGCTATTTTCTTCTCCCAGGAAGGTGAGAGTATTTCCCAGATCTCCTTTCATTGGACTTGCATTATTGTCATTTTGGGAATGACCACTCTGGGCTGATCTGTCATGAAGGGAAGTTGTACTCTGGAACATCAAGTTATAACTCAGGTTGCTATTTCTTTTCTTTTCTTTCTTTTCTTCCAAGGTAGGGTTTCACTGTAGTCCAGGCTAACCTGGAATTCACTGTGTAGTGTCAGGTGGGCCTCAAACTCACAGTGATCCTCCTACCTTTGCCTCCCTAGTGTTGGGATTAAAGGTATGTGTTTCCACACCTGGCTTCAGGTTGCTATTTCTTAGGAAGCAGTGTTGTACACCACAGAATTCATAGTTCAGCTTTAGTCTGTGCTTTAAAACTAATGAGTATTGAAGGTGATGTTTCAGATTCTATGTTACGTATATTGTAGTATAAGGAAACTTAAATCTGCCCTTTTTTGGTTCTTGCTAAGATTGATTTGTTTTTCTAATTGCACAAATATATCAAAACAGTGCAATCCTTTTGATTGTCAGGTAGAGTATTTTTAGTTTTTTTTTTATTTTTAAACCCAAGTACTTCTGGGTTCAGAAGTTAAAGACAACTTGAATAGGATTATAAGTGCTCTAATTCTGCAAGCAGTCAGGAATGAAAATGACTCATCTTTAGGGGACTTGCAAATAATTTATTAACAGCTGATGCCTATGGGATGGAGACTTTTAATTTGAGTGATTATGAAGTCACGGAATTCCTTATAGAGTCTGTGGCTACTAATGACTTGCATTTCCACAAATGCTAGATCTTAAAGCCAGACATCATTATCTGTCTAGGATCATGTTCTGGTGTTTCATGAATATTAGATGAAAACATTCTTGTGTTGTTTTTTTTTTTTTTAATTTTTGATTTTTTGAGGTAGGGTGTTGCTGTAGCCCAGGCTGATCTGGAATTAGTTTTGGGCTGGCCTCAAACTCATAGTGACCTTCCTACTTCAGCCTCCCAAAGTGCTGGGATTAAAGGCGTGCAAATGAATTCCAGGTGCATGTGGCACTTTGTGTATCTGGCTTTCTGTGGGTACTGGACAATCAAACTCTGGTGCCTTAACCACTAGGCCATCTCCCTAGCCCTAGTTTTGTTTTGTAAGTAATTCATTTTAAAGTTGCTTTGCTATGGTTGCTTTAGTTTTCTTTCTTTTTCTTTTTGGTTTTATGAAGCAGGGCCTCACTTTCTCTCAGGCTGACCTAGAGTTCATGGCAATCTTCCTATTGGCCTCCTGAGTGCTGGGATTAAAGGCATGTACCACCACACCCACCTTTAAGTTAATTTTCTTTACATAAGAAATTTCTTCACTTAGTAAAATTATTTTTTGAAAAATTATAAAAGATTACAAAGGTATCAACAGATTCAAATATTATAAATAGAAATTTTAGCTTCAGGAAATGTTGGCTTTTTTGAGCTCTGTTTCCTGTAACTATTTTGTAAACCAGTGGACTAATTTGCATTTCTCATTTGGAACAGATGATGTGATGCCAGCTACTTACTGTGAAATTGACTTAGATAAAGAAAAGAGAGATGCATTTGTGTATGCTATCAAAAACCACTACTGGTACCAGATGTACATAGATGACCTACCAATATGGGGTAAGTATTAGGTGTTATATTTGAGGCTTGGTAATATTTGCATAATAAGATTTATATAATGAGTACATATATAAGGTGATTGTATAGTAAGTAGCTCATGATATAGATTTGTGCTCCCTGTTACTTGAGGCATTTTTGGTATTGCCAAATCTTAAAACTCACTCAAAATAGAACTTTTATATTATACAGGGAATTAAAAGGTGCTTGGGGGCTGGGAAAATGGCTCAGGTCTTGCTTGCAATGCCTGCCAACCCAGGTTTGATTCTCTAGTACCCTTGTAAAACCAGATGCACAATGTGGCACATATATATCTGGAGTTTGTTTGTAGTGGCTAGAGAACCTAGTGCACTCATAAACATATTCACTCTCACTCACTCTCTTTAAAGAAAAGATGCTTGGAGCAGTCTGAAATACTCTTTTTTCTACTTTCCCCTCATCTGATTTAAAATGTTTCTTTTTGATGCAGTTACAGGGCTGAGTAGAAATTTTGAAGTTTAAAATCTTTTTATGTGGCAGTGTGGTGATGTTTTGGGGGTATGATAGTTTCTTAAATGACAAGTGTTATTAGTTGCTACTATTTTTCTAAACTTTCAGTATCGAAGAAAGCTTGAGCTTTAGCTCTTGCATGTCCATACTATTGGCAAAAGAACTATGGCACGATTAATACAAACTTACACAGACTCCAAACCTCATTTGCACTGTGATTAGATTATTTGGAATGCAAAACACAGGCAACATGCATAGTCTAGATCTCAATTTTTTTTTTTTATATTTTCTTGGTCATTTTTTATTTATTTATTTGAGAGCGACAGACAGAGAGAAAGACAGAGGAAGAGGGAGAGAATGGGCGCGCCAGGGCTTCCAGCCCCTGCAAACGAACTCCAGACACGTGCGCCCCCTTGTGCATCTGGCTAACGTGGGACCTGGGGAACCGAGCCTCGAACCGGGGTCCTTAGGCTTCACAGGCAAGCGCTTAACCGCTAAGCCATCTCTCCAGCCCTAGATCTCAATTTTTTAAAATATTTTATTTCTTATTTATTAGAAAGAGAGAATGCATGCACCACCATGTGCATCTGGATTCCATGGGTTTTGGGAAGTCGAACCTAGGTCCTTACAGGCAAGGTTTTACAGGCAAGTCCCTTAATCGCTAAGCCATCTTTCCAGCCCCAGATCTCCTGTTTTTATCCCATGCAGATTATAGATCCCACATGTTTGATCCCGTCTTTTTTCTTTTTCTCTGGACATATAGCTTATATATAGTTATATATTTTTTTAGTTCTTAGTTGTTAGCCGATTATTATGCTTAGAAGTAGCAGTTGAATGAGTGAACATATCAGAGTTTATTGTACTAACATGAGGTGTATGAGAAAGTTAATCTCAAGAGACAATCATATGCCTCATTGTCATGATGTTGTGTGTTAATTTGTGTGCGTGTGTGTGTGTGTGTGTGTGTGTGTGTGTATAAAATAAGCATTTCATATAAAGGACTAATTAGTGCTGTGGAACACATGCGTTTCTGTGATCAACTTTGAGGGCAGCAGAATGCTGTGCTAAATATTCACTGAAGATTTCTGATTACGTAATTCAGGAGAACCCATTAGCCAGGCTTTTCTTCTTTGATTTTATTTATTTCTTTTCTTTATCAGAGAGAAGGTTCCCTTTATATTCTTTTTTCCCCTCACTTTTCCAAGGTAGGATCTTGCTGTAGCGGGCTGGCCTCAAACTCATGGTGGTCCTCCTACCTCTGCCTGCCAAGTACCTGGCCCTTTATATCCTTTTTTAAAAGGCTTTATTTATTTATTTATTTGAGAGAGAGAGAGAATGGGTGTGCCAGGGCCTCTAGCCACTGCAAATGAATTCCAGATGTATGCGCCACCATGTGCATCTGGCTTATGTGGGACCTGGAGAAATGAACTGGTGGGATTCTTAGGCTTTGCAGGCATGTGCCTTAACTGCTAAGCTATCTCTCCAGCCCTATATCCTTGTTTTTTTTTTTTTTTTTTAATATATACATATATTTGCAGGGGGAGAGAGAGAGAGAGAGAGAGAGAGAGAGAGAGAGAATGGACACACCAGGGCCTCTGTTGCTGTTGTTTCCCTGGTTATTGCTATGGTTGTTTTTAGCAAAAGGGACAACTTTTCTTGTCTTAAAATAAATCTGTGGAATCTCAGCTTCTGCCATGTTGAGATATTTTTGTATATCCTATAATAACTAAACCATGAGGAATTCTTTGTTAGGGGAAAAAACGTTCCAACATGACTTTTCTTGGGGTAAAGTTTCCAGAGTCTTTTAAAAGGCACTTAGAGAAAAGCTTTCTATTTGATATATTTATTTGATACAATTGTATCTTTATCCTCATCTACTATTTTATTTTTATTTATTTATTTATTTTTTTGGTTTTTTTCGAGGTAAGGTATCACTCTAGTCCAGGCTGACCTGGAATTCACTATCTAGTCTCAGGGTAGCCTTGAACTCTTGGCGATCCTCCTACCTCTGCCTACCAAGTGCTGGGATTAAAGGTGTGCGCCACCACATCCAGCCTCATCTAGTTTTTAGAATACATAAGCAAAAGAATCTCAATGAAATTATTGGAAGGATTTCATTACCTAATCAAATTCTATACCTTCAACTGGTACCACTTTGTGAGAATCACTTTGGTTAATAAGCATATAGTCCCTTGTAAGTAATGATCATATATATTCTCTATATTGTTTATTTGTTTACGGAGGTAGGGTTTCACTCTAGCTCAGGCTGGCCTTGAACTCACAGTGATCCTCCTACCTTTGCCTCCTGAGTGCTGGAATTAAAAGCGTGCGCCACCACACTTGGCTTTCTCTAATATTTTAATAGTATACATGGACCATAGGGAAAGATCATAAGGCTCTTGGGAAGTGAATAGCCTTGTGTGGGGAACGTTGGACAAGTAGCTGGCCATTTGAGGACATATGAGATGGGTCCTCAGATAATGGTATTGCCTCATATTGTTCTGTGAGGTATTAGATCTTCTTTTCTAATATGCCAAATCATCAAAACGATCATTTTAAACTCTTATTTAAGACAATTTATCTTCAACAATTGTTTTAACTTGATAACTTCCCAGGGACAAGTTTGGTACTTGAGGTATAACAAGTAAGCATTTTAGCTTTTGGTACATTTAAATTTTGGTACACATACACACACACGCAGTAACTAGATGTTTCTTGTTTTAGAAAGAATATTTTATTCATTTATTTATTTGTGAGAGAGAGAGGCACACAGGTGGAGAGAGAGAATGGATTCATCAGGACCTCTAGCCACTGCAGATGAACTCCAGACACATGTGTCACCTTGTGCATCTGGCTTATGTGGGTCCTGGGGAATCAAACCTGGGTCATTTGGCTTTGTAGGCAAGTACCTTAACTGTTAAGGCATCTCTCTGCCCCACAAAACATGTCTTTCTAAGAATGAGTAAATCTTATTAGAATAAATATTGGACTGGACCTTTGAAAACTTTGATTACTAATGGCTGAGTAATCTTGATAGAAGCACTTCCCTGAAAAGTTGAAAAGTTAGGAGTTTGTACATGTGAGGTGTTAATTATTCTAGTGAAGGTGCTAGTGACAGAGCATGAACTCGGAGTGTCCCATTATCAATCAGTTACGTGAACTAGTCATTACTGTTTCAACTTGGTATGACCATGGAGTGTGTTTGCAAAACAGAGGTCCAGACTGCAATTGCATTTTTGCTGCATACTAATCATAAGGAATGATGACAGCCTTTTTTTTCTTTTGTGAGATAGGATTTCACTCTAGCCCAGGCTGATCTGAAATTCACTATGCAGTCTCAGGGTGGCCTTGAACTCCGAGAAATCCTCTTATCTCTGCCTCCCAAGTGCTGGGATTAAAGGCATGTGCCACCATGCCTGGCTGCTTTTTTTTTGATATAAAGAAGTTTAATAAGCTTTTAACTTTTGGGGTATTTTAATTGCTAAGTGATACTACCTTTCATAAAGTGTTTTTTCTTTTGTAGGTATTGTTGGTGAAGCAGATGAAAATGGAGAAGATTACTATCTTTGGACCTACAAAAAACTTGAAATAGGTTTTAATGGAAATCGAATAGTTGATGTTAATCTAACTAGTGAAGGGAAAGTGAAGCTAGTTCCGAATACTAAAATACAGATGTCATATTCAGTAAGTATGTAGGTTGGAATTTTTGTGATTATATTTTCAAACTTTAGAATAAAAAATGTAGCTTGAAATTGGACACAACAGAATAGTATTTCCTCACTGTTTCTAAGTAAGTCTCCTTAAAATAGGGGAAGTTGTATGTAGGTCTGTGATATGAGATGCCTATTAAGCATTTACTTGAGTAATATTGTCCTAGCAGTTACCATTATCACCCAACAGTAGACAGATAGCTCAGCATGTATTTTTATGGTAACATATTGAGACTGTGGCAGTTCATATTGTATCTCTTCTTGTCTTACTAGTGTAGATAGTGATGGTGCTGTATAAAAAGTTGTTGAGTAGATAGTTTGCAGAGTAAGAGGTTGTCAGAACTCCTTAGCAATTGTTAATTCTATTTTGTTAAGAATGATGGGAGCCAGGTGTAGTGGCACATGCCTTTATCCCAGTACTTGGGAGGCAGAGGTAGGAAGATTGCTGGGAGTTCAAGGTCAGCCTGAGCTAAAGTGAGACCCTACCTCAAAATAATAATAATAATAATAATAATAATGATGATGATGATGATGATGATGATGGGAAGAAGAGAGGAAGCCAGTATAGGAAGCCTTTCTCTTTGTCATGTATTTTCTGACCACTGGAGTGAGTCCATTGATTGCATAGCCAACTTTGAATGTTTTTAAGGTCTGTTCATACATCTGTAATTAATGTAATATTTGCATAATTAAACTTATAAGAAATTCAATATTTGCAATAAAAGTAATACAATCACCAGGCATGGTGACACATATCTTTTATCCCAACACTCAGGAGGCAGAAGTAGGAGGATTGCTTCTATGAGTTCAAGGCCAGCCTGGGACTACAGACTGAGTTCCAAATGAGCCTGAGCTAGAGTGAGAGACCCTGCCTTGAAGGAAAAAACAAAAACCAAAAAGTAATGCAGTGTGAAAGATGTTCACATTCTTACTCTAATTGTTTGAAGTGTTCCTGACTTGAGCTCATCTTAATACATTCTACATATTTATCTGATTAGAGTGTGTCAGTCAACAGTAGCAAATAGTCCTTGAAAACTGACATGATCCTTCTAAGGAAAGCTGTTTAATACATAGAGGATGAAGGAGCCACGTTTTGTTATACCTGTTTAAACCTTTCTACCATTTCTCATTAATTTTAATTCTAAGTGTGTCAGTGTTTTTGAACTTTGCTTAGATTTATCATATTTGTTTATAGGCTTTGGTTTTCAAATGAGAATTTTTTTTCAGGTGAAATGGAAAAAATCAGATGTAAAATTTGAAGATCGGTTTGACAAATATCTTGATCCATCCTTTTTTCAACATAGGGTAGGTGGTTTGTGCATTTTTAAACATTGCATATGCTTGCAAATCAGTTTCACATTGAGTGTCTGCAATATGTAGGCCATGCTAAGGGCTCTAGATTTCAAGATTTAGTTAGTGGTAAATTCAGATGTGAATTTGGAGTCATAAGTGTGATAGGGAGTCTTAGAGGAACCCTCAGAAGTTTGCTTTCTCATGCTGAGGTTTAAATCCGTCCAAAATACACAGGGAAAATATTCTATATAGGAAGCCAAAATTGTACTTTGTTGTTAATATTGGAGAATGTGGCTTCTACTTATGATCAGATGGGCTTCTTACTACTGAAACTCAGAAATTGACTAAACCAGTGCATGTGGAATCATTGCAGATGTCTATTCATGGGCATCTACTTCTGTAAACTAGTGTGACGCGACAGCAGAAAGCATCTCTCTGGAGAAGGAGAGGGCGGAGCAAAGCTAGGAGATTTTGCTAAGGAAGTCTTCCCACATAGATCACCAAGAATGGGACTAGGGATGGAGAAATGGCTTAGTGTTGAAGGCCTTTTTTCTTTTTCTTTCTTTCTTTTTTTTTTTGCAAAGCCTGACTACCTGGTTTCAATTTCCCAATACCCACTTAAAGCCAGATGCACAAGCTGATGCATGTGTCTGGAGCTTTTTTGCAGTAGTAGGAGGCCCTGATGCCCCTATTCTTGCTCTCTCTTTTTTTCCCTCCCTCTCTCAAATAAATAACTGTTAAAGAAAAAAAGAATGAGAATAAATGCTTCCCATATTTCTCTTCCTCACAACAATGAGTAGCATTAGTGCCTGTTTTTTTTTTTTAAATTTATTTATTTGTAAAGAGAGGCGGGGGGTTGCCTCTAGCTGCTGCAAATGAACTCTGTATACATGTACCACTTTGTGCATCTGTCTTTTCATGGGTACTGGGGAATTAAAGTCACGCTATCAGTCTTTGCAAGCAAGTGCCTTTAACCACTGAATCATCTCTTTCCAGCCTGGTGTTTTTTCTTTCTTCCTTTCTTTTATTTATTTGCAAGCAGAGAGAAATAGAGAAAATGTGAGAGAGAAAGAGAATGGGCACATCAGAGCCTCCTGCCACTGCAAATCAACTCCAGATGCATGCATCACTTTGTGTATCTGGCTTTACGTGAGTACTGGGAAATGGAACCCAGGCTGTCAGGCTTTGCAAGTAAGCACCCTTGCTGCTAAGCCTTCTCTCCAGCCCCAATTTTGGTTCTTTATAACAAAAAAAGGCTTTATTTTGGTGATTCCTTTCTTAAATGATGGCAATTAAAAGACCACGAGGCATAAGAGGAGAAACCCATTCTTTTTTCTTCTGAATTGACTCTTTCTCTCTCTGTCTCTCTTTTTTTTTTTTTTTTTGGTTCATTTTTATTTACTTATTTGAGAGTGACAGACAGGAGATAGAAAGAGAGAGAGGGAGAGGGGGAGAGAGAGAGAGAAAGAATGGGTGCGCCAGGGCTTCCAGCCACTGCAAATGAACTCCAGATGTGTGCGCCCCCTTGTGCATCTGGCCAATGTGGGTCCTGGGGAATTGAGCCTTGAACCGGGGTCCTTAGGCTTCTCAGGCAAGCACTTAACTGCTAAGCCATCTCTCCAGCCCTCTTTTTTTTTTTTTTTTTTTTAATGTAGGGTCTCACGCTAGCTTAGGCTGACCTGGAATTCACTATGTAGTCATAGGCTGGCCTTGAACTCACAGCAGTCCTCCTATTTCTGCCTCCCAAGTGCTGAGATTAAAGGTGTGTGCCTCCATGCTGGGCATAGAATTTCTTTTACTTTTTATATTTTTTATTTATTTGCAAGAGTAAAGAGAGAATGAGCATGCCAGGGTTTCTAGCCATTGCAAATGAACTCCAGATGCATGCACCTCTTTTGTGCATCTGGCTTTATGTGGGTACTGGGGAATTGAACCCTGGTCCTTGGCCTGTGCAGGCAAGCACTTAAATGCTGAGCCAACCCTCCAGCACAATTTTTACTTCTTATTTTTTGTGTGTGTATGTGAGAGAGAAAACGGACGTGCCCCGACCTTTCAGCTGCTGTGAATGAACTCCAGATGTGTGTGCCCTTTTGTGTGCATGTGTGACATTGCATGCTTGTGTCACTGTGCATTTGGCTACTTGGGACCTGGAGATTCAAATGTGTTCTTGTTTTTAAATTTTTTTGTTGTTGTTTTTTATTTTTACTTATTTATTTGAGAGAGACAGAGAGAAGGAGGCAGAGAGAGAGAATGGGCGCGCCAGGGCTTCCAGCCACTGCAAATGAATTCCAGACACATGCGCCCCTTGTGCATCTGGCTAACATGGGTCCTGGGGAATTGAGCCTCAAACAGGGGTCCTCAGGCTTCACAGGCAAGTGCTTAACCACTGAGCCATCTCTCCAGCCCCCCCTTTTTAAATTTTTGTTTATTTGTATTTATTTGAGAGTTGCAGACAGAGAAAGAGGGAGGCAGAGAGAGAGAGAGAGAGAGAGAGAGAGAGGGAGAGAATGGGCACACCAGGGCCTCCTGCCATTGCAAACAAATTCCAGTTGCATGCACCACCTTATACATCTGGCTTACATGGGTCCTGGGGAATTGAGCCTCAAACCAGGGTCCTTAGGCTTCACAGACAAGCACTTAACAGCTAAACCATCTCTTCAACCCCCAAACATGTTTTCTTAAGCTTTGCAGGCAAGTGCCTTAGCCGCTAAGCCATTTCTCCAGCCTGATTTTTTTTTCTTTTAATTAAGCTTTTTCTTAGATAGTCTCTTTGAGTAGCACACTGTTCCTGGAGTAGCATTTTCCTCTCCCACTTTATCTGTGCATTCTCTTTAATACAATGCTCAGGTAGACTTGAGTATGGCCTTCCACTTACACATATGGCCACAATACTTGCAGGCTTAGGTAACATTTGAGAATATGAAAACTATCAGCAGATAGTCCCTACTGAACACTTAGGTCTTTCTTGTCTCTAGTGTCATGGGTGTTGAATGAAGGAGTGAAGGCTCTCTTGGTCAGTTAGTACAGTGTTAGTCTACTATGTTTATTCTTTGAACACACATTATCAAGTTTCTGTTGTATTCCTAGCTCTGTCCTAAGAAAATTGAACATGTTAGAAAATGAAAGGCAATGCTCCACATGATCTGGAGTGCACATTCCAGTAAGGAGTGAGTAAAATGTACACTGTGTTCATGGTGCACTGAGGAAGAGAACAGAGGGAGTTGCCATTTTACATATGGTAGTTAGGGTAAGCCTCTGAGGGACTTGAGCAGATCCTAGGAGTTGAGGGAAATAAAGGATGAAGGGAAAAGTATTTGAGGCAACAACACTATTGAAAAGCCTACTAAAAGCTAGGTGTGGTGGCATACTTCTATAATCCCAGCACTCAGGAGACTGAGGCAGGAGGATTGCAACTTCAAGGCCAGCCCATGTTATGTAGTAAAACTCTATCTCAAAAAACCCAAAGCCTGTTAAAATGAGGTCATGCTTGTGATGATATAAGGAGCAAGGAGATGAAGGGAGAGGTTATTAGCAGGAGCTATATTATCCACTGACAATCTAAGAAGTGAATCTTCCTTTTGAGTATAAAAGAAAAGGACAGCATTGTGTTTTTGGCAAGAGAAATGTAGCCCCAGTAACCTTCTCATTGCTGGGACCGAACACAGAACCAGAAGTAGCTGATGGGAGGAAAGGGGCAGACAGCCAGCTCACATTTTCAGATATCATCAGCAGTGAGAGAGCAACAAGAGTGAGCTAGCTCTGAGCTGTCCAGTGAGCTGTACTAATAATGCTCAAGGTCTGCCCTCTTGCCGCACCTCCTCCAGCAGGCTCCACCTTCCAAAGGCTCCACCAGTTGGGGACTAAGTAGGAGGCTTAATCACAGATACCCTCAGCTTAATCACAGACACTTGAGGGTGCAGGGGACACTTTACATTTAAACCATCACAAGACCTGGAGAATCTAGCTGTAGACCTTGAGGACAAAAAATAAGAATGTGTTTTAGAGCCGGGCATGGTGTTGCACGCCTTTAATCCCAGCACTCGGGAGGCAGAGGTAGGAGGATTGCTGTGAGTTCAAGGCCACCCTGAGACTACATAGTGAATTCTAGGTCAGCCTGGACTAGAGCGAAACCCTACCTCAAAAAATCAAAAATAAATAAAATAAATAAAAAGAAGAATGTTCCTAACAACTTTGTTTATGAGAGTCAAGACTGGAAATTTCTCATGTGTTGTCAGTCCTCCTACTAGGTCTTACTTCTTGATGTTCCCACACTTCCAAATAGCACCAAACTTAGGACCAAGTTTCCATATGAGCCTTTGTGGTACTTAGATCTAAAGTATAGTGAATGCTGAAAAGCAGCTACTGAATTCATTTGGAATTCTTGGTGAACTTGACAGTGGTTTTGACATGGCAGTGGGGGCAAAATCTGAATGGTGCTATCATGAGAACAAGGAAAGAGGAATTGGAAACTGCACATGTAGTCTTGTGAGGAGGTAACACTGTTTAAGAGAGCAAAGAAGTGATGCAGTAGCCCTTCGAGCTAAGTCACGTGCATTTCTGTTTTGTTTTAAGGCACAGTTAGTGGAGAGTACAAAACTGACAGTACAGGAGAAAGAGGGGACTTAGTGTAGAGTTGCTGGAGTTTCAGTGTGTGGGAGGGGATGGCTCTACTATCCAAATGTAGCTAACTCAAATGTCTCTAACTCAATGTCAGAAAGGCATCTGCTCTAGAGCTTGGGCTCTGCCCCTCACTACTGCAAGCTTTGCCAAAGGGCTCAGTTCTTCAGCCTCTGCTTCTTTAGAAGTAGGACAAGGGTCCTGGTGCTTGATAGTGTCAAAAAGGGCAGGTCATTTTCACTGTGATGCAGTTCAGGAAGTATCTAGCTCATTGCTGCCGGTCCTCAACACAAAGCAGCCCTGTTGCTGCTGCTGCTGCTTGCTCCTTGTTCATGCCTGTTGTGCTGTTGGGTTCCTGACCCTGAGGGTGCAGTGTGGGATCAGTACGCTAGGGGGTGCTGGAGCGCAGCATTTGATAGGGTCACTATTGATGACTTGGTCCCTTTATTTTTAAGAAATGTTTTCCTTGATATAAACATTTCATGGTCGTACCATATTTTATAATTTTAGAATAAAACCATATGTATATTGCGTGTTTAAGATTATTAGCAGTGAATTGTAATAGATAATGGTTAAAATTTTGATTGCATATCTTAGGTTAGGAAAGATTAGCAGAGAACCTTGTTAGAAAGTCTGATTTCTGGTTTTCTTTGTTTGTTTTTTGAGGCAGGGTCCTTCTCTATCCCTGACCGACCTGGAACTAACTGCAGCCCAGGCTGGTCATGGACTCAGTGAGCCTTCTACCTCGGCCTCCTGAATGCTGGGACTAAAGTCATGTACCACTACTCCCAGCTTGATGTTTTAAATTAAATTTTTTTTTGTTTATTTATTTGAGAGTGACAGAGAAATAGGCAGCTAGAGAGGGGGGGGGAGGGAGGAAGGGAGAGAGAATGGGCACGCCTCTAGCTACTGCAAACGAACTCCAGATGCTTGTGCCCCCTTGTGCATCTGGCTAACGTGGGTCCTGGGGAATTGAGCCTCAAACCAGGGTCCTTAGGCTTCACAGGCAAGCACTTAACCGCTAAGCCATCTCTCCAGCCCAACATTTGTCTTTTTTAATGATGAAAACATTCAGAATTCATTCTTCTAGCTTTTTGAAATGCCTAGAGTATCATCATGTGTAGTTATCCTACTTGCAGTTACACACCAGACGTTTTATTTTTATCTGCCTGCAACTTAGTACCCATGGGTGACTTTCTCTAACCTTCTGTCCTCCCTACTGCTCTCATCCTCTTCTGCTGTCAGCTGCTGTGAGGTCACCCTGCTTCTGTTCCACACTAGGGGAGCTTGTGTGGTACTTGTCTTTCTCTGCCTGGCTTATTTCATTAAACACTATGATCTCCAGTCTCTAGTTCCATCCATATTGGAAATTTTAATATTTTAGGCATATCCTTTTTATTTACTAAATGTTCTTCTCCCTAAAATTTGATCACTTGATTAAACAATTTGAGTCATATATTTTTTTTTTTCCTTTTCTTGATCTTTTTTGGGTTATTCATTTCCAAAGTGAAAACAAAAATCACATCTTTGGATGCATCTGTTATTATACATTGCTTTTTGTAAAATTTCTATGATACGCTTGCAATAAATGCCTTTTTGGGGAAAGCATTTTAAAATATCACACATTCATTGCTTTATTTATAATTATCATATGTGCCCAATAAATAAATTGACAGGAAGGAATGATCTTGTTTTAGGAGGAGATAGTTGGCTAGCTCCTCCTTTTCAGGAAGAGCCATAGAGTGTCTTTTCACGAAGCCTCAGGGTGGGCAGTAGAGTCAGGACCACCTTTCACTTTAATACTTAGCCCAGGTCAAAACCTCCGCTCATTGGACAAGGACTGTCTTATGTAGACTGATACCCTTATGTGAATCTTTATGGGTTCATGTAGTTCATTAAAAGGCTCTTAATGCAGGAGAGAGTACTACTTTAGTTGGAATTAAAAGACTGGGAGAATTTACAAAGGAGGGTAGAAATAGGTCCCGTCTGAGGAATTGTGGGAAAAGTCCAAAGGTGAAAGTAAGTATGCTATACTTGGTCACTGAGCAGGGATAGGCCTGATTGGAGTATAAGAAATAATGGGGAAAAGTTTGGCTAAGACAGGGAAGGGAGGATAGAATACTGGGGAAAATAGTCTGCATATGAGAAATCTAGGGTGTATCGCTAAGTCAGACAATGGCATTGTAAGCAGATTGTCTGTTCCTTTTCACAGCATAGATTGAAAAGAAGAGAGAGATCAAGTTGAGGTATGAGATGATGTTGTTGGGAACACAGAGGAAGGGATAGATACAAGAGACCTTTTGAAGGAAAATAAAAGCTTGATAATTTTTACCTATGAAGGATTAAAGAAAAGGAAGGACCAAAGATGATTCTATATTTTCAAAGCCAACTGTTAGCACCATAAACAAAAAGGAGAGGATCAGAAGTGAGTGTTACATATTAGAGAAGATGATGGGCTTACTTTAGGACCGTCCAGGTATGAAATTCTAGAATGATAGTTAAATGGAAGTTGTAGTTAGCACAAGTCTAAAATAGGATAGAGTGTAAGGGCTATAGATTTGGTTCTGGTGGGAGTGAGGATGTTATCATCATTAGTGGATCTTGGTTAAAAGTTCTGAGAGCCTAAGAAGGTAAAGTCTCAAGACTTTTGGTAAAGTTGGCCAAGGCTAGGCAGGGCAGTATGATAACACTTTATTTTCTGTTATTATAGATTCATTGGTTTTCAATTTTCAACTCTTTCATGATGGTGATCTTCTTGGTGGGCTTAGTTTCAATGATCTTAATGAGAACTTTAAGAAAAGACTATGCCCGATACAGTAAAGAAGAAGAAATGGATGACATGGTGAGCAAACACTTTATACTATCTACATTCATTAAAAGTAATGTGTTTCAGTTACACTTCAAATATACATGCAGCTTCTTATCTGAAATTTGTAAGGATAGGTGAGTTTCCAGGATTCACGATTCTTGAGTTTAAGAAGGTATAAACCCAGGTAGTGTCTCATGCCTATACTTTCCAGTACTTAGGAGGCTGAAAAGGGAGCCATGTGAGTTTGAGGACAACTAGGTTATATCTTGACACCATCTGTTAAAATCATGCTGATGTCATCAGTAGAAAGGTACTTGTTTTATACACTGGTCCTAGGTTCAATCCTGGCATTGCAGAGTTAAATAACAAAACAACCCTCCTCCCCCAAAAAAACCACCAAAGGTATAATGTTCCCTGGGGAATTTAGAATTATGGTCTGCATTCAGATATATTCATTTTTTTAAGCAAAACATAAATGATTCACTCAAGTCAGATTAAATAAACCTCTTTTGAGCTCAAGCCAAGTTTTGCTACTAAATAAGGACACACTAAACTTAAAAACAAACTAGTTTCAGAGCTTCAGATTTCAGAATCACGCTTAGGAGGTTGTAGACCCATACTGATGTCTTTCTAATAATGTTAAGTGACATGTTAAATTCAGGAGGTAGCTTGAAAGGATTAATTTAGATTTAGTTTAGTGGTTCAGAAGAGAGATTTGTTTAATAAATTATAGAACAAAGTTATGTTCCGGGCTGGAGAGATGGCTTAGCGGTTAAGCGCTTGCCTGTGAAGCCTAAGGACCCCGGTTCGAGGCTCGGTCCCCCAGGTCCCACGTTAGCCAGATGCACAAGGGGGCGCACGCGTCTGGAGTTCGTTTGCAGAGGCTGGAAGCCCTGGCGCGCCCATTCTCTCTCTCTCCCTCTACCTGTCTTTCTCTCTGTGTCTGTCGCTCTCAAATAAATAAATTAAAAAAAAAAAAAGTTATGTTCCATGGACTTTTAATTACTATTTTTTTATTTGTTTGTTTGATTTTGTTTTGTTAAGGTAAGGTCTCACTCTAATCCAGGCTGACCTAGAATTCACTATGTAGTCTCAGGGTGGCCTTGTACTCATGGCGATCATCCTACCTCTGCCTCCCGAGTGCTGGGATTAAAGGTGTGTGGAACCACGCCTGGCTTAAATTACTATTCTTTATAAGTGTATTTTAGCATTAAAGTTGGGGAAACAGTTTAGGAATTTAAATTCTAGTATAGATAATACATTGTGAAGTATCAGAGGGCAGATAAAATATGTTACCTTCAGATCTGCTTTAGAAATTGCTTAAGGAGCATTGGCTTACTCAGGTTGAAAAGTAAAAGTTGAATTGCCTTTTTAAAATGCTACAGACTGCTAAAACAGCCATTTCCAATACATTCCCTTCAAATTTTCTTATATTTGAGGCTGTAGAGAACATGTTGAGGCTGTATTTTTAGGGAAAATACATGTATTGATACACTTCCCCTTCTGTCTTGCTTTCCACCTGGCCCCTAGTCATATAGAGCCATAGTCCCTATGTAAATGGCACTAGGAGGGTCTGTAGATAAAATTAAGAGATTATGCACTCTTCTCCTGTTTTGTCCTTTTCTCTTTGCTCCCATACCTTTCCTCTTTGTTTTTTTAATCCCTGAGCAAAAACTAGGAGTAACCTTCCTGAACAAGTTCTTAAAGCAGCATTATTTTAACCTTGAAATGCTTTCCCAGTATTTTGAACTATTTTTAAGATATAAATTCAGAGGGAGAGAATGTAAACACTAATTTCTTACTTATCTGCTGTGATTAAATTTGATCCTTAATAGTTCTTTTCATACATATTTGTATGTTTTATATATAGGATAGAGACCTGGGAGATGAATATGGATGGAAGCAGGTGCATGGAGATGTGTTTAGACCATCAAGTCACCCACTGATATTTTCCTCTCTCATTGGTTCTGGATGTCAGATATTTGCTGTCTCTCTCATTGTTATTATTGTTGCAATGATAGAAGATTTATATACAGAGTAAGTACTTGTGTTTTATTACTTTCATATTGTTTTAAAAGTTTTTTCCATTGGGACCTGTGACGTCCATCATCATGAAGTCTTTGCTTGTTTCAGCTATTACATTTAATCTTGACCTTGCACTGTAAGTATATTTGAGCAGTAAGTGCTTCTCTGTATATGCTTAAATTTGCTAGCAGTGCCAACCATTCTGGTTGGTGCAAAGCTTACTTTCAGTCCAGAGCTCTTTAACAAAGGGAACGGTATGTTTTTCTTTTGCAAGTTGAAGTTTCAACTAAGTCTTCATAATTCAGATTACTAAATGAATTTACAACAAAACTGAGAACTCTATATTTAACAAAGCAAAACAATAATAAAATATCACTGTAACTAGTAATAGTGATTAAAAAAATTCACAAGGCTAAAATAATAATTGGATGACTTCTTAAAAAAATAGTCCCAGGGCTGGAGAGATGGCTTAGTGATTAAGCACTTGCCTGTGAAGCCTAAGGACTCTGGTTCGAGGCTCGATTCCCCAGGACCCACATAAGCCAGATGCACAAGGTGGCACATGCATCTGGAGTTTGCTTGCATTGGCTGGAGGTCCTGGAGCGCCCACTCTCTCTCTTCCTGTCTTTATCTGCCTCTTTCTCTGTCTGTCTTTCTCAAATAAATACAAATAAACAACAAAAAAAAAAAAAAGAAAGAAAGAAAGAAAAAGAAAAGAAAGGAGCCCTAGGCTAATATCCTATGTTTGAATGATTTTGGGGACTTTTCTATTTATAAATAAAGGCATTTGCCAAAATTCTTGATTTGAGGTTTTTGGATTGTAAGAAAAAGTTGTATGTTCACAGAAAGCTCAAGTTCCTGGTAAGTGTTTCTGTCACCCCATTCTCAAGAGAGCCCCAACTTCTACAAACACACCCTGGGTGACTTACACTTTGGCATTTCGAATGTGACCACATGAAGTACTCAGTCTGAATGACCCTTTTCTCTACTAGTACTTCATACATATATTTCAGTTCATAATATATTCTTATATATGCCTAACACTTCATCGATAGGTAATAAATGGCTTTTTAGTTCAATGCTAAATAACCGTATACAGATTTCTGTTCCTGTGCTAGATAGTTCCTTGGGAAAAGGACTAGGTCTTAACTTTCCAATTGTCAGAGGACCTTCAGAATGGTACCTGGCCAATGCTTATTGAATCAAAGGGCATATGTATTAAACTAAAGAGATGCTTTTCCATGTTTTTTTGTTTTGTTTTGTTTTTGTTTTTCAAGGTAGGGTCTCACTCTGGCCCAGGCTGACCTGAATTAACTATGTAGTCTCAGGGTGGCCTCGAACTCATGGTGATCCTCCTACCTCTGCCTCCCGAGTGCTGGGATTAAAGGCGTGCACCACCACACCTGGCATCTTCATGGGATTTTTTTTTAGTTTCTTTAACCTTTGCCATTCATTTACCACATTAACTTTAGAATAATTGACCAAAACTTAAACTTCAGAGTTTTGGTGAGTAGGTCCTATTTGTGTGTGTGTGTGTGTGTGTGTGTGTGTGTGTGTGTGTGTGTGTGTGTGTGTTATGTGCACATGCCCTATGTGTATTGTCAGGGGTCCTCCTTTATCACTTTTATTTCTTCGAGATGGAGTCTACTGAACCTGAAATTGCTGAAGTTTGGCTAGAGTGGCTGACCAGCAGCCTCAGTAATCCACTGTCTCAGCACTGGAATTAAGGACATGTTGGGCTGGGCTTGGCTTTGTTCATGGGACCTGGTGAGCTAGTGAACTCAGGTCCTCATGCTTGTGCAGCGAGCACTTTTTCCCTCTCAGCCATTGCCCTAGCCCTGTATTTCCATATCAGCTGACTTCTGAATTTATGAAAAGCATTTTGTATCTGCCAAGAGTCTTGCTTTACCTTAACTACTTGCTTTTTTATTCAGCACTATTGAATTGACACCCTGTTAATTCAGCTTATGAGTCATTAGAGAGGAACCTTTCCTCAAATCCCTGTTTTGCAAGGTTAAGCCAAATTTTTGCTTTGATTTACTTTTCAAAATGCTGATCTTAAAATTTGGCAACTCATTTTATTTATTTATTTACTTTTATTATTGACAACTTCCATCATAATAAACAATGATCATTCTCTCCCCTCCCCTACTTTCCTCTTCACAACTCCGCACTCCTTCATATCCCCTCCCCCTCTCAATCAGTCTCTCTTGTATTTTGATGTCATCATCTTTTCCTCCTATTGTGATGGTCTTGTGTAGGTTGTGCAAGGCACTGTGGTCATGGATATCCAGGCCATTTTGTGTGCGGAAGATTGCATTGGAAGGAATCCTACCCTTCCTTTGGCTCTTACATTCTTTCTGCCACCTCTTCCACAATGGACCCTGATCCTTGGAAGGTGTGATAGAGATGTTTCAGTGCCTAGCACTCTTCTGTCACTTCTTCTCAGCACTATAATTCCTTTTGGCAACTCATTTTTTTAAATATAAAAGCTCTTCAACTTTAAAGACCTTATTTAGAAATAAGCACTCTTTAATAGCAGGCAGGTAATGCAGTGATTCTTAACTGTAACTGCTATAAATGATTAGTCTGTTATGGCTGTGTGAAGTGAATGGAGCTTAAAGTAGTAAGTATTATGCTAAGAGTGGCTGACATTGTGGTTCCATGTTGGTGCCTTGTGCACATTAGCTCCTTTAGTTTCACATCAGCTCTGTAAGAGGACTGTTATTATTTCCAGTCTGTAGGCAAGGAAAGTGAAGCTCATGCGTTAAATAATGTGACTGTTCTCACACACTTTTACTAACAGATGTTAATACGTGGCAGTTGAATTTGGGGAATCTTACTACAGATGTCTAAATTTACTGTTATAGAAACAGATACAGTGATAATAGCAAAAGAAAATGGTGAGAAAATGAAAAACTTGTATGTGAAATTAGGATGAATCACTCCAGAAACAACATGATTCTTATGAATATAGATTGGCTCGTGCCATATGTGAAAATTACTTTGCCTCTGTGATCACCTTGGCAGTCAGTGAGGAAAAATATTTTGAGCATGTGGATAGAGGAGTCGTACCAGCGTGGACACGTGTTGATGTGTGGTGTCAGCTGTTGAGGAAGCACGGCGTTTGAGAGGTGCGCACGGCCTGGTAGGGCTGTCACTGCCGGAGCTTTGGTGGAGAGTGGGAGGAGCACAAGTTGGCGCCAGAGCAACTCTACCTGTTTCCACCTCCAGTCCTGGGACGGAGGCTGCCTCTCTGGATTTTTCAGTGCACACGAAAATGGTATATTTGGGATGTGGGGTTAAAATGCTCACAGACTATTTATGAACAAAGAAGCAAAGAAAAGAAAAGATGTGAGTTTTAAAACTGGAAAGTGCCCGTACCTTCATTTAGTGCAAATGTCTATAGGGTTGACAAACTTAAAGACTGGTTCCTGATTGCCATTTGCGACTCTCCTGTACAAGAGCAGCCTTTTTTTTTTTTTTTTTTTTTGGTTTTTCGAGGTACTGTCTCACTCTAGCCCAGGATGACCTGGAATTTACTCTGTATTCTCAGGATGGACTTGAACTCACGGTGATCCTCCTACCTCTGCTTCCAAGTGCTGGGATTAAAGGTGTGCACCGCCTCTCACAGCTCAAGAGCAGCCTTTTTAAACACCTTTCTGGTGCTATTAGGAGCTTCCCTGTCTGGTATTAGACTGGTCTTACACTGAAAGTGGCCCTTCTTTTCTGTTTTCAACACAGCAAGTTCTTATCCAACTTTAGCAAACACATTTATGAAGAGAATGGGTCCTATTTGTTAATGTTCATGTGGAAGGAATATATTAAATTATCATTTGTAGTGTTTAATTGGGTTCTTGGAAAAACAGGTTTGGTTTTTGAATCTGATTAACTTTTGAGACTTCTGATTTTTTACATGTGAGACTGTCAGGCGCTGGTAGTACATTTGTACTCAGTGCAGGAGGTGGGGACGAGCACTGCAGTCGTCTCTGTTGTCCACATGCTTTACAGGTACTGTTTGGTTTTGCTTTAAGAAAGTGCAAGGGGTGAAATGGAAGAATGCCACGTATTGCAGGATTAGTGGGCTGAAGTATGTAGGGGATTAATGAATACATTTCTGTATTATAGCAAATAATACTGCCACTTGTCGTTTAAAAAATATATTTATTTGATGGAGAGAGAAAGAGGCAGACAGAGAGAGAAAGAGAATGGGCATGCCACAGCCTTTTGCCACTGCAGACAAGTTCCAGATGCATACCCCGTTTTGTATGTCTGGCTTTATATGAGGCCATCAGGCTGTGCAAACAAGTGCCTCTAACTGCTGAGCCATCTCACCACACTCATTTATCATTTAGTGTTTCCTTTTTCAACTAGGCATTGTAAAAATATTTTCCAGTTTTGCTCAACATGAATGTTCAATAGTGAATTCCAAAGCAAGACTCTACCTTTAAAGAACAAAAACAAAACAAAAAAGTCCAAACTGAATTCCCTACATATCATTATTTGAGGAAGAGAATAGGAATTGTTGATCATCTGACATATTATTCTCTTTTGGACCTATAGATATTATTATAAATCTTTTTTTTTTTTTTTCGAGGTAGGGTCTCACTCTAGCCCAGGCTGACCTGGAACTCAATATGTAGTCTCAGGGTGGCCTCAAACTCATGGTGATTCTCCCACCTCTGCCTCCTGAGTGCTGGGATTAAAGGCGTGAGCCACCATGCCCAACTTTACAAATCATTTTTAAGAGCGTTAAAGTAACTAGATAAGGAAAGTCTCTGTTACACTTTTTTAAAAAAATAGTAGCATTTGGGCTGGAGAGATGGCTTTTAGTGGCTAAGGTGCATGCCTGTGAAGGCTAAGGACCCAGGTTTGATTCTCCAGGTCCCATGTAAGCCAGATGCACAAGGTGGCGCTTGCACCTGGAGTTTTGTTTGCAGTGGGAAGAGGCCCTGTCACAGTCCTCCTCTCTCTTTCCCTCTATCTCTGTGTCTCTAATAAATAAACAAATAAAAAATAAAATCTTTTTTTAAAAATAGTAGCATTTACGCTGGGCGTGGTGGCACATACCTTTAATTCCAGCCCTTGGGAGGCAGAGGTAGGATGATCACTAAAAGTTCGAGGCCACCCTGAGACTACATAGTTAATTCCAGGTCAGCCTGGACCAGAGTGAGACCCTACCTTGAAAAACCAAAAATAAAAAAGGAGCATTTAATATAAATTATCTCACTTCCGTTTTATTTCTGATAGTTGGCAAGGAAAGCACTGAATCAAGTTATAAAAAGGAATAGTGTAGTCTTTCTGTTTTTTAAATAGATGAGTATCCTGCTCCATCTGATGGAACTGGTTTGCAGGGCTGCAAAACAGTTTTTTTAAATTTATTTATTTTTTGTTTTTTTGAGGTAGGGTCTCACACTAGTCCAGGCTGACCTGGAATTCACTCTGTCGTCTCAGGGTGGCCTTGAACTCACGGCAATCCTCCTACCTCTGCCTCCTGAGTGCTGGGATTAAAGGCGTGTGCCACCACACCCGGCCGCAAAACAGTTTTAATGTCAGCTTCTAATATTTGCGCCAAAGAAATGTAAAGTATTTGTTTAGGATATATTGTGGAATTCAGTTGCAGATTAGAAGAAAAGAAAGGACCAACCTGGTATCATTTAAGTGCAGTTTTAACTAGAAATTCTTCTGAGATCTTTTACAATCCAGGATGTAATATTTTGCTTTTTTTGTTAAATTTATCTTTGAAGTTATACTAATTATAAGTGGACAGACTACATGTTTTCTTGTGTTGTTCATTCTAATTTATTATATACATTTTTGTACCTTTTCAGGAGGGGATCAATGCTCAGTACAGCCATATTTGTATATGCTGCTACATCTCCAGTGAATGGCTATTTTGGAGGAAGTCTGTATGCTAGACAAGGAGGTAACATGTTGCCACACTTCTATTTTTAGTTATAGATGGCATTATTTTACAATGAATTCTTTGGAATATAGAATGGGCATCATAGCTATTGTGGAATCCTTTGCAATGCCATCTCCTTTGACCCTCACCAAACATGTTGTGTGTTCTCTAGTGCCCTCTACCATGGTGTGTTCAGATTGTCACACCATCTTGCATGCTTTCCATCAAACCTGTCCTGTGCCTTGTCTATGTTTATGCAACCTTATGTGTTAGTTCTTAAAACTAAATAATAGATCTGAGTGTGGTGGTGCACGCCTTTAGTCCCAGCGCTTGGGAAGCAGAGGTGGAGGATAGTTATGAGTTTGAGACCACCCTGAGACTACATAGTGAATTCCAAAGCAAGACTCTACCTTTAAAGAACAAAAACAAAACAAAAAAGTCCAAAACTGAATAATTGATAGATTGTATCCACTGTGAAGTTAGCCCAAGGAACACGTAGGCATTACATCTAAGTTACTGATGCTGTATTTCTTTGAGATGTCTAGATTTCTAGATGTGTCCCAAGAGCGTCCTCTGTGTAGAGTTTAGGTTTATGGGTGAATACAAAGGAAAATACTTATCACGGGACAGATATTTACCCTGTCACGGTCTCTGGGGCACTAGCCTTTCGCCTCTAGCCAGCCCCTGCTCCTCTAGCACTGTAACCTGAAGACGATGGGAGCAGTACGTGCAGGTAACTGGCTTTTCTATTCCTTGGTGCTTTTGGGTTTTTTTTAGATTTATTTTTATTTATTTATTAGAGACTGGAGGGGGGGGAAGGGAGAGAATGGACACCCCAGGACCTCTAGCCACTGTAAATGAACTCCAGATGCATGTGCCATGCTCATCTGGCTTACATGGGGCTAGGAGAATTGAACCTGGGTCCTTAGGCTTTGCAGGCATGGGCCTTAACCACTAAGCAATCTCTCCAGTCCCTCCTTGATGCTTCTTTTTAAGGCAATATTCAAGGATCTTTTTTTTTTTTCTTCCTTGTTAATAGTTTGGGGTAAGAAAGGTACCTGCAGTGATAAATATGCATATTTTAGTTTATGAATGAAAAGTTGTTGTAATACCATACATTAAACTCTCAAGAATAGAGACTTTCTATTGAGATTTTTATTTTTTATTTATTTATTAGAGATGGAGAGAGAAATAGAGTGAGAATGGGTGCGCCAGGGTTTCCAGCCTCTGTAAATGAATTCCAGAGCATGTGCCACCATGCATCTGGCTTACGTGGGACTTGGAGAATCGAACCTGGATCCTTAAGCTTCTCAGGCATGTGCTGTAACCACTAAGCAATCTCTCCAGACCCTAATGAGATTTTTTAATAGCCTGTTCAAGCACAGTCAGCATTAGGGGGCCTACTTTTTAATTAATTAATTAATATATTTTTTTGAGGCAAGCTCAACAGACTGCCTTTTTTTTAATGTGAGAGAGAGGAAGAGAGAGAATTGGCGTGCCAGGAACTCTAGCCACTGCAATTGATCTTCAGATGTGTGCACCCCCTTATGCATATGTACAACCTTGTGCACTGTGTCACTGTGTGTCTGGCTCATGTGGGACCTGAAGAGTCAGACATGAGTCCTTAGCTTTGCAGCAGTCACCTTAACAGTTAAGCCATCTTCAAGCCCAATTAATACTTTTTTAAAAAATAAATTTTATTTATTTATGTAAGCCGAGAGAGAGAAAGAGAAGAGAGAAAGGAGAGAGAGAATGGCATGCCAGGGCCTCCAGCCACTGCAAATGAACTCCAGATGCATGTGCCCCTTGTGTATCTGTCTTATGTCAGTCCTGGGGAATTGAACCTGGGTCCTTTGGCTTCACAGGCAAATGCCTTAACCACTATGCAATCTCTCCAGCCTATTAATACATATTTTTTTAACTTATTTTTTAAAGGTTTGGTCTCTGTGTAGCTTAGGCTAGCCTCAAACTGTGTCGGTCTATTCAGTTAGGTGTCCAGTCTATAACTTTGATCTCCAGGAGTGGGAAACGAGTCCTGTCATATAGGACTTCATCTAGGGAAGGAGGGATGCCTAAGGTAACTTCAACTTTTAGATTTGTCCTGGAAACTAATTAGTCCAAAAGTTTTAGTTTATGACTTTCAAAAAAGTCCCCAGCAGAAACAAATTTCTTAAAATAGGAAATGTATTTATAAGGTACATAAATTTGCTGTGTCTGATTGCAAGTTAAAACAACCAGTCATACCTCTTCCCTTTGTAATATAAAGATCATGTTCTAATTGAAAGTGCTTTAAGGAGGACTGATTGTGTCTTGATAATTTTGTTTGCACAATCCCTAGAAAGCAGCTTAATTTAAAGGTCATTCTCGAGAATCAAGAATTTGTCAATTATTTCATGTTGAACTACACAGGCTAAGGTCTTCGCACTGCCCTCAGCATACTGAATGCCTTAGACCCAATTTAAGCCTAAGATAGTCTGGACTGTGGGTGTGCGCAACAGTAGGAGGCATAGCACATATGTCTGGATTCTGGTTTGTGTGCACACATACCTGAGTCTAAACATCTGACTTATATGTATATATACCTGAGCCCAAGAGGAGGAAGTGAAAGTGCCAGGAAGGAGCTAGAATGAAAAGAAGAAATACTTTAGTCATTTGTTACTCTTTTTGCAATTAATGATTTCAAATGCTGACTTTTGGAAAAGAAAGGTTCTTAAACCTAATATGAAAAAGAAATGAAATAGAAGAGAGATGGGGTTGTTTTGTGAGTCAGCTATTTACAAAGAACATTATTGAAAGAAAGACAATCGCTCGCTCTTTTTTTTTTTTTTCTACGATACCTGCTGTCTGGGGCCTCCATTGCTTATGAGTATGGGCATAGTTTCAGTGGCAGTGCACTTGCTTGTGTATTGTTAGATTAGAAAGACAGGTTCCATTGCTTTCTAGCTGGATACTGAACATAATCTGCATTTTCTTATATAGTTGAATGTTGTTTCCCTTGATTATTTATATTTTATTTAGTTATTTGCAAGCACAGAGGAAGGGAGGGATTAGACATGACGGAGCCTCTTGCCGCTGCAAATGAACTTCAGATGCATGCACCATTTTGTGCATCTGGCTTTGCATGGTAACAGGGGAATTGAACTTGGGCTGCCAGGCTTTGCAAGCAAGTGTCTTTAACTGCTGAGCCATCTCCCCAGCCCTGATTATTTAAATGATAGATGGTTTTGTGAATTTTGGCAATATATAGAAGTACAAAAATAATAAAACTTACAAATCTTACATGTCTAACTTCTGAGAGAAAGGTCAATATTCTTTTGTTGCTTTTTTACTATTCAGACATAGAAGGGCATTTACGTGTATATACATAATCATAATTATAGTGCCAAAAGTAATTTAGAGCTAATCTAACCCAGGGTTTCAAAACTATTTTTTTAAAAACATTGTAACCTCTTTTTTTCAAATAAAAGCTTTGTTTTATTTATGAGAGACACAGAGACAGAGAGATGCATGCACCCTTTTGTGCATCTGGCTTTACATGGAACCAGGACCAGCAGGCTTTTCAAGCAAGTGCCTTTAACCACTGGTCCATCTCCCAGCCCTCAAATTATAGCTTTCATGAGACTCCAGTGTGTAAAACTGTTGAGAATAGAATTGCTCTGGTGGAAGCAGGACGATGGGGCCTGGGGTTTTTCTTCACTATAACTTGATAGATGTGCCAAAAAGCTCCAGAACTCCACACATGAGCTTGAAAATCCCTATGTAGTCCATCTTGTATTCCAGAGAGATGAAATGATGTGTTTTAGTACACTATATTGTATAAGCATGGTTTCAGATGGTTCAGCCCATGTTCATGATTATCTGATTGCATTGCTTTTAGACAGATAGAAGAAACATACCAGCAGAACATGGTAAAGGGGCTGTTCACTTCATAGGAGCCAAGAAACAGAGAAGGTCTGAGGACAAGGTACCCCTTTCACAGACATGTTGTCAGTGACCTCCAACTAAGTCTGCCTCCCAGGAACCCAGTCTGTTATGAACTTATCAGTGCATTAGTCCATTGATAAAATGAGTACTTTAATGGTCCAGTCACCTCTCAGTAACACTACCTCCTGGGGAACCAAGCCTTCAACACTCCCCCAGTTTGGAGGATGCTTTATATCCAAACCATGACAAATGGCTTACCAAAGTTCAGAGACTTTCAGTGGCAGGATCAGGACAACACATCTGAATATTTCACTGCAGTTCATTGCTCTTTCCCGTTACAGCCACTTCAAAGGTGTGTTTGTATTACAAATACTTGAAGAGCTGGATGGTTCTTTATTAGCTGTTAGTGTGGAACAGTTATTAGTGTATCAAATATAATGATCCTTATATTAAAATTGTATTTTTTGTGTTTGAGGAACACATGCATGCATGAGTGTACATGTGTGCACATGCCATCTACCTTCTGTGAAACTGGTTCTCTCACTGGTCTAGAACTTTCCAAGTAGGCTAGGCTGTCAGCAAACCCCAGGGATCTGCCTGCGTCTGCCTTCCAGATGCTAGGGTTGCAAGCATATATGGCTTTTTTTTTTTTAAAAAAACACATGGATTCTGGTGATGGAATTCAGTCAGTGCAAAGCAACGCAAGCACTTTACTGACTGACCTCTTTTAGTCAGTTCCACACTGCTGGGATGCACCTCCAAACCACATACAGTTTATGGGAGGAATAGGATTTATTTCAGGCTTATAGATCCAGGGGAAGTACCATGATGGCAGAAGAAGCTGGGTCTCTTTCACAGATTCACACAGAGAGAAAAACTACCATTAGCAAGCACCAAACCTCAGGGACCCAGGCAGAGCTCACTCTGCATAGTAGGTGGAATTTAGGTCCACCCCAGTGACACCACCTCCCCATAGCAGATGTCTGCCTGCTAGGGGAAGAAGCTGCAAACTTAATCTTAGTAAAGCCTGAGTTTATTGGGGGCGGGGGCTATCTTCCCTAGTCCAAAATGTTTGAGTTAAACAGTTACTGAGTAATTGCTGTTAAGCATTAATGCATGCTTGTCTATCTAGCATAGGTTTTTATAGTTTCCCTTTTCTTTCAGGAAGGAGATGGATAAAGCAAATGTTTATTGGGGCATTCCTTATCCCAGCCATGGTGTGTGGCACTGCCTTCTTCATCAACTTTATAGCCATTTATTACCATGCCTCTAGAGCCATTCCTTTTGGAACCATGGTAAGTTGCTTACATTTTATTTGGAAGCCTGCTGCCCCTCCAGTGTGCCTCTTACTAGAGGTTCTGATACTTTAGCCAGTCCCTATGTAATCTTGGAAAGTGAGAGACTCCAAAAATTTTTATTTAAATTTAAGCCAATAGCTGCCTACTTTCTTCTTTTCTTGATTCTGTAAGATGAAAAACTGACTTTATGACAAAAGAGAGCACTATAGCTTTTTAATCAGTGGTGAGAGAAACAGGCCAATATATTTTAGAGAAAAAATAATGACATAATGACATACCAAGAAACATGTGTTGTAAGGTGATCAGTAAGTGATGGCAAGAAGTATAAAGCTGCTTCTTCTTTTTTTTTTTTTTTTGGTTTTTCGAGGTAGGGTCTCACTCTGGTCCAGGCTGACCTGGAATTAACTCTGTAGTCTCAGGGTGGCCTTGAACTCACGGCGATCCTCCTACCTCTGCCTCCCAAGTGCTGGGATTAAAGGCGTGCGCCACCACGTCTGGCTCCATTTCATTTTTTGTTAACATGCTATTTTTGAAACCACATTGAGCACTTGCATTATTATTACTAGTATATTGCTATAGATGTTAAAATTATTTTGCATATTTTAGCTATAATTATGGGCTTTGAACTCTTTTGCATTATTTATACTAGATCTTAGTGTTACTTTACAGTTACTAACCCATAATCCCAATTCTTGCTTTTTTGCTACAAGTAGAATTTTAGACGCAGCTTTGTCTTTAGTGATTATTTAACTTAAAGATTCAGGGTCTACATATACTTAGATCTGTGTTTGCCTATGTTTGTAGATAATAAAATAATTCCCCTTAGTGAGAACCTGGCCTAAATATACTTGTTTTGCATATGTGGTGAGAAGCTAACAGTAAACATGGAATCTTTCAGTGTATCATACTGAATGATGATTTCCACAAAGCACCTTCAGTGGCTTTGGTTAAGGATCAATCTAGCTTTCCAGCAACACAGACTCTTTTGAAGTCTGGCTAACTTTCATGACACTCATGCTTTATGCCTTGAAACTTGTTTGCTGACAACCTAGATGGTCACCTAGATCATTTTACTTTTTAGACATGATAGTTCTGGTGCCCACAGAATAACTCTTGCCTAAGTGCCTTGGCTTCCAAGCTTAAAAAAACAATTAGGAAGGTCTTTTCTGGGAAGCAGTGTAATGTCTCCAACCAAGGTCTCTTTGCCTTCTTCAACAATGATGCATTTTTTTGTATGCAGTGAGACAAAAAGTGGCAGCCTTCTTTCTTTCTTGATGTCTCCTGGTGTCGAGCATTTCTTGACTTTCACCTCAGAAAGCAAATGACATGCTTCATCAGCAGCTTGCTTTCCTGAGGCCTGCTTGAGCTGGGGACAGGTTCCCAGTGGTCACATCTTTAAGGTTATGAGTATGTCCTCACTGCCCTTCTAGGGGATTAGACTGGCACTTGTTAGTAAGAAGCAGGCAGAGGATTACCCAATATGAATGGAATGATCATGTGTCATCTTATGACTTCAGCTTTACTATACACCCCAGTGCTGAGCTTGTGTGGTGATAGGATTACCAGGCTCCCTGCTCAGCCAGGTCTAACTGAAAAACAGGGCTCCAGTTCAGTGAAAAACCCTGTCTCAAGGAAATAAGGTGGAAGAGTGTAGACACCCAATGTTGTCCTTTAACTTCTTCGTGTAAGCATGGGTGTGTTTATCTCCACACATGTGGACACACATGCATACAGCCACCAACACACACACACAGGGGGGGGGGGGAGGGAAGGGGAGAGGGAGAGAGAGAGAGAGAACTTGAAGGGAATGTTTGAGCTAGTCATCAACTGGTTTTATTGGCTGACTTGTGTATATGTGTATGTTTGAGATGTTTTCTTCCTATGTTGCACAGGCTAGTCTCTTAATTCCTGGTCTGGTTTCAAATGGTCCTTCTGCTTCAGCCTTTCAAGTAGCTAGTACTATAGGTTCTTGTCATCCCACCTGCCTCTCACTAAGGGTTTGACTACTTATAGTTGTACTCCTAGTTGTTTGCCTTATTGACATTGTGAAGGAAGAGGTTATGTGTTTTCATGAAGTCAGAGTTTTTCAACCTTGGCCATGCTTTCGAGTCATTTGGAGATTTAAAAACAAAATAACAAGCCTCAGAGTTTTACCCCAAAGCCAGTTAATATACCCTCCTTTAAACCTAATTTTCAGTAATTGCCTGATGCTAGTTCTCAATATCTGGGGATGGCTCTGAGCAGTAGGGCCCCAGCTGATTGGCACCATATGTCTGAGAAGCCAGGTGTCCTGCTAACTGAATACCGTAGTTCAAAAGTCAGTCTGTAGTTCCTTCTGTGTGTTCTTCCAAAATGCCTTTGCTCTTTCTGTCATCCTAAGGACATTGAACTCTTCCTCTGGGTGGTCTTTACTCTCATTCTTTGTCTTACCAATTTGCACAGCTGAAACTTAATCTAACTGTAATGACTTTAGGTTCCTGCTTTGTCCTTTAGAGGCACCTGTTGAATAAGAACTTTGTCCACCTTGAATCTGGAGTTTGGTCAGGATATTGCTGCTATCAGGATGAGTCTTGAGATAGGATAAAGTTTGTCTTTGGAACCTAATCTCTCTAATAATGTGTCATTAGTTACAATAAAGCCACTAAATCTAGGCAATCTTAGTAAGGATTGGTAGAAGTTTGTGGAAATACTCTAATGTCTGGTGTCCCAGGTTGAAGTCATGATGCCTAGAGTCAGGAGAATATATTGAGGTGCAAGTGAACATTTAAATGAAACTTGGGGTCATCCTGTCTAAAGATGTGTTAGTGTGTTCATGACGGGGTGTTCTACCAGAGGTACTCCAGACAGTGGGAGAGAATACTTGAAACTAAATTGATTCTGTGAAGACCAAACCATTTTCTTTTGCAAATTTGTTGAATAGTGATTTAGGTCTCACATTCAGCTTTTCAGTCCCATGGGTTTCATGTTGGTATTAGTGTATCTGTTGTCACTGTGACAAAATACCTGAGAAAACAAGGGATGAAGGACTTATTTTGGCTCATGATTGCAGAGGTTCCCATGGTTAGCAGCTGGCTATATTGTTACTAGGCTTGTGGTAAGGCAGATCTTCATGGGGGAAGGGTATAGTAGAGTTAGAGGTGCTTACCTCAAGGCATCTGGGAAGCAGAGAAACAGAGCAACCATGGAGATAGTGTCCTGGGTGACCTGTCTCCTCTGACCAGGGCCCGCTTCCGAAAGTTTTCATCACCTCCCAATATTGCCATCATCCACAGCTTTTTGTTTGGTTTTGTTTTTGTAGTACTGGGAGTTGAAACCAGGCCACTGTGGATGCTATGCAAGTGCTCTACCACTGAGCTGCATTTATAGCTACCAGTATTGCCTGCAGATTGTGAATCTGATCAGTGAATCCATAGAGTAGGCCAGAGCACTCATGATCCAAATGATTAGATCCTCTGTCAGTGATTGGCTTCACCAGCTGGAAACCAACCAAGTCTTCCACACGTGAGCCTGTTTGGGCACCACTTCATGCCTAAACTATTACTTTGCACTGGGGGAGGATTTGCTAGATGATCTGAGAAACAGTTCTAGGCATGGAATCTTTGTGAGTTATAAGTCTTAGATCCTAAATTTGATACTGTATTTTTGCAATGGACAAAGAACCAGCTAGTATTTTGAAACTGCAAGGTAGCATGGGGACTAATCGTCTTTTTATTCCAAGCAATATTCATGTCAGCATGTACTCATAAATCCTGTATTTACCTTACTGTAGTGGTTTTGCTTTCAGTAAGCAGAAGAGATAATGTATGAAAGGTATCTGGTCATGTATAAGCTATACTGAATTTGTTGTCTTGAGATATGGTTTAGTCCAGGAGGGAAACCGTGAACAAAGAAATATGCCATAAGCTTTAGAAATCCTATTTCAGGGCTGTACTTGCCTGCAAAGCCTAACAACCTGGCTTTGATTCCGCGGTACTAATGTAAAGCCAGATGCGCAAAGTGGCACATGCATCTTGCACTGGCCGGAGGCTCTGGTACACCCATTCTGTCTGTCTTCCAGCTCTCTCTGCTTGCAAATAAAATTTTAAAAATATTAAAAAAAATAAATCCAGGCTGGAGAGATGGCTTAGTGGTTAAAATACTTGCCTGCAACACCAAGGGACCCATATTCGACTCTCCAGATCCCACATAAGTCAGGCACACAAAAAGGTGAGGCAAGCACAATGTCACACATGCCCACTAGGTGACACAAGCATCTGGAGCTTGATTTCTGTGGCTGAGGCCCTGCCAATTCTCTCTAAAATAATAAATAAATCTAATTTCACAGATATTTAGAAAAATGTTCTATAATGATAAGACTCGGGTCATAACTGGGAAAATTGAGAGTTGAAGATTACCAAAATGAAATTTATTCTGTATGATAAAAAAATTACCATGACAAGGAAGAAATGGAGACCAAGATTAATAGATAGCTATTATGCCAGGCATGGTGGTGTATGCCTTTAATCCCAGCACTCAGGAGGCAGAGGTAGGGGGATCACCCTGAGTTAGAGGTCAACCTGAGACTACATAGTGAATCCCAGGTCAGCCTGGGCCAGAGTAAGACCCTACCTTGAAAAACCAAAAAAAAAAAAAAGCTAGCTATTACTTTGTAATAAAGACTATAAAGCAATATCTCTGGCTGGGTATGATGGTGCACACCTTTAATCTCAGCACTCGGGTGGCAGAGGTAGGAGGATCACTGTGAGTTCAGGGTCAACCTTTGGCAACAGAGTGAGTTCCAGTCAGCGTGGGCTACAATGGAACCCTGCCTCAAGGGGGGAATGCAGTATCTCTGCACTTTGTAAGAAAAGTACAGAATACCCATGCTATAATACATACCCTGTAGTAAAGATCTATAAAAATAATGTTAGAGGGTTGGAGAGAGCTTAGTGGTTAAGGCCATTGCCTGAAAGCCAAGGACTCAGGTTCGATTCCCCAGTACCCATAAAAGCAGATGCACAAGTTGTCACATGCATCTGGAGTTTGTTGGCAGTGACTAGAGGCCCTAGCACACCCATTCATTCTCTCTCTTTCTCTTAAATAAATACGTTGTTTTTGAAAAAAATGATAATGTTAGGAACCAGATGTGGTTCATGCCTATAATCCTCGTGCTCAGGATACTGAGGTAGGAGTCTCACCATGAGCTCTGGGATAGCCTGCATCACAGAGTGAGTCATTCTAGAATGAAAGACCCTGCCTCAAAACAAAAACAACAAAATAGTGTGTTAGTAATTCCGTTGCCTAAACTGAAATGTTTCATGTATTTCCGGCCAGTCACCTATCATAGTCTAGTCTGCATTGGCTAGTGTTTCATTTACATGTAATCGTGGTTTGCATTTTTGTGTTTTTTCACTCATATGTTATGGAATACATTAATTGTTTTTTTGTATTGCTCATAGCATCCTATCACACAGGTATTCCACAGTTTTATTTATCCATTCACCCAGGAATTCACATTGAGATCAGTTTTAGGTTTTGATGATAAGAAGTCCAGTTGCTGAAAGTGGTAAAGCCTGAATTTTTGTATGGATATGCTTTCCTTTCATTGAGTAAATAACTAGATGGAAGATGGTTGGATTCTGTGCTAGGTTATGTTTTCATAAAACTGCTGAACAAGAGGTTTTGATATTTTACACTCCCACCATTGTGTGGGAGTTGAATTGCTCTACATAGGTTCTGTCTTTAAATGCAGCCATTCTAATGAGGGAGTGCTGGGGCTTCATGGTTTCCATTTCTCTAGGGACTCTGGTTATTGGCAGACAGGAGATCTTTATAGGTACAAGTCCTTTGTCTTAAAAGTATTTCACAAGTATTCTTCCATGACTTGACATTTTTTTCCAAGAATATCAGTTAGAGAGTAGTTATTAATTTTGAAGACCAACATATTAATAGTTATTTATATCTATATCTATTTATTTATTTGTTGGCAAGTAGAGAGAGACAGAAAAGAGATACAGACAGTAGTAGAGAGAAAATGGGTGCATCAGGACATCCAGCCACTGCCAATGAACTCCAGATGCATGTACCATTTTGTGCATGTGACCTTACATGGGTATGGGAAATTGAACCCAGGTTGTTAGACTTTGTAGGCAAATGCTGTAACTGCTGAGCCATGTCTCCAGCCTTATGTATTTTTTAGTTTATACTTGTACTATTCTGCTTAAGAAATCTTTTGCCAAACAAGCTTTCCTTACATGTTATCTTTTATGGTATATTTTAGTTCTACGACCCATATTTATTTGTTTTCTTTTTGTGTGAGCATGTGTGTGGTGTGCATGCATGTCTGTCTATATGCATGTTATGTGTGGGCGTATGCATGTGCATGTGGAGACCAGAGGACAACCTCAGGTGTTATACTCAGGAACACTGTCCACCTCTTTTTGAGACAGGGTTTCTCACTGGTTAGGAGTTTATCAATTAGGCTAGATTGGCTAGCTAGTAAACTCCAGGGATCCTCCTCTCTTTGCCCTCCCAGTGCCAGGATCAGAGGTGTACACTGCCACAGAGCATTTTTAAAATTGTTTTTTAATTTTTAATTTTTTTATTAACAACTTCCATGATTATAAAAAAAATCTCATGGTAATGCCTTCTCTCCCCCCATTTTCCCCTTTGAAGCTCCATTCTCCATCATATCCCCTCTCCTCTCAAGCAGTCTTTCTTTTATTTTGATGTCATGATCTTTTCCTCCTATTGTGATGGTCTTAGGTAGGTAGTGTCAGGCACTGTGAGGTCATGAATATCCAGGCCATTTTGTGTCTGGGTGGAGCACGTTGTAAGGAGTCCTATCCTTCCTTTGGCTCTTACATTCTTTCCGCCACCTCTTCTGCAATAGACCCTGAGCCTTGGAAGGCATAATAGAGATTTTGCAGTACTGAGCACTCCTGTCCCTTCTTCCTAGCACCATGATGCCTTCTGAGTCATCCCAAGGTCACTGCCATCTGAAAAGAGAAGATTTTCTACCAAAAGTGAGAGTAGCATTAATATAAGGATATGAACATGAAGAGAAGGGCTTACTGGGCAGTTTGATGAGTATAGTATATACATTTAGCCAGACAGCAACAGATGTTACACCCCTAGAGCTCATGACTATTCCTGTTTTAAGTTTTCAGTATTGGGGATGTATTCATGGAGTGGTCCTCTAGACCAATTAGAGAGCAGTTGGTTTCCCCCATGACAGACATGCTACTTTTGTACCCGTTGGCTCATTTGGCCTGGCTGGCCAAATACAAGGCTTGCAGGGTCCACCCACAAAGCATTTTTACATAGGTATTGGGGATTGAACTCAGATCCTCATACATGCAATGTAAACACTTTACCCAATGAGCTATTTCCCCAGCTCCCATTTTTCATAGTATGAGTTCAGGGTCAAGAGATTTTATTTTGATTTACATGCCCAAATAGGCTTTGTCAAAAGGATTATTCTGTGAAGTTACTTGAACACCTTTGTTTATAACCTATTAAGCATATATACAGATTTATTTTTGGACTTCTGTTGCAATTGAATTTTCTTATTTTTATGTTAGCACCTCACTGTCTTAGTTACTGTAGCTTTATATATTTGAAATCAGTTCTTTTCCAAAGTTGATTTGGCTTTTCAATATTCTTTCAATTTCATTTATTTATATTTATTAGAGAGAGAATGAATGAATGGCACACCAGGGCCTCTATCCACTGCAAATGAATTCCAGACACATGTGCTACCATGTGCATCTGGTTTATGTGGGTTCTGACGAATAGAATCTGGGTCCTTAAGATTTGCAGGCAAGCACCTTAACTGCTAAGCCATCTCTCTCGTCTTTGAATTTCTTTTTTTATTTTCTTTTTCAGGTCTCACTCTAGCCCAGGCTGACCTGGAATTCACTATGGAGTCTCAGGGTCGCCCCGTACTCATGGTGATCCTCCTACCTCTGACTCCCGAGTGCTGGAATTAAAGGCGTGTGCCACCACGCCCATTTTTGAATTTCTATATAAAGTTTAGAATCAGCTTGTCTGAAAAAGCATGCTAGAATTGAATCTATAGCCCAAGTTGAGGAAGAATTAATTGATGCCTTAACAATATTCAGTGTTTTGGTTCAAGGAAACAATGTATCTCTTAATTATGTTGAGATATTCTTTTTCTCAGGAGCATTTATAGACAGCAGTGTTCAGGTTTTGTATGTCTTTTGCTAAATGGATCCAAAATGCTAGCTTTACGTGGAATTTTAAAATTCAAATTCTGAATCTATCACTAATATAAAAATAATTTTTGTATGTGTGTGTGGTGTGCATGCATGTATGTTCGTATTTATGTGGATGCACATGTGTTTGTGTGGGTATAGGTTAAACGTTGATGTTGCGTATCTTCCGTAATCATTCTCAAAATTATTTATTGAGTCTCTCACTTGAACCTAGAGCTTGCCAAGCAGCCTAGCTAGCCAGAATGCTCCAGGGCACTGGGATTGCAGGTGGCCTACCATGCTTGCCTGGCATTTGTGGTGGGTACTGGGGAGACAGATCGGTCCTCATGCTGTGTGCCAAGTTCTCTACTGACTTAGCTTTCTCTCTTGCTCATACATTGTTTGATCTTGGCTTTATATCCTACAACCATCCTTAAATAGCTGTTCTTTCCTTTTTTCTTTTTTTTTCTTTTGAGACTGGATTTCATATAACCCAAGATGGTCTCAACCTTCTATATTGACAAGGCTGGCTTTGAACTCTTGACTCTCCTGCCTCAACCCCTGAGTTCAGGGATTAAAGGCATGTGCCACCACATCTGGCTAAGTTAGCTTTTTAGTCATTGTGGCTCTATTATATTTTTTCCATGCTTTATCACACCCTTGAATAAAGGCAGTTGGACTGCTTTCCAGTCAATATGCTTATATCTTTCTTCCTCTTTTTTGTATCTTTCATTACACGGGCTGAATCTTTGGTTCACTGTTGAAAAGAGTGGCAAGAGCAAGCTCCTTGCCTTAGTCCCACTTTTGGGGTCGAGGCAAGCACTCAGCCTTGTGTCTTTAAGATGTAGCTGTGCTTTTTCTTAGATGCCCTTCATCGAGTTGACAAAAGCCCCCTGCTATTCATAGTTTGATGAGAGGTTTCTATTGGTAATGGATGTTGGATTTTGCAGTGTGTTTTCTACAACTTTTGAGATGATGGTGAATAGCATTGATTGATCTTCAATCAGCCTTGCAGTTCTGTGATAAAGCTTCATTTGCTAAAAATTTGTCTTTGCATCTATTTTTATGAGAGAAACTAGTTTCTTATAATATCTTTTTTTTCCCCCCTGGTAAGTCTAGCTTTAGACAGCAAACTTTGGTTTCAAGTCTAGTGTCTTTTGCAGTAGTAGAGTTATCCCGGAAACAGAGTGGTGAGTTACAAATTAGTATGTTGAGACTTTGGATAAGTAAATGGGCTTCTTAGACGTGCTTGTGTTTGAGTAGACAGTGCCTTGATTATTGATCTCTAGTCAGTGCGATGCTGGAATTGAGATTTTCAATTTCTAGTACAGAGTCAAAATATTTGAGTGAGCAAGTGTCAAGGAAATACATACATGTAATGGCTGACATTGATGCCTGCTATAATCCAAGCGCTAGGGAAGCTGAGACAGGAGGATTGCAAGCTCAAGGCCAGCCCAGGCTATGAAACTCTGTCTCAAAAATGAAAATAAGATGGGCACGGTGATGCATGCCTTTAATCCTAGCACTGAAGAGGCAGAGGTAGGAGGAACACTGTGTATTTGAGGCCAGCGAACAGAGTGAATTCCAGGTCAGCCTGGAGTAGAGTGAAACCCTCCCTCTAATAAAAACAACAAAAAAGATAATATCTCCTGAGAATCAGCATTTCTATAACCAATTACTATCACTTTTCTGTTTCCTTAATACATATATATTTATCTGAGAGAGAAAGAGGGAGAGAGAAAGAAAACGGACATGCCAGGGCCATGAGCCACTGCAAATGAACTCCAGATGCATGTGCTACCTTGTGCATCTGGCTTATGTAGGTCCTGGGGAATCTAGCCTGAGTCCTTAGGTTTCACAGGCAAGAGCCTTAACTGCTAAGCACTCTCTCTCTCTTTTGTTTGAGAAAGAGAAGGAGAAAGACGTGCACCAGGTCCTCTAGCCACTGCAAATGAACTCCAGATGCATGCCTTGTGCATCCAACTTTACATGGGTACTGGGGAATTGAACTTGGGTCCTTTGGCTTTGCTGGCAAGTGCCTTAACTACTAAGTCATCTCTCCAACTTTACTATCACCTTGGAAAGTTTCTTTTTTAGCCTCCCCAAGTAGTCCATCTTAAGCTGTCATTTTCCTTAAACTCTTAAAGTCCAGTGTAGAAGCAACAATAGAATTAGTGTTAGCCATATTTTTGGCTTTTGACTATAATTGAGAATTGACTTGTCAATGGATCAGTGGCGTATTAAGTACTGAGAGGCAGTACTTGTTTCTGATTTACTCTTGTATCGATAGGGGGCCTTCTATGGAAAGTCAGTCTTTTCTTGCATTTCTGCCGGTTTTTACTCTCCCCAGCTCCAGAAACAGCGGCTAGGGTTGAGGGAGGGTCCTGCATTAGTTTGATTCCCAGGATTTTTGCTAGTGGTTTTTTTTTTTTTTTTTTTTTTGCCAGTGGTTTTTAAACTCATAGCTACTAAATTTTATTTTAAAATGAAGCCTTAGTGTGAAATCCTAAGATAGAAAACAGACAAGACAGTGATCCTATTTGTATAAATGTGTTTTGCATATTTAGCTCTTTAATACTCTAAGGAGAAAAATGAAATCATGATAAATACAAATGTGATTTCAAAGGGTCTGAATAATAGGTCACTTGTATCTTTAGGAGTCAATTCAATATCAAGAAAATTATTAATTAATTAATTAATTAAAATATTAAGAAAAACCCTATCCTTTGCGGGGCATGGTGGCACATGCCTTTGATCCCAGCACTTGGGAGGCACAGGTAGGAGGATCGCCATGAGTTCAAGGCTAGCATGAGACCCTACCTCAAAAAACCAAAAGAAAAAAGAAAAATCCTGCCTTGCTTGACTAATGAGTTAGCCCCACTTCTTTGCTTTGCCCTTTTTGTGTTCTTTAAGTAAACTGATCCAGAACTTGAGCATAAAGGAGTGGGAACTGGCTTGACAATCTGATCACTATAATTTCTAACAAACTGCTTACATTTTTACCCTATATAAAAAGTCAGGTAAGGGGAAAGTTTGAAAAGAAATGCTAAACAGTTGGTGTTTTGTGAGGCTGCCTACAGGTTGCTTTTCAGCTTACGGTGTGCACAGGTCTGTATGCCTCCAGCCTTCTGTGTGCTGCTGCCCATGGCACACAGGCGATGCCTGAGCCTTTCCCTAGTGCTCGGGCCTCTGACTCTCATGTTTGCCACCATGAAATAAGGAAACAGCTTGTATAGAACCTTAAATGAGACTTCTTGAGCACATTCAGAGTGCTGAGAAAGTATAGGTGATTACCGTGCAGACAGAGAAAGCCTAATAATGTTACAAGCATGACAGCCAACTGAGATAAAGGACTTTGTCAGGGCAGTGTGAGAGATTAGGAAAAATTAACTGAAGTAATAGGAAATGGTTCAACTCCCATTTTGATTAGTGCATATATTTTTAGTTGAATTTAGAACTTTAATGTTTTCTTTTATAATCAAATTGTGTTTAAATTTTTAGGTATCTTTTATTTGCTTTTAGTGTTATTGTTATGAGTAATCATACACATTTTTGTTTAATTTACAGGTGGCCGTTTGTTGCATCTGTTTTTTTGTCATTCTTCCTCTAAATCTTGTTGGTACAATACTTGGCCGAAATCTGTCAGGTCAACCCAACTTCCCTTGTCGTGTCAATGCTGTGCCTCGTCCTATACCAGAGAAAAAATGGTAAAATACATATATATAATACTAAAACTTATATACTTATTAATAAGACTATTTCATACATATAACTTTAGAATTGGGTTTTTGTTTTTGTATTTTTGAGGTGGGGTCTCACTCTGGCCCAGGGTGACCTGGAATTCACTATGTGGTCTCAGGGTGGCCTTGAACTCACGGCGATCTTCCTACCTCTGCCTCCCAAGTGCTGGAATTAAAGACATGCACCACCATGCCCAGCTACAATTGGCTTGTTTTATGCAAACAACTATCTTAAGTTAGAGCTTTTTGTTGTTGTTGTTTTGTTTCTGTTTGGTTTGGTTTTTCGAGGTAGGGTCTCACTCTAGCCCAGGCTGACCTGGAATTCACTAGGTAGTCTCAGGGTGGCCTTGAACTCATGGTGATCCTCCTACCTCTGCCTCCCAAGTGCTAGGATTAAAGATATGCACGAGATTTTTTTTTTTAATTGTCTCAATACTCCACATTGTGAGTAGTAATAAGCTATGCCCTTACTTTGATTTCTGAATACTGGTGCCATTCACGTGTAAGTCAAATGCTTTCATAACTATACTGGTGTGTAGAGGCAGATGGGAAGTAAAGCTTCAGTTGTTTTAAGCTGCAGGCCACAGGTGACCTGCTACTCATTTTTGTAAATAAACTTTTGTTGGAACATAGCCATGCCTGTTCCTTTACCTATTATCTGTGGCTGGTGGATATCCTGACCCTGTAGTATCTGAGTTACAGCAGAGATCATATCACCAACAAAGTCTGAAATATTTACTATCTAAACTGTAGAAAATTCTGCCAGCTTCTGGCATGATGACATTCACAGTGCAAAGTGCACGTGTTGTGTGTATTTAGAACCAAGGCTGCAGGAAGTCACAGTGCAAGCTTTGCCAGAAACATCTCAAATTCATTATATATTTAGTATTGAATTAATTTTGGTCATTGCATATTCAAAAACCTTCTATTATTGCCAAAAATTCTAAGACCTCATATTGAGTTCTGTGATCTCATGTGGAGTTGTGACCCATAGTTTAAGAAGCTTTTGTTTAGAGGAGAGTGACCCATTCTAAGGAATTGCTTGTGTACTTTTCTTTCTTAAATTGGTGCATGTGACTTTGCCTAGAAATGTGTTGTCTGTTTTTCAGCTACTTTTCCCCTAAATAAATATTAAACTGACAGGGCCCATCAGTGTCCTCATATTCACTTCATTACTGGTGAAGAAAAGATGAAAACACAAGCCTGGTCAGAAACCTCAGGCATTCCTCCAGGTCATTGTAGTTTGTGCAGGAGAGGTGTGACTGATGCCTGCTCTCATCAACAAAGGGGGCACTTCTGTGTGTGACAGCACTGGTGTGTAGCTTCGTGCTCGTGTCGCTAGGTTTTTTTTGAGAGTGAGACAGAGAGAGAGAGTGAGCATGCCAGGACCTCCAGTCACTGCAAACGAGCTCCAGACACATGTGCCACCTTGTGCATCTAGCTTACATGGGTCCTGGGGAATTGAACTTGGGTCCTTTGGCTTTTCAGGCAAACACCATAACTGCTAAGCCATCCCTCCAGCCCATGTCGCTAGGTTTTAATCACATAGGAACCAAAACCTGAATTCTAGATCTGGTTTTCATTGAGCATGTTATCTTGGACATGTTATTTTTAACCACTGGGCCTTGTCTTCCTAGGAAGGAAGATTAGATTAAGTGGCTCTGAGATGTTTTTCTTTTAAATTTTCTACTGCATTTTTGTTTGTTCATCTTAAAGAAGAGTTTAGGGCCTTCACTCTTCTAGATACTAGTTTAGTTACTAGGAATACCTAGATGAATAGTTTCTGCTGGCAAATATTCCAGAAGTCTATGTAGGGCTTTAGACAGTGATGACACACTACAGTAAGTGGTGTAGTAGAGGATGTTCAGGGGGCAGTGGGGATCCGGAAAAGAGCCATTTCTCCTTGGCAGACACAGGGAACCAAGGAGAACATGTGATCCAGTGCTTAAAGGAAGAGAAGGGTGAATGAGAGAAATTATTCTACGTAGAGGATAGAACAGTCAGTAAATGTTCGCTGAGTTTATCCCCACTGTAAGTCAAAATTGACAATGCCTTAATTCTATGATTTTTTTTTTTTTTTTTTTGAGAAGGAATTACATAGTCAAGGAGAGAGTGGGCAGAGAGATGGCAAGGGCACAGTTCATGAGACTGGTTTCTTTCCTTTAGCTTTCTTTCCTGAAAGTAAATGCCTACTAGTTCTTAGAGATTACTGAGAAGTGCCAGACTAGGAGGAAACACTGTGTCTTTCTCAAGTTCTGCCAGTAGCAATAATTTGTGTTCCTCAAATACTCACCTCAGGTTCTAATGCTGCAAAGAATAAGGAGTATTAATTTGAAGTTGTACCTGTGGTTTGTGCTCTTTTGAATTTTGTTTTTTTTTTTTCTTTTTACTGGTTTGTTTTTTATTTTTAAAGTATTAAATATCTTAGAAAGCCATAGTAGAAATTTACTGTTAATTTTATTATTTTCCAGGTTTATGGAGCCTGCAGTTATTGTTTGCCTGGGAGGAATTTTACCTTTTGGTTCAATCTTTATTGAAATGTAAGTTTGGGCAATGTGTTTATGTGTTTCAGGAGTTAATTGTAGCAAGAGAATTTAAAAGAGGTAGCTTATGTTAGATAAATGTGGAATATTAGACACGGGAACTCTCTGACTAGTCAGTTTGCTTTGCTTTAATGAATTACCCAAGGTGGTTGGGGCTGGGGAGATGGTTCATTAGGTAAAGTGCTTGCTATGCAAGCATGAGGACTAAGCTTGATCCTAAGCATCCACATAAAAGCTGGGCTTGGTGTCATCTACCTGCAGTCCCAGCACCTAGGAGGTGGAAACAGAAGAATCTGGAGCTTGCTGGCTACTCTAATCGGATCATTGAGGTCTAGGTTCAACCAGAAACCCTATGGCAAAGATAATAAATAAATAAATAATAAAGTGAAACCAAGGTAGAGAACAAAAGAGGAAAATACCCGGTGTTGACCTTTCACCTCCCCAGGCATGTGCACACATATGCATACACACCTGCCTACACCATGTGCCCCCATACTCATGAACACATATATACACAAAAAACTGAAAAAGTGTATGAGCCCACAGGTTCACAATTGAGTTACACTATTGATTTGGTCCTTGGTAGGGATGGCATATGGTGGCACATTATGACAAGATTTGGTGAGAGGAGTTTGCACCACCAAAGAAAGTCAGAGGCACTTAGGAGATGAAGCAGAAAGACCTGGAAATGGAGATAGTGTTGGGATATAGGTGACCCTGTCTGAAAAAAACAGAACCCAAAACAGGGCTGGAGAGATGACTTAGCAGTTAAGGCGCTTGCCTGCAAAGCCTGAGGACCCATGTTCCACTCTCCAGATCCATATAAGCCAGATACACGAAGGTCAGGCAAGTACAAGGTTACGCATGCCCATTAGGTGGCACAAGCATCTGAAGTTCAGTTGCAGTGGCTGAGGCCCTAATGTGCCAATTCTCTTTCTCTCCTCCTCTCTCTAAAATAAAATAAATAAAAAATAAAAATAATAAGAAACTCAAAACAAACAAAAATAAAAGGGACCAAAGGCTGAGATTCCACAGTCCTTTCCAAGGGTGTGCTCCCAGTGAGCAAAGGTCTAATCCTCCCACTAGGCCTCACCTCCAAAGAGTCTTAACCACCTCTTGACAGTGGTACCTTGGGTAATTTTTAAAATTTAGGTAATCTTATTTATTTCATTTTTACATTTCATATAAACTTATGTTTATACGTTAACCATATACACTCCCATTAATTCCTGTCTTGTTCCTGCCTATTCTCAACAAACCCCTTCTCCCCCCCTCCACATAATAGTGGATACATCATTGAAGAAAATGACTCTGCTCCCCTAAGAGAGTTAAGAGAGAATGGTCATACTAGGGTGTTGTGCCACTGCGAATGAATTCCAGACACATGCGCCCCTTTGTGCACCTGGCTGTACATGGGTGATTGAACGCAGGCCTCCAGGCTTTGTAAACAGGCGCCTTTAACCACTGAACAATCCCTCCAGCCTTCTTTAGACTTTTGTTTCCTTTGTACTTTTCCTTGTTAAATTCCATATATTCATTTTTTTTTCCCGAGGTAGGGTCTCACTCTAGCCCAGGCTGACCTGGAATTCACCGTGTAGTCTCAGGATGGCCACAAACTCACAGCGATCTTCCTACCTTTGCCTCCTGAGTGCTGGGATTAAAGGCATGTGTTACTATGCTCAGCAAATTCTATATATTCTTAATTTATCAAAATTCTTTTCCAGTCAGTAGGATAAATCAGCATTACTTGGATAGATATGGTAATGTCTTATAGTGTTTCTGAAAAAATGGAGTTGATGTTTATAAATAGAGGTTTTAGCATTTTCAGTCATGTTGTACTTCTTTAAGTTTATTATTGTTTGCTTTGAGATTGTTTTTATTTTGCTTGCTTTCCTGGAGAACCTATTTTTGAAAATGATAAGAAAATACTCTTGAGGGTTTACTAGATGAAAAAGTAAGAAGCGCTGTTGAAGGTGCTGGGGCGAATGCCAGTGCGTTGGAGGGAGGTAGCGGTGGGGCGAGTCCCAGCAGGGCAGCGCGTCACAGGTGTCTCTGCTGCTTGCTCGCAGGTATTTCATCTTCACATCTTTCTGGGCATATAAGATCTATTACGTCTATGGCTTCATGATGCTGGTGCTGGTCATCCTGTGCATTGTGACTGTCTGCGTGACCATTGTGTGCACATACTTCCTGCTAAATGCAGAAGATTATAGGTGGTAAGTGTATGTGGGTAGAACCTCTCAGGATCTTAACATTTTACAGTAGGATTGTTTTCAAGTCTATCAAGCTGAGAACATAAGTCTGTATAGAAATTTTGCTATTTAAGATAATAGAGGAGCTGGGGTGGTGGTGGACAGGGGTATGCTCAGCACTTAGGAGGTGGGAGGCTGCTTGAAATGCAGCTTCATCCAGTGATACATTCTGAATTCCAGGCCAGCCTTGGCTATAGAATGAGAGTCTTCTCAAAAGGCAAAACAAACCAGACAAAAGCATAATAGTTGAGTGATTATTTTTCTTTAGCTATTAAAAAATGAAAACTTTCTAGGAAAAATGTTAAGTTTTTTTTTGTCTTATGTTTAAAATACTTTTCAAAATGATTTATGTGAAATTATTGAGGATGTGTCTTTTATTTAACCATAAAGAGACAAGTCTGTAAAAGGAAATGGTTTACTTAATGTCACTTATTATCAAGAATCTGACAAAATTCAGGACCTCTCCTAATTGTTAGTCACTCCCTCTTTTAAGTATCAGGTACATACATTTATTTATTTTTAAAGCTTTATTTTTCATTTATTTGAAAGAGGGAGAAAGAGAATGGGCACACCAGGGTCTCCAGCCACTACAAACGTACTCCAGACACATGTGCCCCCTTGTGCATCTGGCTTACGTGGATCTTGGGGAATCAAACCAAGGTCCTTTGCCTTTGCAGGCAGACGCTTTAGCTGCTAAGCCATATCTCCAGCCCCATACATTTATTTTTAAACATGCAGAAGTTTAAAGGAATTAGCTGGATATAGTGGTGCACGCCTTTGATCCCAGCACTCAGGAGGCAGAGGTAGGAAGATCGTTGTGAGTTCGAGGCCACCATGAAACTACATAGTGAATTCCAGGTCAGCCTGGACTAGAATGAGACCCTACCTCAAACAACAATGAGCGGGTGCACGCGCGCATACACACACACACACACACACACACACACACGACAGACAGACAGACAGACAGATAGTAGGGTTTCACTCTAGTCCAGGCTGACCTGGAATTCACTATGTCATCTCAGGGTGGCCTTGAACTCTCTCTCTCTCACACACACACACACATATATGGTAGGGTTTCACTCTAGTCTAGGCTGACCTGGAATTCACTATGTCATCTCAGGGTGGCCTCGAACTCATGATGCTTCTCCTACCTCTGCCTCCCAAGTGCTGGGATTAAAGGCGTGCACCACCACACCCAGCTAAGAAAGAAATTTAAAGGAATTGTTGTAAATTTTGATTTAAAAATTTTAGTGTCATTTATTCAAAGACAACCCTTTCTTATTTCAGGCAATGGACAAGTTTTCTCTCTGCTGCATCAACTGCAATCTATGTTTACATGTATTCCTTTTACTACTATTTTTTCAAAACAAAGTAAGTGGAGATATTTTCTTAATGTTCTTACTTAGGAAACTAAATTTTTCCTAAGTAATGAAATCTAAAGCCTTATATTAAAAGTAAAAATGTACATATTAAATATTATTTTATTGTATTGCAGGATGTATGGCTTATTTCAGACATCATTTTACTTTGGATACATGGCAGTATTTAGCACAGCATTGGGGATAATGTGTGGTAAGTTCTGAAATTCTTGGAACATCATGAGTAAATCTTTGAATATCTCAAATTCAGAAAAATATAATAATTATAAATCAAGATATTCTAATTTTTTTGCCTTGTTAGGAACACCAAAATAAATTCAGAAGGTTGCTTTTAATGATTAATTTCTATTTTTATAGAAATTCTAATACTACTGCATAGCCTAGAATTATTGTGGTTACTGTGAATTACTGTGGCTAAGTTTTCATTCATGTTGAGAACTGGTGTTAGGTGCTTTGTCTAATTTTGCTTTGACATGTAAGGTCTTGATTTGTTTCCCCCAACTGGTCCCAAACTCCTAAGTTCAAGTAACCCTTTTGCCTCACCTTCCAAGCATCTGGGATTGCAGGTGTGTACATCATATGCAATTGAGAATTGGCATTTTAAAACCTGAGTTCATTTGAAAGGTCATGGTAGGCAGATTAAGGTGTGAACTAAAGGTTGGAACTGTCTTGTCAAAGTATCTTCCAACTTTAAGCAGTCAGATAGTTTCTTTTTTTTTTTATTTTAATTTTAATTTATTTACTAGAGAAAGAGAGAGAATGGGCATGCCAGAGCCTCCAGGCACTGCAAACGAACTCCAGATGCATGTGCCCATCCCTTATGCATCTGGCTAATGTGGGTTCTGGGGCATCAAACCTGGGTCCTTTGGCTTGGCAGGCAAGCGCCTTAACCACTAAGCCATGTCTCCAGCCCTGTCTGATAGTTTCTTTAGTGAACTAACTATTCTTCCTTCAGAATCTTGCTCCCTGGACTCCTCTACTTTATCTAAGATCTTTCTGAATTATCAGCACTCAGTGAAGTATAGAATTCTGTCGTGCATAATGGAATGTTTTTCTGGACTTGATTTTTTTTTCTTGTATGTGATCTTGAAACCTAGAAAAGCAATATCATGATATTTACAAAGAAAGCCTAGTGAATATAACTAAAATTTTTTTTGAGTGTTTTCTGTTAGAATACTATCTAACTGCTTGAAAACCTGGCACAGTTATGGTTCCCTACTACTCTGGGCATGTCCCAGCATTTATTTGGTGGGCAATAGGAACTGTTAGGACTAGAACTGACTAAAATGTCATCATAATACAAAAAAAGCATACTTACCAAATATAGCAGTGATTCAAAGAAAAATGTTTCTTATTTTTAAATGTAGAAAAAGAAAATGAATGTGCTAAGTTGGAAAGCAGCATGATTATTATGGTCTTTGTGTTGCTTTAGGAAGTTATGTTTAAAAGTTCCTATCAATTCCTAAAACATCTGCTTTTCTAGAGAGCATTTTCACTTTCTTCTTTATAAAGCCCTATTTTGATAACTTTTTTCTTGCTAATTAATTATTCCTTAGGTTGATAGTATTTTGATTTTAAGTACATCTTTGCTCAAAGGGGGCTGATGGTTTTTTTTTGGTTTTGGTATTTCAAGGTAGGGTTTCACGCTAGCTCAGGCTGACCTGGAATTTACTATGTAGTCTCAGGGTGGCCTCACGGAGATCCTCTTACCTCTGCCTCCCAAGTGCTGGGATTAAAGGTGTGCGCCACCACGCCTGGCGGACAATGTTTTGTAAGTCTGGAAAATTGGATTTGAGATTTGGACTGGTGCTATATGATGTCAGTTAAGTTTTTGATGGTAATTAAAGTTTTATAGATATTTTTATGTTCTAAAAATCGAAGGTTTTTTTATGAAATTGAGGGTTTTTTTACCTTGTTAAGAGTGGTATTATAATTATTTTTAAATTACATCATCAATATTTTAAAATGTAATATTTGTATAAAGGAAATGTCACCTCATTGCAAAAAGTGGAAATAAGTTTGGTTTGTCATTTTGTTTCTTTTGTGTTTTTAAAGATTATGAGAAAATTTCAGATGTACAGAAAGAAAGACATAATATGTATAATTAGACTCCATGAACTCAATACCCAAATATCAGTCATTTTCAATGCCTGGATAATCTCCATCATGCCCCCCTTTTATGCTATTGTTAATCTGAGATCTTATTGCAACTGGAAATATTTCAATACATCTATCTTTGAAAGATAAGCATGGTAATGAATCAGTTTGAGTTCAAATTTACCTCACTTGCCACCACTTTTTTTTTTTTTTTTTTTTTTTTTTTTGGTTTTTCAAGGTAGGGTCTCACTCTAGACCAAGCTGACCTGGAATTCACTATGGAGTCTCAGAGTGGCCTTGAATTCATGGCAGTCCTTCTACTTCTGCCTCCCAAGTGCTGGGATTAAAAGGCGTGCGCCACCACACCTGGCTGCCACCACTTTTATTATAGTTTGTTTGCCTCAAGGTCCAGTTAAGGCCCATGCATTCATTCTTTAGAGTGTTTTGTAACCAAGGCTTTTCTAGGTTATAACTGTTCTTTCTTTTTTCTTTTACTATTATTTATTTTAGTTTTTTTTTTTTTTTTATTTGAGAGCGACAGACAGAGAGAAAGAGGCAGATAGAAAGAGAGAAAATGGGCATGCCAGAGCCTCCAGCCACTGCAAATTCCAGAGGCGTGCGTCCCCTTGTGCATCTGGTTAACGTGGGCCCTGGGTAATTGAGCCTCAAACCAGGGTCCTTGGGCTCACAGGCAAGCGCTTAACTGCTAAGCCATCTCTCTGACCCTACTATTTATTTTTTAACATTAAAAATTCTTCTCAGGTTTTCCATACTGGATTTGGCTGCTGGTATCCCCAAGGTGTTACTTAATGTTTTTCATATTCCTCTCCACTCCACCTTTCCTATAAAAAAGGTGTTGGAGCTGCTATAACCTATTATGCTCAGTGATTATCCAAGGGTACTTCAATAGATGGGTAAACGGTTATCAGGAATTACTTAGTATGTGGTTCTCTTGTGTGTGAGGTTTTGATGATAATTGCCTAGCCCAAGTAAATCATTAATAGTTAACAATATTTTTATTCTGTTGTTGCTTTTACATTTATTAGTTGGGATTCTTTTATAAGGAGAGCCTTCATTTCCTTCTCCATTTGATTGCCTTCGGTTTGGAGTTTGAGTTGCCAGTGTGGTGAATAAAAGTTGGTTGAATGCTAGGAATGTAGTTCGGTGGTATAGTATTTATTAGCATGTACAAGACTCTGGGTTCAATCCCCAGTACCATTTTATAAAAGAGGGGTTAGGGAGATGATTCAGGAATTAAGAGCACTTACCATGGAAGTATGGGGCCCTGAGGTTGATCCCCACCAGCACCTATGTAAGAGCTAAGCATGGCCACACATGCCTGCAATCCCGGACCTCAGAGGGGTGGAGACAGGATAGTTGCTGGGCTCACTGGTCAATCAGCCAGTCTGAGTGAAAAATGTCATCTCCAGGTTCAGTGAGAGACTGTCTCAAGGAAACAAAGTAGAAGGGTGCCATCTCCCCCCATCCCCCACCACAACAGGCCTGGGGAGATGGCTCTGGATAAAGTGCTTACTTATCATTCAAGCCTAAATTCTGGAGTTCAATCCCTAGACTATGTAAAAGGCCAGAAACCAGAGGTAGGAGGATTGATGTGAGTTCAAAGCCAGCCTAGGACTGCAGAGTGAAATCCAGGCCAGCTCGGGCTAGAATGAGACTCCCTACCTCAGGGGAAAAACAACAACAACAACAAAACAACAGAAAAGAATTTAGCTGGGCATGGTGGTGCACACCTATAATCCCAACACTAGGAGGAGGCAGAGGTAGGATCGCTGTGAGTTCAAGGCCTCCCGGAGACTGCATAGTGAATTCCAGGTCTGCCTGGGCTTAGAGTAAGACCCTACCTTAAAAAACAAAAACAAGTCAGAAACTCTTAATTCTGTAATCCCAGCACACTAACTGAGATGGGGCCCAGAGACGGGAGAATTTCCCCAAATCTTGTAAAAGAGCAGCAAAGAAACATTTGTTGATATGTGTGAACATATCACGTGCGAGCACTCACATATGTAGTTCTAGCCCTGGAGAACCTGAGGCAGAGGCTCAAGAATTCAAGGCCTCCCTAGGCTACATAGCAAGGCCCTCCCTAGAAAATAAATATAAATAAAATAAATAAATAAAATGAAATTGCCTTAATGAGCTAGAATTTATATGCTCAAATCAAGCAACTTTTCATTTGTCAATTTTTATCATCAAATTAATCTTTTTGAGCTATATCATATGTAATTATGGTTTGATTCTAGAAGTATGCATTAGGTATGATTACAATGAATGCTTTACAAAGCAAATAATACAATTCAATAAATTTTGGGAAAATGCTGACAACATAATGACATGATTTTGGACTTGGGAGATGGTACCCAGCACCCACATAAAGTTGTTTGCAGTATTAAGAGAGTCTGTCTCAAGGAAGTTGGAGACCAGACAACTCTTGACCTCCATATGTATGCCATAGCACATGTTCCCATATATGCATATACATGAAAAAAAAAATTTAGGGCTGGATAGATGGCTTATTGGTTAAAGTACTTGCCTGTGAAGCCTAAAGATCCAGGTACAATTTCCCAGTGCTCATGTAAGCCAGATGCATAAGGTGGCGCATGCATCTAGAGTTTGTTTGAAGTGGTTAGGGGCTCTGGTGCATCTATTCTTCCTCTATCTCCCCCCCCACACAATAAATAAGTAAAATATCTTTAAAAAGTTTTTTTGTTTTTTTGTTTTTTGAGGTAGGGTCTCACTCTAGCTCAGGCTGACCTGGAATTCACTATGTAGTCTTGGGGTGGCCTCGAACTCATGGTAATTTACCTACCTCTGCCTCCCGAGTGCTGGGATTAAAGGCATGCACCACCACGCCCGGCAATATATTAAGGAGTTTTTGTTTCTTTAAATTTTATTTATTTATTTGCAATCAAAGAGAGACAGAGACAGAGAGAGAATGGGCACCCCAGGGCCTCTAGCCACTGCAAACGAATTCCAGATGCATGTGCCTCTTGTGCATCTGGCTTACATGGGTCTTGGGGAATTGAACCTGGCTCCTTTGGCTTCACAGGCAAACACCTTAACTGCTGAGCCATTTCTCCAGCTTTATTTAAAGAATGTTTAATGTAATAATTAAAATAAGACATTTAACTCTGTAGAACAAATTTGGTGTTTGTAAATGATAGTGCTATATAGTATTTGCTTCAAAATATGCTTATTTTATCTTTGCAGGAGCAATTGGTTACATGGGAACAAGTGCCTTTGTCCGAAAAATCTATACTAATGTGAAAATTGACTAGAGACCCAAGACATCCTGGAAGTTTGGATCAGTTTCTCTTTCATAGGGGTGGAACTTGCACACCAAAAGAAGCGCAAGAAGCGATTTGGGCTAACACTGGGTACTCTGTGGGTCTCTTTGCTGGATGGTTTAAAGTAACATCTATTTTCATTGATCCTAGGTTCTTACCGACTGCTTTCTCCAACTGTTCACAGCAAATGCTTGGATTGTATGCAGTAGGCACTACTACAGTACATGGCTAATCTTCCCAAAAACTAGCTCATTAAAGATGAAATAGAGCAGCTCTCTTCAGTGAAGAGGACAAATAGTTTATTTAAAGCATTTGTTCCAATAAAATAAATAGAGGGAAACTTGGATGCTAAAATTACCCAAATAGAAATCTTCTGGCACTTAGTGTTTCTATGTTATTGAAAAATGATGTTCCAGAAAGATTACTTTCTTGCTCTTATTTTTACTGCCATTGTTGATCTATTGTGGGATGTTTTTATATATTAAAGCTGGGAGGCTTTTTTTTTTGGACCTATTTTTTGTTTTTTTCCCCCCCAATTCAACTGCACCCCCCCCTTTTTTAAAAAAATTAAAAACCATTAAATTCTGCATGTAGTATATCTGCTGTCATCTTAGTTGGATCAGTTTCTCATTTATTTATCTGAAAATTGTCCAGTTGCATCTTAATTCCAAAGAAGATACAGTCTGAAAATAGAGATGTACTCTCTATAGTGCAAATTACTGTACAGTTAGAAAGCAAAGTGTTAAATGGAGAAGATATTTGTTTTTATTAAACATTTTGAGATTTAGATAAACTACATTTTAACTGAATGTCTAAAGTGATTATCTCCTCCCTCTTCCCCAGTTAGTCTCTTCTTTTGGGGGGAGGTGTTGAATGAAGGCTTTACATAAGAAATTATTAAAAATGAGGGTGGGTAATAAATGTATATAACATTAATAATGTCATGTAGCTGTAGGTTCCCGGGTGCATTTGGATGTATAGATTGATTGCAGAGTACATTTTTCAGATGATGATTGGTATAGAAATGTGTGGATTTGGGGGGCTTTTTACATCTTGCCTACCATTGCATGAAACATTGGGGTTTCTTCAAAATGTGTGTGTCATACTTCTTTTGGGAGGGGGGTTACTATCTTCTGTTTCTTTTCTGAAACTCCTACTGGAGCTAAATTTGTAATTTAGGAACATTTAATTTTGTTAATCCTGTCTGGGACACTTAAGTGACATCTAAAGCATTACTGCTTTAGGGTGTTCAAATAAAATTTCCTTACCAAATTGTTCTGTGGAAATAGATGTGTTTGCAACCTGCTAGAAAGGCAACATTGCTGAATTCCAAATATTTCAAAGACATTTTGCATACTGACATAATGCTTTTCAAGTACAGAAAACCCATACTTTATAGTTCCTCAGTTTAGAACTAGCTATGGTGGCTCATGCTTGTCACCTAGCACTTGGGAACCTGAAGCAGGAGGATTGCCATGAATTGGTGGCCTGTCTGGGCTACACAGTAAGTTCCAGGTCAGCCTGAGCAACAATGTGAGACCCTATCTCAATGTCCCCCCCCCCCAAAAGAAATCATCAAAGTTGACTACATCCAGATTATCCAGTACAATCACAAACTAAATAACCAACTTAAATGAAATTGCGACACAAAATTAAATCATAAGATTAATGTTCCTTGTAAAATGGAGTACAAGTGGTAGCTTCTAATGATTAGTTAATGGGTAAACAAATACCGGTTACAGTTCTGAAAGAGATGATTTTAATTTGAATACATGTTTTCAGGAGCCTGTCCATAATATGAAGTTTTTCTAGAACCATAAACTTTCCAATTCAATAGTTTGCTATGCAAATGGCCACCTAAAACAGTACTATATATTGTCTTTTAGAAAAACTCAAATCCTATATTACACTCATACATTCATACTTACTTAATATATTTTCATTACACAGCATGTTTCTATAGATCGATGGATGCTGTGCCCTGAATTGTGGCATGCAGAGTCTTCAGAGTGAAGACTTTGGCTTCTTACCACTTAGGTATGGCTGATGAGAGCAACAGAAATGTGTCCAGAGACTGTAGAGAGATTGTCTTCAAGTTACATTAAATGTAACTTACTGCTTCTTACCTTTTTTTCTGATCATCTGCCTTTATCATCTTAAATACTGAAAGGCAATATTTAATTGCTTATATCATGTAACTTTTAAGCATGTAAAGTACTTTTAGCATTAAAACACTTGGTCTGGGGGTTGGCTCAGTTGGTAGAGTGTTCGCCTAGCGTGTACAAAGCACCGAATAAAATAGGTGTGGTGTTGCACACTTGTAATTCCAACACTACAGAGGTGGGGACAGAAGGGTCAGAAATTCAAGGTTGTTTTGTTTCTCATGAAGTGACTCTTCCAGGTAAGATACAGGGTTTATAAAGAATGTGGCTTAGTTGTTTTCAGGTGCACTGATTCTGTAGACTAAGTTGTGCTCTGTTTGAAGTTCTTTTGAGTCTGTAGTGATTTCAGAATGCATTGAGAGCATTAAAATTAATGTAAGTCACCTTGAAAGATATTTGCAAAAGACTTGTATTGGTTTATGGCTTCATACAGGGGCTACACAAATGTGTCTTGGAAAAGATGTAGTTTACAAATGGCTTTGCCCCATGAATAGTAAAAATATTATTTAAGTTAATCGGAGGATAGGGTTTTCTACTCCATTAATACTGTGTTTGTCTTTCATTTGCTAACATTATTTGTTCATTGAACCAACTGACGTTTTGAATGCTGTCAAAAACTAAGGATACATTTTGTATCTCTAAGCTAGTGTTTCCTAAAATTTAACTGCATTAAAAGTTGGCATACATATCTCTAAGTACAAGAGTAGGATAAAGCGTAGGATACATTGGCTAGAATTATGGTGGTGCATTCTTCAGTGTACCATGTGTGTCCTAGATCGCACTGGTTTGCACGTAAATCAGACCCCATGTTTTAGAATTCGTTGTATTGTGGTACCTGAACCTAGTGAATGGTATGCTCGGGGTTTTTTTCCACTGATGATGGATAGACCTCTTTATAAAGGTGGTTGCTTCAAATTCCAGTTCTTCCAAAAGGCCACCTTATTTAGGGTTTATCCACAAATTGTATTCATTTGATACAGCTTTTGATTTTTAAATGTTTACTAACCACTTTATGCCAAATGTCTTGCTAAAAAATGTTATTTTTAAACTTCCTGAATTTTTACAGATGTAAAAAAGAAAGTGTATTAATGTAATTTGTTCAGGAAAAGCAACTTACTGATGGGCTTTGCTATGAATTCTAGGGAGGGAGGCCTGTTTGTAGAAATCTGTACACTGCAGTCCCATCTGGGCTTGAAGTTCAGCTTTCAGCCTATCTTATTGTATCATCCTATTGATTTACTGAAATATGTAATAAATAGGAATAGTGTTGTACAAAAACATAAATTTTTATGTTTTCTATCTTCAAAGCTGCATTTGAGCAATCAAGGTGTTATAGAAATCAGAAGTGAAGATTTAGGAAGATTTTTTTGGAACTGTATATAGAAATAGACTAGGTGGCCTTTAATCCTAGCACTTGGAAGGTAGAGGTAGGAGGATTGCTGAGTTTGAGGCCAGCCTGGGTGAGTTCCAGGTCAACCTGGGCTAGAGTGAGGCCCAATCTCAAGAAAAGAAAAGAAAAAAAAAACCAAAAACACAATGAAAAACTAGGTTTTCAGATAGGATGAAACAGGAAGGGGACATATACCTGCAAATATTTTATAAGACTTAAACTTCGGTTTGGGGAGTTCGAGTTCTCTCCTGAGTGATTCCTGAAGGGGTTTCCAGTTTGATACTCAAATTTCACCCTAGTGATTGGAAACAGTTGCTGTGAAAGCTGCTTAGAATGAGATTTTGGTGAGCTAGAAAAAGCACAGTTGTGTTTCTCCTGCTTAACTTCCCCGTTTAACAGTTATGAGCTGAAGGCAAAGAAGAGAAACAGAATTCTTTCTGGACAACAGAGTATTCTTGGGAAAGCAGTCCTTACTTGGGCTTTTCATCTGTGTTCAACTTGAACCTATAAATCCCCACAGAGCATGGACAGTTGACAGAGTTGGAGACACAGTGATGGCCCAGTGATCACTTCCATTTTGTATGTACCTTTGGTTTGTGTAGGCCATATTCCAACTGGCTTTTTAGTAACAGAAATCCAGTATATAATGTATCAAATACAATTGAGGTCCTAATCTAGTCTGTTAATTTATCTGAAGCTTGATTTTTGAAAAGTAATAAAAACTTAAATGTTCTTCCCTTGGATGCTCTCTTTCTTTCCTTTTTGGAACTGTTAAACCAAGCATAAGGGATAACCCACCATTATTGGCTGACATATGAAGAGATTACTCTAGCTGGGCATGGTGGCGCACACTTAGAGGTAGGAGGATCGCCATGAGTTTGAGGCCACCCTGAGACTACATAGTGAATTCCAGGTCAGCCTGAGCTAGAGTGAGACCCTACCTCAGAAAACAAACCAAAGAGAGAGAGAGAGATTATTCAGTATTCTACATGTAAATAAAACAAGTCAAGTAATACATTAAATTAGGCCTTAAAGGTCATGTGGTCTGTGTCACGACTTGAGCATTGAAGTCCAAGGCAGCCATGGCATAGGCAGAACATAAACTAGCAGTCATGGTTGTGGTCCAGTAGAACTGCAAAGCAGCCAGTGGGTCAGATGAAAGATTGAAAATTCAAGGTTTGATCACCCCTGCTTATATTCTGAGAAAAATTAATGTACGAAAAAGTTGAAATGATGATACAGTGAATAAATATTTTGAAATTACTCTTCTTTCATTATTCTTTTGACTTTATATATTTATTTTTGATTTTTCAAGGCAGGGTCTCACTCTAGGTCAGACTGACCTGGAATTCACTGTGTAGTCTCAGGGAGGCCTCAACCTCATGGTGATCCTCCTACCTCTGCCTCCTGAGTGCTGGGATTAAAGGTGTGTGCCACCACGCCCAGCTCTTTTGACTTTATGTAATCTTTATTCATTTTTTTAAATTTAATTTTTTCTTTGGAGCTCTGCTTCCCCAGTGCTGGGATTAAAGACATGCACCACCACATCCAGTTTATATATAATCTTTTTTTTTTTTAATTATTTATTTATTTATTTATTTGAGAGTGACAGACACAGAGAGAAAGACAGATAGAGGGAGAGAGAGAGAGTGGGCGCGCCAGGGCTTCCAGCCTCTGCAAACGAACTCCAGACGCGTGGGCCCCCTTGTGCATCTGGCTAACGTGGGACCTGGGGAACCGAGCCTCGAACCGGGGTCCTTAGGCTTCACAGGCAAGTGCTTAACTGCTAAGCCATCTCTCCAGCCCAAGTTTATATATAATCTTTAAGACACACTCCTGTATGCCTGTGATTGACAGTACACTGCCTTTCCTAGTACTTACTGGTTTTTTGGTTTTGTTTTCAAAGTACTTTGACACAAATCTTCACAACCATCCTTTGAAGCTAGTAGGATAGATGAGACATGAAGAAGTAACAGGATTAGGGAGGATCCTTTTGTCTTGACTCTTGTGACTGTAAGGTACAGCTGTCCGCACTGCAGCCTGTGCAGCACACGATGTGTGTAAAGTCTCATGAACTCGATAGTGTGTACAAGTGGAAGGGACCTGGTTAACTTCTCCTGCTCTACTTAAGAATTTGGGTTTTTCATTTCCACTTTTAGCAGGTTTTTAAAATCCTTATCAAACTCCTTGGTTCTTCCCCTCTAGCTGCCTTACTCATCAACCATACGTAGCAATTACTATTTAGCCAATTGATCTAAGTTAGTGCAGATTTGGATTACTTCTGATATCTTTATTTTGGTTTTATGAGGTAGGATCTCACTCTAGCCTAGGCTGACCTGGAATTCACTATATGGCCTTGAACTCAGTGATCTTCCTATGTCTGCCTCCCAAGTTTGGGGATTAAAGGCATGCACCACCATGCCCAGCTATTTGTGATCTCTTTAATGTACATTTTGTGTAGTTAGAAACTAAGGGTAAAGGAAGCCTGGTGTTACATAGCCAGTCTCTTGATTTCAAAGGTATAAATTATTAGACTTAATCTACAACATAACAAATGTAGGGTATAGGTAGGCCTCCACTTAGATTAGTGGAATTGGAGTAGTCTACAAAGGTATTTTTTTTTTAAAAATTATTTGAGAGAATATGGATGTGCTGTGGCCTCTTCCTGCTACCAATGAACTCCAAATCTTTTACTTTGTTCATCTGGGTTTATGTGGGTACTGGGGAATTGAACACTGGAACAATAAATAGGCTTTGCAAAATAAGTGCCCTTAACTGCTAATCCGTTTCCCCAGCCCAATATTTGAATCCAGTTTGCTTACCCTAACAGGAACTTCAAGTGAAAAAAAAAAAAAAAGATTTGTAAGGAAGAATTGATACAAGGTTATTTTACTTACAGTTGTTTACAGTGGCTTAGTCTTAAGCCATATATTTTTCCTACTTCTAACTTTTTATTTCAAAATAATTCAAATGTACAGAAACATTGTAAAAATACTGCCCTCCCCCCCAAAAAAAATCCTTCTATACCTTTCACTTATATTCCCCAGTGTTATCATTTTTCCATATTTTGTTTATTCTTCTTTCTAGATGCATATTTTTTTTCCCACACCACTTGAGTAAGTTACAGACACTGTGCTTTCACCCCAACCCTTCAGTACCTCCAGCGTACTTTCTAGAAGTAAGGCCATCATCAAAACCAGGAAACTCTTGTGATACTTGCTGCCTTCAGCTTTCAGGCCTTCCTTAGATTGCACCATAGGCTGGCCCAGGTCCCTTCCTTCAAAGAAAAGTCACCTCCCCTGCCTGGCCTGGGCTCCCATGTGGCCCCTCACTACACTTGGTTGTTAGGTGTCATTGGTGTCCTCTGAGCATTTGTTGTTCATGACCTTGAGTTTTTGAAAACTACAGGTCATTCTATAAACTGTGTGCCCACGTGGGTCTATCTGTTGTCTCAGAAATAGTGCTGATGGGGCTGGAGGGATGTTAAGCCATGTTTTTACAGGACTAACCCCCGAAGGTCTGAGAAGAGAAGGGAGGGTCTAGAGGTGGAATGTGATTTGGGGTTGGTCAGAGAGATCTCAAGTTAGCTCCAGTAGGAGGCCTGAATAGGCAAGTGTCATGGATGTGCTGGCTGCTATAATAGATCCTGGCATGAGGATGCATGTCTGTGGCCACCAATATGTCCTAGGCAGAGACCTGGAGCTAGAGAGTGGGAAGACCCTGTTAGGATGACTGCATATGTTTAATACACCAGGAGTGGAGCATGGGAGGTGGCTTGGAAGGAAAGCCTGAAGGTGGTGGAGGGGATGTCGCCTTGAAGGTGTTGGAGAACCATGAAAATTGTAACAATAATTTACCTTCTGCAGAGACTTCATAGCACCTTCTCAGCAGTGAAAAGGAAGGAATTAGTTGAGTAAGAGTGTCTGCTTTATTCTGGAGGTGCTCTACCTGCAGTGGAGATTATCTGAGATACAGGGGTCTGGGAGGGGAAATTGAGGTGAATAGTCAGTAGATCTGAAGGGGTGTCGTGAGCAGCTGCAAAAGAACCTTGTGCATTTGGGTCGAGAAGTATAGATGCAACAAGCTGGGCAGGGCAGGGCACAGATGTTAAGAAAAAGTCTACGTGGATTCCCCCTAAGACCTGGATATGCTGGATGTAAAGTGGAACTAAGCCGTTTTAGGTCACAAAGCCTTTTGTTCTGAGTTTACCTTCAGTTTTTTTAGGGGTCTAAATTACAGATACTCCCTAAAAAATTCTTTTCGGTGGAGCAGGACTGTAATCAGCACTCAGGAGACTTGGATAGTATTACCACAAACTTCAGATCAGGGGCTACACAGCAGCACCTTATCTCAAAACTAAACAAGAAAGCAAACAAAAGAAAAGTCAACCCAGATTAGTTTACTATGAAAATAATGAGAAACTCAGGAGCCACGGAACTAATGAGAAAAACAATTCCCATTCAGCCATGCCTATCTAACCTTTCTAACAACCCACACATTTAATGCTGTCTTCTTGTTTGTAGATAGCCAGAGTAACATCTGAGCAGGCCTGACACAAAGCCGTACAGCTTGTCGAGGTGCACAGATCTCCAAAATATTTGGACAGTGGGTGTTGATGAAAGGACCTGGCACCCACCAGGTGGGGGTTAGAGGCAATAAAAGCTCACAAATTTGGCCTCTTAGGTCTTTTGGTCAGAGGAATTCCCTGCTAATGAGGAAGCCAGTTGGATGTTTGCCTTGGGCCATCTGGAGACCTGGAAGTGTCACAGGAGTTTGTCAGGCCTTTTAGATGTGGACTTTGTGGACTTGGCTACTGGCAGGTGATGACCTTCACTGGGCGTATGCCGAGAACTGTGGCGTTGAGTTTGACTCCTTCCAGCATTCAGGCAGAAATGTCATCCAACCTCCTACACCTATTGCCTATTTTAGTGGCCACTTGGCCTTCCTTGCCATTTGGTGGCATCTCTTCCTCGCAAGTCCCCTCTCACCTGCCAGTTCCTAGCCAGATCTTGCTCAGTCCAGCTGTGACATGTACGAGCACATTTAATGAGAACCCCAGCCGGGTCAACTCTGCAATTCTCTGTAAAAGCATGACAGAATACTCAGCAGCATCCTTCCAGTGCTTAGTACCTGTTTTTCTTTCGAAGGAATTGTTATCTAGTTAATATATGATAGGTGACCATAATGTGAGAAATCTAGTCTGGTGTAAGGCCCTGCTCTGGCCTTCAGATAACTATTTGTTTGTGGTGGCTGCGAAAGTATGTGGAAACAAACCCCAAATGGAAATTCTGTCCATTTTTTTTTCTTGCAGTTAAATTGAAAAATAAATCCTGGATATGATGCATACAAAAATCTGTGTGTACGCTCAGACACAAGTGTTAGACTCTTGATTAGGGCAATTTTGCTTGCATAAAAAGATCTTTGAAAGTTTTCACAGTAATAATACATCTCTAAGTCAAAATGACTCAGTTCTGACAATTTCTGCATTTAAGGTACATCACAGAAGTGAGTTTCAAATAGCTGTTGATTATCCCTCTAAATTATTTGGGCATAGATTTTCCACTGGCAAAAATAACCAGGTTTCAGGAATAACGTATCTTTATCAGACTAATAGCAAGGGGCTGTAATGTTTTTTCATTTTTGAGGTAGGGTCTCGCTCTAGCTGGGATGAGCTGGAATTCATTATGTAGTCTCAGGGAGGCCTCGAACTCACAACGCTGCTCCTACCTCTGTCTCCCAAGTGCTAGGATTAATGGTGTGCGCCACTACGCCCAGCAAGGGGCTATAATTTTGAACAGCACTCTATGCCTGTCCATTTGTCAGGCTTTTTGCCTGTAGAAAACATCGTGGGCTGTTGCTGAAGGATAGGGTCGTCTAGCTGGAGGCCAGCCCTCTTAAATTTCCCCTACTTGTCATATGCCCCTACACTGGGGTCGAAGGGTGCCGCGGTATGCATCTTTGCTGGCTGGAAGAGGGGGCTCGGGACATTCTTCATGTATCCAATAGAGAAACAAGTGTCCCTAAGCAAACCACACGGACAGCTCACTTTGGGCTGCTGGTCCTGCTACCTCGGGCCACGTGTGCACGGCGGAGTTGTAAAGTGAGTTATGAGAGTAGAAGTAGGCGGGAAGCCCAGCCTGGAGCTTCCGAGCAGCACCACAGGGGACCGGAGGCCGAGGTAGCATCTGGACCAGAGCGTCTTCGGCTGTCTTGACGCGCCGCAGACCCCCGGCCCTCGCCGTCAGCATCTTCGTCTCGCTCCCCTTCCTCCGAAGTTGCGGAGGTGCCGGGAAGAGGAGGGGCCTCGCCTCGGGTGTCTGAGTGATTGGCTGCCCGGAGCCCGGGGAGAGGGCCGAGTGGTCCAGCCCCGGTGGAGAGGGGCGGAGCGGCCCCTGCTCCAACCACCGCCGCCACCGCCACAGTCGCCGCAGCCTTGGCCGCGGGTAAGTCGCTTCGAGCGGCGGCTCCCCCAGTGCCCGGACCCGGACAGGGACGCCGCCTCCTGCTCGCTCCGCGCCCGAGCCGTGCCCGGCAGCCGCGCGTCATCGCCGAGCCGCGGCCGCCGCCACGCGACCCTGTGCATCGCCCCCTGCCAGAGCCGAGCTTTCTGTGCCCGCAAGCCCCTAGGTCCCCGTCGACCCCGCGTCACCATGCCCCGCGAGACGGCGCTCGGCGCCCTGGTGCCACTGCTGCTGCTGCTGCCGCTGCCCCGCGGTGCCGTTGCCGGTGCAGGTCCCGGTGCCCGCGGGTTCGGGGAGCGCGCGGACGTCGCCCCGGGCTCCTGGGCTCTGGAAGGCGAGGAGGACGCGGGGCAGCAGCTGGAGACTTACCACGATCCTTGCAAAGCCGGTAGGTGCCGCCGCCTTTGGGCAAGTCCGGCAGAAGTTTGCCTTTGAAACGCAAATGAGGGTGGGCAGGCGAGCCCGGTGGATGGATGGGGTGGGCCCCCTCCTCCCCCTCCCCTCCCTGGATATGTCCCCTAGAAACTGCTTGAATATCACCCGGAGCCTGGAACGTCCGAGTGCCCGGTTGTCCGAGTGAATGCGGGCATCGGATGCCCGGGGATGCCGAGGGGGCGCTCGGGGGCCGCGGTGGGCGCGGGGCGGCACGTCAGCCTGGAGCTCAGCACCGGCCGGCGCTCCGGGCTCTGATGGAGTTACTGGCTCCGATTTCACCGCGGTTGTTAAGTTTCGCGCAAAAGTTACCCGAGGTCTGTAGTCACTCTTGGGGAGATACTGTAAGAAGAGAAGGAAAGGGCTTGTCTGGCGAGAATGCACAGGGCTGGAGTTGTCCACACTTCTCCGCAGTCCCCCTCCATGGCCCGGGCCGGGCGGAGATGGAAGCCAGCAGGTGCTTATAATCCCGACCAGGAAGCCGCGCCCCGGGACGCGCGGGCCTTTCGGGCGCTTCCCGCGAGCTACCCTCCCGCTCGGGTCGCGGGGGGACCGGACAGGCACTTCATCAGGAGGTCTTGGAGGTTCCAGAGAGAACGGAAGGGGCAATGCTCAGCTGGGACCAGAGAGATGCTGGAACTCAGAGGACCGCTTGGCCGCTCCTGGCCAGTGGCCAAAGCCCTGCGGGTAGTGACATTTACCTTTGGGCATTGTTTCGCCCATTTCGCTTGGCGGCATCCAGAGAAGACTGAGAAGGGGTGGGGGGCGAGGGCGTTTTCCGGGTACTGTACCCCTTCAGGTCTCTGCCTTATTTATTCCCTCACTATCTGGAGACCTCTCAGCCTCAGTTTCCTCTTAATTGCAGAGGAGGGGGGGTTGGTAAATAGGCCTCAGGCGATTTGTGGGAAACGGTTTACCAATAGAGTAACCTAGAGGCTCTTATCCTTAGTTTTGACTTTTACTGTGGTGGCTCCGGTGTAAGTTAGGGTTGGAGTCAATCAGGACTGGGTCAAGCCTGGGGAAGGTGAGGTTTCTGGGAGCCTGGAGTTGGTGAGGCCTGGGTATGTTGGCAGGTTGAAGGTCAAATTAAGTGTGAAGGGCTTACTGCAGACTTCTGCCGACCGACCGTCTACCTATTGCCCTACCTTGGAGGGCCTCAGTTGGAAAGGCAGGCAGAAGAGTTAGTTTCTGGGTAATTGGAGAGAATTTTAGCAGGTTCCATGCCCTAGGTGAAGATGCGGTTCTTTGTGGGACCTCATTCATGGCCAAGGAGAAGGATCTCCAGAACCTCATTTTGGAGTGGTGACCTAGTCCTGCAAAGAAAGTCCCGAGGCTGGAAAATGAGGTGGAAGTGGAGCAGGCCACCAGTCACACCTGTTAGATCCTGGACCTTGCCAGTCCTGGAACTACTGGGAGGCAGTATGAGCAGCTGGGGCCGGAACAGGAAATCAGTTTGCTGAGGAATGGATTGGATGTTATGTGCTGGCCTGGGTGCTGCAGATCCAAAAGGAAGAAAACTGAGAGTGCCCCGCATGGTCTTATCCTCTGGGAACAACCTTGAGGCAAGCTTGCCTGCTGGTTCTCTAGTGCTTTTAGAGAAAACCTCAGGTAACCGGGGCCCCAGTGCTCAGACTACTGGAAGACAAGATGGGATGGAGGGCAGGGCGGGGCTGGAAGGTAGAGGATCCTGGGAGCGAGTCCCTGAGCTCTGTGTGTCCCTTGCAGCCTCCTTGGGTCCTCTCAGCCTTCTGGCCCTTCCCTGGGTTTTGATGCTGAGTGACCAGAAGAGGGCAATGGCAGTGGCCTGGTCCAGGAAAGCATCCCAGTCGGCCCATCCTGGGAATTCTCTGCCTTCAGAAACACCCATCTTCTGGAAGGCCAACAAGCAGCTCCCATCCTACCGGGATCTCAGTGAAAGGAGCTCTTCCTGCTAGGGGGACTGCAGTCCCTGGCTGCGCTCATACCTTTAGGGGCATCCCCCTCCTCATTCAGTCAAATCCTAATTCCTTGACTGCTGCAGCCAGAGGTGCTGCTCCTAACACCCTTCTCAGCGGGCCCTTCCCCACTGTGGGTCTCCATTCTGCTAGGCATTCCCAACGCACAGGGCAGAGTCTTGGCTCAACTCCTAGCCTGTCAGCAAACAAGTCCTCTCCTTTCCGATCCTCAGATTCTTAGAATGGGGATATTACATTTCTTGGGATTGCAAGCCCACAGAACCAGGGAGCTTTTCTCTTGATCCTTGTCACTTGTCTTGCCCTAATCCTACATCTCACCTCATGGGCGCTTTCCCTTGAGCAGGTGTCTCCTTCCTGGTTAGAGATCTGTCTATGGTTCTGTGACTTTGTTCCTGCTACCTCGTTTGCAATGTTACCATTTGATGTTTCATCAGTGTCTCTTTTTACCATATTTACCACTTTACCGTTTATAACTTTTTCACTTACATTGCTGTGTGTGACCTGGCGCAAGTGACTTGCTATTCCCGGATAGAGAAGCTGAGAGAGAGAGGTGGGGGGGGGGGGGGCGAGAGAGAGAATGAGTGTTAGGGCCTCTTGCCACAACAGACTCCAGATGCACGTACCACTTTGTGTACCTGGCTTTCTGTGGATACTAGGAAATTTAGCCCAGGCCAGCAGGCTTTGCAAGCAAGCTCCTTTAACTGCTGATCCATCTCCCCCGCCCCTTAAAATTTTTTTTTCTAGAAATTAATGAAAGAATATCTACCTTCATGTTGACTCTGTGTGTGGCATACACATGGGTGTATACATGTTCTTACGTATGTGGGTACCTGTGTGCATGCACAGGTGTGCACATGCACGTGGAGACCTGATGACAACCTTGAGTGTCATTCAGGTATGCTGTCAACCTCTTTGAGACAAATTCTGTCATTGGCCTGGAAGTCACTAATTTGGCTAATCTGATTGGCCAGAGAGCTCCAGGGATCCACCTGTCTCTCCCTCTCTAGTCTTGGAATTATCACTCCAACAAACCCAATATTACATATGAGTACTTGGAATCACACTCAATCCCTCATGCTTGCAAAGCAAGCACTTTACTGTCTGAGTTCTCTCCATTGTCCCTTTGTTGACTTTTTGACATAGTTTTAAGCTGTCAATTTTAATTTTTTTAAATTTATTTTTATTTGAGAGAAGAAAAATAGAGAGAGAATGGGTGTGCCAGAGCATCTAGCCACTGCAAATGAACTCCAGACACATGTGCCACCTTGTGCATCTGGCTTACGTGGGACCTAGAGAATCAAATCTGAGTCCTTAGGTGTCACAGGCTAAGCCATCTCTCCAGCCCTAAGATGTCAAGCTTAAAATGACTAACAAACAATCTAATTGATGCTGGAAAGGGAGATGTTTATTAAGTTAGATGATGTGGGTGTGGATCTGAAGCCTTCCCTATAGCTGGGGAATAGCAATGGACCTCTGGGCACACTTTCTGTCTGGTGGGCTACAGCTGAGCTGTTTCGCTTTTCCTCAGATACAGTCCACACTGTCACTTACTGTACGAGACGTCACAGCCAGTCTTCCCATTGTTGCGCGTAGCAGGACTTCTGCCTGCCTGCCCTCATCCACGCTTGCTCAGCTGAGTCAAGCCAGAAGGCCAGGCTCCTGTTCTGCTGTCTGTGTGGCCACCAGCACGTCATTCCGCCTTCCCCCTTCCCGGACTCCAGTCTCCCCACCTGCACGATGAAAGTGAGAGCGAAGAGTGGGAGGCCAAAGTGCTCATGCACAGTTGTTTGCTCCTGCTCCCAGTTCTCTTCCTGGGCTAGACCCCACCCCTAATCCAGTGCAGAACAGCCCAGCTGTTCCAGCCATGCTACTCTGGATGAGGAACAGGAGCAGCTTGTGTCTGCATGTCAGCTAGAAATACTTGCAGGCTCGACAAGGGGCTGAAATTATCCGTTGATTCCTTTCCTCTCGTGTCTGCTGGTCACCTGGAACTCCACCAGATTGTTGGACCAAGCATTCACAAGTGGTGTTCCCACGTGGGCTGGTGGCCAGGATGTGTCACATGACAGCTGGATTCTAAGTGATCCAGGAGAACCAGTTGGAAGCTATAGTGCCTTTGATTACCTTGCCTCCAAGTAATGCATGATCACTTTTACCATGGTGACAAGCCCTCTCCCCTCAGATTCCAAAGGAGGGAACACAGACTCACTTTCCAGTGGGAAGTATGTCAAAGCCACGTTGTTTAAAAGCGTAAGGATGGGAGGGAGATACCATTGCAATCAGTTTTGGAAAAGTGACCAGCCACACTCCTGAGGCATCAAGTGGGCTCTTGACAAATTCAGGAAAGGTTCTAAAGTAGAAAAATGGGGAAGAAGCAGACGCATACATACTGCTGCCCACAGTTGATCTGGGGACATGGGACTCAGGTCACCCGAAATGATGCCTGTGGCTCACATCATTCCAAAGTGCTTATTTAGCCTTTTGGGCTTGTTTAATTCAAGGAAACTGGCCAGCAATCAGCTTACTTTTTAGTTTATGGCTTGGCAAATGCCAGGGGCCTCCTATAGCTGTGAGACCCTGGTTAAAAGCTATACATACAGGGCTGGAGAGATGGCTTAGCGGTTAAGCGCTTGCCTGTGAAGCCTAAGGACCCTGGTTCAAGGCTCAATTCACCAGGACCCACGTTAGCCAGATTCGCAAGGGGGCGGATGTGTCTGGAGTTTGTTTGCAGTGGCTGGAAGCCCTGGCGCGCCCATTCGCTCTCTCTCTCTTTCTCTGCCTGTCACTCTCAAATAAATAAATAAATAATGAACAAAAAAAAATTTAAAAAAAAACACTTTAAAAAACTATACATACAATTGCTAGTCCTTGAAGGCTTAAGGCTCAGAAGCCAAGGGTGAATGTTTTGGTATGAGAACTGACTGTTTCCTCATGATGCACTTTGGGTTCATGATTTCAGACCTCACCTCTTCCTGGAACTTGTAGCCTCTCTCGGCCTTGTTATTCCTTTTAAATTACCTTACCAGTGAGGGTTTTTTTGGGGGGGGGTGTGAAATAGGGAGAATACTCAGAGCACTCTCTGGGGCAGTTCTTGCCAGCAGCGCTTGGTCTCTGATGTGTGAGGCTACAATGCTCATGTCTATGAAATGAGAGCCTTGGTCGCTGTCCCACGGCCTGGAGCCGCATCCGGCTCACCGCCGGCACTTGTCAGTCTCTGCTGAACGCGGGAGGCAGGGAGGATGTTGACCCTTCATGGATCAGATTCATGGCTGGAAGAACCAAACACGTGCCCTCTGCCTGGGACACAGAGGAGGAGCCCTGGCCAGAGTGTCCCCAGAGGAGTGGGACCATGGAGTACAGAGCCCAGCTCCTCCAGCCCTCCAGCAGGGCCAAGGTTCACACAGTGTCTCCTGGAGGTTTGTCTCCCGGGTGTCCCGGCTGTCCTTCATGAAACTCTCACAACCCACATGCTGGAAGGGGTGGCTGGCATTTTTACAACTCTTTTCCATCCCCACTGTGGTGGTTTGATTCAGGTGTCCCCCATAGACTTAGGTGTTCTGAATGCTAGGTTCCCAGCTGATGGAGATTTGGGAATTAACGCCTCCTAGAGGTAGTGTATTATTGGGGGCAGGCTTATGGGTGTTATAGCCAGTTTCCCCTTTGCCAGTGTTTGGCACACTCTCCTGTTGCTATTGTTTACTTTATGTTGGCCAGGGGGTGATGACCACCCTCTGCTCATGGCATCGTTTTCCCCTGCCATCATGGAGCTTCCCCCTTGAGGCTGTAAGCCAAAATAAAACTTTTATTTCCCACAAGCTGCTCTTGGTTGGGTGATTTCTACCAGCATTGCGAACCTGAACGCAACAGTAAATTGGTACTGAGGCATGGGGTTCTTGATAGACACTTGGCTATATGGCTTTGGCCTTTTGGAGCTGATTTTCAAGAGGAATGTGGAAGGATTTGAAACCTTGGCCTAAGAGATGCCTTGCAGTGCTGTAAGCACAGCTTGATGGACTATTCTGGTCAGAATTGAAAGACCTGAATGCAGTAAAAACTGTGCACTGTGAGGTTTGGCTTGTGAGGGTGAGGAAAAGCTTTGCCTGCACTGGGCTACAAGCAGTTTCATGAGGTCTGTGTGATGGACAGGGGCCCATATGATGCAATTAAAATGCTCCAAGTCCATTGTGGAATGAAATGTCTTTCCTGGTCTCCAGGAGCAAGCAGCATTGGCTCTGCCTATCTACCTCTTTGTAAGCAGTGTGACCTTGAGTAAGTGGCTTGACCTCCCCAACCCTCAGTTTCCTTACCTGAAAAGAACTGCTCAGTTCTACTTTTCAGGATTGCTACAAGACTCAATGATACCAGGTTTAGCAATTTCTGAGCATGGTTTTTGACACCAGGCAGATGCTCAGTGACTGAGTTACACCCTCAGAAGGCAGAGCAGGTGCTCATAAGCACTTTATGAACACATTTGTGGAAATGCTGTAGTGGAATGTGATTTTTTTTTACAATAAATAAGTGGTTTTATTTTGCCTTATTAGAGTTAGGAATTCTTAATATCAGAGCTGGTAATTGTTGTTAAACAGTCTCAAAAGTAGGTGAAGGGTAAGCTTAAAAGACAAAAGTGAGTAAATATGAGGATGAGGAAACACGCCAGGGAGATGAAGACTCGCTGCCTTGGCTCCTACCTAAGTAGGCGCAGCGCAGTGCCTAACTCAGACATCCACCTGGGCAAGCAGGTGAGGTGTGGTGCCTGTGACTATCATGTGCTACCTGGATCCCAGGGCTCCAGTACTGACAGTAGGTAGTGTCTAAGAAAAGGGAGAGAAAAATGGAGAACATGCCAGGCTCCTCGCAGCTGGTCGGATCCATAGTATAGTAGGGACTCTCACCTGTGACTCTCAGCACTACCTACCGGGGGCCATGCCTGTGTGATGCTTGTTATTTTGCACTTGGGAAAAGTGAACTTTAAGTCTAGGCTTTCTGCTTGACATTGACAGAGCCCATGTTGAGTAACCATCATCAGAGGTAGGTCTCCAAGTCTTACAGAAATTGAACCCAGTTTTCCTTTCTTCTCTTGCCCAGATAGGCTTTGCCTACGCTTTCTTAGGGATGGCACGTGTGTCAAGGCCCTTTACCCTGCTTTCCAGCAGTGACAGTCCGCTGTAAGAAGTGGAGGGTATAGTGATGTGCGACACCCTAGCACAGGTGTGCTCTGTGCTGGCGTTGAGGATCTAAGATCTTTTCAGACCTTCACACTGTCCCCTGGGGCCTCCTACCCAGACTGGACAGCGTTGGCTCAGAAGGAAGATTCTCCTGGATGGAAAGTGAGTGGACACCTCATTCTGCAGTGCCTCTGTGGGTAGTTCCGGCCCTGTGGCTGACCACCATTTCTCTGACTGCTCCTCACCCCACCACGTGGTGTTCTACACCCGTGCTGTGACTCAGGCTGATAGGTTTTCTTTTTTTTATCTCTGCCCTTCTAACTCCAAGACTTTGAATAAGTCTTTGGCATTTAAAGCCACAGTTTTCTCAAATATGTGATTTAGACTAACAGAAGCTACCATGGCATGCAGACCATTGCTAGATGAGAGGCACTTGGTACTTTGCTAGCAAGTAACAGAAGTGAACTAGGGGGCTGGAGAGATGTCTTAGAAGTTAAGTTGCTTGCCTGCGAGGCCTAAGGATCCAGGTTCAATTTCCCAGAACCCACATAAGCAGGACAGACAAGGTGGCACATGTGTCTGGAATTTGTTTACAGTGGCTAGAGGCCCTGGTACTCCTATTCTCTCTCTCTCTTTCTCCCTCTCTCTGTCTCTCCCTCTTTCTTTCTATGTCTCAAATAAATAAAATATATTTTTTAAGTGAACAAAAATAAAAATTTTTAAAAAAGCATTTTAAGGGGGCTGGAGAGATGGCTTAGCGGTTAAGCACTTGTCTGTGAAGTCTAAGGACCCCAGTCTGGGGCTTGATTCCCCAGGACCCACGTAAGCCAGATGTACAAGGTGGCACATACATCTGGAGTTTGTTTGCAGTGCTGGAGGCCCTGGCACACCCATTCTCTCTATATATATATCTGCCTCTTTCTCTCTCTGTCACTCTCAAATAAATAAATAAAAATAAACAAAAAATTTAAAAAAAAAACATTTTAAGAGCTGGAGGAATGGCTTAGTGGTTAAAGCATTTGCCTGCAAAGCCAAAGGACCCAGGTTCGATTCCCTAGATCCCACCTTAGCCAGATGCACAAGGGGGCAATATGCATCTGGAGTTCATTTGCAATGTCTGGAGGCCCTGGCGCACCCATTCTCTCTCCTCTCTCTCTCTCTCTCCTTTGTTCTCTGTCAAATAAATAAATAAACAAATAAATAAATTTTTTTAAAAGTGAACAACTGGGCTGGGAGATGGCTTAGTGGTTTAAGGTGCTTACCCACAAAACCAGAGGATCCAGGTTCAATTCCCTAGGACTCTTATAAATCAGATGCACAAAGTGGCACATGCATCTAGAGTTTGTTTGTAGTGGCTAGAGGCCTTGGCACACCCATTTTCTCTCTCCCTCTCCTTCTCTCTCTCTCTCTCACTCTCTCTCTGTCTCTTCCTCTCTCTCTCAAATAAAAATAAATTTTAAAAAATGTGAAAAATAGCACTGGAAGGATGGCTTAGCAGTTAAGGTACTTGCCTGCAAAACCAAAGGACCCAGGTTCAATTCTCTAGGACCCACATAAACCATGTGCACAAGGTGGCTCATGCATCTGGAGTTTGTTTGCAGTGGCTGGAGGTCCTGGTGCATCCATTCTCTCTGTCTCTCAAATAAATCAATAAAATGTTTTTTAATTATGAAAAACAAACAATTGTAGGGTTAGGTGGTCCCCAAAGAACCTACCATGCTCCCAAAAGTGTTCATATTAAATCAGTTCCTCCGTTCCTGTGATCACTGGTTCCCATTCCTGTCAGATAGCTGGGGGAGGAGACGGAGAGCAAGCAGGCTGTACAGACAGACACCTCAATTCAGGCCCTGGCTTTCCTTCAACCAGCCATGAAACCCTTAGCAAACCCACTTAAGCTTGCTGGAACTCAGCTCCCTTGTCCACAAAATGAGTATAATAATACCAGCCACATAGGGATAGGTGGATTAAATGACTTCATATAGACACTGCACTTGGAAGAATGTCTGGAACATGGTGGTCATGAGGAAATGCTATTGCTTCTATTATTATCATCTCTTAGAAATCCAATGAGGTTTCCTTGTGGCACGAAACCAAACAGCTGACCAATTTTAAGAGTTCTGTGTTTTCTAGCAGTGCTGATACAGAGAGCCCCTCTATTTTGGGGTCTCTGACCTCAAAACTTCAGACACTCATGAATCTGGCTGGGCTACTGAGGGGGATATTAGGCTGAAAGTTTGTAGGCTTACAAGAAACCAGCCCTTGAGGCTGGGGATGACAAGCGCAGCTGGACCCTTGGCACCTCCTGGCCACTCACCTCCAAAGTGGTGTTCCCATGGACACCAGGTTCCAGAGAGCATGTGGGAGGGGAACCCACACACATTGGAAGCCCTCCTCCAGACCTTGTCAAGCATTCCGAGCAGGGGCTGTCTCTTTATGGGTCCCCAGACTGTTGCATGTCAAGGTTTTCAAGTGAAAGAATGATGATACTGCCCCTGTGCAACAGCACTGCCTTTCCACCTTGGGCCATGCCTGATGGTTCCAGCGCTCTTTCCCTTCCTCTCCATCCACTGGCCTCCCAGACTGGCCAGGGGATCGTGTGGGAGCTCCTAGGACATGCATGTCACGGCCAGAAGAGAGCCTGGGCTGGGTCCTGCCCACAACATTGAGCTTGTAAGTGGTGGAGCAAGGACTTACAGTCTCGCTTTCTCCACCTGGCGGCCTCTCCTAGCCTGGAACTTTCTTCCACCTACAGTCAGCAAGTATCTTTATTCTGCCTAGTCTTGAGGTTGTTTTGGTGTATTTGTTCCCTAGAGTGCTGTAGGCCAGCCCCACTTCCTTGCCTTTGTCTCGATCCTAGCTAGGAACCAGACAAGAATGAAAGAGTTCTAGACTTCAGATCCTCTGGGTTTCAAGGCACTGGGAAGAAACAATGACTAGCAGAAGGAGTGAAGATGTGTTGCCTATTCAGGTTTGGTGGTGCACACCTTCAGTCCCAGCACTGGGGAGGCAGATGTAGGAGGGTTACTGAAGTATGTTTGAGGCCAGCCTGAGACTACATAGGTCAGCCTGGCCTAGCAGGAGACCTTACCTCAATCCCCCTCCACTATCACCACAAAAAAGGCTCAGCAGTTAAAATGCTTGCCTACAAAGCCTAGCCACCCAGGTTTCATTTCCCCAGTATCCATCTCATGTAAAGCCGGATGCAAAAGGTGGTGCATGCATCTGCAATTTGTTTGCACCGGCTAGAGGTCCTGGTACACTCCTTCTCTCCTTGCAGATAAGCAAGCAAACAAACAAGTAAATAATAAAGCATTGCCTTTCCTTTGTTATTTAAAAAATATTTAATTAATTAATTTATTTGAGAAAGAGGTAGATAGGTAAGTAGGGAGAGAGAGAGAGAGAGAGAATGAACCCGCCAGGGTCTCTAGCCACTGCAAATGAACTCCAGATGCATGCACCACTTTGTAGACATAAGTGGGCACTGGAGAATCGAACCTGGGTCCTTAGGTTTTGCAGGAAAGTGCCTTAATTGCTAAGCCATCTCTCTAGCCCCTCCCTTGTTCTTCTATCCCTCTTCTAGAAGGCCCAGGGGCAATGCATGGGTGTCAGGTTACTCGAGAGGATGGATCCAACCACTCTCCATCCCTAACACCCAGAAGAAAAGATAAGGCTCTCAGTTGGAAGAGCTGTTCTTGAAGGTTGCTGTTGTCATCAAGCATTCTGTGGCTTGAAGCATATCTGTGCCCTTAGACCAAGCTACTTCACTTCTCTGAACCTCAGTTTCCTCACTTGAAACACAGCAATGAAGGCTGGGGAGATGGCTCGGGGGTGAGGTGTTTGCCATGCACGGATACTCAGAAAACCATAGGCACAGTCCGCAGTGCCTGGCATTTACATTTTCTGAGGTAGTATTTCCTGTAGGACAGTTCAGGAGGGCTTGCTGGTGAGTGCTGGGTTAGCTGGAAGGATGATGTAATTTGGAGCAGCAGGGATGCAGGGGAAGCATTTGAGGGAGAATAGACAGTGTGAGTCCAGGTGAGCTAGTCTAACTGAACCAGGGAGTGCTAGGTTCAGTGAGATAGTCTGTCTCCAAGAATAACATTGGAGAGAGCAATTGAGGAAGACACCTAACCTCTGGCCTCCCATCCAAAAGCACATATGTATGACCACACACATAAAAACAAGTGAGAGGCTTGGAGAGATGATTTAGTGGGTAAAGCGCTTGCCTATGAAGCCTAAGGACCCAGGTTCAATTCCCCAGTACCCACATAAACCCACATGGTGGCGCTTGCATCTGGAATTCATTTGCAGTGGCTAGAGGCCCTGGCATGCCCATTTTCCCTCTCTCTTTCTCTCTCTCTCATAAACAATAAATCAATAAAAATAAGACTTAAAAAAGCCATACATGCACACTCATGCACACCACACATAAAAACAACAAAAACAGAACAGAGAAAAATAGGAATAATCCCAAAACCCATCACTTAGGTTGCAGATTAAACGTGGCAGTGGTGTGTTTAGCAAGTTGCCATTGTTAGCTTGTCTCTGCGATTCTTATTCCTTTTATTGTCCCCTGCTGAACAATGTCCTCTCCCCACAAGACTGCAGTTCTCTTGGGGTCCGCAGCACGTGCAGTGGTAATTTCTTGTTCCTCGGCTTTTGGTCCTCACCGGCGAAGTGGAGAGGAGGCCAGATAAACCCGGTGTGTATGAGAGGTCTCTCCCGGAACCTGCTCAGCCCGCTCCTAATCCAGCTCTGCCTGGATGCAAACCTAGCAACAGGAACTCAGCTTTCTTGCTGATTGGTTACCGACCTATCTGTGATCACACCACCCTCTAACCACTCCTGCCAATTTCCAATCAATATTCTCAGGCTTGCCTGCATGAGCACTTGAGTGTGATGTTCAGCCGGCGTCTGCCTGCTGCGCCAGCTGAGCCACTTCGCTTCTTTTTTCTTTTCCCCCCGTACTACACCGTTTCCCCTTCCTCCCACCCGGGGTACTGGTAGGAGTTGATGCTTGTCCTTAACGCTGGTTCCCAGGAACAGTCTCAAACTACCCACTCCTTCTCGCTTCTGCAGACCCCCGGGCCAGCTCTCCTCACGGGAAGCCTGTTCTGCTGGGCCGCCTCTCACTGGCTCAGGAAGTGCTGGGCTCTGGTCGAAGGAGCAGACTGGCAGCAGTGTCCACCCAGGTGCTTAAGCCAGGCAACTGGTTGCCAGTGTGGCCACTTAATTCCCTTTATCCTGTCACACAGCTCAGCCATCCACTTCTCCAGTGTTCCCTGGCACCCTTCATCTAAACCCCTGCCAGTTCCCATGTTGGCTCTTATATGAACTCCCCAAATCTGTTAGGGATCGCTTAGGCAGAGTGATTTTTCTGAACTCACATATGAACATGTTTGCAAAATCAGATCTGCTTAGGACCCTTGGAAATTTCCCCCACACTTGAGTTGAGAGTAGTTGGCAGTCCCACTCCTGTTTGCCCCATGGGTGTGACCCCACTCTCCTCACCTGCCACTCCCCCAGGGGAAGGTCTCCCCAGGAGGCTCTTCAGGCTTCAGACTGACCATGTCTGGCTCTTCCAGGACTTGGCTTGCACATTTTGCCTCACACCTGCCCAGTCCCCATGTCAAGGAGACCCCTTAAATTCTTCTATGTCCTTTGTCTTTCTCATGTCACTTTTTATGTCTGGAGCCGGCTAGAGTTGTTGGGGTGACCACTTGCTCAGTGACTGTCCCCACCTCGACAGCTCCCAGGGTGTGAAACTACTCATCTGATTTCCTGTCACCAGCACAGTGTCAGTGCCTGGTGAGCATCAGCTACTATTTGTCAAATGAAGAATTGAGTAAATGAGATATCATAGTGATTTCAAAGGTAGCAGTCAGCGTAGGACAATTGAGAGTGGCTTGCTGGTGAAGGGCGCAGTAAGCCCTGGGTGAGCCTGGAAGGATGGTTATAATTGGGAGGAGCTGGGGTGCAGAGGAAGCATTTTAGGGAGGATAGACAGTGTGAGCCAAGGTGAGGCCTCAAGGGGCCTTGTGTTACAGGAAACCGAGTCACAAAGAGATGGCACCACAGATAGAGGGGAGAATCAGAAGATGTATTCATGTTGATGTGGACTCAGGAATAATTTCCAAAGCCTGAGCACCCAAGCTCTGAAAGCTCAGAGTTTTTATAGACAGTATGACAGGCAGTCTGACATCACCCTGAATTCTTTTTTCTTTCCTTTTCTTTTTTTTATGAGAGAAAGAAAGAGTGAAAATTGGCATGCCAGGGTCTCAAGCCACTGCATTTGAGCTCCAGATGCGTGCACCACCTTGTGCGCATGTGCAGCATGGTGTGCTTGTATCACCTGTGTGTCTGGCTTACTTGGAACCTTGGAGAGTCAAACATGGGTCCTTAGGCCTAGCAGGCAAGTGCCTTGACCGCTAAGCCATCTCTCCAACCCTTGAATTCTTTACATTATTGGTGGGTCACAAGTTTCTAAAGTTACCTGATTTGGGGGCGCAAACAGAAAATTCCTTAGCAATCAGTCAGTGATTAGAAAGCACAAATGTAGAAAAGAAAGCTGTTTGTTCAGGGGTGTTTGTAGCCATGGCTGTGCTAAGCAGACACAGGCAGGGTACAGCTGCAGAGACAGGGAGGAGACTCGGGGTCATGCTTCTCCCTGGTAAAGGCTTGTACAATAGGAATTGTGTTTTAGAGTATCATCTGAGCCTGGTTTCTGTTAAATTTCTTCTACCACACTTGGGGTGTTTGTGGAGCTGGGTTTTAATCTGGTTTACTCTGAAGAATGGTAGTGACAAGATTGCAGTAAGCTTGAACACGGGATGTCAAGTGAGGCATTTGAAACACATCGTAGGGAAACAGAGAGCTATTGATTACTCTTGAGAATAAGACTGCTGTAACCAGACATCGACGCTTAGGATCTACAGCAGCAGGAAGTAAGCTGATTAGGACCATCTAGGCTGGGATCATGGAGACCAGGCTATGATTTGGGGAAGAGCAGGCAGATAGGAAGATATCATGGCTTTGTGTGGGGGAAGGGTTCTGAGTGCACCGTGCCTAAAGGTCACGACTGAAGCGTGAATACTGTCATCTATACATGGTCATCAAATACTAGGGTACCTTTGATGTAGACAAGAAAGGGAGAGGTGTTTTTTGTTTTTGTTTTTGTTTTTTCGAGATCGGGTCTTTCTCTAGCCCAGGATGACCTGGAATTCACTATGTAGTCTCAGGGTGGCCTTGAATTTATGGTGTTCCTCCTACCTCTGCCTCCTGAGTGCTGGGATTAAAGGCATGTGCCACCACCCCCAGATAGAATGTTTTAACATAATCTGGATTACATTGTAAATACACATCCACTGGAAACAAATAGAAAATATACATAGGAAGGACTAAGCATGTATCACTGCCTAGAAGAAGTAATTGATGCTAACATATTGTATGTCGTGTGTGTGTGTGTGTGTGTGTGTGTGAAGTATTGATATGATGTGTGGTGTGATGTTATGTGTACATTGCATGTGCATGTATGTGTGCTGATCTGTAGGCGTTGGAAGGCCAGAGGAGAACATTCGGTGTCCTCTGTCACCCTTCTTCATGTTTGCTTGAGACAGTCTCTCATAACCTGGAATGGCTGCTTTTGGCCAGGAAGAGCCAGCAATTTTCCAGTCTCTGTCCACAGATGTATGTGGCCATGCCTAGCTTTTTATGTGGGTGCAGGGGAGTTGAACTCAGCAAATGCTCTACCTGCAGAGCGATCTCTCCAGCCCCTGTATCTAGACTTTCTATGCACATTTTTAACATGTGTTCTCCCCCAATATACAGTACATAACTGCTCAGAACCACCTTCTACCTCTTTTTCTCTTAGTACTGTAAACCTTTCTATAACAATGAAGATGCTTATAAGCATATTTGTACAGCACCTGTGCACATGATACTTGGACCTGGTTGCATAGATACACCATAATTTATTTAACCATTCTCCTTTGTAAGACATACAGATTCCCCCATTTCTTTTCTTTTACAAGCATAGCTAGACATTTTTTTTTTCAGGCTAAAAATTGAACCTAGGCAGGGCCTTGCTTTAGTTGGCAAACACTCTAGCATGTTAGCTGAATTCCAGCATTTAAAAAAATTTTATTATTATTTTTTTATTTTTTGCTATTTTAGTTTGAGAATCTCACTAAGTTGCCTAGGCTAGTTTTGAGTTTTCTATGTAGCCTAAGATGGCATTGAACTTGTGATCTTCCTGCCTCAGCCTGTCAACCTGGGATGGTAGGCATGTGCCACCACCTAGTTTGCTAGATTTTTAAGTACATCTTTATTTTGGGGTTTTTGAGAAAGGGTCTTGCTCTAGCACAGGCTGAGCTGGAATTCACTACGTAGTCTTGGGCTGGCCTTGAACCCACAGTGATCCTCCTACCTCAGCCTGGGATGAGAGCTGAGATTAAAGGCATGCGTCACCATACCTGGCATAAGTATATCTTGACTTACTTTTAAAAACAGTATTTTATTTATTTGCAAGGAGAGAGAGACACACTCTGAGGAAATGAGTGAGAGAGTTTGGTTGTACTAGGGTCTCTTGCCATTGAAAATGAACTTCAGATGTATGTGCCACTTTGTGCACCAGGATTTACATGGATACTGAGGAGTCAAACCTGGGTTGTTGGGCTTTGCAGGCAAGTACCTGTAATTGCCGAGCCATCTCTCCAGCCAGTCTTTACTTATTTCCTTTTGCTAAACTCCCAGAAATAGAATTTCTGGAAATATAGATGCTTTTAGGGCATCTGATTCCTCTTTTCAAATTCCTCTTTGGACTGGAAGTACAGTCTATGGTTAAGTACTTGTTTAGCATGCTGGAGGCCTTAAATACAATTCCAGCCCTGCCCTAAAAAAACTCCAGCACTTCTACAACAAACCAAATCAAATTGTATTTTTTTAAAATCCTTTACATTCTCATTAAGGTTAATACTGGGTATTAAAACTTTTATAGTACTATCCTTGTTTGAGAAAAGTATTTTGCTATTTCTTCAACTTGTAGCTATAATTTATATAATTTGCATTTCTTTTTCAAATAATTTTGCACCTTTGGAAATACATTTTAAAGCCGAGACTATCGTGGCTTATGCCTGTAATTCCAGGATTTGGGAATCTGAAGCAGAGGCTGGTTCCAGGCCAGCCTGGACTATAGTCTAAGATCTCAACAAACAAACAAGGAAACAAAGGATATTCTAGCATATGCGTTTCTTTTGTCATGGCTTTTGTCTTTGGCTCATGCTCATTTTCTAATTAGATGTTTGGTTGTGTGTGTGTGTGTGTGTGTGTGTGTGTGTGTGTGTGTGCGGTGTGCGTACCGATGTATATGTGTGTTTGCATGTATATGGATGAACACATGTGTGTGTTGCAGTCAAGCTTGCATTGCACAAAGGAGGATCGCGAAGCCAGAGCTGAGGCTGATCTTTCGAGGTCCACTGAGCGATGTGCTCTCCTATTTGTGGTAAATCTGTGTTGGAATGTCTGAGTGGATGACAATTTCAGAAATTTGGGGCTGGGGAGATGGCTTAGCACCTAAAGGCACTCGCTTGCAGAGCTTGATGGCATGAGTTCAAGTCCCAAGTGTCCACAGAAAGCCATATGCACAAAGTGCTGCGTGTGTCTGGAGTTTGTTTACAGTGGCAAAAGGCCCTGGCATGCCCATGCTCATCACCCCTCCCCCTCTTGCAAATAAAATTTTAAAAAGACTTTAAAAATTTTATAAACTTGAGCAAAAGAACAAATACTCATTGCAGAAAAATTAAAATCTAGAAACGTTGAAAGGAAAAAAAAAAAAGCTACATTCTCATGAGTCAGCAATAATGCTGTAATAATACAGATCCCTGGTGCTGTAGTCAGGTTCACACTGCTGGCAGAAATCACCTGAGCAAGAGCAGCTTGTGGCAAGAAAAGGCTTATTTTGGCTTACAAGCTCAAGGGGGAAGCTCCATGATGTCAGGGGAAAACGGTGGCATGAGCAGAGGGTGGACATCACCCTCTGGCTAACATAAGGTAGACAACAGCAACAGGAGGGTGTGCCAAACATTGGCAAGGGGACACTGGCTATTAACACCCATAAGCCCACTCCCAACAATACACTCCCTCCAAGAAGCGTTAATTCCCAAATCTCCATCAGCTGGGAACCTAGCATTCAGAACACCTAAGTTTATGGGGGACACCTGAATCAAACCACTACAGTGTGTGTCTGTGGTGTATGCATATGTATATGTGTTTTGTATGTATATGGGTGAACAAGTGTGTAGGTGTGTGTGCAGGCATGCACGTGGAGGCCGGCGCTCTGTTGATGTCAGTGTCTTCCTCAATAGCTCTTCCACCTTATTTTTTGAGACAGGCTGTCTTGCTGAACCTAGAACTCACCAGTTCAGCTAACCACCCTTGAGGATCCTGTCTCTGCTTCCCCGGTACTGGGGTTGCCAGTGCACCTAGCATTTTACATGGGTGCTGGGGATCTAAACTTGTTCCTCTTTCCCCACCAAACCATCCCTACCATCCCTAATCCACCTTTTTTTTTTTGAGACAGAGTCTCATTGGCTTGAAGGTCACCAATTAATCTAAACTGGTCATTGAGCCTGGGATCCTCTTGTTGCTGGCTCTCCAGATTATAGGTGTGCACCATCATACTCAACATTTTTACTTGGCTTTTAAGGACTGAACTCAGATTGTCCTGCTTGTAAGTCAAGCTTTTTACCTACCAGCGGGGCTATTTCCCTAGTCCTTAGATGTTAACTTCTTAACATTGAGTAGAAACTTTTATTTATTTATTTTGGTTTTTCGAGGTAGAGTCTCACTCTAGCCCAGGCTGACCTGGGCTATGTAGTCTTCACTCTGTAGTCTCAGGGTGGCCTTGAACTCATGGAGATCCTACTACTTCTGCCTTCCGAGTGCTGGGATTAAAGGTGTGCACCACCACGCCCAGCTCTAGAGTAGAAACTTTTAAATATTAAGAACCTCCATCTTATTTTTGTCATATTTTCCACAGATACTTTTTGGAGAGAAGATTTTCAGGCAGCAGAAAACTTATTCTTTATCCTATCATTGACTTTAAAAAATATTTTATTTAGTTACTGATTCGAGAGACACATAGAGGGAGAGAGAGGAAGAGAGAGAGAATGGGCACACCCGGACCTCTAGCCACTTCGAATGAATTCTAGACCCATGCACCACCTTGTGCATCTGGCTTACGAGGGTCCTGGGGCATCAAACTTGGGTCCTTTGGCCTCACAGGCAAGCACCTTAACCACTAAGCCACCTCCCCAGTCCTGACTTTTTTTTTTTCTATATCTGTAGCATTTAAGATTAAGTTAAGTCACTAGTTACTAACTCAAATTAATTGGCTGTGTCCATCATGGTCCGATTGGGAGACTGAAGCCATACTTCTAATTGGAACAATAATTAGTAAATTTTACATAAACAACTGCTAACTGTCATGAGCAGAGGGTGGACATCACCTCCTGGCCAACATAAGGTGGACAAGGGTAATAGGAGAGTGTGCCAAACATTGGCAAGGGGAAACTGGCATAATGACTACGGGAGTTTGAAAAAACTCTGAAGAGAGCAGGACTAGCCAGTGTAAGAAACACTTCCAAGCTGAAATTCTGCTTTTAGAAGAAAAGGTGGAGTTGTGGTCCCTGGAGGTTTTCACCGAGGTACTCTGGCTCCCCTCATCTACAGGGGTTATGATCCAGGATGCCCACTGAATGCCCGGAGCCACTGGCAGCAAGGAACCCTGTCTATACTGCCCTTTCCCCATATGCCCTACAGTATCACCACACAGAGCCAATCTGTCCTGTGTTTTATGCCCTGGAGCCTTTTTTTGCACACCATACTAGGGCTCTTGACTCGTCTATGGTTAAGCTAGGTAAGGGCTGCTTGATCACAGGCATTATGATACTGTGACGGTCAATCTCCTAACTGAGATAGCCACTAAGTGACTAATGGGCAGGCAATATATACAGCAGGGCCTTGTTGGACAAAGAGTCATAGCCTAGGCAGGACAAAGCACGGTGGTGGAAGATTTTATTACACCATTCACGACGGTGCCCACTTTAAAACTTGCGAACCAAATCTCTCTGGGACTTTCCATTCAGTGCTTTCCATCACAGGTGACCATGTAGTGAAACAATGGTGTGTGAAATCATGGGTAAGGGGTCAACTGTTCTGCAGGGAAAGGCTGGCCAGCAGGGAACTAGTTGCCCAGTAGAGATTGGCAAAACTCTGGCAGTTGGTGCCAGTGGCTCTCCTGAACACAATTGCAAGTCACTCCTACGTGAGCAAGAAAGATGAGGTCACTGGAACTAGGAAGCAGAAGGCCTTCCTTGCTCAGTGTCCATCCAGTGCCCTCTACCCTCAAAGTCTAGCATTGCAGCAGGTGGTGCAAGAGAAATGTTGAAAGTGTCCAGTTCCAGAAATCTGGAACATAAGAAAGCCAGGAGCTCTGGGGGAGGGCAGCTGTGAGGCCATAGCTGGGGCAAGCTTTGTTACCTCAGAGCCTGCAGGTCTAGTCCAGGGCCAGCATGGCTGCTCCTTCCCAAGCTGTGCTCCGGGATCCAAGCCCTTCCCAGCTCTCCTCAGGAGAGGCCCGTGTCTTTGTGGTCCAGCCCGAGCACAGGCCATCACCAGCCTGGTGAAAGGCAGGGGCGAGACGCAGACGGCGTGGGGGAAGAGGCTTTCCATTTGCCATTTGTGCTTTATCTCCTTGGCTGGAGCTCAGTCACACGGCCACGGGTCGCCGTGGGAGTCTGGAAGCTTTGTCTTCTAGAGGACTTGGGACTGAAGTCAGAGGTTCTATTCTTGTAGAAGAAGGGGAAAGAGAACAGGTGTGTGTGTGTGTGTATTCCTTTAAACAGAGTATTCAATCAGGATGATGATGGGCCGCTGTCATTGCTGACACTTCCCTGGCTATGTACTCCTAAGCCCGGTGGGATGTGGGAGCTGGGAAGAACCCTCGCAGGTACTTCTAAGTATTTCACATTTCCAATCTGAATTCTGGGGGTGTGGAGGGACAGTGGCTTATCTGGAGCCTGAGAGAGAGCTGGGGCTGGCTGGAGGTAGGCCCCAGGCTTCCTTTGCTCTCCACCTCGTGTATCCTTGTACTCCGAGCACTGCTTAGGCTCTCCAGTGGCCCTCGGCCTCAGCCTGAGTCATGCGCAATCGCATTCGCAATTTATGGCTCTGTGAAAGATCATTCCACAGTGGAGATATTAGGGCTTATGAGATGTGCCTCGTCCGGAGTCAGGCACATATGGTGGAACATTAAAATCCAAGAAGCTTTTGGCTTTTAGGACCTGAACTGCATACTCCTCGCCGTTATTGAGTGGAGCCCGTGTGAGCTCACACTGAGGGAGCGAGATAGCGGGAAGTCATATTCTGCTAGAATTTGCCAATGAAAGGCATCGTACAGGTCAAAGTGGTGACCCCACCCCCCACTTTCCTACTTAGCTTCGGAAATAATGGAAGGATTTTCTTAGAATAGCTACAAAAGGAAACAGAATTTACACCACATGTTTCATGTTAATGAAGGCACTAGTTAGAGACACAGGGTTAAGGGAACAAATGGGAAAGACGAGGCCCCTAGAGACTAGCCAGCTGTCCCTGTGGTGAAGGAACGGGAGCGGGAGCAGTGTCAGTGGCACTGAAATGGTGCAGGGGGGCGTCTTCAGAATAAACGCCCAGACCCCACGCCACTCTTCCCTCTGCTTTGTCAGTGGGTCCTGTTTTTTGTTTTGTTTTGTTTTCGAGGTAGGGCCTCACTGTAGCCCAGGCTGACCTGGAACGCACTCTGTAGTCCCAGGCTGGCCTTGAACTCACAGCGATTCTCCTATATCTGCCTCCCAAGTGCTAGAATTAAAGGTATGTGCCACCATGGCCAGGTTAAGCATGTCCTGGCTGAACACAACCACAAGCTACGGTGGGCAAAGGAACTTGAAGATGCAGGCACAGAGCAGGCCTCCTAGACCATGAGCCACACAGAAGGATGGAGAATAAGTATCTAAAGAATGCATGTCTGGGGCTGGAGATGGCTTAGTGGTTAAGCGCTTGCCTGTGAAGCCTAAGGACCCTGGTTTGAGGCTCAATTCTCCAGGACCCACGTTAGCCAGATATACAAGGGGACACATGCATCTGGAGTTCGTTTGCAGTGGCTGGAGGCCCTGGTGTGCCCATTCTCTCTCTTTCTCTTTCTCTCTCTTTCTTTCTTTCTCTCTCTCTCCATCTGCCTCTTTCTCTCTCTGTTTGTCGCTCTCAAATAAAAACAAAAAAGAATGCATGCCAGAGCCGGAGGAGCGGCTTAGCAGTTAAGCTGCTTGCCTGCAAAGCCTAAGGATCTAGGTTCAAGTCTGCAGTACTCATGTAAGCCAAATGTCCAAAGTAACACATGCTTCTGGAATTCATTTGCAGTGGTTCGAGGCCCTGATCTGTCTTCTGTCTCTCTCTGCTTGCAAATAAACAAACAAATAAATAAATATTGAAAAAAATTAAGAAGAATAAATGTCATCTTAGCTCAGACCTGACTACAGCTATTCATTTACACACTGCCATATGTTTAGTAACTCTACAGCAGTTTGTGAGTAGCAAAATGCCCCTGGGCCAGTAACAGACACTGTTAATTGTTCTGGCTCTCTTCCGTTTGCACCCAAGAAGTCACTAACTGAGTGTAGTGGACTCAAGCAACAAAACGTATTTGGAGCTTTAAAACTCCTTTTCCGTGCAGATAGAGCAGGTTTGCCTACACATACCTGGTATATAAGTTTTATTTTAAAAAAAATTTGCTCACAAGTGTTTAATGGAAGTGAGTCGAGCTATGACTGTATTGTAACCTACAGATGAAGAGCCGAGGCAGGAGGCTAGTCTGCCTTGAGCAAAGTGGCCCAGCCCAGGTTGCAGCCAAGTCTTGGCTCATATGCCACTCAAGGCAGGAGGCGGGGTTGGGCGGAGGTGCTAACAGTTTTCAGAGCTGCTGGGTGGGAGCTGGCTGTGTTGGGCGCTCTCCCAGGTCCTGATTGATCTTTCAAAGAGTCCTGTGGGCCCTTGGGTCCTGCCAATCTGTGATGTGCCCACCCAGACTCCGGAGCATAGGCTTTAGCTAGTGCTGACTAGACTGCCCCAACTTGAACAAATAGGAAATGAGCTCTGGTGTGATGGATGCACGGAGTGGACGACAGTTTTCAACACATGCTGTTTCTGTCAGTGATCTGTGACAGTGAGCTGAGGGGGATTCGGAGGTTGTGTTCAAGTTCAATGGAAAGGAGGGTTGGAACCACTTAGGGATACTTGTCCTGGGTGAGGGTGGGTCAGAGCATCCGTTTGCCCTTCCTTGTGTGGGAAACAACCAAGTGGAGAGTTAGCACCCGCCATGGCCTCTGGATATGACAGTTGAGCAAATTATCTGACTTTCCTTGACACTGGTTTTCTCCTATGGGAAGCAAGGGCAACGCTTAGATGATATTTAAATTCTTGTCATCTTAAAAACTCCTTTATTCAAACTCTTTTCTTTTTGTTAAGCCTTCAATGGAAAACAACGAATTTGTTTGACCCAATTAAACTATTTACGACTTCCCCCACTCCTCTCTGCCATATGCTCATATAACTAAGCCATCCGTCCCTCAAGAAGGCCATTTCCCCAGGAGCAGCTGGGGACCCCGGAGACAGGAGGCTTCCCATACTAAACAGATCTTGCCCTTTAATCTGCACCCAAAGATCCAGGAGGCGCGATTCACACTCGCCTGTTTCCTCTCTGGCCTCGTCAAGCCAAACTTCTCTTCACCCGCACCACGAGTGTGCCTGAATGCAGAGTCCTGAAATTTAGGGTCATGGTTTCAAAGTTCATGGTCCTGAGAATAAACAAAAAAACTATTGTGGTTGCATAGAGCTGCGGACCCCATTAACACCACCCCATGAATATTTATAGCATGGAACTACAAAAGAACATAGAGGCCATATTGTATTTCCTAGAACTTTCCTTCCATGGGGTCCTTTCTCTGTGGGTCACTTTAATGTAAGCTTTGCTGATTTAGTTGCACACTTTAAGCCGATTAACTTTTTACTAAAAAAAAAAAAAAAAAAAAAAAAAACCCTCCCTGTTTGTACATACACTGCCTTGACAAGGGTTCACAGCAAACCGCCTTAAACCTGGGAAATCCCTGTGCTGGAAACTCAGTGAACTAAATGCAACTCTGGGTAGATTTCTCTGTAATCCTCCTGCCTCTAGCCCCACCCTGCCTTGGCCTGCTTCCTGAGAGGAAGGCCAATGGTTTGAACACTCCACATCTAGTTCCACCAATAGCTTAGGCTTATCTCAGGTGCTGGTCTGATGGAGCGCTGGTGAATGCTTCTTGCTGCCTGAGTGACTTGTCACTGAGGTAGATAAATGGTGGACCCCAGATGGAATCCCAGTGTGTCTCAAGGGAAACAAACGTTACTGGGCATCAGAGTGGAGCGAGGCAGGGCCCGTGTTTAAATGCGCATTTTTGGCCTCTATCCCTGGGAATCCTCTCTAAGCACTCTGGTTGGGATCTAGAGATCTTCATTTCAACACCTTCTTTAGACACTCCTTATGCAAGAGGTTTGTGGGCCACACCTCCAGTGCTGCTAAGCCTGCTCAACTATGTCATGCTGGTGAAGAAAAGGCCACCCCAGGGAGAAGTTACTTGTCCAGGGTCATGCACAGCTTGAAGTACAGACCATGGCCATCTGGAGCATATCTCTCCCCAGTTTAGACATCCTGAGATGCAGTCCTACTATGGGAGATTTGTGGTCAGGATCCTAAGCCGGAAGGAGATGGAAAAGTCCACCACCCAATTTCTAAGCATAGCTGTGAGAACGAGGAAATGGCTGCCTGGGAGGGGAGGTTGCTGCTGGCTGTCCCTCCATAGGAAGCTCAGGTCTCTGGAGCTTGGAGGGAGTCCTTGGGGAAAGCATGTGGCCAGGAGGCCCTGGGGAAGCTAGGGACTGCCTGGACCTGGGCAGTCAAGGAGCTGTGCCTTGGTGAGGGTGGCTGGTGAAAGGAGGTCTCTCTGATGGGGAGGCCACCTGGTTCACAGACTCCCCAACTCTGCATACCTCACATCATTCATCACTGTCTGAATCTCTATAACCCAAGACGGTAGGAAACTCCGGTGGTGCGAGTTATGAGGGCCATCCTCCAGAGCTGCCTCCCTAGTCTGTACCCCTAAGCCCTGCCTAGCTTAGATGCCAGGAGCTCCTCTGGAGCCAGAGCACTTCCCCTGAGCCCACCTCGGGGCTCCTCTGGAGTCAGAGCACTTCCCCTGAGCCCACCTCGGGGTTTCTCTGCAGTCAGAGCACTTCCCCTGAGCCCACCTCGGGGCTCCTCTGGAGTCAGAGCACTTCCCCTGAGCCCACCTTGGGGCTCCTTTGGAGTCAGAGTACTTGCATTGAGCCCACCTTGGCGTTCCTCTGGAGTCAGAGTACTTTCCATCTCAGGGCTACTCTGGAGTCAGAGTACTTGGACTGAGCCCACCAAGTATCTGAATTTCAGAAGCTGAGTCTCCACAGTGCAGTCAGCTGAGCTCAAGTCTGGAGCTTGGAAGCAAAAGGTCTGAGTTCAAACACTACTCCCTTTAATGGGTTGCTCCCACAGACTAGGTGTTAGCTTCACTAAGCCTATCTTCCCATCAAGATTGGGTGGGGGGGGGACAGGAGCTAAAGAGATGGCTCAGCAATTATAGGTGCTTGCCTGCAAAGCCTGCCAGCTTGGATTTGATTCTCCAGTACCCATGTAAAGCCAGATGCACAAAAGGCATGCATCTGGGGTTTATTTGCAGTGGCAAGAGACCTTGGCGCACCCATTCTCTCAATATCTCTGTCTCTCTTTCTACTTACAAACGAATGAATAAAATAAAACAAATCAAAACAAATTGTACTTGAAAATGCCAGAATGAATGATACCTAAATGTCTGTATGTCAGTTAATAAAATAAAATATTGTGCAGACAGGTCTTGTGTTGACTCCCCAGGACTTCTGAGAAGGTCATTCATTTATTCCTTCATTTATGAAATTGTTTTGAACATCAAGACTCAAACCCTATGTCTGGAGCTAGGGGCTAGGGAGGTGGAGGGGCAGAATGTGTGTATGGAAGGGGTCACAAACTGTGAAGAGCTGCACCAAAGTGAGAGACTCCTCAGGACCATTCCATGCTGGGTGTCCTCTCAGCCCTGGACTCCATTCCCTGTATCTGACCCTTCCTCTGTGTCCTGACCAACTTTTCTGTTCCAGTGACTTCACGTCCTGCCCGGCTTTGTCACTTATAGGGATCCACAGGGCCACACCCTCCATTCCAGCTAGCTTCTCCTTCCTGGCCCCTGCTGTGCCAGCCTTGCTATCTCTTGCCTCAGGCCTTTACATATGCCATCCATTTGGCCAGCCAGCATGCCCTTTTCTCCCCTTAGCTGCGTGCCAGGCTTCTGCTCCTGTGCCATCCTACGCAAGCACTACCTCCTCTAAAAAAAATTTAACTTTTTGTTTTCTTTTGTTTTGAGGTAGGGTCTCACTCTAGCCCAGGATGACCTGGAATTCACTATGTAGTCTCAGGGTGGCCTTAAACTCATGGCGATCCTCCTACCTCTGCCTCCTGAGTGCTGGGATTAAAGGCATGTGCCACCACACCCAGCTTAAATTGATCAATTTTTAAAAATATTTTTATGTATTTACATGCACAGACACACACACACACACACACACACAGAGAGAGAGAGAGAGAGAGAGAGAGAGAGAGAGAGAGAGAGAGAGGGAGAGAGAGAGACAGAGAGAGAGAGAGAGAGAGAGAAAGAGGAGGGTCACACTAGGGCTTCCTGCCACTGCAAACAAACTCCAGATGCATGTGCCGTTCTGTGCATCTGGCTTTATGTGGGTACTAGGGAATTTAACCCAGGCCTTTATGTTCTTCAAGCAAGTGCCTAAACCACTGAGCAATATCTCCAGCCCAAGCATGACCCTCTTGATAAAATATTCCTTGATTCTAGCCCTAAGGGGCAAAGGAAGGGCATGAGCTTCCTGTTCCTGGATGTATGTGAGGAGAACTGGCTCGGGCGTCCCATGGTGGATGGGACCTGATGACCCACAAAGCCCCTTCCAGTCCCAGGAGTTGGTGATGCCTGCAAGGCTGTGACATAGTGTAGCAGTTTCCGTAGTGTGTCCTGTAGGACAGGACACTCAGAGCAAAACGGAAGATCCTAGGACAACCATGTTGGACATGGCAGCATTTCCATTCTTTTTTTTTTTTTTTTCCCTGAAGTAAGGTCTCACTGTAGCCCAGGCTGACCTGGAATTCACTATGGAGTCTCAGGGTGGCCTCAAACTCATGGTGATCCTCCTACCTCTGTCTCCCCCAAGCGCTGGGATTAAAGGCGTGCACCACCACGCCCGGCCCATTCTTTTAGTGTCACATTTGTTAGGATTGTGGAGGCTCCAAGAAAGCTTGTCCCCGCAAGACTCACATCACTGCTGTCCTTTGAGATTGAGGAATTGTGATCTCCTTCACACAGATTGCTGTCGCCGTGGAGGACTGCGTGCTGGAGCAGGCATCCCCAGCTTGTGAGGACCACTTTGCATACCTCTTCCCACCCCGTGTCTGGTGACTCTGAAATTGGCTACGGTGAAATCAGCAAACACTGAAAACCAGGGCCGTCTCTGCTCTAGCCCCTTATTCAGTATCAGCATATCCCTGGGTAGTCATCAGTTAGAAAGTATGCCTTTACAAGGGAATCTGTTCCTCCTTGTTTCTAGGCTGAATGTAAAATCCCTTATATTGTGCTAATGGGACTAAGAACTATTTTTATTTGCCTGTGATATTCTTGGTTTCTAATAAAATGTCCCAGGCTTTAGTGAAAAATAAGAAAAAAAATGAAGGAAGGAAGAAAGGAAGGAAAGCAAGCAAGCCAGCCAGCCTTTAAAATGAGTCTTGTTCTGTCTTCATTACTTACTTGGCAGCTTAGGCTGTCCTGGAACTCACTGTGTAGTCCCAGGCTAACCTTGAACTCATGACATTCCTACGCCAGCCTCCCGAGCGTTGGGATTACAAATGTGAGCTCCCATGCCCAGTTTAAGATTTCTGTGTTTGGTTTCTGAAAAGCGGTCTTTCCCTTGTATTTCACCGTCTTTCTGAAGTGTTACTTATGAGCCAGAGAACCATAACCCAACACCACCACCTGCTGACAGCTCTCCAAATTGCAAGTTGAAGTTCTGGAGGGGTCCGCTGAGTAGATGTTGGAGCAGAAGCATTATCCTTGACGTTCATTTGAGATGCTTCCTATAGCCTCTCCATTCAAGTTCTATATCTTGCTAAGAATTATCGGGCTTGACTTTTTATTACAGACACAACATAAATAAGAGAGGTGGCAGGATTCCCATGACTCCAGGGTCACAGCTGTTGGGGGTAATGTCTCCGGGCCCTCATACCAGTGCTTCACAACTTTAGTTTGCATGTCATTCATCCAAGGGATCTTTTTAGACCATAAGTCCTAACTCAGGTCCAGGTGGCCTCTAAGGTTCTCTATGTCTATTAAGTTCCAAGATACTGTCATTTCTGCTGGTCCATGGAGTCCAGTTTGACTAGCCAGTGGTTGGTCATGGAAGAGGAGGAAATGCATGGAGAGCCTTTAGAAGCTGTCATTGATATGGGAACTGGCTCAGAGGGTCATGAGAGTGAGTACAGCTATAACTCAAGATGCAAGACCACTAGAGGAGAACAAAAGGTGACCAGAACAGAGAGAGATGGTAAAAGGAAACATGTTCTGTGAAAGCAGAAAGGAAGTTATGTTGGGGAGAGGCACAAGAGTGGATGGAAGTAGGGGAAAGAGGCAGGAGAAACAAAAAACAAGCTTTGCTTGAAAACATCATAATGAAGCCCAATTCTTCATATGCTAATAATTTTTTTTCATTTTTTTATTGACAACTTCCATAAAAATATATTCTTTTAAAAGGTTATCAGAGCTGGGCATGGTGTCACATACCTTTATTCCCAGCACTTGGGAGGCAGAGGTAGCAGGACCACTGTGAGTTCAAGGCCACCCTGAGGCTATGTAGTGAATTCCAGGTCAGTCTGGGTTAGAGAAAGACTAGCCCTCTACCTTTACTAGCTCAGTATTACCATTTGCAGTGTGCCTTATGACAGGACACACTCCAGTCTGCCCAGATGGCATACTGGAGGACCACTGTAATCAGATGACATAGACCCTGTTTTAAGGGGAAATTTGAGTTCTCTCTCTCTCTCTCTCAACCTCTCGCCATTTTTTCTTTTTTCTTTTTTTTTCTTTTTTGTTTTTAGAAGGTAGAGTTTCACTCTAGCTCAGACTGTCCTGGAATTCACCATGTAGACTCAGGGTGGCCTCGAACTCACAGCAATCCTCCTACCTCTGCCTCCCGAGTGCTGGGATTAAAGGTGTGCGCCACCACGCCCGGCGCCATTTTTTCTTTCTGTGCCTGTCTCACTCTGCTTGAAAATAAAATCATGGTTTTTTTAGAAAAATATTTTAGAGGCTGGAGAGATGGCTTAGAGGTTAAGGTGCTTGCCTGTGAAGACTAAGGACCTATATTTGACTCTCCAGATCCCACGTAAGCCAGATACACAAAGATGAGGCAAACACAAGGTCGCACATGCCCACACTAGGTAGTGCAAGCATCTGGAGTTCAATTGCAGTGGCTGAGCCTTGGCACACCTATTCTCTCTCTCTCTCTCTCGCTTGCTCCTTCTAAAATTTTTTTAAAATGTGGTTAATATATTTATTTGCAAGGAGAAAGAGAGAGAATGGGTGTGCCAGGGCATCCAGCCACTGCAAATGAATTCCAGATGCATGCACCACTTTGTGCACCTGGCTTTGTGTGGATACTGGGGAATTGAACCCAAGTTGTTAGGCATTGCAGGCAAGTGCCTTTAACGGCTGAGCCATCTGTCCAGGCCCTCAAGTGGTTTCCTAAAATACCCAGAAACCACATGTACTTAGTGGGTACCACTAAGTATACATAGTATAGAACCCTTGAGAATGAGGCAGAAAATTATAGTAGCGTAATGTTTTATTACTGATATGTTATTTCTCATGCATTATTACATATTTTATTAATTTGGGACCAATTATTTTATCTTTCATTTTTCTAGGAAAACGGTTGCTTTTATATCAAATTCTGTTTTCTTTTTTGCAGCAGTCTTAGGCCATTTCCTTTCCTAACGACGAAAACAAGGATGTGGCATGTGTCAGGAGGGCTGCCACTCCCGACCGGTGCCCCTGGCAGCCCTGGCTAAGTGATCACAGCACTTCTGACTTCCCTGGTTTATTGACGGTCTTTGACACGTCTCTTGGTGTTCAGTTCTTCTCTGTGGAGAGGACGGTGGGATGACAAGAGAAGTAAAGCTTCAAAGGAACCATGGCATAAATAGCACATTGTGGCAGGATCTGGGGGTGCTGGCTCCCTATGGCTCTCTTAGTCTTCCCTCCCTCTTCAGAATAGGAGCTTCCTCCCCTCATTCCCAGACATGTGTGGACACTGCTAGCTTAGACCCAAGCATACTGGACCGTGTTCAACCATGTGGCCTTGAACAAGTCGCCAGCCTTCCTGGTATCCTTGGGATGGTGATGAGGAAGCTTCCAGACGATGTTCTGATTTTGGAGTTCTGTTTTGAGTTGCAGGTAGTCTGGTTTGATGATTGGAGCTCAGAACCTGAGGCCAGAGAGCTTCCGGACCTGGAGCAGCACTGGAGAATCATATTGGGGTGCTGTCCGCTCAGGTAGCCTTCGTGGGCTGTGATGAGGGGGCATACTCAGAAGCCGTCTGTGGGGTTGGGATTCATACCTCCACCACAAGAACCAGGCAGGGCCGCAGAGAAAGATATCACACTGACTGTGCATGGCCTCTCTGGGCCTGAAGTAGGATGGAATCCAGGACCGGCTCCATGTGTGACCCGTAGGGCCAAATCAAGCCCTCTTGTGGCTGATGTGAGTAAGTCACCCTGGGCTGGGCACTCCTGTAGAGGTGCCCCAGGGGGTCTTCACTTGGCCTCACTGTATATCACCTCTCAGGTAAAGCATTGCTGAGAATCTCAGTGTCTGTATGACACAGGTATTTTGTCATATTTACTTAGTGAGACCAGGAATCAGCCCTGTACTAAACATATATATTATTATTATATTATTATTATATTATATTATCATTATATTATTCCATTGGGTTCTCTTGACAGCCCTGTGGAGAGATGAAGAAAGATCCTGAGCCCTAAACTATCTGATTCTATTTGTTCCCTTGTCCCCTCAAGGCTTACTATGTTCATCTCATGGTGGCGCTCTTTTATGTGTGAAATGAACGTCTTTATATGAACGTGTAGAAAAAGTTTGTGGTATAGTATGTATGATGTGAGGTGTGTGCACGTGCATGTAGAGTACACGGGCGGTGTGGTATGCATGGTGTGAGGTGTGTGCACTTAGATGTAGAGAACGCATGTGGTGTGGTAGGTATGATGTGAGGTGTATGCACACACACGGTGTGAGGCGTGTGCACATAGATATAGAGAAGGCATGTGGTAGAGAACATGTGTGGTGTGGTACATATGATGTGAGGTGTGTGCACATAGATGTAGAGAAGGCATGTGGTGTGGTACGTATGGTGTGAGGCATGTGCATGTAGATCTAGAGAACACGTGTGGTGTGGTATGCATGGTGTGAGGTGTTTGCATGTAGAGGTAGAGAACATGTGTGGTGTGTTGTCTATGATGTGTGTGTGCACATGGATGTAGAGAATGCATGTGGTGTGGCATATATAATGTGAAGTGTGTGCACATAGATGGAGAGAATGCGTGTGGTGTGGTACGTGTGGTGTGAGGCGTGTGCATGTAGATGGAGAGAATGCGTGTGGTGTGGTATGTGTGGTGTGAGGCGTGTGCACGTAGATGGAGAGAATGCGTGTGGTGTGGTATGTGTGGTGTGAGGCGTGTGCACGTAGATGGAGAGAATGCGTGTGGTGTGGTACGTGTGGTGTGAGGCGTGTGCACGTAGATGGAGAGAATGCGTGTGGTGTGGTACGTGTGGTGTGAGGCGTGTGCATGTAGATGTAGAGAATGCGTGTGGTGTGGTACGTGTGGTGTGAGGCGTGTGCACGTAGATGGAGAGAATGCGTGTGGTGTGGTACGTGTGGTGTGAGGCGTGTGCACGTAGATGGAGAGAATGCGTGTGGTGTGGTACGTGTGGTGTGAGGCGTGTGCACGTAGATGGAGAGAATGCGTGTGGTGTGGTACGTGTGGTGTGAGGCGTGTGCACGTAGATGGAGAGAATGCGTGTGGTGTGGTACGTGTGGTGTGAGGCGTGTGCACGTAGATGGAGAGAATGCGTGTGGTGTGGTACGTGTGGTGTGAGGCGTGTGCACGTAGATGGAGAGAATGCGTGTGGTGTGGTACGTGTGGTGTGAGGCGTGTGCACGTAGATGGAGAGAATGCGTGTGGTGTGGTACGTGTGGTGTGAGGCGTGTGCACGTAGATGGAGAGAATGCGTGTGGTGTGGTACGTGTGATGTGAGGCGTGTGCACGTAGATGGAGAGAATGCGTGTGGTGTGGTACGTGTGGTGTGAGGCGTGTGCACGTAGATGGAGAGAATGCGTGTGGTGTGGTACGTGTGGTGTGAGGCGTGTGCACGTAGATGGAGAGAATGCGTGTGGTGTGGTACGTGTGGTGTGAGGCGTGTGCACGTAGATGGAGAGAATGCGTGTGGTGTGGTACGTGTGGTGTGAGGCGTGTGCACGTAGATGGAGAGAATGCGTGTGGTGTGGTAAGGTGCTTGCCTACAAAGCCAAAGGACCCAGGTTTGATTCCTCAGAGCCCACATAAAGCCAGATGCACAAGGTGGCACATGCGCCTGGAATTTGCAATGGCTAGAGGCCCTGGTGTGCCCATTCTCTCTCTCAAATAAATAAATAAATAAATAAGTAAACAAATAAAATATTTTAACAAAAGAATCACAGGGCCATTTTAAGTCTCGAGTGGTTGCAGTCTCCATGGCCACGTGTTCTCTTTGGTTTGGCTGTGTGTGCCATAACTGCTCCGGGAGTTTTCTAGCCACACCTCTCCCTCCACACATGGTGACCACCCTTTGATCTACTGAGCTTCGGTGACAGAACCCTGTCCTCAGTGCCATGGCCTGAGCCATTCTTTCCCAATGCAAGGATTTCCCAGACACCATCCTGACCGGTCCTCACTACAAGGCTGAGTTTATTTTCTCTGTATAGTTCTCTGTAAGCACAATGTACTGCATTGCAGGTGCATGGCTCAATGTTCTTAGTAAACTTGGTGATTCCTTTTGCAACTTTTGTTTGTTTTTTCAAGGCAAGGTCTCACCCTGACCCACGCTGACCTGGGATTCACTCTGTATTTCCAGGCTGGCCTTGAACTCATGGTGATTCTCTTACCACTGCCTCTCAAGTGCTGGGATTAAAGATGTGCACTACCATGCCTGGCTGTTTTCAACATCTTTATTGACAACTTTTGTACATAGAGACAATATACCATGATCATAACCCATTTCTACCACCCTCCCTTTCTCCCTCTGTTTTCCCTCTCCACTGAATCCCTCGTTCTTTTCAAATATTCCCTCTTCTATTTTAATGTCATTTCCTCCCTCCTATTATGCAGGTCTTGTGTAGGGCAGCATCAGCCACTGTGGGTCATGAATATCAAGGCCACTTTATGTCTGCAAAAACATTCCTCCCTTTCTTTTGGCTCTTACATTCTTTCTGCCACCTCTTCCTCAGTGGTCCCTGAATCTTGGAGGGTGTGACAGAAATGTCTCAGTGCTGAACACTCCACTGTCAATTATTCTCACTACTTTGGTGAGTTTTGAATCACCCTAGCGGTCAACACCATCTGAAAAGAGAAGCTTCTCTAACCAAAAGCGAGATCAGCATTAATATATGGGTATAAACACGTTAAACTCGGTGATTCTATGAATCACGACCTGTAGGGCATTGCTACCACGCCAAAAGTTCTCTCATGCTTATTTGCAATCGGTTCTTGTTCACATCCTGTGTCCAAGGCTTCGCAGCTAACCTTCTTAGCTTTATAAGCTGGTGAGGTGGCTCATTCCTGTAATCCCAGCACTCGGGAGGGTGAGATAGAATTGCCAAGAGTACAAGGCCAGATCAGCTAGTGGGCTAGTATGAGACCCTGCCCCAGACGCCTCATATAAATTGAACTATGTCACATATAGTTTATTGCATTCGGCTCTTTCACTTAGAATAAGTTATTTTTTTCTTCCTTGAGATACATGTATCTATAGTTTTATTTATTTATTTATTTATTGTAGTACTGAGGATTGAACCTAGAGCTTTGCATGTTCACTTCTGACTGTTATCCCCAGTCAACTTTTTACTCAGTATTTTGGGCATGGTTTCATTAGGCTGCTCATGCTGCAATCCTCCTGCCTCAGCCTCTGAAGTAGCTGGTATTTCAGGTCTGTGCCACCATACCTGGATATTCCTTTGAAGTGCTGAATAATGTCCCAGTGTATAGAGATGACATTTTGTTTATTCCTTCAATAGCTAATGTATATTTAGGTTGCTTGAGCTTGAGGTCATTATGAAGCGGATGCTATAAACTTAAGGCCGTGAAGGCATTCAGCTCTTGAAAGTTAATGTGGCAGCTTTAGCAGATCTTCATCACCGAGTGACATATAGCACCTCCTTCTACCTTTAGTGACAACTGCCTTGCCATCCGGTCCCAAGGCAGCATGTCATTTCTGAGGCAGTTTCTGTGCTAGCCAGGAAAAAGAACCGGCGCCCCAGTCACGAATGCCAGTGAATCTCAGTGACGAGTTTCTCCTCCCCTCTTGTCCATGCCACACGTGGTAGCTTTGTGTTCCTAGAGTAATCCCCCGAGACAAGCTGCTTGCAAAGAGGAAAGGTTTCTTTGGGCTTGAGTCTCTGAAGGTTCTGCTGCTTTGGGCCTGGGGCGAGGCAGTGAGTCACGGCGGGAGTATGCGATGGAACGGAACTGCTCACCTCCACCAGAGAGCCGAGAGAAGGGAGAGGAGCCCAGGTCCCATGACCTCCTTCAAGGCCACTGCTCCAGGGACCCAAGGACCTTCCACTAACTTAAAGGCTCCACCACATCTCAGTAGTGCCACTCTGGTCCAAGCCTGTGCCACATGGACCCATGTGGACATTTCTCCAAAGCAGAACCACACACACCCACATCCTGGTAGGCCATGCCTGCTGCTTGTACTGTCTGTCCTCAAGATCCTGGGCTGCTGGCGTTGACCCTGTCTGGAACATTGCATGTGTCTGGAAACAGAAGGGACAAAGGTGAACCATGCAGCTGTGCCTGCGAATCCCCCTCATGGGAGTTAGTCACAGGGCGGATATTATGAATAATCGTTTAAATAACTAATGACAGTATTATATAGGTGCATGCATACATACATACTTATATATCTGTGTCACTGGGGCTGAGAGGAGAGAGAGAGATAAAGAGATAGATGTGGTTTTGCTCATAGCTGCCTAGAGCTGGGGTGAGATAAGGGAGCAGATCTTTCAAAATACCCCACAAACCAAGGATTCAGTTTCCATGTTGTATGGCTTTAATATATAGAATAATTTTCACCGAGGCACCAGGAAAAGTTTGCTTGGAGAGACTGTCTTTCAAATATTTCTCCCTGCACCTTGTGCCCTCTGGGGCATTAGCAAGCCTTTTTTTCCCTATCTTTAGGTTGAGACATGCTAGTGTTTGTTTTTTTTTTTTCTTCGTAGCTGTCTTCTGGGGGGACATTGCTCTGGATGAAGAAGACCTGAAGTTATTTCACATTGACAAGGCTGGAGATTGGGCCAAACCATCCATGAAGGAGATGGGACACAGCACTGGTAAGTACAGTCCCCTGCTCAGGCCCTGCTGGGCAGCACTGGTAGGGCACAATGCTCCAGGCAAGAGTAGATTTAACCTGAGGTCCCAGGCTCCCCTGTGGAAAACCTGGAGGATTGCCCCTCCTTCTCTGCTGGGGCATGAGCCTTTCACTTAGCTGATTCTTACAAGAAGGTCATTCACTGCTAGAGGGAGTTCAGCCTAGAGTCCAGTGTTAGTTCTTAGGACTCTGGTTCTGCTTGTCTCAGACTGAGCTCAGAGAATTTCTGGGTGGACTGGATTTAGATTATGTCTGGTGTTACCTTCAATAAGGTCTAGACTGGGAAGAGAACTTTAACCTTGGGGTATTGTGCACCTGGTATTTTGTTTGTTTGTTTTTCGAGGTAGGGTCCTGCTCTAGGCCAGGCTGACCTGGAATTCACTGTGTAGTCTCAGGCTGGCCTCGAACACAATCCTCTCACCACAGCCTCCCAAAGGCTGGAGACACGGAAGCCTTTGCCTAGGACTTGAGAAGCTAGATTCCTTCCAGCCTTAATGTGCCGTGGCCATGTGTAAGGACTTTGGTCCTAGAAGAATGCTATAAGCCTGGGTCAGAATCTCAGGTGTTGGGGTTGTATGACCTGAATTAAATTTCACATCTAAGCCTCAGTTTCTTCATCTGCCAAGTGGGAATAGTAGCAATCCTTCTCTCAGAGTGAGGTCTTGAGGACACAGGGAGAGAATATTAGTAAAGTGCTAAACACATCGTAAGTGCCAGTCCTTCATATTTGCAGAGAGAAGGTGGATGCAGGATGGTTTGGGACTGAAGTGATGAGTGGGGGAAATCATCACACGTGAAGGGAATCTGGGGACTTTGGCGCAAAGCCCTGCAACATTGGCTGACGTCTCCTCCTTCCCAGGCTCGATGTGCGCTTTTCTCCAGTGTGTTCTTGTGGCAAGGTGATTTTATCCTGATTGCTGTCCTCTGAGGGCCCGTTGTGCTTTGTATGTACCTAGAATAGTTGGTTTATCTTCAGGATGGGAATATTTTTATTGATTCTGCTGATTAAACCAATACTGTTTGGTTTAAAAAACAAAAAAAGACAGTACAAAGACTCATATGTGGAAAGGAAAATTCCTTTCACCCAGCCCCAGGGATTGTTACTGTGATCTGTTTTCTGGATTCCTTCCAGTCTTAACATGCCTTGGATGCATATGCAAATATATACACACACAGATGTACATATGTATGTGGACACAGGTTTTTTTTTTTTTGGAAGAAAGAGAGAGAGAGAGAGAGAATTGCTCCAGAGCCTCAGCCACTGAAATTAAACTCTAGATGCTTGCCACCTCGTGGGCATGTACGACCTTGCACTTGCCTCATTTTGTGTGTCTGGCTCATGTGGGATCTGGAGAATTGAATATTGGGTCCTTAGGCTTCTTAGGCAAGTGCCTTAACCGTTAAGTCATCTCCCCAGCCCTGTGGATGCAGACATATATATTACTGGCAATTTCCATAATTGTAAACAATATCCCATGGTAGTTCCCTCCCTCCCCCCACTTTCCCCTTTGAAACTCCACTCTCCATCATATCCCCTTCCCCTCTCAATCAGTCTCTCTGGATGCAGGTTCTTTTTTTTTTTTTTTTTTTTTTTTTTGAGGTACGGTCTCACTCTAGTCCAGGCTGACCTAGAATTTATTATATAGTCTCAGGGTGGCCTCAAACTCATGGCAATCCACCTACCTCTGCCTCCCAAGTGCTGGGATTAAAGGCATGCGCCACCATGCCTGGCCCTGGATGCAGTTTTTAAGCATACAAGACATCCCTGGGCATACTCTTGTGTAGCGCCCACTCTTGCTCAGCATCTGATCATGGACCACCTCTCATTGTGCCCTGTGATCACTCTCATCATCCTAACGGCACTAGTGACCCACGTGCAACTCTTCCACTTCCTCTAAGCAGGCTGAGTCCCTTGGTTGCTTTATTTTTTCTACTGGAAATAATGCTTCTAAGGAAGAAGTTTGTATATACAGCTTCCAACATTTTCTGGATTAAAAATTTAGGCCATGGAGAAATGGCTTAGTGGTTAAATGTGTTTGCTTGCAACACCTGACAGCCTGGGTTTTATTCCACGGTACCCACGTAAAACCTATGAGCACAGAGTGGCACATGCATCTGGAGTTTGTTTGTGCTGACAGGAGGTGTGCCTGGACTCTTCCTCTCTCTCTCTCTCCTTCTCTGTGTGTGTCTCAAATAAACTCTTTAAAAACAAATTTATAAAGGAACCACACCTTCAGCCCTGCTAGCTGAGTCCTGGTGTTGTGGGAAAGGTTGCCTTCTTAGCTATAGCTTGTCTCATTTCAAGCTTGGTAAATGCTCCTGTTGCCTTTCTTGGAGTCTGGGAAGGGAGCTCCAGGAGAAGTGCTGAGGCCCCTGCACTGGGGGTGGGAAAGGGCCAGGAACCTGCTAGGGAGGCTCCAGAAGCCCCTCCCTGCTTCATCCTGTGAACCTGGGACTACTTTCCTGACTATAGGACACAGTGATGTCCATTCCCCAGAGGCGCTCCGGTCTCATTTCTCAGAAGTGCCTATGTTCCAAGTTTGGTCAAAGGTAAAATCCAGACCAGAGCACAAGTTTCCCAATTCCCAGGGTTGCTGTTTCCTCCCCTCACCAGGCCACCGCAGTATTGCTAGCAGTAAGGAGCAGAGTACAACTCCTAAAGTACCCTGCAATAATGAGCCAGTCCTGGGGTAGGAGCCCACTCAGGTGACTGCACTGGCCACCAAAGAAGCCTCTTCTGGGGCTTTGGAGAACCAAGGAGGGACCTATATCAATGTTCACTAGAGGCCACAGGCTTGAGTTCCAATATGCCTCCTTGCCCTGGTCTCTTCTATCTTGCTTCCAGACTACCTTCCTGGCAGCTCTACAATACTGTACTATATAGAATTGTGTCCCCTGAGTTCATGTCTTCTGAGGCCTTAGAATGTGTCCTTTTTTGGAAGTAGGGTCTTTGTAGACATAATGAGTTCAGGCTCCTTTTTTTTCTTTTTCTTCTTCTATTTATTTATTTATGTACTTGAGAGAGACAGAGAGGGGGAGAGACAGAGAGAGAATGGGCAGACCAGGGTCACCACAACTGCAAACAAACTCCAGATGTATGTGGCTTATGTGGGTCCTGGGGAATTGAACCGAGGTCCTTTGGCTTTGCAGGCAAATGCCTTAATTGCTAAGCCATCTCTTCAGCCCTATTTCTTTTTCTTTTTTTATGAGAGAGAGAGGGAGAGATTGAGCGTGCCATGGCCTCCAGCCATGGCAATCGAACTCCAGATGCGTGTGCCACCTGTGCCCTTGTGTGCTTGTGTGACCTTGTGTGTCTGGCTTACAAGGGGCCTGGAGGGTCAAACATGGTCCTTAGGCTTTGCAGGCAAGTGCTTTAACTGCTAAGCTATCTCTCTAGCCCTTTTATTTCTTTTCTTTTCCTTTTCCTCTTTTTTATTTTTATTTTTTTAGGTAGCGTCTCACTCTAGTCCAGGTTCACCTGGAATTCACTCTGAAGTCTCAAGGTAGCCTCAGACTCATAGCAATCCTCCTACCTCTGCCACTCAAGTGCTGGGATTAAAGGCATGTGCTACCATACCTGGATTCTTTTTTATTTTATTTTTTAAAAAATATTTATTTATTTGCAAACAGAGATAAAAGACAGGCACCAGGGCTTCTAGCCACTGTAAATGAACTCTAGATGTATGTACCATTTTATGCATCTGGCTTTACGTGGGTACTGGGGAATGGAACTCTGGTCGTTAGGCTTAGCAGACAAGTGCCTTAACCACTAAGCCGTATCTCCAGCTCAGTTTAGGCTATTGAGATGTGATCATCCTGGGCTTAGAGTGGCCCCTAAATCCAGAGACTGGAGTCTTTATAAGACAAGATGACAGAGAGAGGAAGGCCATGTGAAGATGGGGCACTGACTGGAGGGATGCAGCAACAAGCCAAGAACATTCTGGAGTGTCAGGAGCCACCAGGGCTAGAAAGACACAAAGGAGAGGTCATCGAGAGGGCGCATAGTTCTTCCAGCACCCTCACTTCAGCTGTGTACCTGCAGAGGCCCTTGAAGTGAACAGATTTGTTGAATCCACCCAGCCTGTGGTCACTTGCAGCTTTGGGAACCCAGTACATCTTAGATCTCCTCAGTCATTCCCATTGCTTATCAGGAAACTTCCTTAGTCTGGCTCCCAGGACCCTGCCTGCTCTGACCACAGTCCTCAGAGCCAGGCTCCCTTCCCCTCTGGTGCTCCTGCCAATGACAATGACAGTGACATCACGTCTGTCCACACCCTGAGCTTACTTCCTCCCAGCCTTACATTCCAGCTACTCAAAAGGCCCCATTCTACAGACAAAGAAATGAAGGCCAGAGCAAGCCAATGACTCATCCCCAGCTCTGCAACTGGGGGCCATTGTGACACCTCTTTACTCAGCACAGCTGCCAGCTGCTGGAGGCCACCTGGTTGACAGTGTTGTTGAAATGGCCTCATTTTCTTGGGTGGGGGGGTGTTCTGTTTTTTCCGTTTTCACATTGGCCCATTCCCCTGCCCTGGGAGTGGTGGCGGGAGGATGTGGTGGTGGCATTTGGATGTGTGTGGGGCCAGGAGGCAAGAGCCTGTCTGTCAGGGAAAGAGTCCTTCTGTGTGTGTTTGATTTGCTGTGAGAGAATGGCGCTCTGGGCAGGCATGGGCCAAGCTGCCCTGTGAATGGGGCCCTTGAATAACATTGCAGAATTTCCTAAAGCTGCTAATCGGATTAGCTGTGTAGTGAAGGAAGTACTTAGCAGAGACACACACAGACACACAGACAGGCACACACACACTTAGCGACCCTCTCACATCCTCTTGTGTGTGCCTGGCAGGACCCCAGTGGTTCCGTTTCTGAGTTCTTAGGCACCTCTCTTGTGAATAACCCAAGCTTTGCAGAAGCCTGCATGATCAATACTTTGGATTATTCATTCATTCATTCATTTCTTCTCTGAAGAGCTGAGAAAGCCCATGTTGAGTGTTCCCATCTTTGCAAGTCCACCTAGAGAGGAAGGCTTGTCTTGCAGCTATTTCTGTTGGGATAGTGGATCTGACTTCTTGATCTCTGTAATGAGGGTTTTGAAAAGAGAGACGGTTTTAATTACTTATTGGCTCTGATGGAAGCTGATGTGTCCCGCCTTGTCTGTTCTGAGCCACTGGGCCATGTCCATCTCGATTTAAGAAGCCAACCTCGCTCTGAACCCTTGCTTCCTTAACTCTCACCATCTGTGCAGAGCATCTGCATGGCTCTGACAATTTGACTCCTGGGTTCAAAATAATAAACATTATTATCATAACCATACACCAGCACATATACTTATTAACCCTCTGGAATCTTCCTCGGTGTGCCTGGAGGAAGCTGGTGCTCCTGTTTCTGAATTTTTAGGCTCATCTCCTCCTAGCGACACAAAACACATTAAAATAATAAACAAGTGGGAGAGAGTCCAAGACAACCTAGGATAGCTATGTCCACTCTCTGGGTATCATCTCTGAATCATGAAGTCTTTTCATTCACAGCCTCCTTGGCTACCAGAGTCTCACTGCCTTTTCTGACCATGATTTTGAGCAGTACGGGATAGCCATGTAAATACAGAGGCTTCTTGTTTCTTTTAAGTCAGTTGAGCTGTGGATTTGACCTCTGGTATTACCTACTAGAGAAAAAGAGAACCAAAGACCAGCGGACGCCACAGGATTCAGTTTAGACATCAAAGGCCAATGCGTATCTACCTGTGAGATATGCGGATGTCTCGAATCATAGAACTCTGATTCAGGGTTTCTGAGCTGTCTTTCCCAAGGTTGTAAGGTCTGAACACAAACCTACCATGTCTATTCCCTGCACACTTCTGGCATTGCAGCCAATCTGTGGATGGGGTTGTTGTAGGTAGGCTCACATTTCTCAGCCTCGGTGCCTGCGGAGAGGCATTCTTCAGGCTGTGCGCGCGTGGCTTCCCCATCCCACCCATTTTCACTGGTGGGAGTGCTGCCCACTCCCAAGCCCAGGTGAGAGGTGGGTCAGTGAGTGGCACCCAGTAGTATTTTATGGGAGGAGCCAAGTCCTGAGCGTAGGCATGAACACCGGGCTGTCTTTTCAATTCAGATCCCTCATGTCAGGTGCTATTGCCACGTGTCCTCTTGGTCACACCTGGCCGGGGCCTCTGGCTTGGGAAACTGGTGAGAGACAAAGCTGGAGAGCTCCTCCCATCCCCATCCCTTTGATGGCCATCCCAGGAGCGGGGCAAGGAGGGGTCTGGACAATAGAAGTTTCTCTCCTCTAAGTATGTTATGTGTGCAAGTGAGTGCGTGCACACGTGTGCACGCACGCGCGCGCACACACACACACACACACACACACTTTTGCATGGAATTTCAAGAGGCTTATCCACTTCATGGATCTTTGATTGTAAAAGTCGGCCCCACACCCTCATTGCTCTGTGCATGTCCATGTTTCTAGAGATGTTCGCTCAGGCGGGTGTTTGGGACCCTGCAGAGTTGAGCTGCGTGCACAGACATGGGTGTTGGAGTAGAGCATGCCTCGGTTCGTGTCCCTGGCTCTGTGTGGATTAGCTGGGGGCCTAGGCTAACTCATTCTATATTTGATGAGATAGGCAACTTTGTGTGTTGTCCTCGGCATCCTAGAGCCTAACTTCTGGGGAGGGAAACCAAACAAGTTTAATTAGAGAACTATTATTCCAGGGTCAACCACCAAAAAGCATAGCACCCTCCCATGTGGTTGTCCCTTTGACAGCTTCCTTGTCTACCCCCCCCCCCACTTTAGTGTCTCAGACCCTGGGGTTCCGCAGGAATTCCTTGTCGTATTTTGCCAAGACTCTGGGGACGTTTGAACTGGGTCTGTGCAACATAGTTAGGCAGATCCTTGGATTTGATCTTTGCCAGCACATAGGAAATCTCTGCGTTGGTCCCCAAAATAAGGGCTTCCTTTGTTGTCCTAAGTGTAGGATTTCTACCCCATTGCTTTTTTTTTTTTTTTTTTTTTTTTTTTTGTGCGACAGACACAGAGAGAAAGACAGATAGAGGGAGAGAGAGAGACTGGGCGCGCCAGGGCTTCCAGCCTCTGCAAACGAACTCCAGACGCGTGCGCCCCCTTGTGCATCTGGCTAATGTGGGACCTGGGGAACCGAGCCTCGAACCGGGGTCCTTAGGCATCACAGGCAAGCGCTTAACCGCTACGCCATCTCTCCAGCCCCCCCATTGCTTTTTTGTTTTTGTTTTTGTTTTGTTTTTCGAGGTAGGGTCTCACTGTAGCCCAGGCTGACCTGGAATTCACTATGTAGCCTCAGGGTGGCCTCGAACTCACAGTGATCCTCCTACCTCTGCCTCCCAAGTGCTGGGATTAAAGGTGTGTGTCACACACCTGGCTCCACCAGTGCTTTTAAAAACAACCATTAGCATCACAACTAATCCTGCCGCCTTGAACTGCTGAACATCTGTTTCCCTCCACCAGAGGTGTTGGTAAAAGGAAAAGAAAAAAAGCAAATACAAAAACAAATTCCTCAGAGGCATGGAGCTACCCTCATCCCCAGCTCTTCTCACGCATGTTCAGCATCTGTCTTCCCCATCGCCAGCTGTCAAGCATGGCGACTTGCTTGGTTTTGGGCTGCTCCTCCCTCTTCAGTGCCAGCATCAAGCCAAGAGCATAAGTGGTGCCAAACACTGGTGAACTGTGGGCCTCTTGCTGGTTGTATCGACAAGGGGTTTAGGACTACGTAGTGGCTGGTTTGCTTGACTGTGTGACATCTCAGACCCTTGGCTGGAAGTGAGTACCAGTTCAGAGGAAACTCTTAGGCTCAGGTGGTGCCTTAGAACTGGGCAGGCTCACATCACCTTGCAGGAAGTGTCTGACAAGGATGTCCCAAAGCCCCATACCAATGGTTTGACTAACTAGGTCCTTTCTACAGATTCCCAGATGGAAAACGTGGTCCTTGGGACTTCTAAGCAAAGAGAACATTCAGACTCCTGCCCATTACTTCAGAGCTCCCGTCAGCCTTCCAGACTTTTCCTGGGCTCCCCCAGTTTGTCCACTACACTCTGCCTTGGGGTTAGTCTCTTGCCTTTCTAATGACAACTTCGTGACTAGAGTTGCTTCCCTCCCTCTAACTGGGGACTCTTCTGTGTTCAACACCAAGAGACAGCTGTATCCACCTTCCCCCTATCACCAAGGACACTAAGTTTTAGTGACAGAAGTGATTATTGTTGTTCTCTAGGAGTACTGGAGGAATGGAGCAGGCCAGACTTGAGGTCAGAAGCTCCTGCTGATGTAGCAACCATCCACCTTCCCAAAACACATGGAACCTACAGCCAGAGGAAAGGCTGCAGGTGATCATTGTCATTCGGGCTGGGGCAGTGCAGGCGTTCAGCTTGGAGGTGCAGAGGCCCTGAGGATAGCACCAAGGAGGCTTCTAGCTCCTCATTGGAAGCTGTAAACATCTGGGCAAGGGCCTCTGGTTCTTGTGGGAAGTGTGGATTAGGGAGAACGTGGGCAGTATTGGCTAAGATGGGTGCAGCAGTCAAAAATAAAGAAATCAGCTAGGTGTGGTGGTGCACACCTTTAATCCCAGCACTTGGGAGGCAGAGGTAGGAGGATCACCATGAGTTCGAGGCCACCCTGAGACTACATAGTGAATTCCAGGTCAGCCTCAGCTAGAGTGAGACCTTACCTCAAAAAAACCTAAAAAAAAAAAAAAAAACTTAAATAAATAAATAAAATAAAAAAGTCCACAAATCAAAATAAGGGGCCAGGTCAGAGATGGTACAGAGGCCAGATGAGCTGTTCTTAATCCACCAGTGAGGCCAGGGTGTCCCAGAGCCAGTGTCTGGGCTTAGCAGGGGATGGCAGTCAGCAGGCTTTGGGCTAAAAGACGACTTCAGCATAAGAACCAGTAAGGCTTGGCAATTCCTCCACTTGGGAAGATTTTTAATTTGGTAAGATGATTTGAGACAACAAAGGGGCATCTGCTAAAGCACAGGTGTGCTCCCCAAGAAGAAAGACTGAATGTAACATAAGGGTTTTGTCATCTCACTCTGCGGGGCCTCGCTCAGGACTGACTTGCACCCTAGATGGGAGCCAGAGTGCACCAAGAACTTGGAGTGAGATTCACCTTTGAGAGATATTGATCATCACTATGCTCCGGGCAATCCGAACTGGGGCTGGGAGCCCACCTGGAGACATGGTGGGCGCTGAGCCAGGCAGGCAGGTACTGTTGAATGTCCAGCCAGGCAGCCATGGTTCTGAGCCTGGATCTGGGAGCCTAAATCAACGTCAGGAGATTATCTTGAGAAGCTGAGACAAACAAGTGGATAGTACTTGGCACTGTAGCCAAAGTGTGCTCAGGAGTGAGGTATAGAGCCCATTCAGGATAGCTCAAGAGGAAGAATTTGTTCTAAGAAGATAGATGATTAATGGATGTTTGACAGATGGGTGGATGATAGGTAGATAGATGATGCATGATAGGTAGATTTATTGACAGATATATGAATGAGAGATAGATGATTCAAGGGATAATTGATAGATAGGTGGTAAATAAGCAATAGGTGATAGTAGACAGATTAGATGATAGATGCTCATGACCACTTACGGGCACAGCAGAGTACAGTTGGCTTCTTGGGACTGGTCGGGGACTAGAAAGGAAAGAATAAGGCTGATTTCTCATTAGCCCCAGAATGTCCCTCTATCCTGCTTTTGTACCTTCTTGTACCTGCCGCGGTACAATCACCGATTTGTCAACTGAAGGGTCCCCCATTGGACGCCTGTGGTATCTACCCTGTGTGGGGGAACTGGGAAGTCCTGAGAGTGAAGAGCTACCCAAGAGAGGGAGTTATAAAGTGAGCTCGGTAGAAGGCTGTCAATAGGCTGTTGGGGAGGTTAGACAGGGAGTGAAGTGACCATGGAAAAAGGTGGGGGGGGGGGTCACATCTGCAGCTCAAGAGGAGAATGAATGATGGAGCCCCCTCTGTTCTGGGGAGATGAAGGGGGGTGAGCCAATCCTCTGGGTGTCCCAACTTCCCTTAGGGATAACCTTTTAGATCCAATCTTGGGCATTCAACCCTCCGCTTTGTCATTTATAATGTCATTTTCATGTGAAAACACAAGTTTCCATTTGCCATCTTAATGCATGGAATTTGGGGTCACCACCTCAGGAGAGCTTCCAATACATAAGGGTACAGTCTTTGACTCTTGGCTTTGAGCGACAGCACTGTGTCTCACCTTCCTATTATGTGGCTTCTCTTAATCCCATTCTACCTTTGCTTTCCTTTATCTGAGTGGCGTTTTGTTATATTGATGGAATGAGAGCCCATGTTTCCTTTTACTAAATAGTAGTTGATATCTAAGGCAGAATAAAATGACATAAACCTGTTAAAGACCTTTCATGTATGTAACCCTCCAATCAGTGTATCCAGAATTAATAGTCTAGATAGAAAACTTCTCTCTCTCTCTTTGGATTTTCAAGGCAGGGTCTTTCTCTAGCCCAGGCTGACCTAGAATTCACTATGTAGCCTCAGGGTGGCCTCGAACTCATGGCAATCCTCCTACCTTTCTCCTAAGTATTAGGATTAAAGACATGCACCACCATGCCTGGTGAAGAATTATCTCTTACTTAGCCTTAAAGAATGCTCTGGTGAGGCTATAGATCTGGCTTAGTGGTTAAGGTGCTTGCCAGTGAAGCCTAAGGACCCAGGTTCAATTCTTCAGATCCCACATAAGTCTGATGCATATGGTGGCACATGCATTTGGAGTTCGTTTGCAGTGGCTAGAAGGCCCTGGTGTGCCCATTCTCTCTTTCTCTTGTTCCCTCTCTTTCTTTAATAAATAAATAAAAACAAAATGTGTTTGTATTTTTTTCACAATTTTTATTAACATTTTCCATAATTATAAAAAAATGTCGCATAGTAATACCTCCCCCCACACACTTTCCCCTTTGAAATTCCATTCTCCATCATATTACCTCCCCATCTCAATCATTGTACTTACATATATACAATACCAACCTATTAAGTACCATCCTCCCTTCCTTTCTCTTCCCTTTATATCTCCTTTTTAACTTACTGGCCTCTGCTACTAAGTATTTTCCTTCTCACACAGAAGCCCAGTCATCTGTAGCTAGGATCCACATGTGAGGGAGAACATGTGGCACTTGGCTTTCTGGGCCTGGGTTACCTCACGTAGTATAATCTTTTCCAGATCCATCCATTTTTCTGCAAATTTCATAACTTCATTTTTCTTTACTGCTGAGTAGAACTCCATTGTATAAATGTGCTACATCTTCATTATCCACTCATCAGTTGAGGGACATCTAGGCTGGTTCCATTTCTCAGCTATTATAAATTGAGCAGCAATAAACATGGTTGAGCACATACTTCTAAGGAAATGAGATGAGTCCTTAGGATATATGCCTAGGAGTGCTATAGCTGGGTCATATGGTAGATCAATCTTTAGCTGTTTTAGGAACCTCCACACTGATTTCCACAATGGCTGGACCAGATTGCATTCCCACCAGCAGTGTAGAAGGGTTCCTCTTTTTCCACATCCCTGCCAACATTTATGTTTTCATGATGGTTCAAGCTTTTCTTGATGTGCACAATAAACAAAGCCATTGCCATCACCCTTAGAGTTCCCTGTGATGGGGCAGACGTCAGGGATGCCACTCTACCACCCTTAGAGTTCCCTGTGATGGGGCAGACGTCAGGGATGCCACTCTACCACCCTTAGAATTCCCTCTGACGGGGCAGACGTCAGGAATGTCACTTCACCTTGGAGAAGCTTGGATTCTTTATCTATCAAATGGAGGCTTGGCCTCTGAGCCTCCTCAGAACCAAGAGTGAGTCTTGTTGGTTCTTTCGACATTCTCCATGACCATGATGGGGACGGGCTGTGTGGTCTGCGGAGCACAGTGCAGATTAGGTAACTGGGATGTCTTTCATTTCCTTCATTTGATGCCCCTTAGAACTTTGGGACAGCCTGCTTAATTTGCATCCAACATGGGCCCTTCTAGAACCCTTCTAGTGGGCTCCCAGAGGTGTGGAAGCTCATGGCTGCAACTTCCATTGTCCTTTTTTAGAAAACAGCAATAAGCAGTGATGGTCCAGACAGAGCAGACAGAGGAAGCCCAGGTTGCCTCCCACAGAGTGATGGGAACTGGGCCCTTGTGACTCATAATCTGGAGCTGAAGACACTGTTCTGGGTGGCAGGGCCTGCTGATGTGAATTTGGGATGAGGCTCCCCGTCTGCTCGCCTGTGGCCCATGGGCCGGATGGCCTGGACAAAGCTATGTTTCACTGGGGGCTGTTTACACCCAAGTGCACAGGTCATTATTTCTGTGGTTTCCAGGGAGATCCAGAGAAGGTGATGATGGAGATGGAGTTGCCAGGGAATCTCACTGTGTGCTGTGGTCATCTTCCCTGTGTCTGGTTCTGTTTAATGGCCTTTGCTTGCCCACAAACACTGAGGGAAAGGCCCTGGCTAGCTTAGGTGCTTCTGTTGCCCCTTTATTTCTGCCTCCATACTCTCCAATACCCTTTTATCCCTAGACTCCGTGGCCGCTGCCCAGGACCTCTCTCCTTCCCTACCATTAGCATTGCCCATAGGCATAACGTTCCCCTCATCCTCAAGCCCCAAGGTCCTAAGCTGTCAGCCCACCAGCCAAATCTGGTCTGCAGATGTGTGTTGTTTGTTTTGTAGTGCTTACATTTTTTAAAATTTACGGCCAACATTTACAAATCAAATTTCTCATAAAACCCAGATCTCTGGCTCCCCTCGAAGAGTCGGATGATCTGACCATGCTGGTCCAGCAGTCCCACATGGCAGCAATCAGCGGGTTGCATAATGATGGGCCCATGGTCCTCACCGCCCCTTAGTCATCTTTGACACGCTTCCCCAGCCCCTGCCATGCGTTAGCTCCCAGGCTCTGATGTTAGGCACTGTGAGTCTGTGCACTGGGCCACTGGGGGTGGAATAGGCACCATCTTGGACCCTAATACAAGTCCTATGGCACTGGTAAAGGTCACTTCTCTACCCTCCTTCAGGGGAGGAAGGTCCTAGAACTTCAGCTGTTACCCAGCAACCTAGGAGATCTTCTTTTGGAGCCTCTTTTCTGTTTGTTTGTTTGTTTGTTTTAACTTTTTTGTTGTTTAATATTCAGTATAGGGCACCTGCTTGTAACTACAACATGCTACTTCCTGGGTTCTGGGCAGCACTGGGTACACAGAAAAGGCAGACATGGATTCATTCAGGGTTTTCCATGGGAGGGCTGTGGATCTGCACATAGGTTGGCATCGGACTAGGGTTTCCTGTCCCAAGGAATCCATGGGATAGGACCATGACTAGGTAGGTATTTACTTCTCTGAAACAAAGGAGCTGCTGCACCCCAAAGCTTTATTTACTGCTACCTGTTTATTGATGTTTCTTTCTCTTTCCTTCCCTCCCTCTTCTCCCACATGCTCTCTCTCTCTCTTTAATCTGCATTTCCCTGATGACTAGGGATGTAGAACATTTTTTAGATGCTTATATGCCATCTGTATTTTGAGAACTCTCTAAAATTCATTTATTATTTTTTTATTAACAACTTCCATGATTGTAAACAATATCCCATGGTAATACCCTCCCTCCCCCGACTTTCCCCTTTGAAACTTCATTCTCCATCCTATCCCTTCCTCTTTTCAGTCTCTCTTTTGTTTTGATGTCATGATCTTTTCCTCCCATTATGATGGTCTTGTGTAGGTAGTGTCAGGCACTATGAGGGCATGGATATCCAGGCCATTTTGTATCTGGAGGAGCATGTTGTAAGGAGTCCTACCCTTCCTTTGGCTCTTACATTCTGCCTGCCACCTCTTCCACAATGGAGCCTGAGCCTTGGAAGGTGTGATATTGATATTGCAGTGCTGAGCACTCCTGTCACTTCTTCCCAGCACCATGCTGCCTTCTGAATCATCCCAAGGTCACCGCCATCTGAAAAGAGAAGGTTCTCTACCAAAAGTGAGAATAGCATTAATATATAGGTATGAACATTAAGAGAAGTGCTTATTGCCATATCCCTTTTTATTTTATTTATTTATTTATTTTGATTTTGTGATGTAGGGTCTCACACTAGCCCAGGCTGACCTGGAATTCAACTAGGTAGTCTCAGGGTGGCCTCAAACTCACGGCGATCCTCCTACCTCTGCCTCCTGAGTGCTAGGATTAAAGGTGTGAGCCACCATGCCTGGCTACCATAGTCCATTTTTTAATTGGGTTGTCTGATTTCTTATTATTTAATTTTTTGAGTTCTTTGTATATCCTAGATATTAGTCCTCTATCAGATGTATAGCTGGTAAAGATTTTTTCCCATTCTGTAGATTGCCTCTTTGCTTTATTCACAGTGTCCTTTGCTGTACAAAAGCTTTGTAATTTCATGAGGTCCCAGTGGTTAATCTGTAGCTTTATTGCCTGAGCAATTGGGGTTATATTCAGAAAGTCTTTGCCAAGACCAGTATGTTGAAGAGTCTCCCCTACTTTTTCCTCTAGCAGTTTCAGAGTTTCAGGTCTGATGTTTAGGTCTTTAACCCATTTGGACTTCATTCTTGTGCATGGAGAGAGATAAGGATATATTTTCATCCTTTACAGATACATATCCAGTTTTCCCAGCACCATTTGCTGACAAGGCTGTCTTTTCTCCAATGAGTATCTTTGGCATTTTTGCTGAAGATTAGGTGGCTATAGCTACCCATACTTACATCTGGGTCCTCTATTCTGTTCCATTGGTCTACATGTCTGCTTTTGTGCCAGTACCATGCTGTTTTTGTTACTATGGCTCTGTAGTATAGGTTAAAATCAGGTATGGTGATGCCACCAGCTTTATTTTTGTTGTTCGGTATTGTTTTAGATATTCGAGATTTTTGTGCTTCCAATGAATTTTTGGATTGTTTTCTCTATGCCATTGGAATTTTGATGGGGATTACATTAAATGTATAGATTGCTTTTGGTAAGATTGCCATTTTCACAATATTGATTCTTCCAATCCAAGAACAAGGGATGTCTTTCTATTTCCTAGTGTCTTCTGCAATGTCTCGCTTGAGTGTTTTAAAGTAGGCATTGTAGAGATCCCTCACTTCCTTGGTTAGGTTTATTCCAAGGTACTTTATTTTTTTGATGCAGTTGTAAATGGGAGTGATTCTCTGTTTTCATCCTCTGTGTGTTTGTTGTTAGCATATAGGAAGGCTACTGATTCCTCTCTCTCTCTTTGAGTCAAGGTCTTTTTATATAGGCCAGGCTGACCTTGAATTTACTATGCAGCTCAGTCTGGCATTTAACTTGTGATACTACTACCATGCCAGCCAGCTGACATGGTCTCTTAATGATGATGGCCCTGCTTTGCATTCTCACTGACCCAAAGGTCAAGGACAGGGGCTGGTTGCTCCTTGCTGCTCTCCTCCATCTCTCTAAGTGTGGTCTCCCTTGTCCTCTCGCCCTTTCTTTGACTTCCTGATTCTTCACTCCTCTTTGTGTGACCCTGGATGTGAAGCTTGCCTTGTAAGAAATCTGTACATCTGGTCAGTTGGCCATCTCTGCAAAGATCATGGGATAAGATCTTCCTAACATTTCCCCTGAAGTCCTGGCTGGGCAGAGAGACTATTCTAGCCCTTGTGTGTTCTCCTCCTTCCTCTGAGCCTCTGAGCTTGGGCTCAGGTCACCCAGCCACTGCTCAAATTTGGAGGCGTATTTGTTTGCATTTCTGTCCATATTAACACATTTGCTGTTTGTATTACAGCATGCATTATAAGTGTGTCTTCTGAAAAGAACTGTGATCCTGTTTGGAAACAGATAGTGTTGACATTATTGACACCTAGCCAGGCAGAGTCATTTGTTGTGAAGGGTGAGATATGCCAGCTGTGCCTCCAGGGAGCCTTCCATTGTTGGGTACAGTTACTACCATCTGGCCACTGTGCCTGCCACCCAGGCTGGCCTATGCTAAGTGAGCGGTAAGTCACTGCCCATGACCACTGCCCCACGCAAAGCCGTCATGCAGGTACGGGGGAGCTTGAGTTGTGGCTGCCCGTATTCTGGCAGCTTCTGCACACAAGGTCTCTGTTTCAGCTTCTGCCACACAGCTCTGAGATTCTCCAGCTCCCTGGGGGTAAGCTTGTCTTCTTCTGTCTTTTCTCTTTTCTTCTCCCATTTGGCCCCTCTGCTACTCACTAATCTTGATTTACAAATGGTGAGATTAAGTTACGCATCTCACAACTCCTTATGGATATTCTTGGACGTATGTCAATCAGAGAACTACCCGAACCACCCAGTTTTCATGTTCCCAGCTGAGGTCGAATGCTTTTCATTTCAGTTCCCTTGCTGTGAACACTGCCTCTATTGTGGCCTACTTAGTGCCTAGTTTTTAAAGAGTTGGTTTTTTTTTTTTTTTTTTAAATGAGAGAAAGAATTGGCATGCTAGGGCCTTAGCCACTGCAAGCAAGCTCCAGATGTATGTGCCACCTTGTGCATCTGGCTTATGTGGGTCCTGGGGAGTCAAACATGTGTCCTTAGGCTTCACAGGCAAGTGCCTTAACCACTAAGCCATCTCTCCAGCCAGTCAGAGAGGATTTTTTTTTTTGTGTGTATGTGCTTTTTGTCGGTGCTTTTGCTGTTTAAAATGGTCCCAATCACGATGCTGCCCGCTGTCCCTGATCCCACAGATGATGCTGGACCGCTGCCTACTGTTCCTGATCCTAAGGAGACTATGATGCACTTTATGGAGAAAACCCATGTGTTATATAAGGTGCATTTGGTCTGGAGTTACACTGCTGCCGGCCGCGAATTCAATGCTAAGGAATCAACAATGCATACTGAATAAGGGGTCTTGAAGCACACAGAAGTTTATCAGTCAGTTGGTGCAATGCTGTGAACAGTGCAATGCATGAAACGTGTTGTGCTTTGTGTAGCGGCCAGTCCTGTGTTGTGCAGCACTTCCTAGGAACAAATGCTCAGTTTTTGCTCCCTTAGTGTTCACAGGCCTTTGAGGAACATCACCTCTGCCTGTCATGAGGATTGGTTATGTCCTCTTTCTGTGGGACAAAAAGCACCTAGCTGCGTCTTCCACGTTGTCTCGAGTCCCTCCTCCTCGGCTCCTGCAGGGATACTAGGGAAGGAGCAATGAACAAAGGGCAGAGGTGCCGTAGGACCTGCCCCGCTCTGCCACATGCCCAGGGCTTAACCACCCCCCCCGTCTTGCTTTCCTCATCTGCAAAAGGTGTAACAGCGATACGCGCCCCACGCTGAGGCAGTGAGTGTTGAGACCAGCACCCAATGCACATCGGAACCCATCAACTTCAACTAGGCACACTTGTTGGGGATCTGTTGTGAATATTGCACGGGTGGGTAGGTACAAGCTGTTTCCTTGCTCCTCAAACAGTAAATTGCCAAGGGCTGGAGAGATGGCTTAGCAGTTAAAGGTGCTTGCTCGCAAAGTCTGCTGACTCAAGCTCAAGCCTCCCACATCACCCATGTAAAGCCGTTGCAAAGTGGCACATACATCTGTGATCCCAGTACACCTGTGGCAATGGGTGATAGGGCCAAGATGGTCTGAATTCAGCTTGCGGATCAGATGGCCTGGCATTTGTTCGAAGTAGCAAGAGACCTGGTCTCAAAGAAGGCGAAAGAAGAGTGCATATACGTCGAGGGTGTTCTTTGACTACACGCACATGCACACATGCACGCTCACACACACTTACACACACATGCACACATGTGTGCCCATACCCACATATACACACAAATAAGTTTAAAAAAATAAGTAAATTATTCTATAGGAGTGATAAACTGACTCAAAGAAAAACGCGACGGGCAAGATATGATCAGACTGGGAATAAGTCCGATCTTACCATCTATCTCTGGCATCTGGTACACTGTCGGACACAGAGGGGTGCCCTACAGAAGCTTGCTGAGTGAGGGAAGGAGTGATGGATCAGTGTAGGGCTATGAAAGAGATGTCAGTGATGCACGGAGGAGGGTTGTGGCTTCTTGGAAGAGGCTAGGGTGAGCCTCGGAGGGTTTTGATGAGAGAGGGCCTTGCAAGGGGAAGGTGAGCCTGACCAAAGTCAAGGAGGAAGGAAGTAGGCAGTGAGAACAGAACTGCCCTGGAGGAGCATGGTTCAGGGTGGGCGGGGTCTGAGGGTGGGCATGACAGTGAGAGAGTGAGAGGGGTTGGAAAGATGGGTGGCATCAGACTCAGGGAAATCCAAGGGTACCTGCCTCCCATGGCAATGCCTGGAAGTGGGGGGCCCCTCCTCTCTTGCCTTTCCCCTAGGCTCAGCCAGTGCTACTGGGGAAGCCTGTGGATGGATGCTCCCGTGCCCTCCTCTCTGCACTGGGCCATCACTGTGTGAATGTTCCCAGTGTTTAGTCCTGTGAAGGGCCCATTTCAGATACTCATCAACTTGGCTAAATAAGTGACCTCTCATAGATAGAAGATTTCACTTCTACCAGATTCTCCATGATTGAATACATTTTTACTAACTTAATAGGGGAAAGATGTCACCTTGATTTTGCTTTTGCTTTCATTCCTCAAGCTAAACTCCTATGATTATGTCCTCTCTTGGTCTGTGTGTGCTGTTATGACAAAATACCACGGACTTGGTAACTTGTAAACAGCAGAAATTTATTTCCCTCAACTCTGAGAGGTCCAAGAGCAAAGTGCCCATAGATTTGGTATGTGGCAAAGACTCAGTTCTGAGATGGCGACTTCTTCCTGTCATTGCAGAAGGATCAGGGAAGCTCAATAGGGTCTCTTTTGTAAGGGCATGAATCCATTCTCGAAGGCTGAGCCTCCCAAAGGCCCCACCTCCAAATGCCATTACATGAGAGTTTAGGGTTTTAACAGACGAGGTTTGAGGAGGACACAATCAGTGTATAGATCTGTTGAGTTCAGATTTTCTTCTGTAGCAACTTTGTCCATTTTCTTCATCCACATGGATGGGTATTTCCACACTGATTTGCATGACTCATTCTCATAGTATGGATGCTAACAATTGGTTATCTTCATTGTAGATATTTGCCCTTGTAATGGTTCATTCTTTTTCCATTCTGGGATATTTGCCTTTCTGATATACACAAGTTCTGAAATTGAACACATCACACCAAAATTTCTTTGCTAAACTTCTAAGCATGCAGAATTAGTCTCACTATAGTTTTGAAAAATAGCTTCTGTTGCTATAGATTTTTACTTGCTTTTTTTTTTTTTTTGGTTTTTCAAGATAGGGTCTCATGTCTCATTCTAGCCCAGGCTGACCTGTAATTCACTCTGTTGTCTCAGGGTGGCCTTGAACTCACGTCGAACCTCTTACCACTGCCTCCCAAGTGCTGGGATTAAAGGCGTACACCACCATGCCCGGCTACTTGCTTTCTTTATATGCAACATTTCTTTCTTTTTAAAATTTATTTGAGATAGAGAAAGAATGGGCATGCCAGGGCCTTCAGCTGCTAAAAACTCCAGATGCATGTGCCACCTTGTACCTCTGGCTTATGTGGGTCCTAGGGAATAGAACCTGAGTCCTTTGGCTTTGCAGGCAAGTACTTAACCACTAAGCCATCTCTTCAGCCCTAACATTTCTTTCTTATACTTTCCTAAACTTTCAATATACTACACTTTCTCTGAAGTCCCATAACCCATAACCCAATTTCTTCAGCACAACCTCATCACCATCTGTTTTGTATTCTTTCCTCAGGGCTAGTGAGGTCTCCTTTATCACACAGAGTGTGCTTTTCTGTGTGACGATGTCCCATCATGTCCCATTTATTTCTGTGCCTCTCCATGTTAGTTTCCTTTTAAATTTTAGTATTAGGTGGGCGTATCCTCATGTCCTTGTTTTTCAGTTTTAGAAATTCTTGGAGTGCCACTTATCTCCTCTTCTAGATGGCTTTGATGAATCACTTTGCCCAACCTAGGAAAATTCCAACAGAACTGCAGATTCTTTTGGAATCTGGGCCATCACTGTGTAAAGCTCACAGCTTCGCATGGAGAACCTACCACGTGTGCGGCATCTCCCCATCCACCTAGGAGCCTGGGCGTCCTCTCCTTTGCTGATTTCTAAAAGTGTACGGCACTCCGCTCGCAGGCATACAAACTTCTTGTTGGGGTTTTCCAAAGTTACGCATGTTGACTTTTCTGAGTGAATTCTCTTAAATGTTCCTTTCAGTTGCAAAGTTTAATGCAAAGAATGGGTGCCATAGTCAGGTCTTGGAGCGCTGACCAAGGCTCTTTCCATGTCCCCTTCACACCCACTGGGCCCCAGAACCTGTTTGCCTTACCACTCACACAGTTCTCCTGTGTGTCCTTGTTCTCCTCCTCACCTCTCTTCAGAACGTCATCCCTTCTCATGACCTCACATCCTCTGTGTTCTTCCCTGTCCGTCCTCCAGCAGCTACCGGTTTACAGCTGCCACAGGACGTGTGCTATCCCAGGGCTGGGCACACACCAGTGAAGAAGAGGAAGTTTTCATATTATAGTGTGAGGGAGGCAGGCCATCAACATATAAGCAAATAAGTAAGGTCACTGCTAAATTAGTGAGCTATAAAGGAAGGAAATAAAGGCTAAGAAGATTCTTCTAGAACCTTCCTCCCATGCATTTCAGCTTTTTGTCCAGTGCTTAGCTATTTGCGTTGTCAGGGAAGAGTTAACTGGTATCCCACGTGCTCTGCTCCCATTCTGCTTCCCTGTCAACCATGAAGTCTTCAGGTCTCATCTTCTCTCCACTGCTGCCATTCCAACTACTCCCTGCTTCAGAAATCACTCTCAGAAACTTCTGGAAGTCTACGTATAAAAGAATCTCCTGAGAGCCTTGGAGGAGTAGCAGTTTCTATCTATGGTTTCACAGAACTCCAAAAAACCAAACCCACTGACTTTTCTGGCCACAGCCATTTCTGTGAGGGAGGGAGGGAAGGAGAGTGAGTTCCTTTTGCCTGCCTTTCCCTCCTTTACTGTCTTTTTTCCTTCTCAGTGAAACTGGAACATGGCTTACACCTTGTTCAAGTCTTGACTGTGAGTAGGACCTCATGAGGCTAACTTTCCTCTGGGTACATTTAGACCAACCCTGGACCTTACTGGGGTACAGGCTATGGCGTTTTGTGTTTGCGTTTCTGTGTGTGTGTGTGTGTGTGTGTGTGTGTGTGTGTGTGTGTGTCTTGTCTGTCTGTCTGTCTGCCTGGGGTGAATGCCATCTGGAGGAGACAGAGCTCCATCATCCAGATATAAGAGGCTGAGACTTCTAAAGGGACTAGAAGCGTAGTCCTCAGTGAAGTAATATCCCAGACATTGAACTAGTTCCTGCTCACCACTTAAAAAGTTAGATCCTAGCTGGACATTGTGGCGCACATTTTTAATTCCAGCCCCTGTGGGCAGAGGTAGAAGGATTGCTGTGAGTTTGAGGCTACCCTGAGACTACATAGTGAATTCCAGGTCAGCCTGGGCTAATGTGAGACCGTACCTCAAAACACTAAAATAAGTAAATAAATAAATAAAGTTAGGTCCTGGGCTAGAGAGATGGCTCAGTGGTTAAGTGTGCTTCCTGCACAAGCATGAGGACCTAAGGGGGCCTGAGACAGCCCAAGTTCAAATCTCCAGATCCCACATGAACAGCTTGTCATGGCCATGCATGCCTGTAGCTCCAGGCTTGCAGGGGAGTAGAAACTCGAGAAGCATTGCAGCCGGGCAAGCTGTGGAATCAGTAAAGAGACTCCAGCTCAAAACAAGCCTGGGCAGAAGAGCAACGGAGTGGGGCACCTGGCATCCCACTCCCCACCTGCTACAGGTGAGTTTATAGGACAAAACACCTCACAGTGCACACACACATGCACACATGCATGCAAAAAAATTAGATCCTGATATAACAATTTTTGCGGATGAGAACATGGAGGCTCAGAGAAATGAACTGTCAGAGAACTCTCAGGATAAATATGCTATATTATGAGGCTGGACAAGTCAGTCACATTCCATGGCCTATTTAGCCTTACTCTCCCCTCTCCATGTGTAAAGCCCTTCTTAACTTTCTTTTAAAAAATATTTATTTATTTGCAAGGAGAAAGAGAATTAATGGGTGTGCCAGGGCCTCTAGCTATTGCAAATGAACTCCGAATTCATGCACCACTTTGTGCATCTGGGTTTAAGTGACTATTGGGGAATTGAACCTGGGTCCTTAGGCTTTTCAGGCAAGCACCTTAACTCTGAGCCATCTCACCAGCCCCCTTCTTAACATTGAATGACACCTCTAGGAAGTTCTGGATTCTCAGGGTGATGGTGAGATTTCCTTCACCAGCTTCTTGTCACCGTCCTACCTCACGGCAGTGTCTGGTTTGTAGCTGTCTCCCACGTGGCCCAGCACACCATGGAATTGGTTGAGTCAAACCAAGGATAACTTAAAGCTAGAAGGGGCACCTTGCATAGCTCATAACTCTGGGGTAATTCCATTTATTTATTTAAGAGAGGCAGATGAAGAAAAAGAGAGAGAGAGAATAGGTGCACCAGAACCTCTAGCCATTGCAAATGAACTCCAGATGCATGTGCCACCTTGTGCATCTGGCTTATGTGGGTCCTGGTGAATTGAACCTGGATCCTTTGGCTTTGTAGGCAAGCACTTTAACCATGGAGCCATCTCTCCAGCCCCTTGGGGGCAATCCTAGAATGTTGTAAGTTGTTCTAAGTGGTTCTGAGCTCAACCCAACATGAAGGGAGCTATCTTTTGTGTCCAGAGGGGATCTTTTACGGTTCCTGAGAAGAACCTGCTCAGTCTTCAGGGACACCTGTCCTAATCCAGGCTTGAGGGCCAAGAACTCTGACTGTGTGATGCCTGTGTCCTGGCCGTCCTTTGTGGTGTCCCCTGGGGAGGCCGAGAGTAGGTTGTTGGGGACAGCTTCTCTCGAGGGTTCAGGTGTCCGTTCACCATCTGCCTTCCTCTCCTCACCGCCTCCTCTTTCTCAGAGATCCAGCTCTCTTAAGGGCTTCACACTACAAAATACCCACAAGGCTCCCTGAATCTTCAGAACCCTCCCCGAGAAGTGCTCTCAGAGAGTTCTCACAGGGAGCATGACCTGTGGCCTTCCTGCTATGCCATGATCGAGGAGCAGGCATTTTCCACCGGGACACTGGTTATGTGTGCTAGACATTGGCACCTATGGCCCTGGATTACAAAGGCCACTTGTGGCGTCAGGTGGGACTGGGATTGCACCTGGCTTTTGCTTCTTACTAGCTGTGGGCCTGCAGGCGCATTTACCTTCCATATTCTTGTTTGTAATGAAAGCTAGATAGCTATCTCATAGAACTGAACTGAGGTGCAAATAAGGTGTTTTTTGTTTTTTTTTTTTGGTTTGTTTTTGAGGTAGGGTCTCACCTTAGCCCAGGCTGACCTGGAATTCACTATGTAGTCTCAGGGTGGCCATGAACTCTTGGCAATCCCCCTACATCTGCCTCCTGAGTGCTGGGATTAAAGGTGTGCACCACCATGCTGGCTAAGTTAGTTTTTTAAAAGACTTCTTTTTAATGTCATGCTATATACTGTTATGGACATGCCCCATATCAAATTTTAAAGAAATACTATGCCTAGTTACAATGAGATGACTCTCTTTCACTGACTGTCAGGGACCATCAAATAATTTTCCACCTGAACTTGGCTTTGTTAATTTTTTTTTTGTTTGTTTCTTTATTTATTTGAGAGCAAGAGTGAGTGAGAGAGAGAGAATGGGTGCATCAGGACCTCTAGCCACTGAAAACAAACTCCACATGCATGTACCACCTTATGCATCTGACTTATGTAGGTCCTGGGGAATCAAGCCTCAAACCGAGGCCCTTAGGCTTCACAGGCAAGTGTTTAACCACTAAGCCATCTCTCCAGCCCCGGCTTTGTTAATTCAAATCAGCTTTAAGGAAAACTTGAATGTCTTCCTTGACCTGTGATGCTTCATCTAAAATGTCCCTGTGGTTTGTTCTTTCATCCCATTCTGCTTCTTCAGATGTCAAGAACAGTTGTAGAGTGAGTAACAGCCATGGGCTGGAAGTAGATGGTAGGACGCTTGTCTAACATGTGCAAATCCCTCTGTTGGATCCTTAGTACCCCTCCTCCCAAAGTAATACTAGTAGACACGGTGGGTGCCAATTATGTGCCAAGTGTCATTCTGTGGCTGGATGTGTCATCTCTCAAACTTCATAGCAATCCTTTGAGGAGGAATAGCTTTTGTGCAAAAAAGCCAATGCCATGCTAAATATGTGTGATATGGACCAGACAGACAAGGGTACATGGAGTCCGGGAGCAGGAGAAAGCAGGCAGCTTGAAGCCAAATGAGTACCTGGTATAACAAAAACATGCCCATGCACAGGTCCCATGGGGATTTGTCTATCAGTCAGGGAATGGAAAGATGCAGCATTCTAGATGAGTGGAGGGTCTAATACCAAGCAAAATGGACATCTGGCTTAGAGGTCCTTCAAAGAGAAGGGCTCTAATTCACATGATTAAAAAGTTTCCTATGGGTGCTGGAGAGATAGCTTAGTAGGTAAGGTGAATGCCTGGGAATCCTAAGAACCCAGGTTCAATTCCCCAATACCCAGATGCACAAAGTGGTGTATGTGCCTAGAGTTCGTTTGCATTGACAAGAGGCCCTGGCATGCACATACTCTCTCTCAAATAAACGAATAAAAATAATTTCAAAGCATTTCCCATGAGCCAGGCGTAGTGGTTCATTCTTGTAGTCCTAGCACTTAAGAGACTGTGATGAAACCAAGGCCAGCCTGAGCTACAGAGTGATGCCCTGTCTCAAAAGAATAAAGTCTCCCATGAGTCTCTGCTTGGGAGGGCAGGACCAAACTTTAGGTCATAACCGGCAGTGCCAGGACATGGGTATTTGCCTGTGAGCTTGGCTAGAAAGGAGGGAGTGTTGAAGAGCTCACCCAGCACGGGCTTGAGAGAAGGTGTTGACAGGCCCACTCTGCTCCTCACCGATGAGTTTCCCTCTCCTCCATCTTTCCAAGGTGTGGACTCAGGCTCGCTTTGAGCCCTGAAAGCAGAAATGCCAGGCTGGCCCGCAACTTTCCCATCTGCATAAACACAACTGTTGCTTCCCATCAGAACGTTTCCCTGACAACTTGCGTATTGTGCGCGTGTGCATGTGTACACGGAAAAGGGCTGAGCACATGTTCTTGGGCAAAATGTACATGTAACCTAGTGTTTTCTTCATTATTTCTTGAGTATAAAAACAACATGATGAGTAAAATTTGGAAATCATAAAAGAAATGTAAGAACATAAAACTCACTTCAAAGTGAGTAGCTATTGTGTTTAATAAATCTAGAGACCAAGTCATGTTAGGCTTTAAAAATAATGAAAAGAATGATTAAAATAAAGTTTTCTTTATGAATTTCCATAGTGATGAACATAAAACTCACTTCACCAATGAGATACCACTACATGGTCACTGAGGGCATTTCTATTTAATATTTTCTAATGTTTTAAAAACTAATTTTATTTATTTATGTATTTATTTACTTGAGGGAGTGAGAGAGAGAGAGAGAACTCAAACTCACAGCAATTCTCTTGCCTCAGGTTCCCAAGGGCTGGGATTGAAGGCGTGAACTACCACACCTGGTTATGTATACTTTCATAGAAACATGGAATCATACTTCATTCTAAGTCACACTGGCTGTTTCTTGACCTGTTTTCTGATTTGCAATATGATTTCCTCTCATTTAGCAAACCTCAAAACTGGTGGGAAAAGTTACATAGTGTTTCATTGCATCGTAATTCATTTTACCACTCCCAGTTATGAGTATATTTGTTACAGTCTTGTTTTTTTTTTTTTTTTTTTTTTTAGCCAAGCCCAACAGACTGGCCTTTTAATGTGTGTGTGTGTGAGAGAGAGAGAGAGAGAGAGAGAGAGAGAACAAATTGACTCACTAGGGCCTCCAGCCACTGCAGTCGAACTCCAGATATGTGAGCTCCCCTTATGTGCATATGTGAGCTCATGTGCTTGCGTCACCTTGTGCATCTGGCTTACATGGGACCCAGAGAGTCAAATGTGAGTCCTTAGGCTTCACAGGCAAGCGCCTTAACCGCTAAGCCATCTCTCCAGCTCTGTCACAGTCTTTAAAAAATTTAAAACATATTGAAATGAATGTCCCTTGTCTTCATTGCCAATTAATTTCTTAATGCAGATACCCAAAAGTCATGTTCTTGCCTGTTTTACAAGATTTTGGTATTTCTGACAAAAATTACCCTATAAAGTGTTACCAATTTATAGGGCTTCTCCAGTGGGCATATATGTATAAGAATGCCCATTTTATTATTTTCTTACGAATATTTGATCAGTGCACTAACAAAGTCTGGCAATGATATTTTAACTCATTTTCCCTTCTTTAGTGTTTGAAACTTGGCATGTATATCAAAGTTACTTGGCATTGAATTGCTTCAGATTACACATTGATTACCATAGCGATGGGCTTATTTGTTCTTAAGTCAGCCTTTTAAAGGGGCCTTGCTTTTCTTCCCTAACAGATGACTAAAGTCTCCGTGGAGTAGTTGCATCTTGCTAGTCTGGATGTTTTTCAGTTGTAATTTTGGTTTGTTTGTTACAAATACTCTTTCCACATAGGTGTCTTCCTCTCATAGCTCAAGTCTCAGCCAAAATATCACCTGTGCAGAGACCTTCCCTGGCTTCCATCCCCTGTCATCTTTCATGAAATTCTGCTACAGTTTTTTTTCAAAGTGTTTAACCCCTTCATGAAATGGCCTCACTGTGCATGCTCATCCATTTGAACCCAGGCATTACCAAGGCAGGTGCTATCTGCTTGAGCTCACCAGGGCCACCCAGGACAGGTGTTCAACCAAGACTTTTTGAATGAATGGATTCGTAATAAATTGGTCTTCAGCATATTGTGTTGGAGACTTTCTCTCTTTCTTTCTTTCTTTCTTTCTTTCTTTCTTTCTTTCTTTCTTTCTTTCTTTCTTTCTTTCTTTCTTTATTTGTGTTTGCTGTGAGAGAGAGAAAGAGAGATTAAGAGGCAGATACAGAAGAGAGAATGGGCACGTGAGGGCCTCTAGCTGTTGCAAACGAACCATCTTGTGCACCTGGCTTATAGGGGTACTGGGGAAATCCAACCTGGGTCCTCAGGCTTCACAGGCAAGCACCGTAACTGCTAAGCCATCTCTCCAGCCCCCTTTCCTTTTTCTTAAAGAGAAGCCATGCTCTGCTAGATTTACCCCTGAGGATGTCTTCAAATCCTCTACAGTTAACAAACAGTAGCTATTGTGTTTAATAAAACTAGAGATCAAGACACGTTAGGCTTTAAAAATAATGAAAACAATGATTAAAATGAAGTTTTCTTTATGAATTTCCATAATGATGAATATGGGCCTCACCTCTTTGGTGTCCCAGTTCCACATGGTGCTTAACCATTCTAAGCTTGGGTTTATAGTTTCCATTTTTGTCTTCTTGCTCTCTCTTTCTGTTTGGGCTCTTATGGTGACAGGATCTAACTCAGGCTGGCCTTGAACTCAAAATCCTCCTGCCTTTGCACCACCCTCCCCCGACCCTAAGTGATATGATTACAGGTGTGAATCATTGCCACCAACCCTTCCCTTGTCTTTAAGCCCCTTCCTCAGGCACACCCACCTCTTCATCTGGCTGGAGCCCTCTAGTCCTTCAAGCCTGCACTTAAGACACCACTGCACTGGGAAAGCTGTGGCCTCGTGCTCTTCCTGGGCTCCAAGGCCTTCTAACCAAGCTCCTGCAACCCTCCCTACCATCTCTTGCATGTGACTTGCCACAGGGTTCCAGGATCTCCCTTATTTTTAGCAAGGTAAAGGAAGGGGCTTTTATTGTAATTTTTATTTGTTATTTATTTATTTGTCTAACCCTGAGTACCCAGCACCTGGCCTGCAGCAGGTACCTGGTGACATCTGTGGTAGATGGGCTAGTGAATGAAAGACTGAGGTAGGCCAACAGCGCTTCAAAAGAGCGCAGCCGTTTCTAGCTCTGCATAGATGATGGGAAGATGTGTCTTCATGAGCTTCCCTAGGGAGTGAGACAGCTGTTCTTGGAGCAATGGCTCTCAACTTCGACTGCTATTTTGAATGATCTGAGAAACCTTTAAAAGGTATTGAGTCCCTGGCTCCACCCTCTGTAGGTCTGTGTTAACTAGCTTGGGCATGGCCTGGGCAGGGGGACTTTGAGAAGCTTCCCAGGTGCCGAAGGCACAGACAAGGTTGGCTATGTCCACGACGCAGACACGTATCTATAATCCCAGCACCTTAGAAGGCTGATGCAGGAAGATCATGATCTATAGGCCAGCCTGGGCTACTAGTGAGACACTTGGCCACAAACAAACAACAAACAAACAAACAAAAATACCTGGGATATTGGCCAAGGCTGCTCTGTTACCCAAGAAGTGGCTTCTCTACTATATATTTCCTGCTATATTCTTACAGCCAATCCCTCTCTTCCCAAGCTCACCAGGAACCAAACATGTGGAGTTGGAGTCAGGCCCATCCAACGCTAGAAAACCCATGTGTCACTTTTACATGGAAGGAAAGCGTTCCTGTTTTCATAAAAGGCTAGTGAGAAAGACAGGTGAGGGCCAGGCTATCACTGCAGAACAAGGAAGACAGAGAGACAGCCTTCTGGAGAGAAGGAGCAGGGACGAGGGGGTATTCCAGGCATGGGGACATACTCTTCGTGGGGAATGATTGCAAGACCAAAAAAAAATTGAAATATATATTTAGTCTTTGTGTAATTACCTCTTCAGTGCAACGACGTGCAAAGCCCTTGTAGATTTCATTAGTCACAGGGGCTTATTCAACCGTCTCCTTTGCATAAGAAACCCAAGCTTACAGCTGGTCTCTGGGAAAGCAGGCGTTCAGGGCCTTGAAAAGAGAGCTCAGGCCTTTCCAAGCTCTCACTGAAACCCAGCGGAGGAGGTCAGCGGCCCGGGATGCATGGGGCCTGGCTGAAATGTTTCTATCCAGCATTTGCAATTCAATCCCACAGTTTCCTTTATGGAACAATTCACGAAATTCAGAGTTGTTCTTTTTTCTAATTCACCATATAATTCACCTCCCAAGTTCAATTAAGAAGCAATCTGTTAGCAACTTGGGGAGCAAGCTGCTTTTCTTTAGGAAAGCCCAATTCTCTTCCACTCCCAAAAGAAAGTGCCTTAATTACATGCATCACAGGAGACGCTGATGTACACACAACGCCCCTCTGCCGTCATTAATGAAATAGTAATGAGACACGTCCACACATATCTAGACAGAAAGAGGTGGACTTCTTCAAGCCCCAAAGGACAGTGACTTGTTCTGTAGACCAATACTGCCCATTTGTTCAGTAGTGTCTGTGAATATCCATTGATATATATATTCATAAACAAAACCTTATTTTAATCATTCTTTTCATCTTTCATTCTTAAATCGCAACATTACTTGGTCCCTAGTTTCCTTTTTTATTTATTTGAGAGGAGCGGGGAGAGAGGGAGAGAGAAAGAGGGAGAGGGAGAATGGGAATGCCAGAGCCTTCAGTCGCTGCAAATGTGCGCCAGATGCGTGGACCCCATTCTGCACAAGTGCACCATTGCATGCTTGCATCACTGTACTTCTGGCTTACATGGAACCTGGAGATTTGAACATGAGTTCTTAGGCTTTGCAGGGAAGTGCCTTAACTGCTAAGCCATCTTCTCCAGCCCTTTTTATTTTATTTTTATGTGAGGGGTGGGGGGAAGAGAGAGAGAATTGGTCCCTAATTTAAACAACAATAGCTACTGGAAGTCTTTGTGTGTGGGTGGGGGAGGGTGGTGTTTGATTTTTAGAGGCAGAACTTCACTCTAGCCCAGGCTGACCTTCAGCTCCTTCTGTACCCAAGGCTGGCCTCATACATGCGGCAGTCTATCTCCCTGAGCCTTGTTAGTCCCGGGACTGTGCTCAGCTTGCTTATTTGTTAACTAGAGAATTTGAAGATTTGTTCATGGGTAAATCTAGCAGAAGATGGCTCCACTTTACTCTAAGAAAAAAAGTCTCTAACACAAGGTCTTAAAACTGCTTATTACTTGAGATAGGGTCACATATGGCCCAAGCTAGTGTCAGACTCACTATGTAGCTGAGGATGACCTTGAACTCCTGATCCTCTTGCTTCTACCTCCTGAATGCTGAGGATACAGGTATATTCCTACGAGAAATGGCTGGGATTTGTGATCTTAACTGCCTCAATCCAGCCTGGTCATTATATCAGCCCTCCTCTCACAGATAGCTTTGTAGCCCTAGGGAATTTCTGCCTCCCCTACCAGGCACTTCACTTATTCTTACTCTGAGGTGGGATGCAGGTCTAAGGTCAGACAGCATCCTTCCAGTAATTATCATTACTAACTACCTCTGTACCCACGCCTCCAGACACTGTGATTCCTGTCTATAAGTGGGGTTGCTTGTAGTCCTTTAGCTATTGGGTCTTTATGAGGATGGAAGCCCCAAATTCCAGGTAAGGAAACAGGTTAGTAGCATGCTTAGCACATGATAAGTACCACAGCCAGCATACAGTTGACACAGATTCCTTCAGTCATGCCAGCTACTGGGCACATCTGGCCTCCCCACTCCAGAGCCCAGGGACTTACAGTTCTCCCCATTCCACCCTCACATACCTTGACAGAACTGAGCATTGAAGTCCAGGCCTGGCTTCATCCATCCCAGCCCTTAGCTCTTCTACCACAACCTTCAGCTCACCTTGAACCAGAAATGAGTCAAGACAAACAAAGGCTGTGTGTGTGTGTGTGTGTGTGTGTGTGTGTGTGTGTGTGTGTGTATGTATATATTCTTGAAGATGTGTTTTCTAAAATTTTTAAAGGCATGCACCACCATACCTGGCCACATTTTTATTTATTATTTATTTTTATTTATATATGAGAAAGAAAAACGAAGAGGCAGAGAGTAAGAGATAAAGGATATGCCAGGGTCTCTAGCCACTGCCAATAAACTCCAGATGCATGTGCTACCATGTGCATCTGCCTTATGTGGGTTTAGGGAATTGAACCTGGGTCCTTAAGTTTTGTAGGCAAATGCCTTAACTGCTAAGCCATCTCCCCAGCTCACACATTTCTTTAAAAAAACTTATTTACTCTTATTTATGAGAGAGAGAGAGACAGAACAGGGATGCCAGGGCTTTTAGCCACTGTAAATGAATTCCAGAAGCATGTGCTACCTTGTGCACCTGGCTTATGTGGGTCCTGGGTAATTGAACCTTGGTCCTTTGGCCTTGCATGCAAATGCCTTAACTGTTAAGCCATCTCTTCTGCCCTCATATTTATTTATGATATTCACTTGCAATGAGAGGGGGGGACGGAGGGAGGGAATGAATGGGCATGCCAGGACCCCCAGCTGCTGCAAACAAACTCCAGATGTCTGCACCACTTTGTGTGTCTGGCTTATGTGGGTCCTGGGGAATTGATCCTGGGTTCTTTGGCTTTGCAGGCAAAAGCCTTAACTGCTAAGCCATTTCTCCTGCCCTAATATTTATTTACTTGCAATGAGGGAGAGAGAGAATGAGAATGAATGGGCATGACAGGACCCCCAGCTGCTACAAACAAACCCCGGATGTCTGCACTGCTTTGTGCGTCCGGCTTTACATGGAGACTGGGGAATGGAACCCAGGTTGTTAGGCTTTGCAGGCAAGTGTCTTAACTGCTGAGCCATCTCTCCAGCTCCTGAACTACATGACTTTATGTGATAGACCTTCTCTACCATTTCTCCAGGACCAAACTTGCCAACCAAAACCATGCTGGGCTTCCACTGCTACATAGAGTGTATTCCAAATCTTAGCCCCCGTGTCCCCTCCGGCACACTGTTGACGAGCCCTGTCATATACAAAGCTCATATGGCTACAGAACAGTTTCCTGTCCTGCAAGTCCTATCTAGGTCACTCAGAATGAAGATCAAAGTCCTGAAAATGGCCTGCAAGGTCCTGTGAAAGCTGGTCCTATAGACCCTGACTGCTTTTAGGCCTCATTGCCTACCACTGTTTCCTTATCCATTCCATTCTTGTCATACCTAGCTCCGTGATGCCAAGCACACGTCCACCCCGGGATCTTTGTACCTTCTGTCTTTCTAGTTTGGAATGTTCTTCCCCAGATATCTGTAGACTTTCTCACTTTATTCAGATGTTCTTTTCTGCCTTCCATGAACTGCAGCCTCTCCACCCTAGCATTTCTTCTTCTCATTGCCACTTATTTTCCTCACAGTACTCATAACAACCAACTTAAATACTCACTGCCTATTTGTTTATTGTTTCCGCTTTCCTCTCCATCAGAATATAATTTCCATGAGGTCAGGGTGGAGTTCTTCAGTGTCATGTCCCCAGCAGCAGAAACAGTGTCTGGCATGTAGCAGGTGTTGGATAAATATTTTGTGAATGAACACATGCCTAAACAAACCCATTACCTCAGTCAGCCCTTGCAACAGCCCATTTGACAGATGAGCGACGCTAACGCCCAAGTTCTCTCAGCTGCAGTTGCGCAGCCTGTGGAGCGGATGCTAAGCTGGATCAGGAGCCTCACTTCCCTTCACAGATGGCACATTCCTCTGCTGTTGAACGATTTCATACCATCAGGATTTCCCCTGACCTTTAGCCTGAGAGGAAATGATATCGCAACTGGAAGAATACCCGAGGGCCAGGAGTTGGCAGCCCAGGCCCCAGCAGCTGCAAGGAATGAGCGAGTGGATTCTGAGTTGGCCAGCAAGGCAGCGGAACGAGCAGGATGCAGCGTGGAGCCTTCTGTCCACGCCTGGCCATGGGGGTCCTTTCTTCATAGGAGGTCCAGCAGCTGTAGCCCCTGCCCTGTGGAGGCACAGCAGGAGATGGGACCACCTGTAGCTCAGGAGTTGGTACAGGGGCCGCGCGCTATGTTCAGGCCCAGGACTAGGCTCTGCATTGGCAGTGTGGCACTGAGTGTGAGCCTCCGTCAGGCACTGCTGTGGCACAGCAAAGATCACAGGACTCTGAGCAGGAGACCGTGTCCTGAGCCTTCAGTTCCACTCATGGACTATGCCACCCTGAGCAATGCAGTGTGTGTCGCAATCTCCTCTGTAAGATGGAGGCTACGCACCGTTTACACTGAAGGGCTAGCATGGGGTCCATATGGGATAGGGGGAAAATTGTTTTATAAACCTCAAGTTTCTCAGCAAATACCAGAAAAGCTTTTTGTGTCGATGGATTGTTCTTTAGAGGCTTTGATGTGGTTTCATGTCATTGTCTGTCTTGGACACAAATCTCCTCTCTAGTACTGTGGTGGCCCCTCTCATTCCTCCAGTTGAAGCCCACAACCCCTCTTATTGGCTCTGCCTCCACTGTCTCATGGAACGTCATCTCCAGAGCCCACTGTTGTCTAGCTCACTGCTTCCTGACCGGCTGTTGGCCGCTCAGCTCCCATTTAGAGTACACAAGCTCCTGGACCCATGATTCCCGGAATCTTATACTCAGGACACAGTAGGAACAACTCATAGTTGGTAGCTGACCCCCTCAGGGTGGAGAGACGAATGTTAACAACGCGTATAGATAATGACACCCACAGACACATACGGGCATCGCTGCCCTTGCTAGATGCAGTGTCTGTAGAGTTCAGTTTATAAAGCAAATTCAGTTTTGTAAAGGAAATGCTCCTTCTGGGGAAACCAGAATGATTAGAGAAGGCCCAGATTGGCAGGGCAGTAGTACCCAAACTCATCAGGGGCTCAGCACTGCGCTGCATGCCATCTGGGTGAGCCTGGACTCAACAGCTTTCTCTCTGCATCCCGTCTTCTCCAGTGGGGTGAGCAAATGAGGAAGAGGTTCTGGAATGAAGTTCAGGAAGATGAGGGGCTTGTCTGTAGCCTTGGTGAATTCTATTCTTTTTTTAAAAAAATTTTTTTGGTTTATTTTTATTTATTTATTTGAGAGTGACAGACAGAGAGAGAAAGACCAGATAGATAGAGAATAGGCACACCAGGGTCTCCAGCCATTGCAAACGAACTCCAGATGCATGCACTCCCTTGTGCATCTGTTACATGGGATGTGGGGAATTGAGCCTCGAACCGGGGCCCTTAGGCTTCATAGGCAAGTTCTTAACCACTAATCCATCTCTCCAGCTCGTGAATTCAATTCTAATTACCTTGACTAACCAAGGAGGGCTGCAGTCATTAATTTGTGAGTACACATATGAAGCATATATTAATATACAAACAACATATATAAAAGTTGTCCCCCCCCCAACATTTGGAACAGTACCTAGCATATAGTTGTGCCCATAAAATTAAGCAAACCTTCACTAAACTATGGTGGTTGATTATTCCTGGATGACCAGGTTTGTTGCCCCATCCTTGATGCTGCTGCAATGATGTTCCCTTACCTCTCTTTTCCTGTCTTCCTCTAGGGGGGCTTGAAGAGCAGCTGTCAGAAAGTTGGCCAAATGCAACAGTCTCCAATGCCAGCAGTCAGTCCACTGGAACAGGTAAGGGTTATGTATGTGAGGCACCACAAGATCTTTGAGGACCTTTTCTTTATTTTTAAAATTGTAGAAACCTAAAATCTGGCATTTTAATTATCTTAAAGTTTACTGTTAAGTGGCCCTAAGTGCACTGACAGCGCAGTGTGCCCATCCTCACTGTCTAGTTCCAGACCTTTGTCATCACTCCTAAAGAGGACCGTTAGTCAGTCACCCACCATGTTCTCTCCCCAACCCTGGGCTTAAACCACAGACTTACAGTGTCAGCAGCTGTGCTGGACAGTCAGATGGCCAGCAGTGGGCATGGGGACTGACTTGCCACCAGGGGAAAGGGTGGAAGGATGGTGTTTGTTGCTCAAGGGCTGCTCAGTCTTCCAGTTAAACTCTGTCCTCTTGCTTGACTTTCCTCTTGAGCTTCTGAGTTGAAGGCTGGAGAAGAGAGATGACATCTGGGGAACAAGGTGTCTCTGAGAAGGAGGGGCCCAGTAGGCAAGAAAGGAAAGCAGAGCTGGAGTTGGAGGACTGTAGATTAGAGACCTGGGCTGCCTGGGAAGGGCAGGTGAGGTGTCTGGCTGCTGGTGGGCAGGGGGCACCTGTCAGCCTGCAGCCTGCCTGCAAGTACCCCCATGGCCTCTGTGCATGTGGAGATTCAGAAGCTTGAGGTCTACTACTCCTGAGAGCCTCTAGCCAGAACATCTTACTGTCCTGTTCAGAGCAGTGTTAGAGTTAACTATGCTACAAAGGAATAATTTTTAAATGCTGGAATCCTATGTTTGAAGAATACCTCTGCAGGGATGAAGTAGAAATCATTATTAGTTTTAGTTGATGTGTTTACTTAAATAACATTTTTACCACATACAAATGCCTGTATACATATAATTTCACATACATTCACACAAATGCATAAATGTGATACTATCATATGCCATATTTTAGTGTTGCCTTTTTCTTTTTCCCCTTTAATTTGGCTACCTCCTTCCCTTCTTTTTGCCTGTCACTCTATATCTTTCCCGGATGGTGACTCGGTTTGAATTTTCCTGCATTTTTTAATTCATGCACCTGTCTTGGCATTTGTGAAGCTATCCATATGTAAGCATATATACAAATATGTATGCAGATACAGGGTTTGCTATTATTTTTTAAATATAAGATTACATTTGATACACAATTTTAATGCAGCATACTTTTGTCATCATGAAAAACCCATCCAGTTTACTTGTGATCAATTTATTCCTTTCAATAGTGGAAACATTCCTGGTGTGGATAGACAGTTGATTCCATTGTTCGCTCATCAATTAGCATTCACTTCACTTCCAGTTCTTGCTGGGAACAAAGCCTACGACAGGCATTCCTGTGCATATGCCCTTATGCACTTCGTTTGTTTTTAATAGATGGTACAAGATTGCTTTTGTACAGGAGTAAGACTCTGCATTTCCATAGCAACTTACAAGGGTGTCCCCACCCCCAGAGCCTCACTAGTACCAGGTATTATCAGTTTTTAACCAGTAAGCCATAGCTTATTATTATTTAATTCACATTTTTCTGAATGTGTAGCTTAGAGCACTTTGTCCTGAATTTGCCTGATTTGGGTTTGTACATCTGGGATTCATCTCCTTGTACCCTTTGCTTATTATTATTATTATTATTATTTGCTTATTTTCCTAATATCCTTTTTAAAAATTAATTAATTAATTTTTTCAGTTACAACTAGTTCTTTGTTTATTCTTTTTATCACCTTCATAAATTCATGTCTAGCTCACAGCACTACTATTGATCTGTGGTATATGTGAATCAGTAAAAATTAACAAAAAAAGTTAGGTAAGTCATAGTTAGAAAATACTAATACAGGGCTGGAGAGATGGCTTAGCGGTTAAGCGCTTGCCTGTGAAGCCTAAGGACGCCAGTTCAAGGCTCGGTTCCCCAGGTCCCACGTTAGCGAGATGCACAAGGGGGCGCACGCGTCTGGAGTTCGTTTGCAGAGGCTGGAAGCCCTGGCGCGCCCATTCTCTCTCTCTCCCTCTATCTGTCTTTCTCTCTGTGTCTGTCGCTCTCAAATAAATAAATAATAAAAAAAAGATAATACTAATACAAAGTTCAATTAGGAAAACAATGTTTCAGCCCAAATAAACATTGAATAGGACTTTTCGTTCAAATGTAGACTGGTCAAGCATATATAAGAAAAAATATGAGTTTAATTCTTGCAAAATATAGATTTTGCTGTTGGGAAGAGAGACTAACACATGACTGGAGAGAAGTAAATTTAATGAATGCAAAACATCTTGGCTTTGTTGATGTGAACAGAGATTAAAATGTAGATAAAGATTCATGAAAGGACTTGCTAAGGCTATAATAAAGAGGCATGAGGAAAGAAAGTGCTGACATTTGTGTTTCCCTAAATCCTGACCTTGTATTGTCAGGGCCAGGTACAGTAGATCCCTTAAAGAGAGAGGAAACTAAAAATAAAAACTGTGGATTAAGGTAAGTGAATGCTGAAAATTTTTGAGATGGATATTTTTAAAGGAATTTTTTAGACTTTTTATTTATGTATTTATTAGAGAGAAAGAAAGAAAGAGGGCGAGCGAGCGCCAGGGCCTCTAGCCACTGCCAATGAACTCCAGGTGCATGCACCACCATATGCATCTGGCTTACATGGGACTTGGAGAATCGAACCTGAGTCCTTAGGCTTTGCAGTCAAGCACCTTAACTGCTAAGCTATCTCTCTAGCCCAAGATGGATATTTTTTTTATCTTATTTTTTTAAAATTTTTATTAGCATTTTCCATGATTATAAAAAAATCCATGTTAATTCCCTCCCTCCCCTCCAACTTTCTCCTTTGAAATTCCATTCTCCATCATATTACCTCCCCATCACAATCATTGTACTTACATATATACAATATCAACCTATTAAGTACCCTCCTCCCTTCCTTTCTCTTTCCTTTATATCTCCTTTTTAACTTACTGGCCTCTGCTACTAAGTATTTTCATTCTCACGCAGAAGCCCAGTCATCTGTAGCTAGGATCCACATATGAGGGAGAACATATGGCGCTTGGCTTTCTGGGCCTGGGTTACCTCACTTAGTATAATCCTTTCCAGGTCCATCCATTTTTCTGCAAATTTCATAACTTCATTTTTCTTTACCACGGAGTAGAACTCCATTGTATAAATGTGCCACACAAGATGGATATTTTTGAGAGCCATGGCATCCTAGGAGTAAAAATTCAAGTGTTTTTTCTTCCATAAAATGACTTTTTAAGAAACTTAATTAGAACAAAGCTCTCAACCTTTGGTTTTTGGTTGTTGTTGTTTGTTTTCAAGGTAGGGTCTCATTGTAGCCCAGGCTGACCTGGAACTCACTGCTGTCCTGCCGCCTCTGCCCCCAGGCAGGCTGAGGTTAAAGGCATGTGCCATCACGCCAGGCTTCAACATTTAGAAATAATGCTTATTTATTTATTTATTTGAGAGAGGGGAAGAGAAAGAAAGAAAGAGGAAGAGGAAGAGATAGAGAGAGAATGGGCACACCAGGGCCTCCAGCCACTGCTAACAAACTCCAGACACATATGCCACTTTTTGCATTTGCCTTACATGGGTACTGGGGAATTGAACCCGGGGCCTTAGGCTTCACAGACAAGTGCCTTAATTGCTAAGCCATCTCCAGTCCAGCTTCAACTTGTGAGTTTTGTTTGCTTATTTGTTTTTTTCTTCCAATTTTTTAATTAACAACTTCTGTGATTGTAAACACTATCCCATGGTAATGTCCTCCCTCTCCCACTTTCCCCTTTGAAATTCCATTCTCCATCATATCCCCTCCCCCTCTCAATCAGTCTCTCTTTTATTTTGATGTCATGATCTTTTCCTCCTATTATGATGGTCTTGTATAGGTAGCAGCAGGCACTATGAGGTCATGGACATCCAGGTCATTTTGTGTTTGGAGGAGCACGTTGTAAGGAGTCCTGCCCTTCCTTTGGCTCTTACATTCTTTCTGCCACCTCTTCCTCAATGGAGCCTGAGCCTTGGAAGGTGTGATAGAGATATTGCAGTGCTGAGCACTCCTCTGTCACTTCTTCCCAGCACCATGATGCCTTCTGAGTCATCCCAAGATCACTGCCATCTGAAAAGAGAAGGTTCTCTACCAAAAGTGAGAGTAGCATTAATATATGGGTATGAACTTACTTATGTGCTTACTGGGCAATTTGATGAGCATAGTGTATACATTTAGCCAGACAGCAGCAGATGTTACACCCCTAGGGCTCATGACTACCCATTGTAGGTTTTCAGTATCAGGGATGTATTCCCTCCCATGGAGCGGGCAGTTGGTTTCCCCCAAGACAGATGTGGCACTATTGCACCCCTAAGCTCATTTGACCTGGCTGGCCAAATATAAGGCTTGCAGTGTCTACTGTTGAGTATCTTCACTGGTGATTTCTCTCTCTCCCATTGAACTGCATGCAAAATGGCTTCTTTCAGCTTTCTGTCAGCTGGTCTACATGGAGGAAGTTATCAGCTCAGTTCCAGCAGGATTTCTCAGTTACCTTGCAGCCCAAGTATGTGGAGCCTTCAGCAATAGGGTCTTACCATCTATTCCTGGTGGGAATCCAAGGGCCTCGGCAATGGCCTGTAATATTTTTGGGGCATCAGGGACCTACCTGGCCAACAACTCACTGGATGTTATCCCATCCCTGGCACTAAAAATTTTCTAGTAACAATCTAAGGCTCCTGAGTGTTCCATTGTCCAAAAAAGTAGGCTTTCTCCACCTTTCCGTTACTCAGTCTCTTCTGCTGACCTCACTTGGGCCTTTTCACCCTTCTTCTTTTTTTTTTTTTAATGTGTATAGTATGTGGTGTGTGTGTATGTGTGTGTGTGTGTTTATGTGTGTGTATGTGCGTGCACAGAGATGCATGTACCCCTTGCACATGCAGGGGGAAGCCAGAGGAGAACGTTGGGTGGCCCTCCTTCACCCCCCCCATCTGCTTGTTTCCTTAAGATAAAAGTCTCTCACTGATTCTGGAATGTGTTATTTTCATAAGCCCCAGCGGTCTGTGCTCCCTACAGGCCTGGGGTTACAGGAATGCATGACCATACCCAGCTGTTTACATGGGTGCTGGGGAATCAAATTTAGGCAGTCTCAGCCCCCTTAGGCCCTCATGCGTGTGCAGGAAGTGCACTTAACCCCTGAGCCATCTCTCTAGCCCTGCTGCCCTCCTTCCTCTTTGTCAATTTGCCTTCTTTTACAGATTAGCAGATTCTTTACCTTCCCTCAACCACCACTTGAAAAACTTGCCTTTGTTTTTAGTTACAGAGCTTGTTGCTGAGGTTTTGTGCAGGCTCCCCTTTAAAATGTGTGTGTTGGTCTGGTGATGTGGCTCAGTCAATAGCATCCTTGCCTAGGATGCACAAAGCCTTATGCTGAATCACCAACACTGCATAAACCAGGTGTGGTGGTGCATGCCTGTAATCTTAGCACTGGGGAGGGAGAGGCAGGAAGATCTGAAGTTTAAATTCATCCTTGGCGGTATAAGGAGTTTGAGACCAATTTTTTTTTTTTTTGAGGTAGAGACTCACTCTAGCTCAGTCTGTCCCGGAATTCACTACGTAGTCTCAGGGTGGCCTCAAACTCACAGCGATCCTCCTACCTCTGCCTCCAGAGTGCTGGGATTAAAGGCTTGCGCCACCACGCCTGGCTCAAATTATTTTTGTTTGTTTTTTGAAGTAGGGTCACGCTCTAGCCCTGGCTGACCTGGAATTTACTATATAGTCTAAGAGTGGCCTCATACTCACTACCTCTGCCTCACAAGTACTGGGATTAAAGGTGTACGTCACCATTCGTAGCTAAGGCCACAATAAACAAACAAAATTCTGTGAGTTTTGTTTGTTTGTTTGCTTATTTGATGATTTTTTGTTTCTATCTTACCTAGCTTCTCAGACAACAGGCAAAGCCAGGGTGCTTCATTTGGCTGCAGACAAGCATCACTTAGTAAAAATGGAGCATGGAGGCTGGAGAGATGGCTTCCCAGTGAAGGTACCTGCCTGCAAAGCCAAAGGACCCATGTTTGACTCCCCAGATCCCACATAAGCCAGATGCACAAAGATGAGGCAAGTGCAAGGTCACACATACCCACTAGGTGGCACAAGCGCCTGGAGTTTGCTTGCAGTGGTGTGGCCCTGGTGTGCCAATTCCCTCTCCCTCTCTCTCTAAAATAAAAAATAAAATAAAATGGAGCACAGGATGCAGGAATGAGGGCAGAGGGGTTTATCATTGTACTGCAGGGGCGTAATACATGCTACATTCCATTTTCTCTTCCCCATTTATGAGATTTATTATTGCATAAACCAGCCTTGTACTTAGTTTCAAACAATGATTTCTTATCTTTCTTTCATGCATCCGTGGACTGAGTAGGTTCAGAGGAGTAGCTCTTCCTCCATGGCACTGAGGGTCATTCACTTGACTGCCCTGGTCTAGCAGCTGGTGGCCTGGGCTGGCAGAACAGTTTCAGTCACCCCAGTGTCCCAGTGTGCCTCCACATGGGCCCTCTCCCCTTCCGTTCTCCAGACTGGAGCTCTCTACAGTGGCTGGTTTCTCAGAATGTGGAAGCTGAGGAACCATTCCACTGAAGGTATGGACCACAACTCCATGAATGCTTCTGTCACAGTCAAGATAAGCCAAATATCCAAGTTCAAGGATAGGGGACTTGATTTCATTGAATATAAGAATTAGTATGAACTCACAGGCTTAGGAGGCTGGCTGGTGGCTCTGTTGGAGACTATTATTACATCTTATCTGCTCACCAACAGTAGGTATTATCAGGGTCTTGTTTTTTTTCATTTTTATTTACTTATTAGAGATAGAGAGAGGAGGAGAGAGGGAGAATGGGCATACCAGGGCTCTAGCCAGTGCAAACGATGCAGATGCATGTGCCACTGGCTTACGTGGGACCTGGAGAATCGAACCTGGGTCCTTAGGCTTCACAGGCATTGCCTTAACCACTAAGCCATCTCTCCAGCCCAGGTCTTTGAATTTATCAGTTTTGGGGGTATAAATCAACCCAACCAAATAAACTGGGGCAATTGGAAACATGGTGGTGTGAATTCCAGCTGAGCCTTTTAGTAGTTATGATTTTGGATTAGCTATCTAACTGCTCATAATTGTTAGAAATATTTTTATTTTTTATTGTTTGGTTTTTCATGGTAGGGTCTTGCTGTAACCCAGGCTGACCTGGAATTCACTATGGAGTCTCAGGGTGGCCTTGAACTCACTGTAATTCTCCTACCTTTGCCTCCCAAGTACTGGGATTAAAACATGCACCACTATGCCTGGCCCAGAAATACAATTTTAATTTTTTTCTTTTCTTTGAGAGATTAAGAGAAGGAGGGAGGGAGGGAGGGAGAGAGAGAGAGAAAATGGGCCTGTCAGGGCTTTCAGCCTCTGCACATGAACTTCATATGCATGTGCCATCTTGTGCATTTGGCTTATGTAGGTCCTGGGTAATCGAACCTGGGTCCTTTGGCTTTTCAGACAAACACCTTAACCACTAAGCATCTCTCCAGCCCCCCACACTTTTTTTTTTGAGGCAAGACAAAGACTTGCCTTTTTTTTAATGTGAGACAGTGAGAGCAAAGGTGAGAGAGAATTGTTGCGCCAGGGCCTCCAGCAACTGCAGTCGAACTCCAGACACATGCGCCCCCTTGTGCTTATGTGTGACCTCTCATGCTGTGTCACTGTGTGTCTGGCTTACATGGGACCTGGAGAGTAGAACACGAGTGCTTAGGCTTCACAGGCAAGTGCTTAACCACTAAGACAGCTCTGTAGCCCAAAATAATATTTTTACAAAGTGGATAGCCAGGGGTCTCAGACTTTAAGAGTATTCAATGAATGTAGCTCAGTATTTCCCCTTGTTTCATTGTGTGTTTGAGACAGAGTCTTGCTTTATAGTCCAGGCTGGTCTCGAACTTGAGATCCTCCTGTTTTAGCCTCCCAAGGGCTGGGATTACAAGTGTACAGCTTTATACCCAGCTTTCTTTCACTGCTTCTTACCCACTTTTATCTCCAAGAGCTATATGACCAGCATGAAGAATGCATCACCCATCTCTGGGCTCAGATCCCACAGCTGTCCCTCAGCCACACAGAAATGCAGTCACCGAGACTAGGAAGGAACAAGCCTGCTGAGGCCCATTAGTTGGACCCTGCACAGGACCTGCACTGGGATCTTGGGGCTTTTTAAGGAGGATGAAGATAACTAACCCCACTCCCCCCCCACACACCCATATACACACACTCCAAAGCTCCACAGCTTCATGAATGCATCTGCCATAGTCCAAATAAGCCAAATACCCAAGCTTGGAGAATGGGCAAAAGTATACTAACTAGCTGCACAGTGCTGCCCCTCAAATGACCCTAGCTTGTTCAGAGAGGTCAATGAATGTCAAGGCTAAGCCAGTCCCTCTACTCTGCATTATAGCAACAGACAAGTGGGGCTTTAATCCAGGGGAAGAAGACCCCAGAGGTGAAGTTAGGACGGGTTGTTGGAGTCTGTGACTCTGTCGCTTCCCTCCAAGGATACTGCTGGACGCCAGCCTGGGGAGCCTCTTGTTTTTGTTTGAATTAAAGATAAGTTGTGCCAACCTCAGATTCCTTTTTAATTGCAACCTGCTCCTTTTTCACAACCCCAGGACAAGACCGCCCAAGCAGGAGAAAGGATCTGCAGGCAGCCCCCAGCCGTCTGGTTTCAGCAGAGAGCAGAGGTTTATTTCCTGGCATTATGTGGCTCCCTTCAGCCCTGACGGAGATTTGTGCCTGCAGCTTGGGGCGCGGGCGGGGGGGGGGGGGGTTTAAATTGCTGAACTGCTCATTCAACACCCGCAGAAGAGTCTTTGGTCAGAGGATCCCCCTTCCTGGAGCCAGGAGCTCACTTGGGGCTATAATGGGATTAATGAAACAGCGTGTGTAACTGCCACAGGGATAAAGCTATGAGTCTTTTGGTATGGCCCTGTTTACTAGAACCATATTCATCAAAGAGATTGAACCTCTCCTTTCAGGAATAGGCTCCAAAGCCTTTGTACTGAAACAAAGAAGGGTGGAATCTGGTTGTACCAGGGAATGAGGACTCCACAGACATGGGGGCACAATGCCACTCCGTGCCAAAATCCCCAAATGCCACTTGTGCCCGTGCATTTGGGTATAACCAGTTTGCTAACTCCAGGCCCTCGTTCTAAGCTGTCCCAAGTGCACGTGATTACCTCGGCTTTTGTTGAGTCCTCCGTTTTCACTGCTGATGTGCACCTCCCTGCCAGGCTCAGCAGTCACCCCTCCACCATGCAGCAGGAAGTCAGGCTCAGAGGGGGAAGTGGTTTGTCACAGCCACCCAGGGAGCAAATGGCAGTGTTTATCTTGAGTTTAAACCCGCTGCCCTCCAATCCCTTGACCTTAACCTTTGGGCTATGTCAGTGCTTCCCAAACTTCACTAAGTTGTGTCCTCGATGGGGGGAGGCTTTAAAAAACTGAATATGCCTGGACTCCAGGCAAGTTGACTCACAATTTCTGGGCATGCAGCATTTAAAAAAATCTCCCCCAATTCTTCTGATGTGCGTCCAGGTTTCATGGTCATTGTACAGAACACTTATAGCTTCCCAGGGAGCTTCCCTCTGCCCTCCAGGATGATGGCAGGCAAGGTACAAGTTTGCCCATCACTGGCAGGGTAAGGATTTTACAGATGGCTGAACAGTCAGGGGGTGGGTACCTTTTGGTGTGGGAGTGTCAGTTGCCTAATTGAAAAATTGTAGCTCCTTCTTGAAGAGGCTGGGTCAGGCTTGGCTCTGTTTATGACATGGCTGTGTCCTCAACTAGAAATGGAATATCGAACCACAATGGCCACTTTGCTCCCTCAGAGAGGACAGGTCACTCCCAGAGCCAGGGAATTTAAATGGGCTCTATCCCCCACTCTGCCCCCGCCCCAGCGTGTTAAATCCTTTTCAGACACCCTTGAGCCCCTCTTCAAATGCAGGACTCTTGGCCACAATAAATAATTACATCCTTCTCTTTGGACTCTGATTCCAGATAGTAGTAATCCAAGAAAATCCAATAATGACAGCTGCATTAAGATCCTTCTTCCAGGCCGAGCAGAACATCTGTTTAGACATATTTTTAATCGGCAAATGCTTCCTGTGTTGAGTCCTTGGCAAATTAAATTTCTCACTGGACCGAAGGGGAAGCTGTCATTCAATAACCCATCTCTGGAAATTGCACCCCAGTCTCTTTCCAGGTGCACTTAAGATTTTCCCATGCTGACTTGGCCACATAAAACCGGCCCTTACAATGTTAGGTCACATGTGTACAGAGCACAGCTTGTCCAAGCAACACGGAATGTCTCTGTGTTATTCCCTTGAATGGAGAAGTATTTTTGCCCGTTCTCCAAAGGAGAATTGGCAGCCGAGGAAAATTAAGAGACTTGTTGAAAACCATATGGGAAATGAATAACAAACTTCCACTTGCTACATCACTGCCTGTGATTACTTAAGACATGGCGATTCTCAGGATGTAAACATGAAGGGCTTTGGGGCTGCCAACATTCTGGAGAGGTTTCTACCACAGAATTATTTGGACTCTTGGGCTGTTTATTTTTAGAATGGCTTGTCTATTCTTTCATTCATTCATTCAGAATTCAAAAATATTGAATGCTACCACCACAGCCAGGCATAGAGGATAGAGTGGAGAACAAGCTAGCCAGAGTTCCTGAGCGCATGGAGTGTTCAGTCTATTGTAACTTGAAATCTTGATGCCCTTCATCCTGAAGCTAAATTAGAATATACGCAGGGGCCAACAAGGTGCTGTGAATGTGTGAAGTGGGCTGGATGGGGCAATGTGAAGTGGGAGAGAGGTCCCGACAAACGGGAGAACACGATTCTGAAGAGCTGCTTTCCTCCAAGGGGTTGTACCAGGATGGAAGACGAACCCATGGCTGCCACACCTTTCTGTTTTTAAATAAAAACTAGAAGCCAGCACTTCTGTAGCACTTGGTAGCACTTGCTGTAATCCCAGCACTCAGGAGGCAGAGGCAGGAGAATCACCACAAGTTCAAGGGCAGCCTGTATCTTTCAGACTGTCTAAAAAAAAAAAAAATAGGTCCAGATTGCTATGTGAAATCTCTTGATTATTCAAAAGTTGGCTTCCAAAGTGAGATTTTTTAAAAGAAAACACAATTTGGGCCAAGTGTCAAGGCCAAGCAAAACACATCTGTGTGTTGGGCTGATCCCAAGGCTGCAAGTGTATGACTTCTGTTCTAGAAATATGAGTAGCAAAAGAGTTTCAGGCTTTAAAATGTATTACATACCAACTTTCTGGGTCTGGCAATGTGGCCAACTGAACTAGTATGGATCCCTTACACAAGTATACAAACGCTGGGGGAAAACAACCTTTCCCCACCCCAGATGAGAACTACTGAGGTAAGTGCAAAGGAAAGTAGCCTGGTGAGAAGCAGATAGGGACTGTCAACTCCTAGAGCTAAGCTGCAGATGGGCCGTGAAACAGGACTAGGATGTAAGAGGTTGGGGGCTGGAGTTCTTATGCCCATGTAATGCCCATACAAGTGCAGGAGATGTGCCTGAGCTAGGAAGTACAGACTGAAATCCTGCATATGACAGAGGCCTTCAAAAGGCTCACCGGGGCTGGAGAGATGGCTTAGTAGTTGAGGCACTTGCCTGCAAAGCCTAAGGACACAGGTTCAATTCTCTAGTCCCATGTAAACCAGATGTGCAAAGTAGAACATGCACCTGGAGTTCGTTTGCAGTGGCTGGAGACCCTAGAGTGCACATTTTCTCTGTCTGTATCTGCTTCTCTCTCTCTCTCTCTCTTTTGAAAATAAATAATTAAATATATTTTTTAACTGCTGAAAAAAAAGGGCTCACAGGACTATTTGAACTCTTATTGTCTCTCCCAAGGCTATAACTGGGGACATAGTGATCGATGAGAGACTTCATCCCAAAGCCTGTTCTACATGCAAGTATGAGTTCTCAAATTACTTTCTATATATGAAACATAAAGTTGAGAAATTAACATTAAAATTAACCTGACATACATAGAATCTCAAGAGCACCCCCCCAAAAAAAATGTAAAACAGGATCACACTCAAAGATCTAACATGCATAATACTCTCAGAAGAAAGGAAACTGTGCTAAGAAATGGTCCTAGAACATTAGACACACAAATAGTTATCCAATGAAGGTAAATAAGCAGACAATAAATTTTGAAATTGGTCCCTCAAGATGTTCAAGGATTAAGACCATCTTATGGAATTTTAATAAGTATGACTAAAATGGATGAGAAGCCACACGATGAATTTAAAACAACAGTGGAGGGGGAAGGGCAACTTGGAGAGAAAAAGGCATATTGAAGAAACTCTAGATATGTCTTCAAGAAGTGATAGCTCCATTCATTGAGAGTGGAACCAGAGAAATACTATGGTGAACACAGCTGAAGAGAGAATAAGTGAAGAAGAAAATAGATTTGAGGAAACCATATCAGTTTAAGCACACAGAACAAGAGACAAAATGTGAAAAAGAAAGGTAAAGAGACAAGGAGGTTAAAATAATAATATATCTAATGGGTAATTAGTGGGAATTCTAGAATGTGAGAGAGCTCCCACAGAGAGACTGAGAAGAGGCTAACAAAAACTAATGGTCAATTAAAATTTTCTAGAACTGAAGAAAGATGGAAAATTTTAAGAATGATATTGCCCCAGAGAAGTAAAATAAATCTGTATATAGATTATGACCCATATATAATGATAGTGAGGAACATTCAGGATCAAAAGATAAGACATGATGAGAAATGGAATGATTACAGAACTAAAAAGACAACCCTCATTGGCGTGTTTGTGTGCTTATGTGTGTGTGTGTGTGCATATATGTGCATGTAGCATATGTGTGGCATGGTGTATGATGTGATGTTGTAACATGTGCACACACCTTGCATGCACACATGGAGAGGACAGAGGAGAATTTCAGGTCCCTTTCTCTATTGCTCATCTCTGTGTTTCTTTGAGATGAAGTCAGCCTACCTGGAGCTGTTGTTTTCAGTCAGTGAGCTCCAACATTTTCTGGTCTCCACCCACTTCCTTCTCTCAGACTTGTGTGTGTGTGTGTGTGTGTGTGTGTGTGTGTGTCTCACATCCAGCGTTTTATGTGGGTCCTGGGGAATTCTTAGGCCCTCTGTCTTTACCCCCATGATTAAGCCCCTACTTCACCGATTATTTATTCTTTGTTTAGTCCTATGTAAGTGTTAAAAATCAAAGGCAATGCTGTGGAATAGAAAGAGAGCAATGAAAATAAAAGGTAAGTGTAGAAAAACTTTTTAAAACATTTTTTATTTAAAAAATATTTATTTATTTATTTACTTGAGACGGAGATAAAGAATTTGGGAGGGGGAGCTAGAGAGAGAATAAATAGGCACTCCAGGGCCTCCAGCCACAGCAAACGAACTCTAGACACATATTCCACCTTGTGCATCTGGCTTATGTGGTTCCTGGAGAATTGAACTGTCATCCTTTGGCTTCGCAAGCAAATGCCTTAACCGCTAAGCCACCCCTCCAGCCCTAAACTTTTTATTAACAAATTTTATACATAGTATTTTGATCATCACTTCCTCCCATTACCTTTTTTTGTCCATCCTCTCTCTACCCCTTCCACTGAACCCCTTCTTCTTTTCAGATAATCCCTCTTCTGCTTTCATTCTTTCTTTCTCTTGCCCTCCTCCACCATCCATGACAAAACGGTGATGGAGCCGATATTACACAGCTCTTGTGCAGGTAACAACAGTCACTGCGTTGTCATGAACTCAGAGGCTACTTCGTGTCTAGAAGACAGAATTTAATAACACTTCTCCTCGGTGTTTCAAGCAAATGGGCCTAGAAAACAAGCAGGGGTTGCTATCCTAATATCAGACAGGGTAGACTTTAGTCCGACGTTAGTCAAGAAAGATAAGGAAGGTCACTTTATATTGATTAAGGGCACACTCCAACAGGAGGACATTACAATCCTAAACATATATGCACCTAACATGGGGGCTCCCAAATTCGTCAAACAAACACTATTAGAACTAAGGTCACAGATAACACCAAACACAGTGGTGGTGGGTGACTTTAACACCCCACTCTCATCAATTGACAGGTCATCCAGGGAAAGAATAAACAGAGAGGCATCTGGACTAAATGAGGTCATAGAAGGAATGGACCTAACAGATATATACAGGACATTTCATCCAAAGGCTACAGAATATACATTCTTTTCAGCATCACATGGAACATTCTCTAAGATAGACCATATATTAGGACACAAAGCAAATCTTAACAAATTCAGGAAAATTGAAATAATTCCTTGCATTCTATCTGACCACAATGGAATTAAACTACAAATCAGTAGCAAGAAAGGCTATAGAGCATACACAAAATCATGGAAACTAAACAATACACTACTAAATGATGAGTGGGTCAATGAAGAAATCATAACACTTCTCCTCACCCTCTGGCTCTTACAGTCTTCCTCTTCTGCAGTGTCCCCTGAGCCTTGGAGAGCATGACAGACATGTCTCATTTAGCTTCAATGGTTACTTATTCCCAGGACTTGGATGAGTTTAAGTCTTTCCAGGAGTCACCACCAACTGCAAAAAGAAGCTTCTGTGACTACAGGTGAAAACAGCAGTGTTCTTATGGGTATTTTTATTATTTGCAAGGAAGAGAGAGAGAGAGAGAAATTATAGGCACATCAGGACCTTCTATCACTGCAAATGAACTCCAGACACATATACCACTTTGTGCATCTAGCTTTATGTTACTGAGAATTGAACCTTGGCCATCAAGCACTACAAGCAAGTGCCTGTAACCACTTAGCCATCTCTTCTGCCTCGCAAATATAAATATTGAAAGGCAAATTTGATGGTACAAAATATCCTTTTACCCAAATACTAGTAATAGTTTCCTTCCTGGGGTGTATAGTCTTCCCAGCCATAGGCATTTGATTAGGTTTTCAGTAGTAGGAATGACTTTCCTCCCAAGGAGCAGGCCTCAGATCCAACCAGAGAGCAGCTGGTTACACTCATAACAATAATTCTGCTATTGCACCACAAACAAACCAAACCCATGGCCATCACAGACCTGGTACCCAAGCTATACTTTTTCTTCCCTATGGCTAGAGTTCCTCCCAGAGACTCCAATCCCCTCCACTTAAAGAGAGAGAGAGAGAGAGAGAGAGAGAGAGAGAGAAGAGTGAGAGAGAGGAAGAATTGGCATACCAGGGCTTTTAGCCACTGCAATTGAATTCCAGATGTTTGTGCTACCTTGTGTGCAATGTATCACCTTAGGCATCTGGTTTGGATGAGGATTCTGGGGAGCTTGTCAGGCAAGCACCTTCACCATTAAGCAGTCTCTCCAGCCCTCCAGTCCCTATTGTTGATCCGTGGTCAGCACAATCTTAAGCAGTTTGTGGAAAGGCTCAGAGAACAAAGTAAATGATGCCCTTCTTGTCTTTCAGATGGTAAGGAAGACACCATGCTTCTGCATGGTCCTGGGTCCTTGGATGCCACAGCCAAGACCTTCTCTGCCCGGGTCCGAAGAGCTACAACTTCACGGACAGAGAGGATATGGCCTGGAGGGGTCATTCCCTATGTCATTGGAGGGAACTTCACTGGTCAGTAGCCCAAGATGAGGCCACTTTGGGACCAGTGCGTGAGCTACCAAGCACTGTCCTTCTAGGGGGGATGCAGTGGGGTCAAGTGGATAGCAGAGCATCAGCAGTCCCACCTACTAAGACACCCTTGTGGCCATGTAGCCTGATCATCAGACTTGGAGTAAGTCAGTCTCCGCCGGGGTTTTGTCCTCAAAGAAGGTCACCTTATTTCTGGAGGCTCTGTGCAGAAAGGAACATTGTCACTTTGATCTTGAAAGGCTAGCAGGGCAAAGACCAGGCAGGGGAGTAAAGCAGTGCTGTGGTTTGCCATCCTCTGCTCCATGAGAACCCTAGACCTAGTGGTCCAAGCAGTGCTTCATGGGACAACCACAGGACACCCATAGCTGTCCCACAGCTGTAGCTGTCACATGCCTACAAGGTCTAAAGCCCAGTCCCACCTTTGACAATTACTGTACATCTCTATCCACAGTTTCCTATAAATAGGAATTATAGTGTTTTCTACCCCATAGAGGTTTTTAAATTTATTTTTATTTATTTATTTGAGAGCAACAGACAGAGAGAGGAAGGCAGAGAGAGAGAGAGAAAAAGAGAGAAAGAATGGGCACACCAGGGCCTCCAGCTGCTGCAAACAAACTACAGATGTATGCACCCCTTTGTGTATCTGGCTAACGTGGGTCCTGGGGAATCGAACCTCGAACCGGGATCCTTAGGCTTCACAGGCAAGCACTTAACCACTAAGCCATCTCTCCAGACCCCCCCCCCCCAATAGAGTTGTTTTGAGAATTAAATGAGTTAATTCAGATGAAGCACTTAGGATTGTGACTGGCACATCATAATCATTTGCCATTAACAGTATTATCTTTGGGTTGTGTCTTGCCACTCTCCATGGACCCTTGCCTCCCCTCGCTTCCTGATGCCTCTCCTGGTCTTTACACTGAGCCTCCCCCTGTAGAGCATGCCCATCTCCAAACCCTCGCTCAGCACACTTACCTGCCCTTCTGTCTCCTGAGACATTTTCCCAGAGTTTTCCACTTTCTTACCACGTGACACATCCCCAGAAAGTCCCTCTGATTCCTGGCCATGTCCACCAGCTACTCTGTGTCCCAGCGCCATTTACAATCTTCACATTTGACATGACCCCAAATTACTTACTTTGGATTTCTGCTTACTTGTCTCTGACTGGGCTTAGTGGGAGCACAGATTTTTTTTTCCTCCCCTGTCTGCTTTCACTCCTAAATACCCTGCTGGTTCTAGATAGGACAGGGCCAAGGACCCCCATCCTCCCCAACCATCTGCCCGCAGCACATCCTTGGCCAGTACAGCGTACGCTGAATGAGCAAAGAGTCCCATGGAGTGAACTTCCTTTCATGAGCCCTTCACCTTCCCAGAGCCCTGTGCCTTCCTTTAGAGGTAGCCAATGAAAGCAGATGTCCCATTAACTTGCCACAGCCACTGAGAACCAACCATGGGGGAACAAGTTAGTAACAACAGACCTGAATGGACATCTGGAGCCTGGACAAAGCAGGGATCTTCTCAGGCCACTCTGTCTCTCTCTCTCTCTGCTTGGTAGCATTACCTCCAGCTCCCTAATGCTAGACACCAAACCAGGTTTTGCAGTGAAAAGATGGAACTTTCCCCTGCCCTGTGGGTGCTCCCATTCAGTTCACAGGGAAAGACGTACACCCAAAGGTTCACATGTCGCCTTTGAACATGGAGCATGAGCAATGTTCTTTCATGTCCAAAGGTTTCTTCCAACCGAAGATTTATATTACCTTCATCAAAATAAGCCAAATACATATATTCAAATTTTGTTTATATGAGGATTTTATGTTATTCTGTAATTACTAGGATCACTGATTTGATGAGTGATTGAGTTCTGATTTGAACTTAGTGTGTCAAGATGCCCCAAACAATGGACAGCTTTGTTACTCTTTTGTTTAGGTATAGACTTTGAAAGAGAATCTTGACACTCTACCTCCATCATCTAGACTATGGTGGGACTTTCCCCTTTCTTTCTTTCATCTACTTGTTTATGTGTTTGCATCATCCTGAACTCAGGGCTCAGAGCTGGGAAGATGGACCAGTTGATAAAGTGCTTGCTGCATGAGCATGCGGGCCTAAATTCAGATCCCCAGCATACCTATAATCCCAGCACTGGCTAGGGGATCTCTGGGAAGTGTTGGCCAGCTAAACAAGCTGAATCAGTGAGCGCCAGGCTCAGTGAGAGCCCTGTCTCAAAAAATAAGGTGGAGAGCAGTTGAGGAAGACATCCAGTGTTGACCTCTGGTCTCTGGTGGGTTCAGAGTGAGGCTCCAGGAGTTGTGTGTATGCATGTGTGTATGTGTGATAAGACACATACATACACAAATAGAAATTCAGAGTTCTGTCCCATCCTCCTTTTTACTTACTTCCCAAATAATTATATTTTTTCCAGAAATTTCTCATTGATGCTAGCAAAATTAAGCATTTTTCCTTCAGTCATATTGATAGCTATGTGAGAAGAATACTTACTGAATGAATATGCATGTCTGTCAGCCCAGAGCTTTATTATTCAATACATTTCTTGCTTTCTTTTTATTTATTTTACTTTATTTTATTGGCTTTTCAAGGTAGGGTCTCACTCTAGCTCAGTTTGACCTGGAATTCATTTTGTATTCTCAGGGTGGCCTCAAACTCACAGCAGTCCTCCTACCTCTGCCTCCCAAATGCTGGGATTAAAGGTATATGCCACTATGCCCAGCTGTTCAATACATTTCTAATCAAGGGCAGACAGGTTCAGAGAAAGTATGAAATTCATCTGTTTTCAAAAGCCTTGTAGAAAGTTAGGCTCAAGGATCCGAAAGAAGACACTGAAATGTCACGCACAGTGTACAAATATATGTGCAAATAGTTTCAGAGTGCGTGGCACACACTTCTGCTTATGTGACAGAAAATGAGGGCAGTGGTTCAGGCTGGCAGGATGGGGAGAACCCTCAATTCCAGTGCCCATAGGCCCTAACTGAGGGACCTCAGTAAGGCTATGCAGAAGTTTAGAGAAAAGTTTCTTCACAAAGAGACTGTCTAGAATGTTTTGGGAATGTATTTTTATTATCCTTTCCAATCCACAAACTCCAACTCTTTAGGTTTTAGCTATTTAGAAAGTATTTTGTTTGTTTGTTTTCTGAGATAGGGTCTCACTCTGTAGTCCTGGCTGTCTTAGAAGTTGCTGCTTAGATCAGGCTAGCTTTTGAACTTGTGATGGTCCTCCTGCCTCTGTTTCCCTAGTGCTGGGATCGCAGACATTGCAACCATGCTGAAAAACATTGTGCTTTTAGCAAAGGAAATCATGATTCCCAGTGTATTTCTATTAGTGAGTCACCAGAAAAAAAACTTTTAACATTAAAAAAGTATAAGTAGGGCTGGAGAGATGGCCTAGCAATTAAAACACTTGCCTGTGAAGCCTAAGGACTCAGGTATGACTCCCCAGATGCACAAGGTGGTCCATGTGTCTGGAGTTCATTTGCAATGGTTAAAAGGCCCTGGTGCACCCCATTCTCACTGTGTCTCCCTCTCTCTCTGATAATATACATACATGCATATATATATATAAGCCAGGCATGGTGGTGCATACCTTTAATCCCAGCACTCAGGAGGCAGAGGTAGAAGGAATGCTGTGAGTTCGAGGCCACTCTCAGACTACATAGTGAATTCCAAGTCAGCTTGGGCTAGAGCAAGACCCTACCTAAAAAAAAAAAAAAAAAAAAAAAAACCAGTTGAATTGAGAAGGCTAGAGAGGTGGCTCAGCAGTTAAGGTACTTCCTTGCAAATCCTAATGATCTGGGTTTGATTCCCTAGTACTCACATAAAGCCAGATGCACAAGGTAGACATGCTTCTGGAGTTCATTTGCAGTGGCTAAAGGCCCTGGCATAGCCATTCTCTCTCTCTCAAATAAATAAAATATTAAAAAGAAGAAATGTTTAATTGACAAACTATATATATTCAAGGTGTGTGTGCAAAGTGAAATTTGATGTATACATACATTATGTTCTTAACATTATGTTTTTTAAAAAAATATTTATTTATTTGAGGGAGACAAAAATAAAGAGAGAGAGAGAGGGAAGGAGGGAGGGAGGGTGAGTGTATGGGCGCACAAAGGCTTCTTGCCATTTCAGATGAACTCCAGATGCATGTGCCACTTTGTGCATCTGGCTTTACATGGGAACTGGTGAGTCACACCCGGATGACCAGGCTTTGTAAGCAAGTGCGTTTAACCACTGAGCCATGTCTCCAGTCCTTACACTATGTTTTGATCACCAAAATCCAATTAGTTAGCATATAAATCCCCACCCAAAGTAGCTGGTTGGCTATGAGGATGGGTGATGATGCTTAAAATCTCCCATGTTATTAAGTCTCCAGTAAAAAAAAAAAAATACTGTATTATTAACAAGCTTTTAAAAAAATCGTCAGAGCAAGCTTTGTCTTAAGACAGTGTGTAAGGAAGTGGTGGTTCAGGAGTGAAGTGGCCAGCACTTGCCCTGTCATTTCAGGCAGCCAGAGGGCCATTTTTAAGCAGGCCATGAGACACTGGGAGAAGCACACCTGTGTGACCTTCATCGAGAGGACCGACGAGGAAAGCTTCATTGTGTTCAGTTACAGGACCTGCGGGTAAGTCCAGGACAGCCAGGCCGCCTCACACAGGCACCAGTCCCAGGCGGGAGGTTGTGAAAACCTGAAATTTCCTCTGTATCACAATGAGCTGTGATTTAGGGGAGGCTGGGATTTGCTGGAAACTCTGCACTCTGTTAGATCACAATTCATTGGCGAGGGAGGTGGATCCAGAGTATGGCTCCAGAAAGACTCACTCTGAATGTCCCTGTCACCAAGACAGCAATGGCTGGTGTTTTATATAGAGAATCTAATAACTGATAAAATGGTGGGCTCTCCTTGCTCAAGAGTTAATGTACATTGCCAGGCGTGGTGACGCACGCCTTTGATCCCAGCACTCAGGAGGCAGAGGTTGGAGGATTGCTGTGAGTTTGAGACCAGCCTGGGACAACAGAGTGAGTTCCAGGTCAGCCTGCGCTGGAGTGAGACCCAACCTGGAAAAATAAATAAAGAGTTGATGCACATAATTCTTCAAGTAATTTGAGAGGCCCTATGGGCTTACAGACTTCCTACAGGAAACATAACATATAATTACAATCATTGGATTATGATGAAAGGCATTTGTCATGCTGATAACTGTAAGTGTGATATACTCTCCTACTAAAAGAAAAAGGTTGGATTGGATACAAAAAGAAACCCTAACTGCATTCTCACCACATAAAATGATTGCTGAAGAAAATAGCCAGAGAAATTTTAAGGCGAAAGGAAGCCAGAATTCCAATTTCAGTTAGTTAGGGTTTTCCTTGTTTGGCTTTTATTTTTATTACTTAAGTAATTTTGCAGGTTTGGGGATCAAACCTGGGGTCTCATGTATGTTAGGCAAGTGCTCTGTCACTAAGCCATATCTCTAGTCCTGTTTTTGTTTTTAAGTCAGAAGGTGTTTTGTTTTTTTTTAAAGTTGGTCCTTTATAATGAGAAACAGTAGAAATGACAGCGAGAATACAACTGTTATAAATGTTTATGTGCTAAATAGCATAACATTGAGTCATAAAACAAGCCTAGTGAATCCAAAGGAAAATTGACAGAAACACCAGCAGTGGGATATTTATTTCATTTCCTTCTACCCAAGCAAATCAGCACCAAGTTAGCCAAAACTAAGTAAAGATTTATAGAGGATTTGGAAAATATAGTTAATAGACTTGACTCTGTAAGTCTGTTAGATTTGTAGCCTGATGGTACATTCTAAAAATATTTATTTATTTACAAGGAGAGAGAGAGGACTCCAGGGCCTCTTGCCACTGCAAATGAACCCCAGATGCATACACCATTTTATTCACATGGCTTTCCGTGAGTACTGTGGAAGCGAACCCAGACTGTTAGGCTTCGCGAACAAGTGCCTTAACCACTGCGCCATTTCTCCAGCCCATGATAGTGCATTATTTTGAGGTAGGATCTCTCTTTAGCCCAGGCTGACCGGGATGGAATTCACTATGCAATTTCAGTCTGGTCTTGAACTCATAGTGACCCTCCTACCACACCTGGCTAATGGTGCATTTTAAGTGCATGTGGAAAGCTTAGGACCTTGTCTTTCCCTTAAGTATTAAGAACACCTCAATAAGTTGTGAATGGTAGAAACCGTATTAAAACTTTCTTACATTGCAAAACAGTGAAACTGGATATACTAACAAAAATAGAATAAGCATTGCCTTATAAGTTAAAAGCACCTATGCCCTTTTTTCTATAGATCTTAGGATATAAAGAAGTCAAGATTAAAATTGCAGAATGTCTAGATAATGAAAGCCCTGCAATTCAAACTGAAAGAGATAAAAGCTAAAGGTATGTTCACAAAATACATGCATTGCTTATTAAGAACTACAAAAACATACAATGCAAAGAAATTGGTAATACATATGTATATGTGCATATGTATATGTGTATATACATATATTAACCGTCCTCATCACAACAATAAAATAAACCTAGTGGGAACACACGTAAACAAACAAGGTAAAACATTATAGGGCTAATAAATTCAAGAGCAAATTATTTGCATAAATAAAGACAGTCAAGATCCACTTGTTAGTTTCTTTTTTTTTTAATTTTTTTTTATTTATTTATTTGAGAGCGACAGACACAGAGAGAAAGACAGATAGAGGGAGAGAGAGAATGGGCGCGCCAGGGCTTCCAGCCACTGCAAACGAACTCCAGACGCGTGCGCCCCCTTGTGCATCTGGCTAACATGGGACCTGGGGAACCGAGCCTCGAACCGGGGTCCTTAGGCTTCACAGGCAAGTGCTTAACCACTAAGCCATCTCTCCAGGCCGTCATTATTTTTTTTTTTTATAAGAGAGAGAGCAAGAGAAAGAGAGAGGCAGGGAGGGAGAACTGGCACGCCAGGGCCTCCAGCACTGCAATCAAACTCCAGACGTGTGCACCATCTCGTGCGCATGTACAGCCTTGTGTGCTTGGGTCACCTTATGCATCTGGTTTATTGTGGGAACTGGAGAGTCAAACATGAGTCCTTAGGTTTTGCATGGAAGTACCTTAACCACTACGCAATCTCTCCAGCCCACCATTTGTTAGTTTTTTTTAAAAATATTTTTATTTATTTACTTGAGAGAGAGAAAGAGAAAGAGAGGAAGATAAAGAGAATGGGTTTGCCAGGGTCTTCAACCTCTGCAAAGCAACTCCAGACACAAGCACCACCTTGCACATCTGGCTCACATGGGTTCTAGGGAATTGAAGCTGGGTGCTTAGGCTTCCAAGGCAAGCGCCTTGGCCCCTGAGCTGGCACTCCAGCCCTGTACTTGCTGCTTTTAACTGAGACAAAAAAGTGGGGGGGGGGCAAGCAGAAATCCACAAAATGGAGAAATGTGAACTGGACCCAGAAGCAGTGTTTGCAGCTCTAGGGGCAGAAGCGTGAATGTGGACGCCACCATCGCCTCGGGGTAAGTATGCAGCACCGCGCAGACCAGTCACTCTGGAAGAAATCCAGTGTCACAGGCACTTCTTCCAGACCTTCAGGAAATGGTATTCTGATACCACTGAAGCTGCAGAGCATAAGAGGAAAAATTTCCCCAGGTGACCTTAAAAGCCTGTCACAGAACTGCTACCCTTAAATGGCAGAGCGCACCAACAGTAAATGAAGAAATGCATGAGCTAGAGTGCCCTTCCCAGAGGAGGCCCCGTGAAGTCCCAAACGAAACGTTATAATTCAGCAGCGGAAGAAGAGGGGGCCACCCAGTGGGTTTGTCTAATGAATACATGACTAGTTTTCTCTCAGGAAGTCTACTCACACGGTTGACAGATCACAAGAGAAATGCCAGGTGCACATCTCCAAAGACACTGACACGTGTCTGGATGATCCAGCATGCATTTTCTGCTTCAAGAAAGTAGCCAAGGACTGGGGAGATGGCTCAGTGGATAAAGTGCTTGCTGCAGAAGCATAAAGACCTGAGTTAGAATTCTCCAGAACGCATGTAAAATGCCAGGCATGGTGGCCCGTGTTTGTAATCCCAGTGTTGGGGAGGCAGAGACAGGAGGATCCCCAGGGCTGCTGGCTAGCTTGTTTAGATGGATCAGTGAGTTCCAGGTTCACGGAGAGACCGCGCCTCGTAAAAATCAGGTGAAGTGATAGAGAAAGACATCTGGCATCCACCTTTGGCCTTCATGTGTGTGCATACACATTCACATGCATCTGTCCCACACTAGCACCCCCCACACAAACATGTATACATATATATGCACCTATCATTCACACATACACACACACAGAAAGTAACCAAGGTTACAAATGCAAAAGCCAAAGTTACAAATGCAATTAAATTTTATATTTTATATATATTTTCTATACATATTTCTATACATATAAATATGTACATATTTTATATTTTATCTAAGTTCAAACTACATATGCATGTATTATATATAAATTAAAACTAAAAGCCAATAGTATCAATAATAATCCTAGATTTTTTTTTTAGGATCAGGAACAGGTCAAAGATGTTTATAGTAACTACAAATTTTTAACAATGTTCTATAAGTACTTAGAAGAATGAAATAAACACTGTGAATGTTGGCAGGAACAAAGCAAAGTTTGCATTATTGAAAATTAGTGTGATTGTATGCCTAGTAGCCCCAGAAAATTGATCCGAAAAACCATTAGAAATCCAAAGAGACTCTACGAACACAAAATTAATAACAAATAAATTTTTGTAATGAATGACATTGCTTGTTACATTTTTATAATGGGAAAACACTATAACTTTTTTGTTATTTTTGGATGAAAAGATCAGACATGGAGGTGAGAGACTACAGTGTTTTCTAATATGGCCATGCATTTTTCCAAGTGCTTAATAGATGGATCTGGTGGTGGGACAATGAACCATTTTAAATTTTTGTTTGTTTGGTTTTTTGAGGTAGGGTCTCCCTCTAGCTCAGGCTGACCTGGAATTCACTATGTAGTCCCAGGGTGGCCTCGAACTCACAACTCCTACCTCAGCCTTCTGAGTGCTGGGATTAAAGGTGTGCACCACCATGCCTGGCTCCATTTTAATTTGTTTAAATGATCTATTGTTCTTTATTAAAAAGGTTGTACTTTTATACTCTTTCGCCCCTACCCCAATTCTGCTGAGGGTCATGTTTGGTGGGGTTATTGGTATTCATTGTGGGGACCAAGAGGCCTCAGTCAGTCTCTGTGGTGCAGTGCGGTCCCTCAGGCTATTCCCACCTGCCCTGAGGCTCTTACAGTCTTTCCTCCCCCTCTTGGCAATGTTCCCTGAGCCTTGGTGGCCTTAAAGATCTGATTTAGTGTTGAGTTCTCTGTAGCCTCTGGATCTCTGTTTCCGTGTGGTTTGAGTGACCACAGTCTCTGTTGCCGTCTCCCGGGAGCTGGTTCTCAGGTTAGCTTGAGCAGTATTCGTGTCGCTCCTTCCTCTGTAATGACTCCTGGGCCCAGGCTGATGAGGTGGAGGTGTCCCATCTCATGGTAGGCAGTCAGCTCTCTCCCCTTGTTGCATCGATGTATCATGGTTCTCCCCAGTGTTCTCCTCCATCTGCCCACACAAGCCCACCTGGGGAACCCCTATCTTAATTTCTTATATTTTTATCAAAATAATTTGTTAAGCTCTGTGGCACACCTAGAATCCCAACACTTCAGAGGCCAAACCAGGAAGATCAATAGTTCTAGGCCAGCCTGGACTACATAATGAGATGCTGTCTCAACAAAAATAATGCTAGCCAGACGTGGTGGTGCACACCTTTAATCCCAGCTCTTGGGAGGCAGAGGTAGGATGAGCTGTGTGAGCTCAATGCCAGCCTGGGACTACAGAGTTGAGCTCCAGGCCAGCCTGGGCTAGAGTGAGACACTATCTTGGGGGGGGGGAGTGATAAAGTCTCACAAAACTAATGTTAGTGAATGTATTAGGAATTATGAATAAGTATTTCTTGAAAAAATACTTGTGCCCAGTTGGAAGTCACCTGTAATTGCCTCTGAAATTGTTACTCACTTTCCAGAAACTCAGCTGCCTTTTTCCTGTCTCCTTCTTGTCCTCAGAGTGGGCCTTGGGGAGACTCTGTGGCTGGGGAATAAGGGGCAAGGTATTGAACATGCTTTATTCCTGGAAGAAAGGCCATTTCTCTCTTCGATTCTGAAGGAGGGCCTGTGACCACCAAATGAACCGAGAAGCATTTCTGGATGGAATTTCTGCCGTGGTGGGAAGTTACACAACGAGAGCTCTTCCATCTCTGAAATGCCTTCTTTTACCCAGGGGCAGGGTGGGGGGGGGGGCTTGTCTTTTGTTTTGGATATCCTCTGGTATGCTGATCTGAGCATTTCTATTGTTGTCTAGCTGTTGCTCCTACGTTGGGCGCCGAGGAGGGGGTCCACAGGCCATATCTATTGGGAAAAACTGTGACAAATTTGGCATTGTGGCTCATGAGCTGGGCCATGTGGTTGGATTCTGGCATGAACACACCCGGCCAGACAGAGACCAACACGTCACCATAATCAGAGAAAACATCCAGCCAGGTAAGGAGGCCTGGAACCCAGGGGCAGGGTAAGTGAGGAGTAGACCGACTGAGGAGCTGACCCCGGCCCATGGCTAACCACAGAGGCAGAGAGCTAGCTTTTTTTTTTTTTTAATTATTTATTTATTTATTTGAGAGCGACAGACACAGAGAGAAAGACAGATAGAGGGAGAGAGAGAGAATGGGTGCGCCAGGGTTTCCAGCCTCTGCAAACGAACTCCAGACGCGTGCTCCCCCTTGTGCATCTGGCTAACGTGGGACCTGGGGAACCGAGCCTCGAACCGGGGTCCTTAGGCTTCACAGGCAAGCGCTTAACCGCTAAGCCATCTCTCCAGCCCTAGAGAGCTAGCTTTGCAGGTGTTTGTCATTGGCACTGCCACTGTCCACCTGTGGCCTGCCTGGAACGTCGTTTGCTGAAGCTTTGAGCCAAAGCAAAATAATGATTTTCTATGTTGTAAGAGGCAATGAAATACAAAGTCATTCTCCTAAGTGGACCAGCATTGAGCAGGACAGTAGCAGTGCCAGGGCTGGCGAGCCAAGAGTTCTCCTGGAAGCCTTCGTGAGTCCCTTTGCTGCGTTAGTAACACATCGTTTTGAAACTGCAGCAAAATTATGATACAAACACATGAGTAAACAGTGCTTTTTCCTAGATGCATTCTGCCCCAACGTAGACATGTCGAGATTTTTCAAAAATTATAAAAATCTTATGTCACATAGTTTGACATAAAAGCTGGTATTTGAGCCAGGCATGATAGTGCATACGCCTAGCACTAGTAAAGTTGAGGCAGGAGGATCACAAGTTTGAGGCTACAAAGTGTGTTCAAGTCTAGCCTGGTCAACTAGCAAGAACTTGTCTCAAAGCAAACAGATGAACAACACGCCTTCCCTCCAGGGGAACCCCAAATCCAAACCAAAACAGATGACAGTGAACATGAAAGCAGCTAGCTGAGTTATATAGTTGCTTTAAACCTGCTTTCAAGAAGCCAGGCGTGGTGGTGCATACTTTAATCCTAGCACTCAGAAGGCAGAGGTAGGAGGATGGCCATGAGTTCGAGGCCACCTTGAGACTACATAGTGAATTCCAGGTCAGCCTGGACTAGAGTGATAGAGTGAAACCCTACCTCGAAAACTTTTTTAAAACCTGCTTTAGAGTATCTATCTATTTATTTATTTATTTTTGAGAAAAAGGGTAGGGGGAGAATGGGCACTCCAGGGTACCCAGTCCCCTTGTACCTCTGCCTTACATGGGTACTGGGGAATTGAACCGGGATCCTCTGTCTTTGCAGGCAAATACCTTAACCACTAAGCCATCTCTTCATCCTGAGAACCAGAGATTCTAGATTATAAAGTGTTTGGGATTTAATTTAACTTTTGGTTCATTTGTTTGTTTCTTCAAGTTACAAGGTCAGAAGGTTTTGGTTTTAACAAAATGGTCTTTGGACATGCAGATTGAGCGTTAATCTGTTGGTAAACCTAGTTGAAGAGTTTTGAATGGCACTGGGGAAGGGGTGTTGGCAATTGGGGCTTACTCCATATTTCAAATTTCCACTCTCTTAAAACCCGCACTGGGAGCTTCCCAAGCTGCAGGAAGCTGCTCTGGGCACCTCTCCTCTCTCTGCCTCTTTTTGCATGCTACCTTGTTTTCAGACACCTTAACGAAGTGCCGTGTGTCACAGGTCAGGAGTATAATTTCCTGAAAATGGAAGCCGGTGAGGTGAGCTCTCTGGGAGAGACCTACGACTTCGACAGCATCATGCACTACGCCCGGAACACCTTCTCCAGGTCAGAACCTCCGCTGGGGCTGTGAGTTCTCACTGCATCTGCCACAGGCTTGGGAACGATTCTTGAGGTGTGCGGAGAGGGAGCGGATCTCTGCATGTTCCCTGCATGGTTGGCCCGTCTGTCCTTGAAATACAGCGGCCTCTGGGCTGCAGTGAAATAGAATCTAATCAGGTTCCTTAATAAGATTGAGTCCCGTTGTGAAGTCCATGTTCCGTCATGCCCTCTTGTCACACGCAGCCAACAAGAAAAGGGCAATTCTGGAAAGGTCGGCTGGGAGCATAACCTAGAGGCCTGTGAACTTTCCAGTGGTAGGGGCCATCTCCAAAGCGTGTCCGCGTGGGAGCGGGAGAGGGCTTCCCGTTGTCCTACAAGAGGTTCAGTTCACTGCAAGCTAGGCTCTGTCAGAGGCGAGAGGGCTGTAAATTGCACATTTGTTTCAGAGGGAAAGAAAATGAGCCTCTGGCCAGCCTGGGGGAACACAGGGATTGGAGGGAGAACAAAAATGCAGGTCCCCTGCTTGCAAGTCACAGGTGACAGGTGCTGTATACCAGAGAAGGGCTGAAGCAGCGTTCACTGTGGGCGTCCACAGGCTCTGACCCACGTGCCCAGGCTAAGTGTTCAACTTACTGTCCCTGTATCGATGTGACATCTGTTCTGTGCATGGAAGTGGTTCCCGACCAGTGTCAGTCTGGCAGGTTTCCTGTCCCTACCTTAAAGAGACACACGGTACAAATATGTTTTTTCTTCTCTTGCCACTTATTTTTAAGTGGCCTCTTAAAATTAGCTGTTCATTTATTTAACCATTCCCTGAAAATGACTTGACGTGATTTCCAACACACACACACACACACACACACACACACACACACACCAATGATGATGACGATGATGGCAAGAAAGAATATAGGTAAGAAGGGGGCTGGAGAGATGGCTTAGTGGTTAAGCACTTGCCTGTGAAGCCTAAGGATCCCAGTTCGAGGCTCAATTCCCCAGGACCCACGTAAGCCAGATGCACAAGGTGGGCATGTATCTGGAGTTCGTTTGCAGTGGCTGAAGGCTATGACATGCCCATTCTCTATCTCTCTACCTCTCTCTGTCTCAAATAAATAAATAAAAATAAACAAAAAAATTTTTTTAAAGACTATAGGTAGGAATAATTGGCAGGAAAAAGAGGGGAAAATAAGAATAGAAAGCTATGTTGAGAGGCTGAGACAATAGTAAAAGGGCTTGCCTTACAAGATGAAGCCCTGAGTTTGATCCCAGTACTCACCTAAATGTTGGGGATGGTGGCATACTTCTGTTATCCCAGTGCAGAGATTGGGATGCGAAGATCCCTGGGGCTCACTGGGAAGCCAGTCTAGCCTAATTGGTAAGCTCCAGGCCAATTAGAGAGCTTGTCTCAAAAAGAAGTGATGGTGTACCTGAGGTGACCTCCAAGGTTGTCCTCTGGTCTTTATACATATGAGCACACACATACAAAAATATGCACAAAAGAAAGCTATTCAGGCTGGAGAGATGGCTTAGCGGTTGAACGCTTGCCTGTGAAACCTAAGGACCCCCGTTCGAGGCTCAGTTCCCCAGGACCCACGTTAGCCAGGTGCACAAGGGGGCGCACGCGTCTGGAGTTCGTTTGCAGAGGCTGGAAGCCCTGGCGCGCCCATTCTCTCTCTCTCTCTGTCTTTCTCTGTGTGTCTGTCGCTCTCAAATAAATAAATAAAAATTAAAAAAAAAAAAAAGAAAGCTATTCTTGAAGTCGGAAATAAGTTTACCGCTCAGAATACACGCCACTCAGCTTTGTACACTTTGTTGGGGTTGGTGGCAGATCTTGCCCTGGGCTTCCCAGCACACATAGCAAAGAGAGAAACTTTCATTTCCTGAGTCCCTGTGTGCATCAAGGCTAAAGAGAACCACTGCCTCAGGGAGACATGGGACTGGAAGGGAAACAGGCTACCCAGGGCTCCTTGGTTCTTGGGTGATGCTGTCAGAGGCATCCTGTTATTGAAGTTGTAGGACTGTTAGATCTTCCCATCCAAGTTCTCCAGGGACCTTGTTCCTCTACTTACACATTGTTTTCGGTCATGATGTCTCCTGCTCTAAGATAGGGGCTCTTGGCCCTCTAATGGAAGAGTATTGCTCAGTCAAGATCTTGGTCAGTCTCCGCATGAGAGAGCAGGGCTAGCTGTTCCCTGAGCCTCTCCCAGCTCTAACACCCATGCTGCAGTCTCGTAGTCCGATGTAGGTTGGTGAGTTGTTGACAGAGAGGTAAATCCAAAGCTGGTATTCCATTAGTGAACTAGACCTTGAGGGTTCTGGGCTGTGTGGGGGAGTCCTAGGAAAGGAGTGGAGTGGGCAGGAGAAGAGCCCACTGCACAGATGCGAGAGGTCAGTGGGTGCCATGGGTGTTGGGATTTGGCTGGCCTCTCAACTAGGAAAACAGTACAAGGAATGCTCACCCCAGCATCCAGAGCCTACAGGGTAGTTGGTAAAGACAAAATAAGACTTTTGTCAGGGAGCCAATGTCATGTTGGCCCAACTGAGAACCTTGTACCTGGGATCTTATTTCTATAGCCACAGATTCTTCATATTTCATTATAACTTATCTATCATTACCAATCTACTGATGTTTAACTATTTCATTGTTCTTTTCCCTAGCACATTGAGGTCCAAAGCACACAGACTCATTCTCTTCTAGTCTCCAGTACAGATAAGGGTACTTGACACGTAGAAGGTGTTCAATAGGTATTTGTTATGTTTAGAAGTAAATGAGTGAGGGCTGGGGATATAGCTCCGTGGTACAGCACTTGCCTAGAACGTGTGAGGCCCTGAGTTCAATTCCCAGTTCCATAAAATAATAATGGTAGTAATATAAAGAATTAGAAATATATACATGACTATTTGAGTTCAGAGAGGTCTGGGAGAACTGCTGTGCTGGGGAATGAGAGAAGGGACATGTGTCCATTATTCTCACTGAATGTCTTTCCACATACTGGCAAGTATGGTGGTAACTCCACTGGAGAAACAAGGAATCTCTCCCATGTAGGGCATGTAAGGGCCATAGGAACTCCACCACCTTCCTTAAGCAGCTCTGGGCCCCCATTGCCCAGGATTTCAGAGCCAGAGGCCAAGCAGAGGCTCTCCTGCCACCAGTAATTTCTTTCTTGTCTGTCCTTATTTTCTTATATCTGTTCCCCCCCACCACCACCACGGGATCTCTAGCTCATAATTCCATCCCTTTTGCCCCTCAGGAAAGAATCATTACTAACCCTATTGTCAGGGTAAGCCAGCTTATCAGCATAGACCAGAGGAAACCCACGGGCCAGACCCATGAAACAATCATGCCTCATTCACAGTGCTAGGAGTCCCCAGCAGGGAGACTGGCAAGGAGGAACCCCTGGGGGTGGGCCCCAGCATGGCTCTCCTGAGGCTGCATAATCCGCTTCCACACTTCACTTTCTTGCCAAACTCAGTGCCTTAAAACAGCAGCTCACTGTCCTTTCCTGATACTTAAGGTCAGCATGGCTCTTTTCTCTGGTCTTGCTTGGAGCCACTCACACGGCAGCAGCCATTTGACAGCTTGATTGGACTGGGGGTCCAGGATGGCCAGCCATATGTCTGGCAGTTGGTACCTGGCCATACCCCTCGGCGCTCCTTCCTCTGGCCTTTCAGCCTCTAGCAGAGCCAACCATGCTGTTTCCTGCCAGATGACTCAGGCAACCTGTGAAGCTGCAAGCGTCTTGAACTTGCGAGACATCACTTCTGCCACAGTCTATTGGTCAAAGCAACTCCTAGGCCAGCGCCAGACGCCAGTGAGTGGAGAAATAGACTCCACCTCATCATGTGAGGAGTGGCAGCTTCTAAGGATCTACTGTTGCCCCCTGATCACCTTTGCCCCTATTTTGTTGCAGGTAGACACCTACATTGATGTTTCTGCAATTTTCTGCATGGATTTTAGAAAGCCGTTTTGTTCCATGGGCCCTCAGGGGTGGGCTTTTCTGGTGTTTGTCAAAAAGTCTTTCCCCTTTCTAACTGCTTTTAGTTGCTTCTGGTCACATATTCCCTGGAGCTGAATTGTACAGTAAACAGCATGTAGAACACAGGCCCAACTGGGGACCGAGTTTTCTGTGCCGATGGGAAATCCAGTCTCTGGGTCTCTTTATGACTGAGCTGTCTCCTTCCCACCGCATCCCCTCAGGTTTATTGCCATTCTTCTCCCTTCCCCTGGGTTGGACTTTGGAAATTTTGTTGGGCACAGGTCCAGAAGACAAGAAGATGGTTCTCTAGTACAGGGAAGTCTTTGTTTGGAGTTGACAGTTTTATTCCCTGAGGCATTTGCCAAACACTCTCTTAGTTTAGCACCGTGTCCGTGTCCGTACTGGGGGCTGTGCAGAGAAGGAGCGTCACTGCAGCGCTGTCCCCAGGGGAGGCTCTCAGAGTGGACATGGTCTTATCTGTAGTTGAAAACTGTCTGAATGTGAGCCAGGCCAGGACTGCTGCTTTGGTCTCAAGCCTCCAGTGTTGTTAACACTATCACTTCTGGCACGTGGAGATCTACTGTTTCTTGGGCAGTGGGGAACACTGGCCAAAAGGATGGGGGTTCTGGGAGGAGAACACTGGGCATGCCTAGGTTCCAGGGATGGCTCCATTCCTGGATCAGTCCCCAACACAAGGCATTCAAGCACTGTGGACTGGGTTATCTCACCTGGAGAGAGGGGAGGCAAATGCCCATCAGTCTGCCCATCCCAGACCTTGTAAAGATGAAATGAGTGGTGTATAACAAATATCCAGCCCTGGGTCTGGAGCCTAGGAAGAGCCTATGAATAGTGGAGGAGGAGGGAATATGGTCTCCACACACTGGGTCTGCTGGTGGCTTTGCCAGCCTTGGACCATGTGGTGTACCTTATGTATGCATCTTCAGGGAAACAGTCACTAGTGGTCATGTCTTGTTGGATGGAAGTGGTGGTCCTTCCAGTAGTAGATGATTGCCCATGGAGTTTTAGTAGAGTCACCACTTAGGGTTTGAGACTTGGTGAAGTCAGGGCAGAGGGTCAAAGAGAGACCAAAAAGGAAGTCAGCAGTTGATCTCGACTCCCACAGGCAAGAATTGAAGCCTGAAGAAAACCAAGTGTATTGATGCACCCAGGAGGAAAGAAGGTTGTGTGTTATCCCATGGGGAGAGAATTTCGAGAACAGTGCTTGAAAGAGAAGGCAAAGGAAGAGAAGGGAGAGTGTGCAGCTAATAACTAGGTGCTGTGTGTACATTTGGGCATTTCCTTTTGGATATAAACAGTTACTTTGTTAAATGTTTTGAAGATAGTTTCCCACATGGACTGCATAATTTAATTCAAGAAGCCTAGGGAGGGTTGAAGGGATTTCTCAGTGGTTAAGGTTCCTGCCTGCAAAACCTAATGGTCTGGGTTCAATTCCTTAGTACCCACATACAGCCAGATGTACAAAGTGGCACATGTATCTGGAGTTCATTTGCTCTGGCTGGAGGCCTTGGCATGCCCATTCTGTTTCTCTCTCTCTCTCTCTCTCTCTCTCTCTCTCTCTCTCTTTTCTCTCTCTCTGTCTTTCTCAGCTTACAAATAAATAAAAAAGTATTTAAAAAGAAGAAGAAGGAGCCTAAGGAAATAAAGGAGGAACTCAGTCTCTGCACTAGAAAAACTTAATTTTAGCAGGAAAGAAAATACCAACAACCCATCAAAACTTGTATGTGTCGTATGATAAAAGAGTATGAGTAAGGCCCAGAGGAGGGAGTGGTGTACTCCAGCTGAAGAATGGAAAGAGAGATGATGGTGGGGATATGGAGAGTAAGTTGATGAGTGGACAACAGGCTGTGTCTGAGAGCTTAGGGAGAGGACCATGTGTGCCAGGGCTGTTTGGGACCAATAGTAGGAGGTATGTATCAGGAGAAATGCCTGGGGAGGAATTCAGAAGCCATTGAGCAAAGGGCTTGGAGACCCAAGTCACAAGAAGTTGGTAAACAAAGAGAACCTTGCCTTCCCTTACATGTTGGAATGATCACACTAAAACTTCATGGGAGGGCCAGAGAGATGGATTAGTGGTTAAGGCACCACTTGCCTGCAAAGCGAAAGGACCAGGGTCAATTCCCCAGATATACAAAGTGGTACATGTGTCTGGAGTTTGTTTGCAGTGGCTGAAAGCCCTGGTGTGCCCATTCTCTCTCTCTTTAATAAATAAAAGTTTAATTTTTTTTTAAAACACATTATGGGAGCTGGACATGGTGGTGCATGCCTTTAATCCCAGCACTCAGTAGGCAAAGGTAGGAGGATTGCTGTGAGTTTGAGACCAGCATGAGACTACAGTGTGAGTTCCAAGTCAGCCTGGGTTAGAGTGAGACCAGACCTCAAAACAACAACAACAAAAATATTATGGGGAAGCCAGGCGTTGTGGCGCACACCTTTAATTCCAGCACTCAGGAGGCAGAGGTAGGAGGATCACCATGAGTTCAAGGCCACCCTGAGACTACATAGTGAATTCCAGGTCAGCCTGGGCTAGAGTGAGACCCTACCTCGAAAAACAAAACAAAACAAACAACAACAACAAAAAATATTATGGGGACAGAACAGAAGAGATTGAGCTTACAGAGAAGGGCATAGTTACAAGGCTTCCAGAAAAGGACTGGAAAGAAGACTCAGTAGTTAAAGGCTCTTGCTTGTAAAGCCTGCTGGCCCAGGTTCCATTCTCCACTTAAAGCCAGATGCACAAAGCAGCACATGCAGCTGGCAATAGCAAGAGACCCTGGCATGCTCATACACACATGTGTATGTATGTACGTATGTATGTACGTATGTATAAAGAAAGAAAGGAAAGGAAGAAGAGAAGGAAGAAGGAAGTTTTAAAGCTCTGGAAATAATTTAGGAAGGAATGGTTATCACTTGAGCTAAGGCATTGGTCTGGAACCACAGAGAGGATAGGGACTCAAGGGATGTCTATAAGGCTCAGTATACAGACCTTGGTCACTAGCCTCACCAAGAGAGTGTGAGGGACAAGGAGGAGCTGAGAATACTTTCAGAATTTGGTTTTGAGCCAAATTTGAGGTTAATAGTGTGCCTCATGGAGGTGGCACAAGGCAATGCAGTTTAGATATGGTTCTGGGCCAGCAACAGAATTCTCTATGGGCTCATAATTAGTGGTTAAAACTCTAGGGGTGGGGGCTGGAGAGATGTCTTAACGGTTAAGCGCTTGCCTGTGAAGCCTAAGGACCCCGGTTCAAGGCTCAGTTCCCCAGGTCCCACGTTAGCCAGATGCACAAGGGGGCACACGTGTCTGGAGTTCGTTTGCAGAGGCTGGAAGCCCTGGCGTGCCCATTCTCTCTCTCCCTCTATCTGTCTTTCTCTCTGTGTCTGTCGCTCTCAAAAAAATAAATAAAAATTAAAAAAAAAAAACTCTAGGGGTGGGGTTGGAGAGATTGCTTACTGGTTAAGGCACTTGCCTACAAAGCCAAAGAACCCAAGTTCAATTCCCCAGGACCCATGTAAGCCAGATGCACAAGGGGTCGCATGCATCTAGAGTTTGTTTGCAGTGGCTGGATGCCCTGGTGCACCCATTCTCTCTTTCCCTCTCTCTGCCTCTTTCTCTCTCTCTCAAATAAACAAATTTTTTTTTAAAAAATCTTTATTATTATTATTTTTTATCAGAGAGAGAGAGGGAGAACGGGCACACCAGGGCCTCCAGCCACTGCAATCAAAGTCCTGCCCTGCGTGTGCCGTCTTGCGCGCATGTGCAGCCTTGCATGCTTGTATCACCTTTGGTGTCTGGCTTACCTGGGACCTGGAGAGTCGAACATGAGTCCTTAGGCTTCGCAGCCGAGTGCCTTAACCACTAAGACATCTCTCCAGCCCTAAAACAAAATATTTGAACAATTATAATCTATTAAAAATAAAACACTAAGGGGTGGGTGGGGAATGGAAAGAGGACAGGGAGGGGCAGAGGCCTGGGGGCTTTATCTAAGAAGGAAGTAGAAGGAGCTGTCTGTCCTCTCAGCTCAGAGAAATGCCATGGGAACTGGGAGAAGAGAAAGGGCCACAGGTCTTAGGGCTATAGTGATGAAGGTGAAGACTGAGAAGAGCCCCTCCTGCCCCCTGTCACCAGAAGGTACATGGAGCCACAGCTGGCGTGGCTGGATCACACTGGTAAGGCGTGAATGGCAGGTGAGCATAAAGCAAAGAATGGTGACAGTTCTTCTCAGAAAGTTGGTTAAGAAAGAAACAGAGGGCTGGAGAGATGGTTTAGCAGTTTAGCGCTTGCCTGAGAAACCTAAGGACCCCAGTTCGAGGCTCGATTCCCCAAGACACACGTTAGCCAGATGCACAAGGGGACACACGCATCTGGAGTTTGTTTGCAATGGCTGGAGGCCCTGGCGCGCCCATTCTCTGTCTCTCTCTATCTGCCTCTTTCTCTCTCTGTCTGTCACTCTCAAATAAATAAATAAAAATATTAAAAAAAAAAGAAAATGGCATGATGTGTGATTCTGCCATTTAAAAAAAGAAAGAAAGAAACAGAATGATACCTTAAGAAGAAGTGGATTCCAGAATAGACCCAGATAGAGGGTCTGCAGTCAGAGGGGAGGGCAGGCCTGGCCAAAGAAGAACCGGGCCCGGGCAGGGAGGTGCAGGTAGGACAGTGTTCAGCCAGGCATCTGGGGATCCACTTGTGGTTCAGAAATGACAGTGGCATTTTAGATTTTATTCATATGGTTGTAAGGCGTAAGTGCTACAAGGAGACACCACAGCCGTGACTCGGAGAGGGAAAGGGGCTTGCCAACTTCACCAAGTGGCAGAGTCATACCTGGCATAGAAACCTATAGGTTGGGGGTTGGAGGGGATGGCTTAGCTATTAAAGTGCTTGCCTGCAAAGCCAAAGGCCCCAGGTTCAATTCCCCAGGAGCCACGTAAGCCGGATGCACAAGGGGCGCATGCATCTGGAGTACATTTGCAATGGCTAGAGGCCCTGGCATACCCATTTTCTCTGACTCTCTCTCAAATAAAAAAAATGAATAATTTAAAAAAGAAATCTACAGCTTGGGCTCTTTTGAAGGTCTCTTGTGCTCTGCATTTATCTCACTATCTGTCTGATTGAACCCCTGGCCAGCAGGACCCCTCAAACCCGACTCACTAGCTCATCCACTTGCACCTACTGACCAGTGACTGGGAAGCCTCATACTGGACCCGTTTCCAGTTTCTTCCTGAGGCAACTCCAAGACCTATGTATGCCCACTAGCCCCAGTGCCCAGCTCCAGAGAAACCACTCGCCTCGTGATCACCAGATGACGCTCCCTGAGTTGTGCAGCGTGGTGGTCCCAGAGCTTGGGTCTGTCAGGGGTTTGTGACAATGCTCAGTACATATCAGTAAGACAGGCTCCTAGCTGGCTAGGACATCTTTTTCAACCTGGCAGTTGTCTTCCCACTGGGAAATGAGTAGGCAGCTGATGAAATGGAGTGCTTCAAGGCCAGCACCAGTGAAGGAGACCACTCAGTCATGCAGGGGGGTGGGGGACGCAGGCTGGGGAGAAGGACTTTTGATGCCTTATGGGTAAGGAAATGAAGATTTTGAATCTCCTTATGCACAGCCTAGCAGTCTTGACTTTTCTTCTTCTCTTTAATTCATTAATTAATTTTGCTGCCCACAGAGGAGTTTTCTTAGACACCATCCTACCCCGCCGAGACGACAATGGTGTCAGGCCAACCATCGGCCAGCGCGTGCGGCTCAGTCAGGGGGACATTGCTCAAGCCAGGAAGCTGTACAAATGTCCAGGTAACTGTGAGCTTCGGGGATTCCCTACAGTGCCTTAGCATCCCACGCTACGCAATGCATGCTGTTTGCTGAGCAAAGAACTTGGGGAACAGAATAGACCATCCCTTGGCAGCCTGGGCTTTCTCATGTCCTTGTTAGGAGGTGAGAGACAGCGCAGACTTGGCGAGGCACGTAGTAGGTTCAGAGTCTTTGGACTTCTCCTCCAGAGCCGTGGCTGCTGAGTGGGAGAAGGGCAGCAGAACACACAGGACAGTGTAGCCCATCGTGGTCAGAGCACCTTTCCTTTCTAGAAGGACTAAGGCTCGTGGGCTTGGCAAAGAAGACCCAAAGGGACTTGGCAGAAATGCAAGGATGAAAAAGAATGTTCAGGGGACAACAAGGGCCAGTTTCCCAAAAGCTCCTGGCAGAGGGAGTCTCAGTGCTGTGAATGAGTTCATTTCTGGATTTTAGGATTAGGGACTCGCAGCGCGCCTTTAAAGACTGGGCAGCTTCCTGGGGTTGGAGCAAAGGTCTGTTCTGATGTTAATACGGCAGTCCCCTCCCCTGGCATTGGTCCTTGCCTTCAGCAGCCTTGGGGGGAAGCACTCAGGCCCCTATCAGCTGCTGAGTGTCTGTGCGGAGCATTGGCTGGGTTTTGACCACAGACAGGGCAGAACACACCTCAGGGGCTTGGGGAAGATGGAAAGAAGTTCCATTACCCACAGCTTCCATAACATTTTCCACAGCCCAGTCAGACACAGAGTTGGTCAAGGGGTGGAATATTTGAAATGGGGGGCCATCAGAGAAAAGCTGGGCTCGTCCTACCAAACTGGACCATGGCACCTGCAAAGTGTTACACGGGGCTTGTATCCTCACGGAACTAGGAAATATGTCCATGCAGTTATTCGTCATCTGGGGATATGTTAGAGCTAAAATCCAGGACACACATATCACGTAACCTTGCTGAATTGAAAGGGAAACCTTAGACCATTCTCTGGGAAATGCCATAGTGTTTATTTAGTTGTACTGTATCTGCTGCTTATTTCCCAGAAGGGTTTGAGGCAGCTGGTAAATACCATGGAGCCACACAGTAATGTATCTGTTCTTGCAGAAGGTTGATGATTATTCTGAAATAATTTCTATGGAACCCTCGGGGGCGGGGGTAGGTGGGTGGTGTTGACTGTGGGGGATTAGCCCTCGTGATGCCTGGCAGTTGTTCCGCAACATGATCCTGAAGCCCCTAGAGCCAGGATTTCCTGAGGCAAATGATGGGCAGTGCTCCACATGCCCCTTCTTGCTCCAAAAGCTAAGGAGGCTGTTTGGAGCAGTGAGGGCGAGCTCGGGCCGTGGCTGCGCAGAGGTGGGGCGGCTCGCAGGATGCTTGCGGATGCTCGCTCCTGCACTGTGGGGTTAGCTCTATGGGGAAGGACGCTCTGCAAGCCACTGCCTATTTCTCTAGGGTCTGGATCCTTGGGGTTTAGGAAATGCAAAACCTGCAGCTCCCAAGGTACAAATTAGGGGAAATAATTTTCACATGCATGGTCTCTGCTCTAGACTCACTCACGAACAGGCAACCATCAAATATGCGAGAAGGCAGATAGCACACTGTAGATGGTCTTGGCTTCCTGTACATTTTTTTTCTGTTTCCTTGGCTGTTTGGTAGTTTTCTCAGAGATGTGTAGTTGGGGAGGAAGCAGCAAAACTAGCAGCAGAAATGAATCTCAAAGCATTGTTTTTCTTTTTGCTTTAGTGGCTTCTTATTCTGTATTCTCCCTGCTATAGATGTTTTATTAGCAATGCTAGGGATTTCTTGCTCGGTGATAGACATTTGTCGTGTATGGCCAAAGCCTTGGGATCGGTCCCCGTAATAATAACAATGTATGGAATGCAAACCCCCAAGTAGACCCATACTGTGTAACTCAGATGATTTCTCTGAACCCCCAAGTTGTCCCTGCCTGTTTCACAGATAAGAAAGCTAAGGCTCAGGCCCAGAGGCCTGGAAGTCTAGCAGAAGCCCTGGGTGTTACGTTGTGGCCCTGAGATGTAACTTTTGTTTGCATTGATGGCAAAAATGCCCATCTGGCATGCTCCTCTCCAGCTATTCCGAGGGCTTTGGCAGGTGAAAGGGCACCTACTCAGTAGCCCTCAGTAGGAGCAGCTCAGGCAGGGAGTGGTGTGTTTGCCAGCATCACGGTTGTCATTTTGCTCACGCAGCATGTGGAGAGACCCTGCAGGACTCAACAGGAAACTTTTCTGCACCTGGTTTCCCAAATGGCTACCCTTCTTACTCCCACTGTGTCTGGAGGATCTCGGTCACTCCTGGGGAAAAGGTAGGTGGGAACATTCATTACTCTGCTTTGATTGTTGCATATTTTTATATGGACATGAATGTTCTGTATCCAATAATCATGCAAATGAACATCAGTTTTCAAAGGTAGATTGGAATTCCCCCCAACCTTAGAATTTACACGGCCCTCTGAGTTGGGTGGGGTGGGCAGGCTTAGCCTTACTTACTGTTACCAGTAGTAACACCTCCTGTTCTGTCCTAAGCACCCGCTGGGTGCTGGGTGCCGGGTGCAACTCTGCTTAGGTACATTTACTGTTTTCTGACTTCTCATTAAGAAGTCCTTCCATATACAACTGGAGGCCCGGCATACACTGAATGTCCACCAAAGTTATGAATCAACTTTGTTATTAGGGAAACTAGACTCTGTCCTCCTAAGCACATTGTAATTCCCAGGAAGGCAATTCTTCAGTTTAAAATTCCTTGACACCTTAGAGTGCTGCTTTGGAAAATGACAACATAGGGGGAGGTTACCCCCATCCCATAACTGGTCTGTTGTTCTTGAAAATATTTTTTATTTTTATTTATTTATTTTAGAGAAAGAGAAGTCCAGACACATGCTCCACCTTGTACATCTGGCTTATGTGGGTCCTGGGGAATTGAACCGGGGTCCTTTGGCTTTGTAAGCAAGCACCTTAACCACTAAGCTATCTCTCCAGCCCCCATAGCTGGTCTGTCTTCTCCCACCCTCCAGCTCCCCATCTGTGGGTTCAGGAGCACCTGTGTTGACACCCCCGTGCAGGCCCCTGGGCGTTCTCCCCTCCAGCCTTGCAGTCAGCTGTTCGCCGTGTGCTCTCGGGAAGCATGGGTTGATCAGGTGTGCATCCGTCCTCTAGAGACTGTATCCAGGAGAGGGCCCTGGCAGGCCCTCTGAGTGAGCTTATAGCAACTTGATACAAAATTTCAGGGCCCTGAGTCCATAGAGGGAGGACTAGGGGCCAGGTAAGTGCTGTATCAACAAGTTTCTTTGGCCCTGAAGATGGTGCTCCTAGAGCTGAGCACATGGCTGGGATCTCTAGCCCCTTGTCCAAGGGTGACTATTTTCGTCCCTACTGCAGGGTGCTTCTTCTCATGTCTGTTCTATGGATGAGGAATCTGGGACTCAGACATGAAGGAAATTGCTCAACCTGAAAGTAAGATATAGAACTGGGAATGGAGAACCTAGGCTTCAAACTCCCCAATTTATCTTTTTTTTAAAAAAAAAACCAAAAAAAAACTATGTGCTCTACAAATGTAGATGTTCTTCGAGTTCTCTCAGATCAAATGAATTTTATCTTTGGCAAATCCCATTCTCCTTGGGTCTAGGTGAGAGGATGCCCCCATGTTCCCAGATCTCTCGAAAGGCACGCATGTCACCACACATCTCATCTACAACTGTCATATTTTTCCCATTCCTAACCTTTAAGCTCATAGAGGACAGCGATTGTCCTCCTCAGTCCCCGAGCTCCCCACAGTCGATGGCACAGCAGTCATACAGTGGATGTTTGTTGGACAAATGTGTGGATACATGAAGGCTGGATGAAGACCCAACAGCTGGGCTAGAATGGGATGTTGTAACTTTTTCTTTTCACAGCCACCCTTCAGGTGTTCTTTTTTTTAAAAAAAAAATTTATTTATTAGTTTTGTATTCAGCAAATACAGTCAGTTTGGTACCATTATTAGGCTCAACCATGACCTACCCCGTCCCCATCGGCCCCTCCTTGTTGAGGTATATGGGTCGTGCATTGTGGAGTTAGCCCACAGTTATGGATAAGATAAATGTCTCTGCATATCCTGACCCAACATGTGGCTCTGACATTCTTTCCGCCCCCTCTTCCGCAAAATTTCCCTGAGCCATGTTTGGTTCATTTTTGGTCTGCTTCAGTGATGAGGTGTTGGGGGCCTCTGGGGCTCTGGCTCTCTGATTTGGTAGGAGTTGATTTTTCTCTGTGTTGGTCTCCTTCCCCCATGTGCTGGTATCCGGTTCATCAGGAAAACAGCACCCTTGCTTGTTTTGCCAATTTTTCTTAGTTTCAGCCGAGGCCCTTCTGGGGTATGATGGGGTGGCTCTCTTCTTAGGATCTATATCTATCTGAAAAAGAGAAGCAGATTCTCCAACAGAGAGTAAGTTAGCACCAGGACAAATGAGATAACCCTTACTTTTTTTATAGAGCATTTAATAGGTGTAGGCCCTCTTGTAGCCCATGATTGATAGTAGCTTGATATTGGAGAGTGGGCTAATGTTTGGATATGGTTCTGACTTGTTTCCCCGCTCCAGCTATGGGTCCCATACCATTGAGGGGATCAGTTAGCCAAATCAAGAGCAGTTGGTTCCCCACCATGGCTGTGTGCCACTATTGCACTTGTGTGGACATCACAACAGGTTATTTGCTGCTAAGTAGGTTGGACCATGAGTTGCTTGGACAGATATTGGTCATTTCCCCCAGTCGCCCATGTAGCACCTTCTGGCACTAGACGCGCTGACTGTCTGGGGACTGACTGTCTTCTAACTTCCAGCCATGCCATTCCATTTTAACCTTCAGGTATTCTTAGTCAACAACTTTGAAAACTTGTCTCGGAGTCAGGTTAAGCATCGTGTAAGAATCAGAGAGCAATGGCTAGGAAGACCATAACAAGCATTTTATGAAGACCAGGTTCTGTCTTTAGGGAGCCATGTGGATCATTGAATTTCATTCTCACACTGACCTATGTGCAGGCACGATACCTGTTCATTGTACAGGAAAAGGAAAAGGATTTGGCCAAGGCCGCTAAGTTTGCTGTAGAGTTAGGGTATGAACCACATCATTGAAAGCCTGAATGCTGACCCATCCTCTTATTACATAGAGGGACAGGATAGCAGACAGACATTTGAGGGTGTATTTACACATGCGCATACACATTGATGTACACAATCACAAACACCCTTTCTTAGCACATTAACACAGTGTGATCGTCATCTTGAATCTGAGACTAAGGCCTTTGGCATCATGTCGATATGATGTCCCTGTGCCTGCTGGAGATGCTAACAGGAGGAGAAGGAGGAGGAGGAGGAAGGGGTCTGGTAATCCCCAGATTGCTGACTTGCTGCACAGCAGGGCTGTGTGATATGTTTGAACCATGTAAGCCTCTCTAAGTCTCAATTATCAGTGCTCACTGGGGGCACAGACAATATGCATCATTTAAATTCCTGTACCAATTATTCCAATTTCTGCTTCACCCAGCCTTCCCCAGAGCTGCTGGTAATTAGCAAACTTGATTGATTTGCTTATCACCTCTCATTCATCACCTCTTCCCCACTGGTCTTTATGGTTCAATAACATACTTAAAATAATTAGCCTGAACAATTATCACTCTCATTCAGCCCCATGAATGTGTTACCAAGGAGGTTGTGCTAACATTTCCTTGCTGTAATTTTAAAAAGCAAAGACAGAAGAGTTCCTGGGCAACCAGTGTATGAGTCTTGCTGAGCTTGCTCACCTGATGATCAGCATGATGGGGACTTGAGAGAAGCACAGGGACATCCCAGTCTTGAGAGAGACTTGTCATTGAGTTCCTCATGCCCTGGGAGTCTGACTTGGTAGAAATCCAGAAATGTATGTGGAACCAGCTTTCCCCCCAAAGCTTCCAAGCTTGAAAACACTAATCTAGCTTAAAGGAGAGTGACCTCTGTCTCTTTCTGTCTCTCTCTCTTTGTCTCTGTCTCTCTGTCTCTCTCTCTCTCACACACACACATACACCCTTCTATAGTAGTTGACCTGTTATTCTCTGATACTCATTTCCTAGGCTCTCACAGGGCTTTGTGGGAGATTTTACTTGTCTTGGACCTGACCAGGTGCGATTGGCCCCAGGGAAGGAGCGAGCACCTATCAGCCACACTCAAGACAGAAAACTGGGGAGCAACGGACAGTGTCACCCCTAGTACGCTAAGCACATCCTCAATGTGTCCTGAGTTTTAAAAGTGCCACTTACGGGGGCCACAGAGATGGCTCATTTGGTAAAGTTCTTGCCATGCAAGCACAAGGACCTTAGTCTGAATCCCCAGGACCCATGTAAAAGCCAGGCATGGTGGTGCTGGCCTGTGATCCCAGCACTGAGGAGGCAGAGATGGAAATTCCCAGGGCTCACTGGTTAGCACACCTTGTCAAATTGATGGGCTCCAGGTTCAGTGAGAGACGCTGGCCTTTGGTTTCCATACATGCACACACACACACACACATCACATGTATATACATACCTGTACACACATATGCCCACATACATATGAACATGCATACTCAAAGACACACACAATATACCCCTGCATGTGCAAAAAAAAATGGTCACTTATGGAGTGCCTAATGTATGCCAGGCATATTACTACACACTATGTATACAGTTTCTCCTGCAGTCCATCCAAAGCCCAACAGTATGGATATTGTTTTCCAGATGAGGAAACAAGAGGTCCAGAGAATCAACAAGGGAAAGGGTTGAAAGATGACCCCAGCTCTGCCTGACTCTTTATAGACACCTGCCCAGAATCTCTGTAGGAGAGAGAATGGGAAGTTCCAAGGCGGCAAAATCAGATAGTTTCATCTGGGCAAGGACTCAGGAGCCCGGTGCTTAGTTGGGCCTGGGGTGGGGAAGGGGTTTATTACCTGGGAGCTGTGGAATAAAGGGGACAGAAAACTGGCTCTGGAGGCTCTAGAAAATAAGCAGAGTTTAACTTGTGAGATGGGGTCCCAGGGATTCCCTTGGGGGTTTCTAAGCCTGAAGCAGTGGTTACGTGGTGGACATGAAATGTAAGGCATGGGAGATTGACCTAGAAGCCCTGGGGTGTGGGTCAGAGGTCTACTTCAGGTCAAAGCAGCAGCACCAAGCAGAAGGGGTCTTTGACGAGGGCACCACGGCAGGACACAGCAGGAATGGATGCTGCGCGCCTGGGTGAACAGACTAGCTGCAGGAAGCCGTGAGAGACAGCACACCTCAGCAGAGGCAGGTTATGGCCGAGGGGACCGTGCTCAGATGCACTTGGGCTAACCCCAGGCGCTCTGGAATGATTGATGATGTTATAAGATCTTCTCGTATCTCTGAGCCTCCTTGACCCTTTACCTCCTTCCAAATCCCCAGTCTCAACTCACCCTGGGCCGTCTTCTAATGCATCTTGCTTTCTGTAAACCACCTAGCAACTTCAAACGCTCAAGGGGCTCCCCAGACAGAACTAAAGGACCCATCTCCTTCTGTTTACTCCCCATCCCGCCCAAGGTTTATTATTTAATGTCATGAGGTTTCCTGTGTGTGTTTTGAGAAGACGTTCCTACTGCGGTCCCAGGGCTCCGAGTGGTGAAGGGTAATGTGAGAACTCCCGGTGTGCAAGATGCATCTTTCAGAACTCCTCAGGCTTTGTCGTTCAAACTCATTTTATGGCAATTCTTTACAGATCATCCTAAATTTCACATCCATGGATTTGTTTAAGAGCCGCCTGTGCTGGTACGATTACGTGGAGGTCCGGGATGGTTACTGGAGAAAGGCCCCCCTGTTGGGTGAGTGGATTTCAGACAGTCTTGTAAGAGGAGTGACCGGGTTTTCTCTGGGATGTTCTTACTATCTGGAAGGGCCCATCCCCACAGCCATCAGGGAAGCTCTCAAGCACCCTGGCCATTGTAAAACTCAGAGGGCTCCATTTGACCACACATGCTAAAAGCTTTAAGAACTGTGAATACCCTCTGACCCAGCAATTCCACTTCTTGGAATTTATCCTAGGGAACTAATTAAGGAAGTGTGCAAAGCTCTCTAGCTACAGGGATGTGCAATGAAGCAGGAAAAATTGAAAGCAATTTAAATGTAGGGGTTAGCTGCATAAATTATGACTCATCTTTTCAATGGAAAACTTTCCAGCCATTAAAAATAAAGTTGAAGGTGACTATGTATAAATATAGAAAGGCATTTGTGGTAAACGATTACAAGAGTATGTAACAGAATTTAAAACATATACATGCAAGCATACATGATGCAAGGAATTGCAAAGTTAGATGCTCTGGCAACATAAATGAATGAGATGGGCATAATGTAATAAAATAAGGAGTAACGGGCAGTGTGGTGAACTGAATGCCAAGTATCTTGTCCAGAATCATTTCAAAACTGGCACAGGCTAGATTGAAGAGACCATTTTGTGATTTATCATATCGATCTGAAATAAATAAACAAAAGTGAAATACAATAGCTATTTTAGGATAGTAGAGCATTTAAAATTTGTTTTTATTGTGTTTTTGGTTTGGTCATGTTTTTTCTATGTTTCTGATGGGCATGAACTATTTTTGTGGTTTGGACAAGGGCAGGTATTCATCCAAGAAGAGGCAACTTGGACCTCTGAGTGAAGGGCAATGGGGAAGCCAGGTAAAGAGAAAAGTTCCGAAAAGAGATCGCTCACGGTGGCCATGAAGATAACACTGCTTACAGGGAGGCTGGCCTCGTGTCCTTGGAACCAACACTAGAACTCTTCGGTGCCAGGAGTGACAGCCGTGATGGAGAGAAAGAAGGAAATGGACAAAGATCGAGATGGGAGGGTCTCAGCTGAGAGGAAAGTGGCCTCAATGCCAGAGCAGTCTGCAGGGTGGGTTCCTAGGCCAGTTGAGTCCAAGGCCCCAGTGAGGACTTGGTCCGTGGCATTCCTTCATGTGATCAGAAAAGCCACCCTGGACTAGTCTGAGAGATGAGTTGTTGCTGGGGTAGTTGACCAGGGATGGCGATAGGAAAATATGCCTTGATTTCATGTAAGATCCTAGAGAATCAGGATGAAATATAAGTGACAAGAGCAGCCTCAAGGAGACCCAGCAGGTACAAATGAGTGGGGGTATGAGTTAGGGGTCCCTGCCTGGTCAGCTACCAGTGGAAGTAGCATACAAGCCCCTACATCCACATCCAGAGGGTCGTGAGTACAAACAGGTAGGAATTTGTGCCTTCAGAAGCTCTAGGATGTTGGGAGCAGCCAGAGAAGACTCTGAATAAGTTCACAAGGTTGTGTCAGCATCAGATAGATTCATCAGTTAGTTCACAGTCAAGGGAGACAGGCCAAGAAAGTAATTCCCCAGACCAAGCATGGCAGGAATGTGTGTACTGCAAGGCAAGTGGGTTCTGCCATCCAGTGGCAGAATGGATCCGATCTATACTGGATCCTGTTTCCTGCCTAAAATGAACAAGCATGGGAGTGCCAGCAGCCAGAGGGACGCGTGCGTCCTAGGTAATGCTGACTGGCGGTACCAAACCAACAGAGGGCTAGATTCCTGGGAACAGAGGTTTTTGAACTTGTCTGAACGCCAGCATTGCCTGGAAAGATTCTGTGGTGCCTGAGACATGACTGAGCTAGGATGCCCACAGGTTGGATCAGAGAATGGCCCTGTGGGCCTCTGCCTGTGCTCCTGGTTAGCATAAACACGCAGCAAGGGGGCTCGCGAAGCGCATAAAGCGGTACGCACTAAGAAAGGAAGCATGGAGGGAGCCGGAGGCAGCGTCATGATTTTTATTTCTCAACTCTTGGGATTTTTTTTTTTTTTTTTTAATGAAAGAGAGAGCAAGAGAGGGAGAAGGAGAGAGAGAGAGAATTGACATGCCAGGGTCTCCTGCCACTGCAACTGAACTCCACAAGTGCGCATGTACAACCTTGTGCACGTGCCTCTGGCTTACATGACACCTGGAGAGTCGAACATGGGTCCTTGGGCTTTGCAGACAAACACCTTAACCACTAAGCCATCTCTCCAGCCCTATTCTTGGGATTTTTTTTTTTTTCACAAGAGTTGTATGGCAGGAGCTTCATAAGAAACAAGGAATCACATCCCTCAACCTGGTGGAGGCCCTCAAGTCACTGACTCCTACACCTTCACATGAAAGCCAAGCTCCGCAAATGTACACTAACTGGCTAAGGCCTCACAACCAGCTAGAGGCTGAGATCAGACCAGAATTCCAATGTCTAGTGAGGGGGAGAGGTGATTGCTGAATCAGTGCAGTTTTTCCCCTCAGGGTTGCCAGAGAAAAGACACACTGCACTGTTTATCTGAAATTCAAACTTTACTGAGCTTCCTGGACTTCTTGGTTGCTAAATCTAGCAGCTCTATACCCCAGGAATGGGCTAGACTTAGCACCTCAGGAGAAAGGAGCTCAGCTGTCTGTTACCAAAGCTCCCGGGAGAGGGCCAAGGCATGGTCCTGAGAGTGGACAAGGGCAGATTTCCAAGCGTCTCTGTGCTTGAACTTGAAGCAGGGATTTTCTCACTACAGATCCTGGTATCTGTGGCTACGCTTTCAGTAACTGGATATGTCTTGTGCAGCTTGATGTTGGCAATGCCAGTTTGGGTTGTTTTGTTTTGGGGTGTTTAGGGCTCACATTTTACCCATGAGTGCTGTGTGTGTGTGTGTGTGTGTGTGTGTGTGTGTGTGTGTGTGTGTGTTATATATTTTGTGGAGCTGCTGTAGCCAAGGCATGGCTCAGCGCCTGGAGCCGTCATTCTTCATTTGTGGTTCTCCTTTGCCAACTATTTGGCCTGCTCTGATGTTTCCAAATGCAGTTGTTAGTGAACTTTTGTGTTTGGAACAAGTGCATTGTGTCGGCTGAGCTGGTCCCTGGGAGGGGTCAGTGCCACGAAATCTGCCGGAGGAGGTAGTCAATGCCCCTTTGGCAGGAGGGAGAGCGGATTAGGGCGGATTGTGAAAGTATGCATCTTGCTCTGAAAAACTGTGTATTGCATTTTTTTTCCCAGGACAGTGTGTGAAAATCCAGGCATAATGCGTGCATAACATTTTATGAATGAACCCTTTATGACTCCCCACGGAGCCCACTTGTAGTGTCTTCATCTGCATTTCCTCTTCTTGATGTCCTTATTAAACTCCTCCTCTCAACCCAGGAGCCAGATTTCACTTTAGGAATTTGACACCTTGTCTGTATTCCAGTTTCTCTCCAGCCTGTTCAGTTTACTTAGAGGAGGCTGTTTGGGACTCAGACTTTCACATAGTGATTTCAAGAGAATCCTAAATAGATTGAGAACATTTCACAGCTGGTTAAAGATCACAAATGGGTTTTTCAGTTTCAGGGGCCACTTAGGAGCATGCACCTTTAGCGGGAAGCTATTCCTATGTAGATAACTCAGCCTGTAATCTTAACCACTCTCTTGGAAATTGGATTCCCCTCCTCGATTACAGTTAGAAGAATTACTCTAAACAATGTACTTTTGTATGCAGAACTGTCTTGGGCATTCTGCATCACCAAAGTGCATACAAAAGCCCTTTTTCCCCTTTCTCTGAGCTGGGGAGGGGAGTTCAGGAAGGCGAGGCTGGCCCATCACAGTCGCGTGGCCCCTCTACTGGGGCTCCCTGGGGAAGGGCAGTTTCCCAAATGGACAGAAACGAGAAGAGTGAGGCCAACAGCCAAGCCTGGCATCAGCACAGACTTGCTTTGTGGTTTGAGGCTTTGATCTCTATTCCTACTTGCCTGTTTCCAAAGTGGGAAGCGGGCACTACGCTTCCATTCCCAGGGACCAGATTGGTGTTGTGTCCAAAATAACACAAGGTTGAGCTGTGCACCCAGCTTCCTTCCGCTGGTGGTGATGAGGAGGGAGGAAGGTGATAGGGTGAAAGTCCGGATCTCAAGCTGCCAAGGTCCGAATCTTGCTTCTGCCTCCAGCTTTGAGATGAATTCTGTCATCCTCACTGCTCGCCTGTGAGAGGAGGGAATTACAGTGCCTAATTCAGACAGATTTCCCTCACTGTGACGAACGACCTGAGAGAAACCAACTTAAAGGAAAAAAGGTTTGTTTTAGCTCATGGTTTCAGAGATTGCAGTCAATAGTCACTTGACCTGCTTGGTTTGAGTTCAGTGGCAAGGCAGTACATCACAGCAGAAGAGGAAAGCTGCTTCTCATGTCAGTCAGGGTGACCAGGAGAGACAGAGAAAGAGGGAGGTGTGGAGGGTGTACAAGGAGGAGGGAAGAGGAGGAGAAGAAAACTTCAAAAGCTCACCCCTAGTACCTAGTTCCTACCTCCCAATAGCCCATTAATCTAGGAATCTATCAACAGATCAGTCCATTGATAAGGTCAGAGCCCACATGATCCAATCACCTCCCCAAGGCTCCCACCGCATTGGGAGCCAAGCCTTGAGCCCATGAGCTTTTAAGGGAATACTTCAGCTCCAAACCATGGTAAGCAGAGATGAAGTGAGATATTCCCTGTCAGTTCTCACAGACATGGTCAGTGACAAAGGGGCTGTTTCCCTATGGCAAACAGGAGAATGCTTGGCACATCAGTCAGGGCACAAAGTATGGGTTCTAGTTAAGAGGTACAGAGATGTGTAATGCTTTTCTTCCCAGCCTGGCTCTACCAAGGCAACGAAACACACGCGCCTCATCCAGGGCACCGAGCCGAACAGGGTAGACCTGAGGCTGGGGTGGCGGGTGGTTCGTGTCATCATGAATTAGGCCCACGGTGAGCGAGGAGCTGGATTTCCCTTGCATCTGCAATCAGTCCTGAGAGGCTGGGACAGCTGGAATTTTAAAAGGAAAACTTGGACTGGAAACTTGAGCTAAGAAAAGGAGAAGGAATCCGCTTTGGACTGGCGCGCCTCCTTGCACTTACATGCTGTTTTCCAAAACCTCACTGACAGCAACTGCCCACACCGGAGGACTTGTTATTAAGACCCTTCTGTAGGCTTCTGACGGGTTTTTCCTTGACAAAGCCTTGGCAGCAATTTCCTCTCATCTCGCTGACTGTGAAGTCCACCAAATCCAAATGGCTACAGGTGGCCAGAAGAGGTGCCTGAAGAGAGGTTAGCAGTCCTTTGTTCCCCTCTTCCTGGAGGGTGGATGTGTACCAGAGCTGGCTGGCTGGGTGCCCATCATGGCATGCCTCCCTCAGCTTTACCCTCCCTGCTGCTCTGAGAATGATAGCTTCTTGTGACTTGTCTGGGGTCTCACATAGCGCCAACAAGGAAAGTACCCGCTTAGGAACACGTGCCTGGACGACATGGCTATGTAGGGAGACCCTGGGCTTGGGCGATAGCTCAGTGGTAGCGTACCTGGCTCGCATGTACAAGGCTCTTGCTTCTATCCCAGTACTACACAGTGTAATACATATAGATAGATGGATAGATAGAAAGGTAGGTAGAAAAATAAGTGACATACAATTCTCCATTTCCAAGTGTACCAGGCAGTGATTTTTTTTTTTTTTGTTGTTGTTGTTCTTTTTGTTTATTTTTCAAGGTAGGATCTCATTCCAGGCTGACCTGGAATTTATTTATTTATTTTTCTGATTTATTTAGTTATGAGAGAGAGAGAGCACACCAGAGCCTCTAGCCACTGCAAACAAACTCCAGATGCATGTGCCACCATGTGTATCTGGTTTACGTGGACCTGGAGAATCGAACCAGGGTCCTTAGGCTTTGCAGACAAAGTTCCTTAACTGCTAAGCCATCTATCTCTCCAGCCCTGGCCTGGAATTTATTATGTAGTTTCAAGGTGGCTTTGAACTCATGGCAACCCTCTTCCCTCTGCCTCCTGAATGCTGGGATTAAAAGCATGTGCCACCACGCCTGCCTGACAGTGTTTCTCTTTTAATTTTTAAAAATTTACTTATTTGCAAGGAGGCAGAAGAAGAGAGAGAAAGAAAAAAAAAATGGAACACCAGAGCCTCCTGTCACTGTAAACAAACTTCAGATGCATACTTCTGGGTTTACGTGGGTACTGGGGCATCAAACCCAGGCAGACAGGTTTTCCAAGCAAGTGCCTTAACTACTGAGCCATTTCTAGAATGGGTTTTAATGTGTTCAGAGTTGTACTTTTAGAATACCCTCATCATCTTCCAAGGAGTCTTGGAGAATCTTAGAGTGATACACACAGTAGGTGCTTGGCCAAAGCATGGACTTCTAGGCTAAATAGATACCAGCTGCTTAGTGCCCCTAACTGAGCATCAAGCTTTAGTCCATCCCACCCATCCCTGGCCTTGCCCTGAGTGACATGAAGAAGTAAATGGTCAGACCTTATCCTGGGAAGACACGGCCTTCCCCTTTTCCTCTGGAGAGGGTCAAAGTTCAGACCACATAGGCGAGTGAGTGTCTAAGGGTTTATGCTCTCTTTCTACCAGGCAGTAGGAAATTAACTTCTGTCCATGTTTCCTTCCTCCTGGTGGGGGTACCAGCAAGGGGTATACTCTGTGCCAAGTTATGGTGGCAGAGAGGCATCCCTACTGCACCCTGCCCGGTACTGCTAGCATGTCCTCATCTCTGGCTGGTCAGTCCTTGGCCACACGGAAGTGGATGCCCTTTCCTCCTTGTGTCAACCGGGGGCCAGTTCAGAATGATACAAAGGGGTATTCTCTGGTACCCTGACTTGCCTGAGCTGTGGGAAAGCAGCCTTGACTTAGAAGCTTGCAGTTTTTTTGCGGGGCCATCTCAGGCTTGGCTGAGAAACTCCACATGTCTGTGTCATGGGCAAGGGTCTGACCAAACCTGTAGATACTTCTAATTGGCCCCTTTTGGCTCTGCTCAGGAGCTACAGATGTTGCAGTCTGACTCTCCCAGATCCTTAAATCTCCATGTTCCTGTTTTTGTTTGTTTTATTTATTTTTATCACTGCTTGGAGGCACTGGGTCCTTACAAGGCCTCCACGGTTCCCCTCTTCCTCCCTCCTGGGCTTCTCTCAAAGCTTGCAGGCTAGGGAAATGCAGTTCTCCTCTGGGCAGCCAACACCTGTGGTATTATATCTGGATTTGTGCAGTTCAAAAGCCTGCAAAGACAAAGGACTCAGGTTCGATTCCCCAATGCCCATGTAAGTCAGATGCACAAGATGGCACATGCATCTGGAGTTTGTTTGCAGCAGCTGAAGGCCCCAACATGCCCACTCTCTCTCTCAAATAAATAAATAATAAAATATTTTAAAAAAATTATTTAAAAAAGAAAAAGCCCTGAAGGTTTGGCTTTTTGGTCATGCATTCTCTGGCCTCCCTTCTTGAGGCAGAGGAAGCAGTTCAGTGCCTGAAAGTCAAGAGCATGGAGGCCATCAGTAACCCCGGGGAAGCAAGTATCATTACTGACATCCCTCCATCCTTCAGGGCCTCCCTAGCACCCCTGTGACAAGGAAGGTAACTGAGTTGTGCACTGCATACTTTTGAGGCAGTTTAGGGGTGACAGGACTCCCCAAAAGTAAAAGTAAGGAATGTCCTTGAGCCTGTAAGGGCGAATCTGGTTTTTCCTCATCTCTTCTTTCACTCAAGGAGCCTCTCAGCCTCCACCTTGTAGAGGCCAGGAATGTAAGGGAGAAGATCTGGCTTTTCCTTACCTCTTCCTTTGCTAGAAGAGAAAATTTAAAAATGAGATTTCTCCATTTCCTTGAAACCTGGTGACACCTGAACACATGCCGTGACATTGGAATAGCCAGACCAGTCCCCTCCTGGCAAATTCCCACACAAGACCCCAATCAAGTTCTCCAGGAGTGCTTTCCCATCTGTGGGGCGCCCCTCCTGCTCCATAGGTGCCCTGCCTTATTTTCCTTCTCGTAAACTCCGTAATAAAATCTTTCTAAAGTGCAACTTCTATGGTCTGTGGATTTCACTCATTAAAATTCATAAGACAAGAATCTGGAGGCCCCTGACTCACTGGAAGTTTTGTGTGGCCGTGAACATCCATTGCCTTAAGTCCTGAGATATAGCACAACTGAGAGCTGAGAAAAACTATATTGCTCTCTGTGACACCTCACGTTCCCATTTCACTTTGATTGCCTGGAATTTGGAGTTTCCCTTCCTGAGGCACACAGAGGTGTGACTCACGGTCACATCTTCAGCCTGCTGTGACAGATAACTCTGGGGTTCTGGGGTGCTTCCTAGAGCCCCAAGCCCTGAGTTCATATCTTCAAACTAACCATAGAATTGGCAATTCTAGATTCAAGAGAATTATTTATTTATTTGTTTATTAGAGAGAGAGCGAATGGGCGCACCAGGGCCTCCAAACGAACTCCAGACACATGCGCCACCTTGTGCATCTGGCTTACGTGGGTTTTGGGGGATTGAACTTGGGTCCTTAGGCTTCACAGGCAAGTGCCTTAACCACTAAGCCAACTGTCCAGCCCAAGAAAATGATTTTTAAAATACCACATTTTATTCAGCTATCACAGGAAAAAGGGCTGAAGATGGGAAGGGAAGATGGGGAGAAGGAAGATCATGGAGCCCATGTACAAACATGGATCTTAGAAGAAAACATAGCAGAGGAAAGGGGTTTTCAAATGTGCAGTTCCAAACAGACTAAAAGTGAAGACAGCAATAAAAAAGTAAAAGGTGTCATGGTCCCCCCCCCCCAGCATGGCTGCCAGGGTGGGTGGGAGAGCCCACTTACCTGCCCGAGGACCCAAGAACTTTGCTGCCACAATTCTGCAGAGAGAGAAAGCAAACTGTCTCTCTGTGGGTCAGGGAAGATGCCCTTTAGAATTTGTGCCAGCCCATCTGGACACACCCACCCCAGGTGTCTCAGCCAATCAGCCTGGGCTTAGAGGAGAAATCCACCCACACCTGGGCAGGGTGCAGGCTCAGGAGAGATCTCACTGGGTGAGATGGGCAAACCCTAAACTCTAACTGTGGCGAGGGTATGACATCCTAAGGTCCCTCCTCTTTAAAGTCCTCCCCGGCCCATTGAACTGAGTGCCTAAGATGGTCAGTGACCTGCTCCCCGCCTTCCCCTCGGGCTGTGGTGAATGGCATTCGCTGCCGTGGTGACCTGACTGTGTCTGCTCCCTCTGCAGGGAGGTTTTGCGGGGAGAAAGTCCCAGAGCCGCTCACCTCCTCCGACAGCCGGCTCTGGGTGGAGTTCCGCAGCAGCAGCAGCAGCCTGGGCAGGGGCTTCTTCGCCGTCTACGAAGGTTGGTTCACAACAAAGCAGCCACCCAAGGGGGCTGCTGACATGCCCCCGTCCTACCCCGCACCGCAGGGACTTCGGCAAGTGTGCTCACCCCCAATCGCTGTCCCCACCCCACTGAACTGTCCTCCTGGAGTATCGGGGGCCCCAATAGCTGTATGAGCTCCAGGGAAGGATCTGCCTGGGCCTCTTGTTAGTCTTATTAGCAAAAAAGAAGAACTCAGGCCACAGCAGAGAGGATCCATCTACATTTCTGCTCTAAGGCCACCTTGAGGGCTGACTCTGCTCTATGTGCTCAGCTTCTCTGGACCCCTTCCCTCACCCCATGAAGGGACATCACGAGAAAACTATGAAGGCCCTATTTGCCCCAAATCATTGTGACTTTGAGGAAGCCAAAATTTTGCACTGTAAAATAAATAATGTATGCACTGGCATGCATGTGCGTGTGACTTTGTGCACATGTGTGTGTGCACGCATGTGTATCCACTGTGGTCTACACCTTCAGAACCCTGAGTCGGAGCCCTCTGGAGATGTGGCCCAGTCTTCCACCATTGCTAACAATCTCCCACATGATTCTGATGTACAGCGAAGGTGCTGTAGGGTTATTCCGAGTTGAAAGGCTTTTTGTACCTTTGCGCGGCTGAGGCTTTGTTGAAGGGCGATGAACAAAATGCTGGCAACTGGGGCCACCTAGTGGTGATAAGTGGCCACTCACCTTCTTCCATAAGATTGTGACTTCCTCCTGTGCTCTCTCTAAAGCTACGTGTGGAGGAGACATTTCCAAAGACTCGGGTCAGATTCAATCTCCCAACTACCCAGATGACTACAGGCCTTCCAAGGAATGTGTGTGGAGGATCACAGTGGCAGATGGGTTTCACGTGGGACTTTCCTTCCAAGCCTTTGAGGTAAGCCCTGCATGCAAGTCTTCCTGAGAAGGAGGTAGCCACTTTTGCTCCCTACCCTCTATAAAGAAGGCTTTCCAGTTTTCATTACAAACCTTAAAGACCGGGCTGGAGAGATGGCTAAGTGGCTAAGGCACATGCCTGCAAAGCCTAACAACCTTGGACTGATTCCCCAATACTCACATAAAGCCAGATACACACGAATGACACATATATCTGGAGTTTGCAGCTGCTGGAGGTCCTGTATATCCATACGTTCTGCCTGTCTCTCTTTCCTCTGTCTCCCTCTGCTTGCAAATAATTAAATAAAAATAGTTTAAAAAACCTTAAAGACTATTATAATCCCATAGTCAGCTGTGCCAATGTATCTGATATCAAAATCTTTTACATGTTGCCATTGGCTCACCTCTTTGCTCAGTTTGCCAGAGATGGAGAGGGGGGGCAATGGAAGTGGAAATCTAGGCTAGAGTCCAAGGACATTTTGCATAATTGCTCATCTCCGTTTCTCTTAGTCTCCTCTCAGCTTGCTCCACCATTGACTCCTACAACCAAGAGGCTGCTTGGAGAAGCCCAGTGTACCCTTGGTTTGGGAAGGAAAGTTAGGTTTCCCTTCCCAAACCAAAACCCCTGAATCTAAACCATGCAGAGTCATTGCACAGTCCATTTCTACCTTTAGATTGAAAGGCACGACAGCTGCGCGTATGACTACCTGGAGATCCGCGATGGCTCCACGGAGGAGAGCGCCCTGATAGGCCACTTCTGCGGCTATGAGAAGCCAGAGGCTGTGAAATCTAGCGCCAACAAGCTGTGGGTGAAGTTTGTGTCCGATGGCTCTATCAACAAAGCAGGCTTCGTGGCCAATTTTTTCAAGGGTATGGATGGGAGGCTTGGTTCTGCTTTTAGCCACAGGAAGAGTGGAAGAACCACAGAACCTATGGGGATTTTTGGTAGCAAGCCAGGCTCCTGTAGGGAGGAGTCTGGTCCGTTCCGTTTCATTCCTGGGAGTCGGGTCCCTGCAGAGCTCACACCCATGGGCAGCAGGCTCAAAGCCGGTATCTGCAGAGCAAGCTGCTCTGCACTTGGAAATGAGCAATGGCGATCTGACAAGTCTAGCTGTGTGGTGAAGCTGAGCATCAGTAACAACAAATATCTGCGTCGTAGACAACAGTAGAGAGCACCTGCTGTGTGCCCAAGCCTGTGTAAGACACTCGATCTGCCTGATGCCGTTTTGTCCTTTAAACAGCCCTTCGGCTTACGCTTGGATCGTATTGATCAGCACCAAGAGCGACTACTCAGGGTCTCTTGGGTAGATAATTGACAGCTTGAGGAGGTGATTTCAGAACTGACTCTTTCTTTCTTCTTGGTGTGTGCGCGTGCATGCACTCTCACGTGCATGTGGCAGCCAGAGTGCAACTTCAAGTGTCCTTCCTCAGTCATCATCCTCCTTTTGTTTTGAGACAGGGTCTCTCACTGGCCTAGAACCCATCAAGCAGGCTACACTGGCTGACCCGCCAGCCCCAGGGATCCACCTGTCTCCACCTTCCCGGTGCTGAGGTTACCAGTGTGTGCCACCATGCCTAGCGGTTTTGTTACATCAGTTCTGGGGGTCAAACTCAGGTCCTCATGTTTGTAAGGGAGGCACTTTACTGACTGAGCCATCTCCCCAGCTCAGAGTCTCTCTAACCTTGCCTTGCAGTTCTTGGTGTGAGCCAGAGAGATGACCCAGTCTTCAGCTCCTGGGGCATTAGAACCCCCAGCCTCTGTGCCCACTCCCAGAGGAATGGGGTGGGAAGACAACGAAGGAACAAACCTACTTGTTGTTTTGGGAACCTGCTGCTCTGGGTCTTGATGGTACCCGTCCCAGAGCACACAGACTGACCAGCATCCTTGCTCAGGAAGACTGGTTTTCCAAGGTTCTTTTGAGTGGAAAGTTCCTCCTCTGCATCCAGGAGCCCCATTGTCCTACAGAACACCCCCTCAAGGGGTGTGGGGATGTTGGATGCCTGGTGGCACGGAGATAGACAGCCAGTCTCTGCAGCGGAGGCCCCCCTTACTAGGGCATCAGTTCCGAAGCTCTCCAGCCACCCGTGCCACCTGAAGCAGGCTGCTGCCTTGCATCTCTCCTCTCCTGGCTATGCTAAACTGAAATCCTTGCCCTTCCCAATGACCCCGTCTCCTTTCTGCTTCCTTCTTATTTCGTTCTTTCATTTTTTTCAAGACAGATTCTCACACTGTATCCCAGGCTGGCCTGAAATTCCCTATGTAACCCAGGTTGGACTTGAACTCATGGCAATCCTGCCTAAACCTCCAGAGTGCTGAGATTACAGACACGAGCCCCCAGGCTTGTCTCTGCTTCCCTTCAGACCCATCCAAGACTCTCAAGGAAGGGACTGAGTGTCAGATGAAGCCACTCCAAGCTATGCCACCCTGCCAGGCAGCCACATCTTCTTCCCAAGGCCTCAGTCTCTTTCTGCAGAATGGGGTGGAGGAACTCTATCCACTTAATTCAACCTGTGATTGCCGAGTCCCAGTGAAATGATGGCTTGGGGTTGCTTTACATACTGTCCAGTGCCAAGTGAGCTGTGGGATTATTGCTTTTCCTTTCTGAGACATCCAAGGAAGAGCGAGTCTCATAGCTGTAGCTTCCTTGGGTCCACCTTTGCCCAGCAAGGCTGCGGTAGGGTGCCGCCAAGCACAGCGCCTGGCTCGTGTGTCAGGACTTTGCCAGGGGAAGAAATCGGAGGCAACATTGCCAGGCCTGCAGTAGGGCTGGGACGAGCCAGAGAAGCTCGTGCCTTGGTGCTTTTTTGGCAGCAGGCTTTGCCTGGGGCCCAGCTGGCCTGTGACACTGGCTAGGGTGCCAGTTGGCCTCAGCACTGCTCGCCCGATGCCAGATGCCAGGCTGTCTCAGAGCTGATTGGCTAGGCAGCAGACAGAACCTTACAACTCTGGTTACTGTGAGAGGTGGTGGCAACAGTCAAGGCTGGGCTGGGCCATTTTGATTCCATACTCCCTACATAAGCAATGTGAGATGCCACTTGAATCATTGTATTCCAGCAGGAGGACCACACGGGGTGATTGGGTGCAGGCGGCGGGGGAGGGGGTGGCTTCCTTCGAGTTATTTCTTCTAGGGCTTGGGATGTACTGCCTTCCCTTTCCTTACCTAACCCTCTCAGAAATACTTCTTGGGATCTTGCCTAGGCAGTCTCATTATTTAATCACAGAAGGGCTCCTTCTTTTTGCCACCTGGTGTAGAAATAAGTTTGAGTTTAGCTGGGCATGGTGGCACATGCCTTTAATCCCAGCACTCGGGAGGCGGAGGTAGGAGGATTGCTGTGAGTTCGAGGCCACCCTGAGAAGAATACAGAGTGAATTCCAGGTCAGCCTGGGCTAGAGTAAAATCCTACCTCAAAAAACCAAAAAATAAAAAAAGAAAGAAAGAAAACAGAAGAAATAAGCTTGAGTTCTTGCCATGGTAGGCTGAGCCCTGGTTCTGACCTCTTGTGTCTGCACACTCCCAGACGTTCCTGGGAGGAATGACATCCACGGAGCAAGCACAAGCCAGTGGGCCTGGTATAGGCGCGACCTCATGGCACTGTGGCTGTGACACACACAGCCATGCCCCAGCGAGAACAGGGCCCCAGTGGCCTTGCGCTTGACACCCCTCCACCCCTCGTGGAACAGGGCTGCAGAGGGCTACCCAGCCCGCTGCTCATACCGCGCTCCCGCCCGCCTCGTGGGCTTCCGTGGTGCTCATCTGCCTCCACGGGGCTGATACTTTCTTTGCTTTAGGCCCAAGTCCATTCCACCAGCCTCCCTCCTTCCAGCTGCCGAGTTTGCCTTCAGAAGTCATGGTCCTGTCTTTCTTGCATTTGTGTTCTGCCCACAGCTACCATCAGAGCCTTTCCTCCCCCACCTTGGGTCTTTATTTGTCCTATCCTATCTGATGGGCTCTGTCCTCAGTTTCCTTCTGTCTACCAGCACTTGTCTTGTTTTTTTTAATCTGCCACATTCCTTTTGTCCATCTATTCCTCCTTCATTGGCCCATCCTTGACCATTTTCCATCATGTGCTGTTGCCCGTCTCTCTCCCCCTGGCCTGTCCTGCTTCATTCTCTGTGCCAATAACCCTCTCCCCCGTCTCTCCCATCCTGGTCTCTCTATGCACTGCAAATATAGCCATTGCAGCCTTCTGTCATCTGTTGTGATGACTGAATGTTTGGGTGCCAGGTACTCACGGACACTATGTTCAATCACCATTGAAAGCCAGGGTGGTTCTATCCATTTTCAAGGTGTAGGGAAGCCAGGCGAGGTGATGCCACCAGCATCATGGGATTTGATGGGAGAAGAGCTGCTGGTGGATCCAACCAGACCTGGCTCACCTTCAGTCCTGGACATCTTCCATGGCTCCTCACTCTCCTTCTGTCTTCTTTCCAAGCGTTCTAGTGGATGTCTGAGAACGTGCCTTGCATATTTCAGCCTGATGGATGGATACGCATGTGGTTTCAACATGCTTAACGTTCCACTTACTGTTCACCTTCCTGCCTACAGCATCTCCTAAGCCTGGTGGCATTGGTGACCCATCCATTTCAGCCTTGGCTGCTCCGAGAGCACCTGCCTGATGCTCAGTGACCTCGGTGTCCTGCCCACTGGGTGGGATGATGGGTGTTAACAAGTTACCTTCTCCCCCGTGAACAGTAAGCGGATGGATGAGGAATTTGTGTAGCGCAGCTGACAAGATGGATTGGCAGGGAATGGGTTTGTTTGAATTGAAAAAGGGCCGTGTAGAGGGGAATGGTGGACGGCTGCATTTCTGTGGGACCAGTGGGTTGAAAGGTCAGATGATCCATGAAATGCCTTGGAAAAGTAGCAAGCGTCCAATCCCCGGGTGTTCTAAGCCAGGAACTGAGTATTATTGAAAGGATTGCTGACTGAGGTGGTGAGATTGGGTATCTTTTCAGGTTGTTATCAACTCTTAGATGCTCTTATTTCTTTCATTTTGTATGTAATGTATTCTTTGAATATTTAATAACAAAGGACATCATGCTTGTTCTGTTCCTGCCTTCCATGGCCCTGTGAACCTACCCTATCCCCACCCTTCCTTTTCCCCAGATCACACTTTTGTTTTCAAGATGTCTCCTGGTTTAGTCCCTTAGTTAGACTCCTCTCTCATGGCCAGACACGCGTCAGCTTAGCAAAAGAGAACATCTTCCTTTCATTTTCACACTCTTCTTGGAGATGTCCAATGCCAGGCATTTTCTTTCCTTCTGTCGCTCATGGGCTGATATAAGCCAGGGGCTTCTCTGGTGACCTGGGCCTCTGGACGGCACCCATGGCAGCTTGCTCCCTGTTATTTAGTGCACCAAGCACATCACGAGGCACCTGCGTGTGCTGAACTCCGCAGGCTTCTCACAACCCAGCTGCTATGCTGGGAACCTGGCATTTTCTACCACCCTGTGGGTGTTCCTGTGCATGCATCTTCAGAGGCTCTGGGGCTGGGGAGATGGCTCAGCGGGTAAAGTTCTTGCCATACAAGCATGAGGACCCAAGTTTGGATTTCCCAGAAAAAAGCTGGGCATGGTGTGGTGGTACTCACCTATAGTCCAGTGCTGGGGAGGCAGGGACAAGAGGATCCCTGGGTCCTGCTGGCTGGCTAGTCTAGCCAAACCGGTGAGCTCTGGTTCAGTGAGAGACCTTGTCTCAAAAAACAAAGTTAAAAGGCCAGGTGTGGTGGCGCACGCCTTTAACCCTAGCACTCAGGAGGCAGAGGTAGGACGATCACCCTCATGAGTTCAAGGCCACGCTGAGACAACATAGTGAATTCCAGTTCCACCAGGGCTATAGTGAGACCCTACCCCGAGAAACCCAAAAATAAATACACACACACACACACACACACACACACACATAAAGTTAGGAGAAACTGATGAAGATGTTGAAGGCAAGGAAGACCCCAGGCATGTATGAACACAGACATACACACGCAAAAGCAAGAATCTATACAAAAGCATATAAGCTTCATCCAGAAATGTGCCCTTCTACCATCATCCTTTGTTGATGGTCTCTAAGAAATTCTGTATTTTGGGTAGAACATCCCCGTAAGTGAAGCGTCTGGTATGGAGCCCAGAGAGATTTTTGAGTCCGTACATGCACACTGCTGGTGGACACATTGCAGCATTCTGTTCTCCAGGTCTGGGCCCAACCCCTGTGGCTGGTCAGATGCCTCTTTTGTGTGATTGGGATTCACACTGGACCGCACTTAATGTCCAGATGTGGACATGGGATTCCACAGGAGGTGATCCTCTGGGACGGTGCTGGTTCTTAGAGAACAGGAGCCGGTGCCCCTTGATGCGGAGGGAGGGAATGGGCCAGACAACACGGTGGTGGTTTAGCCCTGTCACCCTCTCTCTCCCAGAGGTGGATGAGTGCTCCTGGCCGGACCATGGCGGGTGTGAGCAGCGCTGTGTGAACACACTCGGCAGCTACACGTGTGCATGTGACCCTGGCTATGAGCTGGCTGCCGACAAGAAGACATGTGAAGGTCAGTGTTAGACCTGCCAAGCTAAAATGACAGGGGAGGGAGAAAAAGTTTTCAGAGAAGTGAGGCAGAGATGAGCAGCTCGTTGATATAAAGTAACACTGAGCCCGTGCACGCCTTTAATCCCGGCACTCGGGTGGCAGAGGTAGGAGGATCGCTGTGATTTCAAGGCCACCCTGAAACTATATAGTGAATTCCAGGTCAGCCTGGGCTAGAGTGAGACCCTACCTCGAAAAAATAAAAAAATAAAGAAACAGTGGACACCCATGGTTGAAGATCTATTTCCTTCCCAGAGAGAGAAGCAACTTGATTACAGTCACAAATAGGAAAAGACTGGTGAAGTGGTAAAATGCACAGGCCTCACCCCTGAGACTGTGAAACAAGAGCTGTGGCTTCTTCTGTGACCTTGTAAAATTCACCTGGTTATTATAGATAGCCTCACATTGCCGGGATGAGCTTCCAAATAAGGTACAGCTATGGAAGGAAGGGAATTTACTTGAAGCTTATAGATTCAGGGGAAGTTCCATAATGGCAGAAGAAGCTGGCCCACTTTCATAGATCCAAGCAGAGAGACCACTAAAGGCAAGTGGGCACACTCCAGAACTCCAGGCAAAGCCCCAGCTCTTTGCATTCCTCAGACCCGAACTCCAAATCCACCCCTACACCTTAGGTCTGGATCCGAGGATCCGACCACAGTGACACCTCCTCCAGCCGGGTGGCTGCAGATCTAAATTATGAGCTTTAATAAGGTCCTGAATCAACTGGAGGACATCCATTCAAACTTATCACAGTTATGAAGGCAGAAAATAAAAGCAAAGAACTATTACTACCTTGGCATGACTCAGTTGATAGCCCTTCATCTGCCCACCTGAGTGAATCTACTTGCTCATGGAAGCCAGATATGGAGAGTAGCTTGGTGCCAAGATTTCTAACTCTCCTTTGGTCCAAGACATGTAGAGCCTTCACCCATGCCACTGGGTGACAGATCAAATACATATTCATCACTTTTAAAAGCAAGCAGACTAGGGGTGGAGAGATGGCTTAGAACTTAAGGCACTTGTCTGCAAAGCCTAAGGACCCAGGTTCAATTCCCCAGAACCCAGAACATTAGCCAGATACACAAGGTGACACATGTGTCTGGAGTTCATTTGCAGTGGCTAGAGGCCCTGGCATGCCCATTTTCTCTCTCTCTCTCAAATAAACAAACATTTCAAAAGCAGTAGACTTGTCTCCAATTTTGTTTCTCTGACTCCTCATTGAAATAATTAGGTTAAAATAAATGACCCTGGGTCAGTCAGTTCAGATTGTCTAACTTTGCCATGATCATTAAAGAACAGCAGGGACTATTACTGCTTGGGGGGAATTGCAGCCACTTGGAACTGAAAGCAGATGAATCATGTTTTTTCTGTTGCACCTCATGCAGTGGCCTGTGGCGGATTCATCACCAAGCTGAACGGAACCATCACCAGCCCTGGGTGGCCAAAGGAGTACCCCCCAAGCAAGAACTGTGTCTGGCAGGTGGTGGCCCCCATGCAGTACCGCATCTCCCTGCAGTTCGAAGCATTTGAGCTGGAAGGCAATGACGTATGTCTCTGTCCGGTGACTGATAGAGGGCCGGGTTGAGAAGTGACTCGTAACTGGGGACCTGGCGGGGGGCGGGGGGCCTGTAGGAGGGAGGTGGCTTGGTTAGAGCTGCTGTTTCTGCAAGAGCCCTGAGGTCTAAAGTCGGCAGAACCCAGGTGTGTTAGTGTTTCCTTCTCCTCAGTTGCATGTCCTCTCAGATGGAGCAGTTTGAGTTTTCTTGTCCCTGAAAAGTCTGAGGAGGGTGGGGACAAGAGTGAAGAAGACAGGGCTGGGGATGGAATGGTCAGGCCAGGTCTGAACTCCATGGTGTAAATATCAGGGCTGGTTTCCAGCTGAGGGAACACAGGGGCTGAGGACCAGCTGGAAGCAAAGGTGTCCGTCCCCTTTCTTGGGAGTGGCTGTGGCTGAGCAGGTCAAGAGAGGCCTAACAGCACCTTGCAGCCCGAATGCTAACAGGGCTGCCTCGTCTGCACCTGGAGATGCCAGGCCCCGTAGATACTTCTTCAGACGCCGCTGCCCCAGCCCAACCGAGGCTGTCCCTTTACAAACTGCACCATCCTGGCTCTTGCCTATCCAGTCAGCCCTTTGGGGCATGACAGAGGCTCCCATGCCAGTGATCCCAATGCATGGAGACTGGTGACAAAGGAAGGGTTCACCCCAAAGGGAACAATGCACAGAAAACACAACCATTTGAAAGGAACTGGTCAGATCATTGAGCAGTAAAGCTCTTTTTTTTAGACAAGTCAGTACTACGGCAGGTGGGACAGCTGGGCTGGGCAGCTTCAGACGGATGTGCCTCCCCTTTCTGAGCAGCCGTTTCTCTACATGGGAGTACAATGGAGTCAGATTGTGTTAGTGATTCCAGAATGTTCCCTCCCTGCCCCTCTCCTTTTCCTTCTCCTTTCTTCAAGCCAAACCTCTTATGGAAGCCAAAACATAAAATAAGTGGAAGTCAGGCAGTGGCATCTCATGGAGCCTCAGCTGGAAAGCCAGAGTCCCTGTCATTCTCTGGAGTGACCCACATAGTGACAGTCCGGGAGGCCCTCTCCCTAGACCTGGGTGAGCCCATTTGGCCATGTGACAGGACTCAGCAATGAGAACTGGGGCTACCTTGCTCGTTGTGTCCCCCCCAGGTCTGTAAGTATGACTTTGTGGAGGTGCGCAGTGGCCTGTCCCCTGACGCCAGACTGCACGGCAAGTTCTGTGGCTCCGAAACACCGGAGGTCATCACGTCCCAGAGCAACAACATGCGCGTGGAGTTCAAGTCGGACAACACGGTCTCCAAACGCGGCTTCAAGGCCCACTTCTTCTCAGGCAGGTGGGGCGGCTGGCCAGAAGCTGAGGGCGCCGTGGCCCACAGGTTCCCAGCCTCGGGGCTTCCCCCACCTGCTCTTCCTTCTCTGAAACACCTCCCCTCCAGCCTTTCTCCTTGGAAGCATTTGTGTTTTTCTCTTAAATATTTTGTTATTGATTTGAGAGAGAAAGAGGGAGAAGAGAGAGTGGTCTGCACTAGGTCTGAAGGGCTGGAGTGAGATAGGATGACCAGAAAGAAGGTGGCCAAGGTCACTGGAAGAGAAGGCAGCATGAGCTTGGGTCGCGGGTCTCAGCCAAGTCCAGAGATGGACATGAGACCAGGCTGCCTGGAGCCTTCCGTGCTGGGAAGCCACAGGCATGAAGTGGACCAGGTTAGGTGGAGCTGGCCGTGAAGGGCCTCAACTGGCTGACCAGTGAGATCCAGTGGGACCCTCTGCAGGTTCTGGAGCAAGGGAGGCCTACCAAGCCAGGCCAATCAGTGTGGGGTGGGAGGTCCAGGTGCCACCTTGCAGGGGATGTATGCAGCTGAGGTGGAGGGTACACTCTCATTCTTGCATATAGAACCCGAGGGCGGAGCAGCTGAGTCTGGGCGGCTTGAGGACCTGTGAGTGTCTGGATGTTCCCAGGAAGATTCGGGGGGAAAAGGGAGGCTTGTACTGCTCTGTGGCTGTTGCTCCACACTCCGACCACTGTGGACGGGTGCTTAGGTGTCTGCCTGAGGGTGCAGCTACAGTGCAGGGCGTTCAAGGACACTGGAACCGTGGTGGCAAGAGGGTACAGGGGAAGGGAAATACCAATGACTTTTGAGCCATGTATGTAAGGAGGTAGAGGCAAGGGAGCGAGGTGGCACTTTGGCTACTGCAGGAAGCAGATGGCTAGGGAGACAGCCACATGACATGCAGGACAGAGCCACAGTAGCCAGAGGACATGAGCCAACACTTGAGTTCACATGTGATCATAATTACAGAAGCCAGTTACTTCCTGGGGACCAGACACTTTCCTAAGGGCCACTCCAGTTCACACCTCCGCCACCCTGCCAGCAACCCGAGGGGAAGTTCCATTACGGACTGTCTCCAATTGCCAGGCTAAGCAACCTCGGGTTAGATAGTACTTTGCCATGTGAGGCAGTCAGCACCCACTGTGTGGCCCCTCACTTGACCACTGATCTCTGCGCATGCAGGATGTAGTGTGAGCCCATGCTTGCAGGTCACACCGATCATTTATTTATTTATTTTTTTAATTTTTATTTATTTATTTATTTGAGAATGACAGACACAGAGAGAAAGACAGATAGAGGGAGAGAGAGAGAATGGGCGTGCCAGGGCTTCCAGCCTCTGCAAACGAACTCCAGATGCGTGCGCCCCCTTGTGCATCTGGCTAACGTGGGACCTGGGGAACCCAGCCTCGAACCGGGGTCCTTAGGCTTCACAGGCAAGCGCTTAACCGTTAGGCCATCTCTCCAGCCCAGACACCGATCATTTATTGAGTGACTTGGCACGAGAGCCACCTCAGCCTCAGCTTCCTTACATGTAAACTCGGGGTAAAGACATCTCCTTTCTAAGCCCGAGTAGGAATTAATTTATATATCATATAGGAAGTACTTGGGGAAGGACCCATTCTGTAGTAAGTGGTACATGCAGTTATTTTTATTTGATTATTTTTAATTTTTTTGAGGCAAGCCCAACAGACTGACCTTTTTAATAATGTGTATGTGTGTGTGTGTGTGAGAGAGAGAGAGGGACATAATTGGTGCACCAGGACCTCCAGCTACTGTAATCAAACTCCAACTGCATGTGCAACCTTGCACACTTGTGTTACCTTATGCATCTGGCTTACATGGGATCTGAAGAGTTGAACATGGGTCCTTAGGCTATGCAGGCAAGAGCCTTAATCGCTAAGCCATCTCTCCAGCCACCCCCTTGTTTTGGCTACTGCTATTACGTGAGCCTGTCCTTTGGGGAAGCTCTTGGTTTTGGGGAGCAGGGCCAAGGACATGTGTCTGCATACGAAAAGTGGGTTAGGAGCACAGAGAACCCAGCAAGACAAAGGGATGCCCAGCACATCCGAAGCAAAGATGCTCCCTCTGCTATTGTCACCTGGGGGGAATGGCGGCGGCAGGGGGGCAGGGTAATCTAAAGGCTTCATAGAGGAAGCCACTTTTAACAGGGTTCTGAGCTATAAGGGACATCCTTAAGCTGGCGGTTCTTAGAATTCTGAGTCGGTTATGCCTCTCCACAGACAAGGACGAGTGTGCCCAGGACAATGGAGGCTGCCAGCACGAGTGTGTCAACACGTTCGGGAGCTACCTGTGCAGGTGCAGGAATGGGTACCGGCTGCATGAAAATGGGCACGACTGCAAAGAGGGTGAGTGGGACCCTGCTGGGCACTTCCTGGGCCAGGGGCTTCTCGCCCTCTTACGTGAGGGAGGGGCGGGGGTGGCAGTCGGGGTGGACCTGGGGAACCCCCCTCCCCCCGCCCTCTGCCGCTCTGAGCCCGCAGGCCTCCATCTGCCCTCCTTGCTGTGACTCTTTGGGGTCTCCTGCAGCCAGGGCCACATTCGTCTTCAGGAGGCCTAGCTGAGTTGCTGTTGCAGGGCCGTTTAGCAGGTGGGCTCCAGAAGCAGCCACCTAGGTCTAAATCCACTCTGCCACTCGAGCTATGTGACCTTCAATAAGTCACTAATTATCCTGAGCCTCAGGTGTCTTTTCTTTTTTTATGTGAGAGAGGGAGAGCAAGAGAGAGAGAGAGAATTGGTGCACCAGGGCCTCCAGCTCCTGTAATCCACCTCCACATGCATGTGCCACCCTGTGCGCATGTGCAGCCTTGTGCACTGGCGTCATCTTGTGCATCTGGCTTACGTGGGACGTGGAAAGTCAAACATCGGTCCTTAGGCTTCGCAGGCAAGGGCCTTAACCACAGAGCCATCTCTCCAGCCCCTTGTTTTCCTTTTCCATTAAAAAGAAGCCAGGAGGCCGGGGAGATGGCTCAGTGATTAAAGGCACTTGCAAAGCTTAATGGCCTGGGTTTGATTTTCCGTACCCATATAAAGTGCATGTGTCTGGAGTTCATTTGCAATGGCAGGAGACCCTGGGACACTCATTCTCTCTCTGGTTCTCTCACTCTCTCTCAAATATATAAATATTTGAGAAATATAAAATAAAAAGAAGCTAGGAATTACAGAGATGGCTTAGTGATGAAAAGTGCTTGCTGTGAAAGCCTGACGACCAGAGTTCAGATCCCCAGAACCCTTGGAAAGTCAGATGCAGGCAGCGTGGGTAGCTGTAATCCCAGCGCACCTGTGGCAATGGAAAGTGGAGCCAGGAGAATTTCAACACTCATGGGCCAGCCAGCCTCACACTTGCAGTGGGAAAACGATGAGAGACTCTGTCCCAGACAAGGTGGAAGGTGAGAAGCACCTCCACTCATGTACCATGGCACCCGTGTGCCCGTACATACATATATACAGAGACCCACACACCAAGAGGCTAAGCATGCCTCCTCCCAAACGTGAACGTTTCTGTGAGTATTTGGGACAGTCTGATACACACTGTGCACTGAGGTGTCAATGTATTGACCCTTTATATCATAATACTCCACTGTATGCAGGACTGATGGCAAAGCAGAATGTGGAGAGAGTTTGTTCCCTGCTGCATTCCCTGCCAAGAGTTTTCAGGTGGCTTTGCACATCCAGCCATTGTGGAGGAAGCCTGCACAGTGAAGGGAGTTTGTACATTTGTGATAAACTGCTCCAGGCCTTGGCCCAGCTCTGGTTCCGATAAAGGAGGTGGATGATGTGGGAAAATGTGAAGACCACATGTCCCCTCCGTTTTCTTATTTGGAAATGGGAAGTAGTAAACGAGAGTATACATGTAAAATGCTTACCATAGGCTCAACACAAGGAGAGGAAGACGGCTAACGCTGGTCCCTGAGAAGGTCGTGGGACACTGTCTGCTAATAGGAGGCAACCAGCAGGTAGACTTCAATGGAACTGCTTTGCAGCATATGGAGGGAAGGCCTAGCGGCTCTGCTCTCTGTTAGCATTCACTACAGGCACTTGCTAGTCCTTTTACATGTGTTACTGATTTTGTTGTTGTTAATTAATTAATTTACTTATGTTTTTGGTAGGGTCTCACTGTAGCCCAGGCTGACCTGGAATTCACTACCTAGTCTCAGGATGACCTCAAACTCACAGCAATCCACCTACCACTGCCTCTGGAGTGCTGGGAGTAAAGGCGTGCGCCACCACACCTGGCTTAATTTATTTTTGTTGTTTATGTATGGTGTGTGTTCGTATGTGTAAGTGCAGACATGCGTATGCCACAGCGTGCATGTGGGGGTCACAGGGTCACCTCCGCCCTGTTTGAGGTAGGGTCTGTCATGGTGCATCACTGCCTCAGCAAGGCCAGGGCCCAGGAGCTTCCGGGCTTCTCCTGTCTCCACCTCCCTTCTTGCTGTAGGCGTTACAAGCGCCTGGCTTTCCCATAGGTTCTGGGGCCCGAGCTGAGGCACTCACACTTACGCAGCAGACGTCTCATCCACCGAGCCATCTTCCCAGCCCCCACACGTGTTGTGTAGTCCACATGTATAAGGCTGACACCCCTTTTAAAATGAGGAAATAAAGCCAGGTGAGGTGGCGCACGCCTTTAGTCCCAGCACTCGGGAGGCAGAGGTAGGAGGATCGCCAAGAGTTTGAGGCCATCCTGAGACTACAGAGTGAATTTCAGGTCAGCCTGGGCTAGAGTGAGACTCTACCTCGAAAAGCCAAAAAATGTTAAAAAATGAGGAAATAAGTGTGCAAGTCCCATAAGAGGGGGAAACAGGACTTAAACTGAGTTCTAGCTGACCCTAAAGCCTCCCCTAACCTAGTATTAATTCAACCATAGTCCCATAGTCGCCATGCCAACCTCTATGTGAAGAACCTTTTTTTTTTTTTTTTTCCAAAGTAGGGTCTCACTCTAGCTCAGACTGACCTGGAATTCACTATGTAGTCTCAGGCTGGCCTTGAACTCATGGCAATCCTCCTATCTCTGCCTCCTGAGAGCTGGGATTAAAGGCGTGTGCCACCACACATGGCCTGAGGAACCTTTTCTTTAAAAAAAAAAATTGTAGTTTTATATTTTAGAGAGACAGAGACAGAGAAATGGTGTGCCAAGGCTCAGCCACTGCAGTTGAACTCCAGATGCTTGCGCCACCAAGTGGGCACATGTGACCTTGCGCTTGCCTCACCTTTGTGCATCTAGCAAACATGGGATCTGGAGAGTCAAACATGGGTCCTTAGACTTCACAAGCAAGTGCCTTAACTGCTAAGCCATCTCTCTATGTGAAGAATCTTAGTAAGAGAGATATCCCCGCTCAGGAGCAGCAGCTTGGATGGCAATGATGCCCATTCAAATAAGCCATCCCAGGCCACGCTAGATTCAGGCTGGTTGCTCCCCCTCCCTACCACTTTGGATAATGACCTTGAGACTTCCCTTTGATGGCCCCTGCAAGTGAATGACCTCTCTATGTGTTCTTCCTGACCCCCAGCTGGTTGTGCCCACAAGATCAGCAGTGCCGAGGGGATTCTGGCGAGCCCCAACTGGCCAGACAAGTACCCCAGCCGGAGAGAGTGCACCTGGAACATTTCTTCAACCGCAGGCCACAGGGTGAAACTTGTGAGTTACTTTTGGGGTGTGTTACGAACATAGACCTTGGAGTCAGGCAGACATGGGTTCGAGTCTTTGCTCTGCCATTTCTCAGCCTATCATGGTATCAGTTTCCCTAATGGGAAATGAGAAAATGCTAATGGAACCTGCAACGTGAGGCGGTTGTGCAGAGGAGAGGGTGCCCAGGTATATAACACCACCATGCCCCATGGCACCAGAGTGAGGGGTGACCGCCACACAGATCCATAGTGCTGTTTGAGGGCCAACTGTTTCCAGTGTTGATTTGTCACAAAATATTACATTCTCAGAAGAGGAGGAGATTCAATTAGTTCAGAAGGTTGAGAAAGGAAAAATCACAAGTCCTGATGTCCCATTCCCATTTTAGAAATGACCCCTCCCAATATCTTCTTGTGACTCTTCAGAAACTTCCCACACTTGGGAAAATACAGATACTTTTTCTTCCTCAAGCCACTCAAATATATTACATTTTTCAATTAATAATAGGACCACTATGCTAATTCTTTCTTGAATTAAAAAAAAAGCAACAAGAGTCTTGCAGGGCATTTTTTCAAGTTTCACCTATATCTCTAGTGTTTGATCTTGCACAGCATGCTAGGCTATTTAAAAAGAGAAATGCGGGCTGGAGAGATGGCTTAGCAGTTAAGTGCTTGCCTGTGAAGCCTAGGACCCCAGTTCGAGGCTCGATTCCCCAGGACCCACATTAGCCAGATGCACAAGGTGGCACAGGTGTCTGGAGTTCGTTTACAGTGGCTGGAAGCCCTGGCGCGCCCATTCTTTCTCTCTTTCTCTCTGCCTCTTTCTCTGTCTGTCGCTATCAAATAAATGAATAAAAAGATAAAACAAAAAAAATAAATGAGAAATGCAATGATTGAGATGGGGAGGTAATATGATAAAGAATGGAATTTCAAAGGGGAAAGTGTGGGTGGGGAAGTATTACCATGGGATATTTTTTATAAATTAAGGAAAATGTAAATAAAATTGTGAAAATAAAAAATAAATTAATTAATTAAAAAAATAAAATTAAAAGAGAAATGTCTCCAGGGTCTCCCCAATTCTGGCAAATCTCTTACTAGCTAGAGAATTTACTGTAGTGCCAACAGACAGACTTAAAAAATTGAAAGCCAAGCATGGTGGCGCACGCCTTTAATCCCAGCACTTGGGAGGCAGAGGTAGGAGGATCGCCATGAGTTCGAGGCCACCCTGAGACTACATAGTGAATTCCAGGTCAGCCTGGGCTAGAGTGAGACCCTACCTTGAAAAACCAAAAAAGAAAAAAAAAGAGTCCTCTGACTGTTGAGATGAACAAGGGTGACCCTATGAATGGCAAAATTCAGAGAGAATGGACGTGCGCAGAGGAGACATGGTGATCAGCAAGGCCAAGCACTTGCCAGGGTGTCTTCTGAGAGCCCCAAGGGAGGGATAGAGGCAGATTACTGGGCTCTGAGCACAGGGCGCACTGGAGCTCTCCTCTAGCACCTCCTGTGTAGATGCTGCCAACATGGGAACTGATTTCCTCTGCTGCTCCCAAGGAGCTGCTGCCCTGGACCAGTCAGAAAAGGCAGAACTCTGGGTGAGGGTGAATTCAGACAAGAACCTTTGAGAAAGGCCAGCTGTCCTCGAGACTGCCACCTGCTGGAAAGTGTTCCCAATGACCACACTGGTTCCCGAGGCCTTTGGGAGAACGGCGCCTCCTGGGGGGTGGATTACCAATCTGCACAACCAGCAACCTTTAACATCTGAGGGAGGTGTCAGTACAGAAGGATACTTCCTTGGAAAGGGGGTGATGGATATGCTGATTTGCACGCTATCTTTAGCTGCTGTAGAATGGGAGGTGAATGCTTCACAAGAAAGCTATTTTGCTGCATGGGGACAGAGACAGGATAGCCCATGGGTTTTTGGTGAGGACCCCCCTCCATGACTCTCTCATTGCATGACCCATCTGTTCTGCTCGCTCCTTCCTGCTCCCGCCTCACGTCTCTGCCCGTCTTCACCTCCACTCTGGCCTCAGGTCTTTCTCCTTAGGTGTGAGAGCTTTGCTCATTTCAGTGTCTGTCATTCTTGTGAAGTGACAAGAGGGGTTTTGCCCCTGTTCCTCCCTCTCTACATGTGTCTGTGTCCTGGCCCTTCTCCAGGCAGTGCCCACCTTTCTGTTCTGTCCTTTGGTACAACACTCCCGCATCACCTTGCCACCACAGGAAGGCACCATAAGTCACTCATCCATTCAGCATCCAAGAAGCCCACATCAGGGTTCAAAAGCATTGTATGACCTGAAATTGTGGTGCTTCCTTGGCTAGTGTCAGAGAACAGTTCTTAATAAGGAGGTGATATAATCTTGAGGCTGGTTAAGGGTTAAGTTCAGTTCTGTCTTCAGGCGTATAAACTTCGGCAAGCCAACTAGCTTCTCTGGGACTCTTGTTTCCCCTTCTGCACACTAAGGATAAGAATAGATCTTTATAGCATCACCAGAAGTGAGAATTCCATGAATGACTGACATTTTAAAATACCCAGCAAATACCAGCCACTCTGAGGATGAAGTCAGAGCCATGTGCCCTGCTTCAGCCACACTCATTCCAACCATAGAGCGGAGGACTCAGCCTCGGCCTCTGGGTTACAGGCCAGCTCCTCCAGCGAGTGACCTTGGGCAAGTCATCTGACATCGCTTTGCCTTAGTTTCCTTGTCTGTTGAGTGGAGATTGGACACCTGACAGGGGTTTCTAGGGTCAAATGAGGTGAGACTTTATAAGGTACTTAATGCAGCTGCTATTCTCAAGTGAACACTTAGTTCTTACTGGCTCTTAGCATTAAGGAAGGGATGAAGAAAGACAGAGCTAGGCAGTGGGGAACCAGGCTGGAGGTCCGTGGCTAACATGGTGTCAGCAAGCATCTAAACTCCAAATGTGGATGGTCCCCTCTACCCAGTGGTCTTGGTGGTGACAGCTCATATAGCTGAGGGGTTCTCTGGGGGGGGGGGACCAAAGAGAGGGCTGACTGGGGACCCTCTGTAAGTACCAGAAAGCATCATCATGGCTTTGTTACATACCTTCTGAAAGGCTGGATGGACAGATGCTGCCAGGATCTGCTTGTCTGTCCCTTCTCCTCCCCAACTCAATGCCAGATCCTCACTTTATCTTCTGCTCTTCCGTCCCCAGACATTCAATGATTTTGAGATCGAGCAACACCAGGAATGTGCCTATGATCACTTGGAAGTATATGATGGGGCCGACAGTTTGGCCTCCATCCTTGGCCGCTTCTGTGGCAGCAAGAAACCAGACCCTGTGGTGGCATCTGGGAGCAGCCTGTTTCTCAAGTTCTACTCAGATGCCTCAGTGCAGAGGAAAGGCTTCCAGGCTGTGCACAGCACAGGTACGGAGGCTGGGGGAATGCCCTCCCACTGAGAAACTCTCAAGAGGCAGAGAGTGGTGAGGATGGGGAGGCTTGGCTTCCAACTGACTGCCAGGGAGGGTGAGGAGTGTGGTATATGTTCCTGTTAAGTAAACATCATCAACTGCCATAGGCAGACAGGAAGTCCCTTCCTCCCTTTAAAAATGTAATTGTAGGGGCCTGGGGAGATATCTTAGTGGTTAGAGGCACTTGCTTACAAGGCTGTCAGCCCAGTGTCAGTCCCCAGCACCCACACAAAGCCAGATGCATCTGTGATCCAGTGCTCTTTCAGCAACGGGAGGTGGAGCCAGAAGAATCTGGAAGCTGATAGGCCAGCTAGACTGGTACACAGACAACAGAAAGACACAAAACAATAAGGAAGACCATGTCTCAAGCAAAAAATGGAAGAAGGGCTGGAGAGATGACTTAGCAGTTAAGGCACTTGCCTGCAAAGCCTAAGGACCCATGTTCAACTCTCCAGATCCCATGTTAGCCAGATGCATAAAGGTGAGGCAAACACAGGGTTGCACATGCCCACTGGGTGGCACAAGCATCTGGAGTTCCATTGCAGTGGCTGAGGTCCTGGTGTGCCAATTCTTTCTCTGTCTCTGTCTAAAAAAAAAATTAAATTAAAATTAAAAAGAATGGAAGAAGAGAACAAATACCTGGAGATTGTCCTCGAACCACCACATGTGTACCATGGCACGTATGTGCTCATACATACACTACATGCACATAATAAAAATATGCATTTGCAACACTGCTTGTCTGTGAACCCCAAGCTGACTGGTGCGTTTTGCTATCTAAGGACCAAAAAATTTTAGAAAGTAAAAAAGTGTGTCTATTCACTTTTATTTTTCTCTGCACTCAAAACATCAGTAGCTCTGCTGCATGCTTGGGAGAAAACATGCATGTTTTGTTAAGTAGGCGAAGGCCGGTAAGGGCACTGTCTCTGCTCTTTGGCTCTTTTGGTCTTAGCACCAGTGGAAGAGCACGGGCATCTTTGATCCTGGTGTTCGATTGTGGCTGCCCGAGAACCTCTCAGCTTCTGTAGTGACAACAGATCATGGGACCCTGTGATCCTTTTTTTTTTTTTTTTTTAAATTTTTATTTATTTATTTGAGAGCGACAGGCACAGAGAGAAAGACAGATAGAGGGAGAGAGAGAGAATGGGCGCGCCAGGGCTTCCAGCCTCTGCAAACGAACTCCAGACGCGTGCGCCCCCTTGTGCATCTGGCTAACGTGGGACCTGGGGAACCGAGCCTTGAACCGGGGTCCTTAGGCTTCACAGGCAAGCGCTTAACCGCTAAGCCATCTCTCCAGCCCCTGTGATCCTTTTTTAAAAAATATTTTTATTTTTATTTATTTGAGAGAGGGAAAGAGGCAGAGAGAAACAGAGAGAGAGAGAAAATGGCCACATCAGGGCTTCCAGCCACTGCAAACCAACTCCAGATACATGTGCCACCTTGTGCACCTGGCTTACATAGGTACTGGGGAATTGAACTTATGTCCTTTGGCTTCGCAGGCAAATGCCTTAACCGCTAAGCCATCTCTCCAGCCCCCCCCCCCCATGATCCTTTTAATAGCCCCTTCCCCGAGGACTTTTTCTAGAGCCTGAAAACAGCCAGTGCCTAACAATGTGGCCTTTCCTATTTAGCCCAAACACTTCATGGTTTCTGGGGCCCTCCCTTGCCCCTTGGGGAGCTTTGCTTCCCCTGCAGGAGTTTAGGACTACCATCTAGTGACTTTGCCTTCTTGTCTCTGCAGACAGATCTGAATGTAGGTGCTCCATGTATGTTATGGTCCCAGTGGGAAATGACAGTATAACCAGTATTTGCAGTCAATAAAGGGGCTGTTTATTAAGGGCTGTGCAGAGTGTGGAAACACCTTAAGGACAGGGTAGCCACCAGGGTTAGGGACCCACACAAGGCTGTTGTCATTGTGGTCTGAACGGCAAGAGGAGGAAAAGGTCCCCTGAAGCTGGAGATAGAGTTTTGCAGCCTGGGGACAACCGGATCTCTCCCTCTTCTTCTCTGACCTAACTGGTGCTCCCAGTGGCTGAACCCAGTCAGAAGGGCAAGAGGTCAGCATCCTGGGGCAAACGTAGATGGAGAAGATGGTGTCTTGCCCTGCTTTGTGACCATCAGGCTTTACTCAGGAATCTGAAATTTCCCAAAGACAAGTTTGACCTGAAGAGATTCTAGGCCAGAGTCAATACGGGAATAGAGCTCAGAGTCAGACAGGACGAGGCCAGCCCAGGCAAGAAGCTCTAGCTGGTCCTGGGAGTGTCAAGGACTGCATGGCCCAGAGTCCACAGCACCCCCTCGTCTAGACTAATCTCATTCGTCCATTTTATTTTATGGGAACACCAGTTGGGGTAGGCCCAGGCCAAATGGATCTGTTTCCTGGGTCGGAAGGAACCCCAGGAGCCAAGGCAGTAGAATACAGGTTCCTCCTCACAGCGACCTCACTGCTGGCCTACAATCAATTCCTGCAGATGGTGTGGTTTCTGTTCCCGGCTCAGCTCCAGCGCCAGTGTGCTTTTATCGCCCTCTGTTGGTAGAAACTAGAAACTACAGTCAGTCTGTTGGACAGGTGGGAGCCCTTCTGCTTGGAGCATTTCCCAGCTAGCAACCAGCCAGGCCAGCCGCTCCTTGGCCTGTTCTCTCCTTCAGTGGGGAGAGAAAGCAAGCAGCCAGCCCTTTTCAGCGACGGTCTCAGAAGTTCCCCAGAGAACTCATGTAGTCCAACATTGGTGACAGAGGACCTTGACTTGTAAGGGCCAGTTTGGATCCCCCCCCAAAGAGCCCTGCTCTCCTGGCCGTTGGCTCACTCCCTTGTAAAGTGGGGTGGGATTGCCGGGCCTCTCCAGGCTCTGCAGACACTCTGCAGGGCAGACAGCATGCAGGGCTGGACCCGGGCTCTCTGGATGCTAAGGGAGGAAGTGTCTCTCTCTGCTGCAGAGTGTGGGGGCAGGCTGAAGGCTGAAGTGCAGACCAGAGAACTCTATTCCCATGCCCAGTTTGGGGACAACAACTATCCAAGCCAGGCCCACTGCGACTGGGTGATAGTGGCGGAGGACGGCTATGGCGTGGAGCTGATATTCCGGACCTTCGAAGTCGAGGAGGAAGCCGGCTGCGGCTATGACTACATGGAGGCCTTCGATGGCTACGACAGCTCAGCGCCCAGGCTGGGCCGCTTCTGTGGCTCAGGGGTGAGTCTCGGGCGAGTCTTGGGAGCTCACATCCCAGCTAGCGCCCTGGCTTCGCCCGCCGTTTCTGGCAACAGTCTGGAGCCCATTGTGCGGGCAGAGTGGGAGGGAGAATCCCTGTAGAGGAGGTTTGAAAGCAGCCAGGGGCCAGTCACTGCAGCTGTGGAAAAGCCCGTTAGGACTTTGCCCCGATTTTGCTTTTCATTGTAACATTTTTATATGTGCCTGTGGCATGCTTTTTTTTTTTTTTTTTTTTTTTTGGTTTTATTATTTTAATAAAAAGATTGCACACATAGACCTGCTCTTTGGACCAAGAACTGAAGGGTAATAGGAGGAAGATTTTCCCCAGGCTGACTACAGAGGAGCTTGGGTATCTGTCTCCAGTCACTTGTCCTTCAGCCCTAATTAACATCTCTCAGAGCCTAATCAAATAACCAACTAGGAGCCACAGCAATGGCACATATAGCACTCATCAGATCCTGGTACCACCACTGTTGTAATTTTTTAAATTTATTGAACATTTTATAGAGAGGTTGCACACAGAGATCCCTTCTCCCCCGCCCCAGTTCTGCTGAGGGTTTTCGGTGGGGACCAAGAGGCCACAGTCAGTCTCTGCAGGGATGGGGAAACAACACGGGTGTCTCAGGCTACGCCCACCCACCCTGGGGCTCTTACAATCTTTCCACCCCCTCTGCTGAGATATTTCCTGAACTTTGTTTTCCCTGTAGATCTGTTTTTTGGGGTTTGAGTGACCACAGCATTAGTTTTCAGGTTAGCTGTGGGAACAGTATTCATGTCACCGTTTCCCCCATAATGACTTCTGGGCCCGGACAGATGAGGTGGAGGTGACCCATCTCCTGGTAGACAGACTTGTCTCTATTTTTACCAAGGGTGTTCTCCCCTATCTTTATTTGATCTTCAGGCTTTATTATTTAATTATGCTTTTGTGCATTATCATCCCAGGCTACACCAAATGCCTATGAAGACTTTAACTCACTCTCAGTGTAAACACAATGCTTATACTCAAGGTGATTGTCACTTTTCTGTGTATTGCCTTCTTCCTGGGCTCATGGCTTCCTCAGCACCCAAGAGGGTAGGCAGGTAGCGAATACTTGGTGGATGTATTTGAACCAGCCATTACAGTGTCCTGGTGACCCCCTGGTCATATTACACTGGACACTGTCCATACTGAACAGGGAGTGAGTCTTTGCCACTGATCACTCAAGCCTCTTTGCTGTTTCTTGGATTTGTGCAAATCATTCTGGAATCATCGAAGCTCCCTGTGCTAAGCAAGAAGTTAGCCTGGTGTCAGGTCTCTGAATGCGTCTCTTCTGTCTTCCCTTACCCTATTGCAAAGAAAGAGTAACATGAGCTGGGCATGGTGGCGCACACCTTTAATCCCAGCACTCGGGAGGCAGAGGTAGGAGAATCGCCGTGAGTTCAAGGCCACCCTGAGACTACAGAGTTAATTCCAGGTCAGTCTGGACCAGAGTGAGACCCTACCTCGAAAAAAAAAGAAAGAAAGAGTAACAGAGAGACCTACTTGGTGCACTGACTTGGGTAAAGTTTCTGAAGCTGTGGCATGCATGGAGAGGAACCCCTTAGAGGTCCCAGTGGGAGCTCCCTGGGACCCCCCAGGGTCTGGCAGGTGGTTCCTGGCTCCCATCACAGACCACCTGGCAGACCCCGCCCCCATCTACCAAATGTAATAGCTCTGGCCCACTGTTGACTTGGGCAGGGTATAGACCTGCACAGCAGTCCTTGTTTCAGGTCTACTGGGAGACATATCACAATATTAAAACTCAATGAGTGGGCAGCTCATGGTATATTCTTCACAGTCAGAAAGATCAGAGCTCGGGGCCTGCCTACTCATGTGAATCTGAGCCTTAGTTTCCTTAAGTGCAAAGGAGATGGTACCTGCCTTCTGTGAATTTTACAGGAAATGAGATCAGGGAGACCTCATGGAGACATTGGCCATCTTATGTCCTTGGGCACCATCCTGTCCCAACCTCATCTAAGCTACACCCGACACCAGTTAACCCAGTGTCTCCTGGCTTTCTTTTCTCCTTTCTGTAGCCACTAGAAGAAATCTACTCTGCAGGGGATTCCCTGATGATTCGCTTCCACACGGATGACACCATCAACAAGAAAGGCTTCCACGCCCGATACACCAGCACCAAGTTCCAAGATGCCCTCCATATGAAAAAGTAGCATTGACATTCTTGAAAGCCAAGGACAGAAGATTTTTTTTTATGGCACTTTGTGATTCAGCCCCCCAAACAGTGTACAGTATTTTTCTCAACAACAAAACTCAAAATCCATTCTTGAAAGCATATATTTGGATGAAAGAACATGTCTTTGGCCAACAGGAGGAGAGAAAATGCCCCTCGATTCTGGCTGCAAGGTTATCAACCAGCGCTTCTAATGAAGGTTAGAGTTTGAAGTCATGACCAAGCCATGCTTGCTCATACTTGTTTTCTGACTCCTGCTCCTGTGGGGCAAGAGGGCAACCTGCAGATTGTTCCTGCCTCTGCTCTGGACTCGCTTCCATAGGTGCCAGGCAGCGGGAGTATATCCTGAAGGCTCAGGCCACCTGTATCTATGCTGGGCATTGAGGATAAAGGCTCGGCTCTCACTGATTTGTATAGGATTGGCTAGAAATTTCTACTTTCCTCTGCCAGGGATATATCAACTAGGAAACCTGAGAATATGGATGTAAGGAGTCAAAGAGGCATCGCAGAGCACAGAGAAGGAGCTCCGAGCCTGAGAGTCAGTGTCCTGAAGTTGGAAGACCTGAAGACTTTCCTCTGTGCCCCTGGTCAGCCTCGCCTCCCTTGGGGTGCTCCATTCCCTAATTGCATTCAGGGGAATCTGGGGTATTCTCCAGTGGAACCCTCGCTGAGGAGACCCCCCCTGGTTGCTGAAACAAAGACATCCTGGCTCATCCTGATATTCCTGTGCCCGCCGACCTTGTGAAGATGCCACCAGTGCTTTGGGGTTCCACTGGTCTTGAGCCTCTAGCTGTGGAGATGCAGCCTTGACCACCAATGCAAAATGTGCCTGCAAGAAGTGCAGTGATACCTCAGGGGAGACCAGCTCAGGTCCCCGTGGGGTGAACATTTCTAAAAACTGGTCATTCCAAGATACATAAAAACCATCACCTTGTGGAACAAGTCACCTTCTCTGGCTAACTTCCTGTGACCCAGAAGTCAAAGGCTATGTTGAAAACTTGGTTCCGGTTCACGAGTTCTCAGTCGCCACCTTGCAGCCAGCTCCCACCGCTTTGGCACTTGTTCTAGAGCAGTGTAGAATGAAGTTTACATAATTTTAGCACCTCAAGGTATTATTTAAGCAGTGAGGTCATTTTGAATGGCATTTCATTAAGGCATCTATGGGCATTATAAGCTAAAAGCTGTGGTATGTTAGCTTTAAAAGAGTATTTATGTTGGAGTAATTTTAAAACAATGTTTACATAACCGCAAGTCCTGTTTGGTTGGTGTTGAGCACAGGGCGGCAAACGAGCGTGTTTCCAATGGGAGAAATTTCCTGAACAGCAGAATTCCTTTGGGATGAACCATCTTTTTAAACAAGGTGTTTGTACAGAGCTGAAAGTTCCATTTTCTCAAGATCAGAACAAGCCGCCGGACAATGATGTCCAACTGAAATGATTGCTGGGAGTAAAAACTAGAATGATACAAAGAAGGATAAAAGAACTGCATGGGGATATTTTTTCCTTACATTAGAAAAAAAATTTAAGTATTATTATTAATAATATATGTCTGTATATATGTGTGTATGTATGTAGAGGATCAGCTGTCGAAGCCTTAATCAGCACAGTGTGAAAACTAACAACCCACTGGCTATGGTTTTCCGGCGCAGGCCTCTGGTGCTGGCCCTATGTATTGTTTCTCTCCTTTCATCAAGCTCTCTTCTGGCTTCTCTAGGCTTTTCTCAGCCTCTGACCTCATGTCTGGCACATGCACCTGGGGTGAGCTTTACATGGAAAAGGGAGCAGATTATCCCCTAATTCCAATAGATCTTACTTGTGGTGGACTTTCTGAATTTCTTTGTGTGTGTGTGTGTGTGTTTTCTGAAGTTTTATTTTTGTCACATCTGCCAAAGTTGAAATCAAAATAGAGATGTATAAGATAGTTAACTCTTAAGGGTCTCTCTCTCCAAGTAGATGGAGAGTCTGTGTTTTTAACTTCTAGAAGTCTAAATGAGATGGACAAGTACCATGGAAGCATGGGAGGTTAGGGAGACATGGAGTTGGTTCAGGCATTCCTCACCCTCGTGACACTCATTGGTGTGAACATGTTCAGAAGCACACAGCTTTAACAGCTGTCACCATGTGACCAACTAACAACAACAAGGCCCTTATGAAAGCCTTTATTTAGGCCTGTGAGTGACATATTCCCAGAAGACAGGCTCTGATTCAGCCTCTCCCCTGCACCACACAGGTCCTACAGACAGCCCCAGGGTGGCTCAAGACAAAGTCCACTCAGCAGAAATGCCCATGTTCCCTCCATGCTCTTCCAACTGCTGAGTGACCTGTCTGAAGATGTCCCCAGACATGGATGGATAAGGAGCTAGAGGACAGTCCTCCAGCTTGCTTGGTCCTGTAGCTGGGCACCAGGCCTTGGGGCTGTCACAGAACTCCGAGACTAGATAATTATCTTTGGACAAATGACCTAATGAAGTGTTTGAAGTCTGGGTCTCCTGCCTGCTCTCATTTTTCTGTGCTCTGAGCTAGCAAAAGCTAGAACCTTCTTTTCCCAGGGCACAGAAGGCCCTGCTACTAGCTTTAGGCAGAATTTCTCCAGATAGATGAGGTGAGGTTTTTGCATTGGTTAACTGCTTTCTATTGTCCTCTGAAGTTCCCTTCTATCTTCCTGTTCCCTTTTAAAGTTTCGCAGTATTCACAAATTTCTCAGCTTGCTTAAATAATTTTCAAAGCACAGTTAACAAGAAATTCCCATGGGATTCTATCATTAAGCTGGTCCCTTTGTTCCCCATCAGATGATGCTTGGGATTATAGCTATATAATATGGGGACAAACATTCCCTTAGCTTCCCTAGATGGTTTTAAAGTTTGCTTTGTAGACTGAACTTCTAAATAATAATCCCAAATGCCTAAAAGGTTTCTGATCTTTTTAAGTGTTTAAAATATTATCTATAAATATAAGGGTATTTTTTAGTTTGAGTAATTTTACATTTTATGTAAATGTCATTCGAAGAGAATGTGGGGAGAAGCTAAGCTCTGTCTATTTAGAAAGGATGATTTCATTAAAGAATGTGGATTTATTGACATGTTCTGTGTTTGTGTTCAGAAAACATAGGCTCTTTCTGTGATAATTTTCTGCATAACCACAACTTGAGAATAAACAAAAGGGACCTTCTGTGGCCCTGGTAATCTCTGGTGAGTACACACAAGTACTGGGCTCCAGGTCCGAGGTCCCACTGGACCAGAACAAACTGAAAGTCTGACAGATGAACTGTGAAGACCACGTAAGCACCATATGAAAAGATATTCCTTCACGACACCACGTGGTCACAAGTGGAAAGAAACTGACACTCTCTATAGGCCTGGGGCTGCTGTGGTTTGGTGTTTTCAAAGCATTTTGAACATGATATTTTCAACTTACAGTAAGATTATTTGGATGTAACCACATCTTAAGTAGCTTCCATATTTCCAAAGGAACTGAGCCTACTTAGTTTACCCATATTTTTCTTTTTCTAACACATCCCAGTTTTTCCTGGAGACCCACAGTTTGGTACTGGGAGGACGTGTACTGGGGAGACCATCATCCAGATGGACAGATGACACATACCAGGCTAACCTAACCAATTCTCTTTCTGAAATCACAGTCTTGATCAAGGGGACACACTTTCCTCAGGACATCCTTACAGTATTGTCCAGGAGTCCTTATTGCTGAAACCTCAGCGACCTCACTATCTGCCAGGGCCTGGTGTCTCTCTCTTTCCCCCTTCTCTCTATTCCACTATACCAAACCAGTATTGCCTGTTCTCTAATTAGTCATTCTGGTGTTAGTGCTTATGTCCAGAGAGTCATGTCTGATGCTGATGTGTAGGCTAGACCATTTAGCTGAAGGTGCCCGCATTTCTTACACAGAGAAGATGTGTTTGACAGAGGCAGAGTTGAGGGATCAGTGGCTACATAGCAAAAAGAGTTAGAAAGGACCTCAGTGGCCTTATGCATCTAGAGCCAGGCCACAGATGTGGACCATGAACTGCAGTTCTTAGCCACATTCTTGGTGATGTTCTCTGATCTAGGTTTGATTATGTGCATCCAAAAAATATAGCAGCATGGTTTGCTACAGTTGTGCTGATTAATAGCTCAGTCATTATAATTTGTAACTTCTCCAGTTTATACTTCAGAGGTGGAGGCCAGAACACCACACAGCTTCCACAGGACAGATGTTTCAAATGCAGATCTCCTTATGTTAACTCTGAGACTTCCAAGTAGCAGTAGATTCAATTTAGACAGTCACTGTGGTTTTGGCAACTGGAAGGCCTCTGACACAGAAGCCAAATTTGTCTTGTGCAGGACAGGGTTCCAGTATCTGGCACTGTTGTAGTTGGTTCCTCGTTTCTGAGATAAACACCTAATCATACCCAGCTCATAGGAGAAAGGGGTTTATTTCAGGCTTATAAAATCCAGGGAAAGTTTCATCAATGGTGGAAAGAAGCTGGCTCCCCTTCATAGATCCAAGCAGAGAGGAACAGCCAAATAGCCAGTATCATCAGCAAGTACAAACTGCTTTCAATACACATTTGTGCTGAAATGAAGATCCGCCCCCAAACACACCTTAGGGCTGGACTCCAGGATCTGCCCACAGGGATATGCCTGCCCCCAGCACCCTGTAGCAGGGATCTGTCTGCTAGAAGCTTAAGTAATAAATTCAAGGTGTTCTTCAGAATTTTTTCTTCAAGTCATCTCCTTTCATTTTGTGTGTGTGTGTGTGTGTGTGTGTGTGTGTGTGTGTGTGTGTGTTGTCATTGTTGGTTATTTTCAAGGTAGGGTTTCACTCTAGCCCAGGATGACTTGGAACTCACTCTGAAGTCCCAGGTTGTCTTCAAACTCACAGTGATCCTCCTACCTCTGCCTCCCAACTGCTGGGATTAAAGATATGTGATACCACACCCAAACACAGTCATCCTCTTTAAGAAGAATTGTCATTTCTACTCATTCAACCTTTCCTGGGTGGACTTCACCCTCAGGCATCTTTTCCATTGTTTCAATGTGAAGAAGTTGGCCCACCCTAAAAGGTGGTAATCTGTTTAACAATAGCAGATTTAACAACCTAAAACCAGTTGCTGGGCCAGTAACTTTAAACTTGCTTGAATTTTCCCAACTTTAATTCATACAACTTTCAGTTCTATCCTTCCACCATGCATACCAGTCCATTGCTTCTAAATTCACACTTGATCAAACTGTCTGGGGATCAGAACACAGCCAGTCTTTATGTCCATGGCCAGTTCCAACAAAGTTCTCTGCTGTGTCTTCTTCCCCTTTGAAAGTTCATAAGGAAAGCCTTCCAACACAATTCTCTCTACACTATTTCCAAATTCTCACCAGAATAGCCCAGAAATTTGGCTTACCACTCTATAAGGCTTTTGTAGTCCCAAGTACCAAGTCCATCCACATTCCTCCTGCATACAAGTTCCAAAACACCAAAATTCATACGATCAGATTCATAACAGCAACAGCCCCACTTCTAGTACCAAATTAACTGTTGCAGTCAGCTCCTTGTTGCTGATACAAACATCTAACCAGACACAGCTTATGGAAGGGGTTTATTTCAAACTTACAAAATCCAGGGGAATACCATCAATGGCAGGAGAAACTATTTCGCCTTCATAGATCCAAGCAGAGAGAAACAACCAAATAGCCATTACCACTAACAAGCATGAACTGCAAGAACTCAAACTGCTTTTGATACACCCTTGGTGCTGGAATGGAGATCTGACCCCAAACACACCTTAGGGCTGAACTCCGGGATCTGCTCACAGTAACATGCCCCGCCCCCACCCTGTAGCAAGGGTCTGCCTGCTAGGGCCTCGAGGAGTAAGTTTAAGTTTAATAAAATTCTTGAGTCTATGGGGTCATACATTCAAATTATCACATTCAAACTACCACAGGCACATCATCAGGTCTCAGAATGACTTTGCTTTTATCGTCTCTTAGAGTCACTCTCCTTGTTTGTCCAGAGGCTCCTTCTCATTTTGGGGGAAGAGGTGCACCCAAACCTACAATTCTATGTACAAACCTGCTTTATATGTGTACACCAAGCCTATCTGTGTGCATATCAGATCTGAAATAATGTCTTCGTATCAAGCAAGCACTTCTGTGCACACACCAGCCTATAGTTCTATGTGCACACCGAGGCTGCAGTTCTGTTTGCACACTAAGCATTTACTGCTTTCCATTCACAGGACCTTCTGCATGGAAGTCTTTTCCCTTAGCACTTCACATATCTTCCTTCTTCCCATCATTTAAGTGCAGCCACCATCCAGAGCCATCTAAAGCAATGGCCTCCCTTCTGTTTAAGTTGCTTTCTCCTTACATGCTTCTTCATCACTCTCTTGGTGGTTTTCATTTAAATGACCAAATTATTTGCTATAATTCTGTTTTGCTGGCAACTCACTGCCTCAAAGAAGCAAACACATGACAGAAATCATAAGCTATTATGTGTCAAACTCAGCTCTAGGAAATGCCCACCAGCAAGCTGGAGGCCGTCAGGACTGTTCCCACACTCTACCAAGGCACTTCCCAGGTCTCTTAGGTAGATCCACTGGAGAACTTTCCCAGCTGCAATACCTAAAGACCCCAATAAGCTGAAACAATCCAGATCGGCTATTGCTCCAATTCCCTATGAGGGTTACTTCTTCAGAGGAGAGATTGAGGTAGTTTAGGGTGGTGACTGGGGCCCCTGAAAGTAAAATCAGGGATGTCCTTAAGCCTGCCTATGCAGTATCCGCTTTGTTAGAAGTCAGAGAAGTCAGAGGCTTCTCTTTATCACTTGACTAAAGGAGTTCTCTAGGAAGGAGTTCCTCTTCCTAGATTTAAGTTTCATGAAAAGAATTCAACCTGAACTGGCACTGTGGTTCATTAGCTCAGCTCCCAAACTTGGCATCATGGCTGATTAGCTCAGCTCCCATTCAGAAACTATAAATAACCCCAGTTTGGGATTGTAGGTGGACTTTTCCCCCTCTTGCCTTCTCATGGGCATGAGCTTTTCATAATCTCTCCTCTTCTCTTAATCTGATAAAGTCTCTCTCAATTTAATGAAAGCTGGAGGCTAAAGCTGCCTCCAGGCCCAATGTGGACCACTGGGTGTGTTTTATACCATGGCAGCCACAGACTTGCCTCAAATGGAGCAGGCTCAACACCTATCCTGCAGCCGCCCCCCATGGTGATACTGCATGCTGACCGCATCAAGGCCAGGAACGTGCTTAGGCGAGTCCTGTCATATAGGGACAGAGCAGCCAGCCTCAGCCTGTGTGACCCATTGTTTCTAATGAGCTGCCAGCTGCTGGAGCTCCAGGCTCTCTCAGTCCAGCTTGTAGCTTCTTTGCTGAGACTGAGGAAGCTGCCTGGAAAGTGAAAAGGACAGAGAATACAGGCAAAGGAGATGAAGGACCCAAGGCATATGCAGTGTCCAGGAGACAGGAGCGCATCTCCCCTGAGGGATGGGCTAAGGGTTTGGCTACTCCCCTGACCATAAATGGCTTGGCCAGGGCTCTCTTGGAACCACCTCTGGCCCTGCCTCTCCCACTTTGCTCAATGGGTATTCCTACAAACGGGAGACACAAGTCAACAGCACCAGCAAGAGAGGAGGTTGCCCCAGGCAGGATTCAAGAAGGTTCTTGGAAGGTTCTCAGAAATGGTGAGTGAGAACTAGCATCTTTTCTCAACCTAACTTTCATTTCTGTCTGTATGAAGCAGGTTCAGTGACAGTAAGCCTCAAGTCTCCCAATTCAATAAATGTAACTGTACCCTTGGTACAGCGAAGTCAAGGAGCTTGGCTTTTAGTTATTTTCCTATATGCAAAATACGAATCATTCAAAAGCATCTCATTTCACATTTGTTTTCATCTTTGGCTTGACGCTAAGGAAGCCCTTTCACCCAGCAAGGCTCAGAGCAGATGTTCCAGCTGTCTTCATTCCCGCGTGGAGCCGCAGGCCTGGATTGTGCTTCTCCCTGGCTCACTTGTTCTGCCTGCTCCAGGATGAGCAGCCTGGGCCAGCAGCTTCTGCCGCTCCTATCGACATGGGGTTCATTTTTGCTTATGACTTGCTAAATTGAGAAACCAGGAGGCTTCTATGTTGTCTTCATTAAATAGTTATGGAAACAGCTAGGCAACTATCAGTGGGTGAGTGACTAAAGAAATGGTAGTGTACATCCATAAATATGTATGTACCCAATCTATAATGCAATATATATGTATGTATGCATATGTAATATTCCTGGATGAATATTACTCAGTCTTTTTAAAAAGTTTTTTAAATTTTTATTTATTAGACACAGACAGAGGGAGGGAGAGAAAAAAATGGAGAGTGAATGGGCATGCCAGGGCTTCTAGCCACTGCAAATGAACTCCAAATGCATGTGCCATCTTGTTCATCTGGTTTATGTGAGAAGTGGAGAATTGAACCTGGGTCTTTAGGCTTCAAAGGCAAGTGCCTTAACCTCTAAGCCATCTCTCCAGCCTGTTACTTAGTCTTTAAAAGGAGGAGGTCCTGCCATTTGCCACAACCATGATGGAACCAAAGGACATTATGCTAAAAGAAAGAAACCATACAGAAAATATTGCATTTCTTGGGGCTGTGGAGGTGGCATGCATCTATCTGCACACGTGCATGCATAGATCATGTGCATATGCGGACCCCAGAAAATGCATAGCTCACATGGAATTTTAAGAAGGTGTTAGAATTCACAGTGGAGCCCAGCTTTGCAGTTAGGAAGACCTGTGATGTAAACTGATCTCTACCACTGACAAGATGGCGACCCTTGAAAATCTACCTTTGAGGGGGATAGAGGAGGTCATTGAGAACAGTACCAATTATTATCACCTCCATTTTCCTCCCCCATAAACAGCAAACTCTTTATTTATTTATTTTTGTTTTTCGAGGTAGGGTCTCACTCTAGCTCAGGCTGACCTGGAATTCACTATGTAGTCTCAGGGTGGCCTCGAACTCATGGTGATCCTCCTACCTCTGCCTCCCAAGTGCTGGGATTAAAGGCATGCGCCACCATGCCTAGCTTAAACAGCAAACTCTTGAGGGACACTCAGCCACTGAAATGGAGAAGTGCCTTTAGAATCATTCTGTAGATATTATACACTGCTCAGACTAGCAGTAAGCAAGAAGTGTACTCTGTCAAACTCTTGAACTTTGAATATTCCTACCTAATGCTTACACTCCTATACAATATGATGGTTTCCCCATGCTAGGTCTGTGCCAAACAGGCCTTAACGATCATGGCACCATATGATTCTCCTTTACCCCCAACTAGAGCATTTTACAGGGTGGTGGGTGCAGTTGCAGGTCATAAATCTCTCAGGCTTATCCTGGGAAGCGGGCAAGACCAGAGAATAGTGTTCCATTTTGAGGATGGAAAACAGAAGCCTGGGAGATCAGATTGGCTGTGAGGAGAAAGAAACCAGAAAGTGCATCTTCTCCAAGACCATACAGCTATGGTGTGGTGGCAAACCCAGACCAAGGGCTCTGAGTCAGGGTTGCCTCACTCCAGCTAGCTATGTCTCTAAATGGCACCATGTCATGTTTATCTTTCCATGACAGCATTGTACTGTGTTTCTACAAAATATGAAGGCCTTTCTGAAATTGGCCAAAATCTCTGTCACCCAATGGTGATAAACAACATGTTGTTTCTGCTCTTCTTCTCATTCTCCCAAAGGAAGCTTTGTCTGTAGCCTGCTGACATCACTGCCCAGCACTTGCTGATGAGATAAGCCTAGGCAGCTGCGTCCAGGGTAGTGACCATCAGTGTCCTTGTGGCAACTGTCAGCTCGGCCAGTGTTAGCATGAAGGGCCGTGGTAAGGACCTTTAGACAAGAGGACTCTGACTTAAGAACCCCACACCATTGCTCTAACAGTGTCCATTCATGTGCAAGAACTGCCAGAGTTGCATGGAAGCCTTGTGTAGGGCTGGGGAGAGCTTGTTGGCTGAATGGTGCATCTTAATAGAAGGATGACCATGTTTATCATGGATCCAGGACAGGTATAACATGTAGGTAGTTAAAGCACTTGGTTTCACAGATTTGCTCAGCTGAGTATTTCAACCCACTGGTTAGCTCACCGAGAGGCATGTCCCATCAGTTCTGCCCTGATGGGGCTATCTGCTCTTGGAACCATCCCTGGGTCCAATCTGAGTGACAGAGACTAGGCCCATTTCAGAGGAAAGCTCTGACTGTTCGCCAGTTGTTCATGACAGAATTTCTGATGAGTCCTTGGACCCCACTCTCCTCTCCTGGTAAAATGAGGGTTATTTTTAAAATTTTTTTATTTTTTTATTTGCAAGGAGAGAGACAGAAAGAAAGAGAACGGCAGGCCAGGGCCACTATAAACAAATTCCAGATGCATGTGCTGCTTTGTGCACCTGGCTTTACCTGAGTACTGGGGAATCAAACCCAGGCCATTAGGCTTTGCAAGCAAGCACCTTTAACCACTGACCCTTCTCTCAAGGCCCTAAAATGAGGTTTTTGAGGTCTAAAAATGACCTTTGAGGTACTTCAGGTCTGAAAGGTGAGGATTGTTTGGGATACTTGAATCCTTCTCAATATTTCTCCTGTTAGAAACATTTAATGTTAAAGCTTAGCAAACATATTGCTGACAGAACCACAGGATAGTGTTAGGGGGCTGCAGGGAAGATCGAGAGCTGGAGGGGAGGCTGGGTCCCAGGTGTCAGGGAGGTGGGACTGAAGGAGGGTCCAGACAGGGTCCATTAATCAGGATGGCTGGACCCATGGGCATGAAGGTTCAGAAGGTGGAAACAAGCAGCCTAGGGGAGGCCAGGCCAGGAAGGGTCACCTGTTAAAGTAGAGCAGGGCCCACCCTTTTTCCTGTGAGGCAGAGAAGAGACCAAGTAGGGCAGCTTGAAAAGACGCACCAATGAGCTCAAACTGGAGTGACGGAATGGGCATGGGAAGCAGGGCCCAGGCCAGGTACGAGAGCTCCTGAGCAGGGAACTAGGTGCCCTGTGGGACCCACAATTTAATACAGATTCCATATGAGCCACCTGGAAGGTGGATCTTGGGGAGGGTGGGGCAGGGTTCATTTCTCTGCCACCCTAACCAGTTCAGCTCACAGCTCAGAGTGTTCTATCAGACCTTGGAAAACCAGTACCCTAGTCTTCTGCAGGTTAGCTTTCCTGGGAAAGTGACCAACAGTTAGGATTGGACCGTGCTATTTGGATGACCTTCTGTTCCAAGCTGAAAATGCTGAATACTTCTCAACTCACACAGTTCTCTCTTTGATAAGAGTTCCAAGAGAAAGCAGTTTCCAGCACCTTGCTGAGCTCCAGTACCTGACCCCATCAGCTAGTCCTGGATGGGGGAGGGAAAGGAGCAAGAGCTTGCTACTGCCAAAGGATCAGCTCTCCAGATCCTCAGGATCTCTGCTTGCCTGCTCTGGGAGCCCAGACTAGAGCTGGTAGAATCTATCTATGGAATCAGAACATTTCTCTTTTTCTTTTTTGCCAGGATTTAGGGTGAGAGTCAGGGTTGGTGGCATTTGGGTTAGGGTTCAGGAGGTTGTTAACCATTCCCAGGAATTTCAATGTTTCCCTCTCTCTTGCAGCGTTTTTCACTAAATTTCACACTGCCAACGAACACAGTCACTACAGCAGTCCCCTTTCTCCAGGTAGGTCAGTGAAAGGTCAAGGGGGAAATTGCAATGGGCACGCTAGCGCCAGCCCCATGTACCTCATGTTTGGTGATAAGGTACAGAGTCTGGGTTGAGGTGTGCTGAAGGCAATGTAGTTAATTACAAAAAATAAATGTACATTTTAAAAGGAAAAACCAAAAACAAAAAAGAAATCTCTTAAATTCCCTTGAGCAGAAACATTGACACAACCCTCTCCTCATTCTGTCTGAATTTACCTATGTTTTTTAGTTTATTCTTTGTGCTATTGTGATTGTACTTTAAATAAAATTCTTTTAAAAAGTTATTTATATATTTAAGAGAGAGAAAGAGACAGACAGAAAGAGGTGTGCCAGGACCTCCTGCCACTGCAAACAAACTCCAGATGCATGGGCCATTTTGGGCTTCTGGCTTTACCTGGGTACTGGGGAATCAAACCCAGACCCTCAGGCTTTGCAAACAAGTGCCTTTAACCACGGAGATATTTCTCCAGCCCTGCATATAATTCTTTTGTGTGTGTGTGTGTATGTGCAGATATACACGTGTCTTCAGGTGCACACGTGGGTGTGTGTGCTGAGACCAGAGGACAACCTCAGCTGTCATTCCTCATGTGGTGTCCTTTTTTTTTTGAGACAGGGTGTTTCATTGCCTTTGGGCTCCATGAAATGCTCCTTTTTTAAAGAAAAGCACTTATTTGCATGCATGCACGCGTGTGCACGTGAGCGCACACGTGAGTGAATCTCTTGCCACTGCAAATGAATGCTTATTGGTGGCTGGGGAATTGAATCTGGGCCAGCTTGCTTTGCAAGCAAACACCTTTATCTCCTGAGCCACTCCCCCAGCCCCAATAACTCCTTTTGTATTATTCATGTAGAAATAGGGTCTTGCTATGTCACTGAGGTTGGCTTTGAACTCAAGATCCCCTGCCTCTACCTCTCAAGAGCTGGGGCTGTAAGCATTCACCACCGTGCCTCACACCATTTTTATTTTTTTGCCAAAACCAGCCCAAGTCAGTGCATTCCTGAAACAATGGCTCACTCGTCCCACCATTCTTGGAAAGAAAACCCTATAGGAAAATGCAGGGTTAGAGTAACATGCAGGTGAGGAGGTTGTGCTCAGGTGAAAGTGTTATCAGTCACCCGAAGAGCAAACATCAGGCCTGCTTACTGCATGTTTCTGCTGGGAGCTTGGGATCCACACACTCAAGTTCAGTTAGATTAATGGTTATCCATGGGACCTTGGATGACTCCCACAACTTCTCTAAGGTCCATCCATCTCTTTTTCATTTTTTTAAATTTTAATTTAATTTTTTTTGGGGGGGGTCAAGGTAGGGTCTCGCTCTAGTCCAGGCTGACCTGGAATTCACTATAATGTCTTCAGGTCGTCTCAAACTCATGGCCATTCTCCTACCTTGCCTCCCAAGTATTGGGGTTAAAGGTGTGCACCACCACACCTGGCTCCATGTCACCTTTTTTTGTTTGTTTGTTTTTGCATTTTTGAAGTTAGGGTCTCACTATAGCCCAGGCTGACCTGGATTCCACGATGTTGTCTCAGAGTGGCCTCGAACTCACAGTGAATCTCCAGCCTCTGCCTCCTGAGTGCTGGGATTAAAGGTATGCGCCACCATGCCCAGCTCTCCATGTCATTTTTTAAAGAGATGACAGTCGCTGAAAGCCCCTGGGACTGTGAACCCATCAAACTTGTCAAGAGGATTAAATATAGGTCTGACAGTGCTTTGCAAAGTTTTTAAAGGGCTGACCAAAGCATAATGTGATGCCCATTTGATTCCCAAACAGCTCTAAAAGCAGCTACCACTGTCCTCATGTTACAGATGAGGAAATGAGGCCTTGTAGCTTCCAAGCAAATGAGCATCCCACAGCAGGCAGAGCAAGCTCTGTGATCTTTTTATCCTGTCTGTGGTGCCAGGGACCTAATGCAGGCTCATGTGCATGCTGGGCAAGTGACCAATACCTGGTACCACTAAGCTACACATCAGTCCCCAGGGCCTGGGCGCCCAACACCACAGGACTCTGTATGACCCAGTGTACACGTTTGCTCCTGTGGAGCCTTGTTCCCAGAGGCTGAGATCACTGCAGTATCACAGAGGTGAATGGAGTCCAGCACCCCTCCTCAAATAGAGCTGTGAAACAGTAATGTGTTATTCAATAATCGTCTCCAGGCCTATTAACCTGCTAACCTATCATCTGTTTCACTAAGTACTTGCAAACAGTTAATGTTTCCTTTGTGAGCCTTGCTCCAGGGTCCATGTTTCCCCCTAGCAATGGGGACAAGTAGGCAAAGCATGCTGGAAGGCACGGGAACAGGGGCAGGAGAGGTAAACGCTATCATGACAAACCCACAGGATGAAGAATGAAGACTCAGCCTGAGTTTCTGAATTCTTCTCCCTCTAGCCTAATTTCATTCTAAGTCTTGATGGGAAACAGAGGACTAAGGGTCTATGTCATGGTTGCTCTTGTTAACAGTTTAGGAGAAAAGGTGAACTTTAGGCAGAATAGCTTAACCTTTCACAGATTATCTTGCATATATATGTTCTATAGATTTTATTTTCTCACAATGCATTTTCTTTATTCATACAGACTTCCTCTCCAGTTGTCACTAGTGGGAAAGCAGCAGTAAGTATATACTTCAATGATCAAGCCTTGGTTTGGTCATTTGCAAAATGAAGATAAAAATGTTGTGTTCAGGACTGGAGAGATGGCTTATTGGTTAAGATGCTTGCCTACAAAGCCTGAGGACCTATGTTCCGCTCTTCAGAATCCACGTAAGCCAGACACACAAGGTGACACACGCGTGCAAGGTTGAACATGCGCACAAGGTGGTGCATGCGTCTGGAGCTAAATTACAGTGGCTGAGGCTCTGGTGCTCCGTTTCTCATTCTCTCTCTCTCTCTCATAAAAAAAATGGCCAGTTTGTTGGGCTTCCCTCAACATTTTTTTTTTGGTTTTTGTTTTTTGGTTTTTTTTTGTTGTGGTAGGGTCTCACTCTAACCCAGGCTGACCTGGAATTCACTATGGAGTCTCAGGGTAGCCTCGAACTCACAGTGATCCTCCTACCTCTGCCTCCCAAATGCTGGGATTAAAGGCGTGGGCCACCACGCCTGGCTCAACATATTTTTTTAATGCTTTATTCATCTCTTGCATTTGTTTTGATGATTCATATTTGATAGGTGAACCATCACCAAGCCCTGGACTGGACTCAACAATTATCACAATACCATCTCAGCTCAAAAGTGAGAGAGGGGCTGGGAAGAGGGCTAGCCCAGGTCCGATTCCACAGTACTCACGGAAAGCCAGATGCTCAAATTGGCATGTGCACCTTGAGTTCATTTGCTGCTGCAGCAAAAATCCCTGGAGCACTCACTTTCTCTCTCTGTGTGTCATTAAATATAAATAAATGAATGAGTATTTTAAAAAGTGAGATAGAACATACAAAATCACCGATGGATTCAGTGTTGAGCAGAAGAAGCCAGATATAGGAGAGTCCACACCTTATATTTATATCTATCTGTATGATGTTGAAAACCAGACCAAACCCATGCTCAGTGTTGGGAGTCCAGGCTAGTGGTCACAGATGGGAGGCAAAGGGAGTATTCTGTTTCCTGATCTGAGGGTGAAAGGTCATCATGGAAAAAAGTCATCAATGACTTTTGAGAAAGTGCTTTATGACATACACTTTTAAAATTTTTTTTTGTTTATTTTTATTTATTTATTTGAGAGCAACAGACAGAGAGAAAGAGGCAGAGAGAGAGAGAGAGAGAGAGAGAGAGAGAGAGAGAGAGAGAGAATGGGCGCGCCAGGGCCACCAGCCACTGCAAACAAACTCCAGATGTGTACGCTTCCCTGTGCATCTGGCTAACATGGGTCCTGGGGAATCGAGCCTTGAACTGGGGTCCTTGGGCTTCACAGGCAAGCGTTTAACCACTAAGCTACCGCTCCAGCCCTGACATACACTTTTATTCTGTCATAAAAACACACCCCGCCAGAGACTCAGAATTATAGAAGAGTTACACATTTTGAGGGATGCTGTGGGTTTTGTTCTAGAAAATTCTGCAAATCTGAAAACTTAGGTAGCTACAAGCATGACGATTTCAATTTAGATCAAAGTTGACATTGGGAGATTAGTTGATGCATTGTGGTAGTTTGAGTTAGGTATCCCTCATAAACTAATGTATTCTGAATGTTTGGTCCCCAGCTAATGGCAATTTGGGATTTGGAGCCTTGCTGGAGGAGGTGTGTTGGTGGGGGCAGGCTTGGCAGTGTTACAGCTAGCCTGCCCTTGCCAGAGCTCAGCTTGCTCTCCTGCTGCTGTTTTCTACCTGCTGTGGCAGGTGATGTCCAGCCTCTGCTCATGCCATGCTTTCCCTTGTCATCATGAAGCTTCCCCTTGAGACTGTAAGCCAGAATAAAAGGTTTTCCTTTCATCAGCTGTTTTGGTCAGATGCTTTGTCCCAGAAATGAGAAGGTAACTACAAATGGATGTAGTACAAATACATTTTTAACAGTTACATCTAATGTTTGGGGACGTAATAAAAGCTTTGAGTTATTGTCAGGTTGTAGGTGAACATGGCATCTAATCATTGCTCTGAATTATACTTTTTAATATATTGAGGAGACATTTGTGCTTCTGTTCCCAGGAATGCCTGTTCAAACAGTAGTCCATGTCTGTTAGATTAGCACTGTTACAATGGATTTAAACTATGTAAATTAGGTCCCATGAAAGCAGGTCATTTGTCATATGTGTTACAAAGTATTTTTTGGCAGTCTTTCATTACTCATTATTTTTGTATATGACATTTAGAGACCATTCAGGTTTTTTTGTTTTATTTTTTAATCATTAAATTTTTAAAATTTTATTTATTTCTTTGCAAGGAGAGAGAGAGAGAATGGGCATGCCAGGGCCTCCAGACACTGCAAATGAACTCCAGATGCATATGCCCCTTGTTCATCTGGCTTACCTGGGTTCTGGGGAATCAAACCTGGGTCCTTTGGCTTCGTAGGCAAATGTCTTACCCACTAAGCCAGCTCTCTAGCCCTGAATTTTTTTTTTTAAATTTTTAATCATTGGATTTTTCTTGCAGGATCTGGGCTTCCCCTGACTCTTGCTCTTTCCTCTCTGTACCAGGACTGTGGGCCCTCTATTGGATTAGCTGCAGGCATCCCATCCCTGGTGGCCACAGCCCTGCTGGTGGCCTTGCTGTTGACATTGATTCAGCGAAGACGGAACAGCAGTGAGCCCATGGAGGTGATGATTGCTTACCAGGTCCAGATGTGGGGCTGGGATCAGTATTTCAGTGCACTAGCTTTGGGACTAAGAGTATCAATTCAGAACCTGTGCTGTTTCCTGAGAACAAGGTGGTGAAAGTTTCTAGGCTAAAACTTTTCATGAGCTGGGTATTCAGGCAGAGTTGATTTGCATATAACTCTCAAGTCACTTAAGGAAATCTCTGGCAAGAGGGATGGTAGAAAGTAGCAGTGGAGAGAGATGCTTGATGTCATACAAACATATGTCGCCACAGTGGGTATGTTACCTACTTAGAGATAGGTATGTTACCTACTTAGAGGGAGAGAAGAGGATACAAGTGTCACGAAAGAAGGGTGATGACAGTGTGAGGAAGGAGAGGAGAGAAGGCAGTCATGAAGTATCCATGGTAGAGGCATGTTCAGGCCATCACCTTACCCTGTACAATTTACAAGAGAATATACTTCTTCCTAGAACCCATGCAAGATTACTGTGGGAAGCATTCTCAGAAATCAAAGGCACCTAGACCCATATATTCAACAATGTTCCTTGGTGTGACACACCTGTGTCAAAGAGACTCTGGGTTCTAATCTCACTTGCTACTTATGAATGTTCATGGTTGTTTGCATGTTGATAAGTGTTAACAGGGAGCTCAGAAGCCAGGGTTCTAACCCTGACTCTGCTACTTTATGACTTATATGATCCTGGGCAGGTGATTTAACAGTGCCTTGATTAATTCAACTCAAAAACAGATATCAGAAAAAACTACCTTCCTGGAATGAGGATGTAGCTTAGTGATGAAGCTCTTACCTAGCTCGTGTGAGGACCTGGGATCAAGCCCCAGCCCAGCCCCAGCCCCAGACAGGAACAAAGCCCTACAAATAAACAAAAGCACTAGCTTAAGAGGTAGGAAAATTATGGGGACAACATGAGACCAGGAGTGGTGACTATCTTTACATCACGTGTAGATGTGCATACAAGCTGAGAGCTTTAAAATCATTAAGTAGGACTGTGGGTTATGGTGGCTTTATTTACTTAGGCAATCATTTCTCATCCTTCAGTGTTTTATTTTTATTTTTTTTTCTTCAGTGTTTTTTAAAAGTATATTTATTTATTTATTTGAGGAAGAAAGAGAGAGAGCATAAGAGCATATCAGGGAAACCTGGCACTGCCAACAAACTTCAGACACATGCACCACTTTGTCTGGCTTTAGGTAGGTACAAAGGAATTGACCTGAGCCAACATATTTTTCAGGCAAGCACCTTTAACCACTGAGCAATCTCTCCAGCCCTTCAGTGTTTTTTTTTTAAATAATGTAAAATGCTAAAATATACCAATCACCAAACCAATTAAATTGGGATTTCTGATGTTAGAACTGTGGAATTGGTCTAAAAGAACATAATATACATTTTGCTTAGTCTTATATTTTGTGCCACGGGGGATCAATGCCAGGGTCTTCCACATGTTCTAGGCAAGTGCTCTACCACTAAGCTACACCCCAACACAACATGGTTATTACAGATATAGCATCCTGCCCACCAATTCACAAAGGACACATGCCAAGACTGTCTAATAAACGTCTGGTACTAGGGATAGCATTGAACCCTATATGTCCTGTTTGTCACTATGCACATATACCTATGATAACATTTATAAGGTAGGCACAGTGGTGGATTAATATTTGTAACTAATAAAGTAGAACATTTTAAATAGAACAATGAATGTGAATATGGTCTGCACTACCATGGGCTGGCAGCATGTGTAAGGTAGACACACTGGACAAGGGGTGATCCTCCTCTCAGTGGGATATAGGATGCTCAAAATTTTATCATGCTACTCAGAACAGACATTTATATTTTTTTCCAGAATTTTCCATTAACATTTTAAGATCCATCTTGACCACTGCTAACTAAAACTACTTAAAATTAATTTTAAACATATGCCAAAGTAGAAAGCCTAGTACAGCGAACTCAATACTTGACTCATGGCCAATCATTTTACCTGTGGTCCCACACAGTTCTCCACAGTGCCAAAACTGTATTAGTCTTGAATAATTATACCTCTCATGGTTGTTTGGTTTCTTTTTTTTTTTTTAATTTTTTCTTTTTTTGGAGGTAAGGTTTCAGTCTAGTCCAGGCTGACCTGGAATTCACTATGGAGTCTCAGGGTGGCCTCAAACTCACAGCAATCCTCCTACCTCTGTCCCTCGAGTGCTGGGATTAAAGACATGCGCCACCACGCCCGGCTTGTTTGGTTTCATTTTATTCATGGTCAACTACAATAACTTTTCACTGTTTATTCTGTTTATTTTTATTTTTAACAAATGTAGGAAAGTGAAATACCATGTGAAATTTCAGAAATCTATGACAATCCCAAGATATCTGAGGTAAGAACTTTTGACTACTGCAGTCTTTAGATATAATTCATATAGAACTAATCAAAGGTTTCATTGTTTTAAAAATTGTTCATTTATGAGAGAGAGAGAGAGACATTGGTGGGTAGGAAAGAGGCTCAGCTGTTAAAGTGTAAAAGGCACTTGCTTGCCTCTCTCTCTCCTTCTTTTTTTTTTTTTTTTTTTTTGGTTTTAGCCCATGCTGACCTGGAAGTCACTATGGAGTCTCAGGGTGGCCTCGAACTCACAGCAATCCTCCTACCTCTGCCTCCTGTGTGCTGGGATTAAAGGCGTGCACCGCCACTCCCAGCTTTGTGTGTGTGTGTGTGTGTGTGTGTGGTAGGGTTTCACTCTAGCCCGGGCTCACCTGGAGCTCACTCTGTAGTCCCAACCTGACCTTGAACTCACAGTGCTTCTCCTATCTCTACTTCCTAAGTGCTGGGATTGAAGGCGTGTGCCACCAAGTCTTTCCTCATGTGATGCCCATTATCCTGAAATTACTGTTTCTAATGTTTTATCTGATTTGGGGTTGTTTCAGGTGGGAGGGTCAATATGGTTACTTTTACTCCATCTAGGCCAGAAGTAGAAGTCTTTACTGTATTCAAAAAAATCCTGTGTTCTCAAGAATCCTAGGAGATCACCCCCACGTGAGATGAGTACAATGGATGCGCAAGAAGCCCACATCTATGTGAAGACTGTAGCGAGAAGCGAGGAACCCCCACGTGACATTTTCCGTCCTCCGGAAGAAAGAGAGAGGAGAGGCTTGTGGTGGCTTATACCCAGGCTGAGCCTGGAGTGAGGCGGCTCAGCCAGCAGCAGACCTGGAGTTGGAACAGGCTGAAGACCCGTGGACTTGTCCTTGGGAAGGAGAGGAGCCCAGCTGCTTCTTAGCTTCGTAGAGCTGAAACGCATCTAGGTTGCCGTGTGTCTTTAGGGGACAGCTCGGGTAAGGCTCACTCACCCCTCAGACCTTGTGAATCCTCAGCACAGAGGCAGCATCTGCTGAGTTTGCTGTGTGCTCCGATGGAGGCCTACTGCACCCGACCCCAGCAGGAATTTGTTTTTTTTTTTTTTCTCTGTGATTTTGGGAAAGAGGCTTGGTTTCTCAGTGTTTTGTTTTCTCATCTTTATTTATTTATTTTCCCTCACAACCCTTTTCTCAAGAAATAGTGATGAGGGCTGGAGAGATGGCTTAGCGGTTGAGCACTTGCCTGTGAAGCCTAAGGACCCCAGTTCAAGGCTCGATTCCCCAGGTCCCACGTTAGCCAGATGCACAAGGGGGGGCGCACGTGTCTGGAGTTCGTTTGCAGTGGCTGGAGGCCCTGGCGCGCTCATTCTCTCTATCTCTGCCTTTTTCTCTCTGTCTGTTGCTCTCAAACAAATAAATAAAAACAAACAAAAAATATTAAAAAACAAAAGAAATAGTGATGAGTCCTAGTTTCTCTGGAAGTATTGGCTAAGGTCAGTTTGGTCCAAATTAATATATAAATTAAACTTATGTAAGCTGTGTGAAGGAAGCCATTTCTCATTTCCGAACCTGTCGGGGCAAGGGTCCTGTGGAGTCGCACATTTCCTGAGCACATGGGTGGCTCACGCCATAGGGCAGTGGAGAGGGTACAGACACCTGAGCCAGGCCTGCCACTGAGCAGCCATGTGCCTTGGAGAATGCGCTTAACCTCTCCATGCCCATGTTTGGTTTTATAAAGAGGAGGGGGCAATATTGCTTGTTCTCTGTAGTTATTGGAGACATTATATTAAAAAAAATAATAAAGGGAATTGTTTGCTACATAGTCGGCCCTAAAAATATCAGCCCCTTTTTCTTACCCCTTCTTCCTACCTCTTCCCATTCTGCTGAGCATCTGATTACCAGCCCTTGTTAGCCATAGTCATAAAGTCACCAAGGAACCATTTATTCTAAACTTTCTACTCCATGACCTGCAATCTAAATTATTGACCTCCAAAGATAATTAAAAGTGTCATTAGCAGTCAAGTGACATCAAATCTCAATGCTGTCTATTCTTATGTCAGCCAGCAAAAGCTAGTGTTGTAGTTACCTTAGTGTTGCTGGGACAAAACACCCCACCGAAAAGAAAGGATTTATTTTGGATTACAGTCTTGAATCATCACAGCAAAGGAAAGGATGGTAGAGCAGAGGCTGGGAATCACTTCTTGCCACAGTAGCTGGCAGAAAGAAGCAAGAGTGAGCTGAGCTATAGCAAGGAGGAGCTGAGTATAACACCCCTAAACATCCCTCACTAACACACCTCCTCCAGCAAGGCTCCACCTCCCAAATTGCTGCCTGCTAGAAACCAAGCATTCAAAACATATGAATCTATGAGGACATTCCACACTCAAACTACCACGACCAGGTTCTAAACTCCAAGAATCAAGACTTGTGGTGTTACATTCAAGAATGCTGAAATTTGCAATGGTAGGATCACCATGGATGTGTGTACCTGAGGGTGTTTCCAGAAAAGTTTAACTGAGTAGGGAAGACCCACCTTGGACGTGGGCAGCACTACTCCACAGCCTGGGGTCCCAGACTGAATAAGACGGAGAAAATGAGCTGAGCACCAGCATTCATCTCTCTCTGCTTCCTGACAACAGACTGAATGTGACCAGCAGCCTCATGTTCCTGCTGCCTTGCCAACTCCACCATGACAGACTGTACCCTCAAACTGTGAGCCAACATCAACCCTTCCTTCCTGAAGTGGCTTTTGTGAGGTATTTTGTCACAGCAATGGGAAAGTAGCAAATACAAAAGGTATTGGAGATTCACTTTATCTGTAGGCGACTTTTCTTTGCAATGAGCATTTTGCCTAATTTCTAAAGTAAGACATATGATAGCTTTGATGACAGCTCCTCAGATACCTTTGACCTTTGTGTCTGTCTAAAGGTACAGATTCTTTTATCTAAGCAAGAAATCATTCTGAGAGAACCAGAGACTTGAGTCCATGGGTAGGACTGCCACCTTAGCTTGCAGAGGACTCTCCACGGAGGCTGAGTGGAAAGGGAGCGACATCGGACCTGGGATAACAGGCACATAAGAACCGGTGATCCTCTCTTGTGTGAACTACTCCAGAGCAGGCTACTCTCTTACCTGAGAACCTCCTCTTCCAGGCCTCTCTGCCTCCACCCTTTTCCTCATAGCCTCTTTTTACTTTCAACACTCATTTCATTTCTCTGTGACTTTGAACAAATGCCTTCCTAGCATGCCAGTTCCCCTAACATCCACTTGACCTAGAAGATAACACATTCATCATGCCAACTTGTGTCTGTGACCAGAGAGTATCTAAGGAAGGCAATTCTTCCCTGATACATGTGTGTGTGTGTGTGTGTGTGTGTGTGTGTGTGTGTGTGTGTGTGTGCCAGAGTAGGAAAGGAAGGCATAATTTGCTCTGAAAGAGAATTGGAAATGAGTATTTATACATTTTGAGCAAGTCCTGAAAATGCCCAAGTCTTTGAAGTGTCATGATGAGAAACTGTTTGGCAGGAAAGGGGTCAAAAGGACCCAGGGTTGAACACAAGAGCAAAGGGAAGAACTGAGCAGGTCCCCTCCTGCCATCCAAGGGAACTCCAGAGGTGGTGGAAACCAGGGTGGCCAGGCCGTCACCTTCACTTTCCCAAGATGGCCTCTAAGTGTCCTTCTTCCCCCACATATGGACACTGCCATTAAGCAAGTCAGCTTCCCAAGTGGGAGAGCTGAGGTCTCCATCTCCAGAAACGTCCATCACCTCCATGAGCCCCCTTGATGTCCCAGAATGCCATTTCTTCTCACCTGGAGCTTCTGACTGCTCAGAAATGCGCCCTCTGTCCTGAGCCGCAAGGAAAGGGCTCTAGAAAGCCTGCCACTGTCACAGAGTAGCAGCTGCTTTTCAAAGCCCCTCCTGGATTTAACATTATGCCAAGTCTCCTAGGTCCAGCCACCTCGACAGGCAGATTTGGTCATCTTCCAACAGAAGTGCCCAGGGACGCTGATGTTTTTCTCTTCCATGTTGGGAAGGGCCTTGGATTTCCTGAGAGCTCAGTAGAAGTGTGGCTTTGACACCCATGGGTGTCAGCCCTCCACAGATGGTCCATCACCTGGAGCTTCAGCTCTGCACTGATAAAATGGAAATAGTGGCTTTTACCCTCCAACCCCCAAGGGCAGCTGGAAACTGGATTGACATACGTACACCACTAAACCTTGTAGGCTATACGTTATGACTTGTGTTTTATGTAATTTATTTTAATTCTATTTATAATCAATTGCTTAGAATATTTATTTCAGTTTTTCTACTAAACACATGAAATTTGACATTTCTATCATTTACTTATATGTACAAAAACTTGTTTTGGAATAAAGTGAAAAGTAAAATTGTTATTTTTATGAATCTATGAAATATCCATAGCTTTTCTTTCCCTTTATTAAAACAGAGGACATTAGCCCGGGTTTTGTTTGTGTTGCAGTAGTGGTGATTGAACCAGGAGCCTCACACATGCTAGGCAAGTGCCTTATCACTGAGCGAGATGCCCAGCCCAGCCCTGAGCTTTGGATAAGATAATCTTGGTATTTTCCTGTCCAGAATGTGATGGAAGCTGTCCAGTCCTGCATGGAGGATAGTCCAGTGTTATAAAGGAAAAGCTTGAGACCAAAGTCAGAAACTCACTGGTTTTGAGTGATCTTGGGTTGGTCACACAATCAGTTTAGGCCCTCTTTATTTCTTTCTTTTTCTTCCTTCCTTCCTTCCTTCCTTCCTTCCTTCCTTCCTTCCTTCTTTTCTTTCTTCCTTTTCTTGGTTTCTCAAGGTAGAGTCTCACTATAGCCCAGGCTGACCTGGAATTCACTGTGTAGTCTCAGGGTGGCCTTGAACTCACGGTGATCCTCCTGCCTCTGCCTCATGAGTGCTGGGATTAAAGGTGTGCACCACCACACCTGGCTTGGGCCCCATTTCTTGACAAATCATCTAGTGTTTGGATTAGATTGTCCGTGAAGTTATGACCACCATTCTGAACAATCTGCCTCTGCTTTTCACAGTCTTGCAGAGTAAAGCCCATTCTGCTCCCCTCTCCTGTCAGCACAGCCCTTGGCTCTCTATGGTCCTCCTTGGCTCCTAACCTTGCAGGTGACTAGATAGTTATTTCTCCTACATTTTGCTAAGAAATGAAAATTATTGGGCTGGAGAGATGGCTCAGTGATTAAGGTGCTTGCCTGTGAAGCCTTAAGGACCCAGGTTTGATTCACCAGTACCCATGTAAAGCCAGATACACAAGGTGGTGTATGTGTCTGGAGTTGGTTTGCAGTAGCTAGAGGCCCTGGCATGCCCATTCTCTCCCTCTATCTGCCTCTCTCTCTCTCAAAAATAAGTAGATAAATAAAATATTTTAAAAAATTATTTTATGGGCCGGGTGTGGTGCCACACACCTTTAATGCACTCAGGAGGCAGAGGTAGGAGGATCGCCATGAGTTCAAGGCCACCCTGAGACTACATAGTGAATTCTAGGTAAGCCCGGACTACAGTGAAACCCTACCTCGGAAATACACACACACACACACACACACACACACACACACACACACATATATATATATATATGTATATATATATATAGTATTTTATGGCATTTATTCCTACAATAGTATAATGCTAATTAAAGGTAGACATCTTGACTCCATGCATCATCTTTGCACTCTTACCATTTTGGTAAGAACTACTGCTCAACACATGAGCTGATGTAACACAGGTACGCTGGTTCCTTCCTATGTCTGACAACCTGGCAGATCCTAACAGAGCATCAAGACATAAAGAAAAAAACTGAAGACAACTGAGTTTTTCTGGAAATGCCTCTCCAGCAAAATGAACACCAAACTCCTATCCACTTGATAATGTCGGGAAGTTTTCACTGAGGTACTTTGCCAGTAGCCTCAAGGCCAGAAAACAGACTCACTCGTGAGTTCAAAAGTGAGAAGAATCTCTCTTCTCCTTCCAGTACTGGATGTCAGAGAAGGAGAGATGGGAATTGCTGTTCTGATCACAGTTATGACATCACATGCCTAGACATGCTGTGGCTCCCAGTAAAATTCAGAAAGGGCTGCCTTCCAGGAGAGCTTATTAACTCTAAGCTATGAGGTACAAACACACCAAAATTAGACAAGTAAGACTTGGAAGCCTTTTGCAAGATGACTGGATTGTACAATAGGATGTAGAAATAATTTGGAAATTGATAGAAATCTTTGAAGAACAAAAGTTGATTTGTAATGACAAAGAAATATATCAGAGTTACATTGGCAAGGCTAAAATAAGTTGAAATTATGTGTGTGTGTGTGTGTGTGTGTGTGTGTGTGTGTGTGTACATATGCACACACACTGCAGACTGAACACAAGGCCTCTCACTAGTTTAGCCATATTCTCCTCTTCTAGTTGGAAGCTTTGACTGCATGACAACATGCTATGTTGAAGGAATTCTACTATAAATGTGACTGATTCTGTGGTAAGTCAGAGGGTAGTCATGTGGGGTTCCCCAGAGGGGTCCCCGCTCAGGGCTGTCTACGCGACCCCAAGAACACTCACGCAGGACGCTCTCAATGCAAACCGCACGAGGTTTATTGAATCCGATGCATCGGGGCTCAACACAGATTCCTCTCGCAGGAGGGGTGAAGAGCCCCTAGCCACGAGTTTGGTCAGCTTATAAAGGCTAAAACCACAGGTATGCAGAGTCATAGGGGCTTTTCAGCCGTGGGTCCTTCTGACTGGGTGGGGCCCACGGGGTGGGCTCGTGTCTAGGGACTTCAGATATGTGTTGACCATTGTTGGTTGTGTCTTTATGAGGAACTAGGAGTTGATTGTTCAGCTCGAGTTCCTGGAATTTAGGCATTGGGTAGGGCGTACAAAAGGTCAGGTCCTCATGGTATACTTTTTACAAAATGGAGGCAGTTGCAAAATGGCAGTTCTGTGATTCAGTGCAGCAGCAAGCAAGCCATATTACAGAAGCTTAAAAAGGCAGGTTAGCAGAGCAACTAGAAAACAGGGCAGCAGAAATAGGGCAACTTTTATCCTTTCAGTCACTGCTGCTTCACCTGACCCGACATGATGCATCGGGGCCAAGGTTAAGATCTGAGTCTTCACCCTGAGACAGGGAAGCCCCCCCCAATGTCTCCACGTTCCTCTCTGCCCTCAGATGTGGACCTCTTTCAGTACCAGATCCACTCTTCAGACACCGAGATCACCCAGAAAGGGCTTCTCCCCAGTTTCTTTGATGTCCTGCTCCTTCCTGTCACATGGGACTCCCCTCTGCTTTTCAGAATCCCTGGTATTTCTAGCTCATGGCCTTTGCTTATGCTACTGAGGAGACAGAGCTGGAAGCCCAGGTGGATGTAATCTGCAAGGCAAAGAACTGGAGAGGAAGGGGTGACACAGGACAGGTCTGAGGTCTGAGGAGGGTCCCTATGAGTATTGCACTGAGCACTGCTCAGAACCTGCGTGTGAGCACACAGGAGTCAGGGCAACAGTACCGTGAGCTTGGCCAGGACCAAGCGCCAAACAGCCAGAGTGGAAAACCTGGCAGTTCAGCAGGACTTGGGTGGAATATTGAGGACAGTGTGGCCTCAGTAGTGGAAAATGTAGAACACAAAATGCATTGCAGGATATAGTGCCAGTCAGATCTCACCATCTTAAAGCCACAATCTCCTTCAGTACTCCAGGAAATAAGCTATATTTCTTTTTTATTCAAACTTTTTATTGCCAGTTTCCATAAGTGATATAATAAACCATGATAATTCCATTTCCCCCTTCCAAATCAACCTTCCAGATCCCACATAAGCCAGACACACACTTTGAGAGGCAAGAGCAAGGTCGCACATGCCCACTAGGTGACACAAGTATCTGGAGTTCAATTGCAGTGGTTGAGGCCCTGACACACTAATTCTCTCTCTCTCTAAAAATAAAAAAAAAATAAGAAAAGAATAATGAGTTTTATAATATAATAGGTATCATAATACCTGACTTTAAATTATACTACATAAGCAATAGTAATAAAAACAGCCTAGCACTGGTACAAAAACAGGCATGCAGACCAACGGATAGAACAGCAGGCCCAGAAATAAACCCATGCAGCTACAAGCACTGATCCTCAACAAAGGCACCAAAACCCAAACACTGAGGTCAAGACTCCCTCTTCAACAAATGGTACTAGGAAAACTGGATATCCACACAGAAGAATGAAGCTACAGGTCTACCTCTCTCCTTGCATAAAAATCAATTCAATGAGCTGGGTGTGGTGGTGCACGCCTTTAATCCCAGCACTCAGGAAGCAGAGGTAGGAGGATCGCTGTGAGTTCGAGGCCACCCTGAGATTACATAGTGAATTCCAGGTCAGCCTGGACTAGAGTGAAACTCTACCTTGAAAAACAAAACAAAACAAAAATCAACTCAGTGAATCAAAAACCGAATGTAAGATGTGACACTTTAAACTGTAGGCGAACAGGGAGACACTTCAAAATATAAGAATAGGCAAGGACTACCTGAATAGGACTCCAGTGGCTCACAGACTAACAGTAAGAAAGGACAAGCGGGATTATCCCAGCTTCTGCAACAGAGGAAGCTATTCCTGAAGTGAAGAGACAGCCGAGAGGAAGAAAGAGAGTCTTGGGCAGCAGACAAGAAACTAATGTCCAGAATATGCCAAGAATTCAAAAACTGAAACAGCAGAGGGATGAATAATACAATCAATAAATAGGCAAATGAATTGAACAGATTCAAAAGAGAACAAATAGCCAATAAATACATGAAAGAGGGCTCAACACTTTAGCCATATTTAAAATAAATAATCTTTTCTTAAAAATATTTTATTTTTATTTATTTGACAGAGATAAAGAGGGAGAGAGAGAGAGAGAGAGAATGGGTGAGCCAGGGCCTCCAGCCACTGCAAATGAACTCCAGATTCATGTGCCACCTTGTGCATCTGGCTAACATGGGTCCTGGGGAATCGAACCTGGGTCCTTTGGCTTTGCAGGCAAACACCTTAACCATTAAGCCATTCCTTCAGCCCTAAAATAAATAATCTGACACCCACTGCAGCAGCGCTCATCTTTTCCTGTAGAACAGCTGTCTCCTCCAAACAGACCTTTCCTCCTGGAGGATCTTCACAGTTGTAAACTCCTGAGGCTCCTCCCCAGTAAGGAGACTCTTGGGCGGAACTGTTATAAATCGTGCAGCAAACTTCAGGGAGTGGTTCCTCTATTGGGGCAGGCGCTTCAGAGATACAGCTGCCTTTAGTCACCCACACTCCTGTAAGCAGCCCCTTTCCTATGTAACTGCAAGTAACCCCAGTAAGTTCACTGGGCCACCAAGCTCCATGGGTGGAATCATTGGTTCATATCTTGCCAGGAAAAGTCACATGATGGTTTCTAAGAGATGAAGGTCAAAGAGTACCCAAAAGTCTTGGTAATTTTTTTCCTGCACTCCAGAGGATCTAGAGTCCTTTGGCTGGCCTTTGCTACCTGTCACCCACAGTCTGATAATTTCAGGGGTGTAGCTGGTGCTGGCCTAATCCAAATAGGCCCAGGGCCAAGATGCCAAAATGCTGTCCTAAAACTCACCACCTCCTGCTCTGGCTTCAGGGCCTGAGACTCGCCATAATGCCCAGAAATTTTCCCTTGACCATTCCTTCCCAATCCAAAAGATTTCTATCTCAAAATCGTTGTAAAGAATTACCTAATTTAATTTCTCAAAGTATGCAGACTTTAAGGACCATTATTCTGCAGAGGAAGAAATCAAGACTCAGAGAGGTTAGGTAGTTAGTAATGGGGGGAGAACGGGGAATATTAGCCTGTGTACACAGTCTCTGCTAAATCAGCAAAACCTTGTCCATTAACTTGATGTGTGACATTGGAGAAGGCACTTACTGTCTATGGGACTTGGTTTGTCATCTGTAGAACAAGGGAGTTATCCTAAACTCTCTCTAAAGACCTGGTCAACATTCTGGGTCTTCCATGATCAGCCAAAATCATGTATATACTGTACTTACGGCCACAGGTTCTTCTCCTAGCCACCAGAGGGCGCTTTGCCTCCACTGTAGTAGGCACTGGGGAAGGCTGAGTTCTGAGAACTAATCGCTGCACTTAACTGATAAAATTCTGACCTGGGGCTGGAGGGATGGTCACCTCTGCTCTCTCTCCTTCCCTCCCAGTGGCTCCCTTCTGGCTCTCCTCCCTTGGACGCAGACTGTTATCAGGGGTTGTCCCCAGCTCCTCAGCAGGGTGAGGACATGGAAGCACCTGAAATGGGTGGTCTCTTAAAGATCCCTTCAAAGCATAGGGCCTGTCTGGTCTGCGTCCTCCGAGAGGAAGCAGGAGGTGGGTATGAGTCTGGTAGGGGAAGTTCCAGAAGTACCCCTCTTGTCTTGGGTCCCCTGAGATGAAAAAAGCGCCGGAGTCTACCGGAGAAAGAGCTGGAAGTCGGGAAGTGGTGGGTGAAAGCCTTGGGAGGGGACAGGCAAAGGGAGAATGTACGCGGAGGATCAAAACACGTGGATTATATACATGCATGAAATTGTCAAAAGTAGCTTTTAAAATACTGAAAGAAGCCAGGCGTGGTGGCGCACACCTTTAATCCCAGCACTTGGGAGGCAGAGGTAGGAGGATCGCCATGAGTTCGAGGCCACCCTGAGACTACATAGTTAATTCCAGGTCAGCCTGGACCAGAGTGAGACCCTACCTCGAAAAACAAAAAACAAAACAAAACAAATAAAATACTTTCATCTTGCTTCCTCCTGTTTTTATTGGAGATACTTCAGGCATACAGGGGTCAAGTGGTTTTGATGGACCTCCGTGGGGGAGCCACAGATGACATCACCAGTTCTACTGAAAAATGCATCCTGAATCCTCAGCAGCAGTGGGACACATGATCTTTAGAGCCCGAGCCATTGCCATGCTGTGCCTTATCATGCCTCCAAAGCTAGACTAGAATATTCCAATGTAGTCACTATGTTTCTTCTACTAGCAATCTTCGTTTCTATAAGACCTAAGGAATCCCAAAACTTCCTAAGCATCTTTTACAAATATGAAGCACAGTTTATTTAACCTGAAAGGAACAAGGAAAAAAAAAAAAAGCATTGACAGCTTATTCTTAGGCATTTCGTTCCAGGGGTTCAATGTATTCCAATCCCAGATGGGCAAAGATTTCTTCTTCACTTTCTGCTTTGAGAAACACCCTCTGAAAACAGAAGGAGAAATAAATGTGTTCAAATTTTTATTTTTACTTTGGTTTTATCAAGGTAAGGTCTCACTTTAGCCCAGGCTGACCTAGAACTCACTCTATAGCCCCAGGCTGGCCTTGAATTCACAATGATTCCTCCTACCTCTGCCTCCCAAGTGCTGGGATTAAAAGTGTGCATCACTATGCCCAGCCAGATGGTTTTCTTAAGCATCTCAGTGCAGACAGTCAAAGTACAAGTACAGAACTATCTACTTAGAATGAAGCATTAGAAAGCATCATGCCCTGCTTCTCACAAAAGTCATACAAGCCAGGGGTCATGCCTATCACCCCGGTAGTCAGGATGCTGAGGAAGAGGACTGTTATTAGCTTAAGGCCAGCTTGGGCTAAAAAGTGAGACTCTGTCTCATACAAATGAAAAAAGCCATAGTAACTTATTTCGTAAGTTTTTAATTTTCCAAACCAAGAAAACAGCACTAAGTAAATTAAGGTAAGATCACAACAGCCTTCCCTATTCAGCAGAAGGTATTTGGATTTCTTTTTCCCCTGAGTTTGCAATTGTTAACCACAGCTGTTCGTCAGAACAATCTGATAGAGTTTTAAAACAATAATATTTATTGGAGACAGAGAGGCTGATAGAGAGAGAATGGGTGTACCAGGGCCTCTAGGCACTGCAAACAAACTCCAGATGCATGTGCCACCTTGTGCATCTGGCTTACATAGGTACTGGGGAATTGAACCTGGGTCCTTAGGCTTTGAAGGCAAGCACCTTGACCACTAAGCTATCTCTCCAACCCACACCCGAGGGAGTTTTTAAAAAACAGTAGAAGCTTGAGTCCAGTGAAATGGAAATCTCAGGAGAGGTGTTGTTTTAATCGACTTAAAAGTTCCCAGTAGTTCTAATGTGATGTGTTCTGGTAATGATGGAGCACTGGTCGTGTGAGGCTCTCCACAACCTTCCACACCTGCCTTTAACCTCTCACCCCAGCTCCGCCCACCATCTCTTTCCCTCCATCCCTTTTGGGCACATATCAAGCATATGTTTAGTTGAATAACACCGCAAACACCAAGAACACAGCAAACTCAATTCTGATCTCTGCTGCATTGGCCTCTGGAGCCCCATGATCTCATTGTCTTTGAGCCAAAAGCCCCAGTGTTACATTCTGGGCAAGATGGGGACTGTCACCTGTGGAGATCTTTTCAGCAAAGGGAAGGGTGGAGGTTTGAATGTAAAAATGTCCCCACATAGACTCATGTGTTTGCAGAATTAATCCCTAGTTGATGGCACTGCTCAGGAAGCCTGTGGAACCTCCTAGGAGGCAGAGTCTTGCTGGAGGAAGTGTGTTACTGGGGCAGGCCTTGAGGTGTTATAGCCCAGGTTCATTTGCATTTTCCTCTCTCTCCCTCCCTCCTGCTCTCTCTCTCCTCTTCTTTTCTCTCCTTTCCTCTCTTCTCCCTGCTGATGTGACATGTGACCCCTGTTTCCTGTTTCTGCCATGTTTTCCCCACAATGATCAACTTGCTCTTGAAACTGTAAGCCAAAAATAAACCCTTTCCTTCCTTAAGCTGCTTCTGGTCAAGTATTTTGTTCCAGCAACAAGAAAGTAACTAACACAGGAAGCATACCTGGAGGCTCCTTTCAGGGAAAGGGCTCAAGACCTAGCCTTAGGGGTAAAGAATAGCAGCCAACTTCAGGGAAAAAAAAAAAAAAAACAACAAAAAACAAAAAACCTTTACCTTGGTCTTGTCATACAGAGCATGGTTATCCAATATCATCTTCCGTTCATGCGTGGCGTAGCGCCGCAGGTCTCTCTCAAACTGCTGGAAATAGAGAATTAAAAGAAACTACTTTCTAGTCTAGACTCTCTTCAGTCTTTGGTGTTTAGAGCCACATTAGGCCCTCCAGTGAAATATTCGCCTCCACCGCACATTCCCTAGTTTGTTGTTCTGTGGGAAAAAACCCCCCAGGGGGTCCCCACGCTCTGCCCGGATAAGGCGACACCCCAAATCACTCACTCACGAGAAGCGGTCTTGATGCAAACTGCAAGAGGATTTTATTCCAAGCGCGCTGGGGCCCACAGTCATACACCGCACAGGGGTAGAGGACTGCAGAGCCCCGAATGCAGGAATGGGGTAGTTTTTATAGGGTTTCTAACAAAGCCTGTGCATTAGACCAATCATTATTTAATATCAGGAGCCCCTGCAGGGTGTTAGCCAGTCAGTTTGTGCCACCCCACAGTTTCTAAGCCAATTAGTTTACTTTGCTCAAGCCCCTCATGGACCAATCACTCTCTTATGACTATGACCTTGGTGGTCAGCGTTTGCGCAGGTCCTTGGGTAGGAGTAGCAGAGTGTGGTATCAGTCTCCTGTGACCTTGGAGGTCAGCATTTGTGCAATTCCTTAGGTGGGGGTAGCAGAGTATGGTATCAGCCTCCTATGACCTTGGTGGTCTGAGGCAGGCTGCTACAGCCTATGGTGCGAGTTACTAAGGCTTACAGTGTGGGCTACTAAGGCTTACAGTGTGGGCTATTAAGGCTTATGGTGCAGGCTATTTACAGAAACTAAATAAGTGGTCTACTTTATTACTCATTTCCCATCCCTGAGGGCTATCTCATGCCCTTTTTACCTAGTTTTATATTAGGAGTGGGCTCTGATACAATGAGAAGAGGGATTCTTTACTTGCTCCTAACAGAGAGTAAAACCTGGAGTTTGAGGTATGCATGTGGCCCGCTTAAGCTCCCTTTGGAGCATGATAGTATTTCTGAGCTTCTGAATTCTTGGGCCTTTCAGTTCTTTTTGGAGTGGTGTGTGTGTGTGTGTGTGTGTGTGTGTGTGTGTGTGTGTGTTTCCCCACTACACATTTTTGAAGTCTTAAAGTCGCTTTCTTCCTAAAGTAAAGCTGTCTTGTAGCTGAGTGAAAATAGCAGTAATGTATCTTGAGGAAGGAAGAAATGCTTTCTGAAGTTGGCAAGAGCGCCATCTGGGAGGGTGATGGAGCTGGATTGGCTTAAGTACCTGTCTACAGCTGTTGGTGCGCTTCCAGAGAAGAGGGTGTTTGGGTGTTTCTCCTCCCAACATTTGACCTAAACATCAACACAAAATTCCAAGTAAAGTGATACTGACAAGCCATGCAGACAGAACTTCCTGGTTATTTAATTAAAGAATTCCATCCCCTGCCCAGAAATCACACCACACCTGGCTGACTAGAACATCTCAGCTGAGGGCTCCAGCAGATTGACCATCCAGCTGAAGAAATCAGACCCAAAGATGAGGAGGAAGCAGTGGAGCTGAGTAGATCAGCCCCCTGGTGAATTAATACCCCAGGTTGAGGTGGATTGAGAGGTAATGGATTATTTGGAGAACATTCCACCAACAGTTATTCCCAGCATGTGGTCACAAACAGCCTTACTGGGAACAGGTTAGATTTGTAAATTCTTCACCTTCCCTGGGTCTATACAGAATCAGACACTCACAGTGGTGGGGGCCAGCCATCTGTGTTTGAAAAGCCCCAAGGTGATTAGGAGGCATCTCAGGCAAAGAACCACTGAGGCAGAAAAAGAAGTCCCCTCACCCCACCCAGTAGCAGGCCTGCTCTGGCTTTTCCCAGCTTGGCAATCTTGAACAGGCTTCCTGTGTCCTGCAAGATCTGGCTTGACCACTGCAAAAATACTGGCTGAGAGCCTCACTGCCTTCCTGGAGGCAGGCTGGTAAGGTGGCGCCCTCACAGGCTGAGCAGCGGTCGGGCACTTGCTCAGCTCTGGATGAAGTTGCAGTCATTTGCTGTTCACAAGCGAGGAGCCAGGCCTCAAGTCCCACTTGCACGCGCTCTGCCCTTCCGGCTAAGAACCCTGCATCTCTCACCTGTTGTAAACGAATGTCTCACATGGCCATGACCTACAATAACATGGACAACATGCCCTGATTTAGATACTTCTGTTCTCAGTCCCCATTTTTCTCTGCATCCTGCCCTGCTGCAATCAGCTTTCCCAGAGCTGGGTGGGTCTGTCCTGTGCCTTTTGGAAAGCTAACACCATGCCATGGGTCCAGGGAGGCTTACCCGGGAGCCAGTCCATCCCAGCAGAGCAAAGGCCCGGCACTCATAAGGGCACATGACCAAGTCCACACGGATGGCCTTCCAGCCCTTCCCTTCCTGCTGGCTGGACTGGACACTGTCCACTCTCTCACGGTACAATTTCAAAATAAGAAAGCACTTTTGAAAGTGGTCTAAAGCGTCCACCTTCCTGCTAGGTAACTTGCACTTTTCAAATGTTGACTCCACATGGTCACAGTATAAAAGTAATCCCTGAAAAGAAATAGGAAGACATGAGGAAGGGTTCCCAGTCTGTGATTATTTACAATAGGCTCTTAATGAAATCTTTACAGCTGAATAGAATATGGGCGCATTTTAACTTTGCCCACCTGACAACTAAAGAGGAGGCTAAGCAAGAAGCTGTCTTGTTCTCTCAGTAGAAAGGGAATTTCTTCTTGTTTTGTTTTGTTTTGTTTTGTTGAAGCAGGGTCTTGCTCTAGTTCAGGCTGACCTGGAATTCACTGTGTCTTCTCAGAGTAGCCTCAAACTCACAGGGATCCTCCTACCTCTACCTCCCAAGTGCTGGGATTAAAGGCGTGCGCCACCACGCCCAGCAGAAATTTCTTGATGAGAGAGGCTGAACCCTTGTCCTAGGTGGGCCATCTTGTCTACTTTCAGGGAGTCTTGTCACCCTGTATCTGTTTTCCTGAGAGGGACAGGGGGACACAGCATGGTCTCACAGGTGAATTTGGATCTGGTTCTGTGGTCCAGTCTTCACCTCTAGTGCTCATGGCTCTGGGGCCTTGTAGGCCTAGTTCTTACTTTCATAATACCCGAAGTCTCCTTTCTCCAGCACATCAGCGCACACAGCCCATGCCCCACAGGTGCACCAGGCAAACACTGGCCCAGCCCTCAGGACAGGTAGACCTGCGGGTTCTCGGGAGAGGGCACTCTGCTCTCACTAGGAAGTGGGCTTCTCACTGGAGGGACAGAAGTCAGACCCTGCAGATGTGTGAACGCTAACTCGGCTCAACCTCTTTCATTGGCCATGTGTCACCTCCCTGTAGATCTGATGTATCCTGGGTGGGAGCTTTGAGCCGTGGCCTTTGCAGCCTGCCGTCATTTCTTCCCTTCAAGGTGGGAGCTGACCAGTAACAGCATCCAAGGCACCAGCAACACCCTGATGATGGGGTTCCCCTGTCTCAGCAGTCCTGCTCCACCCCAGGCTCGTAGCATGCTTTCCCAGCTCACACTTGCAGCATATGTCTTCCTTTGGTTTTGGTCCCTTTATTCTTCTATACCAGACACAAACACATAGCCCGCCTAGGCCCCAATGATAAACTGTCAGTGTAAATCAATAAGATACACATTCATAATGTGTTCTCTAGGACCCAAAGCAGGTACGTCTCACTGTAGGTTATGTGGCTTTGTGATGAGATATTACAAATAGTCCAAAATTGGCTGAATGGTCACTGTACGACTATAAGGTCAATAATGCATGAGATTGGCAATGCTAATATAATACTTAGGTGTGCAAACATCTATTTTTTAAAATATTTTTTTGTTGTTGTTTTTTCAAGGTAGAGTCTTGCTCTAGCTCAGGCTGACCTGGAATTTATGATGTAGTCTCAGGGTGTCCTCAGACTCATGACGATCCTCCTACCTCTGCCTTCTAAGTGCTGGGATTAAAAGTGTGTACCACCTTGCCCAGCTATTTTTTAAAATAAATATTTTATTTGTTTATTTGCAAGCAGAGAGAGAGAAACAGAATGGGTGCATCAGGGCATCTAGCCACTGCAAACCCCAAATGCATGCACTACTTTGTGCATTGGGCTTCCCATGGGTGCTGGGAAATCAAAGCCAGGTTGCTAGGCATTGCCAACAAGCGCCTTAACCACTGAGCTATCCCTCTAGCCCCAAACATCTGTTCTGGGTCTTTCTTCTTACCTTCTGTTCCCAGAAGTTTGTCACTTTATGCAGAAGCTGCTGTTCTTCTTCCTCTGTTGCTTCTGGGCTAGTAATTAAAAAATCCACATCATGCCCGATCTTCTTACCCCTAATTTTTAAAAAGCGCAAAATGGAAATTGCTTAAACTTTTAGCCCTTGGCTTTTAAACTTCTCTTTGTTTCTATGCCCTATAGGTAAGATTTATGATGCAAAATGCTTGTGATAGTTCTAAAACCCATTATCCTTGGCTATACAATTCTATTCTTTAAAAAACAAACTTATGACACAGAAAAAAGTTTTATCTAGTATGTTTATTTTAATATGTGGATGTATGGAAAGTAATGAAGATTACTTCTATGAATTCATTTAACTTACACTGGACACACACGTGCACACACACATATGATAATAAGCAGATCAAGAGCTGTAATATATAACACAAGGTAGCCATCTTGGAATTATGGCTGTTTCTAAGGAAGGATCTCATGTAGTTCAGGCCTCCAACTCAATACATAACCAAGGACCTTAGACTTCTGATTATCCTGTCTCCACCGTCCACCTTCTGGAATTACAGGTGAATGTCACCACACTGGATTTATGTGCTGCTGGTATCAAACCCTTGTTAGGCACATGTCCTACCAAAAGAACTACATCCCCAGCCCAAGGGAATTTCCTTAGATTCTTTCTTCTTCCACTTTCTCTTGTTTCTCAAGGCTGCTTTTCAGAATGACCATAAGCCACCAGGTAAGAGACTGAAAGGAGAGCTGCAGGAGAGGTGGGAAGGAAGGAGTTCCTGTCTGGAATGGAGGCCTCAATACCCAACAACTAACTGCACACATTTCTAAAGACTTGTTCGTTTATTAATTCAACCAAAATTTCTTGGGCATCTAGTTTGTGCCAGGCTTTGTGTGCTAGTCTCAATAGGAGCTAAGCTCTACTAGTGAATGGGGAGTGCATGCCCGAGCAAAGGCTGTTGTCAGTAAGCGCCTGGCAGGGTATCCAGAACGTACCAAAGAGAGTTGAGGAAAGCTCCCTGGAGGAGGCAGCATCTGAATTGAGTCTGAAAGGTGATAAGCTGGCAATTTTACAGAGTTGTTTGTTCATGGAAAAAATTTCAACTGAATCAAGTGAGAGACAAGAAACAGCTCCACGCGTGCAGGGACAGGGGGCTGCTTGGGCTGCTGGAATGAAACACGAGGGACCAGAGACAATGCTGCAGAGAGAGCGGGCAGCAGAAGCCTGAACGGGACCGGGAGCTTCTGAAGAGGGTAGAGCAGGGGCCAAACAGCCACGTTATTTACCTGCGAAACCCTCCCGTCATGGAGACCAAGGCATCCGGAAGAAATGCCACGACGGCCTGTTGAACCAGCACACTGACTGCCTCGGCTTCGGCTCTGGTCACACAGCTCACGAGGTCTTCATAGTGGAGGAACCCTGAGAGGCCAGGGGAAGGTCAGTCGAAGGAGCTCTCTCCAGCCCTCGGTGGGACAAAATTCTGCCCCCAAGTAGCATTACAAGGCCCCAGGCATCAACGAGACTCCATGGCCACAGAGACAGTAATCCACCATTCATTCCCTCCTGATCTTTGCATGGTCGTTATGGCCTCTTGATTTCCAATGGAGACACATACTATCACTTATTCAGAACCTAGCAGATTTACAAGATGACTAAGGGTCATGTATAATGTCACTGGTGGGAACATTCACAGTCTGGTTTCCTTCCTGTACTGGCTCGTGGTTTCATTGTCTACCTGTTTGTTGTCATTAAACAGAAGATAAATGTTTCCTCCCCCACTACACTCCCCCCATTCTCCCCAATGTTCCCTAGTAGAAAATCCCCTTACTTTCATATTTTTTCTTTTTTTATGAGAGAGAGAATTGGTGCACTAGGGCCTCAGCCACTGCAATCAAACTCCAGACACATGTGCCACCTTGTGCACTTGTGTTACCTTGTACATCTGGCTTATGTGGGATCTGGAGAGTAGAACATGGTTCCTTAAGATTCACAGACAAGTGCCTTCACTGCTAAGCCATCTCTCCAGCCCATATTTTCATGTTTAAAAATATTGAGGCCGGGTGTGGTGGCGCATGCCTTTAATCCTAGCACTTGGGAGGCAGAGGTAGGAGGATTGCTGTGAGTTCAAGGCCACCCTGAGACTCCATAGTGAATTTCAGGTCAGCCTGAGCTAGAGTGAGACCCTACCTCGAAAAACCAAAAGAGAAAAAAAAAAAATTGAAGATTGGGTTGGAGAGATGGCTTAGCAGTTAATGAACTTGCCTGCAAAGCCAAAGGACCCAGGTTCAAATTTCCAGGACCCATATAAGTCAGATGCACAAGGTTGCGCATGCACCTAGAGTTCTGCAGTGGCTGGAGGCCCTGGCATGCCCATTCTCTCTCTCCTCCCTCTTCTTCCTCTTCTCTCTTTCTCTTAAATAAATAAATGACATGCTTTTAACAAATTGATTATTGCCAGGTGTGGCGGTGTACACTTTTAATCCCAGCACTTGGGATGCAAAGGTAGTAGGATTGCCAGGAGTTCGAGGCTACCCTGAAACTACACAATGAATTCCAGGTCACCTTGGGCTAGAGTGAGACCTTCCCTTGAAAAAAGAGAAAAAAACTGAAGAGAAAAAAAACTGATCATCACACTAGTCTCTGTAACTCTAGACATCATAGCACTAGAGACCATGGCTATGGCTTCCTTTCTTTTCTTCCCCCACCCCCTTTTTTTTTGAGGTATGGTCTTGCTCTAGCTCAGGCTGACCTGGAATTCATTATGTAGTCTCGGAGTGGCCTTGAACTCATGGTGATCCTCCTACCTCTGCCTCCCGAGTGCTGAGATTAAAGGCGTGCGCCTCCACGCCCAGCTGAGGCTCCCTTTTGACTGAGAAATATACTATGCTTCTATGGTGTGTTAAAGGTAAACTCTTAAGTTCCACACTATTTTTGACCATGTGTTGGCAGATTTTGAAAGATGTACTGAAACTCTCCATGAATGAAAGTGACCAAACCACCGTGACCACTGGTTGGCATGCCCGGCCTTTTGGTGGTGACAATAGCCTTCTTGTCTCCACACTGCACTGAGGACCTTTCTCAGAATACAGGCTTTGGGTTGGATAGATCAGCCTAGTGTCTCTATTGTCACCATTTCTCTTCCATTTTCCTGCTGTTTTACAATTTCTGAGGCACTTTGGCTGACATACCTGTAGCTGGTTCAAGTGCCCCTCCCCCAGACTCCACGCTAACTTATCCTGAATTCCTCAAACAACGAGTCTTGCTCAGGAAGACAGCTGGACTCCAAACATCTAGAAGAGGCTGTAAGGATGTCAGTGCCCACCCTGGCTTGCCATCCAGATGAAGGAATCTCAGCATTCATCAGGAAAAGCCTCTTTGTTCTGTGCCAGGAGTGGGGTGCCAGGCACTGGGTGCCAAGCTTTGCTGCACCAGCTGGTTTAGTCCCCAGCCTCCCTTTCACCAGTGAGGTAATGAAGGCTCACAGGGTTTTTTTTTTTTATTATTATATTTTAGAGAGAGAGAATGGGCATGCCAGAGCCTTTCAGCTGCTGTGAACAAACTCCAGATGTGTGTGCCCCCTTGTGTGCACGTGTGACATTGCACACTTGTGGCACTGTGCATGGAACCTAGAGATTCGAACATGAGATCTTGAGCTTTGCAGGCAAGTGCCTTAACCACTAAGCCATCTCTCCAGCCCAAGGCTTATGATTTTAAAAAACTTATTCAGGGTCGTGCAGTTGGAAAGGACGGGGCCAAGAATATCCAACTCATCAGGACTGGAGTCTTGGTAAAAGGAACTTCCACCTGTGTCCAACCTGACCAGCCCAGAGCGGCTGTGATTTCCTGAGCGCAGTACCTGCTTTCTGCATTCGGGTAAATGTCAGGCTTTTGTCCAGCTTCACTGTACTGAGAGTTCTGAAACCCATCCTGAACCATCTCTCAGCCGTCTTCAACCCCACTCCAAAGACGGAAGTAAAGAGCTGAAAGAGAGGGAAATGCATACCTTTATCACCTAAAATCATTACCATGACAAGAGAACAGTACTTTCCAAATGCCCAGGCAATGCCGAAAAAGTATAAGCAAAACTTTGAAAAGAAACAGATCCGGGCACGCTTTTAATTCCAGCACTCAGGAGGCAGAGGTAGGAGGACCGCCATGAGTTCAAAGCCACCCTGAGACTACACAGTGAATTCCAGGTCAGCCTGGGCTAGAGCGAGACCCTACGTCAAAAAAATAAAAATAAAAATAAAAATAAAAATAAAGGAAGACAGGAAGGAAGGGGACACCAGGCAGATGGTTGGTGGCGATTTTCTGAGTGAGGCATTTTGTTTCATGAGAGTCATTTCTTAACATCTAGTATCAAAAACTGAAACAGGGGCTGGTGAGATGGCTTAGCAGTAAAGGCACTTGCCTGCTAAACCTAAGGACTCATCTTTGACTCTCCAGATCCCATGTAAGCCAGATTTACAAAAGGTGAGGCAAGTGCAAGGTTGCACATGCCCACTAAGTGATGCAAGCATCTGAAATTTGATTGCATTGGCTGAGGTCCTGGCATACCCATTCTCTCTCTTTCTCTCTGTAAAACGAAATATATATATACACGAAACAAGTGAGAGGGAGCCTGGCCTGGGTGTGAGGCTTCCACGTAACTAGTTGACAGATGGCCCGTGATGACTCTCCCTTGAAGTTATCTCTCTGGCTCTCTCTCCTTGGCTCAGGCTCTAACACACAAACTTGTACCACACGTCTACCTTCACCTTTGGTATATTCATCCCATGTCATGGTGGTAAGTGTACACTTAAACTCTGGTCTATCTACCCCCCACACCTGGTTCTTGTTCATGGTTACACTTTAGGTCTGTGTATCACTTCTGAATCAAAGCAGTTGGCCAAAGCGCCTTCTACTTGAAATTCTAACAGGGAAAGTTGGGGTGTGACAGACATACCCTGAGTCCCAGAAACTGAGGATTCAATGAGGAGCTTTGCAGATGTGAGTCTGCTTTTCATGAATGGGATTGTTCTGTTCGTGTGGCCCTTGTGTCCCTCTAACATATATGTATTTTAGTCAGTGTGGTATGCATGCTTGTTCATATGTGTATGGGGATGCTTGTGCACATGTGCACACATATATGTGGAGGCCAGAGATCAACATTGGGTGTCTTTCTCGATCAATTTCTATCTTATGTTTTGGGACAGGGTCTGTCGTTGAACCCAGAGCCCACTGATTTAGCCAGACTAGCTATTCAGGAAGCTGAGGTTACAGGCATACACCATCATGCCTGGCATTTCTACATGGGTGCTAGGGATCTGAACTCAAGTCCTCATGCTTACGTAGCAAGCACCTTACCCACTGAGCCTCTCCATAGATTCCCCTTCAATTTTTTTTTCCTCATGTGTAACAGATTTTTGGAAGGTAAGGTAACTTGCATAACACTTCCCCATGAGGATAAGCTGGCATACTCTAGTTATCTAGACATCTTCTTCCTAGAACTCTTCTAAGTTCTGAATTTGGCACCCCTTATTGAAGCCCTCATGCCCAGTGTGGTGGTATTTGCACATGGGGTCTTTGGGAAATGATTCAATATAGACATAAGAATGGGACCCTCGTGAGATTCATGCTCTTACAACAAGAGGCCTCAGAGAGCTCTCTCTCTCTCTCTTTCGCTGTCTCTCTCTTTCAATTATGTAAGGCAGCCATCTACAAACCACAGAGATAGCCATCAGCAGAACCTGAACACACTGTCACCTTAACCTAGAACTTTCAGCTTTCTGAACTGGTACAGAACAAATTTCTATTGTTTAAGCTGATCAGCCTATGATATTTGGGTGTGGCATCCCAAGTTTAATTTAACCATTCAGAATAAGTAACAAGATTAATTGAAAAAAGCATATTCAACAAACATATGTAAAGTCACTTACTTTGAATGATTTATAGCGTTCATCATTTAACAGAGCTTTAACTTCAGAACTTTCCCCATCTTCAATGATTTCCTGCAGGGAAAGTTGAAAAAAATATTTTAAATTAGACAATGGATAATCGCAGTGTAAGTTTAAAAATAGAACTAGACTTCCAAATAAGATGGTGGTGTAGTAGCCATGCCAAAGTAGCCTGGGGGGAGGAATAAGCAGAAGAACAAAAAATGCACTCTTCTACTAAAAAGTGAACGTGTATAAGGAATTATCAATCACAACAGAGAAGCGGGAGAGACCCGGAGCCTCTAGAAACCATACAAGCAGCCAGAATTGGCTGCTGCCATGGCAACAGCGGTCCTGGTTCACATGCACACCCAGCCCTGCCTGAGCAGCGGGAGTAGAAGCCAGGTGAAGGGATTTTCCACTCACACCAGCCTCCTCTCAAAGTCAAGAAACCAGAAGACAAACAGGACCAGCTGAGCAGCTCCAGTATAACTCCAGGAGCCCTCACAGCCTCCCGTCCCCCAAGTGCCAGTGCCATGAACCATCAGAGAACCACCTCCTCTCAGCCACACAGCATCCAGCGCAGCAGATCAGAACAGCAGATCCAGCAGCCCAACCAACCTGAGTCCACAGTGTAACAGAGAGGGACCCAGGTGGGTACTCAGCACAGGGGAGATTGAAAGCCATCCCAAAAGGTAACAGGATCGACTTACACAAAGCCAAGTACACAGGCCTGGACTGGAAGCACTAATAACACTTTGCGTATCAGGGAAGATTATGTGTTATATTTGATGTATTCTTTTTTTTTTTTAAAGTATTTTTATTTATTTATTTATTTGAGAGTGACAGACACAGAGAGAAAGACAGATAGAGGGAGAGAGAGAATGGGCACGCCAGGCTTCCAGCCTCTGCAAACGAACTCCAGACGCGTGCGCCCCCTTGTGCATCTGGCTAACGTGGGACCTGGGGAACCGAGCCTTGAACCAGGGTCCTTAGGCTTCACAGGCAAGCGCTTAACTGCTAAGCCATCTCTCCAGCCCAGTATTTGATGTATTCTTGATCAGCTTTATCATTCTCAACTAAGCTGTATTTTGGTGTTTCCTGATTTATAGGGCCTTTGTCTTTTTCTTCTGTCATTACTGGGGGCATGGTCTCACTCAGCCCCAGGCTGACCTAGAACCCATTTCAGACCAGAAATCTCAGCCTCCCTATTGACAGGATTAATGCTGTGGGGCAACATACACCCTTAGAGACTTTGACTTTATTAGATTATCTGTTTGTTTTAATCCCCACTTTTGCATAAATACTCAGTGCTAGTTTTTATTAAATGTCTATATTGCTCAGTTGAATTTTAGAATTTGCCAGTATTTTGCTCCAACAAGCCTACCAGAAAACTTGCATAGCAGGCAAACTCAACACCTAGGGTCACTTCTGCTATTACTCTGGGAGCAATATAAGAGTCACACCTGGCACTTTAAGCTCCTTCCCTGAATATATAAATTGGATTTACACAGATAAGATTACTGCAGAAAATTAGAAAACTCAAGCATCAAATTAACTCAAGATACAAAAATCCCTACATTACAACACAAGAAACACAAAAAATCAAGACACTATAATTGCATCAAAAATTATAAATCCATCAGAAATGACCTCCAGTGAGACTGCCTGACAAAGAATTCAAAAAAATGATTGTATCTATGTTCAAAGACATCAAAGGAATCAAAAAAGAAAACAAATTCCTAAAGGAATCTCAAAAGAACACAAGAAACCAACTTAATGAAATAAGGAGGCCAATACAAGATACAAGTAAGGAACTAGAAGTAATGAAAAAATACCAATCAGAAATACTAGAAATGCAAAACAGAGTAAGTCAAATAGACAACTTTGTAGAAAGTCTCACCAGTAGAATGGATCAAGGAGAGAAGAGAATGTCTAAACTAGAAGACACAGTGGCAGATCTAGTCCAACAAAGAAAAAGACAGCTGGGCATGGTGGCAGGATAGACTTCAAACCAACATTAGTTAGGAAAGATAAGGAAGGTCACTTTATATTGATTAAAGGAACACTCCAACAGGAGGACATTATAATGATAAACATATATGCGCCTAACATGGGTGCTCCCAATTTCATCAAACAAGCACTATTAGATTTAAGGTCACAGATAACACCAAACACTATTGCAGTGGGTAACTTTGATACTCCATTCTCATCAATTGACAGGTCATCCTAGCAAAAAATAAATAGAGAAGCATCTGGATTAAATGAGGTTATAGAACCAATGGACCTAACAGATATCTACAGAACATTCCATCTAAACACTGCAGATACACATTCTTTGCAGCAGCACATGGAACGTTCTCTGGACTAGACCATATATTGGGACACAAAGCAAATCTTAACAAATACAGAACAATTGAAATAATTCTTTGCACTTTGAACACAATGGGATTAAACTACAAATTATCAACAAGAAAAGCTATGCAGCATACACAAAGTCATGGAAACTAAATAGTACACTACTGAATGATGAATGGGTTATTGAAGAAATCAAAAAGGAAATTTTAAAAGTTCATAGAATCAAATGATGATGAGAACACAACATACCAAAACATTTGGGACACAGTGAAGGCAGTCCTAAGAGGGAAATATAGCTTCAAGTGCCAGTAAGCTTTAGCTGAGAGATTCAGGGATGGTTTAACATGTGCAAATTGATAAATGTAATGCATGTTATAAATGGACCTAAGGACAAAAGTCACATGATCATCTCAATAGATGCAGGAAAGGCATTTGACAAAATCCAACATCCTTTTGTGGTAAAAGTCCTAAAGAAACTGGGAATAAAAGGAACATATTTCAACATAATGGAAGCTATTTATGACAAACCTACAGCCAACATAATACTAAGAGGGGGAAAATTTGAAGCTTTTCCAGTAAAACCAGGAAGAAGACAAGGGTGTCCACTGTCCCCATTTTTATTTAATATAATACTGGAAGTCTTAGCTAAAGCAATAAGGCAAGAGACACACATAAAAGGGATACAAATTGGAAAGGAAGAGATCAAATTATCATTATTTGCAGATGACATGATTCTATACATAAAGGACCCTGAAGACTCTACCAGCAAACTGTTAGAGCTTATAAACACTTTCAGCAACATATCAGGAAACAAAATAAACACATATATAAATCAATAGCCTTCCTATATACTAACAAAAGACATGCTGAGGATGAAATCAGGGAATCACTCCCATTCACAACTGCCTCAAAAAAAAAAAAAAAAAAAACAATAATAAAATATCTTGGAATAAACCTAGCTAAGGAAGTAAAGAATCTCTACAATGAAAACTTTAAAACACTCAAGACAGGGCTGGAGAGATGGCTGAGCAGTTAAGCACTTGCCTATGAAGCCTAAGGACCCTGGTTCGAGGCTCTATTCCCCAGGACCCAAGTTAGTCAGATGCACAAGGGGGTGCACACGTCTGGAGTTCGTTTGCAGTGGCTGGTGGCCCTGGTGCGCCCATTCTCTCCCTCTCCCTTTCTCTCTCTCTCTCTCTCAGTCCCTCTTTCTCTCACTGTCTGTCGCTCTCAAATAAATAAATAAAAATGCCAAAAAAAATCAGTAAAAAAAACACTCAAGAGAAAAATTGCAGAAGACACTCAGAAATAGAAAGACATTCCATGTTCTTGGGTTACAAAAGTTAATATTGTGAAAATGTCAATCTTATCAAAACAATCTACTTATTTAATGCAATCCCCATCAAAATTCCAATGATATTTTTCATGGAAATAGAAAAAAACAATTCTAAAATTTATTTGGATGCAAACAAAACCTTGAAGAGCCAAAACAGTTGGAGCAACAAATATAAGGCTGGTGGTAGTTATCACCATACCTGATTTTAAGCAATATTACAAAGCCATAGTAACAACAGTGTGGTACTGACACAGAAGCAGATGTGTAGATTCATGGATCAGAACAGAGGGCCCAGATGTAAGTTCAGTCAGCTATAGCCATCTGAGTTTTAACAAAAATGTCAAAAGACACTGGGAAAGGTGTATATCTATATGTAGAAGGATGAAAATAGATCCTATCTCTCTCCATGCATAAATGGATCAAAGACCTTAATATCAAAACCCTGAAACTCTGAAACTGCTAGAGGAAAAAGTAGGGGAAACCCTTCAACATATTGGCAAAGGAAGTGACTTTCTGAATATAACCCCAGTAGCTCAGGAAATAAAACCACCAATCAACCACTGGGATCTCATGAAATTAAAAAGCTTTTTATAGCAAAGGACACTGAATAGAGAAAAAGATGATGCCGTCAAAATAAGAGACTAGTTGAGAAGAGGAGGCGTGTGACGGTGAGTGGATCTGTGAACGAGAAAGCGGGGAGAGGGAGAATTATCATGGTTCATTGTCTATAATTATGGAAGTTGTCAATAAAAAAGTTTTTAAAAAGCTTCATAGAACTAGCAGTTTTATTTCTCGTGAAAATACACACCTATCACTACAGAATGTCTTGCTGGTTTATCTGGACAAAGCAAGAATTTCTCTGGAATCTAGAAAATCAGGGCTGGGGAGATGGCTCAGAGGGTAAGAGTGCTTGTTACAGAAGTGTGAGGACCTGAGTTTGAGCCCCACTACCCACTGTAACAAACAATCCACAGCCTGGAGAGATGGCTTAATGGTTACGGCATTTACCTGCGAAGCCAAATGACCCAGGTTTGATTCCCCAGGACCCACATAAGCCAGATGCACAAGGTGACACATGCATCAAGTTCATTTGTAGTGGCCTAAAGCCCTGGCACACCCATTTTTTCTATCTACCTACCTCTCTCTTTCTTTCTCTCTCTCAATAAATAAAATAGATTTTTAAAAAACAAGCCAGATGTGGCCACCTGTAACCCCAGCACTGAGGCCGGGGTAGGGAAGAAGAGACAGGAGGATCACTGGGACTTGCTGGAAATGGTGAGCTCCAGGCTCAGTGAGTGACTTTGCATTGGATTAGACTAAAACTAGTGACCAATTCACCAGCATGCCTTACTGAGGACTCCTTAAGCATTATTAAACGCATAACTACTTCCCTGCTCTCATCCCAGAGCATTATAGATGCAGAGTCAGCCTGATGCACCTACCATCCACCACTGTGCTGGAGGGGAAGGCATGGGGCATCCTACACAGCCTGGTTTGGAAGTCACATCATTCCCTGGTCCAAGTTCTCAGGCCACTTGAGTCTTTAGTGTAAGTAATCACAACATGAGAGAACTCTTCTACATAACTCCACTGGGATCTTATTGGAGTATGGATTAATCCCATCTGTATGTCTATATATCTGTGTCTGATATCTACCTGTCTGTCTGTCTGTCTGTCTATCTATCTATCTATCTATCTATCTATCTATCTATCTATCTATCTATCTATTTATCTATCTGTGGAGAGAGAGAGAAAGAGAGAGAGCACCAGGCATGATGGTACATGTTTTTAATTCCAGCATTTGGGAGGTAGAGATAGGAGGATCACTGTGAGTATGAGGCCAGCCAGAGACTACATAGTGAATTCAAGGTCAGCCTGGGCTAGAGCAAGACCCTACCTCAACAAAACAAAAACAGAGAGAGAGAGAAAACGCAAATCTATATAATGTGTCTTCTGTCTCTCGGTCTATCTCCCCTACCTGTTTAGATGGCATATCTCACTTGGCTCTTACCTCTATGACACACTTCACCTTGCCTCCCAGCCAGGGAATTCCCTCTGTGTCTTTTACACTGATGATGGGGAATGGCAGAGATTTCAGGACAGAGGCAGCTCTCATAAACTCTACACAAGAGGCTTCATTCTCTCTAAACTCGCAGTTTTCAGCCAGTATGTCAAAGGCATCCTGAAGAATAAATCCAGGTAAGCAAAAGGTCTGTTTCTGAGCCCCTAGCCAGGAGTCACTCACGAACGCCTCTCGCTCTCCTTCACCTCAGGGACTATTTCCTTAAAGGTCAGCATCAACCTCCCACACCTTTGTATACCCCCACCCTCCCCATGGGAGTGCTTGGGTTGAATTGAAAAAGCAAGCACAGAGGGCAGAGTGCATCGTGAGTAAACCGACTTCACTGCCATCAGACCTTCAGGAATTGTTTAACCAAGCAACGACCTGGTACCCAATGGCATCCCTCTAGTCGTGGCTCGCCATACCCCTTCTAGCTTTGCTATCTTCCTCACTGGCTTAGGGCCAGGGTTCTGCCGTGACCCGTGGACATCCTCATCTCTTAGCATGCACAGAAAGCACAGCCAGTGCTTAACATGGGCTCAGTGCCTGCAGGTCACAAAGAGTGAGGGGTATTTAAGGCCAGGCATGTTTGCGTGATGAGCAGAGGAGGAAAGCTGCTGCCGCTCAGTGGGCTCAGTCGCTGCGAACTCCTGCTCTTCCTCCCACACACAGCACTGGAAGTCGAGAAATGAGAAGCTCTCTGCTTGATACTCTCCTGAATGCTTTACCCAGATAACCACGGGCCTCCCCGCAGCAGCTGTGAGCTTGTGGGGGTCCTTTGAACTGCTGCTGGCTTGAAGGGGTTCTGGAGACACTCTAGCTAATTTCTTGTTGCATAGATAAGAAGCTGACCGTCAGAGAGAGAAATCAATTTTCCCAGGTTACTTACTACCACCTCTCCTGGCTCTAGGTCTGCTGGCTTCCAGAAAAGGCAGGTGATGCATTTTTTGCTGTTTCTATGTAATTTGTTCTTACTATGTTTTGGGTTAACTTCAATAATTGACTTTTGCAAATATGTGCTTTAGACACGTGTTGTACTCATTAATGACAACATTCAATAAATAGAATAGTATCTACTATCTCTGGAGAGTATAACTCAAATGTATTTTCTTCTGCCCCAAAAAGACACACCCTTAATAGGAAGAAGGACCAGAGACTGGATTAGAGGATGGTTACATATGGAGAAAGCTTTCTCAGATTTCAAGCCTTCTTTTTTTTTTTTTTTTTTTTTTTTTTGGTTTTTGAGCTTTCTCAGATTTCTACAAAAATTGTAATTTAAACTGGGTGTGGTGGCGAATGCTTTTAATCCAACATTTGGGAGGCAGAGGTAGGAGAATCACTGTGAGCTCGAGGCCACCCTACACTACAGAGTGAATTCCAGGTCAGCCTGGGCTAGAGTGAGACTCTACCTTGAACTCCTCCCATCCCCCCCAAAGTTGTAATTGAACTTGCAGACCCAGAGGAAGAAACCGGAAGCCTCATTTGCTCTAGGCGTTGAAGTAAAGCCTCATTACCGTGAATATGTGGTTACAGTTGTTTAAAGTGGTCCTTCTCTTACAAGCGTACTGAGAGATCTTTTGCACAGCAAGTGGTGGAATCTTGTTGAGGCTTGAAACAGGAGTAGGCGAATAGTCTCTGTTCACCTACACAAATATATAAGCATATATTTTAGATGACAATTATATATATATATATATATATATATATATATATATATATATATATATATATATACATACACACACAACATTTATTTGAAGACAGTTTGATGGCAGTTTCTCTGGAAAGAGGATAAATGTATAGATGGCTCAATTTTTTTTCAAGATAGGGTCTCACTCTAGCCCAGGCTGACCTGGAATTCACTCTGTATTCTCAGGGTGGCCTCGAACTCACAGTGATCCTCCTACCTCTGCCTCCCGAGTGCTGGGATTAAAGGATGTGCCACCATGCCCGGCTTTTAGATGACTCAAATTTTATCTTATCCCTCTAATATTTAAATTTTCTAATACTGACATGTATTATTATTTTTCTTTGTATTAGTAGATATTAATTGTGTGAAATTGTGCCTTGAATTGGAGGCCAGCCTGAAGCTACATAGTGAATTCTAGGTTAGCCTAGGCTAGAATGAGACCCTACTTCAAAAACAAAAAACAAAAAAAAAATCTGTTCAGTGTCCATTATATGTCAAGTACTACACATGTTTTACAATGTATGTTGTTCCAATGTTTATGCCATCTTATGAGGTGGGCATTATAGTTACATGGTAGAAGAGGAAATGGGGACTCTGCAAAGCTAAATGACGTGGTGAGGAGGGAATCCAGGGTTAGCCCATGTCTGTGAGTCTAAAGACATGTGTGTGGCCATCCAGCAAAGGGGGACACTTACAACAAGCTGATGCCTTCCTGTCATCTCCACTGGTTTCCCTGCTCCCATGCACTCTATCAGCCAGGAGACATCGAGAAGTTCTAGCTCAGAGCTGGCTTGGATGTTCTGTCCCTGGAGCCACTTCATAACATCTGAGCCTGAGTTATTCTCTGCTACAATGTGGGTGACAGAATCACTGGAAAAATGAAGACAAAGTTTTCAGCTAACAGAGCTTTCAATATCCAAAACTGTTCTCTGTCTTCAATGTTTCCGGGGGTCCCATCTGATAAAGAAAGGTACACCCTAGGCCTGAGCATAGGCCTCCATGCAAGACTGTCCCCTCTGTTTAATTAGTGAAGCTTTAATGGTATCAGATACGAAAAAATGAGACAATGTTAACAAATCAATGGAAATGGAAAATCGAGGCCCAGAGAAGACGGGAGATGAAATGGTCAGAGTAGCACCTAGCGCAGAGCATGCAACCTTGATGTACTGTCATTGTGGTTTGTAGCATAACTTAACCCAGTGGTTTCCACTGTGAAGTAAGTTAGAAATACATTTTATATAATAACCCAGAGTCCAAAGGAAAATGGCTACTGATGAAGATATGCTTATCTGTCAGAGTCACTTAGGAATGCTGTAGCACAATACCTCAGGTGGTGCAATTTGCAAACAACAGAAATTTCTTGTGCATAGTTTCTGGAGGCTGGGAAGTCCAAGATCAAAGAAGGGTCATTCTTCACAAATGGCACCTACTAGGTGTCCTTCCATGGGAGGAGGGGAAGGCTGCTGTCTGAGGCCACTTTTATAAGGGCATTAATGTCATTCATCAGGGTGGAGCCTTCATGACCTAATACCATTTCCTTGACACTTAGGTTTCAACACATAAGAACTGCAGGGGTAATAGGCATTGAACCATAGCAACATTTTAGTATTTAATCATTTTACATTGACTTAATAGGTTGTGACCAGCCTTTGGGAAACGTTGCTTCACATGTTTTGAAGGACATCCCTGTGAAGTGAGATGGGAGGGATCTTTTCCCTATTAACTAGTGAGCACTCACATGGTCCAGGAACTGTCCCAATGCTTCCTATTCACAATCTCCATTTAAAATGTAATGACTCCTCAAGTGAGAAATTGCTTTAAATGCAAGAAAACCAGCTGAGCATGATGGCGTACAACTGGAATCCCAGCACTGGGGATGCTGAGGCAGGAGGATTGAAAATTTGAGGCCAACCTGAGACACATAGACTGTTTCAAAAACAACAACAACAAAAACACCACCAAACAATAAAAAAAGGAAAGACAAAATCCCAAGAACAGATGCTAAGTGACACCTGGAGAGTCACAGCTGTTAAGTGATCCTTCCCATATCCAGGTCAAGGATGTTATGCCTAGTTTTCAACAAGTCCTCACTGTTAGCAGCATATCATCAGATCCCATGATCTTTTAAGGCTCTTTCATGTCAAATAGTTTATAAATCAGCTGGGCATGGTGGCGCACACCTTTCATCCCAGCACTCGGGAGGCAGAGATAGGAGGATCACTGTGAGTTCAAGTCTACCCTGAGACTACATAGTGAATTCCAGGTCAACCTGAGCTAGAGTGAGACCCTACCTCGAAAACACAAAATAACAATCATGATAATAAATAAAAATAAAATATTTTAAAGGCAAGCACAGAAACAGGTGACCATCCATGAGAGCTAAGAACATCACCCTGGAGGGCGTGGAGACCCTGTCTTTAGGCAAAGAATGAAGGCTCCCTCTTCATGGAGGATGAAAAACTCAGAGCTAAGATTTGTAAGTCAATTCTATAATACAGAGCTTTCAAACATCTGAGCCTCATGAAAGATAGAAATACACTTTGAATTTTCATATAAAATAAAATCATATTAATGTTTTTTAGCCAGCATGTAATAATTGTACATATTTATAGGGTACCAGATAATAATTCAATACATGTATATAGTGCAGCTCTATCGTGGTAATTAGCATTTACATCTCCTTATATGTTTATCATATGTTATATGAGTCTACTATGTAGTCTCAGGGTGGCTTCAAACTCATGGCGATCCTCCTACCTCTGCCTCCCAAGTACTGGGGTTAAAGGTGTGAGCCACCACACCAGGCAAAATATTTTTATTTATTTATTAGAGAGAGAGAGAGAGAGAGACAGAGGATATGGGTGTGTCAGGGCCTCCAGTCACTGCAAACATGGGTCCTAGGAAATCTAACCTGGGTCCTTCGGCTTTGCAGGCAAGCACCTTAACTTCTAAACCATCTTTCCAGGCCCTGTGCTTGTCTTTAAATGTGTCTGTGTTCCCTGGAAGTCATTCTGGGAGCTTCCCATCTGAAGGCAGGATTTATTTTGTAAACAATGGCTTTGCTCATTTACAGTTAAACTAAGCTGCTTATGGTTTTAAGTCCCTCCTGCCAAGTTCCCTTAACAACTGATATGTTTAGAATCCTTGAAACGTATAAATGTTTTGGTTGTATTCTGCATTTGCCATAGCAACAATATAGGCAGGTTTCATAGGTCCAGCCCTGCCTACCCATGACCCAGATGACCTTGCCTTGGCCTACTTTAAATGACATGATCAAGTTTTTGGTTAACTTGAAGCTTACAAATTATGAAATAGAAAGTAGTTTGCTTGGAAAGAAGGGATTCAGGGGACAGGGGATCCCAGAAGAGGAAAAGGCAGAGTACTATGATCATGGCCTATTGTTTATATTTATGGAAGTTGTCAATAAAAAAGTCTTGGAAGCTGGGAGTTCTAGCGCACACCTTTAATCCCAGCACTCAGGAGGCAGCAGGAGGCAGAGGTAGGAAGGTCATCGTGAGTTTGAGGCCACTTTGAGACTACATGGTGAATTCCAGGTCAGCCTGGGCCAGAGCAAAACCCTACCTTGACTCCCCCCACCCCCGCCAAAAAAAAAAAAAAAAAAAAAACTGGGGAGATTGCTCAGTGGTTAAAGATGCTTGCTTGCAAACCTTGCTGGCCCAGGTTCCATTCCCCAGTACCCAGGAAAAGCCAGATGCACAGAATGTCACTTGTGTTTGAAGTTTATTTATAGCAAGAGGCCCTGCCATGCCCATTCTCTCTTTCTCCCTCCTTTGCAAATAAATAAATTAATTAAAAAAAAAAAAAAAAGAAAGTAGGGCTGGAGGGATTGCTTAGTGGTTAAGGAGTTTGCCTGCAAAGCCAAAGGACCCAGGTTCGATTCCTTAGGACCCACAGATAGCCAGATGTACAAGGGGGCACACACATCTGGAAGGCCCTGGCATGCCAATTCTCTGTCTCTCTTTCCCTCTCCCTCTTTCTCTGCCAAATAAACAAATAAATAAAAATAAATAAAAAAGAAAGTAGTTCATAACAGAACAAGAATAAACTTTTTATTCCTTGCTCTTGAATTTATAAAGTTTTATTAAGTTGCTGTTGATAAAAAAAATTACTCACTTGTTATAGAAAAACATCTTTAATTACAAAGATGACTTTTGGTAAACACATTTCTGGAAGAGGTTTTATATTCACCAGGTAAATCATTCTCTGAGAAAATATTTCTTGAAGCTTAATGTGTGTAAGAAAAGTGTCTAAGTCCTGCATGAGAGGTCTACCGAATGGCCTCCTGGAGTCAGGTAGGGAGATCCAGGGGTTGATTCTGTGCAATGGTTTACTTGGCCTTCTAGAAAGCAATCCTCTCCTCTCAAGGGCTCTCAGGGGGTGTTCAGTTTGGAAGCAGAGAAGAGGAAGGAAGCATGCAAGACACATGAGCAAAGTGTAGAGTACCTAGCACACTTGGATTTGGATAAGGGTTCTGGAAGGGCCTGGAAAGGGGCCAGTTAAGCATGTGATTTTGTAAAGCAGGCAACCATTCTCTTTCATCTGGTCCTCCCTTTATTTTGTAAACAATGGCTTTGAATATTTTGATTACATACACCAGAAATTTAAAGTGCCTGCACATTGTCAGAGATACTCAGAGCTCAGTACTAGTTAAGGCAGTAAGTATAGATTCTATAAGGCCATGGTGATTTCAACAGGGGAGGGTCACATAAACTAACTAAAGCAGGGTATGGTAGTGTGACCCTATGCCCCCATGGGAGGGCGGGAGGAGCTTGCCACTGGGGTGAATCTGAGCTCCAGCCCAAAGGTGCCCAGAAAGGTCTGAGCTCTGGCTGTGCTAGCTTGCCATGCTGGCTGTTTGGTGGGGTTTGCTGGCTGCTTGGGCTCATGAATGGGAGCCAGCTTCTTCCACCATATAATGGAACTTCCCCTGGACCTGTAAGCTTGAAATCAATCTCTTGTTCCCATAAACTGTGTCTGCTTTAAATGTTTATCCCAGCAATGTGAGGCTGTCTACAACACAGGGTAACCCTGAAGTTAGACGCTCACCTCCCAAAAAGACCCATGTGAGAATTATCTCTTTGAGACTTAGCACTTCAAAGAGAAAGAAGCTATTTTTGAGTGGTTAAATGGTTCGCATCTCAAAAGGGCAGAGAAGGGATGTATAATTTCAGCTTTCTAAAGCAACTAAGAGGAGATTCAGGGACATAACTCTGCATGCTGAGGTTTGGCTGCAAAAAAGCAGTAAGTTCTTTTCCTCAGGCAGGTATTTTAAAAGGGGTATCCTAGGAAATTGCCCTTAAAACTCTAGAAACCATGCTAAAGTTTGGTCAAGGGCAGGGTTTCTAGCAATATTCAGATGGAAAAACATGGATTTTACCACCCCAGGACTTTGGGGCAATAGCTTGGAATAGTGAGGGAGGGAGGAGTCACACTGCAAGGGGCATACATTGAATGGATAGAAAGTATAAGCTGGCAGGTTAGATAAACAAAATTAAAATAATACAAGAGCTGAAAGTAATGAGCTGTGCAGGCAAATGCTAGCTTTGCTTGCTCTTTTATAAAGGGAAGATTAATGCATACTTAGAATATGTAGTCTACGTTTTTGTTTTTGTTTATTTTTTATTTTGGAGAGAATTGGTGCACAAGGGGCTCAGCCACTGAGATCAAAAGCCAGGTGCTTGTGCCACCTAGTGGGCATGTGCAACCTTGCGCTTACCTCACCTTTGTGCATCTGGTTTACGTGGGATCTGGAGAGGTGAACATGGATCCTTAGGCTTCAAAGGCAAGCGCCTTAACCACTAAGCCACCTCTCCAGCCCTAGTCTACTTTTTTTAATATTAGACAACAGTCAAGGTACAGTTATTGACTCCCCTGTCTAATTGTCTACTTGGTTGTTTCAAGACTGTCTATTTCCAGAGCTTGATAAATGCATGTAGAGTGGGTACTAAGAGAACCCTTTGTCAGTGATGGAGTGATGCTGAGTGTCACCTTCAGTAAAGACAGTGTCTTCCACTATAGGCAGGTTACAGAGGTCTTAGCAGAACACCAGCAATGGAATTTAGCAGGGATGGGCCTGCTAGGTGCATATAAAGATGGAGCACCATCCTTCCTGGTCACAGTCCCTTCTGCCTTGATCAGTGATCTGACTCAGGGCACAGAGAAATCTAGCTTAAGTGTTTCTAGGGGAGGGCTGTGGACAGAGGAAAGTTTTCAAGTAGCTCAACATATGGGAACTCAGGATGAAACCAGGCCTCAGCAAGCAAAAGATTCTGATCCTGCTTAAGCCCGTCTTAGGTGAGTCCAAGAGGGTGAAGTGCTCTGAAGTTTGGGATACTGATCAGGAAAAAAATTGCAATATCCTTTCCTTCAATGTGCAAAAATACACCAAAGACTTTCTAATAGGGTGTTAGTGGTCCAGGAAAGTTCCTCATTTCTGATTTTTTTTTAAATTTTGTTTATTTTTATTTATTTGAGAGTGACAGACAGACAGGAAGAGAGACAGAGAGAGAGAGAGAATGGGCACACCAGGGCTTCCAGCCACTGCAAACAAACTCCAGATGTGTGTGCCCCCTTGCGCATCTGGCTAACGTGGGTCCTGGGGAATCGAGCCTCAAACCGGGGTCCTTAGGCTTCACAGGCAAGCGCTTAACCACTAAGCCATCTCTCCAGCCCTCATTTCTAATTTTAATCAAAGAATTGAATTGTAAAAAGACTGAGAAGAATAATTACTAAATTATTGTATTTGTTGAGGGAAGTACAGAGTCAGGAAAAGGTACCCACCTGGCTAGAGATCCCGCCTGGGAAAACCATGGGAAGAAAAGAGAGTAAAGAGAGTCCAAGGAACTCCTGCCATGTGGAGAGCTGGAGGAGACAAAGGACCCAGGTAGAGACTAAGGGCTGGGAGCCCCCAGCCAAGGGACAAACTCACCCACTACTTGAGAAGTTCCCAAGTAGTCACAGAGCCTTGGCAGCATGTCCCCCCCTTGCAAAGGTATTTATAACCTTATAGTGGTGGGCCGTCTTCTGGCTTAGGTGAACCACAGGGACAGCTGGTTGGTTAAGGGTTAGGGGTTGTCCCAGAAAGAGGCTAACCCTGACACAACGTTCTAGGGGCTGAACTTGACCAACCACAATGTTTAAAGAAAGATCTCATTCCCAGGAGGGGCTCTGATTGTTTATGGAAAAACAGGTCTAGGGAACTAGGTAAGAGATAAGTCATCTCATCTTTGATTTCTAGCACGTGCAAACTTTCCTGCCTTTTTTTACCTTCAGGGATCTAGTCACCCTAACTGTACTCCCTCTCAACTTGATACCTCCCCTTATTTATGATTTAAAAACCAACTTCCTTGCCAGGTGTGGTGGCGTACATCTTTAATTCCAGCACTTGGGAGGCAGAGGTAGAAGGATCACCGTGAGTTCGAGGCCACCCTGAGACTACATAGTGAGTTCCAGGTCAGCCTGGGCCATGGGCCAGAGTGAGGCCCTACCTTGAAAAAAACCACAAAAAAACCCAACTTCCTGTGATACATAGAATATGACTGAAAGTCTACACAAATATGATACACATTGGAAAGAATGAAATCTCTTCAGACCATTCAATACTGACAGGGAACTAGTCAGATAACTTTATAATTAGGTAACCAGGACCTGAAAAGATGTCTGACCATGCCTGCCTACTGTAGCAGAGCAGGAATTCAGAGGCTGTTCCAGGTTCACTCAATCAGTTTTCTCATCGCCTATTCAGGTATACAGGCTCCTTCCTGAGGCCAGACTGTCAGCTCTCCCTCGGGCTAAAGTGAGGGAAAGGTCCACCACAATAAGATTATAACTAGATCCTTACCATGTGGGTAAGGTCTCTTTCTTGGCTGTTCACCTTCCCTGAGCTTTTAGATCCCTGCCTTGGTAAGCGCTGCTTGTCTCAGCCAAGATGGGGGAACCTCTACTCCAACTTGGGCTCTCTACCCCCTCACGCCTTCCACATAGCAAGAGCTTTCTGTACTTTTCTCCTCTTTCCTTCTCTTAATCTAACAAAGGCTCTTTATTTATTTATTTATTTTATGAGACAGAGAGAGAGAGAATTGGCATGCCAGGGCCTTTGGCCATTGCAATTGAACTCCAGACTCATGCGCCACCTTGTGTGCATGTGCGACCTTGTGTGTGCATCTGGCTTACGGGGGTTCTGGGCAGTTGAACCTGGGTCCTTAGGCTTTTGCAAGTAAGCACCTTAACCAGTGAGCTATTTCTCCAGCCCTAATAAAGGCTCTTCAAGTTTTACCCTCTGGTCTATGGATTATAATTCTGTAAATTTGTAAGACTAGGATCTGGGGATACTCTAAATTTATTGGTGTGTTGTTGCATTGGTGCATTGGCAAGGAACCTCACACTTCCATTACATAAGTGTAACCCCAAAACTCCTGATACAGTACATTGAGGGTCCAAGTAAAGTAGGCGTCAGGGTTGTTTTCTCTCAAGTTTGATCCTCTTGATGGCCCAGGGTGAGCTATGGAAAGTGCTAGCTATTTTCCCTTTCCAACTGATGCCGACTTATTTACGTACAAGCATTCTGTCTGAGAACGAGTTCTATATACTACGGAAGAGACGTGTCGCCATCACTGTTGGGAAGTGCCCTATTTGCCGTAGGGAGACAGCTCAGTCAGTGAGGTGCTTGCCTAGCAAGAGCAGCTGGGTGCTATCCCAGCACCCAGGCCAGTGCTGTGTTTGGTGGTGAACCTGCAGTCTCAGTGCTAGAGAGGTGGACACAGGGCCATCTCTGGGATCCACTGGCCACCTGGTCTAAACTAACTGGTGAACTCTGGGCCAGTGAGCGATCACATATCACCAGAAGTGAATGACGTTCCTAAGGACCGAAGCTGAAGTTGTCCTCTGGCCTCCACACACATGTGCACATGCATGTGTGCATACATGGGGTGTCCACACACATATGAATGTGCCTACACACATATGTGAACACTACACATGCAGATACTCAAGTTTTTTTAAAGTGCCTTTTATTTTAAAACCAGCATATGGTCTTATTTTTAAAAATACACGTCTTCTGGGCTGGAGAGATGGCTTAGCGGTTAAGAGCTTCCCTGTGAAGCCTAAGGACCCCGGTTCGAGGCTCGGTTCCCCAGGTCCCACGTTAGCCAGATGCACAAGGGGGCGCACACGTCTGGAGTTCGTTTGCAGAGGCTGGAAGCCCTGGCGCGCCCATTCTCTCTCTCTCCCTCTATCTGTCTTTCTCTCTGTGTCTGTCCCTCTCAAATAAATAAATAAAAAATTTAAAAAAAAATTATTAAAAATATATGTCTTCTATAACAATTGTAAAACACAGAAAATAATAGTAAGTATAATCTCTCTACTTCCCCACCCCACACCAAGAAGCCACCCTTAACATTTCCACGGCTTCCTTCCTGTCTCTGTCCTAATTGCTATTGTCATGTGACCTAGTTTATGTTGTGGAGAGACAACCTCTCCAATGGATTCAAAGAATAAGAAAATTAAAAATCTTCACATTTTACCTTTGTAAAGCTGATTTTTGAAGGACACCAGCATCTATTTTCTCATTCCATGAAGACATCAAATAGACTATCTGTTGAAAGCTAAGGTGCGGGAGGAAAGTGGAAGGCTTTGCTCCAGACCACAGAACTGGGAAAGGTGAGAGCCAGGATTTGAAGTCATTGGATCTCTTCTTATCTAGCTATTTCTCTAGAAAATAGTGTTGTTTTCCTTTCCAATTAGTGCCTGTATACTTCAGTATCAAAATTCTGTTTGAGACCTAGGATTTCCTGTGGTTTGTTTTTGCTCCACAGAGCGCTGCGTGTTGACTGCGTCCTCCGAGCTGCCAGCCTGGGAACTTTGCCCCCATCGCAGGCACAGCAGCAGTCTGCTCACTGGGCACCCGTTTCCTCTGTCGCCAAGCAGCTGACATGGTCCCTGGCAACAGGCATCTGGGTCACGGAGTTGCCTGTTAGTTTTGCCTCTCATCATTGCTTTAAGTTTCTGCCTCAGCCACCAGCGGGGATTTGCCACTTTCTTTGTCGTTAAGTCAAAGGGAAGCCTGGACGAGTCAACAGAGAGCTCGCTGCGTAAGTGGTACTCGGGAGATGCTGGCTCTGGCCTTCCAGCCTGGCCCTTGCTCAATTTCCTTACCATGAAAATCAGGTCCATATTTGCTAAGGATGTTCCTTTCTGAGTTTTAATTGCCCTTTTAATCTCTTTCAGTTTTGTTTAACCTCTACTTAGCTCCTATTTTCCCTTGCTAATTCTGACACTTTATGTAAGTCTATGAAATTAGGAACATTTAAAAATTAGATGAAATGTAGGATATCATGGAAAAGATGATAGGAAATAGAACTGAGAAGAGTTGTAGGGGCTTGCAGAAAAAAAAAAGAGACAGTCAACAATAAAAAATCAGATGGGAAAGAGATGCTAGGAAACTCAGGAATGTCTGACTGAGGACACTCAGCAGAATACATGAAAACTTAACAGAGAAAATTCAGTGTCCTCCGGATTATGGTGTTGTGAAGTTTAACATGTCTGGTGATTGGCTTTTGAAATGTGTCTCTCCCAAATTGATGTTTCATCCCTAAGTAGTTCTTAACAATTTCTTTTTTTTTTAAATTAGGACTAGAGAGATGGCTTCAGGATTAAAGTGCTTACCTGCAAAGCCTAAGGACCCATATTCAACTCCCCAGATCCCACATAAGCCAGACGTACAAGGTGACACATGTGCACAAGGTGGTGCATGCATCTGGAGTTTGGTTATAGTGGCTAGAAGCCCTGGCACACTAATTCTCTCTCCCTCCCTCTCTTTCTCTTTCTCTCTCTCTCTCTCTCATAAAAAGACTAGTCTGTTGGGCTTGCCTTAAAAATGTATGTATTTATTTGCAAGCAGAGAGAGACAGAGAAGGAGAGAGAGAGAATGGGTGCACCAGAGCCTCCAGCCATAGCAAGCAAACTCTTTGTGGGTAATGGGAAATTGAACCTGGATAATTATGCTTTGCAGGCAAGTGCCTTAAGCACTGAATCATCTATCCTAACCCACAATTTTTTTTTTGCGGGGGGGGTTTCGAGGTAGGGTCTCACTCTAGCCCAGGCTGACCTGGAATTCACTATCGAGTCTCAGGGTGGCCTCGAACTCATGGCCATCCTCCTACCTCTGCCTCCTGAATGCTGGGATTAAAGGCGTGCGCCACCACGCCCAGCCACAATTTTATTTTTAAGTAACGAAGATTTTTTAAAAACTCAAGATTTCACATAAAATGCTCATAATTTGTCTGATAAAATGGTGATCAGTGTACTCCCTGCACAGTCATAGCCAGTGAACTGCCTGGACCCCCACTCTGTCCCTCGACAAGCCCCTGGCAGCATCTGCAACCGTCATGGATGTCAGGAATTTTACATCACTGGGTTTTCTTTTCACTGACTTGAGAGCAGCAAAGAGCTTACAAGGATAACTTAGAAAAACAAGGATAATTGCTGTTTCTAATGAGCTAGATCAGCAGTGACTCATCTAGACAGTCCAAGTGGCAGCTTCATTTTCCTCCTTACCTGGAGTGGGATCACATCACACCAGGGTCACCGCAGCTTTAACCAGCATCCTTCTCTGAGCTCTACTTGGAGCACTCTTTGGAAAACCATCATCAAGACCATATTTGGGGAGCCTGTGTTGGCCTAGCTCATCCTTAACACTGGTCACCTTAGCATCATAGCCCGGTGTTTAGGTAAAAACCAAGCAACCAAACCGTCCTTTCTGCCCCAGAGTAGCAATTTTTTTTTTGCGGGGGGGGGGATTGAACCTCATGTTCCTTGTTCCATTTGATCAAGAATGAAAAGGAGTGATTTCACCTTGAAATTTTCTGACTAGTTTTCTGTTTACTGTTCTTAGGTAACTCATCCCAAAATCATGAAGGTTCAGACTAAAATTTTTTTTTAATCTTTCCTTTTGGTGCCAACTCATTTCTATAGAATTTCTGCCAGCCCCCACTCTCCTCATTTCCCATAGCTAATTGGGTCAAATTCACTCGTTGACTTCAGACCTGCTGTCTTCCCAGTGGAAGGAAACACCACTGCTTCCATAGGTGGGAGAAAACAGGCTCCTGGGCTCCCAAGAAGCTGTCCTCAAGGCCCCTGCTTATTTACAAAGTGATCCGGGGGTGTCCTACCTGAGCTCATTTTCCACCCTGAACCCTTTCCTGCGGGCCAGCTCCATGAGGAAGGCTCTGCGAGTGCTTCCCATCTTCTTCTCCAGAATGAAGAGGACCAAGTCTTGAAATCTGATGTCGTGAGGAGCAGAGGCCACTGAGGCACTCCTCTGCCTGGGTCTTTTCTTCCGAGGGCTCCAGTGGGCTGCTTGCTCTGGGTCCATGGAGACAGCCTGCTCTGGCCTTGGAGGTTCTAGTGAGTGCTGTCTCCTGCCTGCTGTCAGACTATGAGAACAGGGCAAAGCTTCATGGGTGCTGCCCTGGTGACAGCTTCCTGCTGAAAGAATTTCTATCTCTGTTCATTTCCTTTGCCCTATGTGGAAATCTTGATAAGAACAATGAGTTAACTTTTGTTTTCATATGCATGACCTCTTCAGCTCCTCAGAATAATCTTACGAGGAAGGTAGGGAAAATTCTCTGTTTACATATTCTTATTTCTGACCGTGTTCAGGCCCTTCTTTTACCTTCATCTATTAGACTTCCTTTAACTCCCAATTCACCTGCATTCTTTTCCACCAGCACACAATCATAACAGTACACTGGATGTGTGAAATTTGCATGCTCTCTACATATTGCATGTGGTTGTTTTGACTTTACATAAATGGAATTCTGCATTCCCAACTGTACTGGCCACGTCCCTTTAAACCTGGAACTATGGTGATGAGATCTCTGGTTGTCCACAGAGTAGCCTATTACATATCTAAAACAGATCTTTGAAATGGGATGGCATTTAAATAAGAATCAATGACAGAAATTTAGAGACATTTCCACAACTCTCTATGCAAAATGAACTTTTTGTCTTGAGTCAACACCCTTCATAGGACTCTGAATGTCTCCTATGGGGCCCAGGCAAGCATCTTCAAGCCTTTGGCAGTTGAATCCTTGCAATGCCACTGTTCCATAGGCACCCACATAATGGAGCATATGGTTAAGGCCCACAGCACACAGAGAGTGCTTGGAAGCAGCAGAAATTCTCATTTTCCTGAACAACTGGCTTAAAGTCACAGAGCTAGCCAAGTGTGGTGGTGCACACCTTTAATCCAAGCACTCGGGAGGCAGAGGTAGGAGGATCGCCATGAGTTCAGGGCCACCCTGAGACTACAGAGTGAATTCCAGGTCAGCCTGAGCTAGAGTGAAACCCTACCTCAAAACACCCAAAAACAAACAAACAAAAGTCACAGAGCTAATAAATAATCACAACTAAGAAACAATTGACTCAGGATTTGAACTCAGATTCTTTTGACTCTAAGACCCATACTCTTATGCTCTTAGCCACAAAGCAAGCCTCCTTCTTTCCATGGCTTACCCAGCAACAAATCTAAGCTCTGCCTACCCACTTGGCCCTATCTTCTGGGACTCTGGCTAAGTGCAAGGGCGCAGGAGCACCCCATCATGATGACAGCTGCCTTCAAGCATCTGGAAAACCGTTGCTCAGGAAAGTAAGATCAGAAATTTAAGTAAAAACTTTTAAGTAAGTAGAGCTTACTTTGTGTGGTGGTATGTGAGAAGCAGATGTTGAACAAGTGTTTGCTGAAATGCTACAGCAGGAATAGAAACATCTGGAAGGGCCTTTAGTGCAGCTAGGGGAGCCAGGGGTGCTTGCTCGAGAGGTCAGCATGTGGAGATGAGCATTCTTTTTGGCCTCACTGTTGAGCATTTGGTTACCAGTGTGCTGAAAGCTTCATGACAGAACGCAGCCTTGGCTATCAGTTGGTCCCACAGCATGAAGAAAGCCAAGGATTCTAGCTAGAGTGTGAGGTTGTTTTCATACCCAGGGTCCAGCCTTTGACTAGCAAAGGGAGACCACCAAAACACCACTCAGGACAGGGATCCCTAAGGTTGGAGCTGGAGCTGTAGTCCACAGGGACATCTACTGTTTTGGAGTTCCATTTCTTAGCAATCCCAACTCCATTGCCTTGTTGTGCCGGCCCTAAGAATGGTTCATGATTCTTGAAGTTACTATGACTTATATCAGTGTCCTCTGTTTGCTTTTTTCAATCCTCTAGTGCCTAGCACACTAATATCTCTCTTTTTTAATTATTTTTATTTATTTTCAAGGAGAGAGAGAGGGAGAGAGAATAGGCACTCCAGGACAAATAAACTCCAGATGCATGTACCACTTTGTGCATCTGTCTTTATGTGGGTGCTGGGAGATTGAACTCATGTTGTTAGGTTTTGTAGGCCTTAGCCACTTCAACACTCCAGCTCATTTTTCTTTTTTAGTTTCTTTATTTACTTGCAAATATACACACACATACAGAGAGAGGGAGAGAGAGAGAAACTAATCTCTATAGTAAATTCTCTACTAAAATGCTTACTGTACCATAGAGAAATACCTAACTGAATCCTAAGCTAACGCAATGCCTAGTGAAGGTGAAGGTGTAGCCCAGGCTGGTCTTGAACTCCTGATCTTCCTGCACCTCTTCAGCAATTTCCTACCGACTTGTGCCACCACAACTGACAGAGGTGTAGACAGTAGGATTTCTCGTGCTGATGGAGGCATACTCTGTGTCACGAGTAATTTGACAACATGAAGTTTTTTTTAGGATATTCAAATCCTTCAACCCAACATTTCCAGTTTTTAGGAGAGACTCAGAGTTGTACATACCAACATGTTTATCAAACCACTATCCATACAAGCTGGGCTTAGAAACAGCATGCGTGTCTAATGGCAGGGTTGGTTAAAAAAGTGTGACAGACCATTGGACAGCCACCTAAGTCATGCCAATATTAAGGAACATAGGCAAACATCCACAATCTAGTTGTGACATCAGCTTACAACATCGTGCTAACGGGGTGATACCAATTTTGAGAGCAGAGTAGAAACATAGATAACAAACCTAACATGAAAGTGAGTTCCACTTAGTTTATGCATGTTTTCATTTTTTACTCTTGGGCATTTGTTTTACAAATTTCCTTTCTTTTTTCCTCTTTCTTTCCTCCCACCCTCCTTCCCTCCCTCCCTCCTTTCCCTCTCCCTTCCTGCCTTCTCTTTGAGACCATCTCGCTGTGCTATCCAGGCTGGTCTTTGACTCACCAGCTCAAAGGAGCTTCCCAGTTAACTTCCCAGAGTAACTGGGACTACAGATGTGTGCGGACATGCCTGTTTGTTATTTTACAAATTTCCTACAGTGAATATAAATAGTGGGATTTTTTGTTGTTTTTTTGTTTGTTTGTTTATTTATTTATTGGTTTTTTGAGGTAGGGTCTCACTCTAGTCCAGGCTAACCTGGAATTCACTATGTAGTCTCAGGGTGGCCTCGAACTCACAGTGATCCACCTACCTCTGCCTCCCAAGTGCTGGCATTAAAGGCGTGCGCCACCACACCCAGCTTGTAAATAGTGTTTTAGCCACAATAATAAATTACTTTAAAAATGATTACCCTGAGTTTATATCATGTTTCCCAGTGAAAAGCCATGATTCAAAAGCTATAAGATGAGGATTGAACATGTTTCCTGGTACCTCCAGCATACACCATTATATTTCACATGAAAGTCCTACCTTACTTCCAGGCAAGACTCTGCTGAAGTGGGATTTTTATGCTGAGGAAAGCAAGAGTTCGGGTTACTTAGTAATTACATCTGACTGACTATGTGGATGGAGTTTGTAGCTTCTAATTTTCTTTTTCTGCCTCACAGAGTTCTTTCCAATGACATCATGTGATCCACAATTATGATAGCTATGCAATGGCTTGAGAATGGTTTGTCCCCTCAAAACTCATATGGAAGCTTGGTTGCCATTGGGGCAGTGTTGGGAGGTACTCTTTTAAGGGGCGAGTGAGTATAAGAGAGATTAATGCCTCTCTCGTTGGAGTGAGCGCTCATCTGACAGGGATAGGTCTTATTACCATGAGGGTGGGCTGTTAGGAACTGAAAACACCCTCTAGGATGTGTCTCTTCCAAGCTTGCTTTCTGCTTCCCACCACAGGATGAAGCAACATGAGGCCTTGCCCCATGCTCTCCAAACTGCAATGTAAGCCAAAATAGACCTCTTATAAATGACTCAGCTTCAGGTATTTTGCTATAGCAAGAGAAAATGGACTAAGATACATTGTCGTGACTTGACGAAAGCAGGTGGGAAACATCTAGCAGCATCGTAAAGCAGGTCTGATCTGAGGACACTGAAACCTGTCATGACACATTGTACAATGGCCAGGGATTCATTATCCTCATTGGCATTCCTGACCAGCAGAAATTGCTTTATTTCCACTGCACCACAATTTTCTGCAGTTGTTTGCATCAGGTGTTGGATGTCCCCTTGGTCCAGTCAACTGGCTTATTAACACCTCAACAAAGATGTTGCTCCACTCCAGATTCAGGCTGAAGGAAGTGCCACACGCTTGTACCTACAACATCCAGACCATGACGAGAGAACTGGGGAGGTCCTGCATCAGTGATGACGCTGGGTCTCAGAAGTGACACACATTTCTGCTTGCTGTTCATTGCCCATTGACCATTGGACAGAGAAGTTTCATGGTCCAACCTACCCACAGCAGGGCCATGAAATTCAGGGGAACATAGGGAACTTGGAAGAGCATTCATGCTTTACCATGCCCAGGATCAATCTTAAGTGCTGACTGGTGTCAAAGGGCTATGAATGTCTGAGCACCAAACCCAGGGAGAGGGACGAGGGGCCCATCTGTCTTAGAGAAGAATCTTCAAAAGCCTTGGGCTATTTCTGGGTCTTCCTAGAGTTTTGAGTTGCTTATGTAGCCATGCAGACAGGGAGGCTTTCCTGACACACTTCACACACATTGGTCCTCATTCCAAGCATCATAGGAATATTGGTGGCCCTGGACTTAGACATGCCTGGGCCACCTGCAATTTCCTTGACCAGCGGGATTCTCAGCCTGCAACTTGTAAAGCAGCCATCAGAGTGCCAACCTTCACAACTTTGTACGGGTTGAATAAGCCAACATGAGAACTCCCTGCCTGACCCACAGGAGACATCACTCACTGTTTTAACCACCTCTCCACCCAGCCATTTGCAGGTGCTGGCCAGCATGACCCATGCTCCTGTCCAGGCAGAGGGTGACAGCTGTGAGGAGACAGCCATCTGATCAAGGTCATCACTTTTCCTGTCATTCCTAAGCAGTTGCTGCTCTTCGTGGTTTAATTCTGATTGTCCCATTTGGGGCAGAAGTCATCACCCACACGACCATTCCTAGAGACCCTCCATTGAGTCCAGAAAGAAGTCAGTGAGCTGCAGGCTTCCCCTGGTCGGTGGAGAAGTGGATCCCTTCTCATCCACAACATCATGTTTATCCTAGGAGTCCTGTTGTTCTCTGAGCACATTGCTAGAAGTCAGTTTAGGAGAGGAGATGTCTGTTTCCGGCGGTTTATTTTCTTTTATACCAAACACCTCACGCCATCTCCTCATTGCAAGCTACCGATCTGGGAACTTTGCCATCGCCATGCGGGCAGGGTCATGTTTGGGTTTGGTTTTTAGCGAGCGTCAGCTTCCCCTGTTGGCTGAACAGCTGTGTTTGCTTCTCAGCAGCAGGTGTCTCCTGGAGCTTAGGACTGCCCCACAGGGAGAACCTGTAGTTTCTCAAACAACAGACATCTCAGAAATGTTGCTTCTTTCCATGAAGAAGCTATCCATGGCATTAGATATCTCCTGAGTGCCTTTCAAGTACAAGAAAATTCTGTGTTTTTATTCAATCTCAGAGTTTCATCTTTGTACATCAAATGAGAAAAGGTAGAGGAAGCAATGTGTGGCCACAGCAGCTCACTGCTGACTTCTAGTCTTTTTTTTAAAAAAATATCTTATTTATTTCTTTCAGAGAAAGAGGCAGAAAGAAAGAAAGAAAGAAAGAAAGAAAGAAAGAAAGAAAGAAAGAAAGAAAGAAAGAAAGAATAAGCACACCAGGGCCTCTAGCCACTGCAAATGAACTCCAGACGTGTATGCCTTGGAGAGCTCAGCTCTAGCCTTTATGTATAGATCAATTCCTAATTATAAGCTTAGCGATACCATTTCTCTGTGTGTGTGGGGGGGGGGGTTAAGGAGTGAGGTTTTTGTGTTTGTTTTTGAGGTAAGGTCTCACTGTAGCCCAGGCTGACCTAGAACTCACTCTGTAGTCCCAGGTTGGCCTTGAATTCACAGCAATCCTCCTACTTCTGCCTCCAGAGTGCAAGGATTAAAGGTGTGTGCCATTATACCTGGCTTCCATTTCTGTTTCTACCCAGAGAGACCAATGACAATTTTGCCAGCTCCCAACCCACAGAAGGGCAGAACTCAGGCCCACAAGCAGTTGTGCCAAACCACTTTTTAAAGCTAGTTTTGCTGGAGATGCAGCCAACCCCCTTTCTTTCCTTGCCAGGAAGTGAAAGTCTTTTATCACCACCTGGGAGGAAGAGAGGGTTCAACCGCCCTGCAGAAACACCCTCCATGAATGTGACACCAAATTCAGTTCTTAATTCAACAACTTTGAGAATTTATTTTAAATGTTTGTTTCTCAGAAAGGATAATTCAGGGGAATGCACAAAACTAATGATGGCATTAATCAGTACCATAGAAACCTTCCTCTTGGTCAGCTGATTAAAAGGTAACACTCTCTTAAAAAAAGAGAGAGAGCTAGCCAGGTATGGTGACACACACTTTTAATCTCAGCACTCAGGAGGCAAAAGTAGGATTTCTGTGAGTTCAAGGCCACCCTAAGATACACAATGAATTCCAGGTCAGCCTGGGCTACAGCAAGACCCTACCTCAAAAAACAAACAAATTAAAAAACTAATAATAAGGAGAGAGAGCTAGCTGGGTGTGTTAGCTCATGCCTTTAATCCCAGCACTTGGGAGGCAGAGGTAAAAGGATCACTGTGACTTCTAGGCCAGCCTGGGACTATAGAGTAAATTCCAGGTCAGCCTGGGCTAGAAAGCCTACTTGGGGGGGGGGGAGAACAACAACAAAGGGAGGCTTAGTTTGGGCAGAAGCACCCTGTGGAGGTGAGGAAAGCTCCACCCTAAAACCATAGGCTATCCACAGGGAGCTGTTAATCAAGGAGACCTATGAGGCCCCAAAACAATACAGGTTATTGTAAAGCACTTAATTACTCACCAGAACTAAAGGATAAGGTCCTGTTTTTGAAGATACTACAGGTTGTGGTCACAGCACATTGAGAAATCGTGCTAGAACTGAGATGGAAGCCAGCTCCCCACTGGCTAGTTCTCATGGTGCTGGAAAGTGCTATGAAAACTACTGGGTTCTCACGAACCCATGACAAGCATATTAATGTTAATGTTAATAACATTAACAAGCAGTGGATCCTGTAAGCTACAAAATCAACCAGAAAGGCAAGGTGTCCCCACTTGTGCAATAGTGGCACATAGATTATGGTGGTAATTAATTGCTCTCTGATTGGATATGAGTCCTGCTCAGTGGAAGAGAATTTGTGCCTGGCACTGAGAACCAAGTCTGAAGCCTATGACTTGGAGGTTCATAGATCTTAGGAAGAACCTTCCAGTATTCTTTGGCAAAAAGGAGAGGTTGTGCCCATCAAAAAGTCTTCTAAACATCTGTTTATCCCTTTTTAAAAAAATTAATTAATTAATTTATTTGAGAGTGACAGACACAGAGAGAAAGACAGATAGAGGGAGAGAGAGAGAATGGGCGCGCCAGGGCTTCCAGCCTCTGCAAACGAACTCCAGACACGTGCGCCCCCTTGTGCATCTGGCTAATGTGGGACCTGGGGAACCGAGCCTCGAACCGGGGTCCTTAGGCTTCACAGGCAAGCGCTTAACCGCTAAGCCATCTCTCCAGCCCATCCCTTTTGATCCATACTGCTCTCATTCTTGGGTAGAGAATCTGCTTTTTACAGATGGCAACAAATTCCAGAGAGACCCAAAACCCACCAGGATGACAAGAAAAGAAAGCTGACTGCATAGAACAAGAGTCATCATCTCTGTCACATCTGCCAGGGCTCAGGAAACATTATAGAGGAAGTGGCAGATGAAATATGAGTGCTGTTCTTACTGCTAGCCTGAGAACCTCCTCCAGGCAGGTGGAGAAAGACACTGAGGAGACTCAAAATTCATCAATGCATAAAATTAGGGGCATGCCCCCCAACACTTAGGGAACAATGCAAAAGAGTGGGACAGAAAGAATGTAAGAACCACAGTGTGGGAAGGTGTATCCCCTGAGGCATTGTCCCATGCCCCCAGAGACTGACTGGTATATTCATGACCCCACAGTGATTACCCATCACTCCACTGAGAGGGGCTCTCAATGGAATGGGGGCAGGGGAGAGAGAACAGAAGAATATAACACAATAGGAATATGGCCAATTTGCAATAAGTTCATATATTAAAGTTCTCAATAAAAATGTTGTGAAAGGTATAATTCAGAGGAGAGCATGGAACAGGAAATCATTTTCAGTAAAGCAATTTTTTTTCCCTAAAAATAAAAAGATCAGGGCTGGTTTCAGTTAAGATGGCAGTGTAGGAACTATGTCAAAAGAGCCTGGGGAGAAAAAGAAAAAGAAAAAAAAACAGCAAAATACACTCTTCTACTAAATAAGGAAGGGGTATGGGAAATTATCAATGACAGCAGACGAATAGGAGAGATCCAGAGCATCTAGAGACCACAGAAGCAGCAGTAGCAGCACCAGGTCTTCATGGCTGCCCCTAGCAGGCTCAGCCTGAGCTGCAGGAAAAGCCAGGTGAGAGGATTTTCCACTCATACCAGCCTCCTTGCAAACTCAAGAAACATGAAGGGAAGGACGGCAGGGGCCAGCAGAGTGGCTCATGAGGAAGAGGATCTCGGGAACCAGTGGGGGAACGCCAGCCACCATCCACAGCCTCCCCTTCCCCCACCTCCAGTGCAAGTGCCGGCAGGCACCAGAGACCTGGGGAAGGGAGCTCACCTACATAGCACCCGGCACAGGCTATCAGAGCAGTGATCCACTGACCCAGCCAGCCTACCTGAGCCCACAGCACAGCAAAGAGGGACCCAAGTGGGCATGCAGCATAGCTGAGACTAAAGCCATCCCAAAAGGTAACTGGGATTATACCAGGTCAGTACCCGCCCAATAAACCTGGTATATAGGCTTGTATCAGACGTGCTAACTGCACCTTATGTGTCAGGGTGAATTATGTTAAATCTGTTGGATGGTCAGATTTGCTATTCTTAAATAAGCTATATTTTGGGCTTGTCATTTGTTGCTTCCTGATCTGTAGTGCCTTTGTCTCCTCCTCTTCTGTCACTTGTTGAGGCAGGGTCTCACTTGGTCACAAGCTGACCTTGGAACCCTCTACAACCAGAAATCTTAGCCTCCCAGTTGACAGGATTGAGGGTGTGGGAGACTTCGACTTTGTTAGAGGATTTGTTTGTCATAATACCTACTCTTGCATAAACACTCTGGGCTGGTTTTCATTGAATTTGTACACTGGTCAGTTAAATTTTAGAATTTGCCTGTATTTTGTCCACCACCCAGACTACTAGATACTCTCATAGCAGGCAAACCCAACATCTAGGGTCACTTTTGTGGTTACTCTGAGAGTCTTAAGAGCCATACCTAGCACCTTAAGCTCCTACCCTGAAGATATATAATATCAAATTGATGGATACATCTAATAATAGGGCAGATAATTAGAAAACCCAAGCATTAAATTAATCCAAGATGCAAAAATCTCTACATTATGATACAAGAAGCACAAAAATATCAAGACAATATAAATCCACCAAAAAATATTAATGCATCAGAAATGACCTCCAGTGAGAATGATTTAGAGGAGATGCCTGAGAAAAATTTCAAAAGAGTGATTACAAATATGCTCAAAGAAATCAAAGAGGAAATCAAAGGAATCAAAGACACAGGAAACCAATTTAATGAAATAAGGAAGTAAATACAAGACATGAATAAGGAGATATAAATAATAAGTAAAAACCAGTCAGAAATAGTAGGAATGAAGAATACAGTCAGTGGAATAAAAAAACTCTGTAGAAAGCTGGGTGTGGTGGCACACACTTTTAATCCCAGCACTTGGGAGGAGAGGTAGGAGGATTGCCGTTAGTTCGAGGCCACCCTGAGACTCCATAGTGAATTCCAGGTCAGCCTGGGCTAGAGTGAGACCCTACCTCAAAAAACCAAGATAAATAAATTAATTAATAAAATAATAAAAACTCTGTAGAAAAGCTCACCAGTAGAATGGATGAAGGAGAGGACAGAATATCTAAACTAGAAGACCAGGTGGCAGATCTAATACAGTCCAACAAAAAGAAAGACAAATTAATAGAAAGGTATAAATGAGAAGTTCAAGATACTTGGGACACAATGAAAAGATCAAACATAAGAATTTGGGTTAAGAAGGAGAGGAACTTTACTCCAAAGGCATAGTAGGCATTTTCAACAAAATCATAGAAGAAAACTTCCCCCAAATTGGGAAAGAGATGCCAGTGCAGATACAGGAATCCTTTAGAACACCAGACAAAACCTGGAAAGAACCTCTCCTCGCCATATTATAATCAAACTACCAAATACACAAACCAAAGAAACTATATTGAAAGCAGTTAGAGATAAAAATCAAATCACATACAAAGGCAAGGCCATCAGGAATCACAGCAGATTACTCAACACGAACTTTAAAAGCCAGAAGGGCTTGAAGTGATGTATCCCAAGTTCTGAAAGATAACACCTGTCAACCAAGGTTACTTCATCTTGCAAAGCTATCCATTCAAAAGATGGTGAAATAAGGACATTCCATACCAAAAGCAGGCTAAAGGAATATTGGACGATAAAACCAGCTCTATAGAGAATACTTGGAAGAATCCTCCATGCTGAAGAGAAAGAAAAGCACACATATAAGGAACCTGGAAAAAAAAAAAGATCAGGGCTGGAGAGATGGCCTAATGGTTAAGGTGCTTGCCTGTGAAGCCTAAGGACCCACGTTCAACTCTCTAGATCCCATGTAAGCCAGACGCACAAAGATGAGGCAAGGGCAAGGTCGCACATGCCCAGGCGCAAGTATCTGGAGTTTGATTGCAATGGCCGAGCCCCTGGTGTACCAATTTTCTCTCTCTCTCTTATTCTATCTAAATTTTTTTTAAAAGTTTTTATTTATTTGTTTGAGAACAACAGACACAGAGAGAAAGACAGATAGAGGGAGAGAGAGAGAATGGGCGCGCCAGGGCTTCCAGCCTCTGCAAACGAACTCCAGATGCGTGCGCCCCCTTGTGCATCTGGCTAACGTGGGGCCTGGGTAACTGAGCCTCGAACCGGGGTCCTTAGGCTTCACAGGCAAGCGCTTAACCGCTAAGCCATCTCTCCAGCCCTAATTTTTTTTTTAAATAAAAAGATCAAACTTAACTTCAAAGTGGGATCTAGAAAGATTACTCAGTCAGTAAAGTGCTTGTCTGTGTGTTCAACTCCAGAAATCCATGTAAAAAATGCCAGGCATGGTGGTACATGCTCATCGATGCCAGTGTTTGGAAGGTGGAGACAGTTGGGTCCCTGGGGCTTGTAGGCCATCCAGTGTAGCTTCCTTGGTAAGCCCTAGACCAGTGAGAGACCCTGTCTCAAAAACGATGGATGGCCTGAGACTATAAAGAGAATTCCAGGACATCCTGGGCTAGATTGAGATCCTACCTCAAAACACACAAACAAAAACCAAAAAAGATGGAAGCTGGGTATGTTGGCGCACTCCTTTAATCCCAGCTCTCAGGAGGCAGAGGTAGGAGGATCGCCATGAGTTCAAGACCACCCTGAGACTACATGGTGAATTCCAGGTCAGCCTGAGCCACAGCAAGACCGTACCTCAAAAAACCAAGAAACAAACAAACAAAAGATGGATGGCTCCTGAGGAGCAACACCTGAGGCTATCCCCTGGCATTTGCGCGTGCTCACGCACGCACACACACACAAACACCGATGTGCACATACATGCACATTCATATACTCACACACTAAAAATAGGTTAAAATAAAAGTCATGGACACAGTTCTTCAGCTTACATCCTGTGCTGAGTAGTCTGATTATACTTAACTAAAATGCTTTGAGTTTGATAAACTATGCTATTGTGGTGCAGAGGAGGTTAGCATCTTTTCTGAGGTTTCTAGGTAGCAGGTTAACTCACATCCTAAGAAATAACCCTCCTCCTTGTTAGTCAGCAGAAACTGCCAGAAAGGGGTGGAGCTGAGTGGGTCCAGTAGGAACAGCCCTGCTCTAGGAAGAGGTTTGCTGTAGGTAGCTTGGGAGGAAGGGGCAGGAAGAAGATAGATCTCAGAGCAGGATGGCATCCCTGAGAAGTCATTATGCTGTTTTGTTAATTCAGGCTGTCCTAACAAAAACCCTGCAGACTAGGTAACTCAAAAACAAAAATTTACTTCTCACAACTCTGGAGGACAGGAAGTCAAAGAGCAAGGGATCAGTGGATGCTGGCCCTGCTGAGGGCTCTAGAGCTTCTTGTTTTCAGACAGCCATTTCTTCACTGTGTGTTTCACTGTGTCTCTTCTTGTGAGGGCTCTAATCTCATTCCAGAGAGTGCCACCCTCATGAGCTACTTAGCTCTCAAAATCTTCATCTCATAATGGGGACTAGGTCTCCATCATGTGATTTATTTCTGGCTAGGACAACAGAAAAAGTTCAGTCCATAGTAATGGGTAGAAAACAAACAAACAAAAATACAATATAAACTGCTTACTTGTTACAGTCATACATTGTTCTATCTACATAAACTTTTGGTTTATAACCCTGATTGCATACTAGATTTACCTAAGCTTTTAATAGATCTAGGTCCCATCACAGACTAGGGAAATTCAAATCCCAAAGGCTGGAAGTGGACATCTGTGTTATTTTTGTTGTTGTTGTTGTTGTTGTTTTTGGTTTGTTTGTTTGTTTGTTTGATTGATTGATTGTTTTAAAAACTCCATAGTTATCCATCCTTGCTGGTCATGGCTGAGATAATCAACTGCTTTTTCCTCCTTTCGAGAAAACCAAAAAGATGGAGAAACATAGATTCTACTCCCTTTTGGCATTTTGGGTTTGCTAAATGAAATAACTATTCTTAATTGCTGGGTCATTTCATTAGTATTCTCATCAAGTAATGGGTGACAAGGCATTAGGAGAAGGTATCACTCCCCCTAAGGGTGACAGTGTATCCCAGTGCCACGAGGAGAGATAGCCACACACTTGTCCCACACACTCAGTACCACCTCGGAGCAGGGGCAGAAGGTGCTAACATCTTTTGGAGTCACCCATGCAGGAAAACAATTATCTAATGGCATAGTTGTAATCATTGGAGAAAAGTCAGCTCTTTTTTTTTTTAAATATTTATTTATTTATTTGAGAGTGACAGAGAGAAAGAGGCAGAGAGATAGAGAATGGGAGCGCCAGGGCTTCCAGCCACTGCAAACGAACTCCAGACGCGTGTGCCCCCTTGTGCATCTGGCTAACGTGGGTCCTGGGGAATTAAGCCTTGAACGGGGGTCTTTAGGCTTCACAGGCAAGCGCTTAACCGCTAAGCCATCTCTCCAGCCCAAAAGTCAGCTCTTTTATGAAACAAACCGGGAGCTCACATTTTCTCTGTGTACTTCAGGCAAAGTTAGTGATTTTGCACCTTGACATAGGAGCTTGTGAGTACCTCAATGCATCTAACACACACACACACAGAGCAGACTACCGCAGCATAAACAAAGACTTTATTGGTAACACCAGCTTAGTTTCAGTTCTGGTGGGCAAACAGGAATACCAGCCACCTGGGAGCAAGCCTGAATCACACCTATGGGAGAAACTGCGACTCATTGTCCTGGAACTCAGGTACTGGCTTCTGGAACTGGCCAGAAGAAGCTTGATTTCTCAGGCTTGATATCCTGGGCATGGAAGTTCTCCTTGTTACCACTTGGGGTCAGCATTTCCTACCTTCGAAGGCCTCTGGGTTGTAAAACCCTGTTAAATCTGATGCATTCATAATCCCGCAGCAATCCCAATAACCCTGCCGAGGAGCGCCTACAGTGGAATGGGGGAAGCGGAGGAGTACAACCACCACGCCATGCGTTCAAACGGTGAAGTCCATAATAAAAAAAATGTTCTGGGGAATTTTATTTTGAATACATGATTTGGAGGAAATTCTCGGAGGTCCTTTTTAGCCTTCACCGGTTCATGTTTTGCCTTGTAAATGTTTTCCTGCGAGTAGCAAACATTCATTTTACCTGCAAAGGCCAGTGCCAGGATTACATGGTTCATTCACTTGACCAACACACAGCCTTTGGGGTCCTGGAGGACAGCACACAGAGCAAAGGCCACTGCAGAGGCGGCATGCTGTTCTGTGAACCAGGGGCTGGTCCCAGTGTGGAGCCTGGCTTTGTGACTTGGCAGCTGGGCAACCGTGGGTGAGGAATTTGACCTCTTTGAGCATCAATTCTTTATACATAAAACATGCATAATAAATATTTTCTTCAACCTCATCATGAAAGTTCAAGGTGCTGAGGGATGAATAAACACAGGAGTTTTAGGGCAATAAAATTATTCTGTATCATATTATGATAGTCATTAAACACTTGTCACATCTACAAAAAGCAATGTACAATAGCACTAATGTAAACAGTGGATTTTTATGAGCCTGCATTTGTACTGGTGGGGACTATTGATAAAGGGAGAGGCTAGGTGTTGGGGTAAAGTGTAGGTGGGGTATCTCTTTATTTCTCTTGATTTTGCTATGAACGGAAAACGGCTTCCTGAAAATTTTCATTAAAGACATTAAAGCTGTTCCTTGTGCTCCTGAGTACTTGCTGAGGCTACTCTGGCCTCAGTAGTCCTCCAGCAGTGAGCTGTGTGGTGTAAGTAGTGTGGGTTTAAAGTCAAGTCCAGGCTCCATCGTTTACCTGACAGCTTGGGACATCTTTTCTATCTCCGTTTGACTTTTCTAGATATTTGACAATCTGAAAATTACCTTTTGAGAATGTAGCACTTTGCATTCAGAGTACATACCAGAGAGATGAGTCATTTCCTTATACCATTAGCATGCAGTGTGTTATCTAACTGGGATCGTTGCAAATTTGATATGTGGAAAAAGATATCCTAAGTGAAATGTGTTTTTTTTGTGTTTTTTTTTTTGCTCTTCCTGTGTTTATGAGGCAGGTTGTGTGCCAGTTTATGCATTTATTTGGGTTTTTTTGTTTGTTTGTTTTGTTTGTTTTTCAAGGTAGAGTCTCACTCTAGCTCAGGCTGACCTGGAATTCTCTATGTAATCTCAGGGTGGCCTCGAATTTACAATGATCCTCCTACCCCTGCCTCCCAAGTGCTGGGATTAAAGGCATGTGCCACCATGCCCGGCTAAAATAGGTATTTTTTTTTATTTATTTATGATGACAGACAGAGAATGGGAGAGGCATTCAGAGCCTCTTGCCATTGCAAATGAACTCTCCACTAGTGCTACTTTGTGCATTGGGTTTTATGTTGCTATTGGGAAATTGAACCAAGGCCAACCTAGACCGGCAGGCTTTGCAAGTCAGAGCCCTTAACTGTTGAGCCATCTCACCAGCCCATTTCTTATATTTTTATAAATCATCCATTTAGCTCTTTTGCATATTTTCCTGTTGGATGTGTTATGTTTTTCTTGCATTGTGGGACTTGTTTGGAGATAACAAAAGTAGCTTTCTTCCTGTGTTTTGGTTACAAATATTTGTTCCACTGTGTTCTCTGACTTTTAACTTGGTAAGTGGTGGTGCTTTGTAAACATGCAGATTAAAAACAAATTTAAGTATTTATTAGCAACTTTCATAGATTTAGACAATATACCATGCTCAGAATCCCTTCTCACCACCCTTCCTTTTCTCCTTCACAACCCCACTCTACTGAATCCCTCCTTTGCAAGGAGTCTCTCTTTTATTGTGATGCTATCATATTTTTCCTCCTATTATGCAGGTTTGTTGTAGGTAACATGAGCCACTGTGAGGTCATGAATATCAAGGACACTTCATATCTGAATGACAAGCAGTTGTCCCCTGCTTTCAATGGCACTTACCTTCTTTCTACCACCTCTTCCACATGGTCTAGGGACCTGAACTCAGAGGAGTGGGAAGTGCTTTATCCGCCGAGCCATTTCCACAGCACCAGTCTTATCTTTTATGACATCTGTGTTTTCCTTCATACGTAGCCCTTTCCCATCCAGAGATTCTAAACACAGGAAAGGAAATCCCATCTTCTCTTCCCATTTTTTGTAGTGTATTTTTACACCTAAATGTTTTTTTTTGGGGGGGGGCTTGGAGATAGGGTCTTGCTGTAGCTCAAGCTGACCTGGAATTCACTATATAGAATCAGGGTGGTCTTGAACTCACAGCGATCCTCCTACCTCTGCCTCCCCAGTGCTGGGATTAAAGGCGTGCACCACCATGCCCAGTTTACACCTAAATCTTAATCCAGTGGAACTTTATGGACAATGTATGATATTGGATGCAAGTTCCTCTTTCTGCAAGCAGATTCCTAGTTATCCTAGATTTTTTATTAAATAATCCATATTTTCTCTGGTCTGAAACCTGCTTAGGTTTTGAAAGAACCAGTGTAGGACAATTATTCTAAGTCTGGCAGCAGGGGGATGTGTAAGCAGCAGAATTTCAGACTAAGCTCTTAGCTCTAATTATGTCTCTTGTTGTTTGAAAAAGGAAGAAATAAATGTGTGCCAAGTGAAGATACAGTTCAGTAAACAGCTGTGTGGGAGAGTGGAAAGAACACGGGTTCCCAAATCAGAAAACCTGCTTCACTTCTCATGTTGACTAATTGTGGGCAAAACACGTAACTGTTCTGTGCCTCAGTTTTCTCTCCTTTGTAAGGTGGACCTAATACTAGCCACTGCCATACTGTGGCATGAAGTCCAAGTGTATCAGTCTAGGTGGAAGAGCTTTAAATACCATAAAGAGCTATGGACATACTGTTGTTATTTTAGGCTCTACTAGGCTGGTATAGCGTTGCTAGTTGACTTAATGCAACACAATTCTAGATTTTTGAATGGTTCAATGTTCTTGAAAGTGTCCCAATTTCTTTAGAGCTGGTTAGCTTCTTTTGTCTTGTTGGTGAGTACTCTGGCTCCACTGTCTTTAGCTTTTTCCCGTGTCGCACAGTATGTAGTGTGTGAGGTGATGGGAAGAGAAGGGAGACTGGGTAGTCAGTGTCATCTGCTGGGGTTTAGGGAGAAGGGAGTGGACAGACCTGCCTCAGCACAGGAGGGTGAGCAGTCAGAGGGGCAGAAGGCAGGGAAACCCACAGGGAAGGTGAAGTGAACTCACAAGCTTGTCAAAATGTGTTCTAGAGAATTTGAAATACTCCGTTTTATGATTATAGCAGTTTTGTGGGCAGTTTGGAGAAGTGATAGAGTCAGGCAGTGGCGGCTGGATCGCAATACTTACTTACTCTCACCAAGCCCATTTCCTCAAGCTCAAGGGGTTGTAAAGATAAAGTGCCGGGTGCTCAACCACCATGGGGCTTTGAGAGTGGACAGTCAAGGAGCAAGTGTGAGGTTCATGAGGCCAGCTCACACTCACCCTGGGGAATACGGTGGACTCTATGAGCAGTCCTAACTGCTGTAGATGTGAAGCCAGGATGGGAAATCACTCTTTGCCTCACTGACCAATGAGAAGACACCAGTAAGATCCTGCCAACTTTGCAAGAAAAGACACAGAACCTATTCCATTATCCCAAGGGGAAGGCACAGTGTCCAGGAGGACACAGCGTGGGACACTAGATGAGGGCTTAAAGACAAGCTCTTGGGACATGCGGACATGTGGTAGGGACGGGACACATTGAAACTACCTCTCACTTGTACCTACAGTACTCCTAATGAGAAAAATGCGATGGTCATTTAACTTGTTGGAACCAGAGAAACCTGTTCTTCAGAGCTCCCTCAGCTGTGAACCCAGCTTTATCAACCCTTCCATCAATCCAGCCACCAGTCAGTTCCAGTCAGCGGCAATGTTGATTATGGCTCCCAGCACAGAGCCCCTCCATGTTGCCTCTTACAAACACTTCCAGCCCCAGGGGAGATATGATGTCACCATTCTTCCACAGTTAGCACAATTCAGTATATTTTACTGAGCCCTGAAAGTTTGAACACAGGACACCCCAAAACACTGCTGCAGTTGGCCCAGGTGCTGTGGCAAATGCCATTCTATCTGCATAAGTGAATACTCAGGAAGTACATTGCAACCACCACAGGAAGTTTATACTTTTTTTGAGCGGAGTCCACATTACTTAATTTTCAATATGAATTTTTGGTTAATCCTATCCCAGCCTAGAGAGTTGCATATGTGTGTGCTCTCATTAATACAAACCCACCTGCAAGGCCAGTTACACAGTGGGTTACCTGCACATTCACCTAGTCGTCTGTGGTCAGAGAGTCCCATACTTGGATCAGTGGTCTACAGTGACCACTTAGAACTCCAGGAGAATTGTTGAACAAGAGGTCTCACATGTTCATTTTACACCAGGTCCTACAAAGTATATAGCCAGTCGCACCTACTAAGAAATAGTTGCTTTTGCTCAAAAGCACAAACAGATTTTTTTAAAGTTTGATACTGGGCCTTGGGAGATTGCTCAGGAGTTAAGAGTTCTTGCTGTATAAGCCAGTGTACCTCTCTGGCTAGAGACCACCAAATTCAACTCTCTGGAACCCACATAAAAAGCTGTGCATGGCTAACCACAACTGTGGCCCCAGTCTGTGGGAGATCAGAGACCTGAGGATCTCCAGGGCTTTCTGAAAGACACAGATCTAGGTTGAGGGGTAGACCCTCTTTCAAGGAAAGAAATGTGCAGTCGACAGTAAGAGGACATAGACATTATCCTTTGGCCTCCACTTGCATTCATATGGGGCATGGACATCTACCCACACTCATGCATACACGACACACAAAGTCTATATACACATGCATACAAAAAAGTTTGATAGTGTAATTAGTATATGTAGAAAGTTATAGTCAGGGATGAGGATATGGCTCAGAGGTTAAAGGTGCTAGCTTGCAAAATCTACTGGCCCAGGTTCAGTTCCCCAGTACCCATGTAAAGCTAGACACACAAAGTGATGCATGCATCTGGAATTTGTAGCAGCAACGGGTCCTAGATATGCCCATTTTCTCTCTCTCTCTCTCTCTCTCCCACTCTCGCTCTCATAAATAAGTAAATGTTTTTTTAAAAAAATAAAATAATAGTCAGTCATAGTGGCACATGCTTGTAATCCCAGCACTCAGGAAGTTGAGGCAGAATTGCCACAAGGGGCCAGGATTACCTGATCTACATAGTAACTTCCTGGCCAGCCAGAGCTATATAGGAAGACCCTATCTTAAAACACCATCATCAACAAATTATACATCAATACTTACAGGGCAAAAGGTCCCAGCATTCCAATGCATATACCAAGAGTTTAAATTAAGCAGCAGTTAACAGGTTGTTTTGAAAGGAAGAATAAAAAAAAAAAACACACAATAGTTAAGTTGGTTCAGGAGCATTAAGTAACTATAGTACTCCCTCTAGTTGGAGGAAATGAGAGAGAAATAAAGAAAGTGAGGATAGAAGATCAGTCAAGGGTGATCTTGATCACAGAGGCATCAAGAGCAGGAGGGCGTACTAGAGTAAGTATAGAGTCCAGCAGTCTTCTCTTGATGTAGAAAACCCAGCTGGTCACTTCTGATGTGTGTATCATCTGAGGACACTGATTTCTCAGGGAGACAAATTACATATCTATGTGGTTTTTAATTTTGGGGGGAGGGGAGTCTTTGCTTGCTTTGAAACAAACACAGCTAGTCTTTCTGGGTGACTGAACTCAAGGAAAAACCAAGTTATATAGGTGCCTTTGCTCTCCAGGCTCACCCTGTGCTTGGCAGGTTGCCTTAATCTCTAATAGTAAAGTTAAAAATTTATTTTTAAAAACTCTTTTCTTATATATAGTGTGCTAATATCAATCTTTTCCCCTTAAATTTTCAGTATTTTGAATTATTGCACTCCTAGCCATTTCTTTGGTTAAGGATTCCTTTAAACAGATAATGATTCTGTTGTTTTAAGAGGAGAAAATAGTCACACTTGGTCAGGCTGAAACGCCACACCTGGAGTCCATATTTAGAAATTTTAACACACACTTACCAGTCTTTGGCACTGAAGTGTGTAAAACATTACAGGAAGTTCGTTGTTTAACACAGTTGAGTTCAATCATTCATTTGTGAGTTGGTTGTTAGGCATTATTTCCCAGAAAAGCACAGCTATACAGGGTTCTTGGGCCCCTGGGCTCAAAAGACTGTTGTAAAAACACTTGCTTTGAAGATGAAAATAGAAAACAATTCTGTGTAGAATGGATGCCATCCATGGAGGCCGGAGGCAGCTGGAGAGTTCAAAATGGCCCATGCTTTTTGAAGGTTCAGTTGAAAGCCTAGATGTTCCTGTCCTCCATACAAGGGTGCATAAGGTGATGCTTTTGTGTGACTCCCGTGTTCATGTTTTCTTTTTTCTTTTTGGCTGAGAATGGAAAAGACAGCAAGAGGGGAAGAGAAACCTTCCTGAGATGTCCATACTGTGTGAGTGAAGCTGAGTGACCTTTTGATGCCATCACTCACATCCTATCCCAGGAATATCAACTCTCCTCCCTGCTCCACTTGCCTGTTTACACTTAACAGCCTGGTTCGTACATTCTCCTGTCTGGGGAGCTGAACACATTTTCCTAGCTTCCCCACAAGCTAAGTGCAACTATTTTTGTTGTTTGTTTGTTTGTTTTCAAGGTAGGGTTTCACTCTAGTCCAGACTAACCTGGAATTCTCAGAGTTGCCTTGAACTCATGGTGATTCTCCTACATCTGCCTCCCAAGTGCTGGGATTAAAGGCATGCACCACCACGTCTGGCTAAGTGCAACTTTTATATATCCCTCTGAAACTGCACATTACATCATTCTGTAATTATTTGCTTAAACATGTCTGCTTTGTTATGGGGTCCAGGGTTACACAAGCAAGACCATCGCCTCATGAAATGTGAGGCAAAGCTTCATTGGGTAAAAAAGAAAGGATAAAAAAAGAAGAAAGTCTGGTATATCAGGTCTGTACCCCAGAGTCAGGATTTCAGGATGCAGCCCTGAACTGTTTGGAATATCAGCTTTTATTGGAAATAACCACATGATGTTTATAGGAAAAAAAAAAAAACAGGATGTAAGTTAAACCATAATCAGTTACAGGAACTGCCTGGGGGATGTGAGGCAGGGATGTGAGGCAGACCCTCGAGCAGGAGCCTCCTCATGTCCCACTTATCTGCCCTTAAGGGTTTTGTTCAACAATGCAGGCCCTGGGTAATGCTACTCAGACCAGCAAAGCCTCCTGTTTACCTACCATCCCCATCTGCTTAAACAAATGTTTTGTTCCATTCTTTTATGAGCTCCTATAAGGAAGTGACTTCTATTTTTCTCTAAGCTAGGCATAAAGAAATGTAAACAAACATAACATTTTGCTCACTTTACATCTTCACTTGCCTAGGAATCCCTCAAAGAAAAAAACAAGTTTTTTAAAATTTTCAGGACTGGAGAGATTGCTTAGTGGTTAAGGCACTTACCTGAGAAGCCTAAGGAACCAGGTTTAATTGCCCAGAACCCACATAAGTCAGATGCACAAGTTGACACATGCATCTGGAGTTCCTTTGCTGTGGCTAGAGGCTATGACTCACCATTCTCCCTCCTCCTCCCCTCTCTCTTTCCTTCTCTCTCTCCTCCCCTCTTTCTCTTTCTCAAATAAATAAAATATTAAAAATTCATTTTAAAAAATTTCAAGGCACTCTACAACAAAGATACATATGTTTCATATGTCTAGGTTGGCACCAAGCTATGAGCCATGTAAAGCTGGACAGAAGGGAAGGTGGAAGATTGTGGGGTAAAGATTTTATATCAAAAAATACTCATCTCTGACCTGGAGGGTTGGCTTAGCAGTTAAGGCATTTGCCTGCAAATCCAAAGGACCTCTGTTTGATTCCCCAGGACCCACATAAGCTAGATGTACAGTGGCACATGTGTTTGGAGTTCGTTTCCTGTGGCTGGAGGCCCTGGCATGCCTATTCTCTCCCTCCCTCCCTCCTTCTCTCCCTCTCTCTCTCTCTCTCTTTCTTTCTTTCTCTCTCTCTCTCTCTCTCTCTCTGTGTGTGTGTGTGTGTGTGTGTGTATACCTCTTTCCCTCTCTTGCTCTCTCAAATAAATAAAGAAAAAAAGAAAATACTCATTTCACCCACTTATCAAGAGCCTCATTGGACCAGACCAAGTGCTCTTGTCTAAGATGAATAGGAGACCTTGAAGCAGGTTAGGGTAGATTCAGACTATGTGTAAGATATCATTTTGCACATGATGGTGGTTATACTTTTAAGTTCCCTCAGTAACCACGTGTCCCTTTTCAATTAGCAACTCCTGATGTTTATATGGGGACTGCTTCAAATATATAGGCATGGGTGGGTCTCTCACCTGGCTCTAGAGAGTAGAGGATGGCATGAGTCTTGGTGCTTGGCTCAGACATGGGGATGTAACCCAAGTATTCAACCAAATTAAATCTTACTACATCAAAGGTTGCTGTCTCTACCCTGTTGTACTTGAATCCAAGGAATTTTAAAGGGGCTGTAAAGCTCTGTAAATGTGTTGGTAAATATTTAACAGCTGCCTCTTGAGTGTGGGTAGGGGAGTGGAAATCCCTGATTTGCAGCATTGGCCACTTCCTGTGGTGAAAATATTTCCACCATGATTGCTTTCAAGCTTCAATGTAATGTCACTAAACATGGAGTTGGGAAGAAATGTACAGTACCATATCATTACTCCTCCAGAGATAAATACAATAGATGTAAGTAACCTTAAAAAGTACCAATAATAGTAAATTAACTAGGAAGAGATGAGTTTTGAGAATTTGTTATCTTTGTTTTTAATAGAATTTAGTTATGATCTCAATTGTCTCTCAATAACATATAAGCCAGATCCAGCAACTCATTGAACATTGGAGGAAGGAATTAACCGAGAGGCCCTGGAGCACTGGGAGGTAGACAAACGGTCCTAACCATAGTGTTTGGGACAGAGTTCCCTAGCCCGTCTAACCTCAGAACAGCAGGGTCACTCAATTATTTCTTTCCTTTCTTAGCCCACCCAGGTTTCTGGTTACTTGTAGTTGAAAAAGTTCTAAATAAAACACAAATATTATATATTTGGTGTTTCCAGTCAAATGACCTGTCATCCTAAGATGTACAATGGGTTCAATGCTAGCTCTTTCATCTAATTCTGTACTTTTATAAATAACTCTAAGCTGAGGGATACTTTATAAAAGTTTATACTTTTCTTTAAGTACATGACCACTTAAGAATCCTGATATGTGTTACCAATTTACATTTAGGATGTTTCTACTTAGTAGTCCTTTTAGAGGTTCTAGCAGGAGAGCATAGCTGCTTGTATACCCTCGACAGAAGTCTGGTCCTCCTCTATTCGGGGAAGGTCCTCCTCTTCTACTGAGCAGTGCAATTTTGGGAGAGACACACGCGGAGCTGTGAGGGAAGAAGGGGACACCCACTTAGCTAGCCAGATCAGCTGAATCAACCCTGGTGATCAATGGGGTGACGTGTTGCAGCCAGATTGCCCTCCCATCCTGTAGTCCTTTTAACAGCAAAATAATGCTCTTTGACAAACCTAACTGTTATCAATTTTTTAAGACCATGTATTGTAAAAGTCTATTTCTTTTTTGTTTGAGAGAGAGAGAGAGAGAATGAGTGTGCACCAGGGCCCTTGACCACTGCAAATGAATTCCAGACACATGTACCACTTCATGCATCTGGCTTACACTGTCCTAGGAAATCAAACCTGGGTTCTTTGGCTTTGCAGGCAAGCACCTAACTGCTAAGCTATCTCTCCAGCCCCAATGTTATCACATTTTAAAAGCTTATTTTGATAACTTGGATTGGTAATTTCCTTGATTTGGTAAGATTATGCATTTGTTTATATCACTTTCAGCCATTTGTACTACTCTTTTATTAGTTAATCTTTGATGGGTTTTGCTCACTTTTCTACATGGTGTAGCCCTTCACTTGCTGACTTGACAAATCTATATGGGACTTTGAAAAAGGTATGTTTCAATAGAGTGACTTTCTGTAAATGCTGGTTCCATCTTATATTCAGCGTCTTTCCATTTATAAAGGGGTAGAATGTGTAAGTCATACTGACTAAGCAGTTAGGGTCTAGAAGGATGACAATGATCTATTTTCTTTGTTCATTTTTATTTATTTATTTGAGAGTTAAATAGAGAGAGAGCAAGAGGCAGAGAGAGAGAGAATGGGCACTCCAGGGCTTCCAACCACTGCAAATGAACTCCAGACGTGTGTGCCCCTTGTGCATCTGGCTAACATGGGTCCTGGGGAATCAAGCCTTGAACTGGGGTCCATAGGATTCACTGGCAAGCGCTTAACCGCTAAGCCATCTCTCCAGCCCAGACAATGATCTATTGAGTTTTCTCATTCCAACTTGAAGTCTGTAACATGCACCTTCTGATGCTTCTAGATTCATTTCGCTCTGTATGGGGGGGGGGGGGAGAATGTGTGTGTGTGTGTGTGTGTGTGTGTGTGTGTGTGTGTGTGTGTGTGTGTACCCATGCCACAGCATGTGTGTGGAGGTCAGAGGAAAACCTGGGCTGTTGGTCCTCACCTTCCACCTTGTTTGGGATGTGGTTTTTGTTCATGGCCATGGTTTTCAGGCTACCTCGCTGTGAGTTTTGGGGGATTGTCCTGTCTTCATCCCCTTTCTTACCATAGGTATGCTAGGATTACTGAATTAGGTATTAGGTATCTGAATTTAGGTATTCCTGCTTCTGATGCAAGTCCTTTATCCACTTAGCCATCTCCCAGCCCTCATTTGGCTCTTTCTTAAGAGGGAGTCAGCCTTGTACTTGCACTACCTACTGTTGAGACTCCCGTAAGCCATTTAACCTTTTAGCTACATAACATTAAAACAGGTTCAAGATCCTTTTCATAGCTCTCCTTTGGCTTTCTTGCTCCAGGTGTGCTCACCGCTCCCCTTCTCTTTCCCTCGCCCTCATGCACACATATCCTTTCTCCCTCTCCCTTCTATCCTCCTCTCTTTTTTTTTTCTCTTCCTCTGGGCTCCTCCCTTCTGTCTCTCTCCTGTTACATTAAAATCTTATACTTAACAAAACAATCCTTTTCATAAACAATCCGCTTCCTTGTTCTGATTAGGCCCCTTTGACCACAAACATTCTTGTCTTTTTAAAGGACACCATACACGCACAGAGAGAGAGAGAGAGAGAGAGAGAGAGAGAGAGGGGGGGGGGGAGAGTAGGTCTCAGTTCTTTCTGCTCTTACCTTGTTCTTGTTTGGGATCTTTCTCCAAAACAGACCTTTGCAAGTCAGTTCATTCTCTGGGTCTTGATTCCCTAATCTTTGGTTTGCAAGTTAAAATATAGAACCTTATGTAATATTTGGGACATTCTTTTATTTAAAATGCACCTATTTATTCATCCAAAATTGAACTGAGTATCCACTCTTTCCATTTGCTAGCCCTGACAACTCTCCTTCTAAGTCATATTCCAGATCTGCAGGTAAGATTGAATACAGAGATGTGAACTGTAATTCACACTCAAGGAACTTCGCAGCATGAAGAACTATACTGTGGAGGACACTCTGAAGATGATGAAGATAGGGAGGCCACAGAAAGCCAAGCGCCACATGTTCTCTCTCATATGTGGATCCTAGCTACAGATGACTGGGCTTCTGCGTAAGAATGAAAATACTTAGTAGCAGAGGCCAGTAAGTTAAAAAGGAGACATGAAGGGTAGAGAAAGGAAGGGAGGAGGATACTTAATAGGTTGATATTGTATATATGTAAGTACAATGATTGAGATGGGGAGGTAATATGATGGAGAATGGAATTTCAAAGGGGAACGTGTGGGGGGGGGGAGGGAGGGAATTACCATGGGATATTTTTTTATAATCATGGAAAATGTTAATAAAAATTTAAAAAAAGAAGATAGGGAGGCCAGGGGCATTTGGGACTCCAGGAGACTAGAAGTTGAAGGTGGAGGTAGATAAGACATGCAAGTAGGATCCCAGAGAGTTTATGAAACTAGCATTGGCATCAGTGCCAGATGGTGAGCTCAGGCCAGGCAAAAGTTTGATCTTTCAGTGCTCTTAGGACAGGGGAGCCAGTGGTTTTCCACAGGAGTATCTGCTTGCAGTATGAGCAGTGACTTCCTGGATACATTTGAGAAGGGTCCCCTAGCTGTTTAGGCTCAGTTGGAAGAACAGCTGTGGTTGAAAACAGAAAAAAAAAAAAGGTTTTCATGGACACACACAGTTCCTATTATTATTATTATTATTATTACTACTAATTAGGATTTCAATTATTATTATAATCTTCTATCCAGTTCCTGAGTTGGAATAGTAGTTGCATCTCGCTGTTTTGTTTTCTTTCTTTCTTTTTTTTTTTTTTTTGTTATGTTTTGTTTTGCTTTTTCAAGGTATGATCTCACTCTAGCCCAGGCAGACCTTGGATTCACTATGTGGTCTCAGGCTGGCCTTGAATTCACAGAGAATTCCTACCTCTGCCTCCTGAGTGCTGGGATTAAAGGCGTGCACCACCATGCCCGACTCACAGTTAGTTTTTATTTTATATTTTTGCAGGTGTCTTTTAATAACTGTCAAATTTAACTGAAAATTTCTATATAAACAACATTCTAGTTTTATGTTTGCTAGGAGGAAAGATCAACCTAGGTTTGTGATATGTACCTGTAATTCTAGCACTCAAGAGGCAACGACAGGGGGATCACAAGGTAAGCCTGGCCTGTATATGGGAAACCATAGAAAGGAAAAAAAGAAAAAAAAGAAAAAAACAAGGAGGATGCAAAGTGAGGAAATCAACCAGGACTAAGTGTATATGAAAAGTCTATCACGAAACCTGCACTTTGTATACCAACTATAACATAAAACAGTAAAAATTGCAAACAAATAAGTACAATTTTATTAGAAAAAAAAAACCAAAGAGATGAAATGAAGTCCTTTCACCTAGATGTTTATAATCTCATCAAGGTATTAGGACAAACACTTCCAGAAAATAAATCGAGTTGGCATATGGTTAAGAGTGAGAACTATAGTATAAGTACAAAGAGATAGGAGACCCAGGGGCCAGAACGCAATGTGACAAGCTTCCGAAAGAAGAAAGTAGGCATTGAAGGAGAATGGAATTTGGACAGGGCACAAGAAATTAGAAAAGGCCCATATTGAGGTGATATAGGAGAGACAGAAAGACTATCTTTAAAGCTTCTCCATGCCTTCTGAGGAACAAGAAAAGACAAACTGATTCATACCTTTTTCCTCCCCAGCCCCAAACTGAAGCCAACCCTTTCTTCAAGAGAAGAAAGTTCCTGCCAACTTTTAGTGGAAATCTCTTTATCTTTTTTTGTTTGTTTGTTTTGTTTTTGTTTTTGTTTTTTGAGATGGGGTCTCACTCCAGCCCAGGAAGACCTGGAATTCACTATGTAGTCTCAGGGTGGCCTCAAACTCACAGTGATCCTCCTACCTCTGCCTCCTGTGTGCTGGGATTAAAGGCATGCACTACCATGCGCAGCTTTCTGTATCTAAGGTAATTGTAATTGAGCAATTTTTTTTAATGTGTTTAAAATTTGGGAACTGGTGAGATTGCACAGTGGTTAAGACACTCGCTTGTAATGCCTAATGACCAGGGTACTCCCCAGTACCCATGTGAAGCCAGATGCACAAAGTGGTGCATGCATCTGGAGTTCTATTTGCAGTGGCTAGAGGCCCTGGTGTACCCATATTCATTCTCTCTCTTTCCTTGTAAAAGAATAAAAAAGAATAAAGGCCTGAGGGGGACCCAAAACTGCCAGAACTTGAATTTCCAGATTCTATGTAAACAGGGTCTCCCTAGTTCATTGCTGGGATTATAGGTGCTTGCTACTTGTAGTAGTGACCTCTTAATAAAAGTATGGTTGAAGATTTTTTAAAATCTATTTAGAGACATCTTGCTTTCTGTGTTCATGTTTTGCCTACTTTTGTCTAGTGTGTTTTGTTTGCAGCTCAGTTTTGAGGAGCTCTTGCTCCATAGAGGACCCTAACCCTTTCTCTGTGAAATATGAAACAACCCTTTCTTCTGTGTGCTTCTGCTGGATCTTTGGAGGTTATTTATGTTGTCTTTTGCCATAAGAAATATTCCTATGTTTCTCTCATTTATCAAGATTTTCTTTTATAATTTTTGACCTTAAGTCATTGATAAATGAGGTCATAAAGGAATTGAACCATGGTTTCTTCTGATGTTTGTGTGGCATCCTGTTTTAGATCTTTGATCCATTGAAAGTTTTCTCTGAAAAGTTGCCTGAGATGTGAATCTAATTCTTTGTCTTTTCCCAATGGCTCTGTAATTTCCATGTTTATTAAAAGGCCCATATTTTCCCATTAGATGTGTCACATTTGTAAGTTCCTGTGTTCTTTCACTAATGACTGCATTTTCTCTTCAGTCGCATTGACCATGCAGTGGTGCCTTATGGTGGTTCTTACTAAAGAGATTTCATAGTGTGCTCTACTATCTGGCAGGGAATGTCCCGTTCCCCTTTTTCATCAGCTTTTTTCAGGTTTTTGTGGTTCTTTTTTGCTTACTCTTTTTTCTTAAATTTTTTGTTTATTTTTATTTATTTATTTGAGAGTGACAGAGAGGAGGAGGAGGAGGAGGAGGAGGAGGAGGAGGAGGAGGAGGAGGAAGAGAGAGAGAGAGAGAGAGAGGGAGGGAGGGAGGGAGGGAGAGAGGAGAGAATGGGCATGCCAGGGCTTCCAGCCACTGCAAACGAACTCCAGATGCATACGCCCCCTTGTGCATCTGGCTAATGTGGGTCCTAGGGAATCTAGCCTCAAACCGGGTTCCTTAGGCTTCACAGGCAAGCGCTTAACCGCTAAGCCATCTCTCCAGCCCTTGCTTACTTTTTTGAGACAAGATCTTGCTGTGTTGTTCAGACTGGCCTTAAACTATGCAGCCCAAGCTAATCTCAAACTTATGACTATCCTGCCTCAGCCTCCTGAGTTTTGCAGTCATGTACCCAGCTTGTTTAATAATATATGGGAACTTCAAACTCAACTTCTCTAGAGATAACATGGAAAGAAACTTGTTGCTATTTTGTTGAGATCAAATTACATTTCTATTTAATTTAAATGGAGATAATAGACATCTTTATGATGTTGGCTTATCCTGTCAACAACATGAGATATTTTCTTATTTGCTAGTCTGCTTTTAACTGGAGTCCTCCTTTTTCTTTTCTTTATTTCATTTTTCTTTTTACTTTTTTGAGACAGGGTCTACTGGCCTGCAGCCACATGTCCAGCTTGTTTGGGAGCCTTTTGAATCCAGTTGGACCACTTGGATGGGAAGATCAGGAGGCTAGTCAAGCTTCAGTAATAAAAGGCAACAGAACAATAGTCAACAGCTGCAGTGTCGATGGCTGAAGATGTCTCCTGGCAGAAAAGACCCTGACTCTTGGAGACCTCTAACCTTATCTCAGCTCCCCACATCTCTCATGTACCCATCTCTTAGCCATAGAGCTCTGCCTCCCCACCATTGCCTGCTCACTGGATGACTTCTGGGAACCATCTGGCTTCCTGGGTGCCTGGGACCCCAAGGATATGTCTCTTCATTTTCTAGATGGCTGGTTTGGCTCCAGTGACTGGGCCACATGACTGATGGGAAAGCAAGGGCATAGTGTTCCGGGAGCAATCTGACTGAAGAGATGGTCACCTGCTGGGAGTAAAGCAGTGAGGAAGAAAATAGGTTGTCAAGAAGATTCTGTCATAGAGGGGCACCAAAGGCATTCATGCTTGGTCCTAAAAGATCAGAAAAGCCTGTGGAGTTCTAAAGAGGGGTTGGTTGTTGGAAATCTGAGCACAGGGATGGATCTAGTTCAGAAAGTGGCAAGAGGCTGGTTTGTGGTCCAAGCAATGCCCAGACTGGAAGAAAAGCAGGCGACAACAGAAGTAGGTCACACTTGTTGACAGATTGGCTCCCAACGCTAAAGGCAAGGGAGGAGGTATAAAGAAGACTCATGCTGCAGGAGTTATCCATCCCAACTTCAGGCCAGTGGAATGTTCTTTCCAATATGGGTTTAGACCAGGGCAGTGAGTAAAGACTGTTTTCCTCTGAGTCATTTTCCTACTAATAGAGACAATTCACTGTAGGCCAGTTTGCTAGACAAAATGTTGAGTTTTCCAAACAGATAAAGTAGGGAACTTAAGTGTTTCATAGAAAGTGAACCTTGAGCTTAAAGAGGCCTTTGCCCATTCCTTCCTCCTCTCTCCTTTCCTGCCTCTTCTGCCACAGAAGAGAAGAGACAAACCATGGCCAACAGCTGGTACACTTCCTTTTCTGCCCTTGCTCTCCCTGTCCTATCTCCTCCTCCGTCTCACTCAGGCTCCAGAGCTGCCCCCCAGACCTTCTCTGATCTGTGATTCTAGCTGGCACTAGCTGAGAAAAGTGGGCATGACTGACCAGTGTCAAGTTTCAGTCACAAGGGCATTTGTGTGTCAAGACACAGCTAGGCCGCTGTGGCTACAGGATGAGCCTCCTGACCCCATCCCACGACAGGGACCCGTGCAGGAAAGGAAAAGCTATAAATGATTTGGGAGTTAAGGGCTCTCACTTAAGGGTCAAGAAGGCCACATGGCCTTCAATGAGTCTTGTCACGGCTGTTGTGAGGCAGAGTGCCTTGGAAGCATGCCATGATTGTGCCCAGAATACCGCCCATTGCCTACTGCCTTTGGTAGTTTGCTCAAACTGGCCCTGGCAAGGAAGTGGAGTCAGAGGACAAGTGTCAGAGAAGATAGGCTGAACTGCAACTAACATGCCAGGATGTGAGGACCTGGGCTCCCTTCAAAACTCTGGAAGCTTCCATGGCCAGATTGCACCTCTCTGGGAAGAGAAATAATAAATAGAACCAAAGACCTCTGTCCTGGCAACTCTGAGGCTTCCCACTGTACTAACCAATTTCCAAACACATAGGCAATGTTTAAATCACAGGCGAGGACGAGCCTGAGCCCTCCTTGAGTCCCTGGCTTTGAAAAATGAGTAGGAAAAGTCAGGGAGACTAAGTGATTCACCCAAGGTCATGGCTAAGCTGATGCCGGGGCAGAGCCTTCTGCTGAGTTGCAGATCTATCTTGTAATGACAGAACTCTTTGATTGTCAGTTTAACTTTAGACTATGGAAATAGACTTAGGTCGGATGCCAGCTCTTCCATGGACAAATGGTGTAACTCTGGACTTGTGATTTCACATCTCTAAGAATCATCTGGGTTGGGTCATTAGCTTAGTTAGGAAAGCACTTCTGTTAGGGCCATGGTTTGGATGCCCAATATCCATGTAAATGCCAGGTGTGGCAGCAGGTGCCTGTAACCTCAATGTAAGGAGGAGGAGACCGGGGATCCCCAGGGCAAGCCGGCTAATTAGCCTAGTTGAATCAGTGAGCTCTGGGCTCAGTGAGGGGCCCTGTCTCAATAAATAAGGTCAAGAGCTATTGAGGAAGACACCTGACATTGACCTCTGGCCTCCGCATGCATGCACACACATGTGGATGTGCAGAAGTCGACATGCATGTGTGCCCACACATGTGAACACTCAAACATGCACACACACATGCATACCACATGCATATACCCATGCGAGAAATAAAAAAAGAACCAACTTCTTCACATGGAAAGTGAATGCCATCATAGCGTGTAGGGAGCAAAGAAAGTACCAGCAAGCATACCGTTGTAAGTGTCACCCACAAATGCATGAAGAGGTGCCCAGAACGACCAGGGTGGCTTGGGGCTCACCCCCAAGCTCCAGTACAAGCTGCTTTCTTGTTGGCAAGCCTCATCCTCTCATAGAGCTGACTTCGATTTCTGCAGGCTGTCTTGGCTTTCTCTAATAGTTCTTAACCGGATCTCTTTTTTGTTTCTTTATTTTTTTAAACATAAATAATTAATTAGAGACAGAGATATAAAGAGGGAGGGAGAGAGTGAGAGAGAGACAGTGCAAAAGAATGGGCATGTGAGAGCCTCTAGCAACTGCAAATGAACTCCAGATACATGTGCCTCCTCATTCATCTGGCTTACATAGGTCCTGGGTAATCGAACCTGGGTCCTTTGGCTTTGCAGGCAGATGCCTTAACCGCTAAGCCACCCCTCTTTTTTTTTTTTTTTGGTTACTTCTGTTGAATATGTAATGCCCATAATATGTGTGAAATATGACTGAAAGCCATAGAACAAATATGTATACTCATGGTCAGCTTAAGAAATAGAACGCTCCATTGCTTGGAAGCCATGTGTATGCCTTCACCCCAGTCCCGTTGCCTGGCAACCACTTACCCGGATTTTCATTATTCCCTGAGTAGGTTTTATTATACATGTATGTATCTTAAATACTATTTAGTTTTATGTCTAACCTTAATATAAATAGATGCAAGCTGTATTATCTTCTTCAGTTTGTCTTTATTTGTGAAGTTATTTTTGCTGCTTATCCATAATGATGTAAGTAGACTTCATTCATTCTCACTATTGAATTTCACTCTTTGATGGGAATGTGCCACAAGTTATTTATGTTTCGGATCATAGATAATGGGGTTATTGTTAGAACTGCCTTTTTCCTCTTAGAAACCACACTTCAAGACTGGAGATACAGATCAGTGGTAGAACTCTTGCCTATGCAAGGTGCTGGGTTCCATGCCCAGCACTGCAAAAAGGAAAGAAAAAAAGAAAGAAAGCAAAAGAAAAGAAAGGTGGGGAATAGCACTTAAATAATTCTTTTTAAAATATGTTTTATTTATTCGTTTATTAGAAAGAGAAAGAAAGGGGTAGATAGAGAGAATAGTTGTGCTAGGGCCTCTAGCCCCTGCCAATGAACTTCAGATGCTTGTACCACCTCATGCATCTGGCTTACATGGATACTGGGGAATCAAACCTGGGTCCTTAGGCTTTCCAGGCAAGCACCTTAAAGGCTAAGCCATCTCTTCAGCCTATTAAATAAAAATTCCTTTCTGGGACCTTGATATTCTATATACCAATGACCTATGCTGGTCATCACATTTATTAGATAATACCAAACTACTCCCAAAGCAATCAAGCCTTATACATTTTTTTTTTTTTGGGGGGGAGGAATAAGTTGTGATCTTTAATGGGCACCAAAATACAATAAAAACCAACAGAAATCAAGAGTGGAACAGTGTTTCTTGAATTATATCAGCTTATACATTTTTTTAGTGGTGCATAGGCAATCCAAATTTTCTTTGATGTTAGAATTGTCCAAATTTGTCATCTTTCCATCAAGTGAGTCTAATCTCCACGTCCGTTGCTATAGACTGGGCCTGAGTGGCGGGCCATGCTGCATGTAGGACAGAACCACACCATGTCGGCTCACTTCACTTTCAGGTCAGTAGCTAAGATTTTTTATCACCAGCTTCTCTCCTTGTATGGACCGTTGGTGGAAAACAGACAGTGGCTGTGGCTACAGAGCAATTGTGGCAGGCATGGAACCTTAAGCTGTCCCCTGCACACCAACATGAGACGAAATGTCCATACTGGAAAAGCAGTCTCTCGTTTTCATCATGTCAGTACAGTAAAAAGAAGAAAGACAAGTGGCTGTAAAAAGAAAAAGCAGAAGTGTAACCCTTACCCCTAAATCTTTGTCTCTGGGGAAATAAGTTGCCAGGCCAGGTGCAAAGCGGAGTTGGTGGAGAGAAAAGTCAAGTGGCCTATGGCATGCATTGTACAATAATTCAGGAGGAACAAGAGGCTATTATCAAGCCCTCCGTAAAGCCCAACTTTCCTAATCCTTGATGCATGCACCTCCCACGTTGTCTGCTCATTTCTTTAGGCTAAGAATCGTGGGAGGGGAGGGGCGGGGACTAGAGCTCCTTCTGGTCACACTGCAAGCAAATGAGCTGCTGGATGGAGAAATTGAGTCTAGGAGACAAGCTCTTGCCCTTTTCTTAAGAAAGATTGCTCTCTTACCCACAGAAGTCCCCACCCTTCAGGAACTTCAAAGATTCTGCTCCTGAGCATCGGGTGGAACTGGAAACTCAGATGGGGTGCTTGGATGTGGATATTCGAAGTGATCTAGAGAAGAGAAGGACGTCTGTTTAAACAAAGAGGCCAGGAGAGAAAAAATCCAATCATGATTTCTACTTCACCTTTCTCGAGTGTCTGTTCCTCCTTCCCCCTCTCTCTTCAGCCAGGCATGGGACCCGTCTTGAGAGAATAAATGGGCGCTCTCTTTGTTCCTTTGTACATTCTTTAGGGCCAGGAGAGGGCTGGTCCCTTTATAATGCACAAAATGTTCACCTCGGTTCAGAGGTGATCAGGGCATTCTGGCTAGCAGCAGGGAAGTGTGTCCAGGTACAAAGGGAATGAATAGTCCCTCTTGTGTTCTTTTTCCTTGACTGTAAAGTGTCTTGTGCTCTCTAACTGATAGATAACTCGAGAGCCTTCAGGCCAGGTAGAGGAAGTGTGAAGACTTCCAGGAGGATATAGATCTGTCTAGATGGGTACCCTCCTCAGCTGTGCCCATATCTCTGTGCTTGGGATGTCCCCATGTCTACCACGTCACTAACTCTGATGAGAGAATCAAGTCAGTAGTGGCCAAGGGCAGGAGAGGATAAAGACAGGGAGGGGAACGGTGCTCCACTTTTAGAAGGACCCCTGTGTGATGTCCATCCCATTTTATTTATTTTTTTTAAATTTAATTTATTAGTTTTCTTTTCATTAAATACAGGCAGTTTGGTACCATTATTTAGGCTCAATTTGATCTACCCCTCCCATTAGACCCTCCTTGTTAATGAATCCATCCCATTTTAATATTTATTTATTTACTTATTTATTTATTTATTTATTTGAGAGTGACAGACACAGAGAGAAAGACAGATAGAGGGAGAGAGAGAGAATAGGCACGCCAGGGCTTCCAGCCTCTGCAAACAAACTCCAGACGCGTGCGCCCCCTTGTGCATCTGGCTAACGTGGGATCTGGGGAACCGAGCCTCAAACCTGGGTCCTTAGGCTTCACAGGCAAGCGCTTAACCGCTAAGCCCTCTCTCCAGCCCATCCATCCCATTTTAAACAGAGCTTTAGGGAAGATACTCAAGTCTCTGGATAAACTCATCACGCCATGCCCTGCCACTCTGATATGTCAGGGCGGAACTGCACTACAAAAATTCCATTTCACGTAACAGTTCTATAAGTGGAAAAAGCTAATCCATGGCTTTATGTAAATGAGCAAAAAGTCCCAAGAGACATTCAGATGCAATTGGTTATTTGGCTTTTCCTTGAGCCCAGGAAGTTGCTGGTGACAGGTCAACATCTGCTATGTGAATGTTTGGGACAAACAGGAAATGGTGACCAGCCAAAAGCTTCTTCCAACCTGGTAACAAACCTGATTGTAAAAGAAAGCAGCTGGAAAGAAATTTGCATGCCCAATCGGTTTCACTACGAAAGTTTACACAATGCGCAGTAATCAGCCTAGCTGGCTCAGTACCAGAATCACATGATTACGTAGAGGCATGAAACTGGACGATGTGCTCCAGCAAGTTTTACTTCCCCAGTGCAGGGTGTTTGCCAGCAGCCTGTGGTTGCGCTCACAAGTCAGATCCAGGCTAGAGCCCTTGAGCCCAGAAGCCTACAATGCTGCTCCCTGGAAGGCCCAGAAACTCCTGACATTTCCCCCGGACTGGCTTGTGTCTTTTATACAGAAGAATGGACAAACTTAATAAGATAACTGTCCCTGCCAGCCAGAAGCTAAGGTAAGGTTTTTTTCTCATCTGATTCATTAACTCCTGTTCTTTTTGTCTGCCCAGTGCTCTCGCAGCTTCTCGGGAACACTGATATCTTGGAATACTGTACCCGTTGAAGGCAGTGGGTGGCAGTGGCTATGAGGAAGTAAAGAAATGTGTCAGAGCAAGTGGGCCTACAATGAAATAGGAAAGCTGAGGGCCTAGATTCTACCAAAAGTCAGCTTTCAGAGTCTGAATACAACACACTGCAAAGGAAGGGTTTGTCTAAATAGAGTCTGCACCCATTTCAATGTGGAGTACTACTGACTTTTAACGACAGTAGCAATCATTGTGGTTTTATTGGCTGTCATTATTTTGTGGGTGTTTATCGTAATAAACTAATTGGGGGGAACTATATCTGTCTTTCCAATGTCCTTGTGACAGTGCAACAATTATCTACTTAAAACCCACTGATAATGAGCCAGTGGTAGACTGAGGACATAAGGCAACGGGAAAAACAACTTGCCACATTTTGGTTTTTTAGGTCTTTCTTGTCTCACTGTAATGGTATCATGGCTTGTCTAAATGTTTAGGGAGGGCGGATATTTTAACTGTAAACTGGAACTTCAGCTTTTCATGGGGGGAGGGTGTGCCATGTGTAGCAGATAAAATACCAAAAATAATTAGGAGCTGGAGACTTGTGATGTTTGGAGCTGGCAGAAGGAGAGCCTTTCACAGTTAGTGGATGGGTCTTCCGCCATCGGTGGGGAGAGTGGGGGCTTGATCAGAGGCACTTTGCCATGCACTACAGACCCAGGACCAACAGGCAGCATGGGCTGGTCAGCCACTTCAAGAGCACGCTGAGAGCCACAGAGCCATCAACACCAGTGGGGGTGAGACGGCTCCACAGCCTTCTAGGTCGTGGCTTCTACCCACCTCACCAGAAGGGAGGCAAGCGCTGGAAGTTGTGAGGGAGCACGGGAAGAGAACCGGAGTAGCAGAGAGGTCTCCATGAAGAAGAGCTTCGAGAACTGGGCTCTCTGGGCTCTGGAGGCAGGTCAGATAAAAGCAGCTGGAGAACCGGCGGAAGAGTGTTACCTGCTGGGAGGGAGGAAACACCGAAGCTGACTGGCACACTCTCCCACTTGTGGCATGGTGCGTAGAGCTCTGCCCAACAGAGGCTACAGAGCAGGGCATGCGGGACCAGAAGGTCCTGATAAGTTGGTCTTGTAGGGTGGGGGCAGCTGGGAAAGGACAGTGAGGGATCTAGCATGGGAGTTGGATAGCAGTTGTAATATTAGAGATGCCTGGATGGAAGAGCTGAAGGCGGGGATACTGGAATACTGCGCATAAGCAACCCAAACATCTGGAGCCGTAGGCCTAGACCTGGGACACAGAAGTGAGAAGGCAAAGCTGAGAGGTAGGAAGACATGACAAAGGAACTAACAAGGTCTTGGTGTCAGGGCTTTTCTGACACAGCAAGAGGGTTTCAAAGGTCCCTAACCTAACCTTCAGCAAGGGCAGATGGGAATGTAAGTGGAGAAAGTAATAGAACTTAGATCATTTTATGATCCCTCTCTCTGGGACAAGGTCCAGCTTAGTCATGGAGTAGTTGATAGAAGACGTGAAACCATGGGCAATGGGCTAGAAAACCTCAATTACACTGCACCTGATCACATGGTACACTTGTCTGCTTGGAGGAAAGGAACATTTTTCCTCACGTGGTTACTAAGTTGTATATGCAGAATTGGCCTGTTTTTGTAAAATGCCCATGATTGATGTGGAACTTTTCAGAGAAATGAAATTGTAAACACAGGAGACTCAAAACACCATGTTGGGTATTTTCTGTAAACACGTGAAGCTGGGCATTGTGGCACATGCCTGTAATCTCAGCTGAAGTGGGAGGATCACTGTGTGAGTTCAAGGCCAGCCTAGGGTAACAGTGTAAGTTCCAGGTGAGCCTGGGCTAGAGTGAGACCTGTGTTGGGGCAGTGGGGTAGGGGAAGCATAAATATGTGATATGGTAAGAACTAGATAGATGAAATACTTGCTCCTAGGCCGGAGAAATAGCTCAGTGGTTAAGATACTTATCTACAAAACCTAACGACCCAAGCTTGACTCCCCAGTGCCCACGTAAAACCAGATACACAAAGTGGTGCATACATCTGGAATTTATTTAAAGTGGCTGGAGGTCCAGGCACACCTATTCTGTCTGTCTTGCTTCTCTCTCTCTCTGTTTGCAAATAAATAAATAATAAATATTTTAAAATTAAAAACATACTTGCTCCTATGATTTGTATACTCTCCCAGACTGGCTTCTCAAGGAGAATTCTTAGCAAAACAAAACACCACCACTGCCCGCCCCCAACATACACACAGATGGTGAGTTTCCATAGAAGAGGCTTGAAGGGACAGAGATGACCCTGATGCTGGAGTGTTCCCAGGGCTGGAAAGAGACTGGAGGTAGGAGGAACAGCTAGGAAGAGAAGAAAGCAAAATGAACCGGGGAAAGCAGGGCAGTGTGAGTTGGAAGGAAATGAGGGAAACAGGAAAGACGCCCAGGTGGTGCTCACCTGGAGAGGCTCTGCTGAGGCCACAAGTTGGCTAAGTTGTGTGTGACTCCAGTGATGTCTAAGTTCAATTCTCACTGTTTTGATCCCACTGAGGCATCATATGAAGAAGGTGTCTCTGTTGACAGGAGTTCACGGATTCTCCAAATCTTTCAGGTTCTTCTCAGCTACTATTTCCTCTTCATTTTTATCATCACAAACTCAAGCCAGACTTGGGTTCTCAAGTCTTCAATAGCAAACATCCCTATGATCAGGTCACTATGTGCACATTTCAGAATTTAAAATCCTGAATCACATTGAAACTCATTCTTTTCAGGTTATGGACACATGGACACTAACTTAAAAATGAAGACTGTTTTTTTGTTTGTTTTTGTTTTTGTTTTTTGAGGTAGGGTCTCACTGTAGCTCAGGCTGACCTGGAATTCACTATGTAGTCTCAGGGTGGCCTCAAACTCATGGTGATCCTCCTACCTATGCCTCCCAAGTGCTAGGATTAAAGGCGTGTGCCACCACACCCGGCTAAAAGGACTTGCATTTTTAATAACTTCCCAGTTGACTCATGATTTGTGTTTTACATTTCTCTGTGTTACTTCAGTGATGGGATGTTAGGAGCCTCTGGATCTCTGGTTTGGTAGGTGTTGCATGTCCTCAGTGTCTATCTCCTTCACCCTTGTACCGATATCAGATTCACTAAGAAAGCAGCACTCTTACTCATTTCCCCAGGTCCTCTGTGGTTTCAACTGGGGCCAGAGTGGAATGTCCTGGGTCGTTTGTCTCTTCAGGTCCAGCTCCCATCTGAAAAAGAGAAGCAGATTCTCCAACGGAGAGTGAAGTCAGCACCAGTTAAGTGGGATAACCATGATTAATTTAGAGAGAATTTAAAGGGTGTAGACTGAAGGTGCAATTTTTAAAGGAGTTGTTTTCAGCTGTATTACAAAGCAATTTGAATTGCTTTCGATCTTATCAGGTTCTCAGGAAATGGGGTATCTGATTTGATAGGTCAGGAATCGAGGCCTGCAGGCACTGCTATCTTTTGTACAATCAGATGCTTGTATCTGATCCTAGATCCTACCTGTGAGCCAAGGGGGCTGTGACATTCTTGTCTGCTGAAGACAGACTCTCCACAAAGGAACCCATTCTTTTTTCTTTTCTTTTCTGGTTTTTCGAGGTAGAGTTTCACTCTGGCCCAGGCTGACCTGGACTTCATTATGTAGTCTCAGGGTGGCCTTGAACTCACAGTGATCCTCCTACCTCTGCCTCCTGAGCACTGGGATTAAAGGTATGCGCCACCACGCCCAGCTGGAACCTATTCTTAAATTTAAATTTGTATTAATTAGAAATGTTATTGTATGGAAAAATCATGTGTTGGCTCCCTTTCCCTCCCCTCACCCCCATTCCAGTGAGGGCCCTCCTCACTAGGGTTACTGGTATTCACCATGGGGTTATGTTATGAGAGCAGCAGTCAGTCATTGTGGGGGAACGGGGACAATGGATACCTTCACACCCTGTGGCTCTTGCAATCTTTCTGCCTCCTCTCCCGTAATGTTCCAAGAGAACTTTTTAAATCTATTTCACTAAGACTCTGGCTTGGCTAGATAGTGGCCACAGGCGCTACTTTTGCCTCCCTGTCAGACATTGGTGTTTCTGGTTTATGATTACAGCCTAATGACTCCTTGCTTTTGTGTGTTGGCTTCCCATTATTTTGTGTGACAAAATATACATAACAAAGTTCTCCAACTGAACCATTTCTAAGAGTAGCACGAAGTGCATTTGTAACACTGTGCAGCCATCACCTCATCCATCTCCAGGACTCAACATCCTGTGAAACTGAAACTGTACTAAACTCTAACTGCCCCTCACCTGTCTTCCCAGGCCACGGAAACCACCATTCTACTTTCTGCCTCACTGCCCTTCATTCCTCTAGGAACCTTAGGTAGACTCGTACTGTGATTGTGTTCATGCGTGTTGTACTGTAGCATGTGATCCGGCTGTCACCTCTCTCGTTCATGCAGGAGTGACATTTTGCTTCTTTGGGATGATCTTGCTTCTCTCTGGTTGCTCTATTGGATATTGATGTTTAAACTCTTGGCTAGCCTTACTTTTCTCATTCCATGGTCTTGATGGGTTTCCTAGGTTCCCAAGGACCAAGCATACAGCTGGAGGGAACAAGTAAGAGACTAACAAACCCTCTGCTCTAGAAATGGGCCCTGATGCCTGGCTCGAATTACAGCTCTGCTCTAAGTGAGCCTCTGGACCAAGGCAGCGAGAGAAACCCGTAGTGACCCTGGCTGGTATTGTCAGCCCCCTGGGAACTTTCAGCTCCCCAGCACTGCTGGGGGGCAGCAGCTCCTGCGCCGGCTGGTGTAGGGCTCAGGAATGTCTGGCTGCCATGGAAACCTCTTCCGGGAAGTCTCAGCTCTTGACAGTGTGTCAGGCCTCCTTATCATTGATATATTTTCCTTCTTCAGTTCTCCATCCACCATTTTTCTCATTGCTGTGACAGAAATACCTGACAGAAAATTTACGGGAGGAGAGGTTAATTTTTGCTAACCATTTCAAAGGGCTCATCATGGTAAGGACCTGGTCAGTGAGGGTCAGCATGGCTGGTTCACATCATGCTGGGGAAGATGTGTGGGCTGCAGCAGCTGTTTTTACCCTGATATTTTCATAAGCTTTTCACACCATAATGGTCTAGGAAAGCCATTTCCCTCAGGCCAGCACTTTTGTTTTTTTTGTTTTTTTTTAAGTAGGGCTTCACTCTAGTCCAGGCCTGGAATTCACTGTGTAGTCTCAGGGTGGCCTCAAACTCTTGGTGATCCTCCTACCTCTGCCTCCCAAGTGCTGGGATTAAAGGTGTGCGCCACCACGCCCAGTGTCAATTCTTGTTTCAAAAGCAAGGAGCCAGCTTAGTGGACGTCAAGAAACCCCTTGCTGGGCCACACTTCTTCACTGAGCAATTTCCTGAATAAGGTTCTTAACGCCCAGGAATCTCTTTATCTCCCTGAAGCTTAGCTGAGGACTCCACGCCTTCTCCATGTGTCACTCTTTCATACACTGCGGAGCACACACAGCTAGGCTCCTGCACCTCCTGGGTGCACATCCGTGGCACAGAAGAGCTCTTTGCTCAGTTTAGCTCTGTTGTTGCAAGCCTGATAGTCTAAGTACCTTCAAATGAGAAGCCTGCTGTTTTCATTTTACACTGGACTTGAGGAATTACGCAGCCAGTGCAGGTCCAAGTGTTGGCAAGTGCCTTAACCTCTGCTCCATCTCTCCAGCCCCTTTTATTTATTTTGAGAGAGCAACAGGCAGAGAGAGAGAGAGAGAGAGAGAGAGAGAGGGAGAGAATGGGCATGCCAGGGCCTCTAACCACTGCAAATGAACTCCAGACACATGTGCCACCTTGTGCATCTGATTTATGTGGGTACTGGAAAATCAAACCTGGGCCCTTAGGCTTCACAGGCAGTCACCTTAACCATTCAGTCATCTCTCCAGCCCTTCAAAGTGTCCCCAAGCCATCAAGCTTGTATGTCCTACATTGTGTAGTAACCAGGGGGAGGTACAAGTCCCACCTTGCCAGGACCCTCAAAGCTATTTCTCATGTCTCTTTATTTATCAAGCAACGTAGCTGAGGCCAGAAAGGTGAAGTCACGTGTGCAACCTCACTCCAGTAAAGCCAACTGTGAGACTTCAGCCCCCTGTCACCAGCCAGGAGGAGGGAAAGCAGACCACACCCCCTTTTCTGCCCTCTCCCTGGGTAATTTATGGCCAATATCTCATTTAGCTTAGTGAACGTTCTATACTTTTCCTAGACAACCATTTTCAAAACAACGAAAGGCAGCCAACATGCTAGTCAAAAACTCCAGTGAAGCCCTGTAGACTCAGGAGTAACTCAAGATATTGCATATTTCCAGGCCCAAACTTGAATCCTACGCTGACGCAGGTGCATTTGGTGCCTCTCTGCCCTGTGTTTTACAATGGATGCTTCCACAGTGGCTCATAACGTCTGAGGGAGGTTATAATTACAAAGAGCAGAGTTGCATCTACTATCAATACAGTGTAATTTACAAGGCACCCCTGGAAGGTGTTTGGCTGTGTTGGAAAGAGTATGAATGTTGGAATCAGGCAGACTTGGGCTCTAACGCATGGTCTGTGCCAATTAGCTCACAGTCTTTTAGTCTGGTTCTTTCATCTGAAAAATAGAAATAATGTTATAGACTAACAACATATAACATATGATAGGTGTGTTGTCACAGTAAATATAAAAAGTAAGAATTTAGGGCTAGAGAGATGGCTTAGTGGTTAAAGCACTTGTCTGCAAAGCCAAAGGACTCAGGTTCGATTCCCCAGTTAGATAAGGCTTCAACATTTTTATTTAAATGCATTCTTAATACACATTTCTAGGTGCTTTTTGAGAATTTCAAGTCTTCCTTTCAGCCCCACCTGTTTACACAAGATAGTCCAAATATCTCTTTTCAACTCAGAGCCCAGAAAAAAAGTTTAACTAGGTCAAACTTTTTCAGCAAGGGGAAGAAATTATTCCTAAAAATTACTCATTATACTCTAAAAATATCTTTATGTTAAGCTGCAGAAATAGGTGCCTGGACAGGTGAATGAGAGTACCTGTATGATACCATGCACCCACAGACAAGATTCTCTTTTTTCCCATTAAGTTACTGTTTATGTTAGCATATATAAATTGAACAAAACAATAGATTTCATTGTGAGATTTACACATATTAGTACAATGTATTTTTATGTGGTTTGCAGAGATGGCTTAGCGGTTAAGGAACTTGCCTCAAAGCCTGAGGACCCATATTCTGTCTCTCTCCTGATCCCATGTAAGCCAGACACGCAAAGGTGAGGCACACACAAAGGTGAGGCAAACGCAAGGTCACACATGTGTACTAGGTGGCACAAGCATCTGGAGTTTGATTTCAGTGGCTGAGGCCCTGGTGTTCCAATTCTCTCTTTCTCTCACTCTTGCTGTCTCTAAAAAAAAAAATTTTAATGCTTGCATATATTAAGTAGACAATGACTTTACTTCATTATATAATTTTCTTCTTTTTAAAATATTGCTATTTTTTATTTGTATGGGAGGGGGTAGAAAAAGAATGAACATGGATACTTCAGGACCTCCTGCCACTGTAAATGAACTACAGACACATGTGTTACTTTGTACATCTGGCTTTATGTGAGTACTGGTGAATCAAACCCAGACCAGCAGGCTTTGCAAGCAAGCGTCTTTAACTACTGAGCACCTCCCCAGCCTTCATCATGAGGTTTTCATACACACACTTTTGTCATCTTTACTCCTCTATTTCTCATTAGGCTAATTTGTAGAAAGAAGGACATGTACAAATTCTTAAAGCACTTTTATTTCCTAGAAAAATGTTTTCTGAATTTTCCAATTTCTTTGCCACTTGCTTTTTTGCAAATGGCTAGACTTAAAAGCATCCATTTTAAAAAATTTACTGGGGGGGGGGGTGGGATTGGCATGCCAAGGCCTCCAACCACTGCAAATGAACTCCAGACACATGCACCATCTTGTGTATGTACGTGGGTCCTGGGGCATTGAACTTGGGTCCTTTGGCTTTATGATGGTAGAGGAGAGATACCCAGCTTCCACCAGGTAGGAACAGTGAGCAGGTATGAATGAGCTGGGTGAGAGGGTCCCGGACTGGGGTAGGGACCTTCTAAACTCAAGTGCCCTTGTTCCTGTGGACACAAGAGCCTCTTTAATTGAATTGTTATTTTTATAATCTGTCCTATGAAGAGGTTTTCCCCCCATCCTCTCCTACCTTTTCCTGAAGTACAAGTGAATGAGAACCAGGATCAGTAGGGTTCTTGTGTGCTCAGAGAATGGAAGGTGCTGCATCCCTGGAGGTCCCAAGTGCTTCCCGCCCCTGGAGTGAGGGAGAGGAAGACCTTCTCAAGTTCTGCTGCCACACGTCAATTGGCAAATTTTCTGAGAACGTTTTGAAGCTAGGATAGCATAGTTTCCTGGTCAGCTCAGAAGTTTCAGTGTGAGGTGCTCTTGATTGTGCCAAGTCAGCCCAGTTGGTGTCTTGCTTATAACACAGTTCAGTGGTTGAGACTTACCAACTACTAGTGGCAAATATGTGCAGTTCTCAGCAGGGAAAGAAGGGGAAGGGATAGAGGGAAGAAGGACAGGAGGGAGGGAGGAAGAAAGGGTAAGGTATGACCTGCTGGAGACACTTGCAAAGTGCTTTCAGTGGTCAGTGGAGGGGAGCTGTGTTTCAGGTGGGGATGGCGCCTCTACTCTGGACCCTGGGAGCCTTTCTGCTGAGGCTGTGGAGCTGTGACACCGGCTTCCTTCCTGCTGCTCTGCTTGGCCACCTTGCTCTTGAGCATGTTGTAGACCCCGGCAAGTCCTACCACATCGCCTTCTGCCATTGGCTGTGCCACTCTCTCTCTTTCCCCTCCCACTCCCATCTGTCCCTTCCTCTTTTATTCTCCGCCTCTCCCTGAGAGCTAAGATAGACCCTAACAGCCCATGCTCCCTTCTAGCGAGAAGTTTGACCTTGGAAGCCATAAAAAAAGGCAGGGATAGGGAAACATGTATCCCCTGTAAGATTTCTGGGTTGGTATAGGGACTGGATACCATCTCTAAGGACAGATGGAAAGCTGATCAGAGAAGCCAGCCACCTTCCCTGGAGAGGGAACACTTGAAACAGGACTCCGGAGCCACACATGATTTTGAATATCACTGCACTCATCTACCAGTGATAGAACTGGAAAAATTCCTTAACTTCTCTAACCAAATGTTGTGATCTCTATAAATGGGGATATCCACAACCATGTGAATATTCTGAAATCTACTGAACTATAGACATAAAAATGGCTAAGAATTTTCCTATCAGAGTAATAAATGGCATAATAATGACATGTGCCCCAGAGGGAGATTGTGAGGGTGAAACATGAGAAATGCAAAGTGCCTGATGTATAACATATAAATGATGCTGGAGTTACTGCTATTCTTGATTCTCCAAGGCTGACCATTGGCCTGTGCTAGACAGTCTCTCAGGAGTGTCTGGTTGGGTTTGGGCTATTCTCGGGGCTTGGGGATGTAGCCAGGGAAGGTTCAGTTACCTTTCTGCCTTTGGACCACATATCTCTGGCAGGAGACCTGAGCCAGGTGGGGACAGGGAAGGGATAAGGCATGATCAGAAGAGATGAGGTAATCTACAACTAAATTAACCTTTTGCACTTGCCAAATTGCCCTGGAACTTAATTCTTCCACTGGGGCAAAAAGAGATTAGCTCAAAACATACTCTTGTCACTTCTGCATTTCTATAAGTTTAATTATAGGCAACATTAGTGACCTGAGTTTCAGAACTAGATGGTCTAAAATAGCCTTTTGATCTTTCTGGGCCTTATTTGTAAAATGGTTAGGGACATTCACTAAACCTTAGGGGGCTTACTCAGCTATTTTGTCATGGAAGGAACTGCTAAAACATCAGTGCCAGCCCCTCCATAGGCTTCTTTAGAAGAAAGCTGACTTGGATGCTGAAATTATGGATCTAAATATAACACCAGTAATGCCACAGGAAAGTCAGGCCAGAGGAAGTGGGCATGAGGAAGTGAGGCCAGACCCAGACAGGGCTGTGTAAAATGTGGAGGAAGGGGACTGGCCATCAAAGAAATTCTGCAAAATGCAAACAACGGGACCATTGAAGAGTGGACTCTGCTTTAAGGTAAATCACCTATAAGGAACATATATATAACTCAGAGAATCCCCCAGACTCTTTCTTTTTTAAAATTTATTTATTAGAGAGAGAGAGAGAGAGAGATTGGGCATGCCAGAACCTGTAGCCACTGCAAACAAACTCGAGATGCATGCACCCCCTGACACATCTGGCTTATGGGGGTTCTGGGGAATCGAACCTGGGGCCTTAGCCTTCACAGGCAAGCACCTCAACCTGCTAAGCCTTCTCTATAGCCCTCCTTCTTTTTTAAAAGAAAAATTTTTAGGGCTGGAAAGATGGTTTAGGGCTGGAGAGAAGGCTTAGCAGGTTGAGGTGCTTGCTTGTGAAGACTAAGGCCCCAGGTTCGATTCCCCAGAACCCCCATAAGCCAGATGCACCAGGGGGTACATGCATCTGGAGTTCGTTTTTAGTGGCTGCAGGCTCCGGCAATAGCTCTCATTCCTGCTACTCCATTTTTCACTAGACCCCAAATGTCCCAGATGATTTCACTTCTCTCTCTGTCTGCCTCTTTCTCTGTCTCTCTTTCAAATAAATAAAATATTTTTAGGTTTTTATTTTTTACAATTTTACTTACAAGGAGGGAGAAAAGAAAGCAAGAGAGAGAGAGAGAGAATGCTCCATGGTCTCTAGCCACTGCAAACAAACTCCAGATGCATGTGCCACCTTGTGCATCTGGCTTACGTGGGTCCTGGGGAATCAAACCTGGGTCCTTTGGCTTTGGCAGGCAGGCACCTTGACTGCTAACCCATCTCTCCAGCCACCACAATGTCCTTTTTGAGAGCTATTAACCTTAGTCCAGGAAAGAACTCATGTTATTCCATTGTTTTTGCTACCTCATTGTCATGAGCTCAGGCTTGGACCCAGGAGAGTTGTCTCCACACTGATCACCTGGCCATCAGTGTCCCCCGACCAGGCCCTCTCCTGTCTTCTACCCAAGGGAAGATCTCTGGGGGGCCCTCACTGTCTACAGACCTATTTTGTTGGCCTTTAGACTAAAAAGGCTCTTGCCACCTGCCCCCAACCCTTTGATCCCACCACTTCAGCAACAGCCCTCACTCCTGCTACTCCATTTCTCCCTAGACCCCAAACATCCCAGAAGATTTCACCTCTCAGCTTTTGTACTTTCTGCATGCTGTTCTTGCTGTTTTTGAGATAAAGAATCAGAGAGAAAGAAAGAGAGAACAAGATATATCACAGAAAGACCAGGAGTTTCAAGACTAAAGACCCAAAGGCACCAAATTACATTACATGCTGTAGTTTCTTTCTATTTCTGTTTTTTTTTTTTTAGATTTAAAAAATTTATTTAGTTGAGAGAAAGAGGTAGAGAGAGGATGGGTGTGCCAGGGCCTCCAGCCACTGCAAGCAAATTCCAGATGCATGTGCCCCCTTGTGCGTCTGGCTTACATGGGTCCAGGGAATCGAACTGGGGTCCTTTGGCTTTCCAGGCAAATGCCTTAACTACTAAGCCATCTCTCCAGCTTCTTTTTACCATTTCTTACTGGCAATTTTAAATTTTCTAAAATAAATTTGTATTAAAATGTATTCAAACCTAAAATATAGGCTCTGTTGGCAAAGCACCTGTCTAGCATGTACAAAACCCTTAGTTCAATCCCCAGCTATGCAAAAACAAACTAAGTGCTATAAAAATGATATGTAACATCTTAAAGGAAGTCTAAAGTCAATAAAATTAAACCATTTAAACACTCAAAAAAGAGGACTTCAAATAATCAGCAGACCTAGTGAGAATTAGATTGTTTTTATTTTTAAAATAAGTTTAAAATGGAACCAGGCGCGGTGGTGCACACCTTTAATCCCAGGACTCAGGAGGCAGAGGTAGGAGGATCACTGTAAATTGGAGACCACCCTGAGACTACATAGTGAATTCCAGGTCAGCCTTGGTTAGAATGAAACCCTACCTCAAAAAAAAAAAAAAAAAGCTTAAAATGGAAGAAACTTAAAGCCTCCCTTTGTAGCAAGAAGTAGAATAACAACAGACAGATGAGACCCGATGGCGCTGGGACAAGATGAAAATGTCAGGCTTGGTTCAGTCAACGCTGGGCTGATGGCACTAGCTTTTGAAGAAGGGCGAAGCCTGTTGAAGTTTGAGTTTTAGAAAAAGGAAACAGCAAGGCTGGGGACATGGCTCAGCAGTTAAGAGCGCTTGCCCCTTAGGTACAAGAATGCCAAATTCTACTCCTCAGAGCCCAAGTAAAATGCTAGGCATGGCCAAACACATCTGTAACCCCAGGGGCTCACTGAAGGACAACGGCTGCAAGTTGAATTGCGCCCCTCTCAAGGAAAGAACTACACAGATAAACGATAGGAGGACACCCTACATTCTCGGGCCTGTGCCGGGATAAATACGGGATGCCCATCTGCATGTGCATACACACATGCAAAAAGAAAGGAAGGAAGGAGGGGAGGATGGCAAGACAAGACAAGATGCCCAGGAAAGGCCCAGAGAGCCCCTTACGTTAGGGATTGGAGGATTACGCTGCCTGGTACAGACTTCCCAGCTGGAGAAGGTTTAAGCTTGCTTTTGGGCACAAGGCCCTCTCCACAGATCCCAAAGGGATGAAACACAAGAACTGGTCCAAGGCTGAGATGCAAGGGTGAAGTAGGAAGGACTCACCTGCTCTTCGTTTGCAGAGAGTTGCTATCTTCTGAGACCCTGTCTAATCCATCCCCAGGTACAGATAATAGAGGGCTTTTCTCTGATTCAGTGTCTTCTAGGAAGACAGAGGTTGGAGAAAAGCCAAAATACTAAGTCCCACCTTTGCATGATCCTCTGTGAGCATGCCGAAGGACTAAAAGAAAAGCAAGAAACTGATCTCTGTTATGCCCCCCGCCTTTTTTTTTTTTTTTTTTTTTTTTGAGGTAGGGTCTCACTCTAGCCCAGGCTGAACGGGAACGCTCCCTGCAGTCCCAGGCTGGCCTTGAACTCACAGTGATCCATCTACCTCTGCCTCCCAAGTGCTGGGAATAAAGGCATGGGCCACCATGTCCAGCTTTTTAAATTTTTTTGTTTGTTTTTTTTTTATTCCTACTTTTAAAAATGTACTTCTGGACAGGGGAAGCTGTTCAGTGGTCAAAAGCACTTGCTGACAAAGCCTTTTGGCCTGAGTTCAGTTCCCCAGTAGCCATGTAAAGCCAGATGCACAAAGTGGCACATGAATCTGAAGTTGGTTTGGCAAGAGGTCCTGGCATACCCAAACGATCTCTCTCACTCTCTCAAATAGACAAAAATATTCAAAATATAAAATAAATAAAAATATACTTCTAGCAGGTGCTAATATCTTGTAAATTATCTCTAATATTTTTAAAATAGTTTTAAACACTTTATTATTTATTTATTTGAGAGTGAGAGGAAGAGACAGCGAGAGAGAGAGAGAGAGAGAATGGGCATGCCAGGGCATCCAGTCACTGAAAATGAACTCCACATGCATGTGTCACCTTGTACAGATGGCTTACGTGGCTCTTGGGGAATTGAAACTGGGTCCTTTGGCTTTGCAGGCAGGTGCCTTAACCACTAAACTGTCTCTCCAGCCTTTATCTCTTATATTTAATAAAAATGATGGAAAATAAAGCCAGGCATGGTGGCACATGCCTTTATTCCCAGCATTCAGGAGGCAGAGGTTAGGAGGATCACTGAGAGTTCGAGGCCACCCTGAGACTACATAATGAATTCCAGGTCAGCCTGGACCAGAGTGAGACCATACCTCGAAACAACAACAACAACAACAAAAAAGATGGAAAATAATTTTGCTAAGTATGAGTTTTTTGGACTACTATTTGGCAATCTGGCCACATCCTCTGTTCTGCTGCCTTCCCCAAGACGTCTCATCCTTCTGGGGACAGGAGTGGCCTCTCATCATAAAGTCTGTAAGATTTATCATCAGTGGTCTTCTGGGAAATAATGGACAGGTAAGATGCTCTGGAGGTTCAAAAGTTTTCTCTTTTGCTCTTCATGGTTAAGCATATCCCAGGAGAAAAACTGGTCCGGTCTTTCTGTTTGGTTTGGTTTTGCCTTGCTCTGCCCTGCCCTGCCCTGTTCTGCTTGGTATTTGTTCTTTTTTTAATATGATATTCCTGTGTAGCCATCCTTCTGCCTCCACCCCCTTAGTGCTGGGATTGTAAGTATAGGCCATTATGACCTGGTGCTTTCAACAATGGCTTTCAGAGTCATAACCTAACAATCACACGTGCTGGGAAGTTTATTAAAATGCAAGATCAACAGGCCCAGCAACCTGAGTCTTAATAAACAAATATAGAGAATCCTTAGGTCGTATCCTACTGTGTCTTAGAAGGTGACCTGGGAGAAAGACTGGGTGTGATGAAACAGGAAGGACTCAGAGATTGTGGTTTCCCCCTCTCCCCTGCATCCCTCTGGGCCAAGGTTTCTGGTCTAAGGCCCCAAAGGCCAGACATCCGGCATGTTCTCCCACATAGCACTGCTTCTGCAGGGCTCCTCCGGTACTTGGTCCCTCTCCTCCCTCAAGCTTGGGTGTCCTGGTCATCTGCCAATTTCTGTCATGAACTCCAGAAGCAGTGAAGATATAATCAAGGCCCAGGACTGGTTGAGATGAATGAATATATTTTCTCAGAAAGGACCCAAAGGCACAGGAAACAAAAGCAAAAATAGACAAATGGGATTATACCCCTCCACAGAGCTTCTGCACAGGAAAGAGAATAGTCAGCAGAGGGATGAGACAACCTGCAGAATGGAAGAAAATATTTGTAAATTGTACATTTGTCAAAGGGTTACTATCTAAAAAGAACTCAAACAACTCAATAGCAAAAGATCTAATAGTCCAATTTGAAAATGGACAGTAGACCTAAACAGACTATACTCAAAAAAAGATATGCAACCAGCCAACAGGTACATGAAAAAAAAATGTTCAGTATCAGCACATATCAAGGAAAATAAAGTCAAAGCTACAATGAGGTATTATCTCGCACACTCCAGTTAGGATGGTTATTATTAGAAGGACACAAGAAACAAATGCTGGCAAGGATGTGGGACAAAGGGAACCCTTAGACACTATTGGTGGGAGAGTAATTTACCATCTAATATATGGATAATACTATGAAGTTTCCTCAAAAAATTAAAAATAGAACCACCATATGATCAAGCCAACAATCCCATTACAGAGTGAATATCCAATGGAAATGAAGCCAGTATGTCAAAGAGACAGTTGCATTCCATGTTTATTGCAACACTATTCATAAGAGAAAGTGTTGGAAACAACCCCAGCATCAGCTGATGAGTAGATAAATAAAATGTGACATATACATAGGGTGAAATACTACTTGGCCATTAAAAGCACTTCAGTCTTGTTATTTCTTTTCTAAAATTTTTATTATTTATTTATGTGCAAGCAGAGACAGACACACAGAGAGAGAATGGGCACACCAGGTCCTCTAAGCCACCGCAAACGAACTCCAGACACATGTGCCACCTTGCACATTTGGCTTTACCTGGGTACTGGGTACTCGAACTCTGGTCATTAGGTTTTGCAGGCAAGCACCTTAGCCCCTTGCCATCTCTCCAGGCCAAGTCCTGTCATTTCTAACAATGTGGATGTAACTAGAGGTCACTGTGTTAAATGAAATAAGTCAGACACAAAAGCAAATACTCAGGCTGGGAAGATGACTCAGTGGTTAAAGGAACTTGCTTATAAAGCTTGTCAGCCTGGATTCAATTCCTTAGCACCCACATAAAGCTGGATGCAAAAAGTGGCATATGTGTCTGGTGTTTGTTTGCAGCTTCAAGAGACCCTGGTGTACACATATATGTAAATAAGTAATTAAAAAAATATTGGCTGGAGAATTGACTTAGCAGTTAAGACACTTTGCCTGCCCAGGACCCTGGTAAGCCAGATGCATAAGGTGGCACATGCATCTAGAGTTCATTTGCAGCAGCTAGAGGCTCTACTGTGTCTATTCTTTCTCTCAAATAACCAAATAAAAAGAAAAGGGAAAATACTACATGGTCTTCTCATATGGAATATACAAAAGTTGCTATCATGAATGTTGAGGGTAGAGTAGTGTATCAATGACTGAGGGAGGTGGAAGGAGAGAGAGAGATGAGAAAAGGTTGATGAATGAAGATTTTATTTTCTTAATTTATGTATTTATTTATTTGAAGAAAGAGGTAGATAGAGCGAGAGAGGGACTCTAGCCACTGCAAATGAACTCCAGACACATGTGTCACCTTGTGCATCTGGCTTTACTTGGGGTCCTGAGAAATCTAACCAGGGTTGTTGGGCTTTGCAAGCAAGCACCTTAACCACTAAGCAATCTCTCCAGCCCCTCTATCATACTTTAATAAAAGTAAAAGTTGCATATGTGTTGTTGTGTTTAACCTTCTCCTTGCTGGGACACAAAAGCAGGTGGGGAGAGAGGAAAGGATTTATGTTAGCTTACGGTCTTGAGGGGAAGCTCTGTGATGGCCGGGGAAAAGCTGCATGGGCAGAGGGTGGACATCATCTCTCAACAGCAAATGTAGACAGCGGCAGGAGAGTGAGCCAAACTAACACCAGCAAGCGAAGGACAATAAGCCTCCAGGTCCTCCTGTAGCAGCACACCTCCTTCAGCAAGGTGCCACCTCCCAAACTGCCATCAACTGGAGAACCAAGCATTCACAATACATGAGTGTATAGAGGACATCTAATTCAAACCACTAGCTACTGTCTACTATTTACCTGTGACTTAAAAAGAAAGAGAAAAAAAAATTTTTTTTTCCTGCAATGCTGGGGATTAAACCCAGGGCACGCTAGGCAAGGGTTCTACCACTGAGCTACATTCGAAAACCCAGGAATTTTTCCAATACTGGATATGAAATCCTGGGCCGTATTCATGCTAGGAAAGTGCTCCTATTACTGAGCTATGTCTCCAGTCCTTAGCCATTGAAGTTAGAGTATCCAGCATTGCTATTTCTGTTAGTGTGTGTTAGCACATGTATTAGGAATGCAAAATCATCCCGGTTGTGGGCTGTGTCCCAAGCAGGTCCAGTGCCTTTTGGCTGCCATGCAATATCAGGGGCATACTCACCATATCTCTGTCTTTAGACTTTGCAAACTGCATCTCATAAAGAGAGAATCTGACTAAGACATTCAGGCCTTGGGCAATCTAAATTGGTACAAAGACAAGTCAAGATTTCCAGAAAAGGATGGGGTTAAAGCACATGTTCACAGAGCCCTGCCCACCTAAGTTCAATTCCCACATGAGCCAGACACAAAAAGTGGTGCGAGCATATGGTGTTCATTTATGTGTGTGCACATACATGCCAGATAAATGAATTCATTTTTTCAGGTCTCATAAAGAAACAAGTCTAGGGCTGGAGAGATGGCTTGCCAGTTAGGGCACTTGCCTGAGAAGCCTAGGGACCCATGTTCAATGCTCCAGATCCCCAGTTAGCCAGATGCACAAAGGTGAGGTGTAAGCATCTAGAGTTCAATCAGTGGCTGAGGCCCTGGTGCACCAATTCTCTCTATTCTAGCAAAGCACATATTCACTTTATGTTGCCAAATCAACCACTCAGCTTGTTGAAACCTGCATTGGGCCAATAAGGACTTCACTTTGCCTCACAGATGAGCCTAATAATGGTACCAAACTGACTGTATTTGCTGAATACAAAAGTAATTAATAAAAATAATTTTAAAAAGAGGTTTTGCTGTACTTGGGTATGACTACAAAGCCCAAAGGGAAAGGTACTATCTATCATAGTTCAGTCCAAGGCTGGATCCTGCCCAAGAGCATCAGCACCACCTGGGAGCTGGTTAGAACACTAATTATCCATCCTACCCCATCACATCGACCCAATCAGAAACATGGGAGGCAGGACCAGCTGCTGGTTATGTTCCCTGTGGAGCCAGAGGAAATTAAATGTGAGACTCACTGGTCTGTAAGATTTTGAAGTTTCTTTGGAGGCAAACACGAACGGTAACTTTCAAATGGTCAACATAATTGGACACAGTATAACTCACAGTGTTTGAAGACTTTGCTGTAGGGATTTTTTTTCCCTTTTTATTTGAGAAGGGTAGAAGGTTTTTCTCAAAAAACCAGCCTGTTAATACTTATGTTTAATTTTGTTTCTTACAGGCAGCTTCAGAAGATGGTCCATGATATTAAGAACAACGAAGGTGGAATAATGAATAAAATCAAAAAGTAAGTTGGAGTATTATTTGTACTAAGCAAATCAGCCTGTGCTAAGTAAAAGAAATAGAGGGAGACAGCGTCCTCTGTCACCCTTTCACACTGGTGGCAGGAGCCGTGGTGGCTAGGTCCAGCTGGGAAGCAAGGTTCACGAGGGGCTGGTACTCAGGGAACCTGGACTTTCTTTCTCACTGCAAAGAGGTGAGGTACAGCTGCTTCAAGGTGCCCAGGAAATGTCAAAACAGAAAATACGGCTCCAAAACAAAGAGTCCAGGGACACACAGATAAATTCAGAAACTCAACAAAACTCTGCTCTGACTTCTTTGGGGACACCATATCTGTTATCTACATTTTAACTGTCTGCTTTTTCAATGAGTGCTTTAAAGGCATGTTTTCAATAACCTTGGAAAAAGAAAAGTAGAATCCAAGATTTTCCTATGCACAAATTCTAGAAAGAGAATAGAAATTAGGCTGGTGTAGTGGCATACACCTCAAGTCCCAACTTCTTAGGGTTGCTAAGTCTGTTAACAGAGCTTGCTTAGCATGTGCAAAACCTGAGTTCAACTCCCAGCCCCTCCCCTACAACACACATAAATTGCATATAGTTATATTTTCCACTCATGATCTAAGTCAAGAGAAAGTGTTTTGTTAAAAATTTTTTTTTGATGTTAGGGTCTCACTCTAGCCCAGGATGACCTGGAATTCACTATGTAGTCTCAGGGTGACCTTGAACTCACAGGGAACTTCCTATCTCTACCTCCCAAGTGCTGAGATTAAAGGCATGCGCCACCATGCCCAGCTCCAAAGTTTGGGGGTTTTTTGTTTGTTTGTTTGTTTTGATTAATGCAACACAGAACCACCACTAAAAAATCAAAAATTTAGAACTGTATATCAGAATTATTTACTTCCTCATATCCCCACCTTAACCTACTCCTCAGAAACAGATGGTGTGCCAAGTGATTGATATATATATAAAATCTCCATATATATGCATACTCTAACATTGTACTTTTTTTTTCAAGGTAGGGTCTCACTCTAGCCCAGGCTGACTTGGAATTCACTTCCGCACTCTCAGGGTGGCCTGAAACTCATTGTGATCCTCCTACCTCTGCCTCCCAAGTGTTGGAATTAAAGGTGTGCCCCACCACACCCAGCACATTATACATTTGTACATACCTGTACTCACAGACATTTTCACTGTGAATGGCATCATGTAATATGTACTATTCTCTCAGCTTGCTCCATTGCTTTTTATTAATGCTTTACTATGGACATCTTTCTTTATTAGTACATAAAAATAAACCATATTCTTTTTTCAAGTGCTGGTTGGTAGCCTACCATAAATGTATTACGAACTGTATATGGTGGATTTTTTTATGTGTTTGATTTTTAATTGGCACACCATTTTTTGGAGCAATATATTATATAATCAAAATTTTCTGGAAAATATGGCCACCATGATCATTATGGGTAAAGGCAAAAGCACGTTACTTAAAGTGGCCTGCAGTGGAGTTCCAGACAACAGGTTCTCCCTTGAAAGGAGGAGATACAGTTGAACACACTGGTTCCTTTATGCAAGACTGACTAAGTTTTCACCAGTCCATGGCTTCAGGCCAAAAGATCTGTGAAGTGTTGGGTTGATGTATAGCTGCCAACTTTTAATTATGTTCACAATATTCCTTTGATTTCTGGCCTGTGGTCAGCACCATTGTTAAGTTTGTCCTCTATTCCAAGATGACTTGGGCTGTAAAAACAGCCTTTCTTTTCTTTTATGAAATGATGACAATAGTTGGCTTGTGTGTTTTGAAATTTTACTATTACATGAGTCAACCTGGGCATCAGACCCAGTTTCATTTTTGTTTCTGTTCCCAACAGTCCCTTAGACAATCTCTTTCCCTACTTCATCATAGGTTTATCTTGGCAAGAATTGTTGGCTTGTGATAAGAATTGGATGGAATAATAGATATGAGAGCCTATGGTAGAAAAAGAATTTCCATGCATATAATATGGTATTTCTTAAATTTATAATTCTGGTTTGTGAGGATTTTTTAAAAATAAAACATGAACTCCTATGAACTTCTATAATGCTTTTAAAATATTATATGTAGGGCTGGAGAGATGGCTTAGTGGTTAAGTGCTCACCTGTGAAGCCTAAGGACCCAGGTTCGAGGCTCAATTCCCCAGGACCCAAGTTAGCCAGATGCACAAGGGGGCGCACGCATCTGGAGTTCGTTTGCAGAGGCTGGAAGCCCTGGTGTGCCCATTCTTTCTCTCCCTATCTACCTCCTTCTCTCTCTGTCATTCTCAAATAAATAAATAAAAATTAAAAAAAAGATTTTCAATAAAAAATATTACATGTAATTTTACCCCATATACTACTTTATAGAAGGATATTTATTTTAGCTGTTAAAGGTTACTGGATGTTTTATTTATATGCATTTTATTTTCAGTAAGCAAATCATTCTTTAGTAGATTGGGTAATTATTATTAAAAGTAATAATTTACTGAAACCTTATTCTTTTTAAAAAAATATTTATTTATTTGCAAAAGGGGAGTGATAGAGAGAAGAGAAACAGCCAGAGAGAATGGGCACACCAGGGCCTCCAGCTGCTGGTAACAAACTCCAAACACATGCCATGGGGTTGTTAGGTTTTGTAGACAAGCACCTTAACCACTGAACCATCTCTCCAGCCCTGAAAACCTTATTCTTGAGACAGACCTTTCCTATTTTTATGGCTTTTTGCTTTGTTCTGAGGTTTTTTATTTGTGTGTGTGTGTGTGTGTGTGTGTGTGTGTATGATTTTTACAGTGCTGGAGATTAACCCTAGGGCCTCATGCCTCCTAGCCAAGCACTCTGCCTCTGAGCCACAACCCAGAGCCCATCTGTCGTGTTTTTAAATGGTACAAAATAATTTCAGTTAAACCTACAAGCAAAGTACTTATTATTTTATTTTTATTTATTTATTTATTTGAGATAAAGAGGAAAAGAAAAAGAGAGAGAGAGAGAATGGATGTGCCAGGGCCTTCAGCTGCTGCAAACAAACTGCAGACACATGTGCCACCTTGTGCATCTGGATTATGTGGGTCCTGCAGAATTAAACCAGGATTTTTTTGCTTCACAGGCAAGTGCTTTAACCACTAAACCATCTCTCCAGCCCCCAAAGTACTTATGCTAGCTATTTTTGTCCTGTTTTTTTAAGCATTTGTGAACCATTAAAATACAATTCAACTTCTTACCTTCCTATCAACCAACCAGCGCTGGTTTTCCTTGGACCTCAAACTCAGTATGAACTAGTCTCCTGGCATCCCAAAGCCCCTGTGCCACTCAGTTACCAAGTCACAGCCACAGTGTGCGCTGGGAGATGCAGGGGAGGGAATGGGAACTTCAGGTGCCGGCTTCATTACGTTTACAACCCCTAAACCCCTCAGTGTTGTGGTCCAAAAGAGGAACTTCTTTTATTAGTTGCCTAGCTTTTATCTCTATATTATGAGCTTTGGCAATAGTTGTCCTACCCACTGAACCTTGGTCTACTGATTATTGTCTACAGGCTTAAAGTCAAAGCACCTCCAAGTGTTCCTCGAAGGGACTACGCTTTAGGTAAGAGTATTTCTAAAATACATTAGCTGACCTTTCTTTTTGTAAAAAAACAAACAAAAAAAAAACCTATTTATTTGAGAGAGAGAAAGAGGCAGAGAGAGTGAGTTTGCAAACAAACTCCAGATGATCAGGCTTTACATTGGTACTGGGGAATCAAACTCGGGACCCTAGACTTTGCAGGCAAGCTCCTTAATAGCTGAGCCATCTCCTCTGCCTTAGCTGACTTTTAATTAATGTTCATGTTTATTTGAAAGGGAAGTATGTTGCACACATTTTAAAACAAAAGTTCCTGATTTGAGACTGGCCACATCCATGAGGCATTTGACTCATGTGGTATTTCATGCATCCATCCATTCCTCCCTTCCTTCCTCCCTCCCTCCATCCATCTGCCTTATCAAACATTTCCATGTGCCAGGCATATGCAAGGTATTAAGTAGAAGTGCAATGATTCCCAGTTAGAAATCGTTTCCACACTCACAAGGTTGATAATATAGATGGAAGGCAGACGATGTTAGAAGTAACTACAATTCCATGTGGTCAGGGAAGCAGAGTCCTATGCAGTACATGGCAATGGAGTCTAATCTATCTCAAGGTAGAGGGTGTGGGGAAGGGAAGGCTTTCTGCATCACAAGCTACTTAAATCCACACTTAAGGATTATTGACACATTAAGAAATAAACCGTTAGTCAATCTTCTCTTACATTTAACCCACACAACCCCATTCCAAGTAGAATCAACTTTGACTCTAAAGGGTTTCATCTTGAGATTGGTGTCCTTATAGCAATGGTGAACAGAATGAGACATGTAACACACATGTCCCTGATCTAGAACAGATAGAACGATACAGATTCAGGAATTTCAGCCTGTCTTTGGGAGTGTCAGAGCCTCTTTATGCATTTAGGTGGGCAATAACTCAAGAACTGGGGTGCAGAAGGTCATGGTCACACAGAGCTTCCACTCAGCCAGTGGCCTCTGGATGCCTGCCTTATGAATTCAATGAATGACTTTCACAGGATGGTGAAATTTAGAAAGAGTGTATTAGAACTTGCAAGAAGGCAGGGGTTCCTGTGAGACAGCAGGGCATCTCCAGAGGTGACTCTGATTCCTATGGGAAAGGGAATTCATTTAGGGAAAGAAAAACCAGGTCCTCCAGTCTTCTAGATAAGGGGGCCTGGTTCCTGGGAGACAGAGCAATCTTCCCAGGAATCTAAATTCTCCAGGAAAGGATGTAATCTCACCAGAAAGGATAACTCTGGTACAATCTTAATTATAAAGAAAAGAAAGAGATAAGGGAAAACTCTCTGTTCTGATAGGCTCAAAGACTCTCCCTTCACTCAGTAACTATGGGAGTTCTTCCCCTAAGCTGCCCAGCCAATTTCGATCTCGTATTCTTCAATATGTCTAAAGCCTTTTTCTACAGCACTAAATACAAAGACATCCTGCATATAGGCAGATCTACCAGCCCTTGGACACAACAATAGGCTCTGGTGTGCTAAGGATCCTTCTTCTGTGGGCAATGGCTAATACCAACCCATAGCCTTCAATGGTGATGTCTAGCTATCATTTTATATTATTCTGGTACAGGTAATATTGAATGACATCAGTGAATTACCGCTTTTTAAAAATAATTATTTTTATTATTTGAGAGAGAAAAAATGGGTAGCCAGGGCTTTCAGCCACTGCAAAGGAACTCCAGATGCATCTACCCCCTTGGCATCTGGCTTATCTGGATCCTGGGGAATTGAACCTGGGTCCTTTGGCTTTGCAGGCAAATGCCTTAACTGCTAAGCCATCTCTTCAGCCCACGAATCACCTCTTGAACCCTGATGGAACCTTATTTTATGGAAAAATACTGATAATTTATCTAAATCTGGCCACTGACCCATTGTGCTACTTTTTCTAATTGACTGAGGCAAAGGACTAATGGACCGCACACTGCCAACCAGTCCGCAGGCTCAGATGGACAGCCAGAGAATTCCTGGTTTAGAGGGATTCTGTCCTGGACTTAAAATCCATCTAACCCATGTCAAGGAAGCTTATTCAGTTAATTGAGAAAAATTCATTATTCTCTCTACATTTTGAAAAAAGAAAATGACATTGGCTAGACCTTGTCAGTATCAAAATAGGTTTTTAGGGAAATTATGGAATCATAGAGCCTTGGAGTTTAGATGGCACCTCAGAGATCATACGGTCCAGCATCTAATCCAGGGTTTAACCCTACCACATACCCTCAAAGGAGGCCCACCTCCTGAGATAGTTTCCCCTGCCTACCTGATCCAGTGAGGGGTGGACAGCCCTGACTGGAAGTACATGTGACTCCTTTCTTTGTGGCTTCCTGTGTCTCTCCTAATGGCCACTCAATTAAAGCCTTGAAGCTTTAAAGTCAGGAAAACAGTGTTATGCTGCACAATTTAAAAAAACACAGTTAAAAAGTTAGGGGGAGCCTGGCATGGTGGTGCATGCCTTTAATCCCAGCACTTGGGAGGCAGAGGTAGGAGGATCACCATGAGTTCGAGGCCACCCTGAGACTACATAGTGAATTCCAGGTCAACCTGGGCTAGAGTGAGACCCTACCTTGAAAGCAAACAAACAATAAAAAAAAAAAAAAGAAGTTAGGTCACTTGGATAGTTTTCTTCTCTAGGAAACAAATCTCCATGGGCTTCAGCCATTCCACACATGCACTGATTCATTCAGCAATTGTCACGGGGAAGTCCCGGGTGACGCTCACTGTGTTAGAGACACGTTGGAAGTCACTTACAAGCATGGTAGCTGCTCTGAAGGATAGGAAGGAAAATGGCAGGTGGGAGGACAACACAGGGAGTCATGGAGGGAACCTCTGAGGAAGTAGCACGTATTTTGAATTCTAGGACACAAATGTGCCAGAATATTTATCCCTTCTCCATGCACCAGCAGTATTTAGAGATGTGGGATATAAGTGCTGAGAGCTCAGAGTCAGTCCTCAGAAGGCCAAGTGGACCAGTGTACCCAACTCTAGAAGGACCATCTCTCCTGGTGCCCTCATAGTCACTCATCTGCTTGCTCACCCCTCAGCCAGACCCCTCCTCTGTTTTCTACTTGAGTGAAAGGAAGGTAGTGCTGATCATTGTTTTATCTTCTTGCCCGACTCACACACCACAGTGATCATCTTCAACTCCTCCTTTTCCTCACCCTCTGCAAAGATTATGAATCCTATTCTCTAAATCCTGCTGATTCTCCCTCTTACATTTCCCTCACACATCTTCTCCCTTGTATTTTCACAGATACAGCTCAGACCCTTATCATCTTTTGCTTGTCCTTGGACAGAACTTCTAAGTAGTCTCCCAAATTCCTAATGAGTCCTAATTCCTTGTCTTCTTAACTCCTAATTCCATTCCTTATTCTCATCCTCCACCAGAGAATACATCAGAAATACAGCCCTCTTTGTATCATACACCCATTGAAATTTGTTCACAGTTCTATTCATCAATCAGAGCAGTCAGATTCAAGCACGCAGTCCTTTCTGGTCCATCCATGAAGATGTGTAACTTCAGGCATCTCACTCTGCTTACTTCATCTCTGTAACTTGAGGACTGAACTGAGGTCTGTCAGGACCCTTCCAATGCTAACATGGAATGGCTGCAGAAGCACAGATCTTGGCAACGAGGTCTTACGATGCAGTGAGCCTGTATCTTCCAATCTTCCTGATGTTAGATATATTCTCTTTGATCTCCGACACTTTTTCTCCAATCTGAAATACTTCATGTAGTCTTTCATTTTACTTTTATGCAAGAGAGTGTGTGTGTGTGTGAGAGAGAGACAGAAAGGAAGAGTGAGAGGATTAGTACTCCAGGGTCTCCATCCACTGCAATCAAATGCCAGACGCCTGCACTCCCTTGTGCACATGTGCAACCTTGCCCACTTGTGAAACGTTGTGCATCTGGCTTCTGCAGGACCTGGAGAGTCAAACATGAGTCCTTAGGCTTCACAGGCAAATGCCTTAACTGCTTATTTTCTTAATGCAATACTGGGGAACAAAGTTGAGTCCTCATTCTTAAACTAAAGAAAGGACCCGAGTGTTCACTTCGGCAGCACATATACTAAAATTGGAGCAATACAGAGAAGATTAGCATGGCCCCTGAACAAGGATGACACAAAAATTCATGAAGCATTCCATCTTAAAAACAAAAAAGGGTCCTGAAAGCTTCACCATGAAGAAATGATGAGGGTTTGAGGAGCTTTTATGTTTACCCTGATTTCCACATTATACAATGGATACATGTCTTTGAAACACCACATGTTAACTTACTAATCTGCAAAATTTTATGTTTTTAGGTATCTGTTAAATTTTATTGCAAAAATAATTCAACAACAGCAAAAAATATAATGATATGTTTGTATATTTTTAATAAAAGAAAGAAAAAAGCTGGATGTGGTAGCTCACACCTTTAATCCCAGCACTTGGAAGGCAAAGGTAGGAGGATTGCTGTGAATTCAAAGCCACCCTGAGACTACGTAGTGAATTCCAGGTCAGCATGGGCTAGAGTGAAACCTTGCCCCTGCCTCAAAAACAACAACAAGAAAGAAAAGAAAGAAAGAAAGAAAGAAAGAAAGAAAGAAAGAGAGAGAGAGAGAGAGAGAGAGAGAGAGAGAGAGAGAGAGAGGGAAGGAAGGAAGGAAGGAAGGAAGGAAGGAAGGAAGGAAGGAAGGAAGGAAGGAAGGAAGGAAGGAAAGAAAGAAAGAGAAAGGAAGAGGACAGGGTATGCAGAAGAAAGGGAAGGAACAAAAGAAGAGGAGACGGGAGGGGACAAGGACAGACAATGTGCTTTGACTTGTGGTCAAAGACTCGGATGCAGCCCACCACAGAAGCTCAAGGTCTGTGGGAGACATGAACTCTCACACTGCTTTTGCCTTGCCCTGCTGTCCTGATGGACTGTGTCCTCTTCTCCCCTTGTCCCCATCCTGGCAGTGCTGGGAGACTAGCCATGGGGAGAGCTGTATTCAGCATTGTTGCCATGTGGAACTAAGAAGAAAGCAATGAAACTTGGACTCAAAAGTGCTTTTAAACCTCTGAAAGTCCTGGAAGGCCATCGATACAGGCTTCTAATTCTAGGGATAACTGGAGATCGTAGAGGCAAGAGAGCTGCCCAAGATCGCATGGCTAGGTGGCTGAGCCAGGTCTGGGCCCCCATGATTTACTCCTCCAGTGGCTGATCCTGTGAAGAAATGGATAGGCAAAGGGGTTCTTTAGGCATGAAGCCCTTGGACTGAAAGCACCTCTCCCAGCCAGCCAGGCCAGGCCCTGTCCTCCACTTTACCCTAAATGCCATCATTCCTCACACCTCTCAGAGCTGCCGGATGGGACTACCCATCCACTTGCTTCCCCTGCAGCCTCCCTAGTTCTGGTTTATGTCCCGTCCCTGCAGCTGTCCCTCCACCTTTCTGTTTTCTTTCCTGATATATCATACCACTGCAGTGGACCTTCTACCACCAAGCTCTATAAGCTGGAAGCCCAGCAGAGACAGGCAGCCCAAAGGCCAGCATCTAGGACAGAATCAAGCCAAGGACCGTGGCTGGGGCTGAGATGCCACTAGCTCTTGTTCAGGTCTCTGGTACTTCTCGTGACCAAAAACCAAGAGACTGAGCTCATACCTGGGCCTTCCCTGCTATGCCACCCTTCCAGCTGTCCTTTCCCGTCCCCGGTCCCCCAGTGACTCAGCCTTCATCTCTTCAAATGCTATCCTCATAAGTTCCTTATCTCTAGCTGGTCAGCGGTGGACCCTGGAGTTCCCATTGTGGCTGGAAGCCCCTTGGTTCTATTTTACCCCAAGGCATCGCCCTGTGAAGACCCCCTTCCCATGCATTGGGCAAGGCCAGCTTCTAGGACTGACCTTAGCTGACAGAGAAGGACATCTGCCTTCAAACCCTGCTGATCTTTCAAGGCCCCTGTCAGGCCCACCTGCAGCACCGGCCTTGTGCAGCCTCTGTGTTTGCCTGAACATCCCTGCCGTTGGCAGTGACCCAAGATACAAGGACATTTATCAGGAAATGTTACTCGGTCTTGGGTTGCCCTCAGACTACTGTACTGTGTCTGCCCTCAAAGTTTTTGATTTCACTTGCACAGGGTGGTTTGGTGCGGAGGCCTTGGTTTTTGGGGTCCTCTAGGCCGGGGTTGGAATCCTGTTTTGCCTTCTGTACATTGAGAACAGTTTGCCACTTACCCTGAGTCTGACTTCTGCCCCCGAGGTAAGAATACCTGTCCTTTAGGTCAGCTGAAGAATTGCAGAGAACTTAAATGAAATGTGACAGTTAACATCTCCGTCCCCCCTCTATGCCAGGTGTTCTAAGCTCTTTCCAGATGTTCGTTCATTTTCAATCTCGTGAAACTCTGTGAATGAGACGCCATTAACAATGCCCTTTTCTTGGTGATTGAGGAAACTGAGGTTAAACAACTGCTGCTGGTAGAATCCGGGTTCTGATCTCAGGACCCAAGCATGGCAGAGCAGACCCTCAAACATGAGGGGGTCGACCCCCACCCCCCACCCGGCCCCGCTTCTATCCCACAGGGAGCTATATTGGTTTCTCCCTCATTGCTGGGGCAAAATACCTGCCCAGAAGCAGCTCACGCACGGAAGGAAAGGTTTCTCTTGGCTCAGAGTTTCAGGAGGAAGTTTCACAAGCAGAAAGGTGAGCGTCCCCCGTCCGGGTCAGCTCAGCAGCGAGAGCCAGGAGCGCGCGGGCTGCGGGGCTGTGTCTCAGACCGCGCCTGCGCAGCGCCGCCGCCGAGCGCTCACCCGCGGGCGGCCGCAGGAGCCACGCTGACTGAGGAGAAGGAAGACGAGACCCAAGCTTTGCTTTGAGGAAACAACTAGAAACTCTAGGACAGGCAGGTGAGTTGCAGGAGAAAGGTAACAGAGACAAGGAAAAGCGGCTAGATGGCTGCTGTAACTGCTTTCTTCAGAGACTGATGTCCCACCCGGTTCACTGGGAAAGGGTCCTTGCAAGTCCAGCTCATCGCGGAAGAGCAGCAGTTGGGTAAATGCATCCTCTAAGGTTTCTGTGGAAACGGTGAAAACTAAATCATCCTGCCAACAGAATCATTGAGCTTCAAGTGTCCACTGACTGAAGGGATCAGAAATTCCTTCCTTTAGCCTGGCGTGGTGGCGCACGCCTTTAATCCCAGCACTCGGGAGGCAGAGGTAGGAGGACTGCTGTGAGTTTTAGGCCAGCCTGAGACTACGTAGTGAATTCCAGGTCAGTTGGGGCCACAGTGAGATTCTACCTCAAAAAAAAAAAAAAAAAAAAACCACAAAAAACAGAAATTCCTTCCCAGTCATATTGGGAATAGGACTCATTCACCCATCCTTCTATTTTTTTGTGTGTGTGTGGAAAAACTCAACAACCAAAATACACTGTATTTGTTACCAACCAATGCAGAGAATAATTTACTATGAATTGTTTTCTGTTTATATAAAAATTTGATTCATGCTAGGATAGTAGAGTAAGTCTCCTTACATGCCTGTTACATTTTCCCAAGACAGAGCAATGCTTGTCATTGCTTGAGATGTGCCAGGGCCTCCTCCTGCCCTTTCACCTCAGCAAGCCTTTCACTGGTGTCTCTAGAACCCACCTGGAGCTGGAGTGTGTGGGCTGCTGAAGTGGGAGGGAAAGGCAGCAAAAGGTTTAAGGAAGGTTTGAGTGAGTTCAGCGACCCTCCCCCCCCCCCCCCGGACTCCCTATAGCTGTGGCTGCTCATTGGGGCCCTGCCACAGCCCGCCCCTTAGCCTTGTGGGCTTATGTCTGGTTGATGTCCCATGCACAGAGTGAATACCAATTTCTCTCAGGTCACTTTATGTAATGGCTAGATGCCAGGCTTCCCATACTCAAACTTGTATTTTTTGGAGAAGAAATAACCTCCTTGGCTGTCTTAAATCAGACCTGTTTTATTCTTCAAACTCATATGCTCTTTTAAATTTTTATTTATTTATTTGAGAGCGACAGACACAGAGAGAAAGACAGATAGAGGGAGAGCGAGAGAATGGGCGCGCCAGGGCTTCCAGCCTCTGCAAACGAACTCCAGACGCGTGCGCCCCCTTGTGCATCTGGCTAACGTGGGACCTGGGGAACCGAGCCTCGAACTGGGGTCCTTAGGCATCACAGGCAAGCGCTTAACCGCTAAGCCATCTCTCCAGCCCTCATATGTTCTTTAAAGGCCACAGACTATCATATTTATCTGCATGCCCCTGCATAGCCTGGGACAGTGTTTGCCCTCGGGGACTCACCGAGGCACAGCATTGGGGGTCAGGGCATGAGCTTTGAGGTCACCTGCGGGTTCAGCTGCTGGCTCTACTATGGGTTCTCTGCCGTGGGGTGCATGACCTCCCTGCTTTAGACCTCAGTTTCCTCCCAAGGTTTGTGGTTTTATTTTGGTTTGGCTTAGGGTTTGTTTTTCCTTATGTGGGGCACGTGTGTGTGGTATGTGTGTGTGGTATATGCATGTACGTATGCCCCTGTGGCACCCATGCACTCTCCTGTGGCAGGGTGTGCTTGCCTGCGATGCCAGGAGTGGAACATGGGGTATCCTGTTCCATCACTCTTTGGTGCATTCTTGTTTGAGCTGGAGTCTCTTAGTGATCTCAGAGCTTGCCACTTTTTCACGAGTTCCAGTGATTCCCAGGTCTCTGCTCCCCTACAGAACTGGGGTTACAGCCTCAGCTGTTTAACATGGGTTCTGGAGATTCAAATTCAGGCAGTTTCGGGCCCTCACACTTTCACAGAAAGCACACTTAACTGCTGATTCATCTCTTCAGCCCTGGTTTTCATGTTCTTGTTTTTGCTTTGGGGCAGGGGCAGGATAGGTGGTGTTGAAAGTCTCATGTAGACCAGGCTGGCTTAGAAATAATATGTAATCAAGGATAACCTTGAACTCCTGATTCTCCTGCCTCCACCTCCCAAGTGCTGGGATTACAGACGTGTACCACCATGCCTAATTTTATGTAGTGCTGGGGGCAGACCCAGGGCTTCATGCATGCTAGGCAGGCATTTTACCAACTGACCTATATCCCTGGACCCTTCCCAAAGTTTTTGAGAAGTTAAATGATTACAAAGCTCTAATAATAATGGCAAGCTCATAATAAAGCAATGAATAAATCTTATTTATTTTAGGAAAAAAAGTTAGGCAGAGCCAGAGAGAATCACAGAATCGACCACATTATCTTAGAGATGTGGAGAGAGTCCTGGGGTGCTAGGCATCTCACCACACCCTCCAACGACTTAGGAACCTAGTGTGGATGAGAACTTAGGTCTGTCTGGCTCCTGTCCAGTGCTGCTCCTGCAATATGCTGTTTCCCATACTCACTCAAGTCTAGACACCACATGGGACATGTAATGCAAGGCTGATGCATTTCTAGAATGTCCCTTGATCTAGGTCAAAGGCACCCCTGCTTCTCTCTATGCTTTGAGGATCAAGTCTTTTTCAAAAAAGAAAGCCCAAGATGAATGACGCTATGACTATAATAGCTGTACTGTTTGAGGCCAGGAAAATGCACTAGGAAACCCACAGGATGGGCAAGCAGTGAGCGTCTGTGGCCTGCCAGCTAGATTCATACTTTAAATTATTTATTTTTAAATTTATTTATGAGACAGGAAGGGAGGGAGAGAGAAGGGGCACACCAGGGCCTCCAGCCACTGCAAATGAACTCCAGATGCATGTGCCACCTTGTGCAACTGGCTTACCCAGGTACTGGGAAATTGAACCTGGGTCCTTAGGCTTCACAGGCAGGCACCTTAACTGCTAAGCCATCTCTCCTGCCCTAGATTCATGCTTTATAGCCATGTCCCTCTGCTGTTTCAGAGAGCCCTGCTGAGGACGAGGAACAGTGGTCAGATGACTTTGTAAGTACTTGCTCCTGGGATCCGGAGGGTGTGGGTGCCCGTGCCCTGCAAGAGGCCTCTTCGAGGGCTTGTTTCTAATCACACACTGGTGGTCAGTTGCACATGACTGGGCAAGGAAGAGGGCAGGACTGTAAAGCCACTTCCAGGTGGCAGTGATCTCATGGCAGCTGGCCTGTCCCAGTGTTCTCTGCACACCAGGTTGACAGTCATCACCTCGTTTAATCCTCATCACAGCCCTTAGGAGCTAGGGCTTTGTATGCCGTTTTCAGTGAGAGTGAGAGCATTCACAGTACTCACCAGAACACGAAAACAAATGTTAAAATGTGTATATAGTTCTGCCTTAAACTTCTCAGTACTCTTTCACTCCTAACCCCATCAGGAGCCACAAGTAATCGACTGCTACCTGGGCATGGCGGCACACATCTGTGATCCTAGAATTTGTAAGGTTGAGGCAGGATGATCTCAAATTCAAGGCCAGATTGTGTGCTGTATAGAATCTGAGGCCATCCCAGGCTACTTGGGAAACCTTATATCAAATTAAAAAAATAAAATAATTAAAAAAAAACAGAATTAGTGCCAGACACAGCTGGATGCCTCATGGACCATCATGAAAAATCCAATTAACCTGCAGTCCCCAAGCTCAAACCAGACTCTTAGAGCAGACATCAGCAGAGCTCTTGGGTCACAGAGTGAGGAAGAAGGATCTGGGTCATGATGATGTTGGAGCGGGGTATCCCAGAATGAAGTACCAAGTTCCTCAAAGGGGTTCTGCAATCCATTGGGCACCTGAAACCACTTTTGTCTTGGACTGGGTGTTATGTGGGTGAGGCATCCAAACACCATTTTCTTCACAATAATTGTGCCACACTTATTTCAAGTCCTTCCAGAATTTTAGCCTGCTCAACCTGAGTTTTAGGTCTGGAAGAGATCCAAGAAGGCTTCTATATACCCAATCACACACCCATTTCACAGGTAAGGCAACTGAGGCCAAGAGCATGTTAGCATAGTCACCTTCATCAGAGACCTCCACTCCATTGGCCAGAATTGAATCCGAGCCCAACTCTGGGCTGTGTTCACCATCGGGGGTTCATGAGGTCCTAGGGCCCAGTAGTTCTTCATTCTTCAACAGTAGAAAAAGAAAAGAAAAATAAGGGTATGGGTGGCCTCTCTGAAGGTCCCTGAAGCCAGTGCTGCTGAAACCAGAGCACCGCAGAGGCTCCCCCTGCTGGAGGAAACGCAGGGCCACACCTGTGAGGAAGGCAGGGAGATGGTCCACATTAGGGGCCAAAGAAAACAGAGCTCGCCAGTTTAATGAAAAGGCACGCAGCGAGGACTCGGGAAAACCCAAGGTGAAAATCAGCCAGGAAAAGAGGGTAATGACTTGTTAAGAGAACAAACATTAAAATACCATCCGCATCAAGGGTTGAGTAAATGTCCCCCTGTCATTATTTTTACTGCTGGGGCTCTCCGCGCGCTGCACATAGTATGGAAGGCAGGTTAGTTCAAGTCTGCAGGCTCGTCCACGAATTCCCGTTATAAAATCGCAAGTGAAAGGAAACAGGTCAAAAAGCAGGTGCCTTGCCCATGCATTAAGTCCTGGGGACTTGTCATGCCAACTGAGTCGACTCAACCAGGATGCTGAGCATGGTGTTCGCTTTTGCAGGACAGCGACTATGAGAACCCAGACGAGCACTCAGACTCGGAGATGTACGTGATGCCCGCGGAGGAGACGGGCGACGACAGCTACGAGCCCCCTCCCGTGGAGCAGCAGATGAGGACGGCACACCCCGCTGTGCCCTTTGCTAGGGGCGAGTACGCAGGTGAGGCCACGCCAGACGCTAGCTGCTCTGCCTTTTGGAAGCCCTGGGAAGGGAGATGGACAGAGCTAGCTGCTGCCGGAGGGTCCTCTGTCCCCTCCACTCCCACCTCCCCATGGTCGCCAGACGCTGGCCTGGCGAGGCACGTGGTGGCATGGCTTTCCTGTTCCAAGACCTCTTTCCTACAAGGGGAACATTGAAAACCAGCAAAAACGAACTGAGTAATGAGGTATACCTTAATGGTTGCCTTCCCCCTGCCTCACAGTCCTGTGGAAAGTCAACCCTGCTATTAAACCTACTTCTAGCCTCCCGCCCACCCACCCCCCACCAACCCCCCACCCTCACACACACACACGATTCTGGGATTTCTCTTAAGAAGCCCATATAGAACTGACAGTGAGTTTCAAAGATACGAGTGTCTGCCCGGTGTGGTGGTACACGCCTTTAATCCCACCACTCGGGAGGCAGAGATAGGAGGATCGCCATGAGTTCGAGGCCACCCTGAGACCACATAGTGAATTCCAAGTCAGCCTGAACTAGAGTGAGACCCAACCTCGGTGGGGGGAGGGGGTTGGAAGATACAAGTGTCTCACTTAGGCCCCTCCCTGCTCTGCTGTCAGACAGCCCTGCCCATGTGACACTTGCCTAAGTGTGGGCTGCCAGTGAGTTCTAAGCCTGGAACCAGCTTCATAGCCCAACAGGCCCAGCACAGATCTGGCCTTGAGGGTTGAGCCTACCTCTCCCATCAAGAAGCTGGGCCTGTGAGACATATCTGTCATCCCAGTTACTGTGAAGGTTGAGGGGGAATGCTGAGGCAGGAGGTTAGTGGGTTCAAAACCAGCCTGAACAACTTAGCAAGACAGTGTCTCAAAATAAAAACAGTTAAAAAAGGCCATGGATGTAGCTCAGTGGTAGAGTTCTTGCCTGCTTTCCATCCTAAACAAATAAACAAAAGACCCCCCCCCAACACCAAAAAGAAAAAATAAAGAAGAAATTTGCGTTCTCAGGTAAGGAGAACAAGCATATCCGTGACGGTGGGGACAGCAAAGGCTGCTGCCGTCCTCACTGTTGACAGCCACCTCCTTCTAGGGGACCAGGGGCTGCTTTTTGCTTTGTTCCACAATGTGCTGGAGACCTAAGTGCCAACCAGACCCTGGGCATTCAGCAGCAAGCAAGGCAACGCCTACGTTTCTTTGACAGTGTAGACTTTACAGATGTGGTACTTCTCCAGCTTGGTCTTGCAGAAGCAGGACACACCTCCACTTTACAGAGGAAGGGGACACTGGGAGGAGAGAGCTGGCTGGACCAAGGTTCTATAAGTGGCAGAATTGGGATGTGAGCGGGGCCCCCATTCCTCCAAGATAGTGTCTCCACCACCTGCTCATTTGGTAAATGACCTTGAACAACTCACTGCACTAATGCTGGGAGGGAAGATTAGGACCACTGTGGAGACCAGGTTGAGTGAGTGGTTCATCCGGAATGCAGGCTTCAAAGCCTGCCATCTATGTTTCGCCTCTTCTGATGGGCTAAAGTAGTACATTAAGAAATTTAGCCGGGCATGGTGGCGCACGCCTTTAATCCCAGCACTTGGGAGTCAGAGGTAGGAGGATCACCATGAGTTTGAGGCCACCCTGAGACTACATAGTGAATTCCAGGTCAGCCTGGGCTAGAGTGAGACCCTACCTCAAAAAACCAAAAAACTAAAAATAAAAATAAAATTAAAAAAAGAAATTTAAGTAAAGTTGGGCTGAAAAGATGGCTCAGCAGTTAAGGATGCTTGCCTGCAAAGCCCGATGGCCCAGGTTCAATTCCCCAGTACTCCTATAAAGCCAGATGCACAAAGTGGTGCATGTGTCTGGATTTGCAGTAGGAGGAGGCCCTGGTGTGTGCTACCCTCTGTGTGTGTGTGTGTTTGTGCCTCTTTCTCTCTCTCAAATTAATAAATGAATAAATTGTTTTAGAAATAAATTTAAATAAACTCCAAAGATTTCATCTTTGAAACTAGAACTGGTACAGCAAAACAGATGGGCACCCTAGTGTGTGGGCACAGAAAGAAGAAGCACAGCACCATGGCAGGCCAGGGCAGCGCAGGAGGAAGGTCTCAGGAGGAAGCAGCTCATCATGCATCAGCACAAGCAAAGCTCTGCTCACAGGCTCTCTAGGCGGGCTGTAGGTTCTCAGGCCCTTATCACTGGCACAGTGATGATAATGGCATTTGCTGGGCAGAATGCCACACCTACTGCTTTCACTGCGTCCTAATCCCTACAGTAACTCTCAGAGGTGGGTAGTGTGATGTTCAGTTTTAAAATGAGGAAGTGAGTCCCAGAGGAATTGAATAACTGACCCAAATGGATATAGCTAGTAATCAGCAGAGCCAATACATGCTGAAAAGGAAGGTTCTGGATAAAGGGGCATTGGATGGCTTTTCCATGAATTGAGGAAAGACATTTTGAGGGAAGGAACTCAATACACCTTGCAATAACTTTGAGATCCAGAGGAACTTTTAAAATCCATAACACAAGATCCCCACCAAGAGTTCAGACCTATTGGGTTGGGCCTGGGCCAGGGAACTTTTGAGGTTCCCTAAGTGATTCTGAAATTGCAACCCCATGTTCCCCATGCTGCTTGCACCCACTGTAACAGAGGATTGGGCTGTGAGCTGTCCTGAGCCTGTGAACTTCATTCCTGATACGATGGTTTTGAGAACACCCTTCTGGTACCTGTCATGCAGGTAAATGGACAGTTGAAACTGCTGGCCTAACATTTAACTTAGCTCATTTGTTTTTATTTATTTATTTTTAATTTTGTATTTATTTATTTGACAGAGAAAGAGGGAAGGAGGGAGAAAGAGAAAGAAAGAAAGAGAATGGGCACTCCAGGGCCTCCAGCCACTGCAAACCAACTCCAGACACGTGCACCCCCTTGTGCATATGGCTAATGTGGGTCCTGGGGAATTGAACCTGGATCCTTTGGCTTTTCAGGTGACTCCTTAACCACTAAGCCATCCCTCCAGCCCTATTTTTAAAATTTTTATTTATTTATTTATTTGACAGAGAAAGAATGAGAGGGAGAGAGAGAATGGGCACATCAGGGCCTCCAGCCACTGCAAATGAACTCCAGACACATGTGCTCCCTTGTGCATCTAGCAAACGTGGGTCCTGGGGAATTGAACCTGGGTCCTTTGGCTTTGCAGGCAAGTGCCTTAACCACTAAGCAATCCCTCCAGTCCCCTATCTTTATTTTTTGAAGCAAGGTCTCACTGTAGTCCAGGCTGACTATCCAGGCTGGGCTGAAGCTCATGGTGATCCTCTTGCCTTAGCCTTAAAGGTGTAAGCCACCACACCAGACATCACTTAGCTTTCTAAGAACTCCACATTGATCATTTGTAGCTGTGTAGATGCCAGTAGTTTTATACCTTGTAGATCTCCAGGTTTCTGCCAAAGCAATGACCCACAGCCTCTTTTGTGCTGTTTTGTGTTTGTTCAAGACAACAGATCGAGCCAGCGGCATTCTCCGCCGTTCAGCAAGACACTTCCCAGTAAGCCCAGCTGGCCTTCAGCAAAAGCAAGACTCACCTCCACTTTGCCAGTCCCCACCTCTCTGCAGAAGCCTCAAGTCCCCCCCAAACCCAGAGATCTCCTTGAAGATGAGGTAAAAGAAGCCTGCCTGAAGACTGCCCAGGACTCAGGGGGAAGCAGGGAGGTGGTCTGGACCATTGGTGGCCTTCCTTCTTCCAGACCCTCAAGGTTACACTGAAGGAATTGGCTTTCTCTGAAAATGGCACATGCATCCTTGTGTCAAACACCTAATTTTCCACAGAAGTGTGACTGATCTGTGCCCCTCCTCTTGTCCCCTCATTTCTCATCCCTTGGTTAGCTGTGAGTCTTTTTTCTCTTTTCCTAAAATATTCTGTCCCTATCTTAAGCCTCCTTTACTGCTCTGCTGTGACCCCAGCTGGCTTTCGTTCCTCCACCGCCTTTTCTTTCCGTACTCCACCTTCCTCTCCCCAGAGGCACAGTGGTATATGGGATGCGTGATTGAGACCCGCTAGTCTGTAACCCATAAGGGCATGGCCCCTTACTTCCCTTTGGCAGCTCCAAAGACCCTTTGGGATTTACCTCACCAATACCCCCCTCAGTCCACAACTGCCTTTTGTGAGTCTTAGTAGCCGTGGAATCTCTGTCATTTGGAAATGACCAGGTGAATTCATTCCAGCTGCTGTAGCAATGGCTGCTAGGGCCTAATGTGCCTTGGCTCCCAGAGGCACTTGCATTTTAATGTCAAAGGCAAACCAGCAAGCATGGCCATTAGGACAACTCTACAAGTTTAACAGTCAAGGAGTAAAGTAGCTCTAAAGACAATTCTTCCCCATCTCCAGGTAGAATCCCACCATGTCTTCTCTGGGAGTGCCTGATTCTGCACAGGTTGTGAAATGACTTTCATTTGCATTTTATATAATTTGTAGCCTGTCAGGAGAGGAAAAAGAGAAGCATGAAAAGCAAAATAGAGGCGCCATCTCTGATTCTTCTAGCTATGTGACTTTGGGAAAGCTAGCCAACCGCTCAGTCTGTCTTTTCTTCTGGTTATTTTGAGGAGTGTGTGTGTGTGTGTGTGTGTGTGTGTAGTTCTGGACACACAGAAGTATATATGTGTGTCTACATATTAAGGAATATATATGTGTGTGTGTACATATATATACACACACACATATAGTTCCTGACACACCGAAGGGGCTTAACACAGAGGCTGGATTCCTTTTAGCATATTCTACTCTTTACAAGTCTAGTGCCCTAGTTTCTCTTGAGGACTGAAGACCTGGAAGTGTCCTGTACTGGCCTCATAGCAGCCTGCTAGCTCAGCTGTGAATGTACCCTCAGCCCTTTTTCCATTTGTCACAGACTCACCACTCCTGCAATGCATGTACACACTCTTACCCTGCATAGGCCCCTCATTCCTGACCCCTACCTGCCTTTCTACACATTTTTGTTTATGAGCCCTGCTCTGGGGACGATAAAAGGCAGAAAGCCAGCAGAGAAAGTAGGGAGTGTAGTTTGTCCATCATCAGTCTGCCTGTCAGTCTGAAGGAGATGCTGTCCCTTTAAGGTGGGGATAGGGTGGCAAGGAGCAGCCAAGCTGCAGATTCAGAAGATAGAAAGGGGGACCCAGATGCAGGTGAGACTATCAGCATTTGGCAAGTACACACAAAAGTATGAATCCAGACACAGAATGCAAAGGAACACCACGGGTTCTGCCACACTGTACATTTCTGTAATTAGCTAACAGCAAGCTCAGCAAGCCAAGGCAGAATTCAGCTCACTGGCTTCATTAGTTGGGTGTGATAGCACATGATGTAATCCCAGCACTTGGGAGGCTGAGGCAGGAGAATCAAGTGCTTGAGCCAGCCTGGGCTACATAGTGGGATCTTGCTTATTTATTTTTAAAAAATACAGCTATAAGATTGGAGAGATGGCTTATCAGTTAAGGCACTTGCCTTAGGATGCATATTTGACTCCCAAGATCCCATGTAGGCCAGATGCACAAGATGACGCAAGCGCAAGGTCGCACATGTGCACAAGGTGGTACCTGTGTCTAGTTTGATTGTGGTGGCTGGAGGCTCTGGCATGCTAATTCTCTCTCTCTTTCTTTCTCTCTGCCTCACTCTCTCTTTCTCACATAAAAAAAAAACAGCTACAGTTCTTTTACTTGTTTATGAGATATTGAGGTTTATATGAAAATATCTTGACAGTGCCAACATGGTCTTTTTAAGGTATAAACTGTGATGGGTCTTGGTCATATACTTACTTTGTAGGCAACAATTTTAAAACATTGACTAGTAATATGGAAATAAGCACTGCTCATTCCCTCTCCTTGAGCAAATATAATTTGATGGGATTAGATCCAGTCTTTTTTCTATCACTGCTCTTTTCGAACAAAAAGTTTCAATTGCAGAAATAGCATTACTCTAAATAGATTGGATTCTAGACATGGTGGCTAAAACTGCTCCTGTTGAAGGTGAAGATGAGAAGTAGTAATATTATGGAGAGAGGACAGAAGTAAGCAAAAGGAGGGACGGATGTAAGGAACTGGAATGTGGGCGCTGAGGATGAATGCTTCAGTTACCTGGCTTCAAACACTGGGTCTGCCACTTTTGATTGTGAGACCATGTGCAGGTTACTTTTGTTCTCTATGCCTCAAATTCCTCATCTTGACACAGAGTTAGTGGTGGTGCCTACCCTGTTGCATTTGTTAGAAGGACTAAATGAGATAATGGTTTGGATTTTGCTTCTCCCAGTACCCTTATTGGCTAATCACCAAGGCAGATTAGCAAAGTCATTTTTAATATCTGGTTACTTCATTTGTATTCTATTAATATAAAATCACTCTCCAATTATTTGACAAGGTGCAATGTAAATTCAAAGCAGAAGTAATTGACTTTTAAAAATTAATACTAGTAAATCTGTGTATCAACATGCAATAAAATGATATTGGGGCTAAAGAGATGGCTTGGCAGTTAAAGGCACTTGTTTGCAAAACCTGACAGCCCATGTTTGATTTCCAGTACCCACATAAGCAAGATGTACAAAGTGAGGCATGCATCTGCAGTTTGTTTGCAGAGGTAATAGACTCTGGTACACCCATTCCTATTTCCCCTTTCTCTCCTTGCAAGTAAATGGTAAAATATGAGAAAATAAAAAGTAAATTGGACCTTATTCCACACCATATACAAAAATTAACTAAAAGTGGATCATAGATCAAAAGAATAGGAAGAAATCTTGATGGCCTTGGGGTAGAAATGCTTTTTTTTTTTAATATGTAGCACCAAAGCACAAATGAGAACAATAAACAATACATAAAGCAGACTTCAAAATGTAGGACTTTTGTGCTGCAAGTGACACCATCAAGAGAGTATTAGCCAGGACTCTAGGGGAAAAGATAGGAAGATTGAAAATTCAAGGCCAGCCTGAGCCACATAGTGAGACCTAGATTTGGAGGAAAAAAGTTGCAAATCACATATCTGACAAAGAACTTTTATCTAGGACATCTAAAGAGTTCTTAGGACTGGAGTGATGACTTAGGAGTTAAGATACTTGTCTGCAAAGTCAAAAGATCCAGGTTCAATTCCCCAGGACCCATGTAAGCCAGATGCACAAGGTGCCTGAGTTTGTTTGCAGTGGCTGAAGGCCCTGGCATGCCCATTCAATATCTGCTTCTTTCTCTTTCTCATTCTCTCTCAAATAAATAAAATAAATACTAAAAAAGAGTTATATAATAAGAAAGACATGAATAACCCAATTAAAAATGGAGGAGGAGCTGGGGAAATGGCTCAGTGGTTAAAGATGCCAGCTTCCAATGCCTAGAGGCTCAGGTTCAATTCCCCACTACCCACATAAAGCTGGACACACCAACGTGGTGCATGCATCTGGCATTCATATGCAGTGGCAAGAATCCTTGACACATCTATGCATAAGTACACATACATACTTGCAAGTAAATAAATGGAGGAGGGCCAGCTGTGGTAGAGCACACCTTTAATCCCAGCACTTGGGAGGCAGAAGTAGGAAGATTGCTGTGAGTTCAAGGCCACCCTGAAAATACAGAGTGAATTCCAGGTCAGTCTGGGCTATTGTGAGACCCTACCTTGAAAAACAAAACAAAAATCAGCCCCAGAAGGCCAAAGCCACAGTTAGGTGTCTAGCAGTAATGACAGCACTCTCAGTACCAACTTTACTGTTGCAGTCAGGTTTGCATTCTGGCAAAAATCATACCAGCAAAAGCAGCTTGTGGGAAAAAAAAAAGGTTTATTTTGATTTACAGACTCAAGGGGAAGCTCCATGATGGCAGGGCACAACAATGGCATGAGCAGAGGGTGGATATCACCTCCTCGCCAACATCAGGTGGACAATAGCAATAGGAGAGTGTGCCAAACACTGGCAAGGGGAAACTGGCTATAACACCCATAAGCCCACCCCCAACAACACATTCCCTCCAGGAGGCATTAATTCCCAAATGTCCATCAGCTGGGAACCTAGCATTCATAACACCTAAGTCTATGTGGGACACCTGAATCAAACCACCACACACTTTTAACAGCCAAAATGTGGAATCAACCTGAATTTCCACCAACTTATGAATAAATAAAAACAAAAACCCTGAGGACTCTGCTTCAGCCCTCCTCCACTCCCCCCCCCCCGCCCCACTTTCCTTTGTGCCTCTGCCCTGGCTTCCCTTTCTTAAATCTTCTTGTGCTCAGCCTTTAACTCTGGTCTCTGGGAGAGTGAAAACTTTATTGAGCCCCGACTTCCTCCAGTCACCTACATCAAAACAGACATGGAGAGATGGCTTAGGGGTTAAGGCGCTTGCCTGTGAAGCCTGAGGACTGAGGGATTTACTATTGTTAAACCAATAGTTTATGGTAATGTTGCTCGCTATTTTGGAAAGAAAAGAGAAGAAGATGGACACACCCATCAGTGGACAGTATATGTAAAACCATACAGAAATGAGAATATGTCAGCATATGTAAAGAAAATCCAGTTTAAATTACATGAAAGCTATGGCAATCCCCTTAAGAGTTGTTACTAAGCCTCCATATGAAATTACTGAAACAGATGTATATGGACTTTGGCATTCATGAAGGGGGATCCTGTAGCTAATGCCCCATATATATTGACAGATGACTAAATGCCAGGATGCACCCAGTTGTAACCTTTGCAGAGTGCAGCTCTATGGCAGGTCAATTGTATCCCATAAAAGCTTTGTCTTCAATCACTTCCTGCCCTACAGTTTACTACCAATGTCAGCATTCCCATTACTCACTTCTCGTTTTCTTCTAGGCGGACTATGTGGTCCCTGTAGAAGATAATGATGAAAACTATATCCATCCCACGGAAAGTGGTCCGCATCCAGTGGAGAAAGGTAAGCACTTATAGTTTCAAGTATCGTCAGACTTCTAGCAGTTTTCATACCCAGGCCATTTAGTACTAATCAATGAGGGTCTCAGAAGCAACAGTGTTCAGGACTGCTGATGTGTCAAACCCTTTGGTAGGGGAAGCAGAGAGCATCAGTGAGCAACTCATGTGTGGGTTTCAGTTCTTCCATGATTTAATTCTCTTGTCTGAAATTACAGACACACCTGGTTTATTATTTCCAGCTTCCTCACTTAGAATGGTTCTCTCATAAAGCCTAATATGGAATTGCAAGACACCACGCTGGCCTTTTAAATAGTGCACCAGGAGCAATTTCTGTAAGACTGGCAAAGGGAGTGAGAACAGGCTCTGCATCCTGGCTCTTTCCATTTACCATCTCAGACCATTCCATTTGCAAAGCCTCTATGAGAAAACAAACGATTGATCCTATTACCAACAAATTATCTCAAAAAGCCAGTGCCACATACCCTCATACCAGGCACAGAAACAGAACATTCTCTGATAGAGTCACTTTGGAGGACCTAGTTCCATGTAAGAGAAGTCTCTTCAGGTAACACTGCTCATTTAATGAACTCAGCCCAAGGGAACAATGCACAGTTTTCACTCCATGTTCACATAACTCTCTCCTGAACTCCCTAAATATCACTGACAACTTTTAAATTCCCCTGAATTCTCAAGTCACCTGCTGCCACAAAATAGCATACATCCCCCTCCCAACAAAATCCAAGAGAAATAGCCTGTAGCAGGAAAGGTGGGACTAGTAATTTGACCCCTCCATGCTTGGGTTTAATACACTTCTGATTAAAACAAAACAAAACAAAACAGAAAACCGCTTTCATCTCCTAGACTGCTGGTTTGAAAAAATATATCATATGCTGGTATTCAGTATTTTTTTTTTTTTTTGAGCTAGGGTCTCACTCTAGTTCAGGCTGACCTAGAATTCACTCTGTAGTCTCAGGGTGGCCCTTGAACTCATGATGATTCTCCTACCTCTGCCTCCCAAGTGCTGGGATTAAAGGCGTGCACCACCACGCCCAGCTAGTATTCATTTTAACAAAACTTCTACATGAGAAATTTGCATCAATGGAATACATCTGTAATCATGAAACATGTACATATTTGTGTGTTTAAGCGCCCATGGTGAATAGATCAACCAAGCCGAATGGCTCCTCAAAGCTGATGCCATCTCCAGGGACAGTTTCAGGTAAAGTATATGCATGGTTTGGTCTGGTTTGATATGGTTTTGAATTTGTTCCAAAAGCAATCCACAACTCAAATCAAACATGAAGAAATAGCCGCTATATTTACATTTCTTGATAAATGGGAATAGAAGACCAAGCCTCATCCTTGTCCACTATCTAGCAGCCACCATGTGGAGGGACCCTCAATAAATGAGTCCTAATTTTCATCTGCCTTCTGGGCTCTTGGGTGGCTTCTCCCCCATCTCCCCTCTTCAGACTGAGAAGTCTCCAGGCTTTAACCCTCAGCTCTTCTTTTAGGAATTAGGTGGTTAAAAGCTTGGGTTCTCAGCCACATAGTCCTAGTTTGGAATCCTGGTAGTCCCAGTTACCAACATGGAGAATGCACATTTAAAGTACCCAGAACACTTCCAGCATCTAGAGACAATGAGGTAGTTCATCACGAGACACTAAAACAACAGCAATAATGACACTTCCTAACATCCTTCATGAGTTAGAATTTTCATATCATAAGATTTAACCATCAAATGTATAAACTCAATGACTTTTGTAAATCATGGCATTTATAGTTATACATTATGTAACCATAACCACAGTCTAGATTTAGAAAATTTCCATGCCCACTCCAGCCTCCAAGATCCCTTATGCCCACTTTTATAGTCGGTGCTATTCCTACCCTAAGCTCCAGGCAACCACCACTTTCTGTTGCTATAGATCTACTTTTCTAGATACTTCCTATGGAGAGAATTACTCCATATGCCATTCTATACATATGATCCCTTCACTCAGTACGTTTTTAAATATCAAAACTTATTTTTTCCAGAATACTATTTTTATATTTTGATAATTCTGTAAAATGGCAAAGCTACCCTCTACCCTGGTATCTGACTACAGTGACTCTGAGTTTGACATGGAAAGTTGTGCCGTCCCCATTCCACAGAGAGGGTAATTGAGACACATGGTTGAGTTCCCCTAGCTGGCTTGATCATGGAGAAATAACCAGAACTCTGTTGTCAAATGCAAGATCAGAGGATAGGCACTGACACTGTGCTTCAGGGCCACATAGCAGAGCCAGGAGAGCCTCCCCGCTGCCCCCCTCCCCCCATATTGGCCAGGAGTTATTCATGAAGCAGGAAAGGAAAGAGGTTGTTAGCAGGCTGACTGGAGATGTGGTGGAAAGGGAAGCTTAGTAGAAAAGCCAGCCAATAAACAGGACTAGCAAAAGGTAATATACCCAAACCAAATGATTCCTTGGCATTTAACAAGAGGAGGAATTGCCTGGAAGGAAATTATGACTGAGAACTTTTTCCTACTTCCTGATATTTCAGGTAAGATTTATTTTTCTCTCTTTCCTAAATTGTCCCATCAAAATCTATAAGCAGCTAAGACTTTTTAGCAATGTTCATCTTCAGTACTCAATTTTATGTGCTACCTAGCTAACTGCTGTTAGACTCATACAACATACTCAGATGTCTTTTCAACTTATTGTTATGTAAATGTAAAAAATTCTAAATGTAATCTTTTTCTTAATTTTTAAAATTTATTTGAGAAAGAGAAGAGAGGGAAAGAATGGATGTACCAGGGCTTCCAGCCACTGCAAATGAACTCCCGATGCATGCTCCACCTTGGGCATCTGGCTTACATGGGTCCTGGGGAATCAAACCTTGGTCTTTTGGATTTGCAGGCCAGTGCCTTAACTGCTAAGCTATCTCTCCAGCCCTTAATTTTTTTTTAAACTGTATCTAGGTCAAGGAAGCTTTAAATAGAAGGTACACTGGGGGTGGCACTGCTGCACAGGGTGTGGGCAGAAGCTGCATAGCACAGTCAGACCATGCATTTGGGTTTGTATTTAAGGACATTAGCCTTCAGCAAGAACTGTGTGTAAAACACAAAAAACAAAAACCTACATAGAAAAAGAATAGAATGACTCTGAGCAGAAGCTGGAGGGTCAGTCTTCCTTTATGAGAGTCCATGAGAATAAATCTGGTCTCAGGTTCTCATATTAGGGCCTTTGTGCTTGTTTGTGTTTAGATAAGACGACAGGAGGACTCATATAGCTTCCCTGTGTGTCTCTCCTTCCAGACACACAGCTCCCTCAGGGTCACCAACACCTTCCAATACTGCACACAGGCCAGGTTCTCAGTCCTTTTTGATTATTGAGTATGAAGAATCTTATAAAGAGCTTCCTTGGTCTCACCAAGAGGAATACCCAAGTAGCAGTCCTTGCAAAAATCTATCACTTCCCTCACTTCCTCCCTCATGATTGTCTGATTCTGTCTTTAGTGTCAAGGGGAGGTTGAGTACGGGGGAGAAAGCACTTAGGTCCCTTCTGTAACTTCAGAAGATTAGATGTGGGAAATGGCCTACCACTTGCCCCAATTCGTCCATTTGTGTACTGGGCAAAAGTCCTGAGGACTTACAGTGAGCAAGTGGACATTCTTGAATATCAGATGGAGAGCTTATATGGCATTGAGGCAGGGGGATGAATGAGCTCAGGGGCAGTGCATCAGGAGAGGTGGCTCGAGGCATCCCTGCTGAGCATACCTATATAGTGTACACAGATCCCAGAGGGAGCTCTTGACTCCCTCCCAAAGGAAACTTCATAGGGCTATAGTGGACCTTCATAACCAAGGGCTCTGGACTTGCCCATGGACGTAAAGAGAAGGTTTGTTAGAAATGTTAGGGTGTTGTTTCTAACCTAGAGTCTAGTCCTGAGCTTATAAATTGGAATTTTAAACCTGTCATCTCTGTGCTCATTGGTTTGCCCCACAGCTTCAGTGCCATTAGGTATGTGAGCTTCACTAAAAGCAACACAAAATTGTGTGTGTGTGTGTGTGTGTGTGTGTTGTATTGTATTGTGTTGTGTCATGTCATGTGTGCCAGAAAAGTTAGCCTCACTGAGACCATCAGGCCTAGGTTCAGGACACGGGGACTGACCCATATGTGTGTTGTGCAGGTCGAAACAGCGGGGCCTGGGACTCCAAGTCACCTTCACCTGCTGCGCCATCCCCACTGCCAAGGGCCGGGTGAGTACTCATGGCCATGTGAGCTCTGGCTGTGTGCCATGGTGAATCCCTGCTGCCCTCCATTAGAAGTTCTTTATCTGCTCGGTCTCCTGCACAGTGAGCCAGGATAGCCCCCACTGAAATTACACATGAGAAGTCTTGTCTCCCATAGTGTTTCAGTTAAATCATTGTTTTGTAAGGCACCCCAGTTTCAGTGCCTGGATAGTTCTGAGCCTTTCTAGCTGCTCCTACCTTTAATCTCTACTCCTTGGCTTTACTGGCAGGTAAATCACCGGACCTACCATTTGCACAGCACTAGAGAGATTATCACAGCGACACAGTGGAGGCTGTGTTGTAAACTGTTCTTATGGAGATTAAAAGGGCTTTAGGAGGGCTGGAGAGATGGCTTAGCGGTTAAGCGCTCGCCTATGAAGCCTATGGACCTCGGTTCGAGGCTCGGTTCCCCAGGTCCCATGTTAGCCAGATGCACAAGGGGGCGCACGCGTCTGGAGTTCATTTGCAGTGGCTGGAAGCCCTGGCGCGCCCATTCTCTCTCTCCCCCTCTATCTGTCTTTCTCTCTGTGTCTGTTGCTCTCAAATAAATAAATAAAAAATGAACAAAAAATATTATTAAAATATTGAAAGGGCTTTAGGAGCTGAGCATGGTGGTGCACACCTTTAATCCCAGCACTGGAGAGACAGAAGTAGGAGGATCGCTGTGAGTTCGAGGCCACTCTGAGACTAGGTAGTGAATTTATTATTCTAGGTCAGCCTGGGCTAGAGTGAGACCCTATCTCGAAAAAACAAAAAAGGGGCTTTAGAGACTGCTGAGTATCATGATGTGTTGCTACAAATGGTAGGTTACTATAAAGCACACTTGCATAGATCTAGAGTTGGTCTGCATGGTTATAGTCTTAACTGTGCCTAAGCAGAAACCAAAGAAAGCCTTAATTTCAGAGAATTGTTAACCAAAAGTGCACATTTCTCTCATAGCTCAATTTTATCAACTTGAGCAAGTTATTTAGACTGTGGACTGTTTCCTCATCTCTGAAATATCTGTCTGATATCCATTTTAAAAGTCATTTAATTTTATTTTTATTTATAAGAGAGAGAGAAAGAGAAAACAGGTGTGCCAGGGCCTGTAGCCACTGCAAATGAACTCCAGATGCATGTGCATCTGGCTTATGTGAGTACTGAGGAATTGAACCTGGGTTCTTAGGCTTGGCAGGCAAGTGCCTTAACCACTAAGCCACCTCTCCAGCCCTTAAAATCCATTCAGATGACATAGATGATCTGTGAGGAGCTAGTTTCAGACACCATACAGACATTTGATAATTGTTAGTATTCTTCCTTTATACTTCAGCTTTCAGCCACAAATGAGAGGGATTGGGGAGGGAATGGATGGGAAGAGAGAAAAGAAAGAGGGCAGGAAAGAAAGAGGGAAGAGTAGGAGAGAGAGGGGAAATCATTCAAAATAAGCTCCAAGGAGAAGCATGAAGCCTTAGCAACACTAGGAATGTTAGTGTGTAGACACAGACCTTCAGGACCATAAATCACGGTGGTTTTTGAGCTGTTTTTTGGCCTTGAGTCTCTCTCAAGACGTGCATTAGAGAGTAGTGACGCAGAAGCAGGACAGAAGTCGGTGTGTGGGTACGGGCTGCAACCTTACCTGCTTGGCCACCCTCTCACCTATAGCAGAGGCTGCCCCCGGGGAGGGGAAGGGCTCTGATGTACCCTGGTCCCTAGTTCACACTGAGGAAACTAAAGCTCATGCTTACCTCACAGCACAGAGAAAGGGCCCAAGGTCACTAAATAGCAGTTGGATTCGAACAGAAATCACATCTGCTGACTCCTTGGCAACCAGGCTCTTGCTTATTAGTATTAACTTTCCCCACCTGTCTGACCCTGTCTGAAGCTGGGAGGACCACAGCAATCACCTTCTCTGCCCTCTAAGAGCAGTCTCCCTACCCTCCCTCTTCACGATTCTGCTTTAGATATCAGAGCAAGTTTTACTTCATCTTCCTTGTGTTTTAACACTGCAAATCTTCTTTTATTGCCAGGAAAAAAACAGCTGTACCGCTTAAGACAGTAAGTTGATTCTTCATTTAAAAGTGCTTTACATTTCCTACAATATTTATTAATTCTTGCTTGTCTAAAGTTGACTACACTTCCAGCTATGATGAACACAGTGGTCTTAGTGACTAAAGCTGCTGCCCAGTCCAGAGGGGGCTTCAGATCCTTTGGTAGCTGGGAAGATGCTGCTTGGAATGAGCTGGTCCTCTCTGGACCCTGTCAGCTTCCTTGAGTGTACACGGCAGCTCCAAGGAAGTGCCCGTCACATCTGCCTTCCCCACAGGAAGCCCCTCTGTGTACTCCCTGCCTTGCTGACCCCAGAGCAAATGACAGGCCATTGTGTATCCGGCGTACACAGATTCTGGTTGGACTTGGACCATCCTGTGGTGTAGGGCAGCCCAGCTGAACCTGAACCTACTCCAAAACTTGACAGTGACTTTCACTTAGGAAACACATAGAAGGTGGGGGCCATGAGGCCAAAGCCAGATGCCAGGTACCCACCAAACAAGCACTACTGTAGCCTGGCAGCTGCTGGGGATTATGGTAGTCATCAACTCTATTGACAGAGCAGTGATGTCCCCACACCTAGATCACACTGTTCCTCCCATAAAACACTTATGGGAGGAAACTTTTTGTTTTGTTCTTATGGTTGAAAGAGTAGCTGTGTTGGGCAAGAGAAATGGCTTAGCAGTTAAGGCACTTGCCTGCAAAGCCTAAGGACCCAGGTTCAATTCTCCAGGTCCCACATAAGCCAGATGCACACATGATGGTGCATACATCTGGAGTTCATTTGCACTGGCTAGAGACCCTGGCTCACCCATTCTCACTCTCTGTCCCTCTCTCTGTCTCTAATAAATAAATAAAACTCTTTTTTAAAAAAAAAGAAAGATTAGCTGTGCACGTAAGAAAATTTTGCCTGTGTGTTTACTTTAATAACATTGCTCTTGCTTTGTTTCCATGTTCTACTCTATTGAACATCTTTGCTTTTCTGTTGTATTTTTGCTTATTCCAGACTCCAGTTGTCTCTCCACAGAATGCATCAAATGTCTGTGAAGGTAAATTTAGTTTTGAAATTAAATATGTCCTCTAAAAAAGTAATTGTTGGCATGTATGTATAGTATGTATTATGTGGTATGTGTATGTATAGTGTATGCACATGTTTGTGTTGATGTATACAGACCTTCACATGCATGTGGAGGCCAGAGGAGAGGAGAGTGTCTTCCTTTACTGCTCCTCCATGATGCTTCTTTGAGGCAGAGTCTCTCACTGAACCCCAAGCTGCATTTTTTGGCCAGACTGGCTGACAAGCAAGCCCCAGTGATTCTCTGGTCTCTGCCCTACCCAACCCCTCCACAGGACTGCGATTACGGGAATGCTTGGTTGCACTGGCTTTTTATATGGGTGGTGGAAATCAAACTCAGGCCATTGCAGGCCCTCGTGTTTGTGTGGTGGTGCAGTCAGGTTTGCATTGCTGGTAGAAATCACCCAACCAAGAGCATCTTGTGGGGAAAAAAAAAAAAAAGAGGTTTATTTTGGCTTACAGGCTTGAGAGGGAAGCTCCATGATGGCAGGGAAAACAATGGCATGAGCAGAGGGTGGACATCACCCTCTGGCCAACATAGCCACAGGAGAGTGTGCCAAACACCGGCATGGGGAAACTGGCTATAACACCCATAAACCCGCCCCCAACAATACACTGCCTCCAGGAGGTGTTAATTCCCAAGTCTCCATCAGCTGGGAACGTAGCATTCATGACACCTAAGTTTACGGGAAACCCTTGAATCAAACCACTACACATGGCAAGTAGTCTTAATCACTCAGCCTTTTCCTCAGCCCCAAAAGTCTTTTTTAAATTAAGGATTTGTATATAAATGGAATTCCAAACTGCTTTCAATCTTTATAAGCCAATTATAAACATGAAATTGATGTAGCTAAATAAAGGAACCTTTCACTTTGCAGTAATGAGCCACAAAACTGGCTCTTAGCCTGGGCTTAGCCTGTGGAGTCTTGGAGGCTACAGCATGCGTACTTTCCACCTGCTTGTTTTAGGTGGCTATGTCCAGTCATGTCAGGAAATAGGGCTATGGCCCTACCAATTTACCGTCACTCACATAGCTTAGAAATAACAGCTTAGACAAAGTAATGATTTTTTCAAATCTTTTTATTTATATTTTTGTATAGCTGGGAAAATGGCTCAGCAGTTAGATGTGGTTGCTTGCATGAAAAATATCTTGTACTCATGATGTTAAACATTAAATTGCTTTTGACATGCAAGTAGTGTTTTTTTTTCCATGTGGGAATACTGATTACAAAAGATGACATATTGTTACAGAAGGAAATTATTTTTTAATTGAAAAGCTAACAAATTATCTAGTTTCATTTCCCTTCCTGCTCCCAAAACACAAACTGTGTAGAAAGTAAGTCTCTAGGCAACATATTCAAAGCTGAGATTAAAAATTAAAAACAAAAACCAGAGCCGGGCGTGGTGGTGCATACCTTTCATCCCAGCACTTGGGAGGCAGAGGTAGGAGGATCACCTTGAGTTCAAGACCCCCCTGAGAATACATAGTGAATTCCAGGTCAGCCTGGGCCAGAATGAGACCCTACCTTGGGGGAAAAAGAAGTCCCCAGGTCCACACAAGACAATTAGAAGCAGTGGTCTTGTTTGACTCAGAAGGTAGAGACATCCTACTAACCCCATTTGGAGCACTAACTTCAAGTCACCCTTCTCTAGTTTCCAACTCATGAGTGAAGACCTTATTTGGTTAATTCTATTACATAAAACTTTTTGTAAGTTGTTTAATTTATAATGCCAACTTTGAAAACCTCACTGAAGGGATCTGGACTACAAATCAGGCAGAAATCATTTTTAAAATCCTTTTCACAAGTTCTTTTGCTAAATTTTCCAAAGTTCAAATGTCTTCTTAGTATATCTTCAAATACTTCTTTTATTTTATTAACAAACCTCAAAATCTTACTTTTCTAAAATTCTTTTTTTAAATTTTTCGTTTACTTTTATTTATTTACTTAAGAGCAAGAGCGAGTGAGAGAAAGAGAGAGAATGGGCACGCCAGGGCTTTGAGCCACTGCAAACGAACTCCAGACATGTGCACCCACTTGTGCATCTGGCTAACGTGGGTTCTGGGGAATCGAGCCTTGAACCAGGGTCCTGAGGCTTCACAGGCAAGTGCTTAACCGCTAAGCCATCTCTCCAGCCCTCTAAAATTCTTTTTAAAAAAATATTTTTATTTATTTATTTGAGAGAGAGAAAGAGGGGGAGAGAGAGAATGGGCATGCCAGGGCCTCTAACCACTGCAAATGAACTCCAGGTGCATGTACCACTTTGTACCTCTGGTTTATGTGGGTCCTGGGGAATTGAACCTGGATCCTTTGGCTTTGCAGGCAAGCTCCTTAACCACGAAGCTGTCTCTCCAGCCCAAAACCTTACTTTTTGAATAACCACTCCACTTAAAAATTTTGTATTAAAAAAAAAAAACATGAGCTTGGGATAGAAAAAAGAAGGAAAGGACAAGAAAGAAGTTAATAAGTGTTTGCCTCACATGCACAAAGCCTCGGGTTCCATCCTTAGCACTGCATAAGCCCAGTGCAGTGATGCATGCCTATAATCCCAGTACTTGGGAGGTAGAGGCAGGAGGATCATTACATAGGGAGTTGGAGGCATGATCCCTGTGGGCTTCAACATATATTCCTTAAGTTCTACTTTATATCTGTTTTCTAACCCTTAAGAAAGCAAAGTAATGCCTGTGAGAATGGCATTATAGGGTGAGCCTTGAATTTGATTTTTCTAAGAGTAGAACATACATCTTGACACTGTACCTCTCATCAGTAATGAGTTACTTATACTCCATGTTATGACTAATAAAGACATATCAAGGTGGGTACCACCTGAAGGAAACCCACATAAAAAATAAAGTATGAGTTTTGGACCTGGAAGTCACTATGTAGTTCAGGCTGGCCTCAAACTCACAGCAACCTTCTACCTCTGCCTGCTGAGCGTTGGGATTAAAGGAGTGTGCCTCACACCCCGCCCCTCTGCTCTTCTTCCTATGCCACCATCATTTGTTCTCTTAAGTTTCTTCCATGGGGAGGCTCAGGACAGATGCTATGTGGGTTCCTTCTAAATCTCCCTACATAAGCTCTTGAGTTCTATTCCACATGCTTCTGGCTCTACTCCAGTCTTTCCTTAAAAACCCCAATTTCTCAACCGGGCATGGTGGCACATGCCTTTAGTCCCAGCCTTGAGAGGCAGAGACAGTTCAAGGCCACCTTGAGACTACATAGTGAATTCCAGGTCAGCCTGAGCTAGAGTGAGAGCCTACCTCAAAAAAGGGGAGGGGCTGGAGAGGTGGCTTAGTGGTTAAGGCATTTGCCTACACAGCCAAAGGACCCTGGTTCAATTCTCCAGGACCCACATAAGCCAGATGCACAAGGTGGCACATGTGTTTGGAGTTCGTTTATAGTGGCTGGAGGTCCTAGCATGCCCATTCTCTCTCTCTCTCTCTCTCTCTCTCTCTCTCTCTCTCTCTCTCTCTCTCTCTCTCTCTCTGTGTGTGTGTGTGTGTGTGTGTCTGCCTCTTTCTCGCTCTCAAATAAGTAAATAAATAAATAAAATATATTTAAGAAAACCTCAACTTCTCTTAAATGAGCCTCATGAACTATGCTGTGTTTTCCACCTGAGTGCATGCTTCCTACTTTCCATGTGTTTATGATTGCTCTAGTCTTCTTTCTAAACCCCAATTTCCCTTAATTAAACCACATAATATGTGATTCCTCCCTAAATAAACTTAGCAATTCATAATTTATCTTTTTGAGTCCATTTTCATCAATTCTTTGTTACAAAAGAGGACAGGACCTAAAATTGGGGTTCATAAACTTGTAGGACCCATCCTGAATCCCAAAGCTTGCCTAAGTACCATTTAGGTGTATTAGGTTTGTTTTCTCTGCCCATTAAAAAGCTAAAAGGGGCCAGGCATGGTGGCACACACCTTTAATCCCAACACTCAGGAGGCAGAGGTAGAAGGATTGCTGTGAGTTCAAGGCCAACCTGAGACTACATAGTGAATTCCAGGTCAGCCTGGGCTAGAGTGAGACCCTACTTCAGAAAAAAGATTGAAGTTTGTGGAAGGTGGTCAAGGCTTATTCATCTCTTGATAGCTACCTCTGCTCAGACCCTTAAAGTTCACATCCATTGCTAGAGGGGCACAGAGGTGCCACCATGAGCTATAACATTACTGGGGGGGGAGTCCTGGTCCTAATGACACAAACACATCAGCAGACTTTCAAGTGCACAAACCTGTAACTCCTGGTAGAAGACATGCTATTGGGAGGACAGCTGAACAGATTTGGTCCTGCTTAGTTGATGTGATTGTATCTGGGGATGAGGACAGACATTTTATTTTAATGCTAATATGAGAATTCTCCTAACACAGAAAAGCCCATCCCTGCTGAACGCCACCGAGGGTCTAGCCATAGACAAGAAGCTGTGCAGTCACCAGTATTTTCTCCTGCCCAGAAGTAAGAATCTTTACATTTATTTATTATTTTTATTAACAACTTCCATTATTGTAAATAATATCCCATGGTAATGCCCTCCCTCCCCCTATTTTTAAAATTAATTTACTTTTTATTAACAACTTCCATGATTATAAACAATATCCCATAGTAATGCCCTCCAAGAAACTAAAATTTCAGAGACCTGTGATCCAGATTAATTGTTGGACTTAACTAAAATATAATACTGCAGTCAAGGCTCCTTCTTTTTCATAATCAAAGGGAATAAACTAAGTTATTTTAAGGTTTTGTGCCTCTCCCATTCTTAGGCCTGTCTCCTTGGCCATTGCTGGTGACTCCCTTGTAACATGCCTGTTCAGAACATCATCAGCGTAACCGAACATGAAAATTCATATTGCACTTTGCCTTTCAATTCACCCAAATTCTTTCTTTCAGACCTATCCATCAAAAACCTGTTCCTCTTCCAAGTAAGTACAGTGAAGTCATAAAGAGCGGCACCAGGTACATGGCAAGACGGGGTGTGGGTTGGACAGACCTGGGTGCTAATGGCACTGTCTCTTCAGTTGTTTAGGCGCAGTGTTTCCTCTTGGATCCCAGGATGTTTATTTTATAGGATTTCGTAGGGTTGTTTTGAAAAGTAAATAGATCTCAGACATTTTTTTCTTTTTTAATATTGATTTAGTATTTTACTGTTTAGTTTTCTTTCTTTCTTTATTTTTATTTTTATTTTTTTTATTTTCAAGGTAGGGTCTTGCTATAGCCCAGGTTGACCTGGAATTCACTATGATATATTCTCAGGCTAGCCTTAAACTCACAATGATCCTCCTACCTTGGCCTTTCAAGTGCTAAGATTAAAGGTCTGCACCACCACACCTGGCACCAGGGCCTCTACTGCAAATGAACTCCAGACCCATGTGCCTCTTGGTGCATTTGGCTTTATGTGGATACTGGGGAATTGAACTTGGGTCATTAAGCTTTATGGCCAAGTATCTTAACTGCTGAGCCATCTCTCTTTTTTAAAAAGTATCTTTTTTAAAAGAAAAACAATAAAGTTGTTTTCAAAATAAGATTAAGTAAAAGAAGCCACAAGAAGTATGTGGTATAGTGCTTGCAAGGTCCTCAATTAATGATACATGTTAATATAAATACAAGATAAATTTTAGTGATCATCACATATATCTATAAAAGGTACCCTTTTATGACATGGAAAATATCTGGAAATGTTCCCAAGGCAAACATCACCTTAGAAGTATATAAATCAGCCAGGTGTGGTGGTGCATGCCTTGAGTCCTGGCACTCAAGAGGCTGAGGAAGGTGAATTGCCATGAGTTCCAGGCTAGCCTGGGGCTACAGAGAGAGTTCAACGTCAGCCTGTGCTAGAAGGAAACCCTACTTCAAAAAATAAATAATAATATTTAAATTCATTACCTGCTAGCATATACTTTTTAATATAAAATAACCATCCTAAACCAAACAAATAGTGGGGAGAGTAGCATTGCTTTACAGTTTACAAATTTTTTTTTGTCTTTATTTATTTATTTTTTTGCTTTTCAAAGTAGGGTTTCACTGTAGCCCAGGCTGACCTGGAATTCACTATGGAGTCTCAGGATGGCCTCCAACTAACAGCAATCCTCCTACCTCCAAGTGCTGAGATTAAAGGCATGTGCCACCATGCCTGGCTTGCAATTTTTTTTAATTTTTTTTGTTTTTTGTTTTTTGTTTTTTGAAGTAGGATTTCACTTTAGCTCAGGCTGACTTGGAATTCTCTATGTAGTGTCAGGGTGGCCTCGAACTCACAGTGATCCTCCTACCTCCACCTCCCGAGTGCTGGGATTAAAGGCGTGTACCACCACACCCAGTTTTGCAACTTTTTTTTTTTTTTTTTTTTTTCGAGATAGGGTCTCACTCTGGTCCAGGCTGACCTGGAATTAACTATGTAGTCTCAGGGTGGCCTTGAACTCTCGATGATCCTCTCACCTCTGCCTCCCAAGTGTGCAATTTATTTTTAATCAGTACTGAGGATTGAACCTAGGGCCTTGCACATGCTAGACAAGTATTACTGAGCTATATCTCTAGCCGGCCCCCCCCCCCCTTTTTTTTTCTGATGTAGGGTCTCACATTAACTCAGGCTGACCTGGAATTCACTATGTAGTTTCAGGTGGCCTTGAACTCTCGGTGATCCTCCTACCTCTGCCTCCCAAGTGCTGGGATTAAAGGCATGTATCACCATGCCCAACCTACTTTTTCTTTTGAGACATAGTCTTCATGAAGTTCCCAGGCTGGCCTTGAACTTTCTCTCCTCCTTACTCAGCCTCCAGCCTGTGATTACAGGAATGAACCACCATGTCTAGTTTGCAGATCTTTCTAATGTCTGGAACAAGAGAAACTGCTGGATTATTCTATCAGTTCTGTTTCAATCTGTTGTAATATTTTCTGGTTTAATATAAGAAAAAAGCAGCCAGGCATGGTAGCACATGCCTTTAATCCCAGCACTTGGGAGGCAGAGAGAGGTAAGAGGATCACAGTGAATTCGAGTCCATCCTGAGATTATAATAGTGAATTCCAGGTCAGCCTTGGCTAGAGTGAGACCCTACCTCAAAAAGAAGAAAACAAACAAACAAAATACATACATACATATATATATATATATATATATATATATATATATATATATATAGAGAGAGAGAGAGAGAGAGAGAGAGAGAGAGAGAGAGAGAGAGAAATTTTTAAAAATCAGGAATCACAAAAATAAGTATCTGTAAAAGAAACAAAGACTTCTCTCTCCTAGGGGTCCCACACTCAGAATCATTGTCCTAGAGATGATGTCGATATATGTGTCCCCCAAAGTGCCAGTATAGTAGTGAGATGCAGACATAGGAGGGGCTCAAAAACTAGGGACTAATTGATGTCACATACTTTTTAGGATTTCCAGAAGGGGGAAGCCCAACTTTGGATGGACCATCCCCTAGCTTTTCATCTAACTCCACTTTTTCAGATCAGGTAGGACATGAACTCTTAACACCATTGAACTTTTTCCAGTAAACTGCAGAAAAGGGCATGTCTTGTGAAAAAAGAATGTGAAGTAAGGCTTGAGAATGGACTCTACATTTGAATTAAGTTGGTTTGATGGTATAATAATAACAATAATCCATAATCCTATGGATTTTCAGTGACTAAGACCTTGCTCCATTTCCTCTCGTTTATATTCCAGATCCCCTGAATAACAATTAGTGTTTCTTTAAAATAGCAAGGAAATATGTTGTTTTGTTGTTATTTTTCATACATAAATTTTATTTGAACTTTATAATTTCCTCAGAATAAAGCCATGGAGGCTTATGATGTTAAAACACACATAAGAACAGTTTCAAGAGACAAGAGAAGGGCTATTATATGCACTTCAGTAGGTCGCTCTGAGCTTATGTAAATATGTTAGATAAAAATGACAACATGTATCTGATTTGCAAGAATCAAGTAAGATAATATTCATAAAACCTGGAAATCATAAACCATGCCATATAGCAATGAGAGTAAAGCATAATGGAAAGAGAAATTATACTTCATTTAGGACAAAGAAATGGTTCAGGAACCTAGTGGGATTTAGTTAGCCTCTAAGGACAAATGGGAAAGAACCAGAGATATAATCCTTGGCCAAAGGAAGCATAAAACTCATTTTCACATTACTGGTAAGGATGTAAATTATTTATTCCTGTCTTGGTCTTGCAAAATGGGCCCTTGTTCCAGTGCCCAGAAGTTACAAAGTCCTTTAAGGGCTGATTGTTAAAATTTCACCAGTACTTTGAGGCTCAGCTTATGTTTAACAATGCCGCCATCTCACAGGAAGCTGACCTTCACTCTAAACTCTGGTATGCTGGTGCCTGTGACCGCAAGTCTGCTGAAGAGGCCTTGCAGAGATCCAACAAGGTTTGGTCCTCCATACACCTCAAACCGTACCCTCCGTTTACAATGCTGAGCCCCTTTCATAGCCCCCGCTGTGCATGCCGAGATTGCTGCACTTACTGCTCTTTTCAGAACATCCCCACTTTGTTCCTCCTTCCCTCCTTCCCCTCCCTGACCTTTTATCTCAAGGCTCCATAGGTTTAGTGGAACCTTCAGAGAGTGGGTTTAGGGGGAGCACTATGGAGGACTTGGTGCTATATGAGCTCCATCCAGGAGTGAACATGGAAGGCTATGTTGAATCAACTCATGTTATTAAAGATAAACAATTCCTAAAAGTAATGTGTGGGGGGGGTACGTAGAGTGTGTGTGGTGTGATGTATTATGTGTGATATACACATGTGAGTGCACAGATGTGCATGCCATGCCCCTGCCTGCAGAGGCCAGCGGAGAACTGCAGCCGTCTTCCTCTATTGCTCATCTGTCTGCTTCTTTGAGACAGGGTGTCATCCTCAACCTACAGCTACCATTTTAGGGTCAGTGAGCCCCCATCTATTCTCTGGTTTTCAGCACCCCCACCAGTCCTCCCCCACTGGGATTACAGACATGTGTGGCCACATCCAACTTTTTCTGTGGGTTCTGGGAGGCCTAAATGCTTAAGCACTCATTTTTAAATTGTGTTTACTTACAAGGAAGGAGAGAGAGAGAATGGATGCACCAGGGCCTCTTGCCAAACAAACTCCAGATCCATACTCCACTTTGTACATCTGGCTTTACATGGATACTAGGGAACTGAACCTGGGTCGTCAGGCTACATAAGCAAGTGCTTTTTTAACCAATAAGCCACTTCCCCAGCCCCTGGAATACATTTTTAAAAGTTCAAGTCTGAACAACCAAGATTTAAGTGACCGTTTTCGTTTTCTTTCTCTCTTTGCCATGTTTTTTTTTTAAAAATTTGCATTTTGATCAGAATGGCACCAATCAGTTGGCTAAGGATTCTTTAGTTCTATGTGGTAGGCAAGGAGAAGCTTTTTTTAAAAAAAATATTTTTTATTTATTTATTTGAGAGTAACAGACACAGAGAGAAAGACAGATAGAGGGAGAGAGAGAGAATGGGCACGCCAGGGCTTCCAGCCTCTGCAAACGAACTCCAGACGCGTGCGCCCCCTTGTGCATCTGGCTAACGTGGGACCTGGGGAACCGAGCCTCGAACCGGGGTCCATAGGCTTCATAGGCGAGCGCTTAACCGCTAAGCCATCTCTCCAGCCCAAGGAGAAGCTCTTTAAGTGCTGGTTTCTAGCACTTTCCTTTAGTGTTTGGCAGCAGTGGGAGGCAGAAAAGGCAGTGGCAAGTGGCCCCTCTAGTGCTACAGTTCTCCTTTCTGCCAACCACAGCCAGGGTGACAGCTCTCAGCCGGGATCTGAGACCCTTGCACTGAAGACTGGACAGCTCTCTAGAACTCTGTCTTTTATTCTTATTCTCTCCCTTTAGCTCTCCTCTCCCAATTGTTCTCTGCTGCTGCTTCTGTTCTCTTAGCAGCTCAATCCATATCACTCAAAGGAGGCAAGACAAGATCTCTCAAGGATTCCCTTTATTGCAATACTGCAATAACAGGGAAAACAGCATAGGACAGTCTCCTAGCCTTTCACTGAGTGAGCTTGAGCAAGGCGAGGAGGGGCTCTGGACCAATCACAGCCTTCTTCTTAAGTTAAGTTATTTATTTATTTTTTAGTTAAGTTATTTATTTATTTATTTGAGAGTGACAGACACAGAGAGAAAGACAGATAGAGGGAGAGAGAGAGAATGGGCGCGCCAGGGCTTCCAGCCTCTGCAAACGAACTCCAGACGCGTGCACCCCCTTGTGCATCTGGCTAACGTGGGACCTGGGGAACCGAGCCTCACACCGGGGTCCTTAGGCTTCACAGGCAAGCGCTTAACTGCTAAGCCATCTCTCCAGCCCCACAGCCTTCTTCTTAAGTATAGTCACTGAGGCTTGTGTTCCAGGCTAACTGCAGCCTGCCTCTTAGCACCTGTTACACAGTCATTCTTCTAGTCCACCAGGGGAAAGTACACTGTTGACCAACTCCACCTTGATTGTAGGGTCAGCTGGAGTTTATTAAAACTTATGACAACAAAAAAGCCTAGCACAAAGTGTTTGATGAGCCCTGACTGGGGCTGCACCTTCAGAAATGAGGAGAATAAGCTGCACAGTTGTCTCAAGGCTTCCTTAGTGTGTTCGAGATGGCCGGTGCTGACATAAGGATAGTCTGCAGGTCTTGGGTGTGGGAACCCATAAGACTGGCTGTGAAACCAGTGTTTTTGCTCAAGGCAGGCAAGGCTGTAAGGAAGGGCCCAACAGCTTTCAAGTAGGGTATCAAATTGCCCATCCCCAACATCTTTGCTTATTTACAGGAAGATGGGCATCTGAAGGAAGGCTTCTAATGCAAACAGAATTTGTCATTAATGCTAGTTGTGATTTTAACAGCCTTGAGCGGTGCTTAACACCTTCTCAGTGCTTCAAGAAGTAGTTCCCTCTCATCTGTCTCAAGAATGCACAACACATCCATACTGTTCTTCTTACCCTTGTTTACCCTAGGTCTACAGTGAAATGTATTAACACTTCCCACAGTCCTTTGAGTGGCTTTCCCATATAGTTTTTGGTGGATGAAGCTTACTTGTAGTAGAGTTTCAGGAAGACTGGTTTACATTATTCCGTCACTTATAGCTCATTAAAGCCCATTGGGGAGGGGTCTGGAGAGATGGCTTAGTGGTTAAGGTGCATGCCTGCAAAGCCTAAGGACCCACGTTCAATTTTCCAGGTCCCACGTAAGCCAGATGGACATGGTGGTGCATGCGTCTGGAGTTCATTTGCAGTGGCTGGAGGCCCTGGTGTGCTCAATCTCTCTCTCTAATAAATAAATAAACCTTTTTGAAAAAGCAACTCATGTTGGGCGGACTGAAGTAGGGCTTTGTGGTTAAGGCACTTGCCTGTAAAGCCTAAGTAACTGAGTTTGATTCCCCCGTACCCATGTAAAGCCAGATGCACAAAGTGGTTCATGCATTTGTACAGTGGCTGGAGACCTTGACACACCCACACTCACATTCTCCCTACCTCTTGCAAATAAAAGTAAAAAATATTTTTTTTAAACTATTTTGGGGCTGGAGATTAATTAAATAGGAGTGTTCTGCTGAAGGTTGTTTCTACTTGAAGGGGCTTAGTGGTTAAGCCATTTGCTTGCAAAGCCAAAGGATCCAGGTTCTAGTTCCCAGGACCCATGTTAGCCAGATGTACAGGGGGCACACACATCTGGAGTTTGTTTTCAGTGGCTGGAGGTCCTGGTGTACCCATTCTTTCCCTCTCTCTCCCCTTCCCTCTTTCTCTGTCAAATAAATAAATATAGCATCATACTTGGAGATAGTCTTGACTGAATCTAGCGTCCTTAGCTTGAGTGTTGGCACTGTCATACTGCCTTGCTCTACACACAGATCCTTAAATGCTGTTATTTTCTTGCCCTTCTATGGAATTTGATGTCAGTCTGAAGGCTCTGCAAACATTTTTTTAAAGTCAAATTGTGGTACTAAACATCTCTGAGTAGATCACTTCAAGTCAATTTTCTCAGACTTAAAGAAGTGCTTCTAACATGTAAACATAAGTCTTCTCTTATCTACAATAAGTTTTCTTAAATTATAATCAAAAGGTAATTCTGATCCACTATTTTTTCTTCCTCAAAGGTTCAAATTATATTTATTAAAATTCCTTTTGTGGCCACTCTTGCATTTTAATCTCTGACTTGCACATTCTATTTTACTTCTTTTATTAATAACTCTTTTTGAAATTACTTGGTTTTCTGTGTATCTTCCTTCAATGTATTAAATCTTTGCTTGAATCTACTTAGTCCCTGATATATTTGTTTCTGTGATAGATTTATCTTTTTCTTCAAATTATATCCTGTTTAATCTCTTCTTATTGCATTTCCTTTTTTTTCTCATCTTTAAAAAAAAATTTATTTATTAAAGAGAGAGAGAGAGAGAAAGACAGAGAGAGAGAGAGAACGAGTGTGCCAGGGCTTCTAGCCACTGCAAACAAACTCCAGACACAGATGCCACCATGTGCATCTGGCTTACATGGGACCTGGAGAATGAAACCTGGGTCCTTAGGCTTTGCAGGCAAACATCTTAGCCACTAAGTCATGTCTCCAAAACCTTTTTAATCATTTTTTTTGAGAGAGACAGAGAAGGAGAGAGAGAGAAAGAGGCAGAGAGAGAGAGAGAAAGAAAGAGAGAACAGGCACACCATGGCCTTTCAGGCACTGTGAACAAACTACAGACATGCGCCCCCTTGTGCACGTGTGTAACTTTGTGCACTTGCATCACTGGTGCCTCAGGCTATGTGGGACCAGGAGATTTAAACAGGAGTTCTTAGGCTTTACAGGCAAGCACCTTAACCGCTAGGGCATCTCTCCAGGTCCCCTTTTAATCATTTTTGTTCATAATTTTAAAAAATATTCCTGTACCTATTTGGTAAAGAGAGATAGAGCAAGGATGGTTGAACCAGGGTCCCTTGCCATTACAAATGAACTCCAGATGGTACACTCCTTTGTGCATCTGGCTTTATATGGGTACTAGAGAACTGAACTCAGATCACCAGGCTTTGCAAGCATCCTTAACCACTGAGCCATCTCTCCAGCCCTTTGTTCATGATCTTTAAATTTATAATTCTAGACTAATTAAATAGGAGTGTTCTCCTGAAGGTTGTTTCTACTTGAAGATCTTTGAGAAGAGTATTTGTTTTCAGCTGGAAGCTTAAATTTCAAATCTCTATTTTCTCTTTCCAGTACTTTTACATGAAATTTGTTTCATTGTTTTTACTCATAAGCAACTGGTGATGGGTCCTAGTTCTACAGAGTCCTCTAGATTTGCCCCTTCTGTTTCCTTTTATGTATATCTCAGTCCTGTAAACTTAACATCTTATAGATATGTTAAAACACACTGAATGCTAGCACTGACCTCACTCCAGTTTTTCTGAGTATAGTTTATCAACTATTTTCTTGGAAAATATTAAAACAAACTCTAATCAGTTATAATCACCTTTGAATATCATATAGGTATTCTTTATGAACAGATTTCTACCTAAAGAAATATAGATGATACTGACCATAAGTATGCTTTACTTTCATTAAACAGGATGGATCATTTCTTATTCGGAAAAGCTCTGGCCATGATTCCAAACAACCATACACACTAGTTGTATTCTTTAATAAACGAGTATATAATATTCCTGTGCGCTTCATTGAAGCAACAAAACAGTATGCTTTGGGCAGGAAGAAAAATGGTGAAGAGGTTAGTAATTTTATTTATTTGTTTACTTATTTATTATTTTGGGGTCATGATCCACCTGAGTGCATGATTACAGATAGGCCACCACCATACCTGGCTAGTCATTGTTTCCTTAAGTTGGCTGCACAACTATGCAGTAAGCACTATGGCATCCTGCTAGAGATTAAGGAAGAGGATATGAGCTCATGGTCCTATGCATGGATATAAGTCACAAGCAGAGAACAAGATAGAATGCTGTGTTTTAAAATACTATTGTATATGATCCATGCTGTATATATATAATATATTGTGTATAAATACATACACATAGTATGTTTAAATATATATACAAATAAATAATATAGCCTAGGAGAAAACAGAAGAGAAGAAAGAATGGTATGATATATATGCTAGTCATTTCATCTAGTCATTAATGAGTCTGACCTAGTTTATTAGTCCAAGGAGACCTGTAAATTAAGGTTGAAAAGTCAAGTAGAATTGAAGTTGAAAGAATCAGAGTCATAGTCTAGAGCTCCAAATTCACATCCTTGAACTCAAGTAACAAGCTATGCAACAAGGGAAGAATCCAAAATCTTGATTTGAATCATTAGACTACAATTCAAGGACCAGGATGTAACAAGCTTATGTTGTATAAAACACACACACACACACACACACACACACACACACACACACACACACGGCATAGGGCTTAAATAGAAAACATGAATGTAAACATCTCTTTACTTGGGACCAAAATAAATGTAAACATATCCAATTTACCCATACTGTGAATGCTGGAATATAAACTAGCATAATCCATGAACAGTACAAAAAGAGATACTTGTTTTGGTCTTGAGTGATATGCTGAATTTGAATCTTTGGAATTAAAATTGGAGAAAGGAAAGACTAAAGAGTAGAAAGAACAATCTAAACATAGACAATAGCACGAGTAAAGTTCTAGTATGGTAGCACCCATCTTTAATTCCAACATTTGGGAGGCTGAGGTTGGAAAATTATGAGTTCAAGGCCAGTTGGAGCTAGAGTGAGACCCTATCCAAAAGAAGAAATATTTTGCCTTTAGGATTCTTTCAGAAAGAGCCACACCCTTTCCAAGTACAACACTTGTTAACAATTGTCTGTTATTAGTCCAAGGAGACCTATAAATTAATAATTCTCCACTGGGTGAGGTCAGGAACTAATGTCTATTCATTGCTGCATTTCCAGATACAGAAAACAGGTTTCAGTGGAGATTTAATAAATAACATTAAATGAATGAATAAAGTTGTTAGATGAAAAATTATGGTCATGAAATTGCACTTGTAAAACACAATGAAAATATCTGTGTCCTCTAGTTTGCCTTTTTAAAATGTAGTTAATGCACACATATCATAAAACGAGCCATCTTAATCATGCTTAAGTTTAAGTTTAGTAAGTTAATGCTGCTGATTTTGTAAAATAGACCTTCAGAACTGTTTTGACCTTGAAGAAAGGAATGCTCTATTACACCTCTCTATTATGCCTCCTTTCCCTCTCTCCCCAACCACATCCTATTTTCTGGTTTTATGAATCTGAGTGCTCTGGGTAGTTCATATAAGTAGAGCCATCCAGTATCTGTATTTTTGTGACTGGTTTACTTCACTTAGCATAAATGTCCTCTAAGCTCTTCTAGCAGTGGCTTGTGACAGGATTTCCTTTCTGTTTAAGGTTGCATGCTGAATACATACATGAACATGAAAATTAAAAAATGGAAACTTTTGGGCTGGAGAGATGGCTTAGCGGTTAAGCGCTTGCCTGTGAAGCCTAAGGACCCCGGTTCGAGGCTCGGTTCCCCAGGTCCCACGTTAGCCAGATGCACAAGGGGGCGCACGCGTCTGGAGTTCGTTTGCAGAGGCTAGAAGCCCTGGCGCGCCCATTCTCTCTCTCCCTCTATCTGTCTTTCTCTCTGTGTCTGTCGCTCTCAAATAAATAAATAAAATAAATAAATAAAATAAATAAATAAATAAATTTTTAAAAATGGAAATTTTGATTACATAATATTAATGGTATATATTTTTTATATTTTACTTATTTATTTGAGAGAAGAGAGAGGGGAAGGGAGGAAGAGAATGGGTGTGCCAGGGCCTCTAGACACTGCAAACAAACTCCAGATGCATGCACCCCCACCTTGTGCATGTGGCTTATGTGGGTCCTGGGGAATTGAACAAAGGTCCTTTGGCTTTGAAGGCAGGTACCTTAAGCACTAAGCCATCTCTCCAGCTTCTAATGGAGTGTGTGTGTGTGTGTGTGTGTGTGTGTGTGTGTGTGTGTGTATTTGCTTTTTAAATTTATTTTGTTTTTTACATTTATTTGTGTGTGAGAGAGTTGGTGCTTCAGGGCCTCGGCCACTGCAATCAAACTCCAGATGCTTGTGCCACCTAGTGGGCATGTGTGACTGTTCACTTGCTTCACCTTTATGCGTCTGGCTTATGTGGGATCTGAAGAGTTGAACATGGGTCCTTGGGCTTTGCAGGCAGGTGCCTTAACCACTAAGCAATCTTCCCAGACCAATGGTGTATATTTTAAAATACTGTTTCTCTATTTTATGAGTATGTATGTGAGTTGATAGAGTAACCAATTAAGTAATTGCTTAACTTGTCAAGCAGTGGCTTTGACACAGCATTATATAGTACTGAGTAATTTTATAGCATGGATAACTACCTTATTCTATTGACTTTGAGATGGAGTTATCAAATTATTTTCTGTGCATATATAAATATCTCAAATATAGTGAATTAATATAAACAGAAATGAAGAACTGAGGGAAATAACTAACTTATACCTAATTTGCCTTTGAATTAAATCACAAATGTATTCCAATCTCACTTTTTACTTCAAATAATTTCAACTCAAGTCTTCACTACACATGTTTTAATCCCAAATAGTACAACAAAGCAATACATACAGGACCTACATGGACAGAGTAAGTGTTAGTGTCCTTCCTAAAATTCAAAATATACTTTTTCACTTGGAATTCACTTCAAAGAGATTATACTATTTCATTTCCTAGTCATTTAATTTATAAATTGAATTTACAATGGTATTTGGCTTAACAATAGACTATACTAAAAAAAAAAAAGAATGATTGTATTATGGCATTCATTACTGAAGAATTTCATTGGCAATTTCAAAAGGGTTGAATGATTGAAAAAGAAAGGAATCAAAATCAAAGTATTTGATGGCTCCTGACTCTTAGCTCTCCCCATTAGATTTTGGAAATCCTACCATTCATGGAAGCTTTTAGGCTGCTTTATTCTATGCAGTTTTCTGTATGTACTTTATTTTATAATCTGTGCTACATTTATTTAATACTTTACTTAAAATTTTCATCACTTTTCAGGAAAACTTTGACATCTTAAAACATACATATAGATAAGAGATAAAAATATGGAAAATTATATACATGGTGAAAGTCTAGCAGGAAATTTCATAATTAGCTAGGCAGTAAGCTGCTCTAAGCTTAAACAAACAAAATATTAAATTTATCTAGAAAATAAGTTTTTCCTGATAATAAATTTGGAAGCTAATTTATTATATCAGCCCTTGTGTTTCAGTTGTTTTCTACCATTAGAACAAAAATACCCAAGATAATCACTTTTGGTTCACAGTTTGGGTACACTCAGTCCACAGCAGATTGGCCCTCTCGTTTTGGACATGTAGTGAGGCAGCCAATAATAGCAAGAGCACATTCAAGCAAAGCCATTCAGAGAAAAAGGAAAGGCTGGAGTCCTGTAATGCACTCAAGAGCACATCCAGAGTGAACATAAGACCTCCCACCAGGCCCCAACTCTTCAAGATGCCACAACTTCTCAATGGCACTACCCTAGGAACCAAACCTTTAACACACAGGCCTTTGGAAGATTGCCAATACTTGTGTGCCATAGCACGTTATGCCTTGTAAAGAATGTAGAGAAGAATTGTATGGAAATTTCACACTTGGCAATAAAATGCAAAAATTAAAAAACACGTAGTGGGCTCAGGAGATGCCTCAGTAGGTGAAATGCTTGATATACAAGCAAGAGGACTTGTGTTTGGAGCCTCAGCAACCACATAAAAATCTAGGCATGACAGTTCATGCCTGTCATTCGGGCACTAGGGAGGTAGTGACAGGAAGATCTCTAGGGATTGCTGCTTTGCTAGTCTAGCCAAATTGGAGAGTTCAGGTTCAGTGAGAGCTCGTCTCAATATAAGCTAGAGGGAGAGTGATACGCAACACTGAACCTCTGGCCTCCACACACACTCGCATGTGCATGCATACATATGCACGCAAACACCTCACATATAGATCTTAACATTTTGCAAATATTTTTAAAATATGACATCATAAATCAACGAAGTAACTTTGCTAAACAGGAATACTAATTGAAGCTGTTGGTGTGTTTCTAGTTTTAGTAAATATGAGTGAGTCCAGAGTTTACCACCCTAAATATGATAGCCTTTGTTAAAATAGACATTTTAGGGGCTGGAGAGATGACTCAGTAGTTAAAGGCACTAGCTTTGCAAAACGTGCTGGCCCAGGTTCAATTTCCCAGTGCCCACACAGAGTCAGATGCACAAAGGGGCACATGCATCTGGAGTTCATCTGCAGCAGCTGGAAACCCTGGATGTGTCCATATTCATTCATATATTCATATTCTCTCTCCAAATAAGTGTAAGTATTTTTGAAATTACTTACTTTGGGGGAAACTGTCAGCTAAAAGTTATAACTTTTACTACCTTGAGAAAAGTAGGTAGAAATGAAAAGAATGGAGCATGAAGTTAACATAAATACCCATATTTAATTCATCCATGTTTTCTTTCTCTAGTACTTTGGAAGTGTTGTTGAAATCATCAAGAATCATCAACACAGTCCCCTGGTTCTTATTGACAGTCAGAATAACACAAAAGATTCCACGAGACTGAAATATGCAGTTAAAGTTTCATGAAGAAAACAAGACATTTTCCTGTTTAATTTTTCAAGAAAACTTCATATTCTGGACTATGAACCATCAGTAATAAAACAGAAGATGAAAGTAGCTACTGAGGGGGATAATCCACCACTTTACAAGATGTTCATATGTCCATATGAACTTGCTGTATTGCCCAACCTGATGAATTCTCCAAATAAATTTATTTTAAAAACATGTGTATTTTTAGTCATGTAAGATAAAAAACGTTTTATTTTCAAATTAAACAAATTGTTTTGTTGGATTCAATCAACAAGCTCTTGGAAATATAGGCCCTCACAATGGTCACTGTACATGAATATAGCTAGGTTGGGAACTGTCTATGCTTAACAATTATGTCCTAGTTAAAAACTTAATGTGGGGCTGGAGAGATTGCTTAGTGGTTAAGGTGTTTGCCTGCAAAGTCAAAGGACCTTGGTTCAATTCCCCAGGACCCACGTAAGCCAGATGCACAAAGTGGCACATACATCTGGAGTTCGTTCACAATGGCTGAAGACCCTGTTACGCTTCCTCTCCGCCCCCCCTCCTCTCTCAAATAAATAAATAAATAAAAATTTTAAAAATAATGCTAAAAAATGTGTAGAAAAAAGTACAAGCAGGCCAGGCATGGTGGCACACGCCTTTAATCCCAGCATTGGGAGGCAGACATAGGAGGATCACTGTGAGTTCAAGGCCACCCTGAGACTCCATAGTGAATTCCAAATCAGCCTGGGCTACAGTGAGACACTACCTAGAAAAATCAAAAAAAAAATGTACAAGGGGGTACTAATTTATCCTTTTGTGTGTGCCCTCAGCTATGTCAGATGTATACTATATAAAAACTTACTAGGGCTGGAGAGATGGCTTAGCAGTTAAGTGCTTGCCTGTGAAGCCTAAGGACCCCGGTTCAAGGCTCGGTTCCCCAGGTCCCACGTTAGCCAGATGCACAAGGGGGCACACGCATCTGGAGTTCGTTTGCAGTGGCTGGAAGCCCTGGCATGCCCATTCTCTCTCTCCCTCTATCTGTCTTTCTCTCTATGTCTGTCGCTCTCAAATAAATAAATAAAAAATGAACAAAAAAAATTTAATAAAAAAAACTTACTAGAAGTTCTGCCAGATTTTGTTGCTAACTCTATTAGAGATGACTATTCCCTCTTTGATCTGAACATCTATTAAATGGAACCTTAACTTGAAATGAAATTGAAAGCAAGATAGAAAAACTAAATGAAAAGGCCAGTTTTCAGGAAAACATCCCACAGAACAAGGAAAGAAAAGTAGATATTGATGAAACTAAATAAAAGAGGCTGGGTGTGATGGCACACACCTTTAATCCCAGCATTCAGAAGACAGAGGTAGGAGTATCACCATGAGTTTGAGGCCACCCTGAGAATACAGAGAGAATTCCAGGTCAGCCTGGGCTACAGTGAAACCCTGCCTAGAAAAAAAAAAAGAGAGAGAGATACTATTGTGAGCAACCTTGTGCAGGGTCTTAGAATACCCCAGAAATGTTAAGCTTTGTAACATTACAATTCCTTTTACTTGTGTGTACTTTAAGTAGTGTTCAAATGATAAAACTGCTAGTTAAGTCTAATGATTAAGTGGGAAACACACTTGGTCACTGAATAAAATACTCAAGCATTTTAAAAGGCTAGATGAGAATGGCTTCAAAGTAATTCAAAGTCACTTATAAAGGTAATTGTATGTTTAAAAGTCATAGTTTTGTGACTACTATGTTAGGGGCTGAATTTCATCCAAGGTCTTTACATGTTATGATGAGGTCAATAAGGGAAGAGCTAAGAAGTGACTGGTGTCCTTATAAAAAAGAGCTGTACTGGATACAGACTCAGCCATACTGAAAGAAGTCTATGTAAGGTGACTCCAGGGAGAACACCTAGGAGCCTAGGAATACCACAAATGGCTGACAACCCCAAAGAAGCTAGGAAAAGCCAAGGTCACTCAGATTCCTCTATAGCTTCTAAGGGAACCATGGGCCTTCTCACACCTAGATTTCAGACTTTAAGCACCTAAAAGTCAGAACCAAACAAATTTACATTTCTTTAAGCCACCCAATAGCTTGCTATGGCAGGCCTAGGAAATGAAGACAGTTTGTATACACTTTTGAAAATGAAATCATATATTTATACATGTTTTATAAATTTTACATATAGCTATTTTTTCCTTTCATGAAAACAATGGAATCATCTAGAATGTTCTAGAAAGAACAATTGACCATTAAAAAAAAGAACTGGGGCTGGAGAGATGGCTTAGCGGTTAAGCACTTGCCTGTGAAGCCTAAGGACCCCGGTTCGAGGCTCGGTTCCCCAGATCCCATGTTAGCCAGATGCACAAGGGGGCACACGCGTCTGGAGTTCGTTTGCAGAGGCTGGAAGCCCTGGCGCGCCCATTCTCTCTCTCTCCCTCTATCTGTCTTTCTCTATGTGTCTGTCACTCTCAAATAAATAAATAAAAATTTAATAAATAAATAAATAAAAGAACTGTGGCGGGGCTGGAAAATGGCTTATCAGTTAAGGCACTTCCCAGCAAAGCCAAAGGACTCAGGTTCAGTTCTCCAGTACCCATGTAAAGCCAGATGCACAATGTGTAGCAAACATCTACTTTGTTTGCAGTGGCTAGAGGCCCTGTTGAGCCCATTTTCTTACCTCTATTTCTCTCTCAAATAAATAGATGTATAAGTATTTTTTTTAAAAAAATATTGAGGCAGGAGTGGAATGGCTCAATGGACAAAGCTCTTGCTGTTCAAGCAAGGGTATGCAAGTTCAAATCCCTGGAACCTAAGTAAAGGACACTCTAGTTGGTATCTGTAATCCCAGAATGCCTATGGCAAGAAGGGATGTGGAGACAGGAAAATTTCCCAGAAGCTTATGGACCAGTTAGTTTAGAGAATGCAGTGGTGAACAATTGAAAGACCTTACCTCAAACAGGTGGAAGGTGAGGACCACCTTGTCCTCTGACCCTGCCATGTGCACCTGTACTGTCACATATGAACACTCACATAGATAACAGGAACTCTCACATAGGAACACTCACATGTTGTGGTAGTTTGAATAGATGGCCCCTGATATATTCAGTGTTTTATTAGTTTGTAGTTTGCATCTGCAGCCACCTGGCTGGAGGCAGTGTCACTGGGTGGATCTTAAGGTGTGGTGGTGGGTTTGAGATTTCAGTCTAAAGATATGCAAAGTGTGCTGTGCTATGTGCTTTGGACTTTTAGGCTTGTGCTTCTCTCTCAGTGTTTGGTCCTATAAAAGCAGGCCAGCTTCTTCTGCCATTATGGAACTTCCCCTGGATCTGTAAGCTTCAATAAATCCCTTCCTCCACAACTGAGCCTAGTCTAGAAGTTCATCTCAGGGAACCTGAAGCTGTCTGCTACACATGTGCACACACAGACACCAGGAACTCTCACATATGAACATTCACACATGAACACATAGACACCAGGAAAAAAAAAAACAAACTGGGTAATCTTTTGCAAAGAAAAGCATCAATTAATATATGTACTATTAGCTCCCTCAGTTTTCTTCAGTGCTGTATGGAAGTGTTTTCTATGTTAAGTAACCCTTCAGGAATTCCTTTTGCTGTGCAGGGATCCTATCTAACAGCTTCTTCTTATCCATTCCTACTGCCTCCTCCAAATGGTCTATTCCAACAAAGTGAAGAAAGCATAGTTCTAAGATCATACTAATCCACAGATTTTAAAATATATGTTTAGCACTGCTATGGTGAATTTCTTGGAACAAAGGCTGAAAGACCCACAAGTCATTCTCTCTATCCTCTATCTTATCTTCAGCAGTGCTAGAAGTGCCCTTCAGCTGGGCATGGTGGTGCACACCTTTAATCCCAGCACTCAGGAGGCAGAGATAGGAGGATGGTTATGAGTTTGAGGCCACCCTGAGACTACATAGTGAATCCCTGGTCAGCCTGGGCCAGAGTAAGACCCTACCTTGAAAAATAAAACAAAAAAAGTACCCTTCACAATTTGAAGATTACCCCAACAAGTTACCATGAGAAGATAGAGGCCTAAACTATAGTAAGTGACCTAGGTTCCATAAAGAAACAGATACAGCTGGGTGTGATGGGGTACACTTTTAATCCCAGCACTCGGAAGGATTGCTGTGAGTTCAAGGCTAGCCTGGAACTAGAGTGAATTCCAAGTCAGCCTGGTGGAAACTGTGACCCTACCTCAAAAAAATAAACAAGCAAATATCTAAGGAAGAACCATATCAAAGTTCACACACAGAGTACATAGATGAGCCACATGGACAATCCGGCTTTAAGTCTGTAACATGAAGAATGGAAGTCCTCTGCCCAAAGAAAAGTCTGAAGAGGCAATTTATGTTACATTCTTAACCATGCAGTCTGCACTAAGTCAAGTCTCAGGAACAATTCATAGAATGGGATATCAGAGCTAGTCAGAAGACCTACGCTCACATACAGACTTACTCGTGTGAGGGAAAGTTATTGGTCAGGTAAGAAATTTAGAAATATTCTTCTGAGGAACTTAAAAAGAATTATACTAGATGTTAACATGAATACAAATTGGTTTACATTTTTTTGAAGGTTTTATGATGCCATAAGAACTGGTGAATTTTTTTGTGTGTCAGTAATGAGAAACAGTTAAAAAGGAAGAGTCTGAGTGCTGGAGAAGATGGTTCAGCAGTTAAAAGTGCTTGACTGAAAGACTGAAAACATGGGCTCAATTCCCCAACTGCAAAGTCATGGATATCCAGGCCATTTTGTGTCTGGAAGATTGCATTGTAAGTAGTCCTAGCCTTCCTTTCACTCTTACATTCTTTCTGCCACCTCTTCCACAATGGACCCTGAGCCTTGGAAGGTGTGACAGAGATATTTCAGAGCTGAACACTACTCTGTGAGATAGGGTTTTTCACTGCTACAAATGAATACCAGTCTAGTTAGCCCTCAAGGCTTGGATTCTCCTGGCTCCACCTCATTGTTAACATCAGAGATGCACATACACTTTAAGTCTGGCTTTACCTGGTTGCTGGGGAATCAAACTCAAGCCAACAGGCTTTGGAAGCAATCACCTTTAACTGCTGAGTTAACTCTCCCACCCTGAAATTTCTCATTTTCAGTTGCGGATATCAATTTCTCTCATTACTTATCGGTTTTGCTCCATACATTTAGAACTTGGTATTATATGCATAGGTCTTTATGATTGTTACATGTTCATAGTGAATGGACCTATCATTTAGTAAATTCTTTTATTAGCATTATTTTTGTTCCAAAGTCTACAATTTTTAATCCTCTCACATATGAATATGATGGTGGCAGGGGTTATACAGCCCATAGACACTTTGATTGCATTTCCTGTGTGTAAAGAAATAGCATTTCTTTTTAAAGGGCTTAGAATTCACTAGTGATTCTGAGGCTCCCTGAACCTGGATTTTTCTTAAAACTTGTAGAATTTTCTCCTTATTTTCTACTTCATATTGCCATTTTTCCTCATTGGCCGTGTGTGTGTGTGTGTGTGTGTGTGTGTGTGTGTGTGTGTGTGTGTAGTATATGGGTTGTGTTGCATGGTATGTGGCACATGCATGCTTGTAGATGTGTGCCCATGCACATGCATGTGAAAGCCAGGGGAGAATGTTGGCTGTCCTCTGTCCCTCTTCTGGGCTTTTATCCTCTTGAGATGGAGTCTGTCACTCAACCACAGTTGCTTTTTTTTCAGTATCACAAGCAAGCGCCAGTGATTATCCACCCCCAACCGGACAAGGGTTATAGCATGTGGCCATGCCCAGTGTCTTTAACAATGAAGGTGCTGGGACTGAACTCAGGTGGTCTGTCTCAGGCCCACATACTTGTGCAGCAAGCACTCATCCTCTGACCCATCTCTCTCCAGCCTTATATTGTCATTTTGTGTAAGAATTTGTCCATCTATGTTCTAATACTAATGGGCATATAATTATCCATAGTATTCCTTCATATTTTTAATGTAAATGCAATATTTGATGTCCAGTCAGTAATTACATTTTATACTAATTTGAATCTTTCCTCCACTAGCCTAGCTGCTAATGGTCAATTTTATTGAGCTTTCAAAAAATCCAAATTTTATGTTTCTCTATTGTCTATTTTCTACTTCACTTACTTCAACCTTGCTTTAACTTACTTTGTCTGCTCTGGGGTTTAGGTTCCAGCATTTTCTTTTGTGTATGTGTGTGCATATGTGGTATATGCATGTGTACATCCTATACACAAACATGCAGACAACAGAGAAGCTCCAACATCCTCCCCTATCATTTTTCCATTTTACTTCATTTTTATAAAATATTTTTATTCAGCTGGGTGTGGTGGCGCACGCCTTTAATCCCAGCACTCAGGAGGCAGATGTAGGAGTGTTGCCATGAGTTCAAGGCCATCCTAAAACTACACAGTGAATTCCAAGTCAGCCTGAAAAACCTTGAAAAGCCAAAAAAAAATTTTTTTTGTTTTCAGTTATTTGAGAGTATGGACATCCCAGGGCCTCTTGCTGACCTGGAAATCACTATGTTGTACAAAGTTTCAGTGACCCTCCTAACTCGGCCTCCTTAGTGCTGGGATTAAAGGCATGCACCACCATGGCCAGCTCTTCTCAGTTTTACACAAATGTTTCTACAAAGTTATAGTTTAGGATTTTAACTTTTATAGATTGTGTATATATTACATCTGTCAAACTTGTATTTTTAACTGAAAATGAAGGAGCATTTCAGTTTGTTAAGCCAAATCCAGACTGTTTTTATGGTTTTACCGCAGTCACTTTCACTTGTGTTCTGGCCATGGCTGATTCTGCATTGAATGGGGTAATTAGCAGTGCCTGTTACTTGTTTATGTATGTATTTTCCCAGTATAGCTATTCTGAAATGTATAGTGCTGCTGAAATTTGACAGGCTAGCTTCTCTCTCCTCCTTCACAGGAGCTAATACTTCATTACAGATCTCTCCATGAAAACAAAGTTAAATTTTATTGCTGCTAGATGCTAAAGAACAAAAGTCTTTTCATGGCTTACCTTCCTGGGACAGCCAAGGACAAATAATGAATATGACCCTTCTCCAACAAACTGTATCACCATTTTAGGAAAAAAAAGTCCCAAACTTTATTGTGTAGTTCATTAGCGCACGCATACACACACACACACACACACACACACACACACACACACACACACGACACAGACAGAGAGAGAGGTGTGTGGGGGGGTAGAATCTCCCATTGTAATTCCATTAAGTTTCAGCACAATAAAAAGTTCTCATGCCAACACAAGCTTAAGATAAATTTAATTGAAGAAAACCCTTCATTAACAATGAACAATGAAATTAACAATGCTTGCCACTCTTTAAACATCATATACATTAATATATACTGTGTATTTCAAATCAATGCCACTCAGGCTCAGAAACACAATTATAACAGATTTATACAAAAAAAAAAAAATTCCACCATGAAAGTAGATAAACTGCACAAAAACAGTACAAGTATAATGTGCATAGCAAGATAGCTCTCAAAGCATCTATTTATGGCTTTCTTTAAAATAAAACTATTAGGGGAATGGGCCCAGTTAGGACCTACTGTTTCAGTTGATATATGTAAACTGTTTCACATCTTTTTTAGGCACTTGCTAACAATAGTGTTTAATCCCTGAAAAATGAAGTTATCAAAAAAAAAATCTACCTAAGAAATAAAAAAAAAACAAGAAAACAAAACAGGTACAGTATTACATATTCCTTTTAAATTAAACAACCACTTTTATTAGTGCATGCACAGAACTGAAAGAAAATAAATTTTTATGTCAAAAACTTTCTGTGCAAAATTTACATAACCAAGTATAAAAATATGTACAGATTTATTATGTACAAAAAAGCCCTGAAGTTTTTATCCAATCAATAAAAATGCCAGTAACATTTATAGTAACAAAAAAGTATATAGTACTTAATTTTTTTCAAGAACTCCATTATACAATAATGCAAAAAAATTGATAGAAATTTACATGGTGCAGTTTAAACCTGATGCTTCTATTTCAAAATGTTGGGCATTTCCTTAGATTTATCCCAGTTTGGTGAACTGTCACTAAGTCTACTGCTTCCACATTTTCAAACACCAACAATCACAGGTCTGTTTTGGGTTGTCAGTCATCCTGAAAAGCTGCTACAACAAAAACTGTCCCAACTTGGACATGTTTAGGTAATACAGGAAATAGACAGACAAAAATATGATCTGGTTTGCTAATCTTGCTTCAAAATATTATCTCTGTAAAAATTTTCAAGAAAAGCCATTTCCTTTGAAGTGGTCTCATTTTGAAGGAATAGCAACCACAGGGGAAAATAGTCATTTGGTTATGGACAACTTTTATCAGAAAAGCATAATTCTGTGCAAAGGGATTACTGGAGAATATAACCAAACTCAGAAAAAGTATTGAAATTCAGCTGGATTTTAAACAAAGTTTAAATCTTCTCTTGAGGCTGTCTCATTTATACCAATGCTTGAGATGGCCAAAACCATCATGGGAAAGTGTTCCAGTCTCTGATATGGCAGAGAAACAACAGGAAACAAGATTAACATGACCCAAACTCCAAGTACTGGTAAAGGTTTCAACACAGTTGAGTTAAATGTAGTTTCAAAGGAACCAATCTTTCAAACGAACTGGAGTTAACAGATGTAAAGTAACTTCTTTACCCAAACTCAAATCTCTCTTCACGTGATGAAAACCTCATTCATTCTCCAGGGTCAGAGAAGCTGTATTTGTAAGATTCATAAGGCTGGTAGCAGAAGGAATGGGGACTATCCACCACTTTTCCCTCTACTCAGAGTCTACAGAACTATATTGGTAAACTGTTGTATCAAAATTTTCTTTAGCCCTAACTTCCCACAAACTTATCTTTAAAAAGAAAAAAAAAGAAAAAGAAAAAGAAATAAATCAATCTGTGCTGATTAGTTTCTTTCAAAACTTACTTATACAGTTTTGGGATTTTCAAGTACAACAAAGCTTTTGTTGTTCCATGTAAATATAACCAACATTTAATGCTTAATTTTAGAACTATACTGAAGAAAATATCTTCATTAAAATAATTCAAACTATCATTTTCTTCTAAGGTAATGTTACTTTACCTTGGTAATTAATAGTAAATTACAGTAACATATTCCAATCCCGAGTAGATTCCACTAAATGTCTCTGGCCATGACCAGCCCATGCATCCTGATTGTCAAATACTCTACCACAAAACCAGCAGTTAAATTTAGCTTTCAGAACATCTTCAGAGGTAGTTTTTACAATCTGATAATTATTTTTGCTAGTCTTTTTCAGTGTTAATTTTAGCACAAACCTTTCTTTCACAGAGTTAACAGGTTGAATTGTTTTGTATCTCTTAGAAATAATATTGTAAGTTGTTTCAGAAGTGTTATAATGAACTGGTTTCAGTAAAGCACTGATAGTTCTTTTTGACAATGCAACCTTAAGTACATTTCCATTAAATTTTGCAATCGTTTTCATTACATTCTCTACTTCTGGAGAATCTGCGTCAGGATGGTTCAAAACTACAACCGGTTGATTCCTCCTAGGACATTTCACAAGCTGTCTGGAACTAAAAGGGAAAAGCCGCAAAGTTCTAACTGAACTCTTTGAAAGCCTAGGTCTGCAAAATCCTAATGTTTCCTGAACATCTTCAGCTTTAGCCTTTTCTTTACACTTTCTACGTGATGTTGATTTTTTTCTTGGAGGTTCTTGGTAAGTATCACTACACTTTCGTTTACAGCTTCTGTTTCTGGACAGAAAGCCAGTTTCAGCATCCATACTTGCTATACGAGTTTTTATTTTTGAATACTTGTTTATGTTTGCCTTTTTTCTATTGACACTTTCCTCAACAGAACAATTTGTCTCACACCTTAATACTATGGCCTCTGATTGGTCATTGATACACAATGGTTGGTCGGAGGACTCTTGGCATGTTGCAGCAGAAGAAAGAACAACTTCATTTGCTGGTGTCACATCATCTGATACACATGGAAAGGCATCTCTAGATGATTCTGGCTCTTTCTGCTCTCCTAGGGTAGTCTCATCAGATGGTACATTCTCATTCTGTAATGACGAAGAATTGCTAACCGGAAGATTAGCAGCAGCAGTCACACTTAAAATAGGATTGACGATTTTCAGCACTATTTTTTGTGGTGTTCCTTCAGGTATCTTTGGCTGAATATTTTGATAAGTAGTATTTTGGACTAACTTAGGCTTAAGCAGTTCAGTGTTATTTGGCATCACACACTTTAAAAAAACAGCTTGTTTGCCATCAGGCAAGATGGTATAAAGAGATGGTTTTGGGAAATTTTCATTCTGCTTAACTGAATCCAAGATACTCATCTTGGGGCCCTGCTGCTCAGACAACACATTAGGAAAAGGAACAGTTTTCACTGAAGAACTTGATAGTGTTTTAATAACATAAGGATTTTTTAATGGCAACATATTTTCCAAGTTACTTTTCATGCTCAAACAACTACCAATGCTGGAACAAACTGCAGGTGTAAGACAATTACTGTTATGTTCTACTTTTAAAAAAGGTGTTTTGCAAGGTTCCTTACCATAAGTGTGAGCATTCTCAGTTTTCACAGTGGAAACACCTTCAGGTTTTCCACTATTAAATGTCAAAATCATCCCAGGTTTCTTGTTTACAAGTAAAGAAGTAGGGACACCTTGTGTATTAACTAATGGAAGCGTTTGTCCTGAAAAAACATGAAATCCAGACTTGTTAGCAACATGCAGTGGTATAAAAACACTTCTTGGAGTTTGAACTAACATAGGGTTTTTCTGTTCTGGAGTTACAAGTGGACTCTGTATATATATAGAACCTGAACTTTGTGTGGTGGTACGCAGTTTGTCTTTGACAAGCTGCTGAGTAATTATTGCATCTGACTGAGTCTTAAGTAATGTGACAACATCTGGAATTTTAGATGTCATCTCTGACTCTTTCACATCTTGTGATATTGATAGCCCTTGTTTTTCTCTTCCATTATATTTTAAAGTCAGATCACTTGTAGGCACATTAGCACCCACACTACCAGATACAACTGGAAAGATGCTTTGAACTTTAGAGTCTTTGGATGATCCTATCATGCTTTCTTCCTCAGCTTTTTGAAATGACTGGCCGTAATTAATTGACAGGTGTTTACTTGGAATATTCCTAGAGTCTTCCTTTAAATCAGATTTAGGTTTTAATAGATCTTGAAGTAATTGGTTTACTTCAGGTGGCAAAAATTCTGATGCCTGTTCACTCTGGAGAGAGAAAACAGATGTGATTCTAGGCATCATAGGTGAACCAGTATTAGAAATGTCATGCCATTTGGATTCTTCAGCCACACACTCTAAACTTTGGTTTTCATTAATACACAAGTTTCGTCCACCAATGGTTTGTTTTTCTTCTCTAACACATTGTTCTTTCGTTTCAGCCTTCATTTTTAAACTTCCATCATCATTTAAAGAGTTACCAGATGCTAACAGGCCATCTGAGTTTGAACTCTCCTTTCTCACTAGTGGTAAGACTGCATCATTACTTGGCTGTTGGACCCCTACTTTGCTTGAAGATTCTCTCTGAAGATTTTCACACACTGCTATTCTTGAAAACCTATGACGCTTACTATTCACTGAGTAATTATGAAAAGGTAATGACCCAACTTGATTGGAGGATTCAGTATGGTTGGTGGATTCATCATGGTAAGAAGACTCAACAGGTAACTCAGAGTTGACATAATTCATGCAATAGTTATGCATATTGCTATGGTTGTATGCGTTTGGCTTGGTGGTAAGGTTGACTTTATCTGGACTTTTAATTGTGATACCTAATACCTCTGGATGATGTTGAGTGGTATGATTTTCCCGTAAATCAACATTAACTCTTGCTTCAACTTCTGTGGCATTTGCTGATGCAATAACAGATTCTGACACTGTTGGCAAAGAAGATAAACTTTTACTGTGATCTACAGTTGGAAGCATATTATTCCTTTCAGGTATCAAAGCCTTTTTTTTTCCAGAAATTACTTTCCTGGAAAGTGTAGGTGAACATGAGAATGGAGCTGCTTTCATACAAACTGTATCGCTTACCTCAGTTGTTATTCCAGGCAAAAATCCAGTCGTGTCCGAAGTCTGGGGTTGCAAATTAGCAGTATTATCCATTGCCGCATCTGGCTGTGAGGCTGGTGAGGATAAATTCTGTTTATTGGCAGGCAACAATTTTATTACAATATGTTGTTTTCCATCCACCATCTTGAAGCCCATAAGTTTAGCACTGTAGTTAGCAGGTATTGTTATCATATTGTTTTTCACCAGTAACACTGTAGTTCCTGGTAGCACAGCACTCTTCAAGGAACCTGAAGTAGGTACTGACCCCTCATCAGCTCTGTTATATTGCCCAGTGGACAACAGAGTTGACTTCCCTGACTCTCTAGACTTATCACTAATCTCACAGTGCAGTCTTTCACCTTTTTCTTCATTTAAATGCTCTTGACCAAGATGACTCTGGTCTTCAGATTTAGTCTGTGTGTTCTTCACACTATTAAGCACTTGAGTGTTTTCTCCTATACTTGTGTCACTCCCATTGGTAATTTTCTTACGTTTCCAGAATGTCTTTGATGGACCTATTTTGTATCTTTTAAGTATTAGCTTAAGTCCTGAAGTCTTTGCCACTCTTTTATCATAATTGTTTTTTTCCAGTTTTTCTTTTGCATACAAGTGTTCTTTGTGCAAAGTTATAACATGTCTTACAAGTTGGTCTTTATGAATGGCACCATAGCTACAATATTGACAATTGAATGGAAGAGTACCAGAATGAACATGAAGGTGCTTTTGTAGCTCTACTTTGGTTGAACACAAGTGATGACATTTACCACATTTATAATGAGTTTCTTTATGTCTATAAATATGCTGAACAATTGTGCCAACATCCTGGGTGAAGAATCCACACTCTTCACATTGAAAGTTACCATTAACACTATGATTAGACATGAAATGCCTTGTCAAGCCTAATAAAGTATACATATGCTTACTGTTACAAATGTCACAGTTTACTAAAGTGCTTTTATGGGTCTGTCGGTGTTGTTTAAATATCTGGAAGTTATTTGCTGAAAAATCACACATTTCACAAGGAAAAGAAGGTAATTCACCATGGTGCCACATTTGGAAGTGTTTCTGCAAATCATTTGGGCTATACTGAGTACTGTCTTGGCATTTTGAACAACTAAAGTTGAGTACTTTTGCAGACATGTTTATACCCTCTTCTTCAGCTCGCTCAGACTTACAAAGCAATACACACTCCTCTGCACAGCTTACAGTCTTTATACTGATAGACTTCCTTGCAGTCTGTGGTTTACTCTGAAATAATTTTCTGTATTTTTCAACTTCATGCTTCATTAGGACTTCATTTGGAATATGTATTTTTGGCAAACTGATTTTCACATTTTTAAGCTCGTAATGAAAACTAGTTTCTAAAATTTTTGGTTTAGGTAATGATCTGATAGTATCAGCTATCTCATTTTTTACATTATATTCTTTTGTCAATAAGGTTTGTTTTTCATCACAAAATAACTGTTTCTGTTCAAATGGCATGATTTAACTTTTAAAAAAATCCAGTTTCTTTTGTTCTTAAAACTCTTGAAGTCATTTGTGATTTAAACACAAAACAATACTGTGCTGAAACATCTTCAAAATAACCAGGATTTTTTTTCACATCAACTCACCTAAAATTAAACAAAGAATTGAAATTTTCATCACATAATTAGAAATAAATTTCATAATTTTATGTTCAGGTTGGCACAAACTAGAAGTGCTAATTGAACACAAATATTAGAAACACTAGACAAAAGACCTGGTATATTAAGAAAATCAAGGCTTAAGGGAGCCTTTATGTAAGAAACATTGCATCTAATGTATAGCATACCAAACAGTATGGTGATAACTTGTCTATTTTACATAGCTATTATCAGAGACTTGTAATTTGCTTTTCAAATTTCAACTTTGTCTGAAGAGTCTATTTGGTTTTCAACTACGTTCAACCTGAAAGCATGTATAAATGATACCTGATAGCAACATATGAGAGCTGCCACCTGTTATCATAGAAAGTACTGCATGTTGTAAACATTTAGATAACATAAAAAGATGAAAGAAAGCCAGGCATGGTGACGCACACCTTTAATCCCAGCATTCAGGTGGCAGCAGTAGAAGGATCATCATGAGTTCGAGGCCATCCTGAGATTACATAGTGAATTTCAGGTCAGCCTGAACTAGAGTGAAAGCCTACCTTGAAAAACCACAACAACAAAAAAAAAAAGGAAAGAAAATTTTAAATCCTCCAACTTACTAAGCTGTTTGATACTATCCAATTTATAACACCTCCCCAACAAGGGCTATTGATTTAAAATGTGCTATTAAAACTACTGTTTTATTAACTTGTAAGACTTGGTTAACATCTGAAGTCACTGAAGTAAGACAGCTTTGTGAAATTATTAAAATAACCTAGAAAGTTTACTAAATCAAATCAGCAAATTAAGCCAGGTATGCTGGTGCACACTTTTAATCCCAGAACTTGGGAGGGAGAGATAGGAGGCTCTCCATGAGTTCAAGGCCAGCCTGGGACTATAGAGTGAGTTCCAGGTCAGCCTGGGCCAGAGTGAGAACCTATCTCAAAATAAATTAATTCATTAATTAATTTTTAAAAAGATGGCAAGTTAGGTCATGATTCCCTCAACTGCCTGCTGAAATAGCCAAAAAAAAAAAAAAAAAAAAATTAAGGCAATCCTAAAAAATGACCAAGAACAAGAAAAAAGGTCCCATCAGCCTATTAGGTTTGATAGAAAATGGCCTGGTGAGAAGAATATAAACAAATGTTGACCTTACGAACTACCACCATTTTTAAAATTCTGACCCTATGATGCCCAAGCTGGACTCAAGCTCCAGGGGTCAAGCAATTTTCAGACCTCAGTCACCCATGTAGGCATGTGAAGGCTTGGACATTACACTCACCAAACCACCACCATTTTTATTTATTTATTGGTTTTCTTTTTTTCTTTTTCTTTTTTTTTTTTTTTTTGAGGCAGGTTCTCACTCTAGGTCAGGCTGACCTGGAATTCACTACATAGTCTCAGGGTAGCCTCCAACTCACAGCAATGGTCCTGCCTCTGCTTCCGAAGTGCTGGGGCTGAAGGTGTGTACCACCATGCCCAGCTTCAACCACCATTTAAAGAGGATGTCTACTGGGGAACATTCATCCAGCCAGTATTATCTGCTACATACTAAGTAAGTAAATGAAAAAAATTTAGTCTCCTTTTTCCATTAAACATACCTTGGGAAAGATGAGGCTTGAATGAAAGATCGGGCTGAAGCTCTTTGGTTGACACACAGCTCAGACTGACATACGAGAAAAGAATGAATCCAGTTTTCAGCTCAGTCCAGAGGCCAGGAAGAACAGAGTTGCTTGAATTAACTACCAGAGAGATGTAAAAATAAAATTATTTCTGAACAAAAATTAACCTTTATACACTAACAGCTATCTTCATCTGCCTAACATCTATACTTTTATAACATCGACACTATTAGAAAAAAAAATTAACTCCTAGGTTTCCTCTCCTTCTATTTAAAAAAAAAAAAAAACAGAAAAATCTTGGTTATTTCTCTATTTTTTTGTTTTGTTTTGTCTTGCAAGGTAGGGTTTCACTCTAGTCCAGGCTGACCTGGAATTCACTATGAGTCTCAGGGTGGCCTCAAACTCACAGTGAACCTCCTACCTCTGCCTCCCAAGTGCTGGGATTAAAGGCTTGCGCCACCACACCGGGCTTTAATTCTCTATTTTTTTCCTGTCTTTCTTCCATTCCTGATCCCCCTTTTTGGCTTATTTTCATCTTAACTAATTGATACCACTTAATAGAGGATTGAGAGAGATAGCTCACATGACAGTGTTTGCTACACAGGCTTCAGGTTCAGATCCCAAGCACACATGTAAAAAATGAATGGCACCTGCCCAATCCCAGTATTGGGTCAGAAGAGGAGGAAGGATCCCTGGGTCTCTCTGGCCAGCTAATCAAGCCAAACTGGTAAGTTCCAGGTTCAGCCAAGACCGTCTCAGAAAAATTGAAGTGGACAATGATTGAGGAAAACATCCACCATTAACCTTTGGCTTCCACATGTATATACATACACATGCACACTCACATGTGCACACATGAATAAAATACATTAATGCATATACCAAAAAAAAAAAAAAAAACCCAGAAACATTACTACATGTGGGAGCTCATAAGATATTTGGAGCCAGGCATGGTGGCACATGGTAGTACTCAGGGGGCCAAGGACTGTTGTTGAGTTTGAAGACAGCCTGGACTACAATGAGATCTTGCCTTTTTTTTTTTTTTTTTTTTTGAGGTGACAGAGAAACCATTTTTACTCATCAGTAGAAAAAAATTAATTTAATAAAAATTTAATAAAAGTGTTACTGTGGTGCGGGGGATCAAGTAATACAATATTATCCTCCCTCACCTTATTTTAGGGGTAAATATCCATTCCAAGATCCCTAAGCAGATGGCCTGAAACCAACTGTTTGTATATGCAATGCTTTTTTTTGGTCTATATCTATGATAAAAGTTCAACTTACAAATTATATGGTAAATTGATAGTATTAACCCCAAACTTTTCCCCATGAACACAGATTATCTAGTATATTCTCTAAATTTCTGTATGTCTACAGTGTTTTTTCCTTCACATGAGAGTTATACTGGACATAGAATTAATTCTTGGGTTAATCCTTTTCCCTTAAAACTAATTTTTGTTTGTTCTGTGGTCTCTTAGCTTATAATTGTGAATGAAATACCTGATGAGTATTGCTATCTGCTTAAAGATGATGTTAATAAAAGTTCTGAAACCATATTAGATAACTCGACATTTTTAGACAGCATCCCATCTATATGTTTTAAACCTAAGACATGAACCTCAACTCCACATCTCCTTTTATCCCCTTTCCAGGACGCCTCCTATGCTAAAACAGTGAATTGGTGACCACCACCTCAAATATGATCTGCTGATGAATCTATTGTGTTACCAGACCATGCAAAGATACATGCATATAGAAACTGAATGCCTAGGGAGCTGGGAAAATGAGCCTGTTGGCCTGGGTTTGATTCCCCAGCACTCACATAAAACCAGACAAAAAGTGGCGCAAACATTTGGATTTCATTTGCAACAAGACACTCTGGCACACTGCACATATTTACATGTTATTGTAAAAAAAAGCAGTTTCTAAAGAACTACACACATACCCCAACACACACATACTCCATAACACCAAAAGGGGGAAAGCATATTAAAAACTGGGCACAGTAAAATGTGCTTACAGCCCAAACTACTGAGGAAATAGAGGAAGGAGGCACATGCTCCTGGAGTTTCATTTGCAGTGGCTGAAGACCCTGGCACACCCACTCTCCCTATCTCCCTCAGCTTGCAAATAAATAAATTAAAATATTTTTTAAAATCAGGTTAAGAAAATCAGAATATTATAGTAAAAATCAAAATAAAGTAAGCCTGGGTGTAGTTATGTACACCTGTAAATCCAGCATAAGTAGACAAAGTCCAGAGGATCAGGAGCTCAAGGTAATCTTCAACTGTATAGTTCAATGCCAGCCTGGGCAACTCAGTTAAGACCTTGTCTCAAAATACAGTATTAAAATAAAGTGAGGATCCAGGAAAGCAGCAGTATTAACAAGTTGGGAATTGGAAAATGAAACACAGTGAGAAATGCCATAGCAAAATGCCAAGCAAGACTCAGCAGCCAACAACCTGAAGCAATGCTCACACAAGTCCAATAGTGGCACATAGCCATGATGGGTAACCAACTGCTCTTGAACTGGCAAATGGATCACCTCAGTAGTATGGAACCCATAGCTAGTTCTGGGAAACAAGTCAGAACAGCATCCAAAACACAAGAACACTCAACTCCTACCAAACCAAACCAGATATCCAGAGACACAGAGGCTCCCAAGACCTCATCACTGAAGCACACCTAATATGAACCCAACATGGCTCAGGGAAATTCGCAGAAGAGAGAGCAGAAAGATTGTTAAGAGTCACACGTTGGGACATTATGCACAGAAACATTGCCTCTTATCCATAACTGATGGTTACCTCCACACAATGCACAACCCACATTCCCAAACAAAGAGCGTCTATGCAGAAGGGGGAGGAAGCTAATGATGGTACCAACATGGCTGCATGGCTGTATACACACTGTGTACATAACTAATAATAATAATTATATATATACACATAGCAAGGATAAGTAAGATTATTCAAGTGAATCAAAAGTGACCATTCTTGGACATGTTTGCTTTCTATACAACAGACTAAAAAGCAAAACTTCTATAGAGCCTGAAAAGGAAGAACTCATGTGTTAGTGTATTTTAGCTGTTTAAACACTCAGGAAAAAAAAAAAAAAAAACACTCCAGTTTTAGCTTAGCCAGATTTGTAACTCTTTAACTTGTCACATTACACAGATAAGAAAACCAATATAGCTATGATTTTAATAACTACTGCATTTCTGAGAGTCACTCAATTCTTTTTTTCTCGACTTTTTTCTGTAGAGATTACTATGTACAAGACAGACATATGAATGCATACTTTGGTTTTCAAAGAAGTGACAAGAAAAACTGAAAACGTATGATTTTTGCCTAAGATATGGTTTTGCCTAAGAATCATCTAGAAAAACAATAATAGCAAGCAAACAAAACAAAGACTGTAACTATCAAAGTCAAATCTGTATTAAAACACCTGAGGTTTTTTTTTTTTTTCTTTCTTTCTGGTTTTTTGAGGTAGGGTCTCACTCTGGTCCAGGCTGACCTGGAATTAACTATGTAGTCTCAGGGTGGCCTCGAATGGATCTTCCTACCTCTGCCTCCCCAATGCTGGGATTAAAGGCGTGCACCACCACGCCTGTCCAGAGGCTTATGTTTTGGTAGTTGCCTAAAATGTTTAAAAAGTGTCACTCAAGGTTTGAATATCTATTGTATTCTGACCAACTAAAAAAAAGGTTTTGTACAAGTGAAATACAACCAGCCAAAGGCTGCACACATCAAATCAATGTGGCCTAATAAGTAATTTAAAGAAAATAGGGGCCCCAGTTCCCAGATCCCCTGCTCCAGAGGGTGCATGAGCAGAAATCTATTCTTTTTCAGAAGGTAGTGAGACCTGAGGAGATAAACTACCCCTTGCACTTCAACCAAGCCACAGCTGAAACCACAAATGATTGGAGAAAAGAACAAGAATGCTACTTCCATGCTGAACCTAATAATCAGTGCCAGAGTGAAGGAGACAGACCCTGAGGATACTCAACACCTACCAATGCAGAAATCCAGAGGTTCCCAAGAGCTCCTCACTGAAGTAGACATAAAACTCACCCACTATGGGTCAGGGAATTTTGCAGGATGGGTAGAAAGATTGTAAGAGCCATAGGTTGAGACATCATGCCCAGAGGCATTTCCCGCCCCCAAAAGCAACTGTTTATGAAATGATCTAGTAAAAATGAAAAAAAAAATAACAGGAGAGAAAAGGTAACAGCAGTACCTTTTAGTAGGTAAGAAGATTAAATTGGAGAAGAGAACACAGAACTATAAGGAAAGACAAAGAAGCTAGTAGGTGGGCATATCTAACTGTTAAGAGTTTATACAATAAAATCCTTTATTAAGTTTAAGCCCAAAGATTGGCAAACCCAACCTGTAGGTCCAATGTGCCCCACTGCCTGTTTTATAAATTAAATTTCACTGAAACATATAGCCACATTCATTCTTCTACATATTGTCTATGAGCACTATCATATTACAATGGTAGCTAATAGCTGTAACATAATCTGTATATAGCCCACAAAACCTAAAATATTTACTATCTGATCATTTACAGAAGCAGGTTACCAACCCTGTATGATAGGACACTGCAACTGTTACTCTCTTGAATTTGAGTCAGATAATTTGGCTGAGGAAAGATGTGAACACAGCCAACGTGAGCATTGAATGAGCATGTGATACATACAACATGAGCCTCTACATCATTCCTAGTACCCAGCTCAAGATGATTACTACTAGTAGTCAATTAATTTTATTCATTTTAATCTAAAAAGAATTGTCTATTGCTACATTAGTTTCAAACTGGCTGTATTTCTAGTTTTGTCTGCTACTAAGATTTCCCCAAAAGGATTAAGAAATTTATGTATATATGAAATAATAGCATTCCAAGTTACTGTTTTGGATTTTTTAACACATTTCTTTATTTATTTAAGAGAAAGTGTATTTGTGTGCCAGGACTTCTTGCCACTGCAAAGAACTCTGGATGCATGTGGCACTTTGTGCATCTGGCTTTATGAGGGTCCTAGAGAATCAAACCCAAGGCCAACAGGCCTTACAAACAAGCACTTAATACTACTGAGCAATCTCACCAGCCCACTAGTTTTATTTATTAATAACTAACTTATTTATTTAGATCTGGGTATTAACCCTTAGGTCCTATACATGCTAAGCAAGCACTTAAGTACAGAGCTATATCCCCACTCAGTTACTATTTTTTAGTATTCAAGACAGTAAGATAAACATTAACAAGACTTCTGACAATGAACAATTTCACACCATATTTTAGTATCAATAAAAGGTTATTTGTGTTAAATGAAACGTTAACACTTTTAGCCAAAGAACCCTCCAACTTCATAGAAACAAACCACACACATTGTATATGGGTTGACTTAAAACAGCCACAATTTTTTTTCTACTTACCTCTTATTCCTAAGAAACACGTATAGCTACAGTCAAACAAATATCCACCCTATTTTGAATCAGCTATTATCTTCTAACTGTACAGTTTCTTCAAATATTCTGTGCTTTCAAAATCCCAAAATTATATGCTCTGCAGAGATAGGTCAGCAGTTAAAGGCACTAGCTTAGGAAGGCTAATGGCCTGGGTTCGGTTCCTCAGTACCCATGTAAAGCCAGATTCACAAGGTGGTGCATGAATCTGGGATTCATTTGCTGTGGCAAGAGGCCCTGGTGCTCGCTCGCACACGCTCTCTCTCTCTCCCTCCCTCCCTCCCTCCTTGCAAATCCTAAGTCAAAATCTATGTGGTACCTTTTTCAGAAAACTTTCCTAAAGAAGCCAATCCTGGTTTTGTCCTATCATTACTCAGCTTAGGTAACTGTATATTCATTTATCTGCTGGGTTCTTTTATTGACATTTTTAAAAAATTTATTTGCAAGCAGAGAGAGAGAGAGTAAAAGAAAGAATAAGTGCAGATGAGCAGGCCAGTGCCTCTTACTACTGAGAACAAATTGCAGATGCATGTGCCAGCAGATTCTGCCTGGGAATTGAACATGGGACAGCAGGTTTTGCCTTTAGCCATCTCCCCCAGTCCAATGTATCTGCATTTTGTCTGTTATTAATGGGCCACCCCAGAACTGCCCATCACTGCAAATGAGCTTCAGGTGCATGCACCACTTAGTGCATCTGGCTTTACATGGGTATTGAGTAACTGAACTCAGGGCTTTGTAAGCCAAGCACCTTACCGTTGAGCCATCTTTCCAACCCAGTATGTACTATATTAAAGTTTACCTTTCATTTGTGTGGTAGACAAATGTAGCTATGTTGAATAAAGAATACATGCATGAATGAATAAATAAAAAGCATCTTTTCTAAGGCAATAATTAACCTCAAACACTGTATCTTAAATTGATAAGGACTATGTAAATGCTATAGCACTTTCTACCACGACTCAAAGCAAACCGATTCATACATGAAACATCAGAACAAGAACTGTAAAGTACAAGCTAGCTTACAGAGTAAAAACCATACTCCATACCATATTTTGCAAGATTGAAACTACAACTCTATCACCATGCCCCCCTTATTTCTCTACATGGGCTTCACTTTCAACCCCTTTAACATATTGGAAAGAATATTACTAGACCCAGTCCAGATTAGTAGCTTCAGATAAAAGGGAGCATTTTTCTTGTAGCATTCACAATTGAAATTCAAATTCACAATCTTAAATTCTGATGGGTTCTGCTTCAGAGACAATTACTGTTGCAGTAGGGATGATGAAGTGTGTGTTGTAATAATTACTGACAGCTCATCAATAGGGAGAGGTGGTTTCCCCAAAGGTTGTTACTGAGTTGACAAAATTAACATATATGCCTTCTACCAAGCACAACTATTTACAACCTGATCCTAAACTGCTAATTTTACTGACTTTGAAATTATTTAACTTTCTATAAAGCCCATATGTATTATAGAAAGTTAAATAATTTCAAAGTTAGTGAAATTATCATATATATGTGGTTTTTAGCTACTACCATTTCTTGAAATGAGACCTCATGAAGCCCACTTACTTCTAAAGCTTCAAAACACACATACTTCCATTCTATTATTCTGGCACTTATTTACATAACAATCACAACAAATTTTTCTCACTTTCAAACCTGCAATAACCTCGAATTCATTTTAGTTCATCATACTACAATCTCTTTTAAACATTTCTTACTTATTTGAGAGACAGAGAAGATGGGCACACAAAGGCCTTTAGCCACTGCAAAACAACTCCAGACACCACCTTTTGCATCTGGCTTTACACAGGTACTAGAGAACTGAATGTGGGTCCTTTAGCTTTGCGAGTTAAGTACCTTAACTGCAAAGCCATCTTTCCAGGCCCCTACAGTCTCTTACTTCATAGGGTTTTCACTTTTTCAAAACAGTTTGGATAAAACAAAGTTTGAACTACCAACACTCAGCATTATTTAACAGACAATGGAGATAGAGAGAGAATGGCCATGTCAGGGCTTCCAGCCACTGCAAACGAACTCCTGACACATTAGCCTCCTTGTACACCTGTCATTACATGGGTACTGGGGAATGGAACTCAGGTCCTTAGGCTTTGCAGGCAAGTGATGAGCTCTCCAACCCCAACATTATTTTATCTAAGGACTAACACAGAGTCCATGAGAGGCTCTTGCTAAGTGGTCAAGCAAATGTTATGTAGAAAGAAGTTATTCAAGTAGCTAACATAAATGATAACCTGACACCTCAACTGCACTTTGTTGTACCCTACTTAGTCACTGCCAGTTATTAATCTCTGACAAAATTTTAAAAAGGTATCTGTGAAAGTTGGCTCTAAAAATAAAGCTATCATTAATAAAGTTCACAGAACATGGTTATGAATACAAGAGTATAATGTAAGGCGGTCTAGCTAACTTCAGATATTTTGATGTATACTAAATATTTTTAGTGATTTCATATAAGATATTAAAGTATTTAAAATTTGGGGGTTTCAATGATTCCCAAGACCTATCTAACACAAAGAACAAGTGTGACAAACACTGTTGTGTCAAGGGTTAATAAACCATGTTTTTGTACAAAGGTACAGTATTTTCCACAGCTTTCCTTATAATACCATAGATGTTTATTTTTTTTGACAAGGGTTGTTGGCCTTTTCATTATCCACACCAGGTTACTGAGATGATTATCTCCAGGAAATAGCCATAGTATGATAGTTAATGACTCCCAAGACTCTTTTCTAACTCATAAAATAAATGCCATTAACCATAATGTAAGTAGATATCAGTTTTTCTTCAGGCACATTCTCCTGGCCACATACAACTTTGAAACCTGTTCCTGTCATATTTATCACTATTATTCATTAGCTGAAGCCCTTAAGCTACCTCTGTATTTAGGACAACACAGTTAAAAATCACATTTAGAACTCTAATAAAATGTTAAATCAGAGGCTGGGAAGATGGCTCTGAGAGTAAAGACCTGAGTCTGGATACCCACAACTCCCATAAAATGCTGGACATGGTGGTGTGTACCTCTAATACCAACTAGGGAGCAGAGTCAGGGAATCTCTAGGGCTTACTGACTAGCTAGTCTAGCCAAACTCATGAGATCTGGATTGTCTCAAAAAGTACAGAAAAGAGGGCTGGAGAGAGAGAGGGCTTAGCGGTTAAGGCACATGCCTGCAAAGCCTAGGACCCCAGTTTGGTACTCCAGGTCCCACTTAAGCCAGATGCACATGGTGGTGCATGCATCTGGAGTTCATTTGCAGTGGCTAGAGGCCCTGACGTGTCCATTCTCACTCTCTCTCCCTCTCTCTAATAAGTAAATAATTTTTTTAAAAGGGGGGTGGCTGGAGAGATGTCTTAGTGGTTCAGGCACTTCTCTGTGAAGCTTAAGGCCCCTAGTACAATTCCCTCAGTACCCACAGATGCACATGGTGGCGCATGAATGTGTAATTTGTTTGCAGCAGCTGAAGACCTGGCCCACCCATTCTCTCTCATCTGCCTCTTCCTCCTTTCTCTCTCACATGACTAAATAGAATGTTAAAGGAAAACAAAAAACTTTTTAAAAAAATGTACAGAGAAGAGCAATTAAGGAAGATGTCGGATGTCCACCTCTGGACTACACATGCACACACATGCTCACACATATAGGAACAAGCATAAGCGCATACACACCAAACAAACACAAAATATTAAATTAAATTAACTATGAAACAAACTACTTTTTGGTTTAAAGTATTAAAATGAAACCCATGTGTAATTTACTTTATTTTTGTTGAATGTAAAATTTCAAGATAACTGAAAAACCTCAGGCATATATAATGATCTGGCTTATCTAATCCAATATTAAAACACATGAACTTACTACCTAATATACTCTAGTACTTCAATCCATTTCATACCTCTTTGAGGAACAAAAGGCACACAATTTAATGCTTGATCAATGTCATAATCAGGAACAGTGATCAAAAGAGATGGTATCTGGAAATAAAAAAAAACAACAAGATTTATAAACTTTTTATTTTTTTCTTTATTTCAAGGCAGGATCTCACTAGCCCAGGCTGACCTGATGTAGTCCCCGGCTGGCTCTAAACTTATAGCAATTCTCCTACTTCATCCTCCAGAGTGTTGGAATAAAAGGTATGCATGTATCACCATGCCCAGCAAGATTTTAAAATTTGGTTTTTCAAGGTAGGGTCTCACTCTAGCCCAGGCTGACCTGGAATTCACTCTGTATTCTCAGGATGGCCTCAAACTCAGTGATCCTCCTACCTCTGACTCCCAAGTACTGGGATTAAAAGTGTGCGCCACCACACCAGGCTAAGATCTTAAAATTTTAAATGAAAACAGTCAGTAAAATGTTTCTGTATGTCCGATTCAATTATACTTCACATAAACTTCATAAAACATCATTGATTCTTAGTGATAGCATGTCATAAAATCATGTAAGGATCAGTCTAATTCAGTACCTTCATTTAATTCAATACAAAGAAAACTAGTCTTAACCAAAACCACAAAACAGAACAAGTATCTGCCTCTGGCTCCAAACTACTTGCCTTTTCGCTGTAATTTTATCTCAGCAATTCTCACTCTGGTATCTGACATCCCATGAAATTGTTCATGGGATGTCAGATACAAACTGAAGGATGTTACGAATTGAAGCCAGCATCAATGGGCTCAAAGAGTTCACACAGGATCAAATAATCAAAAAAAGAATTTTAAAACCTTGTAATAATCCTTTTCTTCTGTTTATAGTGCTTCATCAAACTGTTTTAGTTTAGTTTTTACTTTATTTGTTTGTTTGTTTTTTGAGGTTAGGATCTCGCTCTAGCCCAAACTGACCTAGAATTTAAATTTACTATGTAGTCTCAGGGTGGCCTCGAGCTCACTGCAATCCTAACTCTGCCTCCCGAGTGCTGGGATTAAAGGCGTGCACCACTATGCCCGGTTTCAAGCTATTTTAATAGTATGAGAAAACTCTTGAGTAAGATTCCAGTTTTGTATGGGGGGGGGGGATGTGTGCATAGGTTGATTGCTTCCATCTATTAGGTGCTCTAAAGTACACAACGCTTCAATGAAAACTCACTAGGATACATGAGGGGGTTCCACTCAGGAGATGGTTCAGTCAGTAAAAAGTGCTTGCTGAGCAAGACTGAGGACCTGAGTTAGGATCCTCAGCACCAAGGTAAAAATTTGTGGCTCTATGACTATAATCCCAGCGCTGGGGAGGCAAAGAGGCTTGCTGACCAGATAATCTAGCTTTATCAGTGAGGTCTAGGCTTAGTAAGAAATCCTGTCCCAAAAATTAAAGAGGAGAGCACTAGAGGAAAACACCTGACATCTACCTCTGGCCTACATACACATACATGCCCACTTACACATAAACGGCATATACACACCACATACATACCCACACACCACAGAGACAAATTAAAAGGGCAATGTAAGGTACATTTTAGTTCAAACACTTCAACTAAATTATCCCCATTTATACTTCAAAACTTAGCAGCTCTTGGAATTATAGTATATCATATATTTTATTATTAATATTATTATATAATTATTTAACCAGAAGAGAGAGGACAAGATGTGAAGTGTGACAATGACCAAAAAAAGGTTAATACACTATTAAAGCACACAGTAGACATTCATTTTAGTTACTGTCCTTTTATCCTTTCTTAACACCAGATAGAAAATGTTTTGAATTGATAATTTGGCAGGAGCCAGTATGTCCACCTACCACATAAAATATCGACACCCTAAAAATGTTAATGTTTTTATGAATTTCACAAAAGTACAAATTTACTGATAATTTCTGTTGGTATAGATTTGTATTCCAGAAATGTTAGGGAATTTCACAATGAGTCAACTTAAATGTTTTCTATTAACTCAGGCTGACAATATGAACCTTAAGACACAAACACCTCTTTTGCTGGGAAAAGAGCAATTTAACAGAATTAGTAAGCCAAAGTAATGTTAATTCCTACCACAATGTAGTTTGGAGTCTTCACGTTGCATAAATGACCATCATTCAAAGTTCAATATTCTTCTGAATAAATTTTAAAATTGCCTTTTTTTATTTTTGAAAACAATGTTTTCATTCACTAAAATAGCTAACACCAAATGCCCAAATTTAAACTTTAAAAAATAAATTAACGGCCCCTAAACTTTTGTTTTCTGAACTTTAAAGCTACATGTGTTTTATGGTCAACCTAAGAGTTAAAACATTACCACCAAAGATGCATTCACCCCGTATGCTTTCAGTTACCAAAGCCATCTAAGTCTAGAGACAACCTACTTGACAAAGAGGACACCATGTTAAGAAGAAATTCAAGATGGACCCTACAACTGCAAAAACCATTTGCAAAGAAATTCATCTGTCACTGGATGTGGTTGGGGTCTGCAAGCAGGAGCGCGCCTTTGCCCAACTCTAAGAAGGGCGCGGAGGGAGCTGGGCGCCACAGCAACAAACTGTCCCCAAAGACCAGAGGGCGAGCCCATAGAGTAGGGATGCCGTCGAGTCAGAGCAGCGAACCTACAGCTTGAGGGGTGCGGGCTGAGGGATGCCCGCAGTCTGCACCGGTCGCGGAAGCCGAAGAGTGGTGCTTCGAGCGCCGAACGCCCCGCTGCGCCCCTCAACAGCTCGCCCGATCCGCCCCCTTTCTCCGGAGTTCCGCTGTCCCTCGGGCGCGCGGAAGCACACAGTCCCCACGACCAAGTCTTCAGGTAACAACGTGTGTAAGAACTCGAACAGCCCAGACGCAAAGCAAGCCCGAGCCGAGAGGCGAATGACCAACTCTAGCGGTCCGCAAAAACGCCGGCTTTTAAAAGGACCGACTTCTCTAGAAAAACTTTGCGGCAAGTTAGGCGGAAGCGCGGTTGACCGGGACTATTTAACATGCGCCCCATATCACAAGAGGCGTTTCCCTTGACCTAGTTGGGCGGTCCTGGCGCCCCTCAAATCTTCCCTTTGCCTCTTGCAGTCCCTCTCTACGTCGTTACATCCTAACTGGTCTTGACTGTTCCGCACACAGGGAATACCTGTTGTGGTCCCCATAGCCTGCGAGTCCCAGATGGCGGCCATTACCCTTCCATCCGGGTACTTCCGGAAGTCGAACTCCGCGCTGCCGGCGTGCATGTAGCAGCGGACGGATTCGCACCTGAGGCGAGCGGAAGTGAACGGAAGCCGGCAGGGTCCGCCCCTCGGCCTTGCGTGTAGGCCTCGGGACTGAGTTTGCCGCCCGACCTCTCCCAACAACGCACTTCCCCGTGTACTGACTCACAACTTCCCCCTTTGCTCCTTGCGGCTGCGGGGAGCCTACCGCCCCAAGGAAGAGTGGAAATTTCTCCTCTAAGCTCTTCAGGGTAGACCCCAGAAGCAGGAGCTGTCCTTGCTGACTGAAAATGGGTCTTTCAACCCAGATTTTAAGCGCTTCTGGCTGAACAAATAGCGTTTCTCCACCTCTTACTTGTATCCCGCAGCCTTTGACAGTCTTCGACGGCCTGGTCCGAAGACCAAGCTGCTACGAAGGTTGTGGAGGCATGCTGCCCTCGAAGACAACGGTCCCCCACCTCCCGAGCCAAGGACTGCTTCCGGCTTAGGGGACGTCCTGCCTAATATAGGATCCCTGGACCAAGGATGCCCTCCCAAGAGATGAATCCTTCCCCCAACAAAAGAATCCTCATGTGGCACCAGAAAGCTCAGCAAAGAGCCCAGATATGGCCTCCTTCTGTCTTCAGGAGCATTTTAGAAAGATACTTATACATCATTTTGTAAATAGTCTTCGTTTTGAAAAATGGGGTGAGCCACAGTGGCAACTATTAGGGGAAAAAAAAGGGGAGGCGGAGGGATATTCCAATATGGTGAACCGGAAACTAAAAAGCCGATTTTGGTTTTTTTTTGTGTATGGTTTGTTTTTTTTCTTTTAACAGAAGCCTGTCTGACCATTGTGATTAAAAAACAACAACAACTTTAAGACACTGTATTTTTTTCATTGTCTTGGAATATTCTTTTGAGAGTGCTGACCTGTAGCCACACAAAAGGTCTTTTTAATAAAAAGCACACAATTGAGCAATCATTTTTTTCCTTAAGCAGCTATATTTATCTTTGTATCAGCACAGTATGTTGACTTAAAACATTCCACGTAGGAAAGGCAAATAAGCCCAAATCCACATTAGTAATACTCATATAACTGTAAATCACAAGAAATCTTCCAGGGAAACTGGAAGGGACAACATTATGGAATGAAGAACATTACTAGAAAATAGATTTTCTGTTCAATTGTATGCATCATTCCCATCTGTCACACAGGAGCACACGCATCACAAGCAGTAATCAACTCCATTGCACCCACAGTATAATGCAAATGACAGAAGTGATAGTCGCAGTTTGTATCTTGGCTACAAATCTCTTTCATTAAGATCTCACTCTAACCCAGGCTGACCTGAAATTCATTCTGTTGTCTCAGAGTGACCTTAAATTCACAGAAATCCTCCTACCTCTGCCTCCCCCGTGCTGGGATTAAAGAGAATTTTAGAAGGAAGATTAAACAATAACAGAAAGAGAAAATAATCCTTACAAACAGTTTTTCATCACTGACTAAATCAGCTGAGAATCAAAAATATGCTCAAAGGCCTGTAGCTCTTCACTTTTTAGTGGCCCAGTCATCAAGTTGGCCTACCTTCCTCAAAGACAAGAGGGTTTTGATGCACAGAAGGAAAGCTGTCAAGACAATAGATTTAAATGGGGGGGTAGGACATACTCATACGAAAGCTGAAGTGACCCTCTCACTGCCTCTTTTCTGTTTCCCAATTTCTTCAGGCAGGTGAGTAAGTGAAAAACAGATAGTCAACATTCAGCCCCTACCAAAGTGCAACAGAAGGATTCAGACATTTGCTAGAAAAATAGGAAGGAAGAGTTAAGGAGTCTCCTGCCCCTATACAATCATTAGCACAGAAAAATTAATTTAAAATTAAGCTTAAAGTTAACAATATCCAAGAAATACGCATAAAAATTATCCCTCCAAAGAAAATACTTATGAAGCAAACGGTATTTAGGAGAGGATTCTGGAAAGATAGCAGATTAGGAAGTATCAGTCATCTGTCTCCCTACCTAGCCAACAGCTGTATTGGCAGAATATCTGATGCAACTATTTTGGAACTCTGAACTCCACAGAAAATTGAATTTCTAGAGGAAGTCTTGGGTAGAAAATTGCTATTAATTTCAGTCAATGTCAGCACACAGCTCATCCCCTATCCTTTGGTCCCCTAGGCAGGCATCTGGGTTCTTGTTCCTTTAGCAGCTTTATAGCCAGGATAGGGAAGAAATAAGAATTTGTTCTTCACATGCCAGAGCTCTTATGTCTTCCTTCCTCCCTCCTTCCTTCCCTCTCTTTCTTTCCTAGTGGTAGAGAACCCAGTAGTTCACATGCTAGGCAAATACTATACCACTGAGCTACATCCCCAGCAGGGATCGTCCTGTGTTCCTGTTACTGACTGGGGCTTCTGGTCATAGAGTTGCTCACATAAAGGGGGCAGCCATTGTTGTACCACTACCACCCAAACCTGCTTCATGCCTATGGTGCAAAACCCTTCCCCTCCAGCTGAAGCAACTGCCATGGAATTTAAAGAGCCAGTGTCTTCTCCCTTCCTTTCATTTTTCTCTTTTGTAGCATTCAGATAATTCAAATGTAGGACATTCCAAAGCAACTATATGTTCAGGGAAAATTGTAAAGTTATTGCAATGCCCAAAGAAAGGCCTAAAGTCAGGAAAAGATCTGTGTGGATTTTAAGGACTCATACTGATCTTTGGCATGGGAGAACAACAATAGAGTAACAAAACCCAGCAAATTCTGGAGAAGGCATGGGAATCTCATCTTTGCTCTGGAATATGATCCCTAGTTTTGGAGAATCTGATCACCAGATTATTCTGTCATTATATTCAAATGTCCAGATTTTGGCAACCATCATAAATCATTCAAAAAAAATAGGGCAGTATGATCCATCCAAAGGGGAAAAAACACCAGAAATTATTATTTAAAAACATTAGACCCACTCAACAATGGCTTTAAAACAACCATTGTCTTCAAGATGTGAATCTTAATAAACTGGACCAAACTAACCTCCCATAGGAGTTGGGCCAAAAGGACTTCTTTTATTTGTTAATATGTTTTACTTATTTATTTATTTGATGCAGAGAAAGAGGCAGAGAGAGGGAGAGAATGGACATGCCAGGGCCTTCAGCTACTGCAAACGAACTCCAGAAGCACATGCTCTCTTGTGCATCTGGCTTACGTAGGTCCTGGAGAATTGAACTGGTATCCTTTGGCTTTGCAGGCAAATGCCTTAACCACTAAGCCATCCCTCCAGCCCCCCAAAGGGACTTCTGAATATAGTGAATTACAATTTAGCCTCATAGGCAAGGAAGTTGAAACCTAATCTAAAAGCGCACTCTTGTAGCTAACAGAGTTTTTATGCACTCACAAAATGCTCACTAGTCAATCCCAGGCTGAAGGCTGACAAATTATGCCCAAATAAATGCCAAAATCATGCCAATCTAATCTCACTAGGTGACTTCCTGTCTTTGTGGTTATAAAAATAGTTTACCACACTTTAAGGAATCAGGGTATTCTGATTCATCTATAACTTGAAATATTCTGCCCAGTTCTCATCAAGTAAACTTCAGGAATTTGTGTTTGTTTGCTTGCTTTTTTGTTTGTTTGTTTGTTCTTTCAAGATAGAGTCTTGCAGTAGCCCATGCTGACCTGGAATTCACTGTGTAATCTCAGCTGGCCTCAAATTCACAGTGCTCCTCCAACCTCTGGAATGCTGGGATTAAAGGCATGTGCCACCACACCTGTTTTTTTTTTTTTTCTTTTTTTAATGCTCAAAATTAGAGGCTGGGTTAGTGGTTAAGGCACTTGTCTGCAAAGCCCAGTGACCTGAGTTCAATTCCTCAGCACCCATGTAAAGCCAGATGCAGAGTGGCACATGCATCTGGAGTTTGTTTGCAGTGGCTGGAGGCCCTGGTGCACCCGTTCTATCTGTCTGTCTTCTACCTCTCTCAGCTTGCAAATTAATAAATAAATTTTTAATAAACAAATGAAATTTTTAAATGCTCAAAATTAAATAAAGCTGTGAAAAAGTTGGGGAAATGACGTACTAAGAAAGTGGTAGTAACAATTAGGTGATGGAAAAACTAAAGAAATCAAAAAAAGGTTTTTGAGCTGAAAATGACAACGACGGTATAGAAAAGAGCAAGCAAAGAAAAAAATCAGTGATTTTGAAGATAGAGTAATTAAAATTATCAAAACTGAGGAATGAAAAGGAAGAGAAAACTAACATTAAACATGTGAGTTAATTAATTGCTCTAATAATCTTAATTAATGTTATAACTCTAAGATGTTAAATGTAATACCCATTGTAACCACAAAGAAAATAATTATGGAAATTATGAAAAATTTTAAAAGGGCTGGAGAGATGGCTCAGGAGTTAAAGGCGCTGTCTTGCAAAGCTTGACAGTCTGGACTCAATTCCCCAGTACCCACATAAAGCCAGCTGCACAAAGTATTGCATGCCTCTGAAGTTTGTTTGTAGTGACAGGAGGACCTTGCATGTCCATACTCACTCTCTTTCACTATGCCCCTCCCTCTCTCTCTCTCTCTTTCTCTCTCTCTGTCTCTGTCTCTCTCTCTCTCTCCAAAATAAATATTTTTAAAGAAAAGGAAACAAAAGAAAATTAGAATATTTTACTCTGAAGAAAATTAGTAAACACAAAGGAAGATAGTAATACAGGAAATAAGGGCTGGAAAATCTGAACAATATATAGAAAACAAATAGCAAAATGACATAAGGAAATTCCTCATTATCAATAATTACTTTAAATATGGATGGATGAAGCTCTCCAATCAAATGACAAAGATTAACAGAAAGGATTTAAAAAAAAAATCCAAACAGATGGTCTCAACAAGTGGTTCACTTTATATGCAAAGACCAAAATAGGTTAAAGTAAAAGAGATGAAAAAGCATTTCATGTAAATAGCAACATTCGATTAATCACATGGTCCAACAATTCCACCTGCAGGTATATACCCAAAAGAACTGAAAGTAGGGCTGTGACTAAACATCTGTAGATTAATCTTCATAGCAACAATATTCACAGTAGCTAATAGAATATAAAAATTAATATCAAACATCTAATTAATAACAGCTATAAAAATTAAAGAAATGAAAGGAAATTACTAAGTAAATAAAATCACCCAAACATAAAGGACACGAACTGCTATACTAAAACACACTGAGTAAGCCAAAATGGCTGCATGATACATCATTTTAAAGTTTACAACACCAAGATATAAATAATATAATATCTCTTAAGATTATTTTTTAAATTGAGAACTTTATCTTAAGAACATATTATATATTGGTCATATTCCTATCAGGTTATTCTCCTATTAAACCTAATTTTAATTTTTAATTATATTTTATTTTTAGTATTTTGAGGTAGGGTCTCACTCTAGCACAGGCTGACCTAGAATTCACTATGTAGTTTCAAGCTGGCCTCGAACTCACAGTGATCCTCCTACATCTGCCTCCCAAGTGCTAAGATTAAAGGTGTGTGCGACCATGCCCAGCTAAACCTAATTTTTAAAACTTTAAAATAATTTTTTAACAACTTCTATACTTACAGACAATAAACCATGATATTTCCTTCCTCTTCCCCATCCTCCTCTTCACAATTCCGCTCTCCATCATATCCCTTCCCTCTCTCCATTAGTCTCTTTTATTTTGACGTCATCGACTTTTTCTTCTATTAGGAGGGTCTTATAAAGGTATTTCTAGGCACTGCTAGGTCATAGATATTAAGGCCAATTTCTGTCTGGGCAGTTGCATTGTAAGGAATGGTACCCTTCCTTTGGCTCTTACATTCTTTCCACCACCTCTTCTGCAATGGACCCTGAGCCTTGGAGAGTGTGATAGAGATGTTTCAGTGCTGAACACTCCTTCTTAGCACCATGTTGCCTTTTGGGTCATCCAGGTGGTCAACCCACCTGAAAAGAGAAGCTTCTCTTACCAAAAATGAAAGTAGCATTAATATATGAATATGAACATTAAGTGTAGTGCTTTCAGGGAAGTTTGATGAGAACAACATATTCATTTATCCAGACAAGAGCAGGCTTTATACCCCCAAGGCACATGACCTCCCCTGCCATAGGTTTTGTTTAAAATTTTTTGTTGTTTATTTTTATTTATTTATTTAAGAGCGACAGACAGAGAGACAGAGGCAGAGAGAGAGAGAGAGAGAGAGAGAGAGAGAGAGAGAGAGAGAGAGAGAGAGAGAATGGGCGCACCAGGGCCTCCAGCCACTGCAAACAAACTCCAGATGCAGGTGCCCCCTTGTGCATCTGGATATCCTGGGGAATTGAGCCTCAAACCAGGGTCCTCAGGCTTCACAGGCAAGCGCTTAACTGCTAAGCCATCTCTCCAGCCCTACCATAGGTTTATGATTAGGTTTTCAGTACCAGGCATGTATTCCCTCCCATAGAGTGGGCCTTCAGTCCAATTAGAAAGCCCAGAGCAGACATGCCACTATTGCACCTGTTCGGTCACTTGACCTGTCTGGCCAAACTTGAGGCTTCCAGTGTCCACTGTTTTCACCACTGATGTCTTCTGTCTTTCTTAGAGCTGCATGCAGTGCAGCTTATTCCAGCTTACAGTTGGATGATCTACAGGGAGAAAGTATTCAGCTCAGCACCAGCTTGATTGTTCACTGATCTTACTCCCCACGCATGGGAAGTCTTCAGTAATAAGATCTTACCATTTGTTAGTCCTGGGAAACCAAGGGCCTTGGCAGAAGCCTGTAATGTTTTGGAGGCAGCAGGGTCCTCCCTGGCCAACAACTCACTGGTAGGTATCCCATCCCTGGCACTAAAAATTTTCTAGTAGCAATCTGTGGCTTCTAGATATGCCATTATCCAAAGAACTAGGCTTTCATATATCTTATTCAGAATATCTTGAATTTTGAATACCCCCCCCCATGCACACACACACTCTTCTCTTACTCAATCTCTTCTCCTGGCCTCACTTATATAAATAAATGTTATTTATTTATTTATTTAAGAGAGAGAGAAAACGAATGGGCAAGCCAGGGCCTCCAGTCACTGCAAGCAAACTCCAGATGCATGAACCACCGTGTGCATCTGGCTTAATTGGATGCTGGGGAGTTGAACTTTGGGCCTTAGGCTTCACAGGCAAGTGGCTTAGTGGCTAAGCCATTTCTCCAGCCCAACATTTTAAAGCTTTTCATTGAAAACTTCCATAAGTATAGACAATATACCATGACCATAATCCCCTCTCACAATCCCCTCTTCCTCCTCCCAAATCTTCCCTCAACTGAACCCTTTCTTCTTTCCAATTAGACTATCTTCTATTTTGATGTCATCATTTTGTTAGGTAGGTCTTGTGTAGGTACTGTCAACCACTGTGAGGTCTCGGATATCAAGGCCACTTTAGGTTTGGATGACATCATTGTAAGCAGTCATATCTTTCTTTTGGCTCTTAACTTCTTTTCACCACCTCTTCTGCAATGATCCCTGAAATTTGGAGGGTGTGGTAGAGATGTTTCACCTAGTGTTGAACACTCACTCCACTGTCACTTCTTCTGAGCACTGTGGTGAGTTTTGAGTCTCCCCAGTGGTCACTGTCATCAGAAAAAAAGTAACTTCTCTAATCAAAAGTGAGAGTAGCATTGATATATGGCCATGAACCTAAGTGTTAGCTTCTCTAGCCCCACAGCTTATAACCTCCGCAGCCACTATAGGCTTTTGACCAGGTTTTCAATACCAGGTATGAATTCCTTCCTGTGGAGCAGGCCTCCAGTCCAATCAGAGAGCAGTTGGTTTCCCCCTTAATAGACAAAACTATTTTTTTTTTTTACAAAGGGTCTCACAAAATATCACAGACAAGGCTGAAACTCACTACATGCCTCAAACTGGCCTTGAACTCACGGTGATTCTCCTACCTCAGGTTTATAAGTACTGAGATTATAAGCATGGGCCACCCACAACACATAGCAAGAATCCAATTTTTTAAAAAAATTATTTATTTATTTATTTATTTGAGAGCAACAGAGAGAGAGAATAGGTACATCAGGGCCTCCAGCCACTGCAAAAGGAACTCCAGGTGCATGTGCCACCATGTGCATCTGGCTTACGTGTGTACATAGGTACTGGGGAATTGAGCCTCGAACCAGATCCTTGGGCTTCATAGGCAAGCACTTAACTGCTAAGCCATCTCTCCAGTCCCCCCACCCCTTTTCCTTTTTTTTTTTTTCAAGTGTATGTGTTGTGTGGTGTGATGTGCACATGGTATATGTGGTGTATGCATGATATGTGCTGATGCATACACTTTAAGCACATCATGCCATGGTCAGAGAATACTGGCTGTCAGCTATTGCTCTTCTGCTTGTGTCTTTCAGATGACTCTCTCACTAAATCTGGAGCTTCTATTTTAGTTTAACTAACTAACCCCTGAGAACAGTGATTCTCGTATTTTTTCCTCACTTAAGACTAGTTCTACGGACATGTGTGGTTACATCCAGCTTTTTACATGGTGCTGGGGATGCAATTTAGGGCACATGAGGCCCTCTCAGGCCTTCCTGCTTTAAGAGCGAGTTCTCTTACCCAGTGGGCCATTTCCCCAGCCCAAGAACCTAAATCTTACAGAATATATATGTATGTCACACACAAAAGATTATGAATAAAAATAGAATCAGATTTAGATTTCTCAACCATTACACAAATCACTAGACAACAATGGGGAAATTCTTCCTAAGGTAAACTAAACTACTAACTAAATTATGATAATAGAGTCAAGTTATTTTGAGAAAAGGAAATTCTCTAAAATTTATTTAATGTTCTTTCCCAAATAGTTAAATGTTTTCCTAATATTAAGGAGTAAACCAAGAAAAATAAACCATAGAAATAAGAAAATAGGACTAGTAACTCAAGATAAGATACAAGATAAGGAAGTCCCAGGGATGAAACAAAAAGCATTCCCGAGCTCTGCAAGGAGCTGAGGGAATATATTAGTTACCTTGCTCTTTGACTGTGACAAAATACCTGACAAGAAGTAACTTAAAGGAGGAAGAATTATTTTGGCTTATGATTCAAGGAGATGCATCCATCTTGGCAGAGAAGGCATGACAGAAGAAGCATGATAGATTTTTAAGTATCATAGACCATAGTATCTAGTATCATAGATACTACAAGGTAATCTCATGATTTAAGGGAGGGGAAAGGGTCTTAATGGAAGAAGCAAGATCAAAATACATTATGCATATATGTGTGTGTGCATGTATGTATGAAAGTATCAGAACAAAAATAGTTACTAAATAAAAATAAGAACCAGAGCTAGAGAGCTGGGCCTGGTGGCACACGCCTTCAGTCCCAGCACTTGGAAGGCAGAGGTAGGAGGATTGCTGTGAGCTCAAGGCCAGCCTGAGAGCCTGGGCTAGAGTGAGACCCTACCTCGAAAACAAAACAAAAACAGGGCTGGGGAGATGGCTTAGCAGTTAAGGTGCATGCCTGCAAAGCCAAAGGAACTTGGTTTGATTTCCCAGAACCCATGTAAGCCAGATACACAAGGTGGCACATGTATCTGGAGTTTGTTTGCAGTGGCTAGAAGCCCTGGTGTGCCCATTCTCTGTCTCTCTTTCTCTCTCTCTCTCTCTCTCTGCCTCTTTCAAATAAATAAAATAAAACATTAAAAAAGAACCAACCAAGAAAGTATCACAATCCTTAACATACATGTAACATAGAATGGGAATAAAGTAAAATATAGAAATTAAATGAAAAAAATTGAACAATACATACCTCTATCAGACGCTTATAGGGCAAGGATATAGAATATTTTAAAAATATTTAAAAATAGCAAACTACAATTTATGTATTTCTGTACTTGGTTTTGTTTTTGTTTTTGTGTTTTGCTTTTTTGAGGTAGGGTCTCACTCTAGCCCAGTCTGACCTGGAATTCACTATGTAATCTCAGGGTGGCCTCGAACTCACAGTGATCCACCTACCTGTGCCTCCCAAGTGCTGGGATTAAAGTTGTGCACCACCACACCTGGCTGTATTTCTGCACTTGGACTGAGCATAGATAATTGAAATATTTATAAAACTTGAAGGCAATTTTTTGTGAGAGTCTTACTATGTAGCCCAGGCTTCTCTCAAACTTGTCATTTCCCTACCTCTGCTCCTAAAGGGCTGGTATTATAGGCATTTGCTGCCTAATTTGGCTAAACTCAAGTTTTTATTTTTGATGGACATGCATTACTTGTACATATTAATGGGGCTTGGTGTCTATTTCAGGATATGCATATAGTATATGTGATAATATTCAGCTTCCTTTCATTCATCTTCTTCCATCCACAACTTCTAGTAATGACTATTCTACATTCATGTAATTTTGTACATTTTCACTTATGAGGGACAACATGAGGTAAGTGCCTTTCTATGCCTGACTTATTATTTTAAATATTTATTCATTTATTTATCTATTTATCATTTGAATGAAAGAGTTAGATAAGTATGAGCATGCCAGGGCCTCCTGCTGCTGCAAGCAAACTCAAGGGTATGCACCACTTTGTGCACCTGGCTTTATGTGGGTACTCAGGAATCAAACCTGGGCCATCAGGATTTGCAAGCAAGCACCTGTAACTGCTGAGCCATTTCTCCAGCCCCTGATTTTTTTTTTTAACATAATTTCAAGCAGTGCCATCAATTGCTCTGCAAATGGCAGGATTTCATTCTTCTCTATGGCTAAATGATATTCCACTGTGTAAATATACCACATTTTTCTTATCCATTCTTCTATTTCTGGACATTTGTGTTAACTTCATGTCTTAAGCTATAGTGAGTAGTGCTGCAATAAACATGAGTGTTCAAATATATTTTGGGTGTGTTGACTTTATTTCCATTAGATATATATACAGAAGTGAGATTGCTGGATTAGATGATAACTTTACTTTTACTTTTTTGAGTAACTTTTTTTCTTCTGATAAGGTCTTGCTCTAGTCCAGGCTGAACTGGAATTCACTATGTACTCTCAGAGTGGCCTTGAACTCATGAACTCCTCCTACCTCTAACTCCCAAGTGCTAGTATTAAAAGCATGTGCTACCACACCTGGCTCTTGAGTAACTTTTGTACTGTTCATAATAGTTTTATAAATCCACATACCCAACAATGGTATATAAAAGTTCTATTTTCTCCTACAAAAGGAAAATAAGATCTTACTGTTAATAAAAATTGACCTTTGGGGCTGGAGAGATGGCTTGGTGGTTAAGGCACTTACCTACAAAACCAAAGAACCGAGGTTTGATTCCCCAGGACCCACATAAGCCAGATGCACAAAGTGGCACATTCATATGGAGTTTGTTTGAAGTAGCTGGAGGCCCTGGCATACCCATTCTCTCCCTCCCTCTCTCCCTCCCTCCCTCCCTCCCTCCCCCTCTCTCTCTCTCTCTCTCTCTCTCTCTCTCTCTCTCTCTCTCTCTCTCTCTCACACACACACACACACACACACACACACAAATAAATAAAAAAATTTTAAATTAAAAATTGACCTTTAAGAAAAATAGGCAATGGGCTGGAGAGATGGCTTAGCGGTTAAGCGCTCGCCTGTGAAGCCTATGGACCCCGGTTCGAGGCTCGGTTCCCCAGGTCCCACGTTAGCCAGATGCACAAGGGGCGCACGCGTCTGGAGTTCATTTGCAGGCTGGAGGCCCTGGCACGCCCATTCTCTCTCTCTCCCTCTATCTGCCTTTCTCTCTGTGTCTGTAGCTCTCAAATAAATAAATAAATAAAAAAGAAAAATAGGCAAGCACCAGGAAAAGAAATAAAATGAACACAACAACATTAAGAAATGAAATGCCTGGAAAAGTGAACATGAGTATTCAATCATGCCACCATTAACACACTTTGTTTTTTGTTGTTTTTTTTTTTAATTTATTTGAGAGCGACAGACACAGAGAGAAAGACAGATGGAGAGAGAGAGAATGGGCACACCAGGGCCTCCAGCCACTGCAAACGAACTCCAGACGCGTGCGCTCCCTTGTGCATCTGGCTAACGTGGGATCTGGGGAACCGCGCCTCGAACCGGGGTCCTTAGGCTTCACAGGCAAGTGCTTAACCGCTAAGCCATCTCTCCAGCCCAACACACTTTGTTTTAAGATTATACTCTTCCCCCGTACCTTTGTAAGTTTCTTCTACTTCTTAAGATGTTCATAAACCACTTAAGGTTTCTAACTGTACCCTGAAAGAGTCTCCTCTCCAGCAGCCATAGGACTCAAGTGGCAAGAAATCAAACACAAGCTATCATAACATTTGTTGACTTACAATGCAAGTTCAAGTCCTATGTGTAAACGGGTATCAGCAGATAAAATGAGGGCATTGTTCAGAAAAGAGCAGAATCTTTGTAACTTGGAATGGAGACTTGGGAAACCCTGTTGAAATGGAGGGCATTGAATGCTCAGGTTCTGATGGGTTTATTTTGCCTGAGGAAGTAGTCTCCCCACCCTTAGCTGCAGATGTTAACACTATCTCTGTACCCTACATCATTCCCCTCTCTGCCCTTGCCTGAGGGAATTAACCTTACTTTGTCTATTGGACTAGCATGACCTTCCCTGAAGGAGGTGCCAAGCAAGACAATGTTGATGCCTGTCAGTGACCACCCATATTCACCTCTAGATCTCTAACCATACTTCAGGCTAAGAAGGCTCCTAGAGGTAGAAAGTTTGACCCATATTGAGGTACAATACACCTCTAAAGAATTTCATGGGGTTTCTAACTCATTCAAGCAGAAGTCTGGAGAATATATGTGGAATGGATTTTAAGGGTGTAAGATGATAGGGAAAGGAACATAAAACTAAATCATGCTGAGTTTATCAATATGGGCCTATCAGGCAGAGCTTCTAGGTTTACTGATATCATTTGTACAGATTTTAATAAAAGGTGCCCAAAGTTTATTATATTGGTTGGCTGAGCTTTAGGTCAAAAAATAACATACTGTGAAGGAGCCAGAGCTGCCTGTTATTCCTTTGGTTAATGTTGATGAAGGCATTACAATGATTAAGGATCCAGGCATGGTGGTGCATGCCTTTAATCTCAGCATTCAGGACATCAAGGTTGATGGATCACTGTGAGTTCAAGGCCAGCCTGAGACTACATAGTGAATTCCAGGTCAGCCTAGGCTAGAGCAAGACCCTACTCAAAAAACCCCAAAATCAAATAAAATAAAAACAAAGCTTTACAATTAATATTTATACTTAAATGATATAATATATTTTGTTCATCTTACTCTTTAAATACTGTTCATAGTTAGTATTTAATTTCTTGTACATGACAAAAAAATTCAGGTATAACATTCCTATAACATTAATATATATTTAGGACTGTGAAAAAGCCCTCCCAAAACTCAATACTACAAAGCAATCAATTTTTATGCTTATGGACTTTGTGTAGTTCAGATTCAGTCACAGCATAGACATGGTTGTCTTGCTGTACAATGTCTGGAACATTAGTTGGAAGAACCAAAGCCTTCATGAAGACATCATCTGAAGACCCATTCACTCAAAATTCTTGTGACAGATGTTGGCTGAGAGATTCACTTTCATTACCTATGTGTTTCTCCATCTGACTGTAAACTAGTTTGGACTTCTTTACGCCATGGTGGCCGATGTCCCCAGAGGCAACTTGAAGACTGGAGCACAGTATCATAAACCTCAGACCAGTAGCACTACCTCTGTGCACACTGTTGATCAGAAAGCTGTTAGGAACTTCCCAGCTTCAGAGAGGAATACAGAGTTTGCTTCCACTCTGTTTTTGTGGGTTTTTTTTAAAATTGTTGTTGTTGTTGTTGTTTTTCTTTTTCATTTTTGGTTTTTCAAGGTAGGGTCTCACTCTAGCCCAGGCTGACCTGGAATTCACTATGTAGCCTCAGGGTGGCCTCCAACTCACAGCAATCCTCCTACCTCTGCCTCCCAAGTGCTGGGATATTAAAGGCCACCAGGCCCAGCCACTTCCATTCTTGAAGAGCAATGAGTGGCCCCTTAGCAGCATGTATGACTTAAAACCTTCCCAAGTTCATCTTTGGCAAACAGAATGTGGCAAAAAATAAAAAATAAAAAATCACTTCAAATTCACTTACTCCTGCTATGAAGAACCATCTTATAAATATTTATTTAAATAATAAAAAAACATTGTTTCATGTATTTCATGGCTTTCTTTCCAGGTGTATTCTTCTGACAAATCATTCATGGGCTCTACACATGAAATATTTTGAGTGTCTAAGGCATCTTGCATAGCAATTTTCTCAGAATTGAAACATCTCATCCTGGGGAGGCTCCAGATAAAACAGGCTCATTAACACTCAGGATGTTCCAAAGCTTACTGTTAGCACATCTGAGCTCCTAAGTGTCACAGGCTTACAGGCTGGACTATTAAAACTAGAGGGCTATGGCATCTGGGGTCACATATTCAATATACAAACACTAAGGCTAGCTGATAAAAAGAAGTCTGTGCATAAATTTCATGATATCCACTACCATAGATGAACTTAAAACAGTCCTCGCATAACCATCCTGATTATGTGCTACCACATTTAGAGAGGTTTTTTGTTTTCTTAAGTTAGGGTTTTATTCTATCACCTGGAGTCTTATGTTACTTACTTATTTATTTATGAGAGAGAATGAGAAAGAGGTGGGAGAGGGAAAAAGAAAGAGGAGAGAATAGGCACACCAGGGCCTCCTGCCAAAAAAACTCCAGACACGGGTGACACTTCTCATCTGGCTTTATGTGGGCACTTGGGAATCAAACTCAGGTTATCAGACTTTGCAAGCAGTGCCTTTAACCATTGAGTCATCTCCCCAGTCCTTCAAGAGTTTTTAAAGCTATCAAGCAGGTCCTAGGTTTGCAAACACTAATGAAAAGAAGATATCTAAGTAATAAAACAAAATTAAATATTTTATTGTAAAAGTGAAATGGGGACAACTTAAAACTACTGGATATTGGACATTGTATACTTGAGAAACTAAGGCATCAAAATCTGGTTTGATGAAAGTAGTTGCTATTCTGTGGGTTCTCAGGGCTCTCACCAGATAATTTGATTTTAATTTTACTCTTAGTACGCCTCATTCTTGAAAACAATTTTTCACAAATAAAATGTTGGAGGCTGGCAAGATGTCTCAGCAGTTAAAGACATTTTCTCGCAAAGCCTGGTGTCAAGGGTTTAACTTGCCAGCACCCATGTAAAGCCAGATGCACAAAGTGGAGCATGTGTCTGGAGTTTGTTTGCAGTGACAGGAGGCCCTAGCCACCCCATACTCACTCTCTGTCTGCCTTTTGCTCTCTGTCTCTCTCTTAAATAAGTAACTAAAATCTATAAAAAAAAAAAAAGTAAATGCTACCAAAAATGATGACATGAATAAGGTGTATTTGTGAAGCAAGAGAAGATTGATGGTATGAAAGTTTCTAGTAAAGCTGGGCGTGGTGGTGCATGCCTTTAATCACTAGCACTCGGGAGGCAGAGGTAGGAGGATTGCCATGAGTTCAAGTCCACCCTGAGACTCCATAGTGAATTCCAAGTCAGCCTGGCCTAGAGTGAGACCCTACCTCATTAAAAAACAGGTTTCTAGTAAAGAGAAATGACCAGGTGTTGTTTTTTTTTTTAAGTTGAATGTTAGATTGTAGCTCTATGCATTCATTTGAAAATTGACAAGTTACATATTTATATCAACTAAAATGAGTCACAAATGTTCTAAAGTACTGACAATTTTTGCATAAATCTTTAAATATTTTCAAATTCATGTACAAATCAAAAAACCAGGCTACATTTTTTTCACATCACAGTGCAGTGTTCAGCTAATGTGTTGAAATGCACAGAATAGTTTGTCTTGATTTGAGCTTACCATAATTTTAGTACCATTTGTGGCATTGTTATGATTTGAAACACTGTGTTGATAAATTAGTTTTCACCTCAAAGACACATATTTAATTCCATTAAATGAGTGATTTAGTCTGCTCATAATGCTAAATCTATAAGTTTGTTTTCATCATCAAGTTTTAGCACAATTTTTTTTTTGCTTGTTTTTCAAGGTACAGTCTCACTCTAGCCCAGGCTGACCTAGAATTCACTATATACTTTCAGGGTGGCCTCCAACTCATAGCGATCCTACTACTTCTGCCTATTAACTGCTGGGATTAAAGGCATGTGCCACCATGCATGGCTAAATTTTGTTTTTGATATCATGAATAGTAACTAGACAACATGTCCCAAATCATAAATTCTTTTTAATATTTTCCTTTGGTTTAACCCTTCTTTACTCTACTAATTAACAATGTCATCATAGTCAGTCAGCATCACCAATTTTAAAGAATTCCTGGTAATGGTGATGATTTAATCCCTTGGCACTTATGAACTTTATTATTACATGATGATTTGCCTGATGGTATACTTTTTTAATGCTTTTCAGCATAACTTTTCTTTTTTGATGTACTATGTGATAATATGTCAGTAAACATCAGTTTTAGGTAGCAATTGCTTCACCTTCTGTTACATTTTTTAATTGTTAAAAATTTTCACTTATTTATTTTTTCATTTGAGAGAGAGATGCATGTGCCAGATTGTGCATCTCACTTACATGGGTCCTGGGAAATGAACCTAAGTCCTTTGCCTTCTCAGGCAAGCACCTTAATCACTAAACCATCTCTCCAGCCCATCATCTATTGCTTTTGCAAGTCCTTCACTTTTTACCTACTATTGCTGGGACTCACCAGTAACTGTACCAGATATGATCACAGTGGACAAAGAAAATCACTTCAACGTAATTTTCATTGCCTCATACAAATACCTTGATTTATATGTACCTTTTAATGTCACCAAAGAAGTCATTTCTTCTGTGGCATAATATTAATCATCAGGGGCTGAATGAAGGCTTAGTGGTTATGGTGCTTGCCTGTGAAGTCCAAGAACCCAGGTTCAATTCCCCAGTATCCATATATACCCATTCTCTCTCTCACTTGCTTGCTGTATATCTGCATCTCTTTTTCTCAAATTAATGAATAAATAAATAAAATATTCATCATTTATATTTTTGGTAAAAATGGCAAGTTGAACCCTACTTGTAGCATAAATATTGACATCTGTTGCAGTCTGGTTCACATTGCTAGTAGAAATCACCCAACAAAGAGAAGCTTCTGGGAAAAAGAGATTTATTTTGGCTTATAGGCTCGAGGGGAAGCTCCACGATGGCATGAGCAGAGGGTGGACATCACCCCCTGGCCAACATAAGGTGGACCACAGCAACAGGAGGGTGTGCCAAGCACTGGCAAGGGAAAACTGGCTATAATACCCATAAGCCCGCCCCCAACAATACACTCCCTTCAGGAGGCATTAATTCCCAAATCTCCATCAGCTGGGAACCTAGCATTCAGAACACCTAGGTTTATGGGGTACGCCTGAATCAAACCACCACATTCCGCCCCTGGCCCCCATAAACTGACAACCATACAAGATGTAAAATGCAATGCATTCATCTAACTTTAAAAGTCCCATAGGTTTTATCAATTCCAGTGATGTTCATACATCCCCATAGTCCAAGATCTTTTAACTGAGCCATAATACCAAAAAATAACCTCAAAAAAAAAACCCATAATGGCACAGAATAAATATTCATACTGCAAAAGATGGCATTGGGCATAGCAAAGAAACATTCAACCAATACAAGATTTAAAACAACCAGGGCAAATATCAAACTGTAGCTTCAAGTCCAACAACTCTAGACAGTGACAAATCTTCAAGTCCGATAATTCTAACCAGCAACATTCCAATTCTGCCCCTCCAGCTAGGCTACTCACAGTCCTGGGAAACTTCATCGGGGCCCGCAGCTCCTTGGCAGCCATCTTGTGGTCCCAGCATCTCCACTGGGTCTCCACTGCAATCCACGGTTCATCCTCATGGCCCCATGGGGTCTCTATGCAGACAACCAGCAAACCCACTTCACACTGTCCATGGCCATTTCCAAAACACAAGACCGTGTTGCAAACTCAATGACCCTCTTTCCAGCATTTCTTATACTCCACGATACCAGGTAGGATGCCAATTTGTTAATCCAGGGGGGAATAAAGCAGACTTTGAAGAACAGAACACTCCTTGAGCATCCAGGCCCCTTCAAAAGAGTCTACATTCTTCTTGCTGCCCCAGAGCAGGTCAGCTAGCCCAGTCTCAAAGGTTGCAATCTCTCAGTTGCAGCTGAATGGGCAACAGTTCACCCAAAGATTTTTCTTTCTGTGCCACATCCCTCTACTCACACCAGTTCATTTCTACGCAAAGCAACCCTGCACAGTGTCTCAGGACATGGGCATAAGAGAAAGTTTCTCACACCAACTGCTAGCCCAGTCCAGGCAAAGCTCTTTCTCACCCTCATAAGCCAAACCTCACAGTTCATAGATCTTCCTGCATTCAGGTCTTTCAGCTCTGACCAGAATAGTCCATCAAGCTGTACTTACAGCACTGCAAGGCATCTCTTAGGCCAAGGTTTCAACTCCTTCCACATTCCTCTTGAAAATCAGCTCCAAAAGGCTGAAACCACATAGTCACGTGTCTAGCAGCAACCCCACTCCTGGTACCACTTTACTGTTGCAGTCCAGTTCACATTGCTGGTAGAAATCACCCAACCAAGACCAGCTTCTGAGAACAAGAGGTTTATTTGGCTTACAGGCTTGAGGGGAAGCTCCACGATGGCAGGGGAAAACGATGGCATGAGCAGAGGGTGGACATCACCCCTGGCCAACATGAGGTGGACCACAGCAACAGGAGGGTACGCCAAACACTGGCAAGGGAAAACTGGCTATAATACCCATAAGCCCGGCCCCAACAATACACTCCCTCCAGGAGGCATTAATTCCCAAATCTCCATCAGCTGGGAACCTAGCATTCAGAACACCTAAGTTTATGGGGGACACCTGAATCAAACCACCACAACATTCATGACCAAAGCATAAAGTTTTAAATTAGTGTATCTGCTCTCCAAATTTCATTTGATAGATTATAATTCTTTAAATTTCCCTGGCAATAAAAACTGATTTAACAAATATCCCCCATTTGCCCAACACACTATATCTTCTATACTTTCCAGATATTAATTGGCAAACTCACCATCAGAAAATGGTTTTGAACTTCTTGCTTATTAACTATTGACACAGTTACCTTTGTGTTGCTGGCACAAAACACTAAACCAAAAGCAGTTTGTGGGAGAAAAGGGATTGTTTTGGCTCACAGACTTGAGGGGAAGCTAGCTATATAACAACCATAAGTCTGCCCCCAGCAACACACCTCTCCAAAAAGGCTTGTGGTGGTTTGATTCAGGTGTCCCCCATAAACTTAGGTGTTCGGAATGCTAGGTGCCCAGCTGATGGAGATTTGGGAATTAATGCCTCCTGGAGACAATGTATTGTTGGGGTGGGTTTATGGGTCTTATAGCCAGTTTCCCCATGCCATTGTTTGGCACACTCTCCTGTTTGTGTTGTCCATCTGATGTTAGCCAGGGGGTGATGTCCACCCTCTGCTCATGCCATCATTTTCCCTGCCATCATGAAGCTTTCTCCTTGAGCCTGTAAGCCAAAATAAACTCTTTTTTCCCACAAGTGCTCTTGGTTGGGTGATTTCTACCAGCAATGCGAACCTGACTGCAACAAGGCTCCAATTCCCAAACTGATATGAGCTGAGGATCAAGCATTCAAAATACATGAATTTATAGAGGACACCTAATTCATATCACCACATTCCATCACTAGCCCTCATAGACTCATGATCACCTCACAATTCAAATTGTACTCAGCTCAACTTCAAAAATCCCTAAAAGTCTTTGCCAACATTAACACTGTTCAAAAGTCCAAAGTCTAATTTGAGACTCAAGACTGTCTCTAAGTGTGAGCTCTGTAAAATCAAACCACAAGTTACATACTTTTAACATGTAATGGCACAAGATAAGCATTTACAATACAAAAAGGCATGACAAGGAATGGACTGATGCAAAATCAATAACTATAGATAAGCATTAAACATCTGCAGTTCTACATAAATTTGTTCTTGTTAAATTGTTTCACTGTCTTCTAGAGGTTGCAATTGAGAACTCTGCTTTTTAATTATTTATTTATGTGAATGAAGATAGGGGAGACAGAGAGAGAGAGAGCAAGAAAACATATATGCCATGGCCTCTTACCACTAAATTCACACTCCAGATGCATATGCTACTTTGTGCATCTGGCTTTATGTGGGTACTGAATAATTGAACCTTTGCGCACAAACACCTTTAAACACAGATTCACTTCTTCAGCTCTCAACTAAGAACTCTTAACTGGGCTCCTTTCCTTGCCTCCCAGCCTTCACTGTTGTTGGTGTCTTAGGATCTATGCCTTTGGCACTTCTGCCTTGGTCATGGGGATGGTTTCTACATGTCACTAAGTAGTTAGATCAAAAGTCACCCCATATAAACAACCCAGATCCCCCAACAAAGTTCTACATGGACCCAAAGTTTTCACTCCTTTTCCAATTGCTATGCTTGGCCATCTTTACAGAAGTTGTCACTAGGTGAAATTATTTAGTTAACATTTATTTGTTTCCTTATTTCTTCCCCTCCCTACAAAGAGAAGCTTGCCTAGAAAATGGCCTGGAATAGCATGGAATCTTGACATATAATTTTGTTTGAATTAATAAATGAACATAATTTTATATCTTTGTTTTGCAATATTTAAAATTAGGAACATCTGTAAATGTTCATCAATAGGAAATTACTTAAATATATTGCAGAACAACCATGCAATAAAATATCATTAGCTTATTAAAAAGCTGGGGTGCACTTTCTGTATCTTGACATAGAATTCCACAATATATTACTCAGTGAAAACTTGATAATAGCTTAGTTGATGGTATAATTTCGAATGTGTATTTTATGTAGGAAAAAGAAAGATTTTTAAGAAAATTATTAAAATTATTTAACAATATAATGGGAATACTTAAATGAATAGAACAGGGGGAAGTCCTCCTCCTTTTTTTATTTTGATTTTTCGAGGTAGGGTCTCACTCTAGCCCAGGCTAACCTGAAATTCACTCTGTAGTCTCAGGGTGGCTTTGAACTCACAGTGATCCTCCTGCCTCTGCCTCCTGAGTGCTGGGATTAAAGGCATGTGCCACCATGCCCAGCTTCCTACTTCTTTTTTGTTGTTGTTGTTCATTTTTATTTATTTATTTGAGAGTGACAGAGACAGAAAGAGGCAGATAGAAAGAGGGAGAGAGAGAGAGAATGGGCACACCAGGGCTTCCAGCCACTGCAAATGAACTCCAGACGCGTGCGCCCCCTTGTGCATCTGGCTAATGTGGGTCCTGGAGAATCGAGCCTCGAACCGGGGTCCTTAGGCTTCACAGGCAAGCGCTTAACCGCTAAGCCATCTCTCCAGCCCCCTACTTTTGTAAAAGAGCTTTTTGGCATGTTTCCAAACACTGATTCTTTAGAATGATTGCAAACAAACTATGCTGCAAAATGAAAATTGGAGATGGAATAATAAGGTTGAAAGGGAGAGCATCCTGGAACTGATGCAAAATGTCCCTTTAGAGATTTGTTGGGAGAACTGAAAGCACTATACCATAGGCAACATAGTAGTGTCCAAAGCCAGAGAGAAAGATGCGAGAGCTAAGAAAGAAGAGAGTCATATGAGCTGTATGGCCATATGCTCTCCACTGAATCTACTCAACCCTGGTGCTATAAAAGTAACAATTAAAATCTAGCCTTACACAATACTAAAATATAAACAATAAAATGAACATAGATAAAAATGTTATAGTCAAGATGGGCATGGTGGTGAACGACTTTAATCCCAGCAGTCGGGAGGCTGAGGTAGGAGGATCGCTGTGAGTTTGAGGCCACCCTGAAACTACATAGTTAATTCCAGGTCAGCCTGGACTAGAGTGAGACCCTACCTCAAAAAAAAAAAAATGCTATAGTTAAAAGAACAGACTTTTGTGTTTCATAAAGCACTACAAGAAAGTAGATCAACCAACAGGAAAGAGAAAATGTTAGAAAATCTTATTTAGAATAAGGAACTCATATCCACAATAACTGAATTATCATGTCAATAACAAAAAATAGCTGGGCATGACAGAACATTTCTACAGATTATTATACCAGCACTCAGGAGGTGAAGGCAGGAGGATCTGTCATCCCTGACTACATTGGAAGTTTGAGTATGAACTGTTTCAAGACAAACAAACAAAGACAACTCCAAAGAAAGTTGTGTTGGTTTGAATGTATGGCACCATAGACTCGGACATTTATTTTTTTGTTAAGATTGAGCTTGCAACTTGAGTCTCCAGTGGGCAGAGCACTGCTAGGGAAGATGAGGTGTTACTGGGAGTAGGTCTTGTAGTCTAGCCCTACAGGGAGTGTTCAGAATAGTTTGAGCTCTGGCTGATCATGCTTGTTGGCTGTTTGGTGGTCTCTGTCTGCTATTGATCTATGGACGTGAGTCAGCTTCTTCTACAGTGATGAAGCTTCCCTGGAATCTTTAACCTGAAACAAACACTTTCTACTTGAAAGCTGTTTCTGGTTGGGTATTTGTTCAGCAACATGAAGGTAACTGCTACGGAAGTATAGAATAATCACTGTCTTCTGAAATACATTTAACATCCTTTGTCATTAATGAAACACAAACAAATCCATTTCATGACCACTATAACTATAAGGAGGTGGAAATTATAACCATAATGCTTTGCTTATGGGACTGTAAAATGATGCAGTCGCCTTGGAAGACAATCTGGTAGTTCTTCAAATTATTAAACATAGGGTTTGGGTTGGACAGATGGTCTGATTGACTGTTTCAATGTAACCTTGTTAAAAATTCAAACTTAGGGCTGGAGAAATGGCTTAGAAGTTAAGCACTTGTCTGTGAAGCCTAAGGACCCCAGTTCGAGGCTTGATTCCCCAGGACCCACATAAGCCAGATGCTCAAGGGGTCACATGCATCTGGAGTTCATTTGCAGTGGTTGGAGGCCCTGGTGTGCCCATTCTCTCTCTCTCTCTCTCTCTCTCTGCCTCTTTCTCTGTCTGTTGCTCTCAAATAAATAAATAAAAATAAACAACAACAACAAAAAAATTCAAATTTAGCCAGGGGTGGTGTCACACACCTTTAATCCCAGCACTTGGGAGGCAGAGGTAGGAGGATCGCTGTGAGTTCGAGGCCACCCTGAGGCTCCATAGAGAATTCCAGGTCAGCCTGGGCTAGAGTGAGACCCTACCTTGAAAAAAAAAAAAAAAAAAGAAAAGAAAATTCAAGTTTATGGTTGGAGAGATGGCCCAGCAGTTAAGGCACTTGCTTGCAAAACTTCATGTCCCAGGTTCAATTCCCCAGTACCCATGTAAACCCAGATACAGAAAGTAGAATACATATCTAGAGTTCATGTTTGCAGTGGCAAGAGGCCCTGACACACACAGACACATGCTTTCTCTCTCTCTCTCTCTCTCTCATTTCTGCTAGCAAGTAAATATTTTTTAGAAATTCAAATTTGATTATTATCACTACACTTGCAGGAGTGTGGGGAAACAATAATTCTCTTTAAAAGTCCTACTCATTGTATCTTCTCTAACATAGTCTTTTAAAACTTGAAACTGGAGGCTGAGGCAAGAGGACTGCTTCAACTTTGAAGGCAGCATGGTATACATAGCAAATACCAGGCTAGCGAGGACTACATAGCAAGAACTTGTCTAGAAAAAAAAAGACTTGAAAGTGATTATTTCCAATGCAGACAGCAAAATTGGTAAAGGACCGTAGGGGCTGAGCTCAGAAATCTGCCACATTTGCACCAATGAGTCACTTCAGCCAAAGACCAAGTGCAGCACAGATAAGGCAAACTGATTCCTAGCACAACTCCTCTGACTGGTAATTTGGGGTTGAAGATTCCCAATGGACTTGTTCTATCACACTTAGGCTGTTTTCTTTTTTAAGATTTTAAAAATAATAATAATAACAATAGTAGTTATTATTATTATTATTATTGAGGTAGGGTCTCACTCCAGCTCAGGCTCACACTTAAGCTGTTTATCCACAAACCTCCCTGTCCTCTCTGTTTCACAGCATCAGACTGTGATGGCTCTAGGTTCTCTCCCATTCTCTCTAGTAGGTGTTTCCTTTAATGAAATTTCTGCATATTTGCTCTTGTTTTAACAGTTATTTCCCAGGTGATCCAGATTAAGGTGGCAATGTTTCTTTTGAAACCATGCACTTTACCAACATCTCAATTTGGCATTTCAAAGGTACTACTGGTAATATTGCAGGAAATATTTCCAACTTACTATTCGTTTATGCTACTAACCATGGGATGAATGAATAATATTAGAGGTAACACAAGGGGAAACTATGAAATTTTACAATTCTTGTTCAAATACACCAAATTTTGTTAAGATATTCATGAAGGTTATTTTTGGTAAGAATTATCATCGTGACTGCTGACTCTGTGAACAGGAACACTACACACTATATGTACATTTTCTTCTTACTGAGCCAGAATTTGGCCAAGGTTGCTATGTGCTACACTGGCTTCACGAAGTACTCTAAACTTCAAATCAGCACCCTCCTTTATTTCCTCACATTTTCCCGCCTTGTCTTCTTTTCTATCTTCACTCTCAACTTCGTGTGTAGCTGTGTGAAAGATCATCATCAATAACTAGTAGTGGAAAGGAAAATGAGTATGTTTTATTTTGCAGTCTGAAACGAACTGCTTAAAACCGGACATCAAGAGGGCTATGGGTTTTGATCTCAGCATGGAAAATAAAAATAGGTCCCAAGAAGGCCTAACAAAAATTCGAGCCCTTCATAAGGTGCACAGTGAATGTCGCTTGGCACCGCTTCGTGGGACGCTGCTCGAAGGACGTGGTGTTTGTCTAGGTCGGCCGAGCTTCACTCAATACTTGCGGCATGATCTTAATGGACCTCGCCTTCGTTTCTTCATGCGAACTGAAAGTAATGGGTTCGGTCTCTTGGGCTTGTTGAAACCGGAAGAGACGCTGGCGGTCAACGCAATGACTGACCAGCAAAACAAAGTGAAGCTGGGACCTTGGTTTAAGGACCACGCCCCTCCCATCGCACCATGCAGCCACCAGCCACCCAACCGCACCCACATCCGGAGACCGCCTTCACTCGTCCCGCGGCCCAGCGCGTATCCTTCCGCGGCGCGTCACTTCCGGGAGACAAGGACGTGGCTCCTCTGAGGACCCGGATGTGGCCGTCTGTCATGGCTGCCGCCAGGGAGGCCCCGTAGTGGAAGTCAAGTCAAGGGTTTCTAAAAGGCGCTCGGAATTTGGGGCGTTAAGGCCGGTCAGAAAACGAGGGATGAGACGTCGGGGGGAGAGAGAGAGGACCGTGAGGTCCTAGGCCCTGCTCTCCTTGCCAAGTTTGCCTAGAGAAGCTTCCACTCGGCCGCTTAGTGCGCAGAGGCTGTGTTCCGGTCTCCGCTGGCCGCCTGGGGTCGGGGCGGGCACTGCCCCCCCCCACCGCCTGGGACGAAAGGAGACCGAGGCTGGGGCTGAGGGGCGCGCCCCAGGGCTCCCGGTGTCCGTGCTAGGGGCCGCCTGACGGTGCGACCTGCAGCCGCGGCCCACTTCGGTGCTGGTCTTGGTATTGTCAGGCCGGAAGGTCTTCAGCGTTGGACACTCGCTTGGTCCTATAAAGCTCTTCCTGGCCGACCCAGCCACCCTACGTCGGCCCTGCCCTAGACGTTGAAGCTATAAAAAGTCAAGGATGGCTATAGTGCAATGTGATTGGATTAAAAAAAACACCACCACCTCAGTCATAGGCAAACGAGTAGTAGTTTTGCACTTGAGAAGACAAAGTCAACGCTTTCAGTCCTGTGACAGTTGTGACAGTTCAGATTTGGATTGTTGGTGCTTGTGAGTGTTTTGTTTTGTTTTGGTTTTGGTTTTGGTTTTGGTTTTTCGAGGTAGGGTCTCACTCTTGCCCAGGCTGACCTGGAATTCACTCTGTATTCTCGGGTTGGCCTCGAGGTCACAGTGATCCTCCTACCTCTGCCTCCCGAGTGCTGGGATTAAAGGCGTGCGGCACCACCCCCAGTGAGATTTTTTAATGTATCCTCAAGTGCCTGTAATGTTAACACTCAGGAGGCTGAGGTAGACTCACATTGAATTCGAATCCAGTTCCTGTTGCTGAGCGAATTCCATGTCTTCCTGGGATAAAGTGAGGCTTCCTCAAAAAAGAAAAAACAAACATACCAACCAACAAACTAGTGTCATTGCCCATTATCAAACCATCTCATTCCATGAGTGTCCTGTCTTTTTTTCTTGTTGTGTGTATGTGTCTGATGTGATGTGTGTATGTACTGTAGTGTATGAACATGTGTGTGCAGATGCAAGCACCCTGTGTGCACCAATGCAGAGGCCAAAGGAGAACATGGGGTGTCTTATTTTTTGTTCACCCATCTGTTTCCTTGACACTCAACCCAGAGCTGCCATTTTGCTCCCCCCCCACGGCCCGCCAGTCTATGAGCCCCAGTGAATTCTCGATATTAGGTTACAGATATGTGACCCTACCCAGCTGTTTATGTTGGTGTTGGGAAATTGATCTCAGGTGGTTCCCAACCCTCATGCTTGGGCAGCAAACACTCTTAATTGCTGAGCCATCTACTCAGCCCCATGTGTCCCACTGACCTTGCAAAATCATTGCAGGTTGGACATAGGTGAAAATTTATTATTTTTTCTTTTTGTTTATTTACTTGCTTGTATGCATATAATGAGGTGTGTGTGGGCACGCATGCGCGTGTGTTATATGTTATATGTATGTTATATGTATGTTATATGTATGTGTTCTGTAGCAACTCATGGCTATACTGTGGTTGCCGGAGCAGATTGGGTGTCCCTGATCCATTGCTCTTCTTGTTTTGAGCTGGAATCTTACTGATACTCGACCTTGCTGTTTTTTTTTTCCTGAGACTGGTTGATTCCCTGGTCTCTGCTCCCATTTGCAAGACTGGGGTTTCAGGTGCATGTGGCCATGCCCAGCTGTCTATATGGGTTCTGGAAATTCAACCTCAGTTGTTTTTTGGCCCCTTTGGGCTCTCATGATTGCTCAGGAATCTCACTGAACTGATGAGCCATCTCTCTGACCCAATACATCCATGCATAGAACTTTAAACACAAAATAACATACATTAGAAAGTGCCTTTTGGGGGTGGTGGTGGTGAAGAGATGGCTTAGCGGTTAAAGGTGCTTGCTTGAAAAGCCAAAGGACCCAGGTTTAATTCCCTAGTACCCACATAAAGCCAAGTGAACAAGGTGGCACATATATCTGGAGTTCCTTTTCAGTGGCTAGAGTACCTGGCACACCCATTCATATTCTCTCTGTCTTTTCTCTGTCTCTCAAGAAAGAACTATTTTTTAGACAGGGTCTGAAACTGTAGCTCAGGTTGGCCTGCAGCTTACTGTGTAGCCCATGCTTACCGCAAACTCACAGCAACCTGCGTCTTGTATTTCTTTTGGTAATTATTTATTGGGTGTCAAGCGCTAAATTGATTGATTATGGATTAGATAGTGCTTTAAAAAGATAAAGTAAATCATGAACAGTTATCTCTTTTGACCAAATCATGTCTCCTTGTAGTACATTTTAATCTCCAGACTTGTATTTCTTAGAGTTGTTTATATGTTAATCTCTGTTACACATACAGTTTTGGTATTTTAAAGCAAAATAAAGTATCTGTTTTTACATTTTAAATATTTTGTTCCTTTCATATTATTAGAAAATTGTGCTTATGAATGCATTTGCACAAAATATGTGACTTACTAATTTGAGGCTGGAGAAATGGCTCAATAGCAGTTAAGGTATTTTCCTACAGAGTCTAATGATCCAAGTTCGATTCTCCAGTATCCACATGGAACTAAATGCACAAAGTGCATGCATGTATCGAGAGTCCATTTGCAGTTGGGAGGCCCTGGTGTGCCCATTCTCTCTGTTTCTCTTCTATCTTTCTCTGCTTGCAAACAAACAAGTAAATAAATGAAAAGGAAGAGACTTAATAATTTGATCATAGATGGCCTGGATTCTTACTTGTATGATTTCTTGTATGTAGATCTCCTGGTCTCATAATACAGCACCTGAGGAAAACAGTGTTGAAGTAGAAACCTTTACTGTATTTATTCAAGCATTGTTTCATTCGATTTGTTTTCCATTATTTAAGTCAAATTACAAGCTGAGGGCCTCATGTTATGAACATTAACTATGGTATGACTTCTGATCATTTTAAATTATTTTCTACTAAGTGTAAACTTGGAAGGACTTGGCTTTTAGGGAGCACTGGCAATACGCCAATATCTGTAATAATCCTATCATATTTATTTAATGCTTATATCAATGCTGTGTAAATCTCTGTTTTAACTGATTATTCAGACATTGAGACATAAGGCAAAGGGATTAAGTTCCTTGACTGTGGTTACAAAATAAGAGCCAGGTTCTTATGTACTTTTCTTTTTCTTGCAGGGCTGTCGACTGAAACCAGGACCTTGCACATGCTAGGCAAGTGCTTATGTACTTATTTTATATGGTGTTCCTTTCCTTCCATCAAACTGAACACATTGGTAGGAGGAGAATGAAAGCTGACTTGACTCAACTTCACTGCTTTGTGAATTAGGACAGAAAATTTAAATTCTGAATTTCTTCTTTTAATGTAATAAATGAACACTGAGGTTTTTAAGTTTCTCTCTCTCTCTCTCTCTCTCTCTTTTTTTTTTTTTTTATCAATGTAGGATCTCTCTCTAGCTCAGTCTGACATGGCACTCACTTTGTAGTCCCAGGCTGGCCTCAAACACAGTGATCCTCCTGCCTCTGTCATCTCCTGGGTGCTGGAATTAAAGGCTGGGGCCACCATGTGGTTAGTTTTTTCTTTATTTTTACTTTTGGCTTTTGGAGACAGGGCCTTGCTATGTAGGTCAGGCTATATTTGAACTTACTATGTAGCTCAGGTTGGCCTCAAACTCATGACAATCCTGCCTCAGCCTCCTGATGGTTGGGATTATAAGTGTGTGCCATCATGGCTGGCAAAACTATTATATTTTATTGAATTGAGGAAATTTAAAAGGGTGCTTTCACTACCAAATCTAAGATTTTTTTTCTAAATCCCTGATACTCATTCCTCAAGTTTTGTTGCTTCATTAGTGGTAATTCTATCTTGCTGCCTGATCGAATGACATTGTAATTAAAAAATTGCTGATTACTTTGGGAATAATGTGCTTTGGGAAACTGATGAACTACTTAATTCTACAGTATGTGCACCGTTTAAACATTTAATTGTGCTGTATTATGTGTTAGGTTTTTTAAAAAAATTAAAAATTTTAATTTATTTATTTGACAGAAAGAGGAAGAGAGAGAGAATGGGCACGCCAGGACCTCCAGCCACTGCAAACGAATTCCAGACATATGTGCCCCCCTTATGCATCTGGCTAACATGGGCCCTGGAATCAATCCTGGGTCCTTTGGCTTTGCAGGCAAACACCTTAACAGCCAAGCCATCCCTCCAGCCCATGTTAGGTTTTTTTTGTTTTGTTTTTGTTTGTTTGTTTTTGAGGAGGAGAGTTGAGGTTGGGTCTCACTCTAGCCCAGGCTGTCCTGGAATTCACTATGTAGTCTCAGAGTGTCCTTGAACTCATGGTGATCCTCTTAACTCTGCCTTTGAGTGCTGGGATTAAAGGTGTGCACCACCACACCCAGCTGATAGGTGTTTTTATGTAAAGAATTCAAGATAAAAAATAAGTTTCTCCACCTGGGCATAGTGGTATATGCCTGTAGTCTCAGGCCTTGGGAGGCAGTGATGGGAGATCATTAATTCTAGGTCACCCTTAGCTACATGCTGAATTCTAGGCAAAAATGAGCTACATGACAAGACTCTGCCTTAAAAACAAAACAAAATAAAAGAAATTAATTTTGTAGTTATAGGAAATTAGGAACCATTTCTACCATTTTCATTTGTGAATCCTCAATAGCTAGCACAATGCCTAATGTAGTAAGCGCTCTGCAAGTATTTGCTAGATGAATTAAGCAAGTTACAAGTGCATTTAAAAATATGTTTGACTTGAATTTGACATAAAATAGAATAGTATCAGTAGTGCAAACATAGGAGGCTTATACGACCAGCTGTTTGAAGGCTGAGGCAGGAGAATCATAAGATTAAAGCCTACCTGGGCTATAGAATGAGTTCACAACCAATCCAGGCAACTTAGTGCCACTGCTTCAAAATTGTTCAAAGTAAAAAGAGATCTGGGGATATAGATTAATGGCAGAACATTGCCTCAGCAGGCCTGAGGCCCTATGTTCAATCCCTGTACCACAAAAAACTATAAAGTATCCAGGTACCATGTTGCATAGTTCAAAACATTTAAAAGAAGCTTGGCATGGTATCACATGCATTTAATTCCAGCAGTTGGGAGGCAGATGTAGGAGGATTGCCATGAGTTTGAGGACAGCCAGAGACTACATAGTGAGTTCCAGGTTAGCCTGGGCTAGAGTGAGCTCCTACCTCAAAAAAACAAATAAATACATAAATAAATAAACATTTAAAAGAATAAAAAAATATGATTCTTTACAAATATTCTTTCAATGCTGACATCAAATATGTGGTGCCTTTTGCTCCTTCAAGAGGTCTTGTAAGATGCAAATGTGGGCATATATACACTTAAACAAGGAACTAAACCAGTGTTATTTATAAGCTGGATAAAGTATAGAAACATTATTTCATATATAAAGTTCTTCATTTTAGGGCTGGAAAGAGAAGTTAAGGCACTTGCCTGAGAAGCCTATGGACCCATGTTTGACTCTCCAGATCCCACATAAGCCAGATGCTCAAGGTGATGTATGCACACAGGTTGCACATGTGTAGGATGTGGCGCACATGTCTGGAGTTCGATTGCAGTGTCTAGAGGCTCTGGCATGACAATTCTCAATCTCTCTTTCATAAAAAAATCTTCATTTAAACAAAAGTCATAAAAATACTGATAGTTGACTAAATTTTATATTATGGAGATGTACAAACTTATAATTAGCATTAAAGTTTTCTGACTTGTAAGCTTTTAAAAATTATAGCTGTGGCCTATTGCCTTCCACAATCTTAGTCCTCCGCTGCTCCTCAACTTCTTCACTTCCACGGACGTTTGTAATCTCTACAGCCTCTGCTCCTGGTCATGCTCCAGAACTCTTCAGTCTCTGCCTAGCTGCTGAGTGATGGAAGTCACAGCCCCAAGAGTCACTTTCCTGCCACCTGCTGTTCCTGCTGCCCATGGTTGTCTGTGGCTAGCTCAGCCCACTCTACCCATGATAAAGACCACAAGTCAACTCTGAAAGACCACGTGGGAGAAGGCTTTATGGGGACCTAGCATTGCAGCATAGGGGAGAGAGTTAGTGCCCTGGTGAGAAGCCCGGACTGACTTTTACAAAGAATCTGAAAACCATACTACTTGTACAGCCGGGAGAAGGGTGGGCCATGTGCCTAGCTCCTAGTTCCAACAATCACAAGTCTTGAAGGTGGACCAATTACAAGCTTTTTTTTTTTTCTGAGTCACTGGAGTAAGTGTTCCTTCCTTACTCCTAAGGAGCATAGCTATAAGATGGATGGGGTCAATTAGAGGTCACTGAGGCCTCTGTTGGCTGAAGTGAAGTCTCCTGGAGTGAGTACAAGCTGTCTGGAACAGTCATGTAGAGCAAGGCTTCCCTGAAAGAGAATTCTGTGGCTTTAGCAACAGCCATGCTTGCAGTGGCCTTTGTAGCTACAGTGGTTTGTCATTGGTCCACATTCAGGGCAGCTGGGCACAGGGGAAAGATCTTATAGCATTCATTCAAGTAGTTGGAATGGCAACCCTTGATAGGAAGGGCTTTCTTCCTTCCTTCCTTTCTTTCTTTACTCATTTATTTGTAATCAGAAATAGAGAGTAAAAGAGAGAGAGAAAGAAATGGGTATGTCAGGGCCTCTAGACACTGCAGACAAACTCCAGCTGCATGTGCCACTGTGTGTCTGGGTTTACGTGGGTGCCAGGGAATCAAACTCAGGTTGTTAGGCAAGCACCTTAATGGCTGAGCCATCTCTCCAGCCCATGAAGGGCTTTTTTACAAACCCCTTTCTCCTTTGAAAGACTTTCTCTAGGAAAAAATAAAAAATCCCACACTGGTGAGTAGTATACGACAAGTTTATGTTCATGACTTTACCTGGCAATTCCCTACAAGAGTATTTATTATTTATTTGTTCATTTAAATGAGATAGAGTCGTGCTGTATTGCCCAGGCTGGTTTCCAATTCCTGAGATTCAATGATTCTTCTGCCTCAGTTTTCTGGGTAACTGGGACACCACTAAGTGGTGCACCACTGAGTTGACTTTAGGAACTCTTAAACACCTTGTGTTTACCTTACCTCAAGCCTTTCTTGTGTGCCTATGAACTCCCTTACCTTTTTATTCCAAGAAGATTACTTTACCTTCCTTTGTCTCAGAGAAAGAGAATCAAAAAGGTAGACACTTTCTCAAATCAGGTAACTAAATTTTGAAACATTTCTTTGATATACATTCATTGGCCTCCCCTCATTTCATACTTTCTCTACTCAAGCTTTGGGTCCTGTTCCATTCCTGTTCTTTAGGATCTTTACTTCTTCACTAAGCTATGGCTCCTTCACAAAGATGTTCAGGCATTCTGAAGTCTTTTCTGTCTTAGAAGAAAAGAAAGAAAATCTTCCTACAGAAGTTTGTCTTCCTCCATTCTGCTTCTCATTGCCTTTCCTCCCACATGGTCCATGATAAAGTTCTCTCTATCTGCTTTTTCTTACTTTGCATTCCTTCCTTATATTTTGAACAGTTGCAATATTTTACTTCAGCTAAAATTAACCAGTTTCAAAGATCACCAATTATCAAGTTGTTTCTGAATTTACTGAGTATGTCCCAGGACAGAACTGACTTGGCCTAGGTTCTGCAGGCAACAGCTCAATCCTGTCTTCTTTTTATTGTTATTATTCTGTTTTTCTTTTTTACTTTTACTGTTATTTTCTTTTATTTATTTGTGAGAGAGAGAGGGAGAGAGAATGGGCACACCAGTGTCTCTAGCCACTGTAAACAAACTCCAGATACATGCAGCACTTTGTGCATCTGGCTTTTGTGGGTGCTCAGGAATCAAACCTGGGTCCTGAGGCCTTGCAGGCAAGTACCTTAACCATTGAGCAATCTTTCCATTGCTACTTTTTAAAAGTTATTTATTTATTTATTTAGTTAGTTAGTTAGTTTTTGAAGTAGGGTCTCACTCTAGCTGAGGCTGACCCGGAATTCATTATGTCATCTCAGGATGGCCTTGAATACACAGCGATCCTCCTACCTCTGCCTCCCGAGTGCTGGAATTAAAGACGTGTGCCACCACTACTCCTATTTTTTATTGCTTATTTTGTGTTATTGGTTTATTGAGGTAGAGTTTCACTGTAGCCAAGGCTGACCAGGAATTTTCTATGTAGTCTCAGGGTGGCTTTAAACTCTTGGCGATTCTCCTATCTCTGCCTCCCAAGTGCTGGGATTGAAGGCATGCTTGGCTTTACTTTTATTTTATTTTTAATTTATTTTTATTTATTTGAGAATGACAGAGAGAGAAAGAGGCCTCCAGCCACTGCAAACAAAGTCCAGATGCATGTGCCACCTTGTGCATCTGGCTTACATGGGTCCTGGGGAGTCAAGCCTTGAACGTGGGTCCTTAGGCTTCACAGGCAAGTGCTTAACTGCTAAGCCATCTCTCCAGCCCTACTTTTATTTATTTATTTGAAAGAGAGAGAGAGACAGAATAGGCAGGTAGAGAGAAAGAGAGAATGGGTGCATCAGAGCCTCCAGCCACTGCAAAAGAACTCCAGAAGTGTGTACCACTTTGTGCATCTGGCTTACATGGGTCCTGGGGAATCAAGCCTTGAACTTGGGTCCTTAGGCTTCACAGGCAAGTGCTTGACTGCTAAGCCATCTGTCCAGCCTTACTTTTATTTTTATTTATTTCTTTATTTTTATTTATTTATTTGAAAGAGAGAGAGAGACAGAAATAGGCAGGTAGAGAGAAAAAGAGAATGGGTGCACCAGAGCCTCCAGCCACTGTGAAAGAACTTCAGAAGTGTGTACCCCCTTGTGCATCTGGCTTACATGGGTCCTGGGGAATCAAACCTAGGTCCTTTGGTTTTGCAAGCAAGTGCCTTAACCGCTAAGCCATCTCTCCAGACCCCTACTTCTATTTTTTAAATGGCTGTATACTGTTTGTTTTTAAGTTTTTATTAATAACTTTCATAGACAACATATTATCATAATCCCCTCCAACCACCTACCCTTTTCCCCTTCCAAATCTTTTCTCCACTGAATCCCTTCTCCTTTACAACTAGCCTATTTTCTATTTTAAAAATATTCTTATTTATTTATTTGCAAACAGAGAGAGAGAGAGAAACAAACGGAAAGAATGAGCACACCAGGGCCTCTAACCACTGCAAATGGACTCCGGATGCATGTACCACTATGTGCATCTGATTTTATGTGGGTACTGGGGAATGGAACTTGGGTAGTTAGGCTTTATGAGCAAGCACCTTAACCTCTGAGCCATATCTCCAGCCCCCTCCTTTTCTAATTTGATGTCATCATTTTTCCCTCTTATTATGCAAGTCTTGTATAGGTAGTGTCAGCCACAGTGAGGTCATGAATATCGAGGCCACTTAGTGTCTGGAATATTGCAAAGCACTCCCCTTCTTCTTTTAGCTCTTACATTCTTTCTGGCACCTCTTCCACAAAGAGCTTTGGAGGGTGTGATAAAGACCTCTCACTTAGTGCTGAGCACACCACTGTCATTTCTTTTCAGCACATTGATAAGTTTTGAGTCTCCTCAGTGGTCACCACGATCTGAAAAGAGAAGCTTCACTAACCAAAAGTGAGAGTAGCATTAAAATATGGGCTTAAATGTAAGGCTATTTGGTGGGCATAATATATCAATTTAGCCAGACAACAGTAGTAGTTTCCCCACTAGGACTTTTTACCTCTCCAGCCAAGGCTTTTGATTATGTTTTCAGTACCAGACATGAATTCCTTGTTATGGAGCAGGATTCTCATCCAATTAGAGAGTGGTTTATTTGCCTCATAACAAACATGTTACCATTGCTGCAGTTGGTATATTTGGCCTGACTGTTTAGCCATAAAGCCTTCAGGTTCCAGTGCTGGTTAAGATCATTGATTACTTTTCTCCCCACACAGGCTGCTCTTTTCCAGCATCCTGACAGCTAGTTAATGGGGGCAGCTAGTCTCCATAATTCTTGAAGCCCAACCATATGGAGTCCTCAGAAATAAAGTCTTATCATCTAGTTTTGCTGGTCAATCAAGAGCCTTGGCAATAGCCTGTAACATTTTGGGGACATCAGGGACCTCCTCGATTAACAATTCACTGGAAAATATTCTACCCCAGCACTGAAATTTTCTTGTAACAACCTGTGGCTTCTGGCCATATATAGCATTATCCATCCACAGAGGGTACTTTTGCTCTTTCTCTTTAACATATATGTTATTTGCTGGTGAAGAAGTAGGTTTCCATATAGCTTTTTCATAGCATCTTTATTTATTTATTTATTTATTTATTTATTTATTTTGGTTTTGCAAGGTGGGGTCTCGCTCTGGTCCAGGCTGACCTGGAATTCACTATGTAGTCTCAGAGTGGCCTCAAACTCATGGCTATCTTCTATCTCTGCCTCACAAGTGCTAGGATTAAAGGTGTGCACCACCACGCCCGGCTTAACATCTTTAATTTTTTAAAAAAATATTTATTTATTTATGAGAGAGAATGGGTGTGCCAGGGCCACCAGCCACTGTAAATGAATTCTAAACACATGTGCCCTCTTGTGCATCTGGTTTATGAGAATTCTGGGGTTGGGAACCTGGGTCCTTAGGCTTTGTAGCCAAGTGTCTTAACCATTAAACCATCTCTCCAGCCCACCATCTTTAATTTTTAATAGCCTTCCTCCCATTCCCTCTCTGACCCCACTTTGACCATTTCACCCCCAGTATTATGCCCCTCCACTTACCTATCTACTATGCCATCCCCTTAAGCCCTCCCCTCTCCTTCCTCCATCATGGGCTCTAACCCTCTCTTCTTTTCTTTTTGGTTTTTCGAGGTAGGATCTCGCTGTAGTTCAGGCTGACCTGGAATTCACTCGGTAGTCTCAGGGTGGCCTTGAACTCACCATGATCCTCCTACCTCTGCCTCCCAAGTGCTGGGATTAAAGGCATGCGCCACCACGCCTGGCTTAACCCTCTCTTCTTGAAATTTTTTCCTTGTGCTTCGTGGAGAGTGTTTCCTGTAGCAGATGACTTCTTTCTCTCTTCATTATTCTTTGATTTCTTAAAAGTTTTTATTCATTTGTTCTCTCATTCTACCAGGCATATATTATGTGCCGGGCCATAGGATCTGGTCTAACCAGTAAACCCCAGCCTTCTAGGTACTGTAGACTGAGAATTGTTTTTGCAGCATTTAGACTCTTCCCTAAGAGAAATGGACTCCCAAACATATACTCAAAAATTAACATACATTTTCAAGTGTCTCACAGAGGTACATGCTGGTTTGTTACTTTTGGTTGAAAAAATAAAACAAACAAACATAAAAACACCTTTCAAGACCTTCCCACCATTTTAGTAGAAGCTTTTGTAGAAACACACTTGGCCCAGAAACATTTTTTTAAAGCGTCTGTCTCAAGTAGCTGCAGTTAGGGCTGGGGATATAGCCTGGTGATGGTGTACATGCTTAGCATGCAGAAGGCTCTGGGTTTGATCCCCAGTTCTGATTAAAAAACAGAGAGAAAAAAGAGCTTAAGTTTATAGAAAAAGAAAGCCCAATGAGAGTGAAATGAAAACAATTATCCCCTGAAGGGATGTTTTTATAATTTGCAACTTTTTGTAGACGTGAAGACTGGGCTGGGACAAAGCCTTCCCTTCCTCCCCCGACCTCTACTCCCCTATGTTCTTACTGTGCCACAAGAAGAACACTAAGGAAAGTCTTAATCTAGCATTAAAAAAGGAGAAAGGGAGTGCTAAAGCAGATATATTTACTTTGAGACTGATTGAATGGGATTCTACCTTCCGTTGGGGTTCAGATGGCAGCCAGAGAAGGGAGTGGAGAGGTTGATGAATATTCCTTACTTGATGAAGTTATTTCTGTGACAAGAGAGGAAAATGGTTCTGTCTTATGGTTACAAGTAACAGGATATTTGCATTTTTGCATTTTAGGCATGACCCCTTTATGCCCTCCATACTTTAGCACTACCTCCAAAATGAATGGGTGCTAAGAAGATCCACTCTATCACCCTAACACAACATGCTGTTTAAGACAGGATTATTCTAGCTAGAGATTCATAGTAGCTAGGGTTCCTGTGATCATTGTTAGCCAAAAAGAAAAAAATAGTGAGAATCATGTTTCCTTTTAACACACATATACATGTGTGTGTATGTATGTATGTATTGCATGTGTATGCATTGTATGTGAGTTCAGGCATGTGTTATAGCACAAGTTAATCTTTACCTTCTACCTTGTTTGAGGCAATCTCTTTTTTATTTTTTTTAAATTTTATTGTTGAGAATGAGAACAAGTGTAGCAGGGAGAGCATGGGCATGCCAGGGCCTCTTGCCACTGCAAACAAACTCTAGTTGCATGTGCCACTTTGTGCATCTGGCTTTACATGGGTAAGTAGAATTGAACCTGGCTCAGGAAGGTTTGCAAACAACTGCCTTTAACTGCTGAGCCATCTTCCCAACACCCAAGGCTCTTGTTGTTCATGACTATGAACTCAAGGTTTTGAATTCCCCATCTCATTGTAGAAGGACTGCGATTATAGGTGCTCACTATTGCATCTAGATTTTACGTGGGTTCTGAGGGTCTGAATGCAGGTCGGCTTCCGTGTGCGGTGAATGCTTCATCTACTGATCCATCTCCCTAGCCCAGTTTTTGTTTCTTTAGAGCTATTACATAGAAGGTAAAAAGTTTGCCATTTTTTTAGCTATTGTATACTTTTTGAGCTGTGTGTTCAATACTGAACACGTCAAGATGAATAAAAGTAAATAAAACCATTTTCTCATAAAACTAATGGTTTAGGGCAGCAAATCACAAATAATCAATCACAAACAAATATAAAGATGTAAGTATAACAAATATTGTAATGTAACATAAGAATGTAAGTGTGTTAGGGAGATCAGAAAGTATTGAATGTGATGCTCTGGGCTGGGAGATGGCTTAGCACTTAGAGAGCTCCCTGGCCAAGCCTGGCTAGATTACTCAGGACCCACCTAAAGCCAGATGCACAAAATGGTGCATGTGTCTGGAATTCATTTGCAGCGACAAAAGGCCTTAGCGCACCTCTCTCTCTCTCTCTCTCTCTCTCTCTGTCTGCAAATAAATAACTAATAAGCCGGATGTGGTGGTGCACACCTTTAATTCCAGCACTCTGGGAGGCATAGGTAGGAGGATTGCCATGAGTTTTCAAGGCCACCCTGAAACTACATAGTTAATTCCAGGTCAGCCTGAGCCAGAGTGAGACCCTACCTCAAAAAATCCAAAAACAAAACAAAAAATTATATATATATATATATATATATATATATATATATATATATATATTTTTTTTTTTTTTTAAGTGATGCTCAGGGCAGCTCCCAAGGCTGCCCCCCCACCCCCGCCTGCAGAGCTGGAGCAGGCCAGAAGGAGGGAGGAAGAGGAGGAGGTGGAGGAGCCGCGGGCCCGGGGTGGGGTGGGGATTGGCAGTATTAAACAGAACACATCATGCATGAGTACAAGTTAGTGGTTCTTGGTTCAGGAGGCTGTTGAGTCTTCTCTGACAGTTCAATTTTTTCAGAGAATTTTTGTTGAAAAATATGACCCAAGGATAGGAGACTCCTAAGAAAGTCAGCTGAAATAGATTGTTGACAGTGTATGCAGGAAATCCTGGACACAGCAGGGATAGAGCAAGTTACAATGAGCGAGTTGTACATGACGAATGGCCAAGGGTTTGCACTAATATATTCAATTACAGCTCAGGGCTGGAGAGATGGCTTAGTGGCTAAGGCGCATGCCTACCAAGCCTAAGGACCCAGGTTCGATTCTCCAGGTCCCACGTACGCCACATGAACATGGTAACGCATTCGTCTGGAGTTCACTTGCAGTGACTAGAAGTCCTGCATGCCCATTCTCTCTCTCTCTAATAAATAAATTTTAAAAATGTCAATTACAGTTCAGTCTACGTTTAATGACTTACAGGATTTAAGAGAACAGATTTTATGGGTTAAAGACACAGAAGATGTTCCAGTGATTTCAGTTGGCAATAAATGTGACCTGGACAATGAAAATAGTAGTTGGTAAAGAACAAGGCCAGAATTTAGCAAAACAGTGGTGCAACTGTGCCTTTTTAGAATCTTCTGCAAAATCAAAGATCAATGTTAATGAGATATTTTATGACCTGGTCAGACAGATAAATAGAAAAACACCAGTGGAAAAGAAGAAGCCTAAAAAGAAATCCTGTCTGCTGTTCTAGATACGAAGTCCACAGCAGCTCTGAGCAGATTATAGGAAAAAAGAACTGTTGCCTAATTGGAAGTGCTAGCATTCCAGGCTTCAAAAATACATCTGAGGAGGCTTTTTCTGTTTTAAATATTATGTGAAGAATTTAGATCTTGCCAGGCATGGTGGCGCATACCTTTAATCCCAGCACTCTGGAGGCAGAGGTAGGAGAATTGCCATGACTTCAAGGCCACCCTGAGACTACATAGTGAATTCCAGGTCAGCCGGGGCCAGAGTGAGACCTTACCTTGAAAAACCAAAAAATAAAAAAACAACAACAACAAAAAGAATTTAGATCTTATATTGGTTTGCACAAGTTCTCTGGAGAAAAAAAAAAATTGCTCTGTGTATATCTCTTGGAAAATAAGACGATAGTATTTCTCCTTTGCAATAGCAGCTATAACAGATGTGAAAATAAATATACTTGACTCTAATACAATTATACAAAAGAGCATGGATGCATTTCAAACATTAGGTATTTCTACTATAATAAATGATTTCATATTGACCTTTTTATCCTGATTGTTCCCTGTCAAGCACTAAAAAGTTGAACCATTACACTTTATACCTGTAATGATATAGATTATGAAATTTCCCCTCAAACCGATTGCAGCAGATAACTTTTTCAAGAGATTTAATTCAAATTTTATATTTAAAAATTATGAAATATCATCTGTCATTGTATTCTAATTAAGATTGTTTGTGCATAGTGCTTTGGAAAAATGGGTCCCTTATAGGGAAAAAACTGGGATAATTGATTTCTATGGCTTTCAAAGCTAAAATATATAACATACTAAACCAACTCTAATACTGCTTCTTATGTTTTGCTGTCAGGTTAAATTAGTTTTTATGGATGATTAAATTTTAGTACATTTTCATTTGGTTTGTGTCTTTTTGTTATTGCTTATAGATTTAAGGGCTTTCTTTTATAATGACCACACTGTTTAAAAGGCTGCAGCAGCTCCTCTGCCTGGAACCTACAGAACCCTGGAGGTTGACCACACTTACTGGTGATTTCTCTAGGAACAGACCTTGCACTTCCTGTTCTAGATTATAGTGAAATACATCAGACTTCACAGAATAGTTTCATATATTCTCTCGAGTTTAAGATTGTATATTGTTGAATAAAATATCCCATTGTGTATTATTTTATTTATTTGAGAGCGACAGACAGAGAAAGAGGCAGAAAGAGAGAGAGAATGGGCATGCCTGGGCCTCCATCCACTGCAAACAAACTCCAGATGTGTGCACCCCCTTGTGCATCTGGCTAACATTGGTCCTGGGGAATCGAGCCTCAAACCAGGGTCCTTAGACTTCACAGGCAAGCACTTAACTGCTAAGCCATCTCTCCAACCCACATTGTGTATTATTTTTATATGTAAAAAAGATAAGTTTAATAATGTATCAGGGTTTAACTTTTACTATTTCAAATCTTCCATAGTTTGTGATTTCATCAAGGAAATCTTTGGCATTGTTAATTTGTTGGTGTGGGTTCACCAATGAAGTATATGTGAAAATTTTTACCTTGCTTTATGATAGATTAAAGAGCTTGAGAGAAGTGAGTGAAGGTTAAAACCTGAAAGGGGTGTGTTACTTTTATATGAAATATTGCAATAGTGGTAATATGAAAAAGACTGCTAAGTTAACATTTTAGCTGGCTAGCTAGTGATGCTTTTCTTTTCCTTCCCAGTTATTTGCATTTTCACAAAAGGTAGGGCGTAGGTAGGACATAGACCCAAAGTGTCATTACCATACGCTACTTCATAGAGAGAAGTAGAGCTAATGCTTCTTAGCCAATCACACGCTGGAGAAGAAAGCAGCTTGCAAGCTTAAGAAACCCTGTGTCTTGTCCCCAAATATCCAGGGGACCAGTCCTAGAAAGACAATAATTTGCTCAGGAATCTAGATACTGTCTCATTGCAAGTATGTGTAAAGAAGTGTTCACTCCTCACTGAAATTTGCCAGGCATGTGGACAGCCCATCAGTTACTAAATTGGAATTTAAAAGTCAGCTTTCATATGTGAGATCTGACCAACCTGAGGAAATGTTAAAGATATTGTCTGAAAATTTTGGAAATTGTACTCTTTTGAGTTTCTAATAAACCAAGTGATATAAAAAAAGTGATGCTCAGGCCAGGTATATGGTGTTGCACACCTTTAATCCCAGCACTTGGGAGGCAGAGGTGGGAAAATCAATGAGTTCAAGGCCAGCCTGGGACTACAAAGTAAGTTTCTGGTCAGCCTGGGCTAGAGTAAGACCCTACCTTGAAGCAAACAAACAAACAAAAAAAAGTGATGCTTAGCAGAAATCTGAGATATGAATAAATGTTAACTGAAGGAAGAAGGAAAATGTTTCAGTTATCTTCACATTGCTGGACAAACACCTGACCAGAAGCAGCTTATGGGAGGAAAGGGTTTATTTCAGGTTACAGATTCCAGGGGAGGCTCCATCATGGTGGAAGAAACTGGTTCACATTATTATACATCCATGACAGACAGAGAGCAACTGAACTTCAAGTATGAGCTGACTGAGGGAAAGCTTCATATTGGTAGGGGAAAGCATGGCATGAGCAGAGGCTGGGCATCACCTCTGCCACACAGCAGGTGGGAAACAAACAGCAGGATGATGATCCAATCTCTGGCAAGGGGAGGGGCACTGACTATAACTCCCCTAAGCCTGCTCCAACAACACACCTGCTCCAGCAAGACTCCACCTCCAAAACTGTCATCAGCTGAGGACCAAGCATTCAAAGTGTATGAATTTATAGGGGACATGTGATTCCAACCACCACAGAAAGTATCCCCCTAGTTAGAGGGTTAAATTGCATAAAACACCTGTCATAGGGGAGAACATTTAACTGATGGAAGGGCTGGGTAGCTGGAGGAGAGCTAGTGGTAGGGGAGAGGGGGAGATGATACTTGAGGTCAGATTTAGGCTTTAAGGTCTTTTTGTAAAAAATTGTATTTATTTGAGAGAGAGAAAGAGGGGGAGAGAGAGAGAGAGAATGGGCATGCCAGGACCTCCAGCCATGTAAATGAACTCTAGATGGTTGCGCCTCCTTGTGCATCTGGCTTACATGGGTCCTGGAGAGTCAAACTGGGATCCTTTGGCTTTGCAGGTTAATGCCTTAACTGCTAAGTCATCTCTCCAGCCCCTTTAAGGTCTTCTTGGCTATGGATGGAGACAAGACTAGAGAAGGACAGAGTTGATTTAAAATGACCAGTCATCTAAGTGGAAAATGAGACACTTAGAGTAATGGTGATGGGCATTTATTGTAGCCAGCTACATGGCTGAGATGAACCTCCAGACCAGACACAGGTTATGGGAGGAATGGCATTTATTGACACTTACAGATCCAGGGGAAGTTCCATAATGGTGGAAGAAGCTGTCCCCTTTTGCAGATCCACTCAGAGGGAGAAGAAACCACCACCAGCACCACGAAAAGCAAACATACAATGGGGAACCGGAGGCAGAGCTCAAGCACTCTCCCTTCCTTTAGGCTGGAATTCAGATCTGCTCCCAGTAGCACCTTATGGCCCAGGATCCTCCCACAGTGACACCTCTTCCAGTGAAATTCATTTTACAGATTGAATAAAACATTTGAGTCTATTAAGTGGAAAACTTGGCTTTAAGTTATACATTGTCTTCTGTATGAATACTGGATTGTTTTGCATAGAAACTTTAAATTTTTCTTAATTTATTTATGTAGTGAGAAGAAGAGAAAGAGAGAGTGAGAGAGAATGGGTGCACCAGGGCTTCTAGCCACTGCAAACGAACTCCAGATGCATGTGCCACTATGTGCATCTGGCTTACATGGGACTTGGAGAATCAAACCTGGGTCCTGGGCTGGAGAGATAGCTTAGTGGTTAAGCATTTACCTGTGAAGCCTAAGGACCTTGGTTCGAGGCTTGATTCCCCAGGACCCATGTTAGCCAGATGCAAAAGGGGGTGCATGCGTCTGGAGTTTGCTGTGGCTGGAGGCCCAGGAACTCCCATTTTCTCTCTCTCTCCCTCTTTCTTTCTCTGTTACTCTCAAATAAATAAAAAAATTGTAAAAACCTTGGTCTTTAGGCTTCACAGGCATTTGCCTTAACCGCTAGGCCATCTCTCTAGCCCTGCATATAAATTTTTGCTAATAGTTTAGTAGAAACTGAATTTTGACTATTTCTTTTGGCAGTGAAATAAAAATTATTAGTAATAAAAAGTAAAGGTCTGGAGAGATGGCTTAGGAGTTAAGGCACTTGTCTGTAAAGCCAAAGGATTGAGGTTAGATTCCCCAGGACCCATGTAAGCCAGATGCACAACATGGTGCATGTGTTTGGAGTTAATTTGCAGTGTCTGGAGGCCCTGGCACTCCCACATTCTCTCTCTCTCTTTGCCTCTTTCTCTCGCTCTCAAATAAATAACTAAATAAATAAAAATAAAATATTTTTTAAAAGTATACACATATATGAATAATTTTTAAAAATCATAGAAGTGCCAGGGATGTGTCTAGATTGGAAGTGTGCTTGCCTGTCCCTGAGTTCAATACCCAGCATTGCACACATGGGTATGGCGATGCAATATACCTGTAATTCCAGCACTTGGGAGGTGGAGCCTGGAGGATCAGCAATTTAAAGCCATCCTTAGGTACCTAGTGAATTTTCATCCCTCCTAGACTACATAAGACCCCATCTCAAAAGAAAGAAAAAAAGGTCATGGAATGCCATATACTTCAGTCTAGGCCCCCATGAAGCCTTGACTAGGAAATCCTAAGCTTAAGTTTGAGACCCTTGAGAATCAGCCTAGAAACAGAAAAATGTCCCTGTGATTTTAAGAGTAAAACTGCTGGGCGTGGTGGTGAACACCTTTTATCCCAGCACTAGGGAGGCAGAGATAGGAGGATTGCCATGAGTTCGAGGCCACCCTGAGACTCCATAGTGAATTCCAGGTCAGCCTGAGCTACAGTGAGACCCTACTTAGAAAAACCAAAAAAAAAAAAAAAAAGAGTAAAACCAATTTTCATAAGAAAGTTTGAGGTCATTTGGCCTGGTATTTTGGGGTCTGTTTTTTGTTGTCTGTTTTTGAGGTGGGATCTAACTATAACCCAGGCTGGCCTACTTCATCCTCTTAGGTGCTGAGATTTAAGGCGTGATCCACTCACTTAACCTATCTGGAGGAACCAATGAAATAACCTTTTGTTCTTATTCTGAATCATTCCATTGCCCCCACCCTTCTGTAACTGGACTGATCTTCAACCCAGATACAAACTTAGATGTGATTACTAAAGATATATGTGGTAAAACTTCAGGAAGAAGGTGAATAATACGTATTAGTTATATGAATCTTTTTCCCTTTGCAAAAGCTTCCTTACACCTATGGATGGCTATGTGACCCAGCTCTGGATGATGAAACATTAGAGGGAATCTTCTAAGAACTCTGGGCAGGCTTTCTTTTCTGGGAAAAGCAACATAAGGAGCTAGAAGCAATGGCCCTCCTTTGTGTTTAGTTCTTCTTGCCTTGAGCAAGGATGTGTTACCTTGGCTGTAGCAGCCATTTGATTTTGTTCTTGAAAAGGAATGGAAGTCATAAAGTCTGCAAAGACCACTGAGACCCTGAGTGGACTGCACATTGATAAATTGGCCATGGACCCAAAGTTTATAAAAATAGGATTGCTGCTGTATTTTTGCCTCAAATTGTCTTTGGTCCAAAGACTAAAATCTGGCACAAAAATCCAGAGCTTGGTGGGAAGCTTATATTTATTTGTTTGTTTATATTTGTTTTTACTTTCATTTTGAGACAGGGTCTTGCTATGTGGTCCACTCTGGCCTTCAACTCAAAGCAATCGTCCTGCTTCAGCTTCCTGAGTACTAATTATGGGTATGTGCCACCCTACCCAGTTTGTAGTCTACATTTACCCAGTGGCTGGCACATTTCCTGACACATAAAAAGCATTAAAATATTTTTGTTGCATGAGGATAATGATTGAAAAGATAGATGGGTGAATGAAGGCTTTAATGTATCTACATACCATTTATCATTAATTTCAAATATATTATGATTTGCTCTGCTTTTTTTTTTTTCTGAGGTAGGATCTCACTCTTTGCTAGGCTGACCTGGAATTAATTATATAGTCTCAGACTGGCCTTGAACTCAATGACAATCCTCCTATCTCTGCCTCTAGAGTGCTGGAATTAAAGTTGTGTGCTACCACGCCCAGCTATGATTTGTTCTTTTTATTGTGAAGTACAACCAAAACTATTCAGCAATAAAAACATGGTTGAACCTCAAAAACAGGATGAAAAATGGAAGAAGCCTACCCCAAAACAGGAGCAGGCTATATGAACCCATTTGTTTGAAACTCTAGGGAAGACTAGTCTATTCCGTATCAACAGATACTTATCTCATGGTTGCTGTTCTCACTGGATCTCCGGGCCAGGGGCTTGCTTGCAGGAAGTACCAAGAAGGAAGAGACACAGAGAAACCTTCTAGGGCAATGGAAATGCGCTAATCTTTAAAAAAATATATTTATTATTTATTTATTTATTTAGAGAGAAAGAGAGAGACGAATATAGAGAGAATGAGCCCACCAGGGCCTCCAGACGTTGCAAACTAACTCCAGATGCATGTGCCATCTTCTACATCTGGCTTATGTGAGTCCTGGGGAATCAAACTTAGGTGCTTTGGCTTTGCAGGCAAGCCCCTTAACCAATAAGCCATCTCCCCACCCAGAAATGTGCTAATCTTGACTGTGGTGGTCATTATATCAATTTATATGTTTATTGAAGCTTACTGAAGGTGTGCATTTGTATAAAGATCACATCTCAGTCTAGGCATAAAGAGAAAAGCTAGGTGTGGTGGTGCACATTTATAATTTTGTCACTTGGGAGACTGCAGCAGGAGGATCTTGACTTTGAAGCTAGTCTGGCTAAACAGAGACCCTAGGTCTTAAAATAAACTCTGTGGTAGACCATTTGTCTAGAACAAGGTCTTGAGTTTGTTCTCCAATACTAAAATTGCAAACAAGCCGGGCATGGTGACGCACGCCTTTAACCCCAGCACTTGGGAGGCAGAGGTAGGAGGATCACTGTGAGTTTGAGGCCAGCCTGAGCCTACATAGTGAATTCCAGGTCAGCTTGGACTAGAGTGAGACCCTACCTCGAAAAATAAAAACAACAACAAAAGCAAACAAAAAATTTAAAACAATGACAGGCATGGTGGTGTATGACTTTAATTCTAGCACTGGGGAGGCCGAGGCGGGAGGATCTCTGTGAGAAGGATGCCAGCTTGAGACAACCAAGCAGAAATGAAAAGGAAAATAACAGGAATTAAAAGCAAAAGAAAAAGATGAAAGTTCAAGGGCTGTGGGTGTAGTTTACCATTGTTAGAGAAGTTGCCGAGCATTGTGAGGCCCTTGGTTCAATCCCCAGCACTGAGAAGAGAAAAATGGAGAGGAAGAATGTGAAGAAGAGAAAGTGGGAGGGAAAATAGGAGAGGGAGCAGAGATAGTGTGAAAGTATTTCCACAGGAGCCAGTAGTAGGGAAGAGTGCTGATGGTATGTGTGACTGAAGAAGATAGGAGAAAGCCATCTTCTTTTCAGGCATTTACTTCCAAAGACGGAACAAGAAGTTGCCATTCTCATCTGATCAGGTCTCATCCAAGATGGCCCCAAAGGAACTTCCTGCTTTTCCTAAGCTCAGCTTCTCTGGGCCAGCATCTGGAGTCCATGAACCAACCCGTTCTTGATCCCTCCTAGGTTGAGTCCATGAGCCAACTGAGCCTCTCTTTATGCACAAGGCTCACCCTTAATTGGATGTCTGGTACATAAAGGCGGTTACCCGTATGGCCCACCCCTCTCTTTTAGTCCTGTGACCGGGTCTAAACAAGCATATGGGACCAGCCTGGCTGGTAAGGGAAGAGTACTGGTCTTTATTTATTTTATTTTATTTACTTGCAAGCAGAGGTACAGAGACAGAGAGAATGGGCATGCCAGGGCCTCTAGCTGCTGCAAATGAGCTCCAGATGCATGCACCACTTTGTGCATCTGGCGTTACAAAGGCACTGGGGAATGGAATTCTGGCAGATAGGTCTTGCAAACAAGTGCCTCAACTGCTGAGCCATCTCTCCTCTCCAGTCCATGAGTACCTATCTTGGCGTGGGTACTTCTCTGCCTGCCTTCTGTGTCATACTTTGGGCTACCTCTGCACTCTAATTACATGTATGCATTTTCTTTGATCTCTGAGTCTTTCACTATTTCTTAATCCTCTCTGGTCTCTTATTTGAAGGAGATCTTTTGTTTCTTATGCTTGGCCTTCCATGTGTGGGTGTGTCTCCTATTTCCCTCTCTTTCCACCTGGGCAAGGAAAATTCTCTGGCTCAAGTCTTTCAGCTAGTTTACTCCCTGAATCTTTACAGTTCCCTTAAAATAAACTATAATTCATAATTTCTCCCTAAATAAACTCAACTTCCAAGAGTCTGTTTTTTTTTCAATTGTTAAAATAGAGAAAGGCCCAAAAGTTGGGGTCCATAAGCCCTCCCTGAGCATCAAAAAATCTTGCATCATAATTGATAATTCATGCAGCCATGAGAGATCCATCTTGAGCAGGAAAATAAAGATGAGAAGTTTACCTGCTGCACAGAGTTCTTGTGAGTATGTAAGGAAGTAGCCTTAGTCAGGGCCATCTTTTCAGACTCCTTACCTGTGGACTCTGTACTTGAACAAAGGAAGATCCTGAGTTTGGATCCCTAGCACCCACATAAAAGCTAAGTGATGGGTTGGAGAGTGGTTAAGGTGCTTGCCTGCAAACCTTAACAACAAGGTTTGATTCCCCAGTACCCACGTAAAGCCAAATGCACAAAGAGGCACATGCATTTGAAGTTCATTTGCAGTGACTAGAGGCCCTGGCACATCCAGTTTCTCTGCTTACAAATACATACATACATACATACATAAAATATTTGTTTAAGAAAGCTAAGTAGGGGGGCTGGAGAGATGGCTTAGCAGTTAAAGCATTTGCCTGCAAAGCCAAAGGACCTTTGTTTGATCCCCCAGGACCCACATAAGCCAGATGCGCAAGGTGGCACATGTATCTGGAGTTCCTCTACAGTGGCTGAAGAGCCTGGCATGCCCATTCATATTCTCTCTGCCTCTTTGTCTCCTAAATAAATCAAAGTAAAAAAGAAATAATAACAAAAAACAAACTAAGTAGGGCTGGAGAGTGGCTTAGTGGTTAAGGCACTTTCATACAAAAGCAAAGAACCAGGTTTGATTCCCCAGTACCCATGTAATAAAGCCAGATGTACAAGGTGGCATGTGCATCTGGATTTGTTTACAGTGGCTAGTAGCCCTGGTACATCCATTCTCTCTGTGTATCTGCCTCCCTCTCTCTCTCTCAAATAAATACATAAAATATAAAAACATTTAACAAGCTAAGTGTTAAAACATGTGCTTATAATCCCATTGCCAGGGAGGCAGAAACAGGATCCCTAAGGCTTGTTGGCTAGCTAGTCTAGCTGAATCAGTGAGGTCTAGGTTCAGTGTCTCAAAATATATGGTGGAGGACCAGAGAGATAGCTGAGCAGTTAAGGCACTTGCTGGCAAAGCCAAAGGACCCAGGTTTGATTCTCTCATACCCATGATGCACAAGGTGGCGCATGCATCTGGAGTTTGTTTGCACTGATTAGAGGCCCTGGAACACCCATTTTCTCTTTCTCTATCTACCTCTGCTCTTGTCTCTCCCTCTCTCAAATAAATAAATGAAAATAAGGTGAAGAGTGATTGAACAAGACATCTGATGTTGACCTTTAACCTTCACACATTCACACACATGTGCATGCACACCTGGATACACACACACATGCACAAAAAATTATACAGATCATGTAAAATGTCTGTGTGTATAGGAAAGATACCAAAAGCAAATTGTTAGTTTTGCCCTTTTGCTTTTTGTTTTTCACTTTCCAAATGTTCTACATTGGCTGACCAGGAAACAAAAATCAGTGGAGGGCTGGAGGAATGGCTTAGCGGTTAAGTGTTTGCCTACAAAGCCAAAGGACCCAGTTTTGATTCCCCAGGACCCACGTTAGCCAGATGCACAAGGGGGCACATGCGTCTGAAGTTCGTTTGCAGGGGCTGGAGACACTGGCGTGCCCATTCTCTCTCTCTCCCTCTTTCTCTGTCAAATAAATAAATAAAAATAAAATATTTTAAAAAATCAGTGGGTAGTAATCAACAACAACAACAAAAAATTATGTAATCCTGAGCTGGGCATGGTGGCGCACGTCATTAATCCCAGCACTCAGGAGGCAGAGGTAGGAGGATCGCTGTGAGTTCAAGGCCATCCTGAGAATACACAGTGAATTACAGGTCAGCCTGAGCTAGAGTGAGACCCTGCCTAGAAAAATTAAGAACAACAAAACCAAAATTATGTGATACTGTAAGCACTGGTGTTAAGGTAACATACTCAATTTTTCTGATATATCTTGGAGATATATCAATCTGTCATGTAGAAATACTATTTATTTATTTAAGAGTCAGAGAATGGGGGGGAAGGAGAGGGAAGGAGGAGAGAATGGGTGTTTCAAGGGCCTCTAACCACTGCAAATGCATGCACCACCCTGTGCATCTGGCTTTACATGAATGCTGGGGAATAGAACAGGGGTCCATAGGGTTGGCAGGCAAGCATCTTAACCACGGAGCCATCTCTCCAGCCCTCCTTTCTTCACTGTCATGCAATAGTACAATGAAGTCTTCTAATAATGAACCTAAGTTGTTTGTAATATTTTGGTCTTACCAATAATGGTGAAATAAATAACTCGTACCTATCTTTTTTTTTTTTTAAACGTGTATAACCATAGAATAAGTTACTAGAAGTGGAATTTCTGGGTCAAAAGATTTGCCTTTATAATTTTGACACATGCTGTGAAATTGCCCCCTCCCCTTTTAAGAACATACTTTGTGCCAGGCGTGGTGGTGCACGCCTTTAATCCCAGCACTAGGGAGGCAGAGGTAGGAGAGTCACCGTGAGTTCGAGGGCAACCTACATAGTGAATTCTAGGTCAGCCTGGACTAGAGTGAGACCCTACCTCGGAAAACCAAAGAAAAAAGAACAAACGTACTTTGTATGGACACATCGTGTGTTGGTATCATCTTTTCCCTCCTCCCTGCCCCCATTCCGCAGGGGTGCCTCTCTTCAGTGGAGTTGCAGGATAGGTTTTGCGGGAACTGCAGTTATTTTTTTTTTGGGGGGGGGAGCAATGCCTCTGGGCATGATATCCCAACCTGTGGCTCTTAACAATCTTTCTGGCCCCCGCTTAGGCAAAATTTATCTTTCAGACACCCGCCCTGAGTAATGTACACTGGCTGCACCTTACCAACGCTCTGATACTGAACCGGCCGCTAAGCCGTTCGCAGCCGTGGTGCTTGTGGACCGCGAGCTGGTGGAAGCCAGCGGGTCGGTCTCGCTTGCTCGCGGTGTCGCGGGCCGTCGGCGCTCCGCTGCCCGCGATCCTCGCCCCGGAGGCCGCGCTTGTCGCTCGCTCGCTGCCGCCGGCCGGGAGGACGGCCACCCACCGCCTCCTCCTCCGGACGCGCCCTCACGGACCCGGACCCGTGCGCGTCCCTCGTGGGGTGCGGCTCCCCGGGAGTCGGTTCCGCCACCGGGAGGGGAGAGATCGGCGGGTGGGGGTCATCCCGTCCCCCCCACCTCGGCGCCTTGTCCGCTCCTCGGCCTGCCGGGGTGGCTCCCCCTCATCCGTCCCGGCCGGGACGGGGTTTTCGGGGGGGGCCAGGGGTGGCGAGGGGTCTCTCGTCCTCGCGGGGGTCCCGGCGCGGGTCTCTCCGTCTCTCGCGTTCTTCCTCCTGCCGCGGTGGCCTGCGGGCGGGAGAGACATGGGGAGGGGGAGTGGAATCCACCGCCCCTCCCCCTCCCTTTCCAAAACAAAAAAGAATAAAAACTAAAAATGTTCCATGGTTTCTGTTAGGTCATAATTAAAAATTTCTAGGTGTAGATCACAATTTTTTTCTTCAGGAAGCTACGAGTTGATTCAACCCAATTTACTGAGTGATCCTCCACCATATTTGTTTAGAGTATTTCTATATATATTTTTAAAAACCGAATTGTCACACAGCTTGTTTGCCAATGTCATGTTTTATTTATTGTAGGAATACAGGCATGGAGACATGCTCAGTGGTTAAGGCGCTTGCCTGCAAAGCCTAACCACCCTGGTGTTCGATTCCTTAGGACCCAAATGTATGTGGTGTTCCGTTGCAGTGGCTAGAGACCCGGACATGCCCATTCTTTCTCTCTTTGCTTGCAAATAAATAAAAACATTATTGTAGAATACATATTGTAATGCCACGAGGCTTGTCTTCATTGTTTTTTATAGAACTTTCCTGGTTATTTTTACTTGTTTAGGTGTGAAATTATGTTACATTTAAAAGATTACTTTTTGGAGAATTGATAATTGACCTTTTATTTATTTATTGAGAGAAAGAGGTAGAGAGAGAATGAATAGGTGCATCAGGGCCTCTAGCTGCTGCAAATGAACTCCAGGCCCATGTGCCACCTTGTGCATCTGGCTTACTGGGGAATAGAACCTGGGTCCCGCCCATAAGTGCCTTAACTGCTAAGCTTTCTCTCCAGCCCCATAATTGACCTTTTTTTGATGTTCTATTTTAAGTACTTTTTTGCGTCACTTATGAGAATTTCAAAGTTCTCTTGGTTTCTTGCCCCTTTTTTATTTCTTCATTTATTTGAGGGATAAAGGGAGGTACAGAGAGGACGGGTGTTCCAGGGTCTCTAGCCACTCCAAATGAACGCCAGATGCATGCGCCACCTTGTACATCTGGCTTACTGTGTCCTTTGGCTTTGTAGGCAAACGCCTTAACTACTGAGCCATCTCTTCAGGCCTGGATCATTGCAATTTACTTTCTTTTATCTTTAACCTTCCTGAATCATTTTATCTTCGGTATCTTCCATACAAAATTGGTTTGAATTTTGCTTTAAGTCAAATTATTTTCCTCTTAATAGCTGAGTTTACCTGGATTGCATCTATTGACTTGTTACTTTCAGATTTTGTCATATTTTGTTAAACTTTCAATTCTTACACTTTTGTGGATAGCTTGATTTTTTTTTTTTTTTTCTGTTTAGATGATTAGGAAGATTGGCACTTTCCTGAAAGTAGCCTTTTCTTTTTGCATGTGTATGTGTGGTATGGTGTATGTATATGTATGCAGATATGGGCACCGTAAGGAGGTTAGAGAAGAATGTTGGGTGTCTTCTACTGTTCAGCTGCTAGATTCCTTGGGAAGGAGTCTCTTGCAACCTGGATCTCCTGTGATCTTAAATTACTCTGGTTGACAAGTGAGCCTCAGCAATCCGCAGATCTCTGCTCACCACAGGACTGGGGTTACAGGCATATGTGCCACACCCAGATGTTTACATGGGTGCTGGGAAATCAAAGGTAAGGTGAATTAGGCCCTCTGAAGCCCTTACTTGTACAACAAGGACCCTTATCTGCTGAGTCATCTCAAGCCCAAGATTTGCATTTTGTCCCCAGTTCCCACAGAATTAGTATACATCCTTTCTTTTATTCCATCATTCACTTTTATAAATTCTATTATTCTTAGTGTTTGTCTTGTCTTGATCAGAATGCTTGATTTTGAAATCAGCACAAGCCTGCCTGCTTAGTAGCTATAGCCCACACCAGAACTATTTGAGTTACTACTTCAAGTCCCAAATGTTCTACCAGGTTCCCATCACCCACAGAACAAGATGAGTAATACAAAAAGCTTTTTTGTAGGAAACATACCCAATCTACGAAATATCTGACCATGAATGATAACCCAAACCTGTCAAAGATGTCTGAGGAGCAGTCATGGTCCAGACCCAGAGTTCCTAGTAAAGGACCTAACTATGAAATGTGGCATCTTGGGCAGGAAACTGGGATGGAACACAGATAAAGACTGTTTATCAGCCATCTGTCGCTATGCCTAAATCTGAAGTGAACAAAAGGAGGAAAAGTTTTTTTTCCCCTCATATTTTCAGGTCATGATTGTTGAATTAAATCATTTTGGGGCCTATGGTGGGCAGAGCATCAGAAGCCAGAAGCATGTGGAATAAAACTTGTTTATTTCATGGCAGCTAGAAAGCAGAGAGGAAAGGGCCAGGGTCCCAACGTGTCCATCAAGCCCCAGGACTCAGGTAAGCCAGATGCACAAGGGGGTGCATGTGTCTAAAGTTCATTTGCAGTGGCTGGATGCCCTGGTGTGCCCATTCTCTCCCCCCCCCCGACTCTGACTCTCTCAAATAAATCAATAAAAATTAAATATTAAAAAAAGAAGAAGCTGGGTGTGGTGGCTAACGTACACCTTTAATCCCAGCACTTGGGAGGAGAGGTAGGAGGATTGCCGTAAATTCGAGGCCACCCTGAGACTCCATAGTGAATTCCAGGTCAGCCTAGGCTAGAGTGAGACCCTACCTGGAAACCTTCCCCCCCCACCAAAAAAAAAAGAAAACCCTTCCATTCAGGGTCACCTGACAGTGTTGGAAGCAACAATAAGGTGTCAACAGGTGCCTTTCTCATAGAGAACCTGTACTTGGTGTTTCTTTCTATGGGCAACTAACTATACTTGTTACTTTTTCTTTTTAATATAATGGGTTTTAAAACAAATGTTGAGTGAGTACTAAACCAACACAATATTAAACTGAGTGTCAGACTGCACTATTCTAATGCTTCATATTTATCAAGCTATATGTGAGGTAATGCTTAAGGTTCAGGAGGCTAAGCTTTTCACTCTGACTCAGAGGCAGTTCTCCAACTTACCATAATGTAGAGCCACATACCCTGGTTTGGAATACCTGCTGCTTCCCTTAAATTCAGTGCTAACATGCTTGAGGGTTATTGTTAAGCTATACCTAGTAAGAATACGTACAGGACTAATTTTAAAAAATGCTTTTTCGGAGGTGTAAATTCCTAATTCTCTTGTACAAGCCAAGTAACTTATATAAGTATCAAATGATGTTTATACTTAGGAATGAACCCTTACTTGCTGTTCACTCACATCACTGATCATTTTATCCCAACTTTTCTTTGAGGTCAGACTTGAGGCTTTCTGAAGCTTAAGCTAATAGAATTTATAGTTGCTAATGGACACTAATTTCAAGCTCTAAAGGCAACAGTATTGTCCAGTATAACAACGTGAGTTGTAATACTTAGGATGGAATACATGAAGGGACAGATGTTTCCTATCTCTGTGGCTATAATCCACATCCAGATGTCTCTTGGTAAATACAACCATGATTCAAGTCTGCCCACATGACACCATGGCTTGATGAAGCTACAAATTACAAGTCTGTATTTAAAACAAAAGCAGCAAGGCCATTTTTAGTGAAAACTAGTTTTATTTTAAAATTAAGTGCATAGCACTCATCTAATTCCACTGTGTAGACTTTAGCACCATACTCACTATTTGCAATTAATGTCACAGCACAGATATATTTTGGTTTGCAGTTTGTATTTGAATAGTGTTTATTTAATGGACTTGAGTAAAGTCCTTTATACATTATTAATCTCTTCACAGTACATATTTAATGATGGTCTGGTAATATCAAAAGAAAAAAAACTTTAAAGACTAACCAATAAATTATAACAAAATCCACACAATTCCCCCCACTCCCAAAAGCTAACAGTTGTTGAGTTATATTTATACTGAAACCTAATGCATTAAAAAAGCTGTTTCTCCAGCCACCCCCCAGGTATGCAGCAAGAGTAATCAATTATTTTCTTCTTCCCCCAAAAAAGATTCATCCAGTGTTCTTTAGCTTTTTAAATATAAATTGGAAAAGTGTTAATAAGCTTTGTAAAAAGGCAAATATTCTTCTATCACAAGAATGACATATACCCAATCAATAAAAGCACTGACAAGACATTAAGTTACCATAGGCACTGGTTGTTGTTTCAAGTTAGGACCTTGATCCCATTATCTTACATTCATAGTAATACTGAGGTAGTTAGAATACTGAAAACTGGACTCCAGGATGCTGGGTCTATTTGTGAATGTGAAAGATACATTATTTTTTGAACCTACTTTGACCCCAATAATTCAAGTTTTACTAAGGTTAAGAATGACTAAAATCCAATTAGCAGCCTTTTTAAAGAAGAAAAATGATATGTTAAGAAAACAATTTTAATGCTTGAAAATGCAGAGTTCTTACCTGAGTGGCTTTCTTGTTTCATTTGACAGACAGTAATTCCACATGATATCCTATGTACTCTAAAGATAAAGGTATTTTCCTTTTAAGGAAAGGACATTTCTTCAAGAATTCACGCTGGCAGAATCCACCCAGCAACATTCATCTGTGGGAACCCCATCCCTTCCTCATGAAGGCTATTGGCTTGATTACTGAGACTCCTGCTGCAAACCCCTATCTTTATAACAATAAGTTTTCTTCAATACACACTGTAGCAGTCACGTATCTGCCACACAGATTCCCTTCTATTTCAAGTGCCATAAAAAAAAAAAAACACATATACAGATACACCTTACTAGTTTTTAAACCAGAAAGTTTCCCTCCAGCAAATCTCTCTTTCCCCATGGATAAGAGCACAATGCATACAGTTTATCAGTTATTACATTTTTCACTTTTTAAGTTTATTCTCTCCAAATGTTTCATGCCCAAGTCGCTCTTGCTGTAATGACAATTATTGCTGTTCTCATTCACTACCAACATAATGAAATGTTCCAGGGCAGTTGTGGGGCCAACCTAATGAAAATGACCAAATACATTTTGTAAGCAGTACCCTTGCTTGTGTACACTAACTAGCTGGAATCTAAAGTTGTTTACAAAACCATCCTCCTCATAACAAAGTGCTGTATTACCCCAACCTGAGTACTACCCTGGATATCCTCCACTCCACAGTAAACCTACTGGACTTTATTCCAGCTCTGATATTTTAGTTATGCCTTTCCTTGAGAAAACTTTTAAGAGAGTAGTAACAAATCTGAATACAAGACACTGATTGCACTGAGTAATGCAAAATCTATATATGTACTATGAACCACTTCATTTATTCTGTGGCACAGTATTATGTTCTCAATCAAAAACACATCCTAGCATGAGTATTGTAGCCTATGATATAAAGGTAGTTCACACTATAACATTCCCAAAGCATGTTGAATTACAGTTAAGTATTTCCAAGTAGTAGAAATTCCCTGAGTTATGTGTTTTAATTCTACATATTTGTGGCTGATCACTTAGTGGAAACAACAACAAAAAAACAGAAAACAAAAATTCTTATGATTTCAAGATAAAATATCTGCTTCACCCCTAATTTTAGTACATAAATCCAGATGCCTATATTATTTATGATAAGAAGTTATATAGATTAATCTGGGTTTTTTTAACTGCATGGATTAGTATACTTAGCAATTCATGAGTATATTTAGTTAGAAACCCACCTGTAGGTCAAAAATAAAACTCAAAACTCCGGAATTAAAAAAAGATATGTTCAAAAATTAATACTGTAACGTTCCTTCATAAAAGACAGTGTTGGCAAGTCCACAGATAAACACGAGTCTTTGACATATATGCCACAATAAGGTCCAAAGCCTACCACAGGTAAATCTCAAAATGGCAAATTGAGTCTGTCCAAATTTTCTGCTGTGTGGAGCGTTTTGAAATATTTAGATCACCCGCCAGGACTTCAGTATTTTTGTCACACAGGGATTTGTTGTAACAGGATTTGACATGCACACTGTTAGAGGGTTGGCTTAGTCCTCCTAGGTATTAATGGTGTATCGAAAGTCTTCTGGTGCTGGTACCTGAAGAGTTGTGGTGTTATTTGGATCCCTTTTCCTTCTGAAGAGTGGTTTACAAAAAGCTTGCCTGAGAGCTACAAGTCACAAAATAGTCTGGGTCAGTTATAACCCATACAAATAATCACCTCTCAAAACATGGAGTAATACATGGGTAATGTTCATTTACTTGATAGCTCCGGTTATAGGAAACGCTCAGACAGGGCTTAACTTCCACTGGTATTGCCAGGGACATCCCCACACCAGTCTGCATGTGCCCAAGGCTTTGAACACTAGTTTGAAAGCCAGCAGGACATGTCTGTAGTGTGTAAGATGAGGTGTGTGTAGTAGAGACAATCTGCGGGCAGCTTGGTGGTTCTGATACAGGATGGCGATACTGTAGGGAGGTCTGGTGAAGATACTGAGGTTGCTGAAAGTGAACTGGCCGCGAGGGGTGGGAGGTTGTCTGGAACACACCCAGCTGTGCTGACTGAGAACCTGTCTGTCCTCTCTGTTTGTTTGCTTCTTTCACGTCATTATCGTGAGCACTGAGACATGGAGAGAAATGAACAATAATGTTATTTGACAGGAATCTGCAGGAAAACCCCACTCTCACCTCCTTAACAGCTTACTCCATAAACTGCCATAGGTAATGGGTCACTGCACCATAATTCCAACAAAAGTGAGGCCTCTCTTGTATCATTCTAAAGTGATTTAAATTCTTAAGTGTGGCTGCCACTCTATATTATGGTGACCTCTAAAATTCAACGATGGAGATGGGAATGGGGCAAGGTCTGCAAGCACTGATCTCCCTATTATGGGCCTACAGACAAAAGAATAGCTCTTTCCCTACCATATGCCTAGAATCACACTAGCAATGCTAACTTCTGGCTGGTTAAGGGCTAAAGAAGCAGCTCCTGTTCTGAAGAGCATTATTTCCTCATGACAACAAGCAACTGACAGAAGTGAGATCCTAACTGTCCCTACCCTTTGAGAAGTTGACTTTAGGGCATGTTATACAGGAAGAAAAATGTTTACCAGCAATTACAAATACAAGAGCAAAAAGGCTTACATCAATAGCCGCTCAATACACTGCACTAAGAAATCCCAGGAATAAGCAGTAAGACGATGCAGTCTTGTAGGCCACGCTGGAGAAAGACGAAGTATAATCCTCGAAGAAGCCACACATGCAGCAGCTACTAAAGAAGGTGCATAATTTAGAAAGGCATAATCTGTGGAGACACCAAAAATGAACTTAAGCAGCAGAGTACACAAGTCACCAGTGCATAAGTCACTTGCTGGTTTTCTAAACAACTCACCTTGTAGAGACACTTCCAGAAAGTAATCTGCATACTTGGCCATGTAGAGTTTAGTTTTTTCTAAGCAAATCATTGGCCAGCCATCATGAAGATCTGTTTCATGTACTGCTTCAGAGAGATAATACTCAATGAAATGGGCAGCTGTTGGAAGGCAGAGGTTCCACTGAAAGGTTTCTAATAATAATAGTTCCATATGCAGCAAATTTTGCTTTGTCAGCACTAGATTCATATTAGTCATACAACCCAGGCTGTTGAGCTGCTCCAACTTAGGCACACTATCTTCTTTTTCTTCAAATTTACCTTGTAAGAAAAAGGGAAGGAGTAGAGAAAATGTTAGGTATGTGATCATAAAAGGTCTAAATTAAATAGAACTTGCTGTCTTACTACCAGAATATAGTCTCACAGACGTTCTCTCCTCTACTTAATACAGCTGTGCTTATGCCAGAAGGTTCCTCTGTTCTAAAACTGCATGCTCTCTTCTCCAGTAACACCATCCCTCACCTTTCCCCATCCTCTGAAGAAAATATGTTTAGAGTATTTGATCAGTGTCCAAATGTGTAAAGGACATAGTCATGTGACAATGAAAAACTCAAATCTCACCAGCTGATTCTTTTCACAAAGTTTTCTTTTTGTGTGCAGGTGGTGACTGGCTAAACAGAACTATTTTATTTTAAGGTAAAAGAAAGCTCAAAGAATTTAATGTCACAACTTTATCTGAAAACTAGGCAATCCTCAAGTATCATCCTGGTATAGTTTCAGAATTCTCTTTCAAAAACAGAGAAAAGAAGTTGGGAGGAAAACTTGGTGAATGTTTAATACAAGCACTGTTATTCCGCAAAACCCTCTAGTCTGAATTAAAAATAAAAACAAAAACGTGGTTTATTTATTTTTTCCAAAACTAAAAAACAAGGAGGGCGAGCTAGTCATGGTGGTATATGCCTGAAATCCCAGCACTCTGGAGTTTGAGGGAGGAAGACAGTGTTTGAGGGAGGAAGATAGTGAGATCAAGGCCAGCCTGGGTTAACACAGTGAAAAACTGTCTCAAAAAGCCAAGGAGGGGGAGGGAGAAGAGTCGTTATTATCCTCTTTTAAGTCCCATTACTCAAAATAGAGTAGGAATAAAGGTGACACAGTAAGATTTCATTATTTGAAGTCATTCACTTCTTACAAAATACTCATTTATGTAAGTAAGGTTCCAATTATGCACAGCTGAGGAATAGGAGTCAGTTCTCCTGGGCTGGGGAGATGTTTCAGGGGTAAGACTGACTGCCATGGATACAGTAGCAGCCCTCAGGAGGCAGAGGTAGGAGGATCACCATGAGTTCAGAGTTACCCTGAGAGTATATTGTGAATTATAGGTCAGCCTGGGGCAGAGTGAGACCCTACCTCGAAAAACCAAAAAAGCATCCCTGAAGCTTGTGGGCCAGCTAGTAGTTTGGAGTGCACAACAATGAAGAGACTATGCCACAAAACAAGGCAGGAGGTGAGGACTGACACCCAGCAATGTCCCTGACCTCCACACTTATGCCATGATGTGTGTGTGCACACTTTTCTATCTCATACACACACTCTAAGATTTAAAATGAATAAATAGGGCTGGAGAGATGGCTTAGTGGTTAAGGCACTTGCCTGCAAAGCTAAAGGACCCAGGTTCAATTCTTTAGGACCCATATTAGCCAGATACACAAGATGGCACATACGTTTGGAGTTCATTTGCAGCAGCTAGAAACCCTGACACACACATTCTCCCTCCCTCCCTTCCTTCCTATCTGCCCCTCTTTCTCAAAAAAAAAAAAAAAAAAATTAAAAACAAATAGAAAGGATTCCCCCTCCAGTCCAAGTAGCCCATATGTTTCTACAGATTATGTATCATCTCACATTTTAAAAAACTTCACTTATTTGTTAGAGAGAGAGAATGGGTGTGCCAGAACCTCCAGCCACTGCAAATGAACTCCAGATGCCTGCACCCCCTTGTACATCTGGCTTATGTGGGTCCTGGAGAATTGAACTAGGATCCTTGGGCTTCACATGCAAATACCTTAACTGTTAAGCCATCTCTCCAGCTCCTTATCTCACATTTTAATTTCCCAACAGGCACTTACAATATATAAAAGATGCATTTTAGGGCTGGAGAGATGGCTTAGCGGTTAAGCGCTTGCCTGTGAAGCCTAAGGACCCTGGTTTGAGGCTCGTTTCCCCAGGACCCACGTTAGCCAGATGCACAAGGGGGCGCACACGTCTGGAGTTCGTTTGCAGTGGCTGGAAGCCCTGGCGTGCCCATTCTCTCTCTATCTGTCTTTCCCTCTCTCTCTGTCACTTTCAAATAAATAAAAAAAAGAACAAAAAATATTTTTTAAAAAAGATGCATTTTAAGTATTTCTATTACCTGAGCATGAAGAAAATTTATAAATTGTCAATTACAATCTGATTTTTCCAGATACAGCAACAGAACCATGAAGTAGGCTTCAATTCTCTTTGGGTTGTTGCCCCATGGTGGTCAGTAAAGGAACAAAAATGATATCTAAAGCTGTCTACCTCTCAGTATTTTGTTCTTATATTGAGGTTAAAAAGTAATATTATAATTACAGATTTCTCACAATCAATTTTATATACATACTTGGTTGAAATAATTGTTAGATTATTAATTTTTTAAATGATGAATTACTAAGTTTATTTACAGGGAAATCATGAATTGTGGGGTATAAGGGAGACTGCGACTTAAGAGAAACTGAGGCTTTTAAGCAGTAAAGCTGCAAATGTGTGGAAAGTGGAATTTAGAGCTTGTGTAGGGAGACTTAGGAGGAACATGCATGGCATCTGCCATGTGCTTTTCCATGTAGGGTGATAGTTAAGGTGTTGTCAACTTGATCTGTTTAGTAATCCACAGGTTGCTTCTAGGAAGGATCAACTAAAGGAGGAAGTCTTTCCCCCAGGGTGAGCCCTTCCCCCAGAGTGGGCGCCCCGCTCGGAGGGGGACCTGATATAAGGAAGCTCTGGGTAAAAAAAGAGTTCCTTCCTTCCACTTGGCTGCCAGAGTTGCTCACTACCTTCTGGATTGAAGACCAGTGCAGACTAAAGACCAGCATCAACTGAAGACCCGTGTGGATCGAAACCCAGTGGCTCCTCAGGAAGCCTCCAGGCTTTCCAGCACCATCTGCAGTGCCGGGTTGGGACTGCTGAGGCTTCTGGACATGAGGACTAAGCAGCTACCAGGTTTGGTGATTCTCAGGCCTGTAGCTATTGGGCTACTGTAAACTGATCCAATAAGTCCCCTTTTTAAATAATTCATTCTAGCAGTTCTGTTCCTCTAGAGAACCCTGACTAATACAAGGAGTTAAGATGGTAGATGGTAAGGATCAAGGAAAAATGAGAGAGCAGATATCAAAGCAAAGTCCAGGAGATTCAGAGGAGAAATGAGAAATACAGTTACACTCATGGTTATGCTCAGTTTAAAGAAATTACACAGGTAGTAGACCTACAGTTAGTGAAAGCACACAAGTGGTAGATCTGGGGTGTTAAGGGAAATATGCATGGGGCAGATTAGAGACCAGAGGAAAATCATGCATGTAATCAAAGTGAGAAGGTACCCCAAACTATAAAGCAGAGGCAAACAGAAAAGTTCCCTCAGACCAAGAAACAGTTTTATACTCTCCTTGCCCCCAACTAGCCAGGGTGGGTGAGGGGAGAGCTAGACTCATGTATGTCCCTGTGGTTGAACAGAATATTAGTTTTTTTTTAAAGCATTTATTGCTATAAAGTATTTTTCAATATTACTTGCTTTTTGAGAAATTTTATAATTTTATCTATTTAAAAACAGTTTTGGAGGCTGGACAAATGACTCGGAAGTTCACGCACTTGCCTGCACACTGTAATGACCTGAGTTCGATTCTCCAGTACCCACATAAAGCCAGATGCACAAAATGGCACACATCTAGACTGTTTGCAGTGGGTTAGATTCCCTGGTGTGCCCATTCTCCCTCTTTTTACTTGTAAATAAAATTAAGCAATAAATAAATAAAATATAGTTTTGGGAGAGTTTTTGGCAAAGAAGGGAAACCAGGAAATTTCTCTTGTGGATAGGTATGTATCACAGGTTAAAGCTGCCACATCACATGGCGGAAGCCTGAACCACTTAGTCTATGTGTGTGTTTTATTTATAAATATTAAAAAATATTTTTTATGTATTTGAGAGCAAAAGATAGAGAGAGAGGCAGTGAGAGAGAGGGAGAATGGGCACACTAGGGCCTCCAGCCACTGCAAACGAACTCCAGACGCATGTACCCCCTTGTGCATCTGGCTAACGTGGGTCCTGGGGAAACTGAGCCTTGAACTGGGTCCTTAGGCTTCACAGGCAAGCGCTCAACAGCTACGCCATCTCTCCAGCCCCTCAGTGTGGTTTTATCAGTGCTGGTACTCAGTACCTGACTGGCTCACATTAGGTCATCTTGAAACTGGAGAAGAGGGGTGTAGCCTATCTTGAAGTTTGCTTAGGGCGTGGAAATCGGGTAATTTTTATTGCAAAGAGTCTCAGCTCCTGTCTTATGAACAATTCAGGCCTAAAGAAGCAAGAGTCAGTAGGTATTTCTGCTCCAGAGAGATTTCAATTTCTTTAAACCTGAATCAGGTGGTTTATTTAATTAATTTTTACATCGAGTATTGAGATCTGTACCTTGCATGTTGGACAAATGCTGTACCACTAAGCGACATCCTCTTTTAGATTTGAATTTTGAGACAGAGTCTCACTAAATTGCCCAGGATACACCTAAACTTGATATCCTTTGACCTCAGTCTCCTGAGTACCTGGGATAGAATACACCGGCCACTATGCCCAACTTTATGTCACTCTGATTATTACTGTATGTAGGAGCAAACCTTACATAATTTAGACTTCAAGAATCTGGATAGCATTTTCCAGTTCAATTCACACAACAATGAAATCTCACAAGTTCTGCCAGTAGCAAATACTCAGTCTATCTGAAAGCACTACAGAGGTCTTCATGGCACAGCCATCCAGCATCATCACTGGACAGTCACAGGAAAGAAAGCCACTGTTCTCAGTATAATGCAGTGAACTTCTTCAGAAGGAAAATAATGTCCTCTGGGTGAATCATTACAGCTTTCAAAGTACCCTGCCATTTGTGCAGCAGCAGTTAATACTTGCAGTAGACTTCAAAGGAATATTATAAAACTTAATGAGTTTATTTATATCTGCTTGAAGTTCCTTTGATGAAATTAATATATCACAAAAAAATTCACCATAATTCAAGGATCAAAGATGTTTCATATTGTCCCCTTGAAACTTTTTTTTAAAAAAATATTTATTTAGTTGAGAGAGAGGGAGAGAATGGGCATGCCAGGGCCCCTAGCCACCGCAAACCAACTCCGGACACATGCACCATAATGTGCATCTGGCTTAACATGGGTTCTGGAAAGTCAAACCTGGGTCCTTAGGCTTTGCAGGCAAGTGCCTCAAGCACTAAGCCATCTCTCTAGCCCATGAAACATTTTCCATAACATTTTTATTTATTTATTTATGAGAGAGAGAGAGAGAAAGAAAGAAAGAAACAGAATAAGCATGCCAGAGCCACTAGTCACGAACCCCATATGCATGCACCCCTTGTGCACCTGGCTTTACACGGGTACTGGGGAAATGAACCTGGGTCCTTAGCTTTTGCAGACAAGTACTGGCTTTACACGGGTACTGGGGAATTGAACCTGGGTCCTTAGCTTTTGCAGACAAGTACCTTAACTGCTTGCTAAACCACCTCTCCAAACTTTTAACATTCAAAACAAAACTGTACATGATCAATTTCACAGCTCAAGAAACCACAGTACTAGGTTGACCAATTCAGTTAAGTCAAGTAAACTGAGTGAAACCCAAAATGGAAACCAAAAGGAAGACTTTTGCTTGAATTCTCAAATATGCACTTCTAAGCAAAAATACTGGACCCAATTATATAGAGACAACTACTAGAATAACAGATATCTTTACTTATGAATATCAGCAGTTATAAATAAATGTGAATAAATTTATACTTCAATTTGCAAGTTAAAATAAATTGCATAAATATATAAATAAAATACTGCATTAAATAACCACACTTGAGATTTTAATTGAGGCTTAAGTTTTTGTGAGCGTTTTCATTATGACTAATGATATATAATCAGCTTCATGGATAATAAGAAGATTTCAAAAAGTTTAAAAACATTAATGAGTTATATGCATTCATATCTATTGCTATTATTGTGCCAAAGTGCTATTTGTATATACTTTAAATCTACTTATCCATTTAACACATAGATCACAAAAATCCAGTTGAAAGGAAATACCAGAGGCCATATGATTATATGGATAAAGATCCCAAACGGGAAATAAGGCACAGGAATTTCATATCTGCTTCCCAGGACATAAAGAATTCGAGGCCAGAAACAAAACGCCAGATTGTCTTTCCTTTGTAGGAAATGTACAGATCAGGCATGGAAACCTATATGTTATCAAAGACAACAGCAGTAAATTGTAGTATGTGGTGGAGAAGATCTTAGAGTGAAGATTGTGGATGGGGTCATCTTAAGTTCTGCCAACATTCTACTCTTATAACGAAGTGGAAAGGCCATCCTTACAATACTCTCAGAATCCTCTCAAATTTCTAAAATCACAAATCTAATAGAATTATGGGCAAAGAACAGCAACAGGAAATCGAAAGGAAAAACAATTATGTTCATTAAAGTAAAACAGGGCTGGAGAGATGGCTTAGCAGTTAAGCGCTTGCCTGTGAAGCCTAAGGACCCTGGTTCAAGGCTCGATTCCCCAGGACCCACATTAGCCAGATGCACAAAGGGGGCGCATGTGTCTGGAGTTCATTTGCAGTGGCTAGAAGCCCTGGCGTGCCCCCTCTCCTCTCTCTCTGACTGTCACTCTCAAATAAATAAAAATAACCAAAATTTTTTTTTAAAAAAATCTTTGCTAAGCCAGTATTGGTGAACAAGGATAGGCAAGCACTTGCTATAAACTGTTATCAATAAAAGCCAACAATTTCATTTCTGACTTCACCTTGAGTACAAGATCACTTTTAGTTATACAAGACCTTGAACACATTATCACAAGCTTCATTGCTAGACTGCTTCCGAAGTCTCCATGAGCTTAATGCTAGTCTTAGATGCCAGAGCATGCCCAGGAGAATTATAGAATAAATTATCTTCCTGGATAAATGAAAGTCCATTTTAGGAAAAAGTAGAAATTTTAGGAGTAGGGAGTCAGACTAGAGATTATAGAACAGTGGGCAGCCATACAAACATAGCACACATGTACACACATACCTAAAAAAAAAAATGCCGAAACAGTACAATGGAATTAAGTCAGTACAATGCTAAGCTTTTTCTATTTCTACTTTCTCTGCACTGTTACATATGTTGCTCCACTTGATCCTGTAACTTTATAAGGCAAGAGCCTTTATTTCCATTTTATACAGAAGTGACCTGAGACTCAAGGGTTGTTAAAATTCACATTGTTGGGATTCATACCTACAAAAATCCATCATTATAATCTCTACAGCCAAACACTACAAACAAATCTCAACTCAGGTCAGCATTAACTACTGGCATGCACAAACTGATCTGCCTTTGGCCACATCCAACCCATCATATAACTAGAATCCCACTGTTTCCTGGTGCTATCAGCAACAAGCTGCTCTTTACTTCCTATACTACGAGGCACCTATTGCAATGCGGAGCAGACAAGGGAGGGTAAGAACACAGTTCAATCTTCTGTAACAACAGTAATATTTTAATAATTATGATAACTAACATCTAAACGTAAGAAGATAGGATGTAAGAATAACCACTAGAATAATCCCAGACATTTAATATAGGTATCAGACATTAAATATAGACTATTAGGGCTGGAGAGATGGCTTAGTGGTTAAGGTGTTTGCTTGCAAAACCAAAGGACCTTGGTTTGATCCCCTAGGACCGACGTAAGCCAGATGCACAAGGTGGCACATGAATCTGGAGTTTGTTTGCAGTGGCTGGAGGCCCTGGCACACCCATTCTCTCTCTCTCTTAAATAAATAAATAAAAATTAAAAAATATATATATACAGACTACCAGTTAACAAGCATCCTGTTTTTTCCCTTTCAACACACACACACACACACACACACACACACACACACACACACACTATATATATATATATATATATATATATATATATATATAGAGAGAGAGAGAGAGAGAGAGAGAGAGAGATATTAGAGAGGAGGTGTTTGCCAGCTAAGGACTGATCTCTTCATTCCTGACTCATTGAAAGATTACAGCTCCAACTCTTGGCCATTATTTACTGGGAAGAATCTCAGAAAAAGAGGGGTCAAGAGTGACAGAACAAAGGGAGGAGGTATTGGGCTCTTTCAGTAATAGACAATAAACAATGCAAATCTGAGCAAACACAAACTCTAAAGCCTTGTTACCAGAAAACAACCTTTCAAAAACTTAAATCAACCAAATAATCTCTCATAAAATAAATGGATCACAACCATACACTAAGTGCAAAATGCAATCTATTTATTTATTTTGTTTTGGTTTTTTAAAAAAGAACTAAGAAAAGGTAGAATTCTCCCAGCAATATTTTTTTTTAAATTTTTTATTTATTTATTTGAGAGCAACAGACACAGAGAGAAAGACAGATAGAGGGAGGGAGAGAGAGAGAATGGGCGCGCCAGGGCTTCCAGCCTCTGCAAACGAACTCTAGACACGTGCGCCCCCCTGTGCATCTGGCTAACGTGGGACCTGGGGAACCGAGCCTCGAACCGGGGTCCTTAGGCTTCACAGGCAAGCGCTTAACCGCTACGCCATCTCTCCAGCCCTCTCCTAGCAATATTTTAAAAAATATTTTATTTGCGAGGGGGGGAGGAGAGAGAAAACGAACTGTGCACCAGCCACTGCATACAAGCTCAACTCCACATGCATGCATCACTTTGTGCATCTGACTTTATGCGGGTACTAGGGAATCACCCCCCCCCATTTTGATTGAGTCTAGCCCAAGTAGCTTGGAAAACATGGTGATCTTTATTCTCCTGAGAGCTGGTATTAAAGGTTCGCGAGCCACCATGCCCAGAACAGCATGTAATTTAAATATAAGAAATGAAAACACAGAGCAGGAGAGATGGATGGGTCAGCAGTTAAGGTACTTCCTTGTAAAACCTGCTGGCCTGGGTTCGGTTTGCAAAGTGGTATGTGCACCTGGAGTTTGGTTACAGTGGCAAGAGGCCCTGGTGTGACCCCCCCCCCTTGCGAATAAACACATAAAATACATAAAAATATTTCTAAAGAAATGAAAAGTCTGTTGTAAACACCCTAAGATACTATAAAAAAAATAAAGTTCCTTCCTTTACATTGTGGGAACAGAAAACTATAGCAACTTAGGATAACGATGGCAAACACTATATGGTGGCCCAAATCAGTTTGCCCTTCTACGGAAACAGGGTCTTGTCATGTTGTCCAGCGGGCATGAACAAGTGATTGGGACTGTTAAGTGTCTACTACCATACCTGGCTCAAAATTCTTATTAACCAACTATAGCCCTCAGTGTATTTTAGTATTGTCATGTAATGTTAGTACCTAGTTTAGCAATTCCTTACTCATTTACAGTTATTAGTAAGAAAACTTTAGTCACAAATTTAAGTTAGTCTATGAAGCTGCTTATGTGTCACCTATTATTTCACAGTTCCACACACCAAAAGACATCCCCAGTTGGCCCACACCACATTAAGAACCACAGAGTACTTAGTAATGATAAAATGGCAATGACAGCCACAGCGTGCAAAAAATTACTTGTTATTAATGATACCAAGTTTTAAAAATAACTTTGCTGTATGACTGCCACTGTGTTTTTATTATGAGCTAATCTTATAATCTGATCTAACACTGTACAGGATAATAAAAAGTCACTTTATTTCATAATTTCATAATTTGACCTTTCAGTCTATTACAAATGGCTTTTTCCAATGTTATGCCAACAATTAAACCCCAAAGGACTTCATAGCCAGTGATATAATACATAAAGCATTATAGATGTGATTATCTAAAAGCATGAAACTTAAAAGTTAAAGGTATAACTACTACCTCTCTGGCTTTGGGGTTAGGGAAGGGAGCAGGGATGCGTCTGGATCTTAAAGGGGAAATGCAATCAAGACATAAACAATACTGTACTACGAATTCAGCTGAAGGTACACAGGATGAGACTGGGAAGGTAGCTGTATCTACTTGGAATGCTACATTAAGCAGGACCCACTTCACACACACAGGCAATGAGAAGTCCTTGCTATAGCTGTGTTTTATTTACATTCAACCTGGTTCTACAGGGAATCTAAAATATCTTACAAAAAGTTATTTGAGGTCATTAGCTCATAGGAAGACTAAGGGTAAGAAAATAAAATCTAAGATTGGGGCTGATGATGATACCACCTAGGGACTAACTGCATTTGGTTTTAGCTTTGTTAGTGATGAGAACACAAAGGAGTTTTAGAAAGAACTATGGTGGCACGGCCTACTGGGAATGCTCTTGACACAGCAACCACACTGGACACCAGCTCTTTAGTGGGGGTCAGAGGTAAAGGCTGTTGATTGATCTATAAGCTACTTTGAAATAGGCCTTAATTTAGAAGTGTAATAACATGGATAACACACAAACTGTATTATCAACTCAACCTTAACACCAAATTCAATCTTCCTATTGTCAAATGAATAAGGAAAACAAAAACAAAAACAAAACTACAACCAACTTCAATTCCTACTTGTCCCCTTTTCAATGAAGGCACCAGCAAGCAATGAATTCCAGGCAGTTATTAAGAGGCAACAAAAGATAACAAAGCATTCTGTATTAGGTAATAAGTAAGGTTCTATCAGGTTCCATTTGATGCTTACTTCAAATATAATTGGCCAAATAAATAAGCAGAGGCTTTCATACTTCCTCAGCTGCACAGTTTTTGGAGTTCGCCAAGCCAACTCTATGTACTCAGAAAGCATCCTAACAATGGAACTTGGCATCTTTAAGATAGTTTCTCAACTTCAGTCCCATTGGTGTGCTGAGAATTCTACGCTCTAGGGACCTTCTCTCATAGGGTACTCAGCAGCTCCCCAGGCTTCTACACACTAGATACTAGTGGCACCACTTCAAGTTGTTTGGTTGCAGAACAATGGTTGACCTAGAAGAATGGTTTTCAATCAGCATGGTACATCAGAAATCACCTTCAGAAATTTATTTAGAAGGTTAAAAAACTAACCAGGTCCTTTATTTAAATCTGACTCAGTGCATTTGTTACTTCTCTTGCTGTGACCAAGTATGTGACCAAAAGAAACTTGAGAGGGGGAAAGTAACTTAAGAGAGGAAGGGCTTATTCTGGTTCACAGTTCAGAGGCCATCAATCAGGGTGAGAAAGACATGGCAGCAGGAGCAACCTGGGCAGTGGGGAATGCTAAATTGGCTGGTTTTCTCATTTCCCCGTTGTTACTCTGTTCTGGCACTCAGCCCATGGGACAGTGCCACCTAAATTCAAGGTGGGTCTTTCCTCCTCAGCAAAAACCCTTTGGAAACATTCTCACAACCCAGAGGCATAATTAGGTGATTCTAAATCTAGCCAAGTTGACAATGACCATTAACCATCACACACACCAGAGCTATTTCTAAATGTCTAGTTAACAATTACAGTGCCCAGCAGTGCTCTCCATATACTCCTGCTAGGACAACACTGGAGAGAAAGGAATTTGGTGCTAGTTCACTTAGTTCTATGTAGTAATATCTTATCATATAAACAATGAGATTTCTAATCATATAGATCAGATTCACACTTACTTGCTAGAAGCAGACAGGAAAGTGCAACTAAATGCAGTTGCTGGATAGAGATGTCATAGCGATCCATAAACAGGTCCAGCAAATAGACGGCAAGATGTCGAGCAGAAGGGCAGAGTGTGAAGCGGTTGCTCACAATGGCAATCAAGTCAGCAAAATACCGCCTGAGACTCAGTTGAGGGGACTGGCCTTTGTAAGAGGGCAACTTCAGCTCCTAAACCAAGTAGAACAACCTTTAATCACACTTACTGTTTTACCAACATTCCCCAACAAAGAGTCTTAAGAGCTCAAAATAAGTTGTTGTTCTTTTTTTTTTTTTAATTGCTTTATTTATTCACGAGAGACAATGAGTATGGGTGCGCCAGGACCTCTTGCCACTGCAAATGAACTCCAGACACATGCAACAGTTTGTGCATCTGGCTTTACATGGATACTGGGCAATCAAACTCAGGCCATCAGGGTTTGCTAGTGAATGCCTTTAACTGCTGGGCCACCTCCCTAGCCACAAAATAACTTTAAAAAAAACTATATATTTTATTTATTTATTTGAGAGAGAAAGAGGCAAAAAGAAAGAGAATGAGCATGCCAGGGCCTCCAGCCACTGCAAACGAACACCAGATACATGCACCCCCTTGTGCATCTGGCTCACGTGGGTCCTGGAGAGTCGAACTGGGATCCTTTGGCTTTGCAGGCAAATGCCTTAATCACTAAGCCATCTCTCCAGCCCCCAAAATAACTTCTTGAAAAGAACAGAGAAATTAAAATGTTGAGAGGGAAGAGAATGTGAAGGAAGGAAGGAAGGAAGAAAGAGGGAAGGAGGAAGCGAGCGACAGACAGACAGACATCTAATTGTACTCCCTTCCAGGAAGCTCAGAGCTTTTGTTAGAAATTAACAGGTGTGTATATTCTTGGCATGATCCACACAGTATTAAACATGCAGGCTGGAAGACACCAGTACTCATTCCCTCCATTTCTCTTTGTGTGTTTGTGTATGTCCACATGTTTGTGGGCACACATGGGTGTGGGGGGGCAAATGTACATATGTTGTATGCACATCCATGCGTAGGCTAGAAGACAACCTTGCATATCATCTTCAGGTTTGTTATCCACCTTTTTTTTTTTTATGAGGTAGAGTCTCACTCCAGCCCAGGCTGACCTAGAATTCACTATGGAGTTTCAGGGTGGCCTCGAACTCACAGCGATCCTCCTTTCTCTGCCTTCTGAGTACTGGGATTAAAGGCGTGTGCCACCACACCCGGCTATCCACATCTTTTTTATTTTGAGACAGGGTTTCTCATTGGCTTGAAGCTCACCAATTAGGCTAGACTGGCAGGCCAGCAAACTCCAAGGACCCACCTCTTTCTGCCTCCCCAGCAGGACTACAGGTGTACACCACCATGCCTAGCACTTACATGAGAACTGGAATTAAAACTCTGGTTCTCATGCTTGTGAGGTAAGTACTTTCTAACTAAGCTATCTCCTCAGCTCAAGTGTCTTATCATCTTGCCTCCCTTTATCAGTTTGAAGATGCTTCTATTGCCATCATCCTTTCATACATCTAAAAATTTTATTGTGAGTATTCAATTTCATATCTAAATTTTACAATTCAAATTCTATTTAAGATTTCTGGAGCTGTGAATATAGTCCAGTGGTATAGCATTTTCCTAGCATGTGCAAGGCCCTGAGTTTGATTTGTAGCATGGGGGTGGAGGAGGAAGGGAAGGAATGAGAGAGGGAGAGATATTTCAAGAGCACAGAGACAGATAGCTTCAAATTCATTTTGTAAGATCAGTATAATATTAAGACTAAACCCAACAGGTATTATATCCCAGCATCAAAAAAAAAACAGATATGATACAAAAAACACACAAAAAGAAAAAAAGATTCAATGAAAAACTTTTGGGGGGGAGGGAAAAGGGAGAATAATTGGAGGGTAAATATGAGGAAAGTAAAGTAATATATGTATAAAATATCTTTTGTATGGGAACCAAAACAGACTTTGAAGAGCAGAATCAATAAATGAAAGGGGGGGGGGGGAGGAAGGGTATTACCATGGGATTTTTTTATAATCATGGAAAATGTTAATAAAAAATAATAATAAAAAAATGTTGGATCCCCCACACACAAAAAAAAAAATGGAAAAGGTAGCTCACAGAATGAGAAAATATTTGCACACCATCCATCTAAGGAGTTAATATCCAAATTATCATCACTATTATTATTTTTGGGTTTTCAAAGTAGGGACTCATTCTTGCCCAGGCTGACCTAGAATTCACTATGTAGTCTCAGGCTGGCCTCAAACTCACAGCAGTCTTCCTACCTCAGCCTTTTGAGTGCTGGGATTAAAGGCATGAGCCACCATTCCTCGCAAGTTATCATTTTTAAATTTTGTGGTGTTTTTTCTCTCTTTTTTTTTTTTTTGCAGTGCTAGGAATTGAACCTAGGGTCTTGCATAAGTTAAGGAAACACTCTACTACTTATTTACATTTTCAACCCTTCGTAAAAGAATTTATTTCTACAACTGAAAAACAATAAAACCTGAATAGGCAATGAACTTGAGTAGGCTCCCCCCTCCCCCCACCAAGAATACACATAAATAGCCAACAAGAACATGAATAGATGTTCAGCATCATTAAGGCAAGTTAAATCAAAACCAATATAAGATACCACTTCATAGCCATTTGGAATGCTATTAACAAAACAAAACATGCCCTGCCTCCCCTCTCAAAAAGTTCAGACAAATAGGCAGTTACAGTGGTAATGAAATGATGCAACTGCTATGGGCAATGATACAGCAATTCCTCAAAAACTTAAAATACAGAATTTGTCACATGATCCAACAATTCTACTTTTAAGTATTTGATGGACTTACATACATAGAAATACAGAGACTTTTTTCTTGGATAGAAGAATGTATATGATATAATAAGAGCATTTGATATTTCTGCTACAAGACAAAAAAACTGTTAAGAGAACTCTTGCAAATCATTTAACAAAAAAAAAAAATAAAAAGCAACATATGAGTAGGCATTTCACAGGAAAACAATAGGGCCAAAAAACAGAAAAAGATGCCTGATTCAAATTTAAAGTATCAAATGGTTCTCAGTCACCAGAGTAGGGTTTATCAATTTTTTGCATATGCTGTAGAATGGGAAAAAGGGGAAAAGGGAAGTAACATATTAGTGATCAGATTAAGAATTGATACTGTGTGTGTGTATACAGATGTGTGCCCATATGTGGGTGGAGGCCAGAGAAGAATGTTAGGTGTCCTCTTATTACTCATCCATGTATTTCCTTGAGATGAGGTTTCTCCCTCAACTGGGATTTGTTGTCTGTCAGTAAGGCCAAGCAATTTTCTGGTCTTTGCTCTCTACTGGGGCTACAGATGAGCATAGCCATGCCCGGCTTTTCATGTGGGTTCTGGAGGTCTCTGTCTTGAAAGGCTCATATGCTTATGTAAAAAGTGCTCTTTCTTTTTATTTATTTGCAAGAAGGGATAGAAGAGGGAGGGATAAAGGGAAGGAGGGAATGAGAGAGACAGAGAGAGAGAGAGAGAGAGGGAGGGCGCGCGAGCACGCGCCACCTTGTACATCTGACTATACATACATACTGGGGAATATAATATGGGCCAACTCAGGCCAGTAATCTTTAACCCGGAGTCATCTCCCCAGATAGTCTTTCTTAATGCAGATACCCTATAACCACTCACAGACCCAGGAATTTACTCTATTTGTAAGGGGAGTCTTTGCAGCTCTGATACAATAAAAAAAAAAAATTAAAAAAAAAGAATAAAAAAGCTATAGTGCCTGACAACTTGAATGGATTTCTGGAGAATTGTGCTGAGTTAATAAAGCTAGTTATCCCATAAGGTCACATGCATTTATATAATTTTTTTTGGGGGGGAAGAGGTGGTTTTCAAGGCAGGGTCTCACTGTGGCTGACCCTGAATTCACTATGTAGTCTCAGGCTGGCCTTGAATTCATAGCGAACCTCCTACCTCTGCCTCCAGAGTGTTGAGATTAAAGATGTGCGCCACCACACTTGGCTATATTACATTTTTGAACTGACAAAACTAAAGAATGGTTGCCAAGGGCTAAAGGAACACATGAGAGTAAGGAGAAAGAGGGTATAGCTTTTTATAAAAGGGCAGCACAGAAGATGTGTTACGGGAAATGTTCTGTATCGTCACGGGAAATGTTCTGTATCGTCACTGTGTCAACAAAGTAGGTGTGTTGTGACAGTGCGTACAGTTTGTCAAGACATCAGCATTGGAAGAACTACATAAGGAGGACCCCTTGTACCACATTTTATAATTACATGTAAAACTATCAGTTTCATAATGCTCCATTTAAAAAGAAGAAAAGCTTGGTGCTTATCAATAGGGAACTGGATAAATGACCTATGGGAACACTGGTTCAATGTGACATTTAAAATAAATGTCGGTACCTGTGTGTTGTGGCATATGCTAACTGTGTGGCAGGCTGAGACAGGTTCTCAAGTCTGAAGCCAGACTGGGGTACATATTGAAACTGTTTTAAACAACATATCTAAGGTGGTATATCTAGATGTGTTGATATGGGAAAATCTGATAAATTGAGGGTGGTGTGGCAGGAAGGCAAAGAACTGTGAAAATTATATATATATCTGTATCAAGAACAAATGTTATGTGTGCTGATATTCAGATCTACTGGGCATTTTTCCAGGAGAAAATAAATGTAGAGGCCAAGAACTAGTGGAGGTTGAAAGATGGTGTTTTAAACTTTTCTATACAATCTCAACTTTTTGTTTCAGTTTTTAATCATATGTATATATAAGCTAAAGTGTTTGAAACTGGGTTACTTAACAGACCAAATGGGCACAAATACTACTAAGAAAAAAGTACTTCAAATAAAAGAAACATACTGATTCCTTATATAGCTCCTAGGAATCGCCTTCACTATTTCTATAGATCTTTACAATATTTTTATAGATCTTTAGAGCAGAGTGAATGAGTTGAAACTTTGCCCTTCTTTGCTGCCATCATGTGACATTTGCCTACCATCTCCCTTGTAGCAGGCACTATGCTAATTCCAAAAAGTGCCTCAAGCCTCTCTCTAGCAGGTCAACCAAAATGCAGAGGTCATTATAATATAATACTAAAATGACAGGGTATTTGAAACACTGAGGAAGAAGGCACAGCTTAGCTCAGGGGTAGGGATTTGGGGAAAAAAAACAGAGCCAAGGTAGGCTTTCTAGAAAAAGAATGCCTATACATTATTTCAAAAGACTCCCTACGGAGGCTGGAAAGGTTAAATGCTTGCCTGTGAAGCCTAAGGATCCCGGTTCAAGGCTCGACTCCCGAGGACCCACGTTAGCCAGATGCACAAGGGGCACATGTGTCTGGAGTTTGTTCACAGTTGCTAGAGGCCCTGGCGAGCTCATTCTCTCTCCCTCTTTCTCTGCCTGCCTCACAAATAATATTTAATAATATTTGTCTCACAAATAATAAAATAAAAACAAAAGATATGTTAAAAAAGACTCACTAATAAACAGCCCTGGAAAACAGTGGTGGGCTTCATTTTTAAGGATGTTAGATATTAACCCGCCAACTTTACTAAAAACAAAGGCTAGAACTCCAAGAGGCAATAATAACTTAGTGGTTAAGGCTCCTGCCTACAAAGCCTAAGGACCATGTTTGATCCCCTAGTTCCCATGTAAGCCACATGCACAAGGTGGTGCACACATCTGGAGTTCTTTTGCAGTGGCTAGAGGCCTTGGTGCACCCATTTTCTATCTTCCTCTTTCTCAAGAAAATAAAATAAAAAAGATTTGTCAGCTATCCTCAATGCTTTGTTCCCAGTTGCTTCTCAGGAATCCACGTGACCAAAAGCACTGAGAAGTTGACCACTTCAAACGCCATCCCCTTCCCAGAATGGGCTAACTAGGATGGAGATAAAGACCTACAAGGAATACTCAGCAATGTTAAGTACAGTTCTGTGGGTTATTTTATGTTTCCCACAAAAATACAGTTGTTCCCATTTGTTATTACAGCTCCTATAAGTACTTTCCCCAAAAGATGGTGACACTGGTGCATGTAGCAGGATGCCAAGAAGGAAAGAGACACACTTAAGGGGATAGCTGCTTTGGTGGACTTTTTGAGTAGTGAACTGTATATTACAAAAACAGTATAGTTGGCATTCAACTGCATTTTTCACTGTCCTAGTAGATACAATGCTGGTTACACTGATTATTTCTTTAACCTTGGTGGGTAGGTCTCAACACAGAAGGTCTTTCATAGCATCCTAATGGCAACTGCCCAAGGAAGACTGAAACTGAGGCTCTGACTTATAAAACAGATTGGATTCTACAGATACAAGGGTCATGCTTGTATCTTTCAATTACTTCTGTACCACCCAAACAGCACCCTGAACATAGTAAGTACTCAACATATTGAATACACAGATGACTGACTAAGTCATCAATCAATAGCCTGAGATTAGCATGCCTTTCTTATGAGAAAAGCTTATATAATTTGAGCCTAATGCACTAAAAATAGTGATCTCTTTAGTTTTACAAGTTCAGGTTGTACTAACTAATGCACATTCCTTATAAAGTGTGGCCATTGTTTAAATCAGGACTAGATCTACAGTGTTTAATGATCAGCATAACAACCACCCAGGGCAGTATGGCACAGGTGGCCCAAGCCAAGCTTCAGTGACATTCCTTTACATCCTGCGCTATCCTGTCCCTTTTGCATTCATAAGCACCTTGAGTGCAGGGAGGGCTGTCTTACTCCTTAGATGCTCCAGAGATTAATACAGAAAAGCAAAAAGCATTTAACAATTTTTTTAAATCTACTTCTAAGCTCACCTACAAAATTAATCCAGATTAGTCAGGACTAAAATGATCTACACACAGAGTATAAGAGCTGAAAAAAAAAAAAAAAAACCTATGAGGATCTCCAAGAACAGAACTTACATTGCATGACCCATTAAAAAATATATGTATTGGGCTGGAGAAATGGCTTAGCACTTAAGGCATTTGCCTGTGAAGCCTTAGGACCAAGGTTCAATTTTCCATGTCCCACATTAGCCAGATGCACAAGGTAGCACATGCGTCTGGAGTTTGTTTGCAGTGGCGGGAGGCCCTGGCACACCCGTTCTCTCTCTCTCTCTCTAATAAATAAGTAAAAATCTAAAAAATACATATCTGCCACTGACATCAGTAATTAATTCTGCTATATACCAGAGACAGAAAAAGGTCAAACTTAGAGGACTCCAAACTGAAAGGTGCCTTCTTCACAAAAGAAAAAAAAAAAAAAAAGAAGTATATGAACAAATTTCAAAGTGGAAATCTCCGAACTTTCCCCCTCACACTCCAGAAACTATTCCATAGTTGGAACTGTTATGTGGTAATTTCTCTTAGGGTGCTGAGGTGTAGCCAAGGAAAGAGACTAAACATGAGAATTAGTTAAACAGTATTTTTGAATTTAGAAAGAAGGGTGCAAATTTAACAACTTAAGTTAGAATTCAATTTTCCAATGGACTTAATCTGGTCAGAAACACAAGGTGATTACCATCCTGGGGGCCTTAAGCACCAGAAACAGCATGTTCTTTATTAGAGAGTCAGCTGTGGGCTGCTTTCTCAGTTCTCTACACTTAATGACTGCTCCTTTCTTATCCAAGGTGAAACTCCCTTAAACTAGAGATCATTCTGGATCTTGCCTCTCTTCTGCTTATCAAAGAAGCAGAGCCAACCATTAATCTGCCTATGATGTGAAGTAAACTTGTTACTTTAGAGCAATAAAGATTTTGTGCCTAAAAGAAGTCAAAAAATTTTTGTTTGTTTTATTTCAAGGTAGGGTCTCATTCTAGACCAGGCTGACCTGGCACTCACTCTGTAGTCCCAGGCTGGTCTCGAACTCACAGTGATCCTCCTACATCTGACTCCAGACTGCCTGGGATTAAAGGCTCGTGCCACCACACTCAGCTAAAAAAGCGTGTATTTGTTTTTCAATGCCTATACTAGGTTTACTTCCTATCTTAGGTATTAACAAGGAGACAACTCCTTTTACCTTCAGGTTTATGAACAGCCCTACATCTTAAGGGGCCTACTATATGCCAGTGTTCTAATCCCATCTACAGTACTAACTTAAAAGTTTAACCATCAACATCAGATACATTCTATTATTATTATTCTTCACTTTACAAATGAGGAAGTCGAGAAACAGAAAATTACGCTGCCCCACGTATCGCAGCAGGTTAGTGGGAAAGCTGGGGAGTTAAGTTACACACAAATGCGACTTAATAACAGCTGCACGCAGCAGCAACTAGTACACAGAAAGGGTTGTTCTGCCCAATATAAATTCAGCACACAGATACTTTCAACACAAGGACAGTCTCAGAGCCTACCGGAAACAAAAACATCACAATATCCCTTCCACCCTTCCTCACGCCCCGCTCCCCTCATTCAAGTTGCAGGTTCTTCGGATGCAGCAGCCCAGGGAAGGCAGAAGCTAATTAACCTTGATAAATAAGCAAATTTGCCTTTTCTGGCCTGAAAGGTAGCTAGGAGAGAGCCTGCCTGGCCTTTCCAGCGAGCCGAGACCCCGGCGTTACCTTGTACCGAAGCGCCTGGTGGATGTCTGCAGCCAGCTGTCCTCGCCACCACTGCCCCTCCAGCTCCATGGGACCCCGGCAGCGCGCCCGGCCCGCTGGACGCGGCCACTCCAGTCTGAAAGACACGCCCCAGATGCGGTCAAGGCCAGCGCCTTCCCCACGACCCTCCGCGACGGCGGCGACCCCCCCCCCCAATCACCTGACCCGACCCCGACCCGCTCCCTGACGCCGCAACACCGACCTCCGGGCGGGAGCAGGCTCGTGTTGCAAACTGCCACCTTAGATCTAGGTGCGGGGCAACAAGGGATCGACTCTGGCCCCCGAGATGCCAACGAGCGGCCCCGGGCGAAACGCTCGGGAGCAGCAGAAGCGGGGTGGGTGGGGGCAGAGCCGGCCCCGGGCTCCCCGAGTCCTGGGTTCGAACGCTGCCGCCCGCGCCGGGAGCGGGAGACTTGACACCAGTCCCAGCGAAAAGCGCCCACCGAGGGGCTCTGCCCGGGGAACGTCCGCCGGCTCCGGGTCCCCCGCCCGGGACGGTCCGGCGCGCTCCTCCGCGGGCTCCCGGGACCGCGCGGCCCCAGCCAGGCGAACAAAAGGCCGGGCGGGCGGTGCTCGGGTCGTCGCCCCTGCGGTCGCGGTCGGCAGCGGGCGCCCGGCCCAGGCCACGGAGGCTGCACAGGGGCTCCCTTACCCGGAACCGCGGCCCCTCACAGCCCCAGCCCGGCGGGCGTGCGGGGAGCGCCGGCACCGCTCATGCTGCGGACAGTCGGCCGCGAAGCTCGGGCCTCACCTCCGGCCCAGCGCCGGGCCGCTCGCGCCGCCCATTGTTAAAAGGACCGGCGGGCGGCTCGGCGTACAAAGCCTGCTCCGGGGCACTTGCGGCCCCGCGCGGCCAATCGCGTCTCGCGATACAGCGACGTCGCCCCGGGCCGTCCAATGGGAGGCCCGGCCGAGCCCAGGTGCAGCGCCCGGCAGCTGCAGGCGGCTCGGCGGCCCCCGCTTGGGCCCGGACCCCTGGCGGTGTGGCGCTTCGTCTTCAGCCCCCGGAGCCTCGGCACCTCCCGCCGAGGCGTCGGCCCCAGGTCCGCGGAGGTCGGGAGAGAGCGCTCATCACCCCAGCCAGTGTGCTCCGGCCACTCACCTGTCGAGAACCTTCGGTGGCCCCCGGGTTCTGGTCCAGGAAAGTTCCGTCGCCCTAGCGTGTCCATTAAAACCTCACTGCGAGGATTCCGGCCGCTTTATCTCACTTTGCAACAACTCCGCGCTTCCTAGGGGATACTGGGGGGTGGGGGTGGAGGTTGGTCAGGCCTTCCAAATGGGCTTTAGCTGTTTGTTTTCACAGCCCCTAAAAGCGCTTTGTGAAATTCTGCTCAGATTCCACCTCAAAACCCAGCCCTCTTTCTAGAAACCTAATGAATCTCTTCTCGTTGCTTTTGCTTTTAGAGATTCCCAAGAATGAAGGGAATAAAGGAATTATCTTTAGTAACCCAGCTTGTCAGATCTTTAGTGAATGTGATTGCCCATCTGTGGTGGTAAATCGCTAAACTACAAACTGTAGAAACACTCTAGCCTGCCTCAGTTTAGGCCATATTGGAGCTGAGATGTGATTAGCTAATCAACTGTATTTTAAAGTGTTTGGTGATCCACCACAAAGAACTAGATGGTCAGCTGAGGCCCCTCGCTTTTTCCAAGACTATGGGCCAGCCTCTTTTGATTATTTGAAAATAAATCGTGAGGGCTGGAGAGATGGCTTAGCAGTTAAGTGCTTGCCTGTGAAGCCTAAGGACCCCGGTTCAAGGCTCGATTCCCCAGGACCCACGTTAGCCAGATGCACAAGGGGGTGCATGCATCTGGAGTTCATTTGCAGTGGCTGGAAGCCCTGGCACATCCATTCTCTCTCTGCCTGTTTCTCTCTCTGTCGCTCTCAAATAAACAAGAATAAACAACAACAAAAAAAGAAAAATTGTGAAACCTTACTTTGGTGGGTCTAGAAAGGGGCAGGAAAATGAAAAGCAGCTACAAAACAATGACTTCACATTACTAGAGCTACCTTTACCAGCGTGGCGTTTTGCGACATTGGAAGAACAGCAGCAGGCCTGTAGGTGAGCCACAGTCCACCTAGAGACTGACTTCCCCCAGGAAAGAAGGGCTTCTGGAACTGATGGCAAGACAAGGGAAACTCACCAGTGAAAGTTGGTAGAGCTCCTCCTAGACTAGGAGGTGGACCTGACTTGTGTTGGTTGCAGAGTTCCCTCCCTAGGAGGAGGTGGACACACAGGCTGAAATCTCCACGCTGTGTATAATGGCATTTAAATAGCACAGGCCTCCTCAATTTCCATTCATAACTACTAAGTAGCTTTATGGCCATAATTTAGCTTCCATGAGATCTAGAAGTTCAGGGCTTACTTAAGAACCTTTTCAAAAAAGTGGGTCACAGACTATAATTATCTTTGTAATCATGTAATAAGCAGGTTGTTTATGGTTTCTACTTTGAAGATGTTCACTGAGAGATTTTTATTCAGAAATCATGTACTATTTCCTGGATTTAGCTCATTAGAAGATGTCAATGTTCATTCCTTTGTTAATTTTATGTTACTTTGTGGATACATTCCTTCTTATAAGTTATGTGAGGGTGGCTGCACACGTGGAGGCCAAGAGTACAGCTTTCAGGCTGGCCCTCCCCTGTCTCACATATCTGAGGCAGGGTTTCTTGCTATGGTTCTCTGTCAGCTGCTCTTTGCTACACTTGGGAAACCCCTGTCTTCACCTTTCATGTTAGTGATTTTTTTTTTTTTTTCCCAAGCACAGAGAGAAAGAATGAAAATGGGCATGCCAGGGCCTCTTGCTTCTGCAAATGAACTCCAGATGCATGTGCCGTTTTGTACATCTGACCTCATGTGAGTTCTGGGCAATTGAAGTCAAGCCATCAGGCTTTGCTTTTGACCGCTGAGCCATATCTCTAGCCCTCAGCTTCTGGCTTTTTTGTTGTTGCTTTTCCAGGTAGGGTCTCACTCTAGTCCAGGCTGACCTGGAACTCACAATGTAGTCTCAGGCTGGCCTTGAATTCAAGGTAATCCTACCTCTGCCTACTGAGTGCTAGGATTAAAGATGCCACAACACCCAGCTCAGCTTCTGGCTTTTTTTTTTCTTTATTTATTTGAGAGTGACAGACAGAAAGAGAAAGAGGCAGAGGGAGAGAGAGAGAATGGGCACACTAGAGCTTCCAGCCACTGCAAACGAACTCCAGATGCGTGTGCCCCCTTGTGCATCTGGCTAAGGTGGGTCCTGGGGGATGAGCCTTGAACTGGGGTCCTTAGGCTTCATAGGCAAGTGCTTAACCACGAAGCCATCTCTCCAGCTCCAAGCTCCTGGCTTTTTAAGTGGGGTCTGGGGATTGCTTTTACCCACTGAACCATGTGAAAGTGTTCATTCTTTTTAATTTATAAACCCATATCCCCAGTATGTCTTGGATTATACATTCCTAAAAGGCAAATTTCAGGTTTATCATTTCTTTATTTCTTTATGGTAAGTTGGATATAAGGCATTTACTTAATTCCTAAATAAAATCTGTGTGCTCATACTTTATATTTTATTGGGAAGGGAAAAACAGAATAAATGGGGGGAGGGGGAACCATATAACATATTAATTGTTGTGAAGGAAAACAGGAAGAGACTAGAAAGTAACTCAGCAGGTATTGTTTTTATAAAGTGGGGCAAGCAAAGGCCTGTGAGGGTAATAAGTGAGCAGATATCTACCTGGTGGGTTGGGTGTTCTAGACACACGGAATAGTAAAAATACAACTGTTTCAGGAGAAAAAAACATGTTTGGAATGAAACTGAAGAACAACTTAGTCTATAGGGTACAGGAGACAAGAAAGACATTCAAATCCAGGAAGTGATGGATGAAGATATAAAAGGATGGAAATGAAAAGGTTAGGACATGCACATAAAGAGCAGAGAATGAGAACTAAGAGCCCATGTGACTACTGGCAAGAGATGAAGTGAGACCAGACTCAAGAGCTTTTGTAACTTAGTGAACTTTAGGCAGTTGCAAACTGTTACTTTTACTTTTAAAAACATGTAAATGTATGCAAAAGACAAACTATACATATAATAGAAGACTGTATAAAGTAACTAGCAAATCTCCCCTTTCCCCTGCCTTGTTCTTCCCAAAGGCACCACTACCACCATTTTAATTTGTTGTACCCTTCCAGAAATATCCAGGTTTTTATGACAATGCATATATGTAACTCCTTTGCCCCATTTTTGTGTAAATGGTAGCATAGTACATGCCATATTATATATCTTATTTTTATCACAATATATTCTGGTGAAAGTTCCATAACAGAACATTCAGAATTCTTGACAACCATATTCTCTTGGATGCAAAGTGCTGGAAGTCAGAAGCCCTGGGCTCTGGTTCTGTTTTAGTTACACATTTCTGTTCATATCCACCATCAATGTCCTTGTCTACAGTACCATCATCTCCCACTCACACTTGTATGAACTTATCATGTCATATTACCACTGTGTATGTCTTCTAGAATATTTAACATCTAGCAGTTGGAGTGGTTATAAAAGGGTAAAACATACCCATAATGAGCATGATATGGCAGAGTTGAGTATGATGCAGAATGTTAAGGATAGTTCCTATGCTGTGTTTTAAAAATAGGGACCAGCTGGAGTTTGTCTGCAGTGGCTAGAGGCCCTGGCATGCCCTTCTCTTTCTTTATCTGACCCTCTCTCCAAAGCAAACAAATAAAATAATCTATCTATAAGCATATACATATGACATATATATATCTCAACATCTTTATATATATACATACACTTGGGCAATATAGTACATATATGCATATACATATATAGATACATAAAATTGACACATTAGCATGTATATTATGTTTTTATTTAGTATACATATGAAAAATATTATAACTAATACTTTCTTTAAATTGATGATGAAAGAGTTAACTAAAGAATAAAGATTCTGGTTTTCTGGGGACATTTTGCACCTGGATGGGAATTGTTCGAGAATGGCAAAATGATTTGTGACTAACTGAGCAAAGGGAAGAAAGGTGAAGAGGCTGATGTGGGGCCTCACAGGCAGGAGTACAATGCACTGTGACGGTAATTAAACCTGAATGAAGAAAAAAAAAATAGGGACCAGGATATGTAGATAATTATAATCCGTAACTTAGCAGAAGATATTCCACATTAAAATGCCTTGTAAGCATTTATTTCTCTATAACATGGACATGACTGCTATATTTATGTGTCTTACCCTGGGTCACAGGCTGAGGCTGATCTGTAAAGGTGATGTTGGATTAGATGAACATGTAACTTGATAGACTGAGTAAAGCAGCTTGCTCTTTTTAATATGGGTGGTTCTCATCTCATTAGCTGAAGGCTTGAGTAGAATCAAGACTATCCTTAAGTTAAAGGGCTTTCTTCTTCTCTAACTTCTTTAAGCTGGGATAGGTCTTTTCTGGTCTTTAGAGTCACAATGAAGTTGGCTTTTCTTATATCTTGAGCCTGCCTTCACTTGGACTTGACCTTAGGTATCTACTTGAGTCACTTCTAGCTGGAATTGTACACATCAGCCTTACCTCAGGAGTGTCAACATTCTGGAAGACACATTCTGGTTTCTTACTCAGCGGTGTATCAGAACAGCCTGAAGAGCTTGCTGGAAATCCTGCAGGTTCTAGAGCTCCACTCTCACATTATGATTCAGGAGGTCTTTGGTGGAATCTTCAGTTTTTAGTAGCTTCTCTAGGAAGATTCTAATGGAGGAAGTATGAGTTCCACAATTTGACAACAGGCCAGACTTGCTACTTCTACAGAATAAAACCTAATGTAGACAGTGGAACAAAACAGCCAGACTGTTTGGAAGGTCCTTCTGGAATGGGTATCTGGTGAGGAGACCACCTAGATTTGTCTTCAAAGATGGAGGAGTAAAGTGGTCACCATAGATTGGCTTAGCACTTAGTGAACATATGGTTAGCCAACAAAATCCCAAGGTGCCAAAGAAGTTTTGATAGCTTCCGGTCAAAGGGACAATAGTAGAGCCTTTTCATTTCCCTTCTTCTGCTTCACTGATGTCGGACCAAGGAAGCCAGGCAGACCCACACAGATAATATGCTGTTTGGATATGGGTGGATATATACAGCTAAAGCAAATTCTGTCTGGGGAAATTCAGAAGTGTGAATTCCAGTCTGATACACAGCATCAATAATTGACTGTACATCAGTATATGGCATCTGGATGGGAAATCCTGTGACCTGGAACAAGGTTAGAACACATAAGCCTACATTACTGTCCTGGAGGTCATCTGGGATTACTGTTTGCAAAAAGATCACCGAGGGTCATTGATATGGTAGTCATAAAGGAATAATTTGTGGCTGCTGATTCTATTCTAGTGCTCATTCTTTACCTACATGCATAACCCCAAACAGCCCTGTGAAGTAGGTTTGACTATAACCCCCACTCTACAGTGTACACACAGGTCAGTGTGACAGCAGAACCTGCACATTTAACATCCTTACACAAACTTGTGCCCTCCGTGTAGCAAACTGTCAAGGAAATGACTTGATCATGCAAAAGAGGGATTTAAGCAAGAATTTTGGAGGTATTTATTCAATAATAGCTAGCTTATAGTTATTAAGTGACTATTATGTGATACTATTGAAGGACTATGGAACATGGCTGTAAGTGAAATTACTTAATAATACACAGATGACAGTCATAAACCTCTTTTCAGTTTTACATTATTTACCTCAGGGGAATTTTTCTGATTCTTAAATCTGCTTCCATGCTCTTCCCATGTAGTTGAGTAATTCACTGTCCTTTTTAAAAACTTACTTAAAATATTTCATAATTATCAATTCTCTGATCTTTTTATCCCATGTCTGTGAATGGACACAATTTTGTCTTTATTGTTACTGTCACAATTCTAGTGCCCAATACAAAGCCTTGCACAGAATGAAAACATTAGTATTTTATAAAAATTAGGTGCTAGGTGCAATGGTATTAACTTATCTACTCCTCACTACAACCTCAGAACAGATAACCATGTTTATGCCTGCTACTCAGTGGGGTAGAAAGTACAGCTGGGTTAGGTGACTTGCCCTAGATCAAAGCTACTGAGTGGAGTGATTAAAATAGGATTCTTCTTTATTTTTTTTTATTTTTTTTTTTTGCGGTAGAGTCTCACTCTAAGCCAGGCTGACCTGGAATTCACTATGTAGTCTCAGGCTGGCTTCAAACTCAGCAATCCTCCTATCTTGGCTTCCCAAGTGCTGGGATTAAAGACATGTTCCTCCACACTCAGCTAAAGTAGGGTTTGAGCCCAGGCTGCAGGGATCTGGGCTTAATTATTATTGACTATATATTATTAAGTAGATAATTTTACATAGAACTCCAAGTTTTAAACATTGGCTTATATTTAAGTACATTTTGTTTATCTCTTCAACCCTCAATTTCTACTAAAGGCAAGGAAAAACAAAAACATCATCCTTCATGAATGAAAGCTGCCTACAGATTCGCCAGCCTCCCTCAGTAGCTGCAACACTCAAATCCCAACAGATTCCTTACTTCCTTCTGTCAGGGTGTTCTGCTGGGAGACATCTAGCTTACTGGATGGCAAAGGGAAAGATTCTTATTCTTGTTTTACTGGGGTTTCTAAGAATTCACTGGACCAATTAATAGGGGAGGGGAAGTAAAAGGATGCCTGGTGCTGGGGTTAGGGTAAAAAAAAAAAAAGAAATGAAGACTCTGTCAAAATATCAAGTGCCTCTTCTATTTGTTTATGGACTTGCTGGGTGAGATGCTGGTTTCCTATCTAAGAGGCCAATGAGCATAACAGGGGAGGTCAGGAGACCAAGCCTGGGCTGGATATAAGGACTGGGAGTCATGTGCATAAGGAAGGTACTGAAGCTTGCCTGGACTCCTCCTGCCCAGAAGCAATGCCATAGAGTTCGATCTATTACTAGAGATTACTTTTCAGTGTTTCAGTCACAGGGCGTGTTCCTTCTGGCATCTTGTTTTAAAGTTTGCAGTTCATGGGCTGGAGAGATGGCTTAGCGGTTAAGCACTTGCCTGTGAAGCCTAAGGACCCCGGTTCAAGGCTCAGTTCCCCAGGTCCCACGTTAGCCAGATGCACAAGGGGGCGCACGTGTCTGGAGTTCGTTTGCAGAGGCTGGAAGTCCTGGCTCGCCCATTCTCTCTCTCTCCCTCTATCTGTCTTTCTCTCTGTGTCTGTTGCTCTCAAATAAATAAATAAATAAAAAATTTTAAAAAAAAGTTTGCAGTTCATAAAGCATAAAACATACAACTGGTTCTAAGAAAATGTCATGTAATGTGGGTATCAACTGATCATTACATTTGGAATCTTTTGGTCTATAAGTAAATTTGTTTCAATGCCCAAACACCTATCTTCCAAGAACAAGAGAAAAGACATTTCAGAGATACTCAAGATCGCTATTTGCCAGTTAACAACATAGAAAAAACAAATGTCATAGATGTTTTGAATCATGTACAAACCCAATAAAATTGTTGTAGTTTTTCAAATTCACTGTCTTCTTCAAATGAAACAAAACTTCTTGTGTAAAGTTCTAGTTTAGGAAGAATTTGTCGCAAAATAGAAGTACATTGTCGATTCCAACGTGTTGGGTGTTTAGGTCGCCATTCCATCATTTTACACTTAAGAGTTCTTTCAATCCTAAAGTAAGAATGCAAAAATAATCTTGTAACAAAACACAACTCATTTAGTCAAAGTTGAAAGAATTTTGACACTTCAAGTGTGAGAATAATGCTTTGTGGGCTTAGAAGGAAACATCAACAACTTGGGGTGCTGGCCACCATTCTCACTGATCGAGTCAGGGAGAAATAGGCATTTGGTTGGCTCAGGAAGACCAGACACTTTCATGGGTAGCCAGAAATTAGGTCTGCAAAACACAGCTCTTCCAGACATGGACTGTAAGCAACAGACAATGCTTACTGTCTAACTAGAGGGCTGACACCTCTATTCTTTTGTTGTTGTTGTACATGTGTATATGCATGTATTCATATCTGTGAGTGTGGGCATGCACATGCTATCACAGTGTTTGTGTGAAGGTCAGAGGACAACCTTGGGCATTGGTCCTTACTTTCCACCTTGTTTAAGGAAGGGTCTCTAGCTGTTGTTTATACTGTGCCACTAGGCTAGTTGACTTGAAAGCTTCTGGGCGATTCTCCTAGCTCTGCCTCCCATCTCACAGTAGGTGCCCTGGGATTATAAAATGCCACTGTGTCTGGCTTTAACATAGGTTCTGGGGATCCAAACTCAGGTACACAATGGATTGGCAAGGATTTATCTACTGAGCCATTATTTAATTTATTTATTTGAGAGAGAGAGGAAAAAGAGAGAGAGAGAGGGGCAGATAGAGACAATGGGCACACCAGGGCCTTCAGCCCTGCAAACAAACTCCAGATGTATGTGTCACTTTGTGCATATGGCTTACGTGGGTCCTGGGGAATTGGCCCTGGGTCCCTTGGCTTTGCAAGCAAGTGCCTTAACCACTAAGCCATCCCTGCAGCCCAACAGCTTGTCTTTTTTTGGGGGGGAGGGTTCAAGGTAGGGTCTCGCTGTAGTTCAAACTGACCTGGTATTCAGTCTATATTCTCAGAGTGGCCTCCAACTCATGGTGATCTTCCTATCCCAGCCTCCTGAACACTGGGATTAAAGGCATGTGCTACCATGACTCCTTTGACATAGGTCAGTATGTTCCCCTCCCCCCAAAAATTACTCTTTCAAAAATTCATGTTTGGTAGGGAGTGGTATTATCAGGATGAGATTATTAGGTCAGTTAATTTGGTAAGCAAATCAGGAGGGAATGAACAATGGACTTAGTTTGACAATCAGTTTTTGCCATACTAAAGAGATTTGGACCTGAATATTCAGTCCCTATAACAGTGCCTAGTGCACACATGTGCTTAGGAGCAGAAAGGAGGAAAAAGAGTGAGTTAGTTGATCAAGTCCTTGTGGGATTGACTCTAAACACAGCAAAACTGCCTCCTCAGCTAAGTGCAACTATGCTGGCTGACACACACAGTGGGGCTCAACAGTAGCTAGACATCAGAATCGCCTATGGGGCCTTATGAAAACATTTCATCTCTTAGGCTGGAGAAATAGCTCAGTGGTTAAGGTGCTTGCCTGCAAAACCTAATGACCCAGGTTTGATTCCCCAGTACCCATGTAAGGCCAGATGCACAATGTGGCACATGTATCTGAAGTTTGCAGTAGCTAAAAGCACTGACATGCCCATTCTCTCTTTCTCTTTCTCCCTCTCTCTTATTGCCCTCTGCTTGCAAATAAATTTAAAAAAAATTTTTTACCTCCTGATATCACATCAACATGTGGTCTGGGTCCTTGGAATCTGTATTTTCAATAATTTTAGAAGCATTTCCCTACTGCATTTCTTCCTTGTTCTTGTTAAGAATTGGGAAATGATCCAGGCATGGTGGTGTACACCTTTAATCCCAGCACTGGGGAGGCAGAGGTAGGAGGATCGCTGTGAGTTTGAGGCACCCTGAGACTCCATAGTGAATTTCAGGTCAGCTTGGGCTAGAGTGAGACCCTACCTCGAAAAAAAAAAAAAAAAAAAAGAACTGGGAACTGGGAAATGAAGCGTGGAGATGGAATAGGATTGCATGCTAGTGGGAAAAAGGAGTGATAAAATGATTATGGTCATACTCTATTTTGATCGGTTGATAGTGGGTATAGGCCAGTTTGCTCTCTGAATGTGGTTGACTACAGGTCGTCAGAACCCAGAAGCTGCTGACACATCTGGAGTAGGAGTATGGCCTGCTACAAAGTCTGTCACCCTTTGGGCTTGACTGAAGACCTCCTTAGGCATTGTTTGGGGAAGTGGGGAAACCTAGGAGTGACAGTGTTGCTGGCTATTGATATCATCTAACTGGTTGTTTTTACCATACTGGGGGAGGGGAACCATGGGCCATTTGCCTTCATGTCCTCTTACATGCTAGCATTACAATTACCATAGGCTCAATAATCATCTATATCAAGGACTTTGCAACCATGGCCCATGGTGTTTTCTGGAGTTAGCTTAGGTGTGCATTGGTTGGTAGAGGGACCACTTTTCAATGTTTGTAGCAACAGATGGTGGGTCAATAGGACTAACCATTATAATCTCCCTTTTCATGCTTTCTGTTGCTGAACTGAATGGGTTTTGAAAGGCTGGGTTAAAGTACTAAACAGTGACTGAACCAGAGACTAGAGGAAGCACACAGTACCTGTTCTTTAGATCTTCTACCATGCTTTTATTAGTATCAGAATAAACTATTTCTTCAGGCTGAAATACAGATAACTGAAAGTTAGGAAGGGCTCTTAGACCATTTCTACATCAGTCACCCCATTACTGGGGGTTGGGAGGCGCTACCCAACCGAGTCTTTTGTGGCAAAGCACTTAATCTTGAAGTAAAACACAGAGCATAGTATTTCCTTTGATTTCCACACTGCTTCAACAGAGCATAGGAGGGGGGATGGATTTACAAAAGAAGATATTCTTCATGCATAAGGCAAACCTGCTAACCCTATTCATTTATTCAGACAGGCATTTGACATGCTTATTGATCCCATCAAATAATCGTTGGCAGCTGCACTGGTTTCTTCCACTTACTGTGACTGTGGCAAAGATTTTAATGTCTCTGTTCTGATTCTCAGTTGCTTCATCTTCAGAACAGAAACAACAGTTGCGCTTATATAGCTCTGGGGTCTTTGGATGCTTGTAGACTAAAGCAGTGCACGTAAAGCCTGGCTCATAAGGATTGCTCAGCGAACATCAGACATTATTAAATGTTACTGTGATTTCTAACCTTCTAACATGGGTTATAGTCAGTGTATATTTCTTATTGCTGACAGGAACCAATTCATTTTTTATGAGAGAAAGAGACAGACACATAGAGAGAGAGAGAGAGAGAGAGAGAGAGAGAGAGCGCAATGGCATGCCAGAACCTCCAGCCACTGCAACTGAACTCCAGATGAGTGTGCCACCTTGTGCACATGTGCGACCTTATATGCATGTGTGATCTTGTGCTTGCATCACCTTGTGCATCTGGCTTACATGGGACCTGGAGAATCAAACATGGGTTCTTAGGTTTTATAGGCAAGGTCCTTAACAGCTAATCTGTCTCTCCATCTTGTGTGTGTGCATCCTGCACCGGAGCACACACTTGTGCATGCACATACACAGAGACAATCCATCTCATACTCTCTCTACTCCACCCCTCCCACAGCCAACAGTAGAAAGCAAAAACACATTCTTCATGGCTTCTATTCTGGGCTGAATTCGCTGGGAGGTGAGGAGGACCTCTTTCAATTTCCCACCTAACCTAGGTCTGTCTTCCCAGCAGGCCTCACCAGGACATGAGTGAGGGGATGGGTTTAGAGAGCTTTGGATAATCCTCAACCAAGTTAACGGAGCTATAGGGATAGGGAGAGTTGATTCTCTGCCCTCTCTACCACCTTGACTTTAATGAAAATTGTGTAAAAGGGGAGCAACACTTGGTAGGTCTCTAGGTTCCCCAAGAATAGTCCTCAGAACAATCCCAAACATGTGAACTTGTTAGAAATACAATTCTTGGCTCTCTCCTCAGACCCATTGAACTGGAAATTCTGGGGTTAAGACCAAGCAGCCATGTAGGAACAAGTCGCCAGGTGATTCTGCTATCTGCAGTAGTTGGAAAGACACTGTAGTTACAAACAACCTCAGGCCTAGAGAGTTTCCCCACAACTGAGCATGGCAGGAGACTAAGGTCTGAATGGCAGTGTCACCTTGGAGGTGCCAGCAGCTACCAATCAGAACAGGCAAACTGGATCCCTGCCTTGGCAACTACCATCTATGCTACCATAGATTAGTGAGTCCCTTAGGGCCTGAACATGAGGCCTGAGTATGTTGACTTGTTAGGTTACAGGATTTTTGTTGTGTTACTATTCTTTCCAAAATTAATGTTCCTCAAAACTTCAAGAGGGTTTCTAGTTAACCTCAGCTGTGGATGCCCACACGATTCTCATGTAAACAGAAACTTGTGTTCTCAATCATGTACAACAGGCAGTGTACATTTAGATACTGTTTTATGCTGGGATGGATGTGGAAAGGCAAGAGGCTGAAGGCCATTAGTCACAGGAAAGAAATCAGTAGAGTGCTGGAGATGTAGCAGTGTTTGCCTTGAATGCACAAGGCTCTGAGTTCAACCACCACTACCACCAAAACCAACCAACCAAACAAAAAAACCACAACGAGATAGGAGTCAAACACCAACTGTAGGTTTTCCATTTATAAATCCAGTTTCTTAGAAGGTTGAGTTTTTACCCTGGGTCACCCTTAATGATTCTGGCTTATGACTGCCTTGAGGACAACAAGCCAAATCCCACCAGAGCTTGCTCACTGGCTGCACACCACCTGGAAGCGCCTGGAGGGACACTTCTTGCCACTGCAGGCTGCCCCTGACTTCCCCCTCCACAGGCCATTCCTCATGACCTTCAGCAAGGAAAGCTCTGCTCACACTTTCTCACTAAGTTTGTCAACACTTTTCCCAGGGACCCTTGCAACTCCCCACCCTCAGATCCTGCTCTGTGTTCCCCAAAACTCATTCCCATCTTCTGCAAGAGCGAAGATCACTCCATAACAACTGCTTGTTTCTTCCCCTAGAACATAAGGTCAAAGAACACAGAGATATGTTTTTCTCCTTGTAATATCTACATCAGATAGATCAGATAGATGTCATAGCAGGAAATCAATAAATACCACCTGAATGAACAAAAAAATCATACACTAAATAAGCAAAAACTTCATCTCTAAATAAATTATTCTCTCCCTAGGTCTCAAGACAGTGATGTTTAAGCTATAGTTGTGGCATTGGAAAAGCAAAGCAGGAGGCTGTAGTTGCAGTTTGCTCAAGAAAGATAAGCACATTTCCCCTTCCTTAAGATGAATTTCAAACAGGAAATATAAAAATACATATGTGTACTTGATCTGCACAGAGAAGGTTTGGAAAGACAAATAAGAAACTACTGGAGAGCAGTTATTTCTTAAAAAGTGATGGGATGCACCAAAAGGGAAAGAAACTCTTCTTTCTGTACCCTTTGTTAGTCATTGATTCCCCTATAACTATGTGCTCTTTTTTTATATAGAGAATTGCTTTGAATTTACAGACAGCAGAGAATAATACCATCTAGCTGACATACTACTCAATTATATTTAACCATTGCATTCTTCTACATTTGTTTCAGATTTTTTATTTTATTTTATTTATTATTTTTTTTAAATTATTTATTTATTTATTTGAGAGTAACAGACACAGAGAGAAAGACAGATAGAGGGAAAGAGAATGGGCGCCTCTGCAAATGAACTCCAGACGCGTGCGCCCCTTGTGCATCTGGCTAACGTGGGACCTGGGGAACCGAGCCTCGAACTGGGGTCCTTAGGCTTCACAGGCAAGCGCTTAACCGCTAAGCCATCTCTCCAGCCCCATTGTTTCAGATTTTTATTTGTTCCTTTTTTTCCCTTCTTTGCAGTTCAGGGGATTGAACCCAGGGCTGGTGAGATGACAGGCAGAGCTCTATCGCTGAGCGAGATGCGCTTACTTAGATGTTACTAAAAGAAGAAATTATACCCTTGGAGTTCTATGTATACTGCTTCCTGGCTTTGTTGCTTTTTTCCCCCTCTCTTCCTAAAGGTAAACTCTAACCTGAATTTGGTATTTACCATTCCCGTCCATGTCTTTATATGTCTAGTATATATACAAACACACACATATGGACACAATATGGTTTTAAAAGTTCACACACTTGATTTTATATTGTATGCATTATTCACATAATCTTCATTTTGCATAGCATCTCATTTTTATTTTTAATTTTTTTAATTTACTTAGAGAGAGAGAGAGAGGGAGGGAGGGTGGGAGAGAATGGGTACACCAGGGCCTCTAGCCACTGCAAACAAACTCTAGACACATGTGCCACCTTGCACATCTGGCTTACATGGGTACTGGGAAATTGAACCTGGGTCCTTAGACTTTGCAGGTAATCACCTTAACCACTAAGCAATCTCTCCAGCCCACATATCATTTTTAATATTCATTCGTGTGGATATGCAGTCAGTGGTTCTCAACCTTGACTGCACACTGGAAGCACCTGGAGAACTTGCAAACTTGATGGGTGGGTTCACTCTAATGCATGTACCAATTGGTTCATTTATTTTTCACTGCTGTGTGAAAGAGTTTATTGTATGACTATTTCAGGATGCATAAGCCAATTAATTGTTTCTAATTTCTTTTTTGTTTGTTTGTTTTGAGGTAGGACCTTGCTCGAGCCCAGACTGACCTGGAACTAGTCTCTGGCTGGCCTTGAACTCACAGCAACCCTCCTACCTCGGCCTACTGAGTGCTGGGACTAAAAGCATGTGCCACCATGGCTGGCAACTATTTCTAATTTCTTGCTATTTCAAGTAATTTCTTACTATATCAAGCAATTCTATAGTGAATCCCTATAGGGCATATGCCTAGAGTGTGAATTGGTGGGTCACAGGTTAAGATGTTGGGGCTGGGGAGATGGCTCAGTGAATAAAGCACTTGCTGCTACCCAGGCCCCCTGTAAAAAGCTAGAAGCCTTAGGCGGCTTCTATAACACCAGCATGCTGACAGTGAGGTGGGAGGTAGAGACAGAAAAATGTCCTGGGAACTCCCCAAGAACAACTACCACAGAGTGAAACTGAGAGAAACCTTGCCTCAAATGGGTGGAAAGGCAAGAATCCATTGAAAAGTTGTCTTTTGACTGCCACATGTGTGCATGTATACATACACACAATTTTAAAAAATTATTAAAATAGTTTAGTAAACATTTTAGAAAGTTGGGTGTGTTCAACTTTCCATATAGTATTCCAAAATGTTTATAGGAATTTACGTTCCTACCATTTCTCTGCCTTATTGTCAACACTTGTTATGATCATACTATTTTGCTGATTTTATGCATGTGTTCGTGTTTTATGATTTTACATTATATTTCCCTGATTATGAATTAGGTTGAACATTTGAAGTACTACATCTAAGTATTGCCTTTAACTTTGTTCTCTCTTTTCACTGTTTTTCTTTCTCTGTCTCTGCTCATAGTTCCTCAGTGGTAGATATTATAGTCGCCTTCACGCTGCCATAGTGTGGCCCTGAAACCCGGAAGTGCTGCTGAGTATGCCACGGGTCTGCTGGCTAACCCTGCTAGAGATGAGGCAGCTCCTCATCTCCTGCCTCTTGAGTCCCAGGCAGTGAGTCTACAGGGCTTTCCCCCATCTCTTTTCAAAAGCCGGGGAGGAGGAGCCCCATCATAGCTCCTATTTCCCAAGTGATGCTTGCTCTGGCCCCTGGACTTGCTGAAGCACTTTAGACCTCACTGTCATCCCTGATGTAGCCCCACTCACTGGTAGTATTTCTGTCCTGTTTCCATTCCGTGCATTAACTACTAGATGCCAGATAAGCATATTTGTTCATCAGTTTTTATAGTTGATTGTCACCATGAAAGGCTAGGTCAAAGTAAAAACATATCATTTTGAACATTCTATGCTATCATATGATGAAAAAGTTAAATTATAAAGTCTAAATTCACACATGAAGTACCAGTTTTTTGGTCAATTCTTTTTTTCCTGAAGAGGAAGGGGTCAACATAGGCTAGATGGAGAGACCTTTTTTTGTGTGTGAACATTACCAAATAATTCAACAAGCACTCAACATAAAACCTAATAAGAGCTGTCACAACCAATGAAGATTAGAAGCAATGGTAACTCTCACATAGACACCAGAAGAAAAAAAAAAGTACCTGTATGCTTTGTGCTTTTGCTCCCTGAAAATTCTTTGGAAGTAACTGTTTCCAGAAACTTTCTTTTGAATAGTCAAAATGTACAGCCATTGGTGTATTATTTTGTTGAACATTAAACCAGACCTATTAAAACATTAACAAATGGTCAATCAGTCTAAGCCTATAAGATCACAAGGCACATAGCTGGTAAGGATAGAGCAACATTTTACAGCCTTACTACTGAACAATGAGGCAGAAGCAAAGGGAGGCTTTGGCAGGACAGCCTCAGTGCTTCTCATCCCTGGAGGCCTTAAGGATGAAAGGTACCAGCCCCAAGCCCCCAGTACTACTGAACACCCCTGTCTTCAAAGTTCCTCAGTGATTCCAGTGTAGACTAAGGGTGACTTAAATAACTTAAAATATTTTCCCCATATACTTACATTTCTATCATCAAACAAACAGTCCACACTTTGTAAGGGACAAAATGGATCAAACTGCTTATGACATCGCCCAGTTGATGGGTTCCAAAGCAAATATTCATTAGTTTCTTGAGTTAATACATAAGCCACATGACCCTGTGTAAGAAAAAAAGATTTAAAGTCATATTGGTGTGTCTGATGATGTGGAAACTAATTATTCTGATTGTAAATGTTGTTTTTCAGGATTTTAAAAATTGTTTGCAAAGGAAAACAACAATAGCCAACCAACCAAACAAAAGTCCTAGAAGTTCTCTGGCCTGAGATAGCACAGGGCTTCAGATGAGAGAACTGGGAGCCAGTGGCACTGGATGTAGTTCACAGGGCACCTCACTGGCAGCAGGGCATGCTGTCATAACAAAACCAGCATGGGCTGATTAGTGTTTTGTCATCGTGGTACTTTAAATAGATGGCCCCCAATAGATTCAGGAGTTTTATTCAAGCTTGTAACTTGGATCTCCAGCTGTCTGTGGGTGGATCCTTGGGTCCAGCCCTAAGGTGTATTTGGGGAATCCTAGTCTAGGTATGCAAAGCGCCTGAGCTTTGCCTGGGGTTCCTGGGGTGTGCTTGCTTGCTGGTGATGGCTGCTTCTTTGTCTCTTTCTGTCTCTCTCTGTGTGTCTCTCTGCGTGGATCTGGCAAAGCGAGCCAGCTTCTTCTACCATTTTGGAACTTCCCCTGGATCTGTAAGCTTCAAATAAATCCCTTCCTCCCATAACTTGTGCCTGGTTTGGAAGTTCATCCCAGCAACATGAAGCTGACTGCAACAGTCACTTTTGTCTACTTCATACAGAGATTCTATGGAGACTAGCCCTGCTTTGTTTAAAATATACTTGGAGAGTGAGGGTGAATGCCAGGCAGAGTTAGCAAAGAGACACTGACTTAAGGCTCAGAGTGAATCATTAAAGTTTAAAAACTACTAATGTTAACTTGAGAACTCAATTTCAAATTTGAAGGTAAAGTATACAGGATGCTAGTCCAAGGAATCAGACGTAGTCATGTCATTATTTTGCTTTGTGCATGCCTTTCATAGTGTAAGTCTTTCACAGCACAGAATAAACATTTCAAGTGATAATAATATTTAACATATATTATCTATACTAAGAATGCCCACTACTTTCCTCACTGTACTTTACTCTCAATTCTGTGAGGATACAACGGTTATTATATCAGAGGTCACGGTTAACAGTAAGCAGCATGAATGGCATGATTCCACTTTTGTGAGGAAATAATAGACTCAGAAAAGCAAAGAGGGCTGAGTCCAGACAGCAAATGAAACTTCTGAGTTTTAAACCCCATCCCACACTCACAGTCTTAACACTAGGCAGTTCACTCAGACATCCTAACCCCTCAGCTCTTGCTTTCACCTCTGCTTGTCTTTGTCATAGTACATACAATCTGAGGTCAAACTTGCCTCCCATGGAATAAACACCTTGGACTTTGTGGGCATATTTAATTATTACTTAGTCTTTGGTACATTTTGCTAAGTTCCAGAGAAGTGGTTCACAGGTACAAAGGCAACTATTGTTGAAATCTTGTCGAGTATTCACTGCCACCTGGTGGAAATAAAAACTATAGCAAGAGATAAAGTAGTGAATAGCCATAGGCTTTTTTGTGTTGTGGTTTGTTTGTTTTTCTGGCCAAGGTCTCACTTTAGCCCAGGTTGACCTGGAACTCACTCTGCAGTCCCAGGGAGACCTTGAACTCATGAAGATCCTCCTACCTCTGCCTCCACAGTGCTTGGATGAAAGGCATGTGCCACCACTCCCAGTTTTTACCTTAGGCTTTTGACTAACAAATCTAACAGAAATAATATGCTGAAGGAACACAGAAAAATAAGTAATGAGAGAAAACATAAGGCAAGCCTTATTCCTTGTTGATACTTTGGCAAAATATTCATGTGACCTACAAACAGTCCAAGAGGAAGTTTCTTGGAAGTATACATTCAGAAGTGTATAAATTAAGTTGAAAAAGCTTCATGTAGGTAAACACGCATGTTGGATCCATTCTTATAAGAACACAGTCTGGAAAATGACCCCTTATGTATGCTTGTTTAAGATCTTAAAGTATAGTTATATAAACACTGAAGGATGGTGGTGGATGATAGCAGCCACAATCCTACTGTAACTCATGTTACATGACCCTTCCCTTCAAATTTCACATTTGCCACAAACAGGTGCTGTTTTAACAGGTAATTTAATATTTCCAGTCACCCCATAAAGTGGGGCCCTTTTAGTACTACTTTACAAAGGAGAAAAACAAAAGTTATTCATTATGTTGTAGAAATTCTGATGACCAGACATCCTTTTAAGTAATAATTGGTGACCTCTGACAAGCTTTAAGTCTTACATGCAGCTGAAATATGATTTCATTTTCTAATTTACAATATCCCAGCACTTACTTCTAATACTGAGGTTCCCAGAAGCACCAATGCCTTCTTTCCAAAGTACAGAAAGAAATTACAGAGAAGTATGGCGTGCTCTTCCTTATTTCCAACAGCCAACTCGATGCAGCACTATAAGAAAAACAACACGAATAATGAAAATGTGTTTAAAATATAAGAGGAGGAGAGGAAAGGGAAGAAAAGGCTAAGTAAAGCAAGCATCCCACACACTTAGAGTCCTTAACATCTTCAGTTCTGAAAACACTTATTTTATTAGCAGAAAGCTCTGGCTTTGCTTGGGTATAACAAGAGAATACTGATTTGGAACATGGGGCCACCTTTATAATGATACACTTAATATAGACATTATATATAGTGGTCAGATAATTTATATCATAAATGGAACATTTTTGTTTAGGACAAATATTGAACTGTCCTCAATAAGCAGGGAAATATGGACTGGTATTTTGAGGACACTTACCTGATAGGAATGTGTTGTATGGCGTTTTTCTTCTGAGTATAACATAAAGCTACTTGATGTAGAGAATGCTTTGGATCAGTAGCTATGGCAACTTTTAAGCAAAACAACATTGATACAATGTTTATAGTATGGTAATGAAACTATTGACTACTGCCTAGTAGATTGGTTCACCAAAACTGGTTTTGGTGTAATTGTCCTCTGGTTGTCTGTGCCCTATCTGAGGGAGAAGACGTGTGCTCGCGTCACACAAGGGAAAAGGCTTCTCATGACAGAGTCATGTAGTGTTGGGGGAAGTGATCTTTTCGGCCATGGGGCTACATTCTGTCCTGTGCAGTATAACTCAGAGAGGAAGAGATATGAGTTGGAGAGTGCTCGATCAGGAAGCAATAGAAACTTTTTAAAGTGAGAGAGCTGGCTAGCTGAGCTTGGTGTAAGAGATCCAGCACAGCATGCCCATAAGGCTGTACAGAGGAAAGAGGCAGCTTTGCGTCGTTTACAGTCTCTATGAGTACATTTTATTTGGTCCCTAGAATGTTATTTTTTTAAAATTGTGTGAAACTGGGTTTCTGGCTTCTATTGAAAAAATTCCAAAGGTTTACTAAATATATTGGCCTGAGTGTTTAATAGCAACCATCTGTTTCTGAAGGGTAACAGTGATTTACATGAGACACACTCTCTCTTGTTCAGCACAGTCCCAAAGAAGGCCAGGGAGTGGGAGAAGGGTAAGGAAGCCAGCTGGCTCTTGGCATTAACTAATGGCTGATAAGAATGAAAACACTTCAGTGTTTAACTACAGATAGGGCTATATCAGTATGATATAGTATGATATCAATGTGACATTGTGAGTGGAAGTCAGGGAAGATGGTAAGGGGGCATGTGTTGGTACAATCTTACCCTCCTCCCTGCTCCCCCTTCTGAAAGGACCTGCCTTGTTGTGGATGCTGGTTATCACTTTCTGAAAGAGGAGTGTGAACAAGAGAACATGGTAGTCTTTGATCAAGCCAAGGAAGTTCCCCTGACCAGATTTCAAACGAAAGGAGGAAGCCTTTAACCCCAGCACTTGGGAGGCAGAGGTAGGTGAATCCCCATGAATTCAAGGCCACCCTGAGACTACATAGTGAATTCCAGGTCAGCCTGGGCCAGAGTGAAACCCTATCTCAAAAAAACAAAACAAACAAACAAACACAAAGAAAGAAAGGAGGGAAAGATCATAGTGAGGTTAATTAGTTTTAGGTCACAAAGCTAGTGATTTATTGAACTAGGATTTGAACCCAGGTTTGAGTACAAACACTATATGTTAGGTGTTAGAAAATAACTCATCTTGAGTAATTGAATCAATATACTCATGGTCATGTTCCAGAAAAATCTGGTTCAAGTTAGGGAGAAATCCAAGCATCATTTGGAGAGGTGGAGAATTCACAACCTCAAATGTCTTCAGCCCTGAGTTACAAGTCCGTGCCTTTCACAGGCTGGCTGGCAGCTTGACATCACCTTGAGGTTTTTACAGTATTGGTGGGTTAAACTTCAAGGCTACGTGACTGTGGACTTGGGCAGGAACCTTCCTTTGACCTCAAGCAAGCTTGCAGAAATAGGGAGGGAGCACAGTTGTATGTTAGATAACACATTGTAAGCAGGACATAGCTGTCTAGAGAGGAAGCCATATGTGGCCTACAGAAGCAGAACAATAAGCTGTTAGCTTAAAGGGGAAGTTCCTTGGAGTGACTGCTCTAATTCAAACGTATCTATAGTTTATGGCTCCTTGTCCTGGTGACTCCAGTCTGCCTGTGCTGCCTGGAGCCCTGTCTTGTTATCTGTGGTTAACCCTACAGTTCCCAGGAACTGAGGAGTTCTTCAGTTTCCCTGGCTGTTGAACCTCTGTTTCCCGTGACTGCTCAGCACTTTAGGGAGAGGGTCTTAGAGAAGCTATTTTGAGTGAGAATCCCCTCTACAGCCATACTGTGGCCAAAGAGTTCCTCAGTGAGAAGGCATTAGCCAAGAGGAATCTCAAACATGTACTAATCTGAGTTATGTGCCCTGTTTGGGTGGAGAGATATCAGGGGTACTAGTATGCCAGAATGGTTCTACTTGCCTCCACTTCTTTCAACAAGATCATAATACCCTGTACCACATTTGATTCCACATTTGATTACAGTCTCAGAAGAGTCTAGACTGAAGAGCACCTTTCTGATTGCAACCAGCTTCAAATCATTGGATCCCTAATCTAAACCCTCAAGGAGTTAGCAAATTTCTCTGTTGAGGCTTTGAGGAATTCATTGTACTTCTGTTGACAGCCAAGAAGTCTGTCAGGGGGACTGTCCCCCTGCTATTTTTATAACCCCAAGGGAACTGGATACCTGGCTAGCTATCTTGGAAGGAAGAAGTTTGCTTCCTTCACATTTGCTAATACTTCTCCCTTCCCCCTCTCCTTGGACATAAACTTCCCTGGCCCAGTGCTGGGGGTGGGGGGTGCCTCACAGTTCCAGAGTCTCCACTGCTGAAACATAAGGTGTCCCTCTACAACGGGGCTCTCGCTAATAAAGTCTAATTCCTCTGCCATAGATATTCTTACTTGTTTCTGTCTTTTTCTTTTATTTATTTATTTGAGAGCGACAGACACAGAAAGACAGATAGAGGGAGAGAGAGAATGGGCGTGCCAGGGCTTCCAACCTCTGCAAACGAACTCCAGATGCGTGCGCCCCCTTGTGCATCTGGCTAACGTGGGACCTGGGGAACCGAGCCTCGAACCGGGGTCCTTAGGCTTCATAGGCAAGCACTTAACCGCTAAGCCATCTCTCCAGCCCGTTTCTGTCTTTTTCTAATGAACTCCACACTTAGGTCTCTTGATCTCCTTAGCAGGAGGTACAGAAGCCAACCTACTAGGTCAGCTATGTGTGTCCTGCCTCCATTTTAGTTAAAACCCAGCCTCTTAAGACATTGTAGATAGTCCCCCTTTAAGGCTCCTATGGTATTTGTATTATCCAGTTGGAAATATTTATTGGATACTTGCTAAATTCAAATATAGGGATGTATAAAAAAAAACAAGGAGAGTACAATAAGGATATGTATATATGGTTTGGGTATAAAGTCAATATAGAAGCAACTAAATAGAAAGTCTAAAGTAGAATGGAAGAAGTGCTACAATTAGCATTTCCAGATTTGAAAAAAAACCAAAAAGCATAGGATGTGTAGTTAAATTTAGATTTCAGATAAACAATAAGAATTTTTTCCCTCAAACTTTTTTTGGCATGGGTTGAATAGTGTAGTCTGTACGGAGGTAGTGGTGTGCAGATGCATGTGCCCCATGTGCAGAGGCCAGGAAGGACTATTGAATGTCCTCCACTGCTCTTCCACACAGTTTCCTAGAGGCTCTTACTGAGCCTGAAGCTGCTGTCATCAGTCAGAACAGCTGACTATCAAGACAGGAGTCTCCTGTCAACAGTCCCCACAGAACTAGAGTCACAGGCATATGGGGCCACGCCTGGCTTTTTACATGGGTGCTGGGGATTAAACTTAAGATCTCTTGTGGTTGCACAGCAAATGGTCTTACTGGTTGACCTATCCCCAGCTTCTAATTTTTAGTACGAGTAAATGAGTCCTAAATATTACATGGGCCATGTATTTGTCTTGTTTTATGTGGTGGGGTCTCACTTTTCTCCAGGCTGACTTGGAACTGAAGGGCTGCTCTGACCACAGCTGGGATTAAAGGCACGAGCCACCATGCCCAATTTGGTCATGTATTCTAATAGGCAACAGTCTGAAAGAACCTTCACTTAGTGCTAAGAAAGAGCAGTTCTAGGAGTTCTTCATTCTGAGGAGAAGAGACTGCGGAAGCTTCTGAGGCGAGGCAGTGCCTCTCAAAGTCTCTCTCGCCAGTTCTACAGAGATAAGCCACATTGCTCTCTGAAGACTGTCATAGTATTATACTCCTGAAATTCTCACAGCACTAAAATATTCATGAGCTAATATTCTGAATGTCGAAAATGTATTTTAAAAAATATATATATATTTGGTGTTTTGAGGTAGGGTCTCACTGTAGCCCAGGCTGACCTGGAATTCACTCTGTAGTCTCAGGGTGGCCTCAAACTCTCAGTGATCCTCCTACTTCTGCCTCCCAAGTACTGGAATTAAAGGCGTGTGCCACCATGCCTGGATTTTTAAAATATATTTTTATTTATTTATTTGACAGAGGGAAAGGGGGGGGGGAGAGAGAGAGAGAGAGAATATGGGCATGCCAGGGCCTCTAGCCGCTGCAAATGAACTCCAGATATATGCACCAACTTGTGCATCTGGCTTACGTGGGTCATGGGGAATCGAACCTGGGTTCTTTGGCTTTGCAAGCAAGTACCTTAACCACTAAGCCATCCCTGCAGCACAAAAATGTATTTTTGTCTTAGTTAAATTGTTATGGAGTTAAAAATTATATAACAGTAGTAAAATATATTTCACAAGGCAAAGCACTACTAGAGTACATAGTATTTTTAAAAGAAAAAGAACCTAGAAATAGTACACATTTTTAACAATAATATTTGTTACCTCTGATGTCATCCATATATCACAGCCATCATTTCCATCCAATGTTTCAGTCATAAAAGGAATCAAAGACACAAACCAAGCAATGAGATCCTAGAATCATATCAATGGGCATTTACTGAGTGCATTCTGTATGTGCATCACTGGGCACTATGCAGTATAAGCACAACCTCCTTTAGTAAATACTATAAACCCACAAAACCAACAGCTCTTATTCTAATTTTACAGATCAAGCTTAGGGGGTAAAATAACCTGCCCAGAGTCACACTGTGCAGAGTTTTTGGGGACTGAACCCGATTACCACAACTCCAGAGACTATGTGTTAGGCATTTTATTTTATTAAAGCAAGTTATTAAAATGTAAAATATTATAACTTTCAACATAAAATGTGTAGTTTAAAACTAAGAAATTTTAAAAGATGGTATTGCAATAGAGCAAAGATTTGATAAGCTTTTGACTCAAAAGCTTTCAGAATTTTTTTTTTTTTTGAGGTAGGGTCTAGCTCTAGCCCAGGCTGACCTGTAATTCACTATGTAGTCTCAGGGTGGCCTCAAACTCACAGCGATCCTCTTACCTCTGCCTCCCAAGTGCTGGACTAAAGGCATACGCCACCATACCTGGCTCAGAATTTTTTTTTAAAGCTTGTCTAAGCTGGTCATGGTGGTGTATGCCTTTAATCCCAGCTTTCAGGAGGCAAGGCCACCCTAAGAATTCCAAGTCAGGTCAGACTGGGCTAGAATGAGAGACCCTACCTCGAAAAACCAAAAAAAAAAAAAAAAAAAAGCTTGTCTAAGCTGCTGCAGAAAGACAGTGGTGCAGTCAGCTTTCTTTCTTTTATTTATTTATTTATTTGAGAGCAACAGACACAGAGAGAAAGACAGATAGAGGGAGAGAGAGAGAATGGGCGCACCAGGGCTTCCAGCCTCTGCAAACGAACTCCAGACGCGTGCACCCCCTTGTGCATCTGGCTAACATGGGACCTGGGGAACCAAGCCTCAAACCGGGGTCCTTAGGCTTCATAGGCAAGCGGTTAACTGCTAAGCCATCTCTCCAGCCTGCAGTCAGCTTTCTTAAACAATAGTACTGGAAGTCCTAGCCCAAGCAATAAGGCAGGAGAAGGAAATAAAAGGTATACAATTTGGAATGGAAGAAGTTAAGTTAGCTCTATTCGCTGATGACATGATTGTATATGTAAGAGACCCGAGAGACTCCATCCCAAAACTCCTGAAGGTGATTAACTCCTATAGCAAAGTAGTAGGATACAAAATCAATGCACAAAAATCGGTAGCATTTCTGTATGCAAATGACAAAGACACAGAAAAAGAAATAAAGGACATAGTCCCATTTTCAATAGCAACAAAAAAAATAAAATACCTTGGAATAACGTTAACTGAGGAACTAAAAGATCTATACAACGAAAATATAAAAACTCTCAAAAAAGAGATTGAGGAGGACTTGAAGAGATGGAAAGACCTCCCATGCTCCTGGATAGGCAGAATTAACATTGTGAAGATGACAATCCTACCAAAGGCAATATATAGATTTAACGCAATTCCAATTAAAATCCCTACAGTGTTCTTCATAGAGATAGAAAAAATGATTTCGAATTTCATATGGAAAGGCAGAAGGCCTCGCATATCCAAACATATCCTCAGCAAAAGAAATACCTCTGGTGGCATCACCATACCCGATATAAAGCTATATTACAAAGCGATCGTAATAAAAACAGCATGGTACTGGCATAAAAACAGGAGTATAGACCAGTGGAATAGACTTGAGGACCTGGATTTTGGGTCAAGCAACTATAGCTACTTGATATTCGACAAAGGCCCAAACAATATAGACTGGAAAAAAGATAGCATCTTCAACAAATGGTGCTGGACAAACTGGATAACCACATGCAGGAAACTAAAACTTGATCCACACATTTCACCATGCACTACACTCAAATCCAAATGGATCAAAGACCTCACCATAAGACCAGAAACTCGAAAAATACTGGAAGAAAATTTAGGAAGTACTTTCCATGATATAGGAATGGAAAAAGACTTCCTGAACAAAACCCCAGTGGCTCAAGTTCTTAAACAGTCACTCAACCATTGGGATCATATGAAGCTGAAGAGTTTCTTTACAGACGAGCATATAATAAGCAAAGCCAATAGAATACCCACAAAATGGGAGAAAATATTTGCAGGTTATCCAACTGATAGAGGCCTTATCTCTAGAATTTACAAAGAACTCAAAAGTCTAAACAATAAGAAGACAAATACCCCACTCACAAAATGGGGCACAGAGTTGAACAGGCAATTCACAGAGGAAGAGATACAAATGGCAAACACACACTTAAGAAAATGTTCATCATCCCTAATCATCAGAGAAATGCAAATTAAAACAACTATGAGATTCCACCTTACCCCAATAAGGATAGCCAACATCAAAAAGTCAAATGAAAATAAATGCTGGCGAGGATGTGGAGAAGCAGGGACACTCATTTGCTGTTGGTGGGAATGCAGGATGGTACAACCACTTTGGAAAGCAATATGGAGACTCCTGAAAAAGCTGACTATAGAAATACCAACAGACCCAGTTATACCCTTACTGGGCATCTACCCTAAAACCTTCAAACCAAAGGCGAGAGAGATTTGCTCAACCATGTTTGTAGCAGCTCAATTCGTAATAGCTAAAAGCTGGAATCAACCCAGATGTCCATCATTAGAAGAATGGATAACAAAGATGTGGTATATCTACACAATGGAATTCTTTACAGCAGTAAGAAAAAACGACATAAAGAAATTTGAGGAAAAATGGTTGAACCTGGAACAGATCATTCTCAGCGAACTTACCCAATCACAGAAAAAAAATCTACACATAGTCTCACTCATCTATAACACCTAACCTGAATCTACCCAAGATACCTTACATACCCAGCAAGCACCTCATGGACTAGACAATAGGATGGATGGGAGGGCGGGGAGGGCATCGAAGGGTGGAAAACAGCAATCCGGACCCAAACAGCAATGGTACCATAAAGTTCTACTTCCTAAAAGACAGACCAAATGGCTGAACCTTCACTAGACCCTTATAGGAAACACCTGAACCACAAGACACTGGAGAGGGTAGGATTAAGACTAACCTAAATCTCCTACATCTTCCCTCCCTCCCTCTCCCCCTCTCTCCTCTATCTCTCTCCTCTCTAACTCTTGTATATTAGTTATGTTCTTCCTCAATTTCTTAGTGGACACTGACCTGTAACCCCCACTTCCAGCTTGGGCCTACCATCCACAATGAGCTTTTGATCAGAGAAACCTACAATGTTTCACAAAACAATGACAGACTTCTGTCAGAGTACTTGATGACCCACCAAAGGCCAGTGGTAAGACCCTATTGCTGAAGACTCCATACGCAGCTGACACGTAAAATGGAATGACATGGCTGGAAGCCAGGAGAGAGTCAGTCCCCAGACAGTCAGCGTGTCTAGTGCCAGAAGGTGCTACATAGGCGACTGGGGGAAATGACCAAGATCTGTCCAAGCAACTCATTGTTTAACCTAATTAGCAACAAATAACCTGAGGTGATGCCCACACAAGTGCAATAGTGGTACACAGTCATGGTGAGGAACCAATCGCTCTTGATTTGGCTAACTGATCCACTCAGTGGTACTAGACCCATAGCTGAAGCTGGGAAACAAGTCAGAACCATACCCAAACACAAGCCCACTCTACAATAGCAAGCTACCATCAATCACGGGGTATAAGAGGGCCTACACCTATCAAACTGTCTATCAAAAAAGTAAGTGTTATCTCAATTTTCTGGGTGCTAACTTACTCTCCGTTGGAGAGTCTGCTTCTCTTTTTCAGATAGATGCAGATCCTAAGGAGAGAGCTGCCCCAGCATACCTCAAAAGGGGCCCAACTGAAACTAAGGACAATTGGCGAAACAAGCAAGGGTAATGTTTTCCTGTGAACCGGATACCAGCACAAAGGGGAAGGAGACCAACACAGAGAAAAATCAACTCCTACCAAATCAGAGAGCCAGAGCCTCAGAGGCCCCCAACACCTCAGCACTGAAGCAGACCAAAAATGAACCCAACATGGCTCAGGGAAATTTTGTGGAAGAGGGGGCGGAAAGAATGTCAGAGTCACATGTTGGGTCATGATTTGCAGAGACATTTATCATACCAATAACTGGGGGCTAACTCCACAATGCACGACCCATTTACATCAACAAGGAGGGTCCAATGGGAGGGGGTAGATCACAGATGAGCCTAAACAATGGTACCAAACTGCCTGTATTTACTGAAAAGAAAACTAATAAATTAAATTTAAAAAAATAGATGTAGATTTCTGGCCCCCGTCCCTCCCAATGCTCTCAACCAGAATTCAAGGGTAAGAGTGGAGAAAGAACTACAAACACACAATAAGTTAGCACAGAAAGTTCACTAACATTTTAATTCATGTCAATAGCTACCTCCTATGCACTATTGTGACCTTTTACACTGGTGGTATCCTGCTATTAATACATGCGATGTTTGACAAGCAAAGAAGCTAGAATTTATTTTTATTTTTATTTTTTTATTTTTTTATTTATTTATTTTTTTTTGGTTTTTCAAGGTAGGGTCTCACTCTGGTCCAGGCTGACCTGGAATTCACTATGTAGTCTCAGGGTGGCCTTGAACTCATGGCGATCCTCCTACCTCTGCCTCCCGAGTGCTGGGATTAAAGGCGTGCGCCACCACACCCGGCTATTTTTTTTTTTTTTAAAGATAGGCTTTGAAATAAATCAGAGAGCAAAGTTATTGCCTGGAATACTGGGTAATAGGACCCATTTGGTAGGAAGAAACCCATAGTAAAAAAGCAGAGAGTTGAGCTGGGCGTGGTGGTGCATACCTTTAATCCCAGCACTTGGGAGGCAGAGGTAGGAGGATCGCTGTGATTTTGAGGCCTCCCTGAGACCACATAGTGAATTCCAGGTAAGCCTGGGCTAGAGAGAGAGCCTACCTCAAAAAAACCAAAACCAACCAACCAAACAAACAAAAAAGCAGAGAATTACAAAAGGCAACCTAAATCAAGGCTTTTGATTTTAGCTTAAAGAGCCCAGCTAAGCGATCTTTAGAGATCAAAAATAGTAGAAATATTCTAAGGAGATCCATTTTTCTAGATTGACCTGAAATCAACAAAACATACACATAATTCTTTGTACATGTCCTTTAATCTCAATGAAATTATTAAAAACAATTGCAACTTACAAGTGCTGCCTTAGAGTCATTAAGAAATATATCCAGAAATTGTTGAGGTGGATTTAATGCCTTGATATATCGTGTTACTACGACTGGTATCCCATCAGCATTAAAAACAGTAGTTACAATTCTTCGGTTGGGAAACATTGCCTTGCAACTCTTTTTAAAAGTCTTTGCTCTCTGCAAAATATCTATTTGATCTGAAAACTAAAATCACATTTAAAATATATCAACATTGCACCATATCTTCTCCATAGGAAAGAACAAATATTTATTTTTTCTAGCTGTGAAATTTATAACTAGTTTTTAACATAGTCTGTTTTTGATTATTTGTTTTAAAGTTAGCATAAAACTTACTTTGAGTCTGGGGATAACACACAGGTTAAAGGTGTTTGCTTGTAAAGTCTGCTGAACTGGGTGTGATTCCTTAGCCCCCATGTAAAGCCAGACACAAAAAGTGGCACATGTGTCTGGTGTTCCTTTGTAGTGGCAAGAGACACACACATACACATACACACATATACACACACAAATAATTTTAAGAACCTACCTCGTCTAGTTTTGGACCACAGGAGATATATGATATCTGAGGTTCAATTGTAGCAAAAATATTTAAGAAGGTACATTCTTTTAAATTCTGACCATTGTAATCTTTAGGAGATATGTAAGTCTTACTCCATGTATACCCAAGCAAAACTGGTGGAATATTTACTTGAAATGTCCCACTAATCTGAAAGAATGCATCAATATAATAAGTTATGTATAACAAAAATCAACAGTCAAATATACTATAGCATAGATCAGCCTTCTCCATAAGAGAGAGGGATGGGTTAGCGGTTAAGGTGTTTGCCTGGAAAGCCAGAGGACCCAGCTTCCATTCCCCAGGACCTATGTAAGCCAGATGCACAAAGTGGCACATGCATTTGGAATTCACTTGCAGTGGCTGGAGGCCCTGGCATGCCCATTCTCTTTGTTTCTTGCCACATGTCTCTTGTAAAGAGAGCAAAATGTTCTATTTCTCTACATTCCTTTATACCTAGCCTTGAGAAATGTAGAAGTCAGGAGGCTCTGTTGATGGCAGACAAGCAGGAGGCTCTGCTAATAGCAGGTAAACAAGAAGCTCTTCTGGGATGAATAGAACGTCCTGGGACCTGCATTGTTGAGCAAACTCCTTAAGATAAGCGGGCCTCCTGGTCACAGGCCTACCTCACACTCCCCAGGTGGCGCTTCCTGTAACTGACCAACAGATCTGTTTACAAGTTCCTTTTTTATTTTTATGGCTGTAACTGTCACATGTTAATTGTGATTTAGGGTTTAATTAATTCCCATCTTGTACTTTTTCTAACATCATGTGGTTATTTCCAATAAAAGCTGACAGTCTGGACATTTCAGGGCTTCACTCAGAATCTGGAGTGGAGATCTGGTATACCACACTTTTTTTTTCTTTCTTTTTTACCCAATAAAGCTTTGCCTCACATTCCATGAGTCAATGGTCTTACTTAAGTGACACCAGACCCCATAACATCTTGGGGGCTTGCCTTGGATCCACATTTCAAGACCTCCCTCCCTGACTCTGGGGCAACTGTACTGGAAAAAGACTCCCTAGTCTCGGCTGGAGAACCATATCTTCATCTGTCTGCATGTTCCTGGTGTTGAAGTTGGTAGCAAGCCATTGATGGGGAATTTTGTCTAGGACTACTGGTCTCCACCTTTCTTGGATAAGAAACTTCAGGAGGTACTTTTTTCAGTCTTCTTTTGGTTTTCCTTTTTTTCTGGTTTTCTAGTTCTGCATGCATTTTCTGGGTCCAAGAGGAAGCTGGACACAGCATTAAGTCCCCTGGATGAGACATCAAGGGGCAGCCCTTGACCCTCCCTGGCTCTGTTCAGAGATTTCAAATGGAGGTCTGTTTCTGGTTCAGTTTTGGTTTGGCAATACATCTGTTTCTGGTTAACTAGTAAATAACCAGTAAGGAGCTATTTTCTATTACCTCAGATTGTTGTAGAAGAGTAGAGAAAGGGAAGATGATGGAACCAAGCCAATTCTTTCTTATATATGAGTGAGCACTACAGCTCTTGAGACAATGATCCTATTAAAACAAATTAAAAGTAAATTTATAAAATATCTTCCATTAACTTATTTTACATGATGATGAATATATCCAAAAACATATAGGTAACTATAAAAGTCATTTTTTTTTAGGTTGGAGAGGTTGCACAGGAGTAAAGGCAGTTTCCTATAAAGCCTAAGAATCTGGGTTCTATTCCCCAGTACCACATAAAGCCAGATGCACAAGGTAGCGCATGTGTCTGGAGTTCATATGTAGTGGCTAGAGGCCCTGGTGTGCTTATTCTGTATCTATCTGCCTCTTTCTCTCTTAAATAAATAAATAAATAAATATTAAAAAAATAATTTTCTGTGGTATTGGGGATTGGATAGAAGATCTTTTTTTTTTAATTTTTTTTTTAAATTTATTTGACAGCGACAGACACAGAGAGAAAGACAGAGGAAGAGAGAGAATGGGCGCGCCAGGGCTTCCAGCCTCTGCAAACGAACTCCAGACACGTGCGCCCCCTTGTGCATCTGGCTAACGTGGGACCTGGGGAACCGAGCCTCGAACCAGGGTCCTTAGGCTTCACAGTCAAGTGCTTAATCGCTAAGCCATCTCTCCAGCCCAAGATCTTCTTTTTTTAAAATTATTTATTTATTTATTTATTTGAGAGAACATAGAGACATAGAGAGAAAGACAGATAGAGGGAGAGAGAGAATGGGCGCGCCAGGGCTTCCAGCCTCTGCAAACGAACTCCAGACACGTGCGCCCCCCTGTGCATCTGGCTAATGTGGGACCTGGGGAAGCGAGCCTCGAACTGGGGTCCTTAGGCTTCACAGGCAAGCACTTAACTGCTAAGCCATCTCTCCAGCCCAGGATAGAAGATCTTTTGTATGATAGGTGTGATAGTTTGAATGTATGTCCTCCAAAAACTTGGGTGTTTTTAAGTTTGTAACTTGAGTCTCCAGGCACTTGGCTTGAGGAGGTGTCACTGGAGATGGATCCTGGTGTCAATCCCTAAGGTGTGTTTGGGGTCAGATCTGATTTCTAGCCCGAAGGTATGCACAATAGTCTGAGCTCTGGCTGGCCCTTGCTGTTTGCTGCTGGGTCTGTGCTTGTTGCTTTTGGTGTTTGCTGGCTGGCAATGGTTTCTCTCTGCCTAGATATATGGTAGTACTTCTTCCACCCCTGATGGAACATCCCTCTGGATCTGTAAGCTTGAAATAAATCCCTCCCTCCCTGACACTGTGCCAGGTTTCAATGCGCATCCCAGCATTGTGCAGCTGTCTACTATAGAAATTTGGTACCAGAAAAGTGGGGTGGTATTGCTGCATGATGAATCTGACTATGTGAATTTTGTCTTTTGGAATTTTGTGCTGGACAAATGAGATGGAAGTTGGTACTTGTAACTGAAAATGCCTTTCAGAGCAGTATGCCAAGTTCTATGGCTACTCTGATGAGAATTTGAAAATGCTAAATGCAAAAGGAATGGTATTTGAAGACTTTGCATATGAATTTTCAAAGGGGGAAGAAAAAAACAGCAAGAACTTTTTGTGGAACTGGGCTATTGGCATAAGCACTGGCTGCATTCTTCTGCCCATGTCCAGAGAGTTTGATCAAGGTTAAATTTGAAAGTAATAGATGGAAGATATAGAACTGAAAACTACAAGATGTAAAGCTGTAAAACTTCAAATGAGTTTAAAATTACTGGCACAGAGAGAGGTTTTAGGTAACTTAAGCTGCTATTGCCTAGCATACTACCACCATTAACTACACTGAAACAATAGAAAGATGCCTGAGTTGATTACACCCTGGAAAGACCGAATGAGTTGAAATGCAAACTATTTTGAAAGGAGATGGCTTGAAGGAATTAACCTGTTCTTCATGGTCAAGATTTAGTTCCTCTCTGGATTAACAAATGGCTATATGGGTGCATACCTAGTATTGGTTTTAGAAGCATGAAAAATGCATAAAAGTGGGTCATTTAGTGCACATGGTTCAAGGAGTTCCTGATGAGACGTGGCAAGTGAAACAGGGTGATGTTCCCATTAGAGGCATTGTCTGAAGGAGCATTTGCGGAGATGTGGCACAGAAAACATTCCTGTTTTAAAGGCTTGAAAGGGGCTGGAGAGATGGATCAGCAGTTATGGCATTTGCCTAAAAGTCCAAACTACCTGGGTTTGATTCCTGCTGCAGTCAGGTTTGCATTGCTGGCAGGAAACAACCAAACAGGGGCAGCTTGTGGGGAAAAAGGTTTATTTTGGCTTACAGACTCAAGGGGAAACTCCATGATAGCAGGGGAAAACAATGGTATAAGCAGTGGGTGGACATCACCTCCTTGCCAATATTGGGTGGACAACAGCAACAGGAGAGTATGCCAAACACTGGCAAGAGGAAACTGGCTATAATACCCGTAAGTCTGCCCCCAACACTACACTGCCTCTACAATTTATCAATACCCATTTAAAGCCAGATTCACAAAGTGGCATATGTATCTGGGGTTTGTTTGAAGTGGCTGGAATCCTTGGTATGCCCATTCTCTCTCTCTGCTTGCAAATAAATACACATTTAAAAAAAAAAAAAACAAACTTAAAGGCTGAAAAGGCCAATGTATGGTGTTGAAGGTGAACGATGGTTTGGAATGCAGAGCCAAAGATGTTTTGGATATACTGAGACTATGCCATGGAGCACTGTGGGTTTGAGATGGAACTTCTCCCTCGCTACTTGTCCTAGCTAGAGTGATGAACTTAAAAACCAAGAGATTACTGGCATTGGTTGTGGATGTTGGACCTGAACTGTAATGTTTGATGTTTGCCTGTGGGTTATTGATTTTACATTGGTCTAGGCTCTCCTTGTTGTGCCTTATAGTAATGCAAATGTTTACTCTATGTTGAAAGTAGGTAACTTGATTTAATTTTATAGGATTCATAGTTAAGAGACAGTCTTGAATCTCAGATGAGACTTGGAAATGTAGAACAGTCTTAAAACTGACAAAGATTATGGAGACCTTTGAATTTGGACTGAATGCAATTTGCAATGTGAGATGATTATGAGTTGATAGGAGCCAGGGGTGGAATGTGTTAGTTTAAACATATGTCCCCTATAGACTCAGATGTTTTATTCCAGTTTGTAACTTGGGTCTCCACACATCTGGCTGGAGGAGGTGTCACTGGGGGGTAAATCCTGGAGTCCAGCCCTAAGATCTGATTTACAGCTTAAGGGTATTCAGGCCAGTCTGAGCTCTGGCTGGGCCCCACTATTTGCTGCCAGTTTTGTGCTTTCTGTTTTTGGTGTTTGCTGGCTGGTGATAGTTTCTCTCTGCTTGGATGTATGGAAGCAGCTTCTTCTGCCACAGATGGAACTTCCTGCTGGATCTATAATGTATGAAATAAATCCCTTCACCCCCTAAATTGTACCTGGTTTTGATGTTCATCACAGCATTGTGGAGCTGTCTGCTACACTAGGCAAGCCCCATTCACTGAGCCCATAATATATATATTTTTTTCTTTCAAGGTAGGGTTTCACTGTAGCCCAGGCTGACCTGGAATTCACTATGTAGTCTCAGGGTGGCCTTGAACTCACAGTGATCCTCCTGCCTCTGCCTCCCAAGTGCTGGGACTAAAGGCATGCACCACTATGCCCAGCTCATTTTCTGGTTTTGATTGGTAAAATATTTCCACATTTAATGAAGTAAGGTATTATAATTCTTGAATATGATGTTTTAAATATTTTATTTATTTGCGAGAGAGAGAACACACATGAGTATACCAGGGCCTGCAAACAAACTCCAGACACATGTGCCACTTTGTGCATCTGGCTTTGTTTAACCCGGGCGATCAGGCTTTGCAAATAAGTACCTTTAACTGCTGAGCCATGACATTTTAATTTATGTATACATTGGGGAATGAAGTAATTATATTTCTATATAATTGTAGAATATGCAAACTGTAGTGACAGAAACAGATCAATGGTTGTCTGTCAAGGGTGGCATGAAGGAAAGGGAAGGGAGACATGCCAGATACATAGGGTAAAACTTTTGAGGGTAATGGATATGTTCATTATCTTGATAGTGATGATGGTTTCACAGGTGTATATGTGTATAAACTTGCCAAACTACTTTAAATATGTGCTTTTTTTTGGTTGTTTTTTTTGAAGTAGGGTCTCATTCTGGTCCAGGCTGACCTGGAATTAACTATGTAGTCTCAGGGTGACCTAAGATTCACAGGGATTCTCCTACCTCTGCCTCCTGAGTGCTGGGATTAAAGGCTTGGGCCACCACTCCCAGCAATATGTGCTATTTTAAAAACTAGAGGAAGTGTATACAGTAAGGCAAAGGAGGGATTTGCAGTGCCCTATGATCCATAACACTTTTAGCTGCTAACATTTTTTTTCATTTTATCAGCCTAATGTCCAAGGTGGAGGGAATCTGGGCAAGGTGGAAAAAGAGAACTAAAGTTTTAAAAAAGCTACCAAACCACTGATTCCTGCTTTCAATGCCTTTTGGCATCTGGCCTTCTAACTTTTTGCACTGAGGAAGTTATCTTTTCTACTCCCCAGGAAACTGAGGGGTCTTTTAAGTCTGGAGGCTGACCAGCAACAATAGAGCTGCAAAAGGAAAACTGTGTTACAACAGAGTCTCCAAGATAACAGGCTCACTTAGTAGCTTTGGAGTTCTGATTTATGTGATCCCAGCTGCACTTATCTTACCATCCCAGGGATGCTGCAGGATTCATGGGCCTACTTTGCTTATGGTATTGATTATATCTCCACTGGAGCTTTAAATTGGTTCATTATACACTTTGAGAAGCAATTAATTAATTTTTTTTTTTTTGAGGTAGGGTCTTCCACTAGCCCAGGCTTACCTGGAATTCATTATGTAGTCTCAGGGTGGCCTCAAACTCATGGTGATTCTCCTGCCTCTGCCTTTTTTGAGTGCTGGGATTAAAGGTGTGCTCCATCACACCTGGCTTACTTAATTTATTTTTGTTAGTGTGGTAGTTTGAATGTGATAATGTAAATGTGTGTCTCTTAGGCTCAGGTGTTTGATTAAAACTGAGTTTGCAACTTCAGCGCATAGCAGGCAGATTCCTGCAATGGGAGGTGGGGGTGAGGGTGAGTAATTGGGGGCAGATCTGAATTCTAGCCTAAAGATATAGAGAGACCAGCTGGACCTCTGCCTGTGCTTGCTTGCTGTTAGTTTGGTGTTTGCTTCATGTTTCGGGGGGTTTCTCTCTGTTTGGATCTGTGAAAGGGAAAAGAGAAACAGCTTCTACCATTGATGGAACTTCCCCTGGATCTGTAAATTGACATAATTTCCTTCCTCCTATAAATGGTGTCTGGTTGGATGTACATTCCAACAACGTGGAGCTGACTATAACAGTTCGTTAACTAATTAGTTTCTTTGAACCAAGGTTTCATGCTTCCCAGGCTGGCCTTGAACTCCATATTAACTGAGGCTGACCTTGACCTCTTGATTCTTATGCCTTCATCTCCCTACGAGCTGGGCTATAAGCCTATGCCTCTATACCCAGCTAAGGATTTTACTTTATTTATTTAGTTTTGGCTTTTCAAGGTAGGGTCTCGCTCTAGCTCAGGATGTCCTGGAATTCACTATGTTGTCTCAGGGTGGCCTCAAACTCACGACAATCCTCCTACCTCTGCCTCCTGAGTACTGGGATTAAAGGCATGTGCCACCACACCCAGCTAAGAATTTTATTTTTTTTATTATTTAGTTATTTATTTTTAATTTTTGTTTATTTTCATTTATTTATTTGAGAGCGACAGACAGAGAGAAAGAGGCAGAGAGAGAGAGAGAGAGAGAGAGAGAGAGAATGGGTGCGCCAGTGCCTCCAGCCACTGCAAACGAACTCCAGACACATGCGCCCCCTTGTGCATCTGGCTAATGTGGGTCCTGGGGAATTGAGCCTCTAACTGAGGTCCTTAGGCTTCATAGGCAAGTGCTTAACCACTAAACCATCTTTCCAGCCCAAGAATTTTATTTTTAAGACAGCCAATATAAATTAAAATTAACTTGTAGGAATCTATTATTATAGCAACCACTTATATCAGGCAAGGAGGTAGGATATTGTAAAAAGACACATACAGATTCTCAAACAGGCAACTTAAAACTTTTAAACATGAACATTTCAGCAAGAAATCTTCAAATTATTTGTCATTGCTTTGTTGGAAATGAGCCAGAAAAGCAGCTTAGAATTCTAAACTAGCCATAAAGCTAAAGGGTAAACTGATGACAGTAGATATAACTAGAGACATATATAACTACAGGCATATGCCACCATGCCTGGCATAAATTCGATTTAAATGCAATATGTGCAACATTTTATAAAAAAGAGTTGAGCCAATGTGTACTAATATCAGACATGTGACAAATCATCCCAAATATAACAGAGATAATATGATAAACACAGCACACTGCTTGAAGATGTGGTACCAGTTTCCAGCTCCAGTCATGTTTTCAGGATACACTTCCCCTCAAAACTGTAAGCCAAAAATAAGCCCTTTCCTTCCTTAAGCTGCTATTGGTTGGGTATTTTGACCTAACAACCAGAAAGTAATTGATGAAGTGTTTAAAATATTAAATAATCTTTCTTTAGACTTATTGCCTAAAACATCTGATGACCTTTGTGATGCCCCCCCCTTTTTTTTTGAGTTAGGGTCTCTCACTCTAGCCCAAGCTGACCTGGAATTCACTATGTAGTCTCAGGGTGACTTTGAACTCACAGCGATCCTCCTACATCTGCCTCCCAAGTGCTGAGATTAAAGGTGTGTGCCACCATGCCCAAGGAATAAGTGTTTTTATTTATTTGTAGCATGCATGTGTGCATGTGTGCACACGGGCACGTCAGGATCTCCTGCTGCTGAAAACAAATGTCAGATACTTGCACACAACTGTTTGCTTCTGGCTTTATGTGAGTGTCTGGGGAATTGAACCCTGGCTGGTATGCTTTACAGGCAGGCTCCTTTAACTACTGAGCCACTTCCCCAGTCCATATCATGCCCTGTCTTAGTCTTGTTTAGTTTAGCACCAGAAAGTTGAAATTGATTGCAGTATTTCAGTGAAGAAAAAAGGAGACTCACTCCCTAGATGACAAAGCCCCCAGTCAGCATGTAACTTGCCTGCCCATTTTCTCACTATGTACTTCCTTTCCCTTCTTTGCACACCTGAGTTTCCCAGGATGAAGCTCTAAGGATGACAGACCCTCCCTCTTCTTCAGGGGCAGACTTAGAATAAAAAAGATTCCTTTGTACCAACTCCTGAATACTGACATCTAAGCAGTGAGTGAGTGTAGACTTTATTCTAAATACATTGGGTATCTGTCTTTATATTTTTAGTGCCAGGTTAGGTAGGAAGGAAACTAACACTTGTAACAGAGCTTGCCATGATGCTAGACATTCAATACCTTTCACCAATGTAGAAGGAACACAGTAATTTTAGAAATTATAGAAAATATAACAGAATTATAATCCTAGAACTGTTTATTTTTGTATAGAAGTAGTATGTTTTGTTTGATCAGTTAATGAGAAATGTGCTATTTTTAAAAAAATCTTTGGAAGGCATACATCTATAGTTTCAACATTTTGAAGACTGAGGCATAAGGATTGTTACAAGTCCAATGCCATCTTGGGCTACAAAGCACGAGTCTGTCTAAAAAACTAAAAAGAAGAAAAAGAAAATTTACAAATTAACATTGGTCACTATGGCTTTTCAACCTTACCTCATGTTTTTCAATTATCACTTCATCAAAAATGTTTATATATATATTATCTTTTATTTTAGATAAACATGAGAAGCTATAATCATGTCCTGGTGAGCTGAAAAACAAGGAAAACACACTTGAATGCATACTATTTTTTCAAAATTCATTAATTTTTCTAAGAGAATTATTCAAAAAGCACATTAAACTATTAGTGATCTTTTTCTTTGTAAAGTTTCAACTTAGATAAGTTATATGCTTTCATGACTGAATGCTATTTTTCATAAGATCCATCATGTGCTTTATAATTTATCTTACTTCTCTGCTTGGATGAAAATTAAAATGTTCAACAACATGGATAACTATGTTAAGTGAAATAAGCCAGACACAGAATGACCAAAACCCATGAGCCCACTCATATGTGCAGTCTAAAAAAGTTGACTTAAAAAAAAAAGTTGACTTTATAATTGAGAGGAGAAAGCCAGTAATAGAACATGGGAGGGAGGAATGGGGACATCTGCTCAATGTTTACTAAGTTACAGTTAGACAGGTCAAGAAGCTCTGGTGTAGTACTCATAGTTGGATAATTAAAGAAAATTATAATTTACTACATACTACAAAAAAGTTATATGGGGGCTAGAGAAATGGCTCAGTGGGTAAGAATTCTTCCTATGCAAGCTTGAGGGCCTGAAGGGGCCTGTCGCCATCTGAGTTCTATTCCCTAGCACGCATGTAGAAAGCCAGACATGGCCATGCACATCTGTAACATTTTTCCAACATTACACAATTACTAAACATTATACAATGCACACCTGTATCAAAATATCATATTACCCCCTTAACATGCACGTTTTTATGTCACCTAAAAATAAGTTTAACTTATAAAGAAGAAATGCAAAATGTTTAAATATTAGGCATGAAGGCTTCCAGCACAGTTCCCCATTGCAAACAAATGATCTGGAGTATGGTGCATTAAAGTTTTCCAATTATATATTAAATTCTGCTAGCTTATACATGAAGTTATACTGCTCTTTTACTTGTAGCTAATAGAACTGACTGTCCCCCTTCCCATACTTATTTTCTCAAACCAGAAATTGGGATAACTTGATTATACACATTTGGGGGGTAGCTGAAAAGTCAGTATGTATCATGAACAATTAACTTCCACTCTAAATTACAGCTTACATACTGAATGTCCATCAAATGTCTAGCAGTGATGAAAATCACAACCCTGAATGGTAGGTATTCCACATATGAACACTGAGGCTCAGAGAAATTAACTCATTCAAGATAATGGCACTAGCATGGGACAGAGAGCCCTGATCTGAATCCAATTCTAATAACACCAAAGTCATGTTGCGAATTAGTTGTCTTTGGCTGAGTTACTTTAGCTCTCTTTTTCTTAACTTTCACAAAGTTGCTTCCCTTCCACATACCTTCTGCAAAGATCTCATCCCTTTTCTTTTTTAATGTTTTTCTGATTTATTATTTATTTATTTATTACAGACAGAAAGAAGGAGAGAGAGACAGAGAGAATGGGCACATCAGGGCCTCTAGCAAATGAACTCCATATGCATTTGCCACCATGTGCATCTGGCTAACATGGGACCTGGGGAATCAAATCAGCATCCTTAGGCTTCACAGGCAAGTGCCTTAACCACTAAGCCATCTCTCACCCTTTTCTTTACTTAGCTCTGCAAATTCTAAAGAAAAACCTCATCTAAACAACTGAGATGTTAACTGCTTTTCTGTTAACTACCTTTCTTTAGATATACAGTACCTAGAACAGCCATATCTCCTGATAGTACCACAATGTGTAACTCTCCTCCTTTGTCTTTAGGTCTATTCATGAGCTAATATGAGACATGCAAGTTGCTAGGAAGTTTAGCTTGTAGAAAAGAAGTATATCTGATCATAAAAATACAGGAATTAGCCTCAGGAAGCCCGGATGATTGTGGTATTCTAGCCAGTGGAAAACAATGACTACATGGACTACAGGACCCTGTTCAACTTGTAGACATTCTGCTTTTTGTCTCTCTGGGTCTCCTTCCCCTTGTACCTCTGAGTTTCAAGGATGACAGCTCCTCTACTTCAGGATGACTGACTGAGTAAAATTTATTTTCTTCCCACCAATTCTCACCTCCCAAGTATTGGCTTTTGAGTGCAAGCAACCCAGATCTGGATCTGGTAGCATTTTCACTAAATATCAGCTACTGATGTTATTGATCAAAGGTTACTGATAATAAAGCAAGTATAATTTCAAGGAATCTCCAGCAGTTTCTATTACCTATATGTAGAGATTACTAAATAATGTTAAATGAGTTTAAAGAACAATTTTAAGTTAAAAACTCATTTTCTTAAGTGGTAAAATAAGTTGACTTTGCTCCTTCAGTGTTTTATTTTATGTTATGAATGTCTAAGGCTGGGCAGAGAAGACAATGCATATTTACAATTCTTTGCTGGTAGGAAAAAGGACAACTGTCCCTCAAAACACTTCACTCTGTCAAGTTGACATATGCCTTAAATCACTTAGGTCCTTCTGTATTACCTTTGTTTTGTATTTAAAAAAATTTTTTTGGTGTATTTTTATTTATTTATTTGAGAGCGACAGACAGAGAAAGAGGCAGAGAGAGAGAGAGAGAGAGAGAGAGAGAGAGAGAGAGAGAGAGAGAGAGAGAGAGAGAGAGAATGGACGCACCAGGGCTTCTGGCCACTGCAGACGAATTCCAGACGCATGCACCCCCTTTTGTGCATCTGGCTAACGTGGGTCCTGTTGAATCAAGCCTTGAACTGGGGTCCTTAGGCTTCACAGGCAAGTGCTCAACTGCTAAACCATCTCTCCAGCCCTGTTTTGTATTTTATCCAAATTTTTCTAACATTTTGCCATAATTCTGCCTCCAAAGTGGGCCTTACAGGACTAGCTACTGCTCATTCCATTTGCAGGTAGGATTTTTCCTTCTGTGCTGGGGATTGACCCAGGGCCTCGTGCATGCTAGGCAGGCCTTTGCTACTCTACAGCTTGGCATGTACTATTTATTCACTAAAATGTTGCAGGGAACAAGGGTTTGGTATCTTAAAACAGAAGCAACAAGAAGTCGTAGCTTGATGATCTTGACTTGACTTTCTGATATTACTTGCTTGTGCTCCCAACATGCCTTCGGTTTATCATTGAAAGAATGTAAACATCCCAACGTCTTCCCTTTAGTTCACTGGTAAATGCATTTATCTTACTGTCTTATGTTCTCCTGTACCATTTCATTTAATTTAGTGTATTTGGCTGGGCATGTTGACATGTGCCTGTATATGCTGAGGGAGAAAGTCCACAAATTCATGGCCAGCCTGGTCTACCTAGCAAATTCCAGACCAGAGCAGGCTGGATAGCAAAAATTTAAACAAATGAACTAACCCTCAAAGGGGAGATTTTTCCTAACTCTGATGTCTAAACTAATAATCCAAGTATTTCTACCACATACATGCTCTCTTTCTCCTTCCCATGCCCCTCTTTTCACTTTTTGGTTTCTTGAGACAGTATCTCATTATTTAGCCCAGTCTGGCCTGGAACTCATTATATATCCCAGGTTGCTCTCAAACTCAAGATCCCCCTGTCTCAACCTCCCAGGTGCTAAGATTATAGATATGTAGCACCGTGCCTAGCTCCTAGCAGGTGCATTTTATACTTTAATTATTTAACTGGATATTCTGCAATGAGATATAATAGATTTTCCCCTTAAAATAATTTCTCCTTTACACAGAAACAGTACAAAGTTCAGGAAAACAAAGATTCGAGAACAAGGCAATCAAAGCCCAGAGTTAAGGTATGTAGTGAGGCAACAAGGATATCTGCATAGGAACTCTGACCAAAGAGTCTCAAAATGCAATTGAGCCAGTGTTGAGTCTGGAAGGACATATCTGATTTCTAACATTTTCAGAAACAGCCCTATCACCTGAGCTAACAAAGTTCCAAAGTACACTGGTCCACTTAGCGTTTCCCCTCATTGAAACCTTTAGCATAAAGAGTGTCCCTCTCCTTACAAATCCTTGTTAGCTAGGAACTGAGAGGTGGTAGCTTCAATATCTGTGTAGATTACAAGATGCCATCATGGATACGAAGGCAATATGTCAGTTCTTCTAGGTTGCTTTGATTTTTGTTGGAAGGTGATATGAGTTTACATGGACAGTAGGCAAAACATATAAAATATACACTCACTAAATAATCATATGCTATCATATAATATCACATGAACTATGAAATAATATGAAATATGAAACATAGAAAATTCTGTGACATAGTGTAGGAATAAGAACTCAATTTTCCCACTTCTCAAAATAATATGATATCATCTGAACAATATTTGTCAGGCATGGTGGTGCATGCCTATAATCTCAGCACTCAGGAGGATCATCTGTGAGTTCAAAGCCAGCCTGGGACTACAGAATGAGTGCCATGTCAGCCTGGGCTAGAGTGAGACCCTACCTCAAAAAATAAACATCTGGAAAATTTGTAACCAGTAATCAAGCACACTAATAGTAGAGAAAGTAGACATGGAATTTGATCCAATTTAATTGGTCATGTGGTGGGTGGAAGTCCTAAAAACCATATTTAATTATAAGATTATTCAAATTTCTTATTAATTTATTCGTTTATTTTGTTCTTTGTTATAAGCAGAAACACTGTATATATTTCTTTCTGAGTTTTAACATCTGATATTTAATAAAAATATCTTTTGTATAGCCTGCAGAATTCCTGCTCAGTAGTTAAAGGTACTCACCTGCAAAGTCTGTTGACCTGGGTTTGATTCCCTAATACCCACATAAAACCAGATGTACAAAGTGGCTTATGCATCTGGAATTTGTTTACAGTTGCAAGAGGCTCAGGCTCATGCTCTCTTTCTGCTCCCCCCTCTCTCTCTTAACAATTAAATAAAATATTTTTTAAAAATCTTTTTTAATAAGAATATTACAGGAAGTATGCCTTCACTCACTCTTTAGAATATTCAAGTAGTCTGAAACTTTAATACAAATGAATATAGTTTTAAAATAAGGAAAGTAAATGAACTCCACTACTAATTAAACACATATATGTAGCCCCATCTTTCTAGAAAGAGGATTAGTGAATTACTGAATTATAAACAAGGAAAACAGACCCAGAAATCTATGTTTTAAGTGCCACTGACTTAAATAGAAACACATGTGTTTCAGAAGACAAGAATGGGAGCGTGCAGAGCAGTGCTATTTGCAATGATGAAAAAAATGAAACAGGACACATGTGCATTAACAGAAAAGTACAAGTACACTGTGATACTTTCATTAAGTGGAATGTTAATATAGTAGTTAAAAGAATGAAAGTGTCTGAGTCCATGTTGTATGGCAATTACAGAATACTTGAGACTAGGTAATTTGTAAGGAACTGAAATATCTCTCATAGTTCTAGAGGTTGGGAAGTACAAAATCAGTGCATAATATTTGGCATCTGGTGAGGGCCAAAGCTGTCCCTTCATGTAGCCCAAGTAGATGAAAGACACACACTCCTTTTTATAGACGCATCAGTTTACTTTGAGGGCAGTTCCCACATGACCTATGCATCTCTCATTAGGCTGTAACTCCCTACACAGCTGCCTGGAAATTCAGTTTGTAATGTATGAATTGTTGGGACACAGTGTGGTAAGAGCAGAAGCTACACTTTATGCATGAGCATGTATGAATCTCTTAAAGCTAATTATGAGCAAAGAAAGACTTTAGAAGAATATACAAATATTACTGAATTACCTGAAGTTGAAACTTCATACAAATAAATGCCTACAAAGTAAAATCATAAGGGAAGAAAGAAAATGATAAACACAAGTTCATGCTTGAAATTCTTGGAGGAAATAAAGGCATGTAATTTGGTAATGGCATACAGGGCCTTCTAAGCATTAATAATTTCTGTTTTTCAAGCTGGATGGTAGATTCATGGGTATGCATTCTATAATTTGTCTCAAGAACTTGCATTGATATCTACATTAAATATAAGTTTACATGAATTAAATATTTCATAATTTAAAAGTAAAATCATAGTTAAAAGCTGAAGGGAAATGGACTCTAACTTACTTGAAATCTATACTAATTTCTTCATTCCAACATGGATGAGATCCACTTGCAGTATTGGTCTGGTATATAGTGTGTTGAAAAGAAACTTCTATAAAGGGGTATACCATATCCTGCAACACATCATAACTATTGACTAGGTTTTTATAACATTTTATATAGTTGAGAAAGACAGAAGACTAGGAAATTACTAGGCAACTGGATGACTTAATTTTTGTAGTTTTTCAAATAGCCATTATTTATCATTGATTTAATAAACATATGTTAGTCCTCTGTTTTAGTTACACTTCTAGGGTCCAAAGGTAACCAGGAGTTTTCTTTAAGGATTTTATAATCTAACTAAAGGAAATAAAGAGATGAGTGAATAAGTGCAATGAAATGTGGGAACTGAAACAAGAGAAATGGATCCTAGTTATGAGTCACTTGGGAAAGGGGGCGGTTAAACTTCTGGAGAGAGAACTAGGGGAGCATCAAGCACAAGCATGGGATTATTTGACCAACATTGAGATGTGTGGAAGCTATTCTAGGAAAAGGAACCAAAGGTTGGAGGCCTTCTAGAGTCAGTAGTAGTATGACATGGCTGTGTGGTAGATGGACAAGGGGCTGGATGGTAAATAGGAGCCAGAATATCAAAGGTTTTGTAGGTATCTGAGGAACTTAATACCTTGTCTTATAGGCCCCAAAAGCAGATAATGAAGTGGTTAGAATACCATTTTACAAAGAGGAATAAGTCCTTTGTTAGAAGGAGTAAACTGGAACCCAAAGAGCACGGAAGTAAAGAGATCAATTAGGAGCCAACTTCAATTAAAGGCAAAACATAATCACAATGAGACTTTATAAAAAGTGTTAACTACTTATCTCAATTAAGATCTCATTTGAGGCCACTGATTTGATTATTTCTTGATGTCTCAGGCGAGACATGGAGGATGTCATATAAGCAGGCATATCGAAAGCCCTTCAGGAAAAATACAACATAGAGACATATACTTTAATTCGTTTTAATACTTTTGGTAGATATGAGAGGTACCCTAGGCCCTCTGGTTTTGGTCATAGTACATTGGCATGTACAGCTAAATGGAGTTCTCACAACTCTGGAGGACTGGCTCCTAACTGCTTAGTTACAAATTAAGTGCGCCTATCATAACATGTCCACTGCTTCTCAGCAAGAGGAAGAATAAGACAAGTGATACTTTCAGAATATATCCTTAGCCGGGCGTGGTGGCACACACCTTTTATCCCAGCACTTGGGAGGCATAGGTAGGAGGATCACTATGAGTTCAAGGCCACCCTGAGATGGCAATTCCAGGTCAGCCTGGACCAGAGTGAGACCCTACCTCGAAAAACAAAACAAAACAAAACAAAACAAAACAAAACAAAACAAAACAAAACAAAACAAAGAAGAAGAAAGAAGAAGAAGAAGAAGAAATCCTTTGTACTTTTTTGATATTATAATACTTTCTTTTACAAAAGAATGTTTATAGAAAATGATGACTTCATATATCCTTATTTCACAGTCTAGAAAATGTACATTTATTTTGAGAACAGAGTTCTATCAATGAATAAGGTTGTAGTTTTTGTACTTTATAAAACATAAGCAAAACCTTTAAGAAATTTTAAATATAGATTATAATAGCCAGTAAGAAAAATGTTTTTCATAGGTAGAACTCATATGTGGTAGACATAGTGAGGGATAACTAATATTCCTTAGATATTTGGGTACTAATTATTCATGTATTTCAACCTTACATGACATGAAAATATCCAGGACATGTTGGATATACTTGAGCACTTAATATTCAGAATGCCTTAATTTGATCATTCTGTCTTCACAAATCCTCTGCCCAAGAAACAAATAAAACCCACTGAAAAGGGGGTTAAAATCTGCTTTTGTGGAAGTAACCTACCAATCCAAAATAGAACAGGATGCAACTGTAGCAATTCTGATTTAATGAGCCAATCTGCATTCACCCCACAACTTTCCTGGGATATCTCCTGAAAGAAAATTAATGTTCCATCCACTTCCTCTCACTTTCTGCATCCAGTACTGGGAGAGAACAGCGGCATGGAATAGTGTGGTTGGCAGCAGACACTTCACAAACTTCAGAACAGCGCGTATGAGTAAAAGGAGTTCATTTGACAACAAGGAAGGTGAGCATGTGTCAAATACCTCCAAAACATGCATGTTAAAGCTAATTTGGCAATCTCAAACTTCTGAAAAGAAAACATTTATTTTTAGGGCCTTGAGCATGCTGGCTATACACTCTACCACTTTACTATGAAAACTCTTCGTATGTGACAGTAACATAGATTTGACCATCCAAATGAAGAGCTGAATTTTCATTTGTTTTGAGTAATAGAATTTTTTTTTGCAGTTCTGAGCTTCAAACCCAAGTAAATGCATATACTAGACAAGTACTGTGCTATTGAGCTATACCCCAGTCACTTTATGTATTGAAACATAAAATGCAAATGGTTCTCACAAGGAAGATTGCATGAGTATTTTTCACAGTTGAAATAGATCGCCTGCAACTCTAAAAGTTGGAACATATTGTCTTACCTACTAAGTACTGTTTTTCTGGTCGGAATATTATAGGCCCTTAGTATCCTGACAAGAATCTTAACATCTCCATCAGAAATGGTCTGTGCTGCAACTTTTTTTCTTTCTTTCCTCTGAGGCTTTAACTTTCTTCGTGGTTCAGTAAACTTACAAATTATATCTGTTAATTGACTAAAGAAAAAAAACAAGCCAAGGGTATGCTGAGGTAAAGCTATGAAACAGGACCTTTCAGAAGATTAATATTGTTATTTATTAGCAGTCATTATCTTGAAAGTGACTGGACATCCACATTTTTGTTATTGCTCTGAATCAGTAAGTTACATGGTCTGGCAACTCAGGCAACATAAGTCCACACAGAACTATAGTTTCATAGTCACACTAGTCTCTTTCAAAAGACTGAAAATTGTACCCAATGAATTTCAGCATCTAAAGAAATTAGAACCAACAGTGGTGTGGTAGCACTTGCCTTTACTCCCAGAATTCAGGAGGCTGAAGTAGGAGGATTGCTATGAGTTCGAGGCCAGCTTAGGCTTCAGAGTGATTTCTCGGTCAGCCTAGGCTAGAATGAGACCCTGCCTTGAAAAAACAAACAAAAAATAAATAAGTAAAAAAGACAAAATAAGCAAACAAAAAAGAAATTAGAACCTTGCTGGTAATATCAAGACTTTGTGGCCTCTAGAGAGGATCTACCTCAGAGAGACCTTCCAGAGAAGATCTAACTGAGCTCCTCCCACTCACCCTGTGCCTCACACAGATGGATAGCACAAGAGCTGAGGTATTTTGACAAAGACTACCCCAGGTGTTCCCCAGAGATCTTGGTGCTGTGGTGCTGCTAAGGCGTCTCAGATTTGCAGGGTAGTTGACAGGTTTATTGTGATACTTCCAGCAATGGCTTATCCAGTAATGGTCTTATAGAAGAAAATCTTAGGACAAAACAAAATTGACATGAGGTATTTCTTTTAATTTTCTACCTTGTCTGAAGAACTACCAAAAATGAGAAGGAGAAAACTATGTAATTAAAAAATTGGCTGGGCTTGGTGGCATGTGCCTTTAAATCCCAGCACTCGGAGGCAGAGGTAGGAGGATAGCCATGAGTTCGAGGCCATCCTGAGACTACAGAGTGAATTCCAGGTCAGCCTGAGCTAGAGTGAGACCCTACCTCAAAAAAACAAAAATAAAATATAATGGTCAATAGAGGGCATGGGGTGATGGTTCAGTGGTTAAAGGCTCTTGTTTGCAAAGTCTACTAGCCTGAGGTCAATTCCCTAGCCTCACACATACAGCCAGATGGGTAATTATTTTCAGGGTCAGCTCACATGTACACACACACACAAATAAATATTTTTAAACATAAAACAGATAATCTAGAGAGCAACTTGAAAGTGGCTAAATACATTATGTCAACATGTCACTTTCTTCTCTGAAGCTACCATTTTGACATGTGACTAAATATAAAGAAGAGAGAACTTAGAGGTATTTGAAGATAATTGCTTAAAGCTTTATCTTTCATACTTAATAATTTCAAAAGTACCTTGCAGATACAATTTCTTCATAATCAGCCACAATATCTGATAGGCTGAATTTACTGACTTTGACGATTTTTTTCATTGTCAACCTTCTCACCTAGAAAAACCAGACAATAAATAAATGTAGTGTTTATACATTTTTTTTTCCCAAGGTAGAGTCTCACTATAGCCCAGGTTGATTTGGATTTCACTATGTAGTCTCAGGTGCACCTCAAACTCACAGTGATCCTCCTACCTCTGCCTCCAGAGTGCCATGTGCCACCACACCTGGCCAGTGTTCACACTTTAAGGTTAAATATGGTGCTTCTGGTGCCACTATATTTTACTCTTCATTTTTACAAGCAACAAGGAAAAGGGAGTTAAATTAAGTGCTTCTTTTTTGCTACCACTGAAATCATTCTCAACCTACACTGTTACATCAAAGCAAGTTCTTTGTAGTTTTCCTCTTCTCATCCATTTCATCTCATCCTAAATTCTTTGCTCAAACTTTCCACCTAGTTCATAGGATACATGGCCAGAAGTGGTCTTCAACAAAGGAGATAACCTCCCTGTACACTCATTTCTACAGACACCACTAGCAGTGGACATAAATCTTGATCTACAAACTCAAAGAAATTGGATCACATTTCTGCATTTCCTTTGAGTCAATCCTATTTTAAGTTTAAGCCTTATTTCATCAAATTGGAAAGAAAGCCAGTGCAACAAATGCTTTGAACCACTGAGCCCTCTCCTCAGCCCTTCGGACTAGATTCTCTATAGCTTAACTGTGGCCTTGGCCACTACTAACCCAAGGGAAGTACTATGCACATGATCCATGCTTTTATGAGCTTCTTCCACTATAGTCACACAGACCCCAAAGCCGTAAGGTAAACAGTGACAGAAAACTCTAACAAAGGGGATGATCAGGCACCTATGGCTCTAACAGCCATCCAGGATCAACTTTTTCTAGTATCTGTAGTTAAGCAATGTTACTATATGAATTTACCAAAATTGCAGATTTAAGCTAACCTCAGACAGTATTGCAATTAGCAACTTGTTCCTGGGACGAAACGCCTAACAAGAAGTGGCTTATGGGAGGAAAGGGTTTTTTATTTCAGGCCTAAAGTTTCAAGGCAAGCTTTGTAGTGACAGAGGAAGCTTCGGCTCACTTCATCATACTTTAACAGCAGGAAGCATGAACAGCCAGAGCTCCAGCTTGCTTTGAGATCCACCTCCAATGACACACCTCCTCCAGCAGGAGCCTGCCTACTGAGGAACCAAGTAGGAAACTTAATCAAAAATATCTGAGGCTATAGGGGACATTTACATCAAACCACCACAGCTGGCAGAGACATCTCATAGAGATTGAAGTCTAACTACACTATTTTTTTGTTTGTTTGTTTGTTTTTGTTTTTTGAGGTAGGATTTCACACTAGTCTAGGCTGACCTGGAATTCACAATGTAGTCTCAGGGAAGACTCGAACTCACAGTGATCCTCTTGCCTCTGCCTCCCAAGGGCTGAAATTAAAGGCATGTGCCACCACACCTGGCTTATGCTGTTTTCTTAATCCTCTTTCTAGGATGCATTGGTGCATTTCAGGCTTTCTCAGCACATACTCCCTTACCCTTGGCAGGTCCTCTTGCCCCTCCCTCCTAGGTTTCCTCACATATAAGAAAAAAGAGAAGGGACAAAAGGCTATACCTTTTCTTTACTTATGACCAAGAATATATCTTTATTTTCCAAGACAGTAAACTCATCATTAAAGAGCACCCTAAACTATTTTTTCTTTTTTATTTCCACAGTCGGGTCTCATTTTCTAGCCCAGGCTGACCTGGAACTCACTCTGTAGTTCCAGGCTAGCCTCAAAGTCACAGTGATCCTCCTACCTCTGCCTCCTGAGTGCAGGTACTCAGGGCTAGCATGCCTGGCTTCTTTTCTTTTTTAGTTTTTCAAGGCAAGGTCTCACTCTAGCTCAGGCCTTTTTTCTTTTTTAAAGCATGGTGCTAGTAAAGAAGTAAAAGGTGTGTGGAGTGGAGTAAAACCATCTGTAAGCAGGAGTGGAGAAAAGCCATCTGTAAGCAGGGCTCAAAGCAAGCTTTGGGAAGTCTGAATATTCATGCTTCAGAGAGGGTACAGAGGACTTCTAGTTCATTGATGATGAGGTGAGCCAATGAAAAAGGAAGTCTGAAGAGAACAACAAGCTGCAGTGACTAGAGTAAGTGGATCTGCCCATCTGACTGCACAGAATATTTACCATGTTTACACAAATCTACTTGCAAACACACTGATACCACATGATTACCTTTTTCAGAAAATTGATAGAATTAATCCTTTGCACAGTAATAGAATTCACATCTGAAATGGATATTTCCTTCTGCGCTTGACTTTCATACTCCTAAATAGATAATTAAGTTAGCTCTATGTGAATGTAACAAAGGGTTCAGATATGACAGCTACAGCCAAAAAAAGCACACTCTTCATCTCCGTTCAGTGTGAGCGGGAGTGTGGCAAACACTCCTCAAGGAAAGACACTCCTTCCCAATTCTACCACTGAGACTTGGCTAAAAGCTGTGACTCTATTTTATTTGTTTCTGGGATGAAATCTATTCATCTTGTAAAATAATGGCTGAGAAAAATCTTGAGATTGAGAAAACAAGGGAAGTCATTGTTCTGCTTTTCTTCTTTCACCTCTGAGTCATACCTAAACAGTTTCTCTGACACTCCCCTTAGGCTGGGGCCCAGTATGCATCTGCTACAATTGTGGCTCTCAATGTAATCAGCTGAGCCCTAAACGGTTTAGTGGACACCAGAATCTGGTATCTCTACCCAAGTTGCTTGACATTACCCTGCACTAGTAATTCTACTGCAGATATTTTCTGTAGAGATAGAAAACAATTCCTTTCTTCCTGAACTCTTCTAGCAAGCTTCAGTGGTACAATTACTACAGAAATCCTCTCTTATAACTTCTCTATACCATCTATTGCCAGATGGGTGGTGTGTTGGTAAATGTTTAACAAGTTGTTTTGAAGGAGGAGAAGCTCCAATTTGTAGCATTTGCTGATTTGGGGCAGATGCTCCCCCAGTAGCAGTTTACAGCAATCACTATAAAACTACTGCAGGTGTGGTTAGGAACAGACACACACACACACACACACACACACACGACAGGCTTTCACCAGCAGGACTTTTAGCTTCAGTATGTAAGCAGACAAGACTAGCTTTTCCTCCCATTCCTTTTTATTGTTTCATAGAGCTGAAATTGAGATGTGTCTTATAATCAATGTCTAAGCTCACCCCAGTAGTGTTTCTCCTCCTATCCCCAAAGCTGCTGTTCAATTACTAACATACTTATGATCACAAAATGTAACAGTTACATAAGTTTAGAATATGCCTAAAGGATTTTGGCTATCAAATAGATTGTTTGGACAACACATAAAATCAAGCACAGGACTTTCTGGAATTTAAGAGATCTGTATATTTTTAATGTCTAATGAAAATGGGAAATGGGGTTATAAATCATTATTTAACAAAATTACTACAGAAGTTAAGATGGGCCACTTGAAAGTACCTTCACTGGGTATTAGATTTATATGGAGATAATGATTAAGAGAGAACACTCCCAGAGACTGTTTTCCTTTTAACTTAGAAAAGCCATGTTCTTAGCTGAAGGCGATATATAGTAAGGTTAGCCTTTTTCATCTTAAGTTTCAGGTGTCTCAACAACAGTTTCTACTAAACTTAAATGTGCTATTTTTGCCACAAACCTTTAGGAAACTTTAAATAATAAATACACTTGAGACCTTTAGGAATCATAAGGTAAACCACATTGATCATGAGCAATTCATGAATAGTTATGAGAGTTTCAGCTGATTGAACTCATGATATTCCACAAATTTTGCTACAATTAATTTCCTGCCCCACCAAGAGCTCTGTGGCAATTTGATAATAAATGAAACTATACCATTTTTCTGAGGAACTGTGTTACTAAGCTTTTCCCCATCTGATTTGTCCTTCATTTCAATAAAGTCCTCAGATACATGAGGAATCAAGCCATAAATTTACATTTGCTGAATGTTACATATGTCATGTTTTACTATGACTACAGATTTCAAAGAAATGTATTTTATATATATCGAACAATTTCACTGTAACAGTGACCAATAATGTGAAAAAATGCTTCATGTAGTGTTGATTAGACAAGTCCTTACTGCATTTCTTTAGTCAAATACCAGTAATGAAAGTGTAAGCTCTATGACAGCAAGGACCAAATGTCTTCACTATTGCATATAGGCACTCTAAATACTTGTGGATATGAAAAAAAGATAGGTGCAAAGCAGCAAAAACACCATCTTTATCATATAACAAGCTCTATCTGGATAGAAACCAAGTACCTGGAGTACTATATCTGGAATGTCTCTGTCATGGAGGGGCATTTGCTGCAGAAGAAAGAAATCTAGTTGACCTGCATTTCTAAGTTGTAAAAGTTGGAAACGTTTACTTCTTTTCATTTCCTCTTCAGAAACAAAGTTAAATTCATCCTGCAATTGTTCAAGGCGGAAATACTTTGGAATATCCTGCCCTTTATGTTTCATATTCTGTAAAATATAAAGATGCACAGTCTTTACTAAAATATTAATTACCTTAAGTTCAAAAGTCATCTAGAAATATTGTTTTATCTCCTAAACTGTGAAGTATGACTGACAAGAACAGCTGAGCCTATAGAAGGATATGAACTGCAAAATATACAGAATCCAACTTACTTGGCTTCTCAACCTTTGCCAGGTTATGACTTATGCAGAAAGTGAAAAATATTTGTATTTCACACACAAAAATAGATTGTAAGGAGCACATGGACAGAAGGATACATGTTCCAGACTTGGAGATAGATATGATAGCCTATGGATATCCTTCTAGGCAGAGAAATAGCTGAATGAAGGAAAGTATGAAGGAAACATATTTGGACACACAGAGCATTCAGTTGGCTATAAGGAAGAATAGGAAAGAACAGATAATGAATCTGAAGGGAAGAGGGTGTCTGTTAGTCCTCTTGGTGAGTCATCCTGACATCTGTAGTACCTGATGCTATGGTTGGAGCATACAGGGTGTATACAGATGTTTCCTTAGAGGTCAGACTTTTGGTATACTACAGACAAACCATCAGGTCTAAAGTAGTCATACTTTCAGTTCTAATTGCCTTTGTGATATTGCAAACTGATTGGAAACTGTATCTGCCTCAATTTTACCTTTATATGAACCTGCATTACTTAGAAAAATATGCAGCAAACAATGGGGAAATACAAGGGGCAAGCCTTATGAAATGGAATATGTTTACAGTATTGATATAGTTATAACTTACCATAATCAATTCTGTTAAATCGGAATACTCTGGATTATTTGGATCAATTCTGACTTTACTTATCCAATCACAGAGCTTTTGTGAGTTAGCGAGCCATGGATTTCCAGGAATATCTCTTGCATTGACATTTCTTAGCACACTAACATGGAGGAAAGATTTTATGAATCTATATGTGGTTTGTAGATGTACATCATTATACAGATTAAGATCTACCAGCTGTAGGAATTCAGATATAAAATCAATCCATCCCTGAATTCAAAAATGGTTCTTCTCACATTCTAACTTTATCACTTTTTTTTTTTTTGAGGCAAGCCCAATGGACTGGCCTTTTTTTAAATGAGAGATTGAGAGAGAGAGAGAGAGAGAGAGAGAGACAGAGAGAGAATTGGCCCACCAGGGCCTCTAGCTACTGTAACTGAACTCTAGACATGTATGCTACCTCGTGCACATGTGTGAACTTGTGCACGCAACACCTTGTACATCTGGCTTTTGTGGGATCTGGGAAGTTGAACATGGGTCCTTAACTTTGCAGGCAAGTACCTTAACTGCTAAGCATCTCTCCAGCCTTTATCACCATTTTTGGATACATGCTTATCCTCTCTTAAAAGAGCATAAGCTTCTTAAGGAAAAAGTCTACAAACATTCACCTTTGCTACTCCACTTACAGAACTGCTAAAATATAGTCAATGCTTATGTCAGCAGTGTGTTTTGGATATATTCTAATAACTCTAAGCATAGAAACTTTCTAAGTATTTTCTTTTCATATGATACACAATATTAAAATTTAATCCAAATATTTGTTTAAGCAAAAGAAGTAAGGTACATAAGATAAAAAATAAACTTTAGGGCTGGAGAGATGGCTAAGTGGTTAAGGCACTTGCTTACAAAGCCTGATGGCCTGGGTTCAATTCCCTAATTCCCATGTAAAGTCAGATGCACAGAGTGGCACATGTGTCTGGAGTTTGTTTGCAGTGGCTGAAGGCCCTGGTGTACCCGTATTCTCCCTCTCGCCCTTCCTCCCTCTCTCTGTCTCTCAAGTAACTAAATTAAAAGTGTTTTTTTTTTTTTTTAATGAACTTTAAGGGCTGGAGGGATGGCTTAGTGGTTAAGGCATTTGCCTACAAAGCCAAAGGACTCAGGTTCAACTCCCCAGGATCCACATTAGCCAGATGCACAAGGTGGCACATATGTCTTGAGTTTGTTTGCAGTGGCTGGAGGGCCTGCCATGCCCATTCTGTCTTTCTCTGTCAAGTAAATAAATAAAAATAAAAATATTTCTTAAAAATGAACTTTAAGTAGGAGAAGTTTGAGTATTCTTTTACTCCCTATTTCTACCCTCAGGGCTGGATTGGTTTTATGTCTGTCATAGAGATCTCTAGGACCTGACACCCTTAACACAACCTTGAAACAAAGTTTTCTTCTTCTAGGGACACCCTTAGCCCATTGCTCTAGAATGCAGGGCCCAAGGCAAAGCTTAGATGTTAATGAATAGATTTGAAAGAGAAACTTATCCAAGTTACCCTTAAAAAAAGGAAGTTTAAACTGGGTGTGGTGGTGCATGCCTTTAATCCCAGCCCTCAGGAGGCAAGAGGCAGGAGGATTGCCAGGAGTTCAAGGCCACCTTGAGTCTACATAGAGAATTCGAGGTCAGCCTGAACTAGAGTGAGACCCTACCTTGAACCACCACCACCACCAAAAAAAAAAAAAAAAAAAAACCCACAAGAAAAAGGAAGTTTTAACTGTATAGCTATGATTTCTGCCTCAGGAAAATAACAAAAGCCTCACAGACTTATTACAATGACTCCTGCTGTGACACGTGTGCAGCTGTGGACTCTGGCAAAATCCTGGTCATTAGCAACCTCCTATACAACCAAGTACCAAAGGAGCAATGCTCTCTTGATTCCAAACAGACGGAAGAGCTTCTCGGTGACAATGGAGCAGCACATAAAAGGGATATGGACCTCCTGAACTATAGAATGAGCTTCTAGGATTTTCCTTTCAGCAAGCTGACATCTACGTTATTCTTTGGTAACCCAGAATGACTGGGAGGTTTAAAATCCCCAGGAATAGCTGAGCGTGGTAGCTCAGGCCTTTAATCCCAGCGCTTGGGAGGCAGAGGTAGGAGGATCATTGTGAGTTTGAGGCCACCCTGAGACTACACAGGGAATTCTAGGTCAGCTTGGGCTAGAAAGAGACTCTACCTAAAAAAAAAAAAAAAAAAAAAATCAGAACTAAATATTTGGTAGTCTTGGTCTTTGTCTACAGTTAAGGACTAAGACATTGCCTTTCTCCTCATCTGTGAGGCTATAATCCTAAACATTGGAGAGATACATTCTCTTACACATGAAACACTTACTGCCTTAGTGAAGGGATTCAAAGAAAAAATAAATCAACATCCAGATAAACTAAACTATTTCTAATGCTGACAGGGTTTCACTTTTTACACACACTTCATGTGATGAAGTGGCTTTGTTTTTTCAAACACAAAATGTTTCTTACCTACAGTATGTGGATCTTAATGACTGTGACACAGGTGTCAGAGGAATTCCATTTTCATCTAAGGCCCATGACAGAGAATAGCTAAGTTTTCCTGATGTCAAAAGACAAAGTTCTTCAGTTCTGGTTCCCTCAAGAATAAAAGGCACATCTATTTACAGAAGACATTGAAGACATGTTAAATTTTCGGAAGTGTAGTTTGAGCATAGTGTCATTTCCTCCCCTGACCTCTACTTGCAGATGTGGAAGAACATAAATGAAATTCTGTGCTGACTGGAGATCTTATCCTAGCATCTCCCATCATCTTGCCTCAACCCTCTGTGAAAGGGAGGAAATACTGAGCCAGGTGTTAGAAAAGGAAAGTAGACCTCAGCATCTGTACTTTCCTTTTTTTTTTGCCTGAATTTCTGAACCATTCTTTCTGGAACTGGCTAGGAAGGACCACTGGTAGTAGAAAGAAAGGCAGACTTCCTCCCTTGCCCTGCATTCCCAGGTCTTCTGCCTCTCCCCATATTTTTTGTCAGTCTCCTAAGTTTACCAATGCTCAGTGAACTATTTCTGAGTTTCCATATTCCATAGGTTTTGAGTCAGTCTCATATCTTGGGTTTCCTTCCACACCCCTACTTTTCTGCTTTATCTGAACCCAAAGCAAACAACATTCTTTGTCATTCTTTGTTCTTTTCAGATTCTTTTGTCTACTTATTTTCTTCTTTCTCCTTGCCAACTCTTTCATACCGTCTTATTTTTATTATAAAGGTATAAGTGCAAATTCCTAAGAAGGTGTAGGAGAGGCATCTTGGGGAGGAGAAGAAAAGCAGTGTTCTCAGAGAGGAGAAAACAAAGTTAACTGCATGAGGATAGTAAACTGAAAACCAAATTAAAAGAAAATGCCTTCTTTCTTGTCCTTTTCTCAGTCCCTTGCTTTCTCCTTTTCTCCTCTTCCTTACAGCTTGAAGAATGACCCACATGTCCTGGAGCACCCTTAGGTTCCCTCAAAGAGAGGCAGAGCAGAGAGAATATCCAGTCAGAAGCAGCCATCACACACCAGAAAGCACAGTGCTCCTTCCTTGCAGGGCCTAGGAAGAGCTCGAGGTGCTAATGGCAAAATGTGTTTCTCAAAGACCTGATTCAAGACGGAAAGTTTTTTTTATTAGGTAGAAACTTTGTATGGATGCATCATATGCTGGCATCGTCATTTCCCTCCTCCCTGCCCCCACTCCACTGAGAGTCGTCTTCACTGGGATTGCTGGTATTCACCATGGAGTTGTGCGCTATGAGCTGTGAGACCAGCAGGCAGTCAGTGTAGTGGGGGAGAGGCAATGTCTCTGGATATTCCCTCCTACTCTGTGGCTCCTGTATCCTTTCCACCTGTTCTGCAAAAGTCCCTGGCCTTTGTGGGTGTGCTGTAAGTCTACGTTAGTGTTGGGCTGCCGGCAGCTTCTGGATTCCTGGTTTGGTATGTTCTGAGTACCCTTAGTGTCTGTCTCTGGCTCAGGTTGTCAACATAGGAAGTTTTAATAAACAGTATAATTAATAAAACATTTTTGAGCCAGATATGGTAGTGCACACCTTTAATCCCAGCACTCGGGAGGCAGAGGTAGGAGGATTGCTGTGAGTTCGAGGCTACCCTGAGACTTCACAGTGAATTCTAGGTCAGCCTGGACTAGAGTGAGACTCTACCTCAAAAAACAAAACAAAACAAAAAGCAGAACATTTTTGAGCTTGTGTGTGTGCATATTATTTGTATGCATGTGGGTGCATGTTGTATAGGGGCACATACATGTGCTCATGCACGTAGAGGCCAGACGTTGCTGGTGGGTGTCTTTCTAAGCTGCTCTCCTCCTTAGTTTACTGAGCCAGAGTTCTCGCTCGAACCGGACCGTGCCGACTGTGCTAGTCCACCGGCCAGCATGCCCTGCCCGCCGCCGTACTCTTACCTCTGGCCCTCAGACTTGCAAACACTTCGCGGGCTGAGCTGTCTTCCCAAGCTCTAGTTTTTAACATCTGAAATAATTTATTTTTTTTACCAAATACTATAAATACAGGGTTCTTTTTTGAGATAGAGTCATGCCATGGAGCCCAGGCTGGCCTCCTGACTGCTGTGATACAAGCAGATGCCACCAAGCCTAGCTTGGGTTCTTTGCTCATGCATATAGGGTAATTTAGGATTTGGAACTCAGGAAGAAAATTGGGGGAAAGAAATATCTTAAATAAACTCACTGCTTCCTACTTCTCCATCCACAGGAATAACCATCTTATCAGAACTAAATTCTGTATATTCCAAAACAGTTTTGCCTTTCAGCTCTGTCTTGTTTGGTAAAGGTAAATACAGTTTTGCCAGTAAACTTGTCCTTTTACTTACTTCATAAACCTAAATATAAAAGAAATGGTGACACCTCACTGAAAATGTAACATGAAAAAAATTAAAACTATAAGGGTCCTAAAGTAGCATGTTTGCATTAACTTTTTAAAATCCCAGAATAAAAATGTGTACCGCTTTATTACATTCCATTCACACAATTAAGGGGAAATAGTCATAAAGCCTTAGAAGCCTTTTGCTGCTTTCATAGAAAATGAATTGACTGCAAGGCTTATAAATACAGTTTTGAAAATATTGGCACATCTAACACAACACCCTAAATAACTTGCTTTTGTGTAGTATGCTTAGTGTTTACTCATTTCAGCCTGGTAAAAATTATAGAAGCAGATATTATTTTTCACATGTACTAAATGAAGAAATGAAAGTGCAGTATTTTTTATTTCAAATTATTGAAACCCAAGTTGAATGGTTTAGCAAAAGAGAGTCTTTGGCTCCTGTACTTAAACAAGCCATGGGAGTGGAGAAGAAGGTAAAGTTCTAGAAGGAAAGGGCTGGTGTTGAATGGATAATGCACAGAGGTTCACTGGGCACTAAACTCAAGTCTCTGATTCTACATGCTGTGTTTTCTGTATAATTATACATTAGTCTGCCATAACTATAAGCCTATGTGTATGTATATATTTAGTTTTTTTTGGGTAGGGTCTCATTGTAGCCCAGGTTGACTTAGAATTCACTATGTAGTCTCAAACTCATAGCAATCTTCCTACCTCTGCCTACCAAGTGCTGGAATTAAAAGTGTGTTCTACCACACCCAGCTAAGCCTACATTTATTTATTATAGACAGAGAGAGGGAGAGAGAGAGAGAAAGAGAGAGAGACACACACACACAGAGAGAGAGAGAGAGGGAGAGAAAGAGAGAGAAAATGGGTAGAATGGGTGCGCCAGGGCCTCTAGCCACTGCAAACAAACTCCAGATGCATGTGCCACCATGTGCATCTAGCTTACATGGGACTGGGAGAATCGAACCTGAGTCCTTTTGCTCTGCAGGCAAGTGCCTTAATCGGTAAGCCATCTCTCCAGCCCAAGCCTACATTTTTTAATAGAAAAAAAATCTTGGGCTGGAGAGTTGACTTAGTGGTTAAGGCACTTGCCTGCAAAGCCAAAGGATCTCAGTTCAATTCCCCAGAACCCACATAAACCAGATGCACAAGGGGGCACATGGATATGGAGTTCATTTGCAGTGGCTGGAGGCCCTGGAGTGTCCTCTCTCTCTCTGCCTCTTTCTCTCAGCTAAATAAATAAAAATAAAACTATTAAGAAAAAGTTAGGAACAAAATCTTCAAAGCTCAGGAAACAATGCAGAAGAAGGGGTGGAAAAGCTGTAAGAGCCTTGGGGTGGGTGGGATTAACCTGAGACACCATCCCCCATTCCCACAGAGACGGACTAAGGCCTTCATGACCCCACAGTGAATACCAATAACCCCACCTGAGGGGACCCCCAATAGAATGAGGGTGGGGGAGAAGGAATATAAGACTATTACCTTTTTAAAATATAAAAATCTTGGGCTAGAAGGATGGCTTAGCGGTTAAGGTGCTTGCCTGCAAAGCCAAAGGACCCAGGTTTGATTCCCCAAGACCCACATAAGCCAGATACACAAGGTGGCACATGCATTTAGAGTTCATTTAGAGATCCTAGCATGTCCATTCTCTCTGTCTCTCACTCTGAGTATCTCTCTCAAATAAATTAATTAATTAAAACAATCTTTATTTTGACCTATGTTGTTTTATCACTGGTTGGGGAAGCATGAGTGCTCTAAAAAGAAAGAAATTAGAGATCAGAGCTGGAGGGATGGCTCAGCAACTAAAGCATCTGCCTGTAAAACCTAATGCCCTGGGTTCAATTCCCCAGGACCCAAGTACAGCCATATGCACAAAGTGGTGAATGTGTTTGAAGTTGGTTTGCAGCAGCTGGAGGCCCTAGAGCACCCATTCTGTCAGTCTCTCTCTTCTCTCTATCTCTCTCTGCTTGCATATAAATAAAAAATATTTTTAAAAACTATTTTATTTATTTGAGAGAGAAAGAGGGAGGGAGAGAGAGAGAGAGAGAGAGAGAGAATGGGCATGCCAAGGCCTCCAGCCATGGCAAACAAAGTCCAGATGCATGCGCCCCGTTGTGCATCTGGCTTACGTGGATCCTGGAGAATTGAACTGGGATCCTCTGGCTTTGTAGGCAAATGCCTTAGCTGCTAAGCCATCTCTCCAGTCCCTAAATAAAAATATTTTTTAAAAAGAAGGAAAATCAAGGTTGGGGGTGTCCATTGTTCTTGAAAGATAAAGAATGCCACACAAAGTGATGGCTGATTAGTTAAGAAAGAAAAAAAAGTAAAGTCAAATAGGGCAATACTTTTTATGATGATCATTCATTTAAACCTACACAGTGATCCCTTTGAAAAAGGTGTCCCCACTGCAGAAAGGCTTGTAGGAGGTGTAGATTTGTAAAATAAATTCTTGTTAAGTCAGTTAATTATAGTTAAAAAGAGGAAATGAGCTGAGAAATATATTCAAATATTGAACTGGCATTTTTCTTATTTTTTTATTTGTTTGAAAGAAAGAAGCAGATAGAGAAAGAATGTATGCGCCAGAGCCTGTAGCCACTGGTGTTGTGAATTTGCTTAGGTATGCAGGTACATTGTTAGGCTAGGTTGAGGCCAGACCCTAGCGTGATCAATGTACTGATGTTGAGAAAGGATACGGTCTTCAGCAGCTGCAAAGGCAGCAGTCAGCACCACTGCATGGCTGTGGCTGTGTGGAGCATCTTCAAAGGGTCAGCAGTGATGATGGGCAGTATATAAGTGGTGCAGCATGAAAGTCCAAAAGCCCAACAGTAGAAAAGTACAAGGATGCAAGAGAAACACAAACATTCTTAACTTGGTTAAAGTGAAGAATGAGTAAATAGTATGAAAAAACCCAGGAGTGGTGGCACACGCCTTTAATCCCAGCCCTCGGTAGGCAGAGGTAGGAGGACGCTGTGAGTTCAAGGCCACTCTGAGACTACATAGTGAATTCAAGGTCAGCCTGGACTGGAACAAAACCCTATCTCACAAAAAAAGGTGAGTTAAAAAGTATGAAAAAGTACGGAATTGACTAGAAAGTTATGTTAGACTCTATTGAACTATTTCAATTTTGCAGCTAATTAATAGTGAAATTTGTCTATAACTAGATTCCCCTCTCTCAGTGACTTTTTTTCTCCTTGACTTTTTGTTTGTTAGGGAAATGCAGTAAGGGATAAGAACATAGAAAGATTCAAAATAGACATTGATCTATTGTGAGAAAGATTTAAATGTTAAGTGATTAAATTATTATACTATGATTTGCTTTAGAAACAATAGTAGGTAAGTATGGGCAACATTTTTTATCAGTAAAAGTAGGTGTGCCTGGCATGGTGGTGCACAACTTTAATTCCAGCATTTGGGAGGCAGAGGTAAGAAGAGCACCATGAGTTTGAGGCCACCCTGAGACTACATAGTAAATTTCAGGTCAGCCTGGGCTAGAGAAAGACCCTACCTTGAAGGCCCCCCCCCCAAAAAAAAAGATAGATAGGGGCCTGGAGAAATGGCTCAGCCATTAAAGGATCTTGCTTGCAAAGATTTTCAGCCTGGGTTTGATTCCCCAGCACCTATATGAAGTCTGATGCCAAAGTGGCATATGCATCTGGAGTTCATTTGCAGTAGCAAGAAGTCTGGTATGCCTGCTCTCTCTCTCTGTGTCTGTCTTTCTCTGTTTGTAAATAAGTAAATCAATAAATTTTAAAAAGCAAAGTATAGCAAGAGACTGAAATCATTACATAGGGCTGGGGAATGTATAGGAATTATTTAATTCTCACAATAGCAATGCAACTTATTGCAGTCTAAAAACCTTCTTCAAACTTCCTTGTAAGTTAATTATGGTGCTGCATATATGTGGTTGGCTGGATTTTAGTAGAAATACTTGGAGCAACAAAAAAATGAATAATTTTGAACTTATGGCATAAAAGATCATAAAAGAGATGGGTAATATATTTATTAACTATAAATATATTGCTAGTTATAGAAAGCAGTCATTTCTTAATATAAATGAAATAACTTATCACATATAGTGTAGCTAAAATAAAATTATATATGGCATAAAATAAGACTTAAAAATGAATGAAAATGGCATACCTCCAAGCAAATTGTCTCAGGCCAATATATTAGCTGAATATTGAAAATTTGCTGAAACATAACTTTAAAATCAAACTGTAGGGGAGATACTGAAGTGCAAGAAACCTGTTTATCATTGTAAAATATTTTAATAAAATATTTAAGCTTCTGAATTTTGGCTCTCCTCTTTTGCTCATGCCTAAAAATTGAACAAATCATTGAATGATCTATGAAAAGCAGAAACAATGTAAAATATTATTCAAAGTGTATTTTAGCATGCTAAAAGGATAATTTTAGAGGACAAACAGTATTTTAAAATATTTATTTATTTATTTAGTTCAGGTAGAGACAGAAAGAAGCAGAGAGAAAAAGAGAGAAAGAGAGAATAATGAGCATGCTAGGGTCTCTAGCCACTGCAAATAAACTCCAAATACATTCACGACCTTGTGTATCTTGCTTTGTGGGTGGTGGGGACCGAACCTGGGTCCTTAGGCTTTGCAGGCAAGTGCCTTAACTGCTAAGCCATCTCTCTAGCCCACAAATAGCATTTTAAAGTCAAAGAGAATGTACCTGTATTTGGAAAAAATTATCACTTTACAGCTAGATATTTTAAAAGAAAGATATACACTTAAAAGTAGATAAAGAACTAAAATCAAGATTTAGATGTTTATTTTACTAAGTTTTAACTTAAGGAAACTTAACATTCACTAGATGTCTTTAAGAAGAGAAAACTAAGGGACTTGTACATAGGGGAATAAGATTTACCTTAAGAATTAAAAAATATGAGTAATCTGCTGTGATCCTGACGGGCTTTCCTCTGTATGTGACTCGCTTTTTCTCTCTGCTTTCAATATATATATTTTTGGTATGTGTGTTTGGTAGTTTAATTATAAAATGGCGAGGAGAGGTTCTTTCTAGGTTTTGACTGGTGTTCTAGAGGCTTCCTGTATCTACATTGGCATCTCTTTCCCAATTTGAGGGAAGTTTTCTTCTATGATTTTGTTTAAAAACACCCATTATGCCATTGGAGTGAAAGTCTTCTCCTTCTACTATACTCTGATTTCTTATGTTTGATCTTTTCATAGTGTCCCGAATATCTTGAAATTCCCATTCATACTTTCCCATTAGTTTGTCTTTCTCTTTGTTGGACTGTATTAGATCTGCTACCTGGTCTTCTAGTTTAGATATTCTGTCCTCTCCTTCATCCATTCTACTGGTGAGATTTTTTGTTTGTTTGTTTGTTTCGAGGTAGGGTTTCACTCTAGCCCATGCTAACCTGGAATTATGTAGTCTCAGAGTAGTCTGGAACTCATGGATCCTCCTACCTCTGCCTCCCGAGTGCTGGGATTAAAGTCGTGTGCCACCATGCCCAACTATACTGGTGAGATTTTCTACAGAGTTTTTTTATTTCACTGACTATGTTCTTCATTGCTAGTATTTCAGACTGGGTTTTCTTTATTATTTCTATTTACTTATTTATGTTTTATATTGACCTCCTTGTGGAGGTTCCTGAGATAGCTAATAATAGATTTACCACATGATCCAGCTATACCACTCTTAGGCATATATCCTAAGGACACGTCTCACTACCTTAGAGATACTTGCTCACCCATGTTTATCACCACTGTATTCACAATAGCTAGGAAATGGAACCAGCCTAGATGTCCCTCAACTGATGAGTGGATAATGAAGATGTGGCACATTTATACAATGGAGTTCTACTCAGCGATAAAGAAAAATGAAATTATGAAATTTGCAGGAAAATGGATGGATCTGGAAAGTATTATACTTAGTCATGTAACCCAGGCCCAGAAATCCAAATATCACATTTTCTGTCTCATATGAGAGAAGTCCAAATGATTGGACTTCTACGTGAATAAGAAGAAAACTCAGTAGCAGAGGCCAGTAAGCTAGAAAGGAGATGTAAAGGAAATATAAATGGAGGGAGGGGGGACTTAATAGGATTATTATATATATGTAAGTAGAAGAACAGATTAATGGGGGTAAAAAGGCCTAAGTGAGGTCAGGGGAAGTGATTGAGTAAAGGAAAGGTGGAGGGAGGGCTAATAAAAATATAAGAGGATATAAATAAGTCATGTGAGAACCTACTTTTTTGGACAATGGAACACTCAGGAGCCATAGATTGTTGCTAGAAAATTTTCAGTGCCAGGGATGGGATACCTTCCAGTGAGTTGTTGGCCAGGGAGTTCCCTGATACCCCCAAAATATTATAGGCCATTGCTTTCCCACCAGGAATAGATGGTAAGACTCTATTGCTGAAGACTCCACATATTTGGGCTGCAAGGTCACTGAGAAATCCTGCTGTATCTCAGCTGTAAACTTCCTCCAAGTAGGCCAGCTGACAGAAAGCTAGAAAAAGCCACACTGCATGCAGTTCAATGGGAGAGAGATAAATTATCAGTGAAGATATTCAATAGTGGACACTGTAAGCCTTATATTTGGTCAGCCCGGACAAATGAGCCAAAGGGTGAAATAGTAGCACATCTGTTATAGGGGAAACCAACCACCCTCTAATTTGACTGGAGGCCCACTCCATGGGAGGGAATACATCCCTGATACTGAAAACCTACAACAGGGTACTCATAAGCCCTAGGGGTATAACGTCTGTTGCTGTCTGGCTAAATGTATATACTATGCTCACCAAATTGCCCAGTAAGCACTTCTCTTAATGTTCATACCCATATGTTAATGCTACTCTCACTTTTGGTTAGAGAAGCTTCTCTTTTCAGATGGCAGTGACCTTGGGATGACTCAGAAGGCACCATGGTGCTCAGAAGAAGGGACAGAAGAGTGTTCAGCACTGAAACATCTCTATCACACCTTCCAAGGCTCAGGGTTCATTGTGGAAGAGGCGGCAGAAAGAATGTAAGAGCCAAAGGAAGAGCAGGACTCCTTACATTGTACTCCTCCAGACACAAAATGGCCTGGATATCCATGACCTCACAGTGCCTGATACTACCTACACATGACTATCATAATAGGAGGAAAAGATCATGACATCAAAATAAGAGAGAGACTGATTGAGAGGGGGAAGGGATATGATGGAGAGTGCAGTTTCAAAGGGGAAAGTGGGGGGAAGGAGGGAATTACCATGGGATATTGTTTACAAATATGGAATTATACATACATACATACAAATTATGGAAGATATATATATATATACATGTACATGTATATATATACATACACATACACATATATATATCTTCCATAATTTGTACCATAGGACAGAAAATCTAGGGTACTTCCCTGAGGTTTCTATGGAAATACTTGCTGGAAATAAAATAGTCCCATGAGTGGTCTGATGGTCTATCCATTAATTTCTTTACCCAATTAATATTTAGTGAGCATATTTTCAGCTGCAAGTCAACTTACATAAAGATGCTAAAGTCTTGACCTCCTTTGCTAGAGGGGAGAAAGCTAGTTGGAAGATAAACCCCAGGGTTAACCATAAAATCCCTCTCTATTTCCTATCTTAATCATCCTACAGACCCAGAAAGATTCAGTGTTTCTGTACCCTCTGATCTTCCCTTTCCTCTCAGAGGGAAAGAAGACAAAAGCTGTTCCTTCCTACCTCTATGCTGGCTTCTTCTATCTCCTAATCACTTCAGTAAAAGCTGTCCTTTATCCTATCCTCTAAAAGTAGTTTCAACAATGAACTCATGAATGGATTATGCAAATCTGCTACTTTGGTTTATATGGATCTTCAGGAGCTATTGCTTTTTTTTTCTTTACCTGTAAACCATCTTTCATTCTCCATTCTCTTTATTCCTCCTAGCCCTGGCATTGACTTATTACAGTTTTCTAGAGAATTAATTTTTTTTCAAGTAGATGTTTAAATGGAAAGGCTCACATCAGATAATATTGGCTTTGAAAATGCATAATGTATTATATCTTCTTTTGCCTTAACTTCTACTAGGTTTTCGCCTGGGTTTTCAGCACAAAGAGCATGTTCCTTCTCTTTATCCTCTTTCCCTCAACTTCTATGTCATGGAGCCTATTTCCTTGCTTGCATTTTTGTTGTTGTTGTTTTGTTTTTCGAGGTAGGATCTCACTCCTCCTCCTCCTCCTCCTCTTCTTTTTTTGAGGTAGGGTCTTACTCTAGGCAAGGCTGACTTGGAACTCACTTTGTAGCCCAGGCTGGCCTCGAACTGGCAGTAATCCTCCTACCTCAGCCTTCCAAGTGCTGGGACTATAGGTGTAAACCATCATGCACTGCTCTGGCCAAACTACCTTGTAAATATTTATGTTTAAACCATGGATCAGTGCTGTTCTCAGCCTCCATCATAGAAGTTGATTTCTGCAGGGGTTGAGGTTCATGCAGAAATATATGGTTGGTGAAAGGGCTGAGGAGTGACTGTGGGGCACTCCATCCTACCTGGGATGTCTACAGCACCCAAGGCTCTGGAAACCTCATGAAAGAAGGGGTAGAAAGAAGGAGGATGTGGGAAGATGGGAATGAGTGCTGTGGAATGCCACCTTCTGGACACAACATGGTCCTTATACTCAGGACCTCACAACAGCTGAAGTTTCTTGCACAAGATTGAGCCTGTCAACATTCCATTAGGTAGGGGGAGGGACTCATGATACGACATCCTTCTCAGAGGCAATTCATAGTTTTTGGGGAAATCATGTTCTTCAACAGTTCAGTCTCTGGTTAAGTAGCCCATAAGCCAATAAATACCTCCCTAACCATGCTCATACAAGCCATCCTAATTTAACCTAGTGGATTACAAAAAAAAAAAAGATAAGGAAGTAAGAAGGGGGTTAGGCTGGAAAAAGGCGTTCAACAGGAATGGGAAGAAATAAAAGCAAATAATGGGGTTCAATATGATCAAAACATATACCTGTGTGAAATTGCTAAAAATCAACTTAAAATTGAATAATAAAAGGAGATTGGCAAAGGGTCCCTGTTGCAGTCAGGTTTGCATTGCTGGTAGAAATCACCCAACCAAGAGCAGCTTGTGGAAAAAAAAGAGGTTTATTGGGCTCAAGGAGAAAGCTCCATGATGGCCGGGAAAAATGATGACATGAGCAGAGGGTAGACATCACCCCCTGGCCAACATAAGGTGGACAATAGCAACAGGAGGGTGTTCCAAACACTGGCTTGGGGAAACTGGCCATGACACCTATAAGCCTGTCCCCAACAATACACTCCCTCCAGGAGGCGTTAATTCCCAAATCTCCATCAGCTGGGAACCTAGCATTCAGAACACCTAAGTTTACGGGGGATAACGATTCAAACCACCACAGGCCCTCTAGATATGGAATAGTTTTATGAAAGCCAGGAATCCTTTAACAAGCAAAGGTGACAATGTAATTAATTTCACAGTGGTTTTTCTATCCCATCTGTCTGTAAGTAAATAGAAATTACTATCATCAAAGACCAAAAATGATTATTAAGATTGCTAAGGATGAGGACTGGAGAAATGGCTTAGCAGTTGAGGCACTTGCTTGCAAAGCCAAAGGACCCAGGTTCAATTCCGAGGACCCACATAAGCCAAATGCACTGGGTGGCACATGCATCTGGAGTTTTTGTTTGCAGTGGCTGGAGGCCCTGGTATTCCCATTCTCTCCTCTCTTTCTCTCAAATAAATAAAAATAAATCTAAAAATTAAAGAAAGATTGTTAAGGAAGACAGCATAACCTTATGGTAAACAAGCTTAACTGGCTCATGTCCTACTATACATGTATATTAGATAATGTCCTCAGAGCAAGTTAACCTCTCACTAGTATAAACTCTCCCTCACATACATGAGGATAATGTACTCCATAGAGTGATAGGAATAATCAAATGTGAAAACATAGCAAGAAAAATGTAGCAGAGTGCATACTCATACTCACTTAAGAAATATAACATTATTGCAAACACTAACATTAACAAATAATATGTGGTGAAGAAATAATTCTTTAAAATGCTTACAATGAACATTTGAGTATGTTTGTTAATTCTGCTGTGAAAGAAAGTTGTGGCATCAAAGTAATTGGCTTTATTCTTTCAATATCTATTTCTTCAAGTTCTGAAGCTGAAGACAAGAGGTTCTAGAAACCAAAAAATGAATATGAATACCATGTAATCACTTTAGGACAACTATACTTAAAATCAGACTTCTATTTTCAGTATTTGTTTGATATCTGTTACAAATATCAAGATTTTCTGTTCTACCAGACAGTGAGACACTGAAGCCAGTTAAGCTAAGTGAATGGCATTTTGCAATCCAAGTACCTCCTGGGCTTCTTCTCTCCAGAATGGATTATCTTCAGTTTCTTTCTCAGTCTCAGACACTTCTGATATTTGTGCTTGTGTTTGCTCATCACATTTATCCATTTTTATCCTAGTTAATATAAATTAGTTAAGTCAGAAATAACATAGTTGAGAGTTGCTAGAGGTCTTATTTAAATTGAGTTGTCTTCTAGCTTTGTAAGATTTGTTTACCTATTCAAGTCCTTTGCTGACTGCATGGAATAGTTACCTCTCTTCCAGATTTTCTCCCCACTTAATATGAAGTGCAGGTGTTCGTGGGCACTTCCCCAGGAGACTAGGAAGAGCAAACAGAGCACTCACTCACCGCTGGAACTGTAACCTTATTGGAGTACTGGTAAACCCTTGCTGTTGTCGAAGGGATTTTATCTGTTTCCAAGTCTGTGATATACTGTGGAGTAGGGAGTGGTCCTTTTCTCTCTCAGAGACATACAGCTGTTTTGTATTTCTACAACAATAATAACATATCAGAGATATAGTTATGGATTAGAACTGTAAATCATTTAAAGCGTTGTGGAAGAATGTACTGGACTCACTATTCTGAACCAAACCCCTTCACCTTATTTATTTATTTTTCTATTTTATTTGTATCTGAAACCCGTATCTTGTAATTTTATTTTATTCACTGCAAATCCGTCATCAGGAAAATCACTCCTGAAAGGTTTTTCACTATTCATTCAAAAACCCTTCCCCCCTTCCTTCCCTCCTTCCTTCCTTCCTTCCTTCCTTCCTTCCTTCCTTCCTTCCTTCCTTCCTTCCTTCCTTCCTTCCTTCCTTCCTCCCTCTCTCCCTCCCTCCCTCTCTCCCTCCTTCCCTCCCCTTCTCTCCCCTCCCCTTCTTCTCTCCCTCCCTCCCTTCCTTCCTTCCTTTCTCTCTCTCTCTCTCTCACACATACAAATAAATAAGTAAACAAACTTGAATTGTTCTTAAAAATCCCTTGATAAATTCAAATTCTCCTGAAAAAAGTTCTAAGTAGATATTTATAAGAACAGAATAAAGGAACAATAAAAGAATGAGTGTTGGAAACCTGGACATTTTGATGATTTTGCTTGCTACTTATGCAATACTTAGTTAACTTCTGGCTAATACTTTAATATTTATGACAAAAATTGTGGTACATTCTGATGCCTCCACGGTTTTTATTTCACTACTTGTAAGGTCCAGTCTGGCAGTCACAAAGCTGTCAATACAGGAGTGGTTCAGATTTCATGTGTCAAAATCTCAAAAGATCTTTATGGTAAAGTACTTGGTATGGATTCTTATTTAGTTAAAATACATAAGGATAGAAAATTACTTCCAAAATTCAACTTCTATCACTTCCTCAATGGTCAGGAGAGTCTACTCCCAAAAGTGCTTTTTAAAATTTTTTTAAAATTTTTATTTATTTGAGAGCAACAGAGAGAGAGAGAGAGAGAGAGAGAGAGAGAATGGGCGCGCCAGGGCCTCCAGCCACTGCAAACGAACTCCAGACGCATGCGCCCCCTTGTGCATCTGGCTAACGTGGGTCCTAGGGAATCCAGCCTTGAACTTGGGTCCTTAGGCTTCACAGGCAAGTGCTTAACCACTAAGCCACCTCTCCAGCCCATCAAAAAGTACTTTTCTTAAGACATTAAACTCAGACATGACCATGGATTCTTCATGCTCTAATCAACTTTTAAAGCCCTCAACCTACCAATACTGTTACCATTAGTAGTTGAGTTTTAACATGAGTTTAGGAAGGGACAAATAGTAAAACCATAGCAGCAAAATATTCTCAGTTTTCATCCATGTTGTAGCATGTGTCAGAATTTCTTTTTAAGGCTAACATTCCATTGTATATATTACACATATATTTTTTGATTCATTCATTGATATGCACTTGTGTTGCTCTGCTTTTTGGCTATTGTTAATAATGCTGTTATTAATATAGTTGTTAAAATATCTGTTCAAGACTCACTTCTTTTAGGCACATAATGCAAAGTAAAATTACTCGATTATATGGTATTTCTAATTTCTTGTTTTTTTTTTTTTTTTCTTTTTCTTTTTTGGTGCAGGGGCTTGAACCCTAGGCTTTGCATAGGCTAAGCAGGCATTCTACCACTGAGCACATTGCCAGACCTAGAAATTCTATTCTTGTTTTCAGAGGAGCCACCATACTGCTTTCATGGTGGCTACATCCTTTACATTCCTATAAGAGGTGCATAAGAACTCCAATTTCTCCACATTGTTCTGTTTTCTTGGTAGTAGCCATTTCAGTGAGTTATTGTATATCTGATTGCTTTTAATACAGTTCTTTTGTCTTTGCCCACAGTGTACAAAATATATTAGTTTTGGCTGATGCGGCTTCTTGAATTCATAGATCAATGTCGTGACCATTAATTTCTAAAGTAAAATTTATCAGATCAAGCATCAATAAGAGACACACCGCTTGGCAGTCTGTGAGGGCACCTCCACCTCCGGGAAGGATTAACTGAGGGAGGAAGTCCTTTCCCCAGAGCAGGCAGCCCTTCCAGTGGCCGCTTATACATGAAGAGGTTCCAGGAAATGGCAGGGCCTTTTGCCTGGCTCCCTTGCTACTTGCTGGTGAGTCATCTACCCTGATCTGCCATACTTCCGAGGCATTATAACCCATTTTTCAGTCTTCCAACTAGACTGAAGTGTTTCTCCAGGAATCCTCCAGGGCTCAGTGCCCAATTTGGACTACTTGAGGCATCTAGCTCTATGGATTGAATCGCTATGGATTCTCTGACTCTCTGTAGCTGCTGTTGTGCTGTCCCATCTTACCAGCTAAGCCTAACTAGTAAATCCCCTTTCTAATATATATTAATTCTATTGATTCTATTCCTTAAGAGAGCCCTGAATAACACAGATGTTTCCCATTAAGTTTAGAAAATTTCTAGCATTATTGAAGGAGGATAGGAGAAAGCTAGCTTCTTTTAAAAGCAGTTTCAGTTAGGGATTGATGCTCAAAGAGAACCATGAAATGCCATTCCACATGCCAACATAAAAATGGAACTGGTGGGCTGGAGAGATGGCTTAGTGGTTAAGCGCTTGCCTGTGAAACTTAAGGACCCCGGTTCGAGGCTTGATTCCCCAGGACCCACGTTAGCCAGATACACAAGGGGGCGCACGCATTGGAGTTTGTTTGTAGTGGCTAGAAGCCCTGGCGTGCCCATTCTCTCTCTCCCCCTCTTTCTCTCTCTGTTTGTCACTCTCAAATAAAGAACAACAAAAAAAATGGAACTGGTGTCTGATCGAGATTGAGTACCCTTTACTACCCAGTCTAGCAGGCTGCTACCAGACAGCCCTGAATGGGCTGGCCCAGAGATCCGCCCCCAATCTACCAACTAACCAATCTAGTCTTCCCCTTGCCTATAAAGACTCCTGAATCTCTTGGTCTTTGCTTTGATATCTGGCCTCTCATTCTTTGAGCCTCACTGTTTTCCTTGCTGGCTTTCTCTCTTTCTTTCCCTTTCTTTCTTGCCTGCTTGCTTGCTTGCTTGCTTGCTTGCTTGCTTTCTTCCCTCCCTCCCTCCCTCCCTCCTTTCTTTCTTTTTTCTTCTGAGGTAGGGTTTCTTCTAGCCCAGACTAACCTGGAATTCACTATGTGGCCTCAAATTCACAGTGGTACTCCTACCTCAGCCTCCCAAGTGCTGGATTAAACACCCTGTATCACTTGCCCTCAACCTCTCCAAACACACATGGCAGATGCCATGCAGGCTCCTCCCAGGTTTTCCGACACAAGCTCCTGCACTCTACTTGGCCATGTGCCAGCAGCTTTCATCTCTCTTTAAAAGCCTCAGTTTCTCTTAAGTTCATGTGCTCACAGCTTTATCTTAATTTTTCTTTAAAAGCCTCAGTTTTGAAGCGGGGCGTGGTGGCACAGGAGGATTGCTGTGAGTTCAAGGACACCCTGAGACAGTGAATTCCAGGTCGGCCTGAACTAGAGTGAGACCTCAACAACCCCCCACAAAAAAGCTTCTCTTTTTCTTATATGCACATGCTTGTGGCTCTACTCGTTTTTTTTTCCCCCAAACCCTCATTTTCTCTTAAACAAACTTTATAAACTATGCAATATTTCTGCATGACAGTGTGTTTCCTAACCTCCACAGTTTGTGAGTTTTCCCTTAAATAAACCCCACAATTCATGATTTCTCCCTAAATACACTTAATAATTTATAATTTATCCTTCTTATCAATCTTTGTCTTTATCAATTCTTTGTTAAAGGTAGAAAAACTTGTGGGTTATAAATTCTAGAAGACCCCCCCAAACCTCAAAATCTTGCATCATTTTTTCTCTTTGGCTACTGCCTTGCCTCATTTTCTTTCTCTTCTCTTTTGGAACTTGGCTGTATTAGACTTTCTTATTTTATCATCTTCTTTATTTTCTTATATTGTATATCTGTGCTTAATTTTAGACAGTTTATTTTGAACTAGTGCTATAGTTTTGATATATAATGGCCCCAAAAACTTGGTTCCTGCCTGGTAATAGTGTTAAGAAATGACTGGATCATGAGAACTTTAATCATTAATTCATTGATAAATTCATAATGTTCATATTTGGGAGGTGATGTAAACTAGGAGGTGAGGGCTTGCTGGAGGAAGTAGGTCACTGGGCACAGGTTTTTAAAGAGTGTATCTTTTTTTCTTTTTCTTTCTTTTTTGGTTTCTTGAAATAGAGTCTCACACTAGCCCAGGTTGACCTGGAATTCACTATGTAGTCTCAGGGTGGCCTTGAACTCACAGCAATCTTCCTATCTTGGCCTCCCAAGTGCTAGGATTAAAAGGATGTGTCACCACACCCCACTAAAGAGTATATCTTGTTCCTACATCTTCCCACCCCTCTCTCTCCATCCTGGCCTGCCCTTAGGTGAGCAGCCTGCTCTGCCACATTCTCCCTTTATCATGGCCTCAGGTGTAAGGAGCCGTGCAGACGCCATTACAAGATGGTGCCGGTTTCTGGTTTCTTCTTGGTCACAGTTGAAGTAAATAAGCACAGTGCGCATGTTCACTTATGCAAGCGACCTGGTGTGGGCAGATGCTAATGAGGTATCCAGGGAATAACCAATCACTGGCGGTCACATATCCTTTGGTAACCAATCATTAGTGGACATGCAGTCAAGAACCCTATATAACCCGTGGCCTTTCCTGGTTCAAGGTCTTCGCATCTAGCAGCTTGGCAGTCCCCAATAAAGTGTGTACAGAAGAATCCTGATTGTGGCGTCTTCCTTGCTGGCGAGGTGGGCGCGACACTCAGGCCTCTTCAGGCCCAAAACAAACTTCAAGCTGACCAAGTGCTGGATCTTGACACAGACATGAAACATTGACTAACATAGCTAGCATCCAGCTCAAAAGTTCTCTATGACTTTATGTTTTATCTTTTCTGTGTATGTGGCATGCATGCATGCATGTGTATATGTGTATAGAAGCCCAAGGTTGATTTTGGTGTCTTCCTCCATCACTCTCCATTTACTGAAGCAGGACTTCTCAGTTGAATCCACCGCATGACGCTTTGGCTTGTCTAGCTAGCCAACGTTCCTTGGGGATTCCCTGTTTCTACCTCTTGAACTGAGGGTACAGGTGGACTGCCACATACCCTCCTAGCATTTACAAGGATGCTGAGGTCTCAACTAAGATCCTCATGCTTGTATAGCAATGCTTCATCTACTGAGCCAACTCCCCAGCCCTGAATTTTGGTCTAGTTTGGTTTATTAAAGCAAACCCACTGAATTCTTGACCATGGTTACTGATTTCTTAGTCCCTGTAATTTTTCAGTTTTAAATTTAAATATCAGCTTTTATAATGTTTCTTTACAAAAAATACTTTTAAAAAATTAGCTTAATGTCTATGACTATAGTATAGGAAAGGGTTAATATAGGAGAGTTATTTCTATAGGACTACTGTTTCAAGGCATTATGTCTTTGAATATTCTCTTTGTATTGTCTGCTCTTATCTCCTCCTTCTGGATCCCTTAATGGCCTTCAGCTCATTTAGGATATGTGTGTGTGTGTGTGTGTGTGTGTGTGTGTGTATTTTATTTATTTATTTATTTATTTATGAGAGAAAAGAAAGGCAGAAAGAGAGAATGGGCACACCAGGGCCTCTAGCCACTGCAAACAAACTCCAGATGCATGTGCCACTTTGTACATCTGGCTTACGTGGATCCTGGGGAATTGAAACCTGGGTCCTTTGGCTTTGCAGGCAAGAACCTTAACCCTAAGTCATCTCTCCAGCCCAGACTCTTAATTATTTTTACTGTTCACAGTACTGTCTCTTCAAGTTCACAGATTCTTCTGCCCACTCAAAACTGCTTTTAAATCCACTTTTTAAAATCCCTTAATTGAGTTTTCCATGTTAGTTACTCTTTGGAAATTCTTTTTCGAAAAGTAATAGCAAGCTCCTAGTAGTTTTTCATCAAGAAGTAGTTTTTAATCAACAGGCATTAAAAATGCAACTACTTGTTCATGGCATTTCTGTAAAATGCTTATACAAATATGAGTCTTAAAGAGAGATTTGGACCATCTGTGAATCTCCTAAAGATGAGAGATCTTTTATTTTTAAGAATTTGTATTTTCCGGGGCTGGAGAGATGGCTTAGCAGTTAAGCGCTAACCTATGAAGCCTATGGACCCTGGTTTGAGGCTCGATTCTCCAGTATCCACGTAAAGCAGATACACAGGGTTTGTTTGCAGTGGTTGGAGGCCCTGGTGTGCCCATTCTCTCTCTCTCTTTAAATCTTTCTCTCTGTGTGGCTCTCAAATAAATAAATAAACCCCAAAATTTTAAAAATTGTATTTTCCATAGTAAGTACAACATATTGTCTGAAAAAGGCACCTAGTACACAATTAGTCAAAAATTTACCTTATCTGCCAATAATAATCTTGCAAAGATTTTCTAGTCAGCTGGTTTATTTCTGAATTTCCAATTGCTAATTTCATAGCATCGGTCAGTGCTTTCAGCTACAACAGAGAAAGAGCTCTTTGGTATATTTTGTTCATTTGTAACCATCACTCTAACTCATCTTTACATATAGATGCATGCAACAGAAGCCCAAATGTATAACGTTTTGTATATCATTCTCTTCCAAAATATATAATCATAGCAAGGCATAGTGGTGCATGCTTTTAATTCCAGCACTTGGAAGGCTGATGTAGGAGGACTGCTGTGAGTTTGAGGTCATCCTGAGACTACATAGTGAATTCCAGGTCGTCCTGGGATAGAGCAAGACCCTACCTTGAAAAACCAAAAACAAGTAAATAGCAGTAGAATACAAAATAGTAACAGGATTTTGTAATAGATGGCAGTTTGCATGGAAGATATCTATAGAGTATCTAAAAATGTTCTAGAAAAACAGTTAGAGGCCAGCACATGTCCTCGTACATATGTTAATAATTAAATATAATGACAACAGAGCAAGACAAGACCAGTGCTTTGCAGGCAACCGCCTTAACCACTAAATCATCTCTCCAGCCCCTTAGTTTCTTTTTGTTTAAATATATTTTTATTTTTATTTATTCGAGAGATAGATAGACAAAGAAAGGCAGATAGAAAGAACGGGCACTGCTAGGGCCTTTAACCACTGCAAATGCTACCTTGTGCATCTGATTTACTTGGGTCCTGGGGAATTGAACCTGGGTCCTTTGGCTTTGCAGACAAGTGCCTTAACGGCTAAGCCATCTTTCCAGCCCTCAAATCTTAGTTTCTTTGCAGAAAAACTAAATTGAATCATTGTTCTGATTGGCTAAGTAGCTTAATGCTAAAGGAAATGTTCTGGGATAACTTGCTATATCCTAGGAACTTTGTCATCAATATTGAATTTTAGGCTTTATGAACATATCAAAAACAAGTTTACCTTCTCATAAAGCAGCTGGGATAAATTCTGCTGCTGCCTATCCTGAAAGCACTCACAAAGATGGAGCAGTCTTGCACACAGCACTTGTTCTTGATTGAAGAGAGGATGGTGGCTGAATTGCAAACCCACAATGTTGAGATCTAATTGGTATATTTCCCTTCGGCCTTCAATTTTATTCCTAAAACATTGTCCTAAGTCAAATTTCACTGCCTTTTAAAGAAAAATATGTACAGTGTTAATTTAATTCTATTTCCTTTGAAATTACAAATAACTTTTCCTTATAAAAATAATGTGGCAAGATGGAGAGATAGCTCAGTGGTTAAGGCATTTGCCTGCATAGCCTAACAACCTGAGTCCAATTTCCCAGTACCCATATAAAACCAGACACATTTCTCTCTCTCTCCCTCTTTCTCTGTCAAATAAATAAATTAATTAATTAATAAAAATTAAAAAAAAACCATATACACAAAGTAGCACATGCAGCAGCTGGAGGCCCCGGAGTGCCCCTTCTCTTTCTCCTTGCAAATAAATAAAGAAGATTGTCTTTAAAAGTTACATGTCAAATGTAGTTTAAGTCTAGAGATGCAGTTGGGTGTGGTGGTACGTGCCTTTAATCCCTGTATTTGGGAGGCAGGGATAGGTGGATCGCTGTGAGTTTGAGGCCACCCTGAGACTACATAGTGAATTCCAGGTCAGCCTCAGTTAGAGTGAGACCCCCACCTTGAAAAACCAGGAAGAATAAAAAATAAACAATAATAATTCTAGAGATGCAGGAATACAAAAGCAGTACACTGCTCTTTCAAATTTATTTTGGTCCTTAGTTTCATAAAATATATTTATGTTACAGAATTTAATTTTATCACAACATCTGAATCATCTTGTTATTAACTACTGACACCTATCTCACTACTGTTGATTATAGATGCTAGGCTTTCAAGTAGTAAGTCTAAAACTAACTTCCCACAGGAACACTGTGACAAATGAGGTCACAATTTTTTTAAAATTTTTGTTTATTTTTATTTATTTATTTGAAAGTGACAGGCAGAGAAAGAGACAGATATAGAAAGAGAGAGAATGGGTGCTCCAGGGCCTCCAGCCACTGCAAACAAACTCCAGACATGTGTGCCCCCTTGTGCATCTGGCTAATGTGGGTTCTGGGGAATCAAGCCTCGAACAGGGGTCTTTAGGCTTCACAGGCAAGTGCTTAACTGCTAAGCCATCTCTCCAGCTCAATGTCACAACTTTTGAATAGTTTGTTTACATGATACTTGTGGGCCAGGGTTAAAAGGTGTGACTTATTAAAATATATTTGTAACCACAACCAGAGGAAGTAAGTTTGCACTGCCAGCCAAGCTAGAGGTGGAAATGACTATAGCTTTCCAATATCTGAAGAGCATCACCTAGGTGAACAACTTATGCATTCTCTGTGGACAAACCAGGTTAAATAAACAATATTCAGGGAGAGATCTTAGTTCAACAACAGAAAATAAACAGAACTTTGCAATAGTAGAAGGAATTTTCCTGGGAGATTGTAAGGTCCTTAACATATTGGTTAAAAGCAGTATAGTTGATTAAGGGGATTAAATAGGCTTCTAAAATACCAACAGTGTATTACACCAAAAACAGGAAGAATCAGGCAACAAAGTGCCAAAGACCAGATAAAATCACAATACCAAATAAAAACTTAATGAAATCCTATTTATATGCACCAAAATGGCTGTGGCTTACAAGACAGGCAACACCTAGTATTGGCAAGAGTATGAAGCAGTTGGAACTCATATGCTTCTAGTTTGTATATCTAATTCCTGCAATCACTTTGGAAAGCTTTTTGGCATTCAATAGCAAAACAACACATAAAAACCTATAAGTAGAATTTCTACACTGTGGTGTTTTCTCAACAGAAAATACATATACATTCAGAATACTAGTGCAGACATTTCATAGCAGTGCTATCATGTTAGCCAATAACTGAATACACCTTACATCCACTAATAGAAGAATGGCAAATAATATGTTCTTCTCATAATGGAGGAGTTTTTTTAAAAAACTTTTTTTGAGGCATAGCCCAGACTGATCTGGAACTTAGTCTGTGGTACCAGGCTGGCCTCAAATTAAAAAAATTTTTTGTTTATTATTTTTATTTATTTATTTGAGAGTGACAGACAGGAAAAGAGACAGGTAGAGAGAGAGAGAGAATGGGCGCACCAGGGCCTCCAGTCACTGCAGACGAACTCCAGAGGCATGTGCCCCTTATGCATCTGGCTAACGTGGGTTCTGGGGAGTTGAGCCTCGAACCGGGGTCCTTAGGCTTCATAGGCAAGCGCTTAACCGCTAAGCCATCTCTCCAGCCCTGGCCTCAAATTTAGAGCAATTCTCCTACCTCTGCCTTCCTAGTGCTGGGATTAAAGGTGTGCGTCACCACAACTGGCTATAGATATAGAAAAATAAACAAACTATTGTTGCATAAAAACAGACTCTATTTATTTTGAGTAGGAAAAATTGGTAAAAATAATGTATAGTAGTAGAATTTATAATGGTGGTTACCTTGAGTACCATGAATCCATTTATGACTTCTTACAATGTTAACATTATATAGAATTTTGTATTGTTTTCACTTAAAAATAATTTGTTTATTGGAGAGAGAGAGAATGGATGAATTAGGGCCTGTAGCCACTGCAAACGAACTCCAGAATCATGTCACCTTGTGTGTCTGGCTTATGTGGGTACTATGGAATCAATCCTGGGTTCTTAGGCTTCACAGACAAGTGCCTAACTGCTAAGCCATCCTCCAGCCTTTGTTTTCACTTTTAATTTTATTTAGAATATTTCTCTATGCCACTCAATATTCTCTAAAACCAAAATTATAAAGTCGACTTACCATTCCGTCATTTATCCAATATAAGACTAGATTGAATATCTTTAAAGTGTAAAACAAAAGTTGTGATTGATAGTAGAACAATTTCAACCATAATTACAAATAAATTACTGCTGATTACCTTTCTGAATATGGTCTTTAGTCCTGGATTCAAAAATCCCTTGCTTATGTTTAGTCTGAAATTCCAAGTCAGTTGAATAGGTGAAGGCAATGACATTATTTCTCCACTTTCGTCAAACCAACACTTTCCCTATCAAAAATATTTATGAAATGTAGTAATGTAATATTTAATTGCAACCAAATGCCATACGCTATCCATAACCAAGTTAGCTTGTTAGCTGGTATACACTTGCCTCTTCTAGTTTAAGCAGGCGATTTTCCATTTTGTTGCAGATCTTTTTATGTGTTTCTGGCTTTCTCTGAATGTAGAGTCCTTCATCTTCTAAAATGCGTGGCTTCATACCTTTTGGTAGTTTGTACTGGCTGGCCACTTAGTAATAAAACTTAGATATTATTTGAAAGTAAAATGGAATTAAAAAAGTACTAAGGTCACTATAACTTTAGATCAATAATTTTACTTATCTAGCACACACAGAAGTTATTACCTCTGCATGATGCATTAAGGATTCAGTATGCTGTAGGAAAGAAGTGTTACCTGGAGAGATACTTGGAATAAAAATGTATTAAAGGGCTGGAGAAATGGCTTAGCAGTTAAGACGCTTGCCTGCAAAACCAAAGGGCCCACATTCAATTTCCAGTACCCATGTAAAGCCAAATGCATAGGGTGGTGCATGTGTCCAGAGTTTGCTTGCAGTGGCTAGAGGCCCTGGTGTGCACATTCCATCTGCTATGTCCACTCAAATAAATAAATAAAATATTAAAAAAACCTTTAAAAAGTATTAAAGTCACTATAACTTAAGATCAATAAAGTTTTTAAATTTTTATTTATTTATTTGACAGAGAAAGAAGGAGAAAGAGAGAGAGAGAGAATGGGTGTGCCAGGGCCTCCAGCCACTGCAAACGAATTCCAGATGCGAGTGCCCCTTGTGCCTCTGGCTAACGTCAGACCTGGTAAATCGAACCTGAGTCCTTTGGCTTTGCAGGCAAATGCCTTAACTGCTAAGCCATCCCTCCAGCTCCAGATCAATAATTTTATTCATCTGGCATAGGCAGAAGTCAGTATCCTCTGACATGATGCAGTAAGGACTCAGTGTGCTCTTGGAAAGGGCCGTTACCTGGAGAGCTGCTTGGAATGAAAATGTTCGCCTCTTCTTTCTTCACTTGTTCTTCGTCATCTCCATATTCAGCAGCCTTAACTTCCAGCAAATCCGTTAGCATGACCGCTTCTAAAAAGTCTTCCTCTTGGCCTTCAGCAACATTTTGCAAATCATCAAGTGAAAAGTGCTTGGAGTAATTGTCATTTACTGGTTTCTAATGAATATCAAAAAGAAAAATTGGGTTGGAGAGATGACTCAGTGGATAAGTAAGTTGTTTCTTTTTTGTGTAAGCATGGGGGCCTGACACTGCCCACATTCAAATGTCCAGTTCTCGTGTAAACCAGGTGGATGTGTCATAAGCCTTTAACCCCAGTCCTGCAGGGGAGGAGAGACCCTAGAATCTTTGGAGCCTGCAAGCTCCAGAATTAGTAAAAGGAGACTTGTCCTCAAAACAAGACCAGGCAGAAGAGCAATGCAGGGGTTCCCACTGGGTCCTACAGGTGAGCAGCCCCTGAAGTAGACAAGCATACAGGGCATTGCAGGGCCTGTACATGTGCAATCACTACACACACACACACACACACACACACACACATAAGCAAAAGAGAAAAAAATTTAAAAGAAACTAAGTGTCTATGCTTGTTCCCAATGACGAAAATTTGATAAATGGCATGTACTGAACTTTACTGTGATCTGTCTTTCTGATCCACCTAACCCAAATCAAGTGGTGCTGAATTCACTGTACTGTATATGTTGTGCAAAAGTTTTTCACTGAATGTACAAGAACTTACTTTAGGAGTAGTATTACACAATATGATATTTTATACCTCATCTGTGTGATTTTTCAATGCAAGTTGCTGAAACAGATCTATAATTTAAGCCCCTTCTACCTTAGGGAAAGTATTTAGACACTGGTCTAATATTCCAAGTGTGGGAACTCCAAGTAGAGGATGATTCTAGAGATAGGCTCCTTAAAAACTTCTCTCTTATTTTTGCATGTTGTTCAGAAAGCAATAGTGCCTAAGTACTGTGAAAGAGACAAGCTAATTTCTGTATGTATTTAAGAAGGAAAAATAAGAAAGAAAAGATTCAACAGTGAAGTGTATGGCAAAGTGATTACATGAAATTATGAAATATGATATTTTCAAAAGTTATAAATAGGACTGGAGATATTGTTTAGTGGTTAAGGTGTTTTCCTGTGAAGCCTAAGGACCCAGTACCTTTGTAAACCAGATGCACAAGATGCTACATGCATCTGGAGTTCATTGGCAGTGGCTAGAGGTCCTGGTATGCTCATTCATTCTCTCTCTCTCTCAAGTAAATAAATAAAATATTTTTGAAAAGGTTGAAATTAATCTGAAGATAGGTATGAGAACTGATATATGATTAAATATTGACACATAGCTTTAAATCATGATTGTAGATGTCAGTTCACAAAAATGCTCATCAATTTGTTTTGGATGACTAATTTTAAATCTACAAATTTGAATAAGATAGCATGAGTGTGTCATACAATAAAAGCATCTTGTAGTTGTCAAAGATTTAGAATAAATAGGGCTGGAGAGATGGATTAGCAGTTAAGGTGCTTGCCTGGAAAGCCTAAGAGTGTAGGTTCAATTCCCTTATATCCACATAAGCCAGATGCACAAGGTGGTACAAGAATCTGGAGTTTGTCTGCAGTGGCTAGAGGCCTTGGCATGCCCATTTTCTTTCTCTATCTCTTCTAAATAAAATTAAAAAATCAAAAAACTATGTGATAAAAACTAAAAAAAATTTAAGTAAAAAAATTAGAGTACATAATAAAATAATCAAGGAATTCCTTTTTATTGTTTCTGTTTTTGTTTTTGAGATAGGCTCTGGCTGGCCTGGAACTAACTATATAGCCCAGGGTGGCCTTAAATTCATGATCCTCCTGTTTCAGTCTCCTAAGTGCTGGCATTACAGGTGCCACTGTATCTAGCTACAGAGTCCCCTTTGACCAGAGCACCTTCCAGGCTGCGGGTCAGTGCTAATTGTCAACCTGACAGGACATTAGAATCTGAGAGACAAAACAAGCATGTTTGTGAAGAAGTTTCTAGATTGAGTTACTGAGGTAGAAGACCCAAAAGTGGGCAGAGAAATTCTATGGGCTGGGTTCCCAGACTGAATAAAAGAAAAATTAAGCAGGTGCTGGCAATCTGCTCTCTGCTTAGCAGCGGAAGCAGTGTGAGCAGCCACCTCTTGCTCCTGCTGCCAGCCCTTCCCCACCATGATGAGCTGTAACCCTTCCAAGTGTAAGCCAAAGTGAACCCTTTCTCCCTCATGTTACTTCTTGTCATGTATCTTGTCACAGCAATAAAAAAGTATCCAACACACACACGCCCTTGATTATTCTACCAAAAACCAAACAGAAGTGAACCAAGCTTTGCCCAGGTTCATATCAAGTCAATCTATCATCATTCTTCCTTTGATGACATCAAGAAAATAGTTTGTATCCAGAAATTCTGTAATATATTTTTAAGGATTCAAACAAGGCATGACAGAAACATCTAGAAGTAAGATTTGGGGAAGGAATCTCCATCCACATAGGGGATTCCAAACACTGAGTAACAGTACCCTAGCTGTCTCCCAAGCCAAACTTCTTCTCCAACGCTGGGGTTGGGGAGGCAGACCCAAGGGTTTCTACCTGCTTTTAGGGGGAAGATCTATCTAGGTGGCTGAGTATATAGTGCTCTCTGATTTATGATCCTACAGGCTTCTTTATGAGCCTAACCCAATCTGCCATTATTTTTTTTAGCCTGAGACAAGCTATGATCTTGACTCGTATAAATCCTGTGTGTCCAGCTCTTCCTCACTTGATGGAAGGCCTGCTGCCATCCCAGGTCCTTGCCTTCTTGGTCTTCAGCAGGTGGTGCTCACAGCAGAGCACTATCTGTGCTGTTGGCTTTAGTGTAACAGGGAGCACGAGCTCAGAAGGTCAGTGGTGGATGGATATAAGCTAGTACTGTGTACTAAAAAGAGATACAGTCCCTGTCCTGCAGTCCTTTCTGGCCACAGTATGATGAGAAAAATGCTTTGAAAATACTTCAGACCTCACACTGGAGTCCCTGCATCAGTTATTTGTACCCTTTTCTCTCAGCAGGAAGGGGCCACACTCAAATTCAGCCTCCCATAAAACAGGATATTTCTCCTCTATGTGACAGGGCCTTAGCTACCAGTTATAGGCAAACAGTTTTTCCACATAACTCTAAGTAATATGTATCTAGCCTGTACTTATTTCTTCTTGCCCAACGAGCCCACTAGCCTAACCAAACCTTACTGGCCTGACTTTTTTCATACTCATTTTATGAGAAAGAAGAGCTATCATTAGTAGCACCTGGGCTTGGCATACTCTGCTGGGTGTAACTTCCCTGTGTTTGTCCATAAAAGCCTATTACTTAGCCTATCCTAAGATAGAAGGTCATGCGACTTGGCATTTAAAATGACAGGCATATTAAAACAGTGAGAGTCGAGGACAACCAAAATTTATCAACAAGGCAAGGATAGCCAAATTCTTGGCAAGAAATGAACCACCCCTCGCATAGCAGCTAGGGCCTAGGTGAAACTACCCAGGAATTGGCAAGATGAACAAGAGTACTGCTTCCAAGGTGAGCCTGACAACCTGGGCCAGGGTGATGTAGACAGACACAGGTTACTTAAAACACACAAAGGCAGAAATCCAGAAGCGGCTGAGAGCTCACACTAATGCAGACTTAAAGCACACCCACCATGGCTCAGGAATTTTATGGGAGAGGGTGTAGAAAGAATATAGGAACTACAGGGTGGGAGGGACTACCCAGAGGCATTGTCCCCACCGCCCTGCGCTCCCCCCCACACACAATGACCGACTGCTGCTCTCACAACTCATAACCCACAACTCCATGGTAAATACCAGCAATCCCACTAAGGAGAGACCTCAGTGGCGTGCAGCCAGGGAGGAGGGAAATGATGGTACCAACATGTGATGTGTCCATACAAAGTTTCTACTTAATATAAAAAAGTCACAGGCATTTTTTTTTAAGGTTTAGAGAGAGTTTATTAGGTTAAGAAAAGGAAAGAGGAGAAAGTACAGAGAACTCCCATGTGGCAGGAAGGAGAAAGCACAGACCATGTGGGAGTAAGGGGGAGAACTCCCTCATCCCAGCCTAGCTGAGAACCTCAAAGTTCAGAAGCCAGCCAAGGGAGAGGCTTGTCCCCTGGCACACATCTCCTTATGCCCGTACTGTGGTGGGTTTCACCTTCTGGCTCAGGTGAGCCAGAGTGAGGGCTGATTGGTCTGGGCCAGCGGATAAACTTGACCAACCACAATATCAGGGTTAGATTTAAATTCTAGGAAAGGGGACCACCCTCCCAGGAGGGACTCAAGTTGTTTGTGGAAAAACAGATCTAGGGAACTCCTTTAAGCAAGAGATAAGGAAAAGCCAGTTTCTCTGATCTCTAGCAAAGTGGAACCTGCAAGGAAGACATTGCTGACAACCATGTTTGATAAACATTTCTTGTATTTTACAGTATTTATGTGTGTATGTAGGTGTGGATGTGTGTGTCCATGTGCTACAGTGTGTGTAGAGGTCAGAGGACAACCTCAGGTGTCCTCTCTCCTTCCATCTTTTTGAGACAAGATCGCTCATTGTTTGCTTCTGCACATGTACCAGTCAAACTGACTGGCAAGTTTCTGGATGTTCCAAGCTCTGCATCCCCTTGTCATAAGCAACACTTTGCTTCTGGCTTTACGTGTGTGCTGTGGAATTGAACTCAGGACAGCAGGCTTGCAGGCCCTCTCGAGCCCTAATAAACATTCTTTGATATTCATTTAAATATTTACTGAGTACCTCATAAACCTCAGGAAGAACAAACAGACAAGTATATGTTAGATACTGGTAAAAATATGTATTACAACTTAAGTGGGATAAGGGGATAGAGAATGTTGAGCTGAGTGGGTTGGAGACTAGTGTTTTAAACATTCAGATACATTATGTTTAGTAATATACTTTTGATCAGAGACTTAGAGGAAGTGAGGAATAGAGCATGAGGCTAAAAGAAGAGCTTTTAAGACACGTAACTTTAAAGGCTGTAGGGCAAGAATGTGTTTTAAGTGGGAAATAGGAAAGAGCCATCCTGGTTGGAGTTGGCTGATAGAGGAGGAAAACAGAAGAAATGAAAGAAGTCAGAGCGTTAATAAAAAGATCAGGCCTTGAAGAGTCCTGTAGAACTTTGACTTTTTTTTTGGAGCAGGGATTCACTCTAACCCAGGCAGACATGGATTTCACTCTGTAGTCTTAGGTTGGCCCAAAACTCACAGTGATCCTCCTTCCTCTCCCTCCTGAGTCCTGGGACTAAAAGTGTGTGCCACCATGCCTGGAAGAGAGAAAGAATGGGTATACTACGAGGGCCTCTAGCCACCACAAACAAACTCTAGATGCATATGCTAATTAGTGTGTCTGTCTTTATGTGACTACTGAGGCATCAAACTCAGGTCATTAGGATTTGCAAGCAAGCACCTTAACCACTGAGCCATCTCACTAGCCTGACTTTTATTTTTAATGAGATAGGAAACCATTAGAATTGTAAACAAGAGGCTGGGAAAATAGCTCAGTCAGTAAAGTGCATGCCTCATAAGGATAAGGTCCTGAATTAAAAGTTTTTTTTAAGTTTATTTATTTGCAAGGAGAGAGAGAGAGAGAGAGAGAGAGAGAGAGAGAGAGAGAGAGAGAGAGAGAGGGAGAGAGAAAGGGGCACCAGAGCCTCTAGCTGATGCAAATGAACTCCAGATGTGTGTGCTACTTTGTGCACCTGGCTTTATGTGAATATTGGGGAACTGAACCCAGGCTGCCAGGCTTTGCAGGCAAGCACCTCTCTAACCCCAAGGTCCTGAATTTTTTCCAAGTACCTGAATAAATGCTAGTTGCAGTAGTGCAAACTTGTAATCTCAGTGCTGGGGAGGCAGAGACAGGTGGATACCTGGAATTTATTGGCTAGCTAGTCTAGTCTAATTGTTGTGCTACAGGCCAATAAGAGACACTGTCTCAAAAAGTGGTGGACAGCATAGTTAAGAGTAACACCTGCCCTCTGGCTCACACCCACCCACACACATATGAACATTCATAAATATATGCACACACACAAGCCCATGCAAACAAACAAACAAAAAGTATAAGCAAAAAGATGATCTATCTTAGATTTTAACAGGGTTACTCTCCCTACTGTGTGGTATGGAAAAATCTGCCTTAAAGGGAAAAGTGATTACAGAGGGAAGTAAGTGTGACAGTTTGAATATAAGGACCCATAAACTTAGATATTTTATTAAAATTAAGCTTGCAACCTGAGCCCTTAGCAGGCAGATTCCTGCTACAGGGGCTATGTCACTGGGGCAAATCTGAGTCCAGCCCTACCAGGTGTGTTCAGAGCAGTTTGAGCTTGGTGGGTTTGAATTCTGGTTGTTGGTACTTGCTGCAGTTGTGTCTCTCTGCTTGAATCTATATCTATAATCTGTATAGCTATATACTGTTTTTTAAGGCAGTGTCTCCATCTAGCCCAGGCTGACCTGGAATTCACTATGCAGTCACAGGATGGCCTCAAACTCATGGCAATACTCTTAGCTCTGCCTCCCAAGTGCTTGGATTAAAGGGGTACACCACCAAGCCTGGCACTCTGGTTGAATCTACAGAAGTAAGCTAGTTTCTTCTGCCACTAATGGTGCTTCTCCTGGATTCTGTAAGCCTGAAATAAACCCTTTCCTCCAGTAATCTATTTCTGTCAGGTGTTTGGCTGCAATAGTAAATTTGTACCAAAGAAGTGGGGTCATTGCTGTGATGAATCTGATCATGTGGATTTTGGTTTTTTGGAACTTGTGCGCTGGAAAATTGTGGAAGGGCTTGCTACTTGGGACTGGAGAAACCTCACAGTATAGTAAGTAAAGTTTTATGAGCTATTCTGGTGAGTGTTTGAAAATTCTGAATGCAGAAAGAATTGTGGACAGTGAAGGTTTGGCTTATGAGCTTTCAAAGGGGAAGTGAAGAGCCTTATTGGACCTTGGGTACTGGTGGAAAGGCTCATGGCATTCTACCCTAGCCCTAAGAATTTGAGCAAGGTTAAAGGTAATAGACTGGTGTGCTTGGTAGAAGATATAGAACAGAAAGATGTGAAGGATGTATGGTTTATCACAGGAAAAATTCAAGGAAGTTTAAAGTTACCAGCATAGAGAATGGTTTTAAGTTAAAATTGTTAAGCAGATCACCACCATTAAATCAAGGGTGGGTCAACTACTTTGCATTGGGACAATGGAAATTCTTTTACAAGGAGGTGACCTGAAGGAAGAATTTTGAAGGCATATGCTACTCTTCAAGGTTAAGGTTTATTCTTCCATGAATTCACAAAATTGGTTGCGCTACTGTATACCCAGTAATGGTTTTGGAAGCATAAAAATGCAGGGAAGTGGATCATGAAGTGCACATGGTTCCAGAGACTGCTGTTGAGATGTGGCCTATGAAGCAGGGGTAGGTCCTTATGTGGAGGCTCAGTAAGGCTACTATATGAAGACAGATGGCTTCCAGTCACTGCTGAGAGGCAGCAATGGGCAGTCAGGACAAATCCCTGCATTGCAGGTCAGATAAGGCCATTGTATGGTGCTGTGTGAGAAGATGGACTGTGGTTTGCAGTGTAGACCTAAAGATGCTTTTTATACAGCCGGACTGTGCTACAGCTACCCTGGAGAGCTGGGGGCTTGGAACGAGATGTTTCCTGAGCTGTGAACCAGCTAGAGAGGTAGAACTGGAATCCAGAGACTGCAGATGTTGGATGTTTGCCTACTGGTTTTTGATTTTGTATTGGTCCAGTCTCTCCTTAAGGATGCCTTTTTGCAATGGAAATGTTTATTCTGTGCCATTATGTGTTGGAAGTATGTAACTTGTTTGGATTTTACAGGACTCACAGTTAAGAGACAGTCTTGAATCTCAGATGAGACTTGGGACTTTAAAAATATATATGTTTTATTTATTTATTTATTTATTTATTTATTTATTTATTCATGGGGCAGAGAGATAAGGATGGAGGTGGTGGAGAATGGGCACACCAGGGCCTCCAGCCATTGCAAACAAACTCCAGATGCATGAGCCACATGGTACATCTGGCTTAATGGGTCCTGGGAGTTGAACCTGGGTCCTTTGGCTTTGGAGGTGAGCACCTTAACCACTAAGCAATCTCTCCAGCCTGAGACTTGGGACTTTTGAACAATGTTAGTTTCCTTGCTTTATTTTTATTTTTTTTATTTTTGAGGTAGGGTTTTACTCTAGTCCAGGCTGACCTGGAATTCACCATGTAGTTGCAGGGTGGCCTCAAATTCACAGCAATATTCCTACCTCTACCTCCTGAATGCTGGGATTAAAGGCATGTGCCAACAAACTCAGGGCTTTGTGCTTGTTAAGCAAGTACTTATCCACTGAGCTAAATCCCTAACCCCACGAACAATGTTAAAGTTGATAAAAGACTATGGGAATCTTTGTAGCTGGTCTGAATATAAGTTTCATTGTAAGATGATCATGAGTCTATGGGGGCCGGGGTGGAATGTAATAGTTTGAATGTATGGCCCCATGGACTCAAGTGTTTCATTAAAACATGACCCCTGCTACCTGGTATGCATCACTGGGGTGCATCTGAATCTAGCTCTACTAACTATGTTCAGAGCAGGTTGAGCCCTGGTGGGCTTGAGTTCTGGCTGTTGCTGCTTGCTGCTTGCTGCTTGCTACAGTTGTGTTTCTCTGCTTGGATCTGCAGGAGTTAACCAGCTTCTTCCACTATTGATGGTGCTTTCCCTGGATTCTGTAAGCCTGAAATAAACCCTTTCCTCCAGTAAGCTGTTTCTGGTCAGGTGTATGTCTAGCAACGAGAAGCTGACTGCAATCTTCAGAATTTATGTTGGTTTAAACTAGAGTGGTACCAGCTAACATAGCAAAACATGGGGCAATGATGGGATAAATGGCAGGTAGAACTGACAGGATTTGTGATCAATTGGATATGAGGCATGCAAGTACTGCACTATTTTAGTATCCAAGGATGACATCAGGGTTTGGCTATGCAACTGGAAAATGGAATTGCTACTTACTAGTTGTTTTTTTCTATGAATGTGTGTATGTATGGGTATAACCAAAAAATTATGAAAAATGGTAATAGTTACTTTTTTCAGAAGACTGGATTTCAGATGACTTTTTGTCCTTTTACATGTATGTGGGTGAGTGGGTGCATGTGTGTATGTGTGTGTGTAGGTGCATGTGCACAGGTGAGTGCATGTGGAGGCCAGAAGTTGACACTTGATGTCTTCTTAGATCATTCTCCTCTTTCTTTACTGAGGCAGGCTTTTACTTGAGCCCAGAGCTCATCAGTTCAGTTAGTCTAGGGTAGCCAGCTTGCCCCCAGGGAGTCACCATCACAGGAGGAGGCCACCACACCCACCTAGCATTTATGTGAGTGCTGGGGAACCAAACTCCAGTCTTCAACTTGCAAGTGCTTGATCCACTGAACCATCTCCCCAGTCCCTCAGCATTGTTTTGAATAATTTCTCATTTTATTTGTTAAAAATATTTCAAATAAAGTTTGTTTTCTTCTGCTTTTGAAACAAATTCTTACTATGCAGCCCAAACTGAACTTGACCTGTCTGTGTCCTGAATGCTGGGATTATGAGAAAACATCACCATATGTGGCTGGAGATAAAACTTTTACCATGGAAAAGCAACAACAAAAGAAGCCAGATCTGAGCAGAATGTAAAGAAAGGCAGCAGAAAGGACTAGGAAGTAAGTAGGCAGGGTCCAAGAGGGAAAGGAGGAAGCGAGGGGTGTGACAGTGTTAGGACAGGAGGTCCTGGTGTAGGGAGCATGAGAAAGCCCTGGAGAGGTCGATGGTACAGAGAGAATGGAGAAAGTTACAGGAAGGCAGCTGGGAGGGTAAAGAGACTGACACACCAGGAGATGACAGGGAGGAAGACGGACACTAAGTAGAAATGGAGGGAAGGAAGGGCAAGCACTCACAACCCCAGGGCTGAGTCATTTGAGAGATACGGAGGAACTGACAGAAAGCAAAAGGGTCTAGTGTTAGCTGTGTAGGGATTAGGGAAGCCATGAAAGGTAATGGAGGCCAAAGAAACAATGTGAGACACTTGGAAAGAAGGACAAGAAAAAGAAAAGACAAAAAACTTTCCAGCTGTCAATGCTCAACTCTCCCCTTAATTTCCACATGTACAGAATAACAATAGTAATATCTGTCTCACAGGGCTTTTATAAGGATGAAATGCAATCTACTTTGAATGCATATCACTGAGCAGACAGTCAGCACTAAGTAAATACTAGGTATTATAATGACCATCCAAAAGAAGGCATGATAATAAAATTTTCATCTTCCAAACCAATCATGGTGGTGCACACCTGTAATCTGAGCACTCAGTAGTCTGGGGTAGGATGATCACAAGTTCAGGCCATCCTGAGGTATAGGACAAAAATCTCTTCTCCAAACAAACGTCCATTACCCATGTGTTTCATTCTATGCCTTTAATAAAGAATTGTTCATTGGAGCCTGGTGTGGTGATGCATGTCTTTAATCCCAGCACTCGGAAGGTTGAGGTAGGAGAATTGATGTGGGTTCGAGGCCAACCTGAAGCTACAGAATGAGTTTCAGGTCAGCCCAGGCTCCAGTAAGACCCTACCTCAAAAACAAAACAAAATAAAAAGAATTGTTTATTGAGAGAGTTAGAATGTACAAGGGAGGGAAACATAACCAACCTGCTCTGAAGACTGGCTCAAAACGGTGTCGTCTTCTCCACTCAGGATGAAAAATGAAAGACCTTCATCCAGTAAGACATTACACTGTGGGAAAGAGTATTTGGTGTTGTGGTGAATATGTTGTATGCTTGTAAATAAATAAATAGTTTTGAAATATGTTAATCAGGAACTTATTAAAAAACAAGTCACAACAGGGCAGAATTATTTTATCATGTGTTCTTATGTATTTAGCTTTGAGTATCTTCACTTCATGAGTGTGTATGTGTGTGTTTTCTGGTCACTGCAATAAAAATTGGAACAAAGTGCAGCCAAAATCTGTCTCCAGAATTGTATCTACTTTCTCTGAGTATTAAGTTTACTTCATAATCTCATATAATTACTTCCTCAGATCAGTAATTGTCCCTATTTTCAGGAGTTCTCATGCACACATGTACACACACACACACACACACACACACAAGTACCACTCCATCCCACCTCCACAATTTTTGGTGGCACCTGCTTAGTTATCAACTTGCTGATAAATAAGTTCTCTTTTATTTCTATGGTATAAATCATGAGTATTTGAACTACAAATAACATTCATCTTTCTATACACAAATATTAAAAAGAACAATTTTGGACTGGACAGATGGCTTAGCAGTTAAAGCACTTGCCTGCACAGCCAAAGGACCCAGGTTTGATTCCCTAAGACCCACATAAAGCCAAATGCACAGTGATACACACATCAGGAGTTCATTTGCAGTGGCTAGAGGACCTGGCACATTCATTCTCTCTCTTTTTCTCTCTGCTCCTCTCTCTCTTAAAATAGATAAATAAGAACCATTTTAATGGAGATTTGGAAGAGGATCAATTCTATGATTAAAAGTAAAAATCATGCTTACTAGAAATCAAAGATTTTCAAAACATACAAAATATGAAAGTTTACCTGATCTTGTTTATTTATTTATTTGCAAGCAGAGAAAGACAGAAGAGAGACAAACAAAATGAACGTACCAGGGCCTCTAGCCACTTCAAATAAACTCCAGATGCATGCACCCCTTTGTGCATCCAGCTTATGTGGGTACTGGGGATTGAAGCCAGGTTGTTAGGCTTTGCAAGCAAGTACCTTCCTGGCTGAGCCATCTCCCCAGCCTTGTATCTACAATTTTATGTAATTTCAATTTACCTTGTCACAATGCTACATTCATGAATTGTAGGCATATATTTCCTCTGATCATCTTTGCCCATCTCTAAATCACTTGCTCAAATCCTTACTTTCTGAACAATATTACTCTATAACAATTAGCATAGAAATTCTTAGAAGTCAAGTTCTCTTTTACCACTTTCCTTGACACTTGATATTTTAAAATTTTTTGTTTTTATTTTTATTTATTTATTTGCGAGCAACAGACAAAGAGGCAAATAGAGAAAAAGAATGGGCGCGCCAGAGCCTCCAGCCACTGCAAACGACACGTACACCCCCTTGTGCATAACATGGGTCCTGGGGAATCAAGCCTCAAACTGGGGTCCTTAGGCTTCACAGGAAAGCGCTTAACCGCTAAGCCATCCCTCCAGCCCGACACTTGATGATTTAACTTTGGCATATTGTTTTATGATTCATAGTTTTGTTAGATACAATTTAGGTGTGCTTTTGTTCCTATTTTAAACAATTAGTCATATACATAAACATTTTAATCTGTTTTTATTTAATATTTTTAAATTTTGAGGCATGCCCAACAGACTGGCCTTTTTTTTTTATTAGAGAGAGTGAGTGAGAGATAGAATTGGTGTGCCAGGGTCTCCAGCCACTGTAGTCAACTCCAGACACATATACCACCTTGTGTGCAGGTGCGACCTTGCACATACATCATCTTGTGTGTCTGGTTTATGTGGGATCTAAGGAAGTGAACATGGGTCCTTAGACTTCACAGTCAAGCACCTTAACCGCTAAGCCATCTTTCCAGCCCTGTTTTTATTTATTTATTTATTTTAATAATTTTTTTTTTAAGTTTTTGTTTATTTATTTGAGAGCGACAGACACAGAGAGAAAGACAGATAGAGGGAGAGAGAGAGAATGGGCGCGCCAGGGCTTCCAGCCTCTGCAAAAGAACTCCAGACGCGTGCACCCCCTTGTGCATCTGGCTAACGTGGGACCTGGAGAAGCGAGCCTCGAACTGGGGTCCTTAGGCTTCACAGGCAAGCGCTTAACCGCTAAGCCATCTCTCCAGCCCCTCCTGTTTTTATTTTTAATTTAATCAAGATATGTTTTTACTAAACACCTGAGAGGAGCACTGTGGAGGAGACTAAAATGAATTAAACAATGAATCCTTCTACTGTAAATTTTGCCGAGCTAAATGTCCTTCATGTGCTTGTGACAGAAACTCCAGCTGCTCAGCACTGCCTTTTTCCCACCCCCAATAATGAAATCTATCTTGAGCTGAACACCTATATACTATACTTTTCCATAGTGCTTTACTGCAAGTGATGTGTAACTCACATGGTCTGTCCTATAGAAGGCCAACCTACAATCCTCTGGTTCTTCCTCCTTCCTTCTCTTTGTCTAATGAAAAGAGTGGAGCTTTGTGCCTGGGACTCAGATGAAAACCACATGTTGAAGGTGAACTCCAATCAGTTCAAAGAAGTTCCAGTAAACTGTTTGTCATAACTATTTACCTTGTATTCTAACAGTAACCCTCAAACAATAGATTTTTTAATGAGTTTTTTAAGATATCTGTTTTTATTTGCTGATTTTTAAATTTGTGCATCTACCACTATACACATGTAGAGGTCAGAGGACAAACATAAGGTATTGGTTCTTGGTAGCAGGGAAGCCCAGTCTTGTCCTGTAGTGTTTTTTTATTTTGTTTTTTGTTTTTTTCAGGGGGGGGGGGAGGGAGAAAGGGGGGGGAAGAGAGAGAGAGAGAGAGGGAAAGAATTGGCAACCAGGGCCTCAGCCTCTGCAATCAAACTACAGATGCTTGCACCACCTAGTGGTCACGTGTGACCTTCCACTTGCCTCACCTTTGTGCACCTGGCTAATGAGGCATCTGGAGAGTAGAATGTGGGTTCTTAGGCTTTGCAGGCAAATGTCCTAACTGCTAAGCAATCTCTCTAGCTCTACCCTGTAGTTTTGTATCCAGCTTTATGTGGGGGGCAAGAGATGAAACCTAGGTCAGCAGGAATACAGAGCAAAGGTCTTTAACTACTGAGCCATCACTCCAGCCTCCCCCCAAACATGAAATATTTTGTCATTACTTTTTAAATATGCAATCACACACTAAACTTTGAATCAAATCTGTAGCTCAGAGATCTTCTCTAATATTGTCAAAACAACTAACTGGGAGGCCTTCAGGCTGAAATGATTTTAAGACCATGAGTTCTATATAAGCAAACAGAAACCCAGCTCACTGTGACAAGTCATATGCTAGGAAAATGAAACTTAATTTTCATTGAAAAACTGCCAATTAATTTCTCAATAGGGACATTAAGGTTACTGATCCAGTTTAATCAACATAATATTTGGGGCTAGAGAAGTGGTTCAGGGGTTAAAGTCTGATGGCCTAGGTTCAGTTCCCCAGTATCCATGTAAATCCAGATGCACAAAGTGGTGCATGTGTTGGGCATTCATGTGCAATGGCATGAGGTTCTAGTGTACCCATTCTCTCTCTCTCTTGCTCCCTTTCTCCTCTATCTCTGAAATAAATACATATAAAGATATTTTCTTTGGGGCTGGAGAGATGGCTTAGTAGTTAAGGCCTGTGAAATCTAAGAACCCAGGTTTGACTCCCCAGTACCCAAGTAAGATAGATGCACAAGGTGGTGTATGCAGCTGGAGTTCATTTGCAGTGGCTAGATGCCCTGGTGCACCCATTCTCTCTTCTTTCTCAAATAAATAAATTTTATTTTCTGGCTGGAAAGATGGCTTAGCAGTTAGGTGCTTGTCTGCAAAGCCTGAGGACCCATGTTCAACTCTCCAAGTCCCATGTAAGCTAGATGTACAAGGTGCTGCAAGCATATAAGGTCACATATGCACACAAGGTGGCGCACATGTCTGGAGTTTGATTGCTGTAGCTGGAAGCCCTGGTACAATTTTCTCCCTCTCCCAGTAAAAAAATTTAAAAAAATATATTTGCTTCAGCGTGCATTCTCTAAATTTTCTCTTGTGCTCCTTGGAGGTGTCCTAATCACATTGCAATCATGAATTGGATCTGCTCAAATAAACACTTTAAAATTTTAATGCACTTAAATCCATCTTTTACTAATATTTTACTGTAGTCTTTTGGTAAAGTCATGCCAGGTAGGAAGAGTGAGTACTGCAGATGGGCACGAGAGATCTCTTTTTGAGTGGGGAAAATGGACTAACGCTGTGTTGTTGTATTGACGGCATTGTTCTAGAGGTTAGCTAAAAATGGGTGGATTTCTGCTGTGTAAGGTATACATTCATAAAACTTAAAATTTTTTCTTTCTGATTCTGAGGACCAAACCCCATACATGTGCTTGCTAGGCAAGCTCTATTCCACTGAGCTAAATCCCTAAACCATTTTTTTTTCAAAGAAAGTTATTCATTTTAGACCATTACATACCTTCATATCAGTGAGCAGCTGACTTGAAGATTTTTCGCCTTGATTAATCTGAAAGACAATTTCTTCTTTAAAAAATAAACATAACTGAGCTTCTTTTTTTAACTTTTAATTTTTATTTATTTATTTGAGAGAATGAGAGAGGGAAAGAGGCAGACAGACAGAGAATGGGCATGCCAGGGCCTCCAGCCACTGCAAACAAACTCGAGACACATGCACCACCTTGTGCATCTGGCTTACATGGGCCCTGGGGAATCGATCCAAGGTCCTTTTGCTTTGCAGGCAAACGCCTTAACCGCTAAGCCATCTCTCCAGTCCCATAACTGAGCTTCTTAAATACTCATCCAAAATGAATAAAAACTTAATATTTTTCTTTAAATGTGTGTATTTCCCTGAGACAGCACATATAATTACTTTAGCCAAATCATTTAAGTTTTATTGGCTTAGATTTGACATCATAGGGGTGTTATGAGACAAAAGTTAAAAAAAAAAAAAAAAGCAGTCAAGAACATAAAGCTTTTTTTGAAGTTGAACTATACAAAGACCACACTTCAGCTGTGATACATGAAAAACTTTATATTTCACTTAATATTATAAGTCTGAAAACAGAAGAAAATGTAAAATGATTACCTTAGCATTTTTTAGTTTCTCTCTTACTTTACCTCTCAGTGTCTGTGCTAGATTTTGATTTCCTTTTGCATCTAAATCAAGAAACCAACATAACAATGAAAAAATATTTTATTATGATTATACAATAATAATAACAAAATTACTTATGATACTTCTGGAGTAGTTTGAATGGATGTCCCCCAGTAGACTCAGTTTTATTTGAGCTTGTAACTTGATGTCACTGTGGTTGGATCCTAGGGTCTAGCCCTAAGGTGTGTTAGGGGGCAGATATGAATTCTAGCCAAAGAAATGCACAGTGCTTGAGCTCTGCCTATGGTTCCTGGAGTGTGTTTGCTTGTGGTAATGGTGGTGGTATTTCTCTCTGTGTGAAAGGTGACCAGCTTTTTTGTCATTATGGGAATTCCCCTGGATCTGTAAGCTTCAAATAAATTCCCTTCCTCCCATAACTGTGCCTGTTTTGGAAGTTCATCCCAGCAACGTGAAGCTGACTGGTACAACCTCTTAACTGCATTCACTTCTTTACTGTGTGGGCATGCTTGTGCATACATGTACTGGGGATCCAAGCTCGGCCCCTCATGCTTGCATGGCAAGCTGTTTCCCAGCCCAATTGTGTGTACGTCTAAGCACCATGACAATCAGGAAGAACAGGTCATTACCCTGAAAGCTTAGAACCAATTGATAGCCCTTTCCTCTTCCCATATAAAATAAATACTTTCATCTGTGGTTGTGTATCTTTTGTGATCTTTTTTCTCTATCCTATGTCATATTTTCTTGTTACCTCTTCAGCTATTGTTGAGAATCCTTCTTGGTATACAAGCAAAACATAAAATAAAAACAACTCAGACAAACAAAACTTTTTTATTGTCAGGGAAAAAATAATCCATGAGAACATTCATGTTCAATACAGATTTCTATGTGGCATATACAAGTACACACATTTCAAAGATAGACTAGATTAAACTGGAAGAAAGGACTCCAAAAAAGAGAGTACCTATGTCAGGTGCTTAGAGGAGTTTTGTAAAATCAGCATTGCACATTTCATGCCTTACTACTTTAACTAGATCTTCAAGGAAATGCAACAGTCTAGGCTCCTGATGTGTGGACACTCCAAGTGTTTATTTTCTGCTCATCCATAAGATTGATAGAGAAAGACAGGGCTGGAAAGATGGTTCAGCAATTAAGGTGTTTGGACCTAAGGACCCATGTTTGATTCTCCAGTACCCACGTAAAGATGCACAAGGTGATACATGCATCTGGAGTTCATTTGCAGTTTCTAGAGGCTCTGGCACATTGATTCTCTCTCAAATCAATAACTAAAATATCTTTTAAAGTTAAAAAATGCAGGTTTGGTGGTGTACACCTTTCATCCAGCACTTGGGAGTCAGAGGTAGGAGGATCACTGTGAGTTTGAGGCTCCTCTGAGACTACATACTGAATTCCAGGTCACCCTATGCTAGAGCAAGACCCCACCTCAAAAAACAAGCAAACAAAAAGTATTTAAAAAAAGATTGACTGAGAAAAACAGACAGAGGCTGTACAGATTTAGGCACAGTAGAAAATGGAATACAAGTCTGGAGAGATGGCTCAGCAGATAAAGGTACTTGCTTAGAAAGCCTGAAGGCCCAGATTTTATTCCTCAGTACCATGTAAAGCCAGATGCATCAAGTGGCACATGCATCTGGAGTTCATTTGCAGTGGTAGGTAAGCAACCCTGGTACCCTGGTTCTCTCTTTGTCTCTCTCCCCTTCTCTCTAATAAATAATCTTTTAAAAATTGAACATCTAGCCAGGTAAGCTAACTCATGCTTAAAACTCCAGCACTTAGGTGTGAGGTAAGTTGATTTCCATTAGTTCAAAGCCAGCCTGGGCTACAGAGTGAGGTTCAGTTAAGCTTGGGTTTGAGGGAAGCCCTGCCTCAAAAGCAAAACAAAACAAAACAAAGAAAGAGAGAGAGAGAGACCAAGAATATTAGAATTGTGGCATACTTATTGAACCTTTTGAGAGATTCCTATCTATAATTTCTTCTATTGCCCTGTTTTCTGTCTCTTCTGACATCTGTGAAAAAAACAAGCAGGGAGAAATGTTACATTGTTTTGTTAATGAATACTATTTCATATATTCATCAGCCTGTTGAATCATCTCCTTTAAGATGCTCATTCATATCTATTGCCCATTTTCTTAATTTTCATCTTTTTACTAATTTATGTGAGATGTAGATTTTCACATCTAAAAATTGCTCTTTTATAATATCAGAAAGGATCTTTGAAATGATTAAAATCTTAAGAGTTCTTAATGTTATGAATTACCTTCTAGTTCTTATACAGTCAAATGACATTACACACATATGAAAATATTTTGAGGGCTGAGGAGATAGTGCAGTGATTAAAGGCTCTTGCTTGCAAAGCCTACTAACCTGGATTTGAATCCCCAGCACCCATGTAAAGCCAGATGCATAAAGTGGTACATGTATCTGGAGTTCATTTGCATTGGCAAGAGGCCCTGGTACAGCAATACTCTCTTTCATTCTATCATTAGCAAAATAAGTAAATAAATAAAAGACGGAAAACATTTTGAAAATTCAACACCAATGAATTTAGTCACAACCTGACTGATAACTTTATAGCAACTGAACTGTGAGCACCCTTATCTTATAAAAACTATATATTTTTTTAATCTTTTGATGTTGTTTTTATTTTTATTTATTTATTTGAGAGTGACAGACAAGAGAGAAGAAGGCAGAGAAAGAGAGAGAGAGAATGGACACACCAGGGCCTCCAGCCACTGCAAACAAACTCCAGACGCATGCACCCCTGTGCATCTGGCTAACGTGGTTCCTGGGGAATTGAGCCTCGAACCAGGGTCCTTAGGCTTCACAGGCAAGCACTTAACTGCTAAGCCATCTCTCCAGCCCAAAAAACTGTATTCTTTTTTTTTAAATATTGTATTTATTTATTTATTTGAGAGGGGAGAAAGAGAGAGCATGTGTGTGTGCAAGAGAGAAGCAGAGAGAGAATGGGTATGTCAGGGCCTCTAACCACTGTAAATGAACTCCAGACACATGGACCACCTTGTGTATCTGGCTTTACATGGGTACTGGGAATTGAACCTGGGTCCTTTGCTTTGCTTGCAAGTGCCTTAACCATTAAGCCAATTCTCCAGCCCTGAACATTGTATTACTATTATCCTTAAATGTCTTATTCCTTATATCCTTCAGTGGTCACACATCTTCTCCCCATAGCCAAAAGGCAGGCACATTCTGAGACTTTGGAGACAGCATGTATTCCTTGGCCTAGCTTAGACTTACCTCCTGAGCATCAAAACTGTATTTCATTTATTTGCACATACAGGACCTGTTGCTCATGCAAATGAATACCAGACACTTACGCTCTTTCCTTCTTCCCTCCCTTCCTCCCTTCCTCCCTTCCTCCCTGCCTCCCTCCCTCCCTCCCTCCCCTTCCTTCCTTTCTTTTATTTTAACTTCTAACTTAATGTGAGTGGCTTGGGAATTAAACTAGGGTTCGCAGGCTTGCAAGCAACTACCTTTAACTTCTGAGACAGATTTTCAGCCCCCAAAATCATACTTCTACCTGCCTTCTGGTAGGAGGACTTGAACGGCCTACCATTATTAAAAATTCACTGCATTAAGGTGAACCTTTCTTTTATAGTGTTTCAAACTTCAGTGTTCTAAAATAAACTATTATGGCAAAGTTAAACCTTCTTTAGTGTGATATGGAGTACGACTTTGTTTTTAGCCTTAAATTTAAGAAAATAATGGCATATTTTCTTGACATAACCATTGTGGTTGCTACCTCTTACTCTGAAGGAAAATCAGTTCAAAGTGGACCCATGATCTTATGTAAGACCTGAAACTTTGAAACTGCTAGACAAAGTACTATGTTTGCTAGAAGTATATGCAAGTACTTTCTGAAAAGGACTCTAGCAGCATAAGAAATAATGCCAAGAACTGACACATGGGTTTGTGTGAAATTAAAAGCTTCTGCACAGCAAAGGAAACCAGCATCAGTGTGAAGCAACAGTCTACAGAATGGAGAAAACCTTTGCCAAATACACATCATACAGGGGATTAATATTTAGAATGGATAAAGAACTACAAAAATTAAACTCCAACCCCCACAAATCATCCAATCATTAAGCAGGCTAATGAACTGAATAGATAGTTGTAAAAATCAAAAATATGAATGGTCAACAAATATTTGAAAAAGTTTTTAACATCCTCAGCCAACAGGGAAATGCAAATTAAAACTTGTTTGCAATTCCATCTCTCCCCTGTCAGAAAGGCTATCTAATCGAGAAAACAAGCTAGGGAGACATCTCAGTAGAGTACTTGCTATGCAAACATTAGTTCAATCCCCGGAACCCATGGAAAAGCCACAGCCACATGTAGCAGCACATGCTTGTAATACCAGCACTGGTAAGGTAGAGATTCCTGGGGATAACTGGTCTAATCGGTAAGCTCCTGACCAATGAGAGACCCTATTTCAAAAACAGCTGATGGTGTGCCTCAGTAATGATACTCAAGGTTGTCCTCTGGCCTCCATACACTTGTGCACACACATGCACATGCATAAACACACATACACACAAAAAAGTTTTAAAAAGAAGTGACAAATTCTGGCTCTGGGGGTGTGAGGACAAAGGAACACTTACACCACTGGTAGGAATGGAAACTGGTACAAACACCAGTGAAATTAGCATGGAGCTTCCTCAAAAAAACTTAATACAACTTTCACATAAACCAGCTAGGCCATTTCCCCTGATTATATACCCAGAGGACTCTAAGGCCACATGTCCAGGACATACTTGAACATGTATGCTTCAATACCATCTGACAGTTGTGAAACGGAACTACTCACACTAAGCACTGAAACCAGCCTACATATTCCCTGAAACATGACCAGGGCCAGGTGGAACAGAGATGAGTAAGAACAAAATGTAATAGTAGTTATGTGTGAAAATGCCATAATGAAACCTCTTCAGTCTAATTTAAGCTAATTTAAGTCTTTTTAAAACTGACTGGGGAGAGAACTCAGCAGTTAAAGGTGTTTGCTTGCAAAGTCTGTGGGCTAGGGTTTGATTCATTAGTACCCATGTAAAACCAGATGCACACAGTGGTGTGTGCATATGTGTGTGTCTCTCTCTTCTCTCCTTAAAAGTAAATAAATATGGTTGGGGGGATGGCTCAGCAATTAAGGGTGCTTGCTTACAAAGCCTACAGATCTTATAGACTTCAATGTATGACTTGAAAATGTAAAGCTGCTAGAAGTGAACCTGTGAAAAAGCTCTGACATTGGTCTGAACAATGATAATTTTAGATATGAACCCCAAAGCAAAAGTAGACAAAGGGAATTACATCAAAATAAAAGCTAATGGGATAGATGGTTTAGTGCTTAAAAACATTTGCTTGCAAAGCCTGACAGCCTAGGATTGATTCCCCAGTACCCATGGAAAACCAGATACACAAAGTGGCACATGCATCTGGAGTTCGTTTGCAGTGGCAGGAGGTCCTGGCACACCCATTCATTCTCTCTCCCCCTTGCAAGTAAATAAATAAATAAGAATAAAAAAAAATAGCTACTGCACAACAAAGTAAACAATTAGCAGAATAAAGGAACAATATGTAAAATGGAAGAAAATGTTTGCAAACCACACATTTGATAAGGGGTAAAAATCTAAAATATGTAAGGAATTTAAAAGTTCAGTAATCTAATAAATAATTTTTAAAGGTCTAGGAATAAAAGTTTATGTTTTTTCAAAGAAGATATACAAACAGCCAGCAGACATATGAAAAACTTAGTTCAAAGCTAACCAAAAAATTTCCTTAGAAGAACAAAAGGCAACATAGCATGATAAATGTAAAATGTAGACTCAAATATAATTCAAGATTATATAAAGAATTAGAATTATTGAACTGTTTTCCTTTTCCTTACAGTCAGAAAAAGTGAAAAATAGAAGAGGCATTTCAGTTCATTCATTTCATTTGTGAGGGGAAATCTGTGATATAAAAATAAAGTGAGATAGTGAAAACAATATGAAGGTTCCTCAAAAAATTAAAAATACAACTACCACAGGATCCAACAATACTGAATCAATGCATAGACAGAGGGAAGAGAATAACTATGCCAACAAGTGACCTACACTCCCATGTTGACTGCTGATGCCTCCCAATGAGGTGGCTTAAGGGTGACAGACCCCAAAGTGAATTGCTTTCTTCTTGACTAAAGGCAGGAATTAATTGTCCTTGGGCCTGTAGGGAAAAGTCTAGGTCATTACACTTTAGTACAGGTCAGAAATGTCAGAAGAATCTGGCCTTTTCTTATCTCTGCCTCCTTAGGGAGTCCTTCTACTCCCTTCTGAGAAGACCCTTGCTGGAAAACTAAGATTTCTGGGAAGATTGCTACTTTCCAGAAATCCTGACCCCAGACATTTGACATCAGGACTAAACTGGCTAAATCAGTCATCACTCCATGGTGCTCACCTTAAAATAAAAAAGCCGGGCATGGTGGCGTATACCTTTAATCCCAGCACCCTGAGACTACATAGTAAATTCCAGGTCAGCCTGGGCTAGAGTGAGACCCTACGTTAAAAAGAAAAAAAAAAAAATTCAGATGGGCTTCTCAAACTCCATCTTGCCTCCTTGGGCAAGAACTGTGTCTTCCTTCCTTTCCTTAAGTACGCTTCTCTAAACCTCCCCCTCCCTAAAGCTCTGGGCTATAATAAGATTTTTCTGAACCTTATTCTGTGGTCTGTGGATTTTATTCTTTGAATTCATAAGACAAGAATGCAGAGACACCCCAAAATTATTGCACTGGAGGGAACCCCAACATTCCCATATTACCATGTTGACTGCTGAAACCCATGCCCTTCGGTAGGTGAAATTATAAGATGAATTTCTATTTGCCTGGAAAGAAGCAGGGGTTGATTTTAATGACCTCTGCAAACTTCATTTTATCCAATACTATTTACACTCCAGTTCTATGCGAATCATTAAGAATCAGAATGTGTAGTAAGTTCAAGTCCAAATGAACACATGCAAGCTATCTTTAGGAAAATATACCTCCTGAAAATGCTGTAAGAAATTCATGCTTAAAAAACTCCTTATAAGCCCCATTAACACTTTACCTTTTTAAAAAGATCATCTCTTCTCTTTAAAGTCTTTTTCATGATGGCTGTTTTATTTCTACTCTCTAAATAAATAAGAAATTATTCATAAGAATTATAATCTCTGAAACTGTTAACAACTAATGTGATACTTAAGATTTAAAATACAGTATTTGAATTTTCTAATTTTACTAAATAGAAAACAAAGAAATGATTATTACCTTCTGTATTAATGCTTAATATTCTCTCACCTTTAGTATTTAATAGAAGTTTTGGTAAATGTCATGCTCAGTGTTTGCCCAAAGGAATCTAAGTCAGCACAATACCAGGATATTACACATCCATGTTTACTTTCTATCCACAATAGCCAAGATATGACTCCAGCCTACATGACCATCAACAGATGAGTGGTGTGTGTATGAATTTTATGCAGCCATAACTAAAAATGAAATTATGTCATTTGCAGAAAAAAATGTATGGAACCTGGACATCATAATATTAAGTGAATAACCAGACTGAGGACTAATATTGTATGTTTTACATATATGTTTAAATTTAGCTTCTTCATATGAGAGAAAACATGCATACATATTATATGAAAGTAGAAGAGGAACTGGGGGAAAGGTCCAAAAGGAGATGTATAGGGAACAAGAGAGGGTACTGGGGGAAAAAGACAAATGTCAATTCTCTCTCATAATAAGAATATTTAAATGATGTCTAATTGATCTAGATCATATATATGTATATATGCATATACATACACACATATATACATGTATGTATACATATATATATGAATTACATGAAAGTAGAAAGGGAAGTATTTGGGGGCAAGAAGGGGACCCAGTGATAGGAGGGGCAGGGAGGCCAGTAAGGGGACAGATACGTGCAAATACAGTGACATACATATGAAAATGTCACGTTGAAGCCCATATTTTGTACACTAAAAGTTTAACAAGAGAAAAGAACTTCTGGTTAACATAATAAGGCATGCATAAAAGTAAGGGTTACAATTACTAGGGAGGGAAGATAAGCATCATTATTTATAGATACATTATTATACATGGAAAAGTCAAGAGGCTCTATCAAATCCATCTAGACATAAAAAGTGGCTAGGTGGTGGCAGAATACAAGAAAATATATGGAAAAAAACTCCTTATGGCATAAAGTTTTATGTTATGAATATATACTGATATGTTAGAAAAAAATCACCTTCACTTTCACAGTAGCTTAAAAAAATTTTTTTTCAAATACCTAAGAAAGACTACAGTAACTTGTCAACTCCCTTCTCCCAAAAACTAAACTCATGGCCACGCCCCCACATTAGCAAGTGCAGCCATTTTTATCTTCCGGGTCACACCGCGCATCCTTAGATGCCTGCAGTTCCCTTTAATGGACAGCATTCCGCCGTCCCATGCCTCATTCACACTGGGAACTTTTTTCCCTGGCCTTTGACCTCTGGTGGCAATTAGAGTAAGCAGCTTTAGTTTCTGCCGTCGTTCATTTCTTCTCCCCGCAAACTCATCTTCCTGCTTATCCTAACGAGAGGCCGGGGCTGGGCGCGGGGCGTCCCCGGGCACAGGTTCAAGCCCGTAAGCAGCCGGCTGACCTGCGGCGGGCGGAGGGGGCGTCGCCCCGAGCCTCGGGCTCTCCTTCTCGCCTTCTCCCTGGCCGGCCGGGTCCCCGCGGGGCAGGGCTCCTCGCCCGTGCGGATGTGCGACCCGGAGGATCGCGGGGCCCCGGGGGGCTGCGCCACTGCCGCCCAGGCGAAGCGCGCTGGCCGCGGCGGGCTGCCGGACGCCAACGGCCCGCGCGGCGCCTCGTTCCCGCGCTGGCGGCCGGCGCATGCGCGGTGCGGGCCAACGCCCAGGCGGCGGCGGGGGGGGGGGGGAGAGGGGGCGCCTTCGCGAACCTTCTGTCTCCGGGCCTGTTCTTCAGCCGCCCCGGAGAGGCCGGAGCTCGGGAGCGGGGACGCCGCGGTGGCAGCCCTCAGCACAAGCGTTCTTATTTTATCCACAGAGCTTGCAACTCACGTTACAAGCCTAATTTTACTTCTGTAGTGTCATCGTTGCTCAATAGATGAAACAATATACACTTGCTTTTGTCGTTTTGGAGTTTCTTCACTCAAAGGTCAGATATGACATAAAAATCTGAATTTTTTGAAAAACCAGATCTGTAGAAACAGCCATACAGAGCAGTAGTCACTTTAAGTGGTCTGCAGCTGTTTTCTGTACATAGAGACAGTCTGTCCAGTTCCATGTGAGGGACTGTGGTGGAGACACTTCGCCATCCCCTTCTCACCTTTCTAGCACTGAGTCCTACTGTCAATTGCTTTTTATCATTTTCTTTGTTTTGGGCATCTTTCACTTAGCATGTCAACCTGCCTGCCATTTGGGCTTAAAATACCCCAAATCTAAAGGGTATGTGGAGATCAGGTGTGGCATGCAGTTTGATGATCTTGTCACCAAGGTGACTAAAGCAGGAAGATGAGTTTTAGGCCAGCCTGGGTTAGCTACACCACAAGACCCTGCCTGTCCGCCCCCCCCCCCCCACCACCATGTTTTAAAAGGACAAGTGGGCAGAAGGGCCTTAATTGATGATACCACTTGTTTCAAGAATACAAATGACATACTGAGTTCAACCAAATATATTCAGTCAATTAAAAATAGGGTTGGAGAGATGGCTTAGTGGTTAAGGCACTTGCCTGCGAAGCCTAAGGACCCAGGTTTGACTCCCCAGAACCTGCATAAGCCAGATGCACATGGTGGTACATGTGTCTGTAGATTGTTTGCAGTGGCTAGAGGCCCTGGTGTGCCCATTCTCTCTTTCTCTCTCCCTCTCACAAGTACATAAATATTTAGAAAACATTAAGATTTTATTTTTATTTACTTATTACAGAGAGAGAGAGAATGGGTACACCAGGGCTTCTAGCCACTGCAAATGAACTCCAGACACATGTGTCACTGTATGCATCTGGCTTATGTGGGACCTGAAGAATTGAACCTGGATCCTTAGGCTTTGCAGACTTGTGCCTTAACTGCCAAGCCATCTCTCCAACTCTTACAAAAATTCAAAAATTAAAAAAATTCTTATAATCTTATTGTTCATTTTGCAAATAATTATTCTATGCCTATGGCAAGAAATTATAGCTTCTAACCAGCTCGTTAATCTAAAAAATCATAGTTTGTTAGAAAACTTATCTCAGTTCCTGAAGGTGACTATTTCCTAGAAGAGTGACAGAAGGGAAAATCTACCAATCAGGAATAATACCAGCTAAACTGTTAGATATTTTTAAACATTTTCATTTATTTGCGTGTGCATATTGGATGCACATGGCACAGCACATGTGTGGAGGTCAGAGGACAACTTCAAGGTGTCTCTTTTCCTTTCTTTGAGGCAGTCTCTTGCTGCTACAAATAGCTTACTTTGAGCATTGGATTCCTCTGGATCTGGCTGCCATTGTCATAGGTGTGTTGGAATCACAGATGCAGGTGCCACTTTGTATCAGGCTTAATGTGGGTGCAGGGGAATTGAACCAGGAATATCAGGCTTTGCAAGGAAGTACCTTTAACTGCTGAGCCATCTCCCAGGTCCCTTTTAAACAGTTTTTAAAGGTTGCATGTGGGCTGGCAACTCTTTGTCATGGGCCCTTAAGGGCAAGAAGCAGGGCAAGGCAGGTACAAGTGTAGTGTAACTTACTGAAGGCGAGGAGCAAGGCAAGAGAGCTGGAGAAATTCCTTGAGAGACATTAGATAATCACTCAGTGTGAGACAGAGACTTCCCAAAAGTTGAGGGCAGGGCAGGGAGGAATCTCTGGAGGTAGTAAATACTGACAAACCCTTGGATTGTTGTTTAGTTGGTACTTGAGCTAACCAACTGTGGACAAAGCTGACATTTAGTAGATGACCTGTTATCTGAACACCAGGAAGAGCAACTTCATGAACTGAAAAAGTGGTCAACATCTTTGGTACCCAAAGTGTAGCCTCTTGACAACAGTATAGGCATCATTTGAAATGCATAAACTTGGACCTCACTCTTGGCCTACTGAATCTTTTTTTTTTTTAAATTATTTTATTTTTGAGAGAGAGAGAGAGAGGCAGAAAGAGAGAATGGGCATGTCCAGGCCTTTCAGCCTCTGTGAACAAACTCCAGAGTCATGCGCCCCCTTGTGGCTTACGTGCAACATTGCATGCTTGCATCACTTTGGGTCTGGGTTATGTGGGACCTAGAGATTCGAACATGCATTCTTCAGCTTCTCAGGTAAGTGCCTTAACTGCTAAGCCATCTCTCCAGCCCCAAATCTTGTTTTTTAAATTTTTTTCTCAATTTTTATTAACATTTTCCATGACTATAAAAAATATCCCATGGTAATACCCTCCCCCTGAATTATGTTTTTATCAAAATTAATTTGTATTTCAATATCATCCCAGGATGATATGTATACACATTGAAATTTGATAAGCATGGTAATTTAAGGCTCATTCTACTTTAATGTCTACAATCAAGTGTTACATGATAAGCTATTATACAGAAAATGAATTCATATAATAATAGGGAAAGTTCTACAAGGCTAGAGTAATCAAAGCAAGCTTCACTGACATCAATGGAACTGGCTCAGAAACACGGGAGGAAGAACACGGTCATATAAAAAAACAACTTCAGGAACTTACTGGCCTAGCAGTAGGTGGGGAGATCAGTAGAACTGCTGTTTTTGATAGTGCTAAAATAGCTCTAGACTCTTAAAAAAATAGGTCACATACTTTCTTCCAATACTGGACAGAATGGCCCAAGTTCTCTAATGGAAGTCAAAACACAGGGCAGTCATGACACAAGGAAGAGGCTCTATTTAGAGGTTAGGAGACAGTTTCAAGACAGGACTAGCATTTGAGCTGAGATTTGAAGGCAAGGGTATCCCAAGTTGAAATAACAACTTGACAGTGTCAAGAAAATCAATTTACCTGGGTGGAGTGAGTACAAGGGTTATGAGAGTGGTGAATCTCATACAAGATGTGATCCTGGAGAGAGCTGACAGCAAGGGTTACTGGCAGTCTAAATGTTGCTGGGGAGTCTGACCTTAATTTACAGATAGCGGAAAGCCACTGGTGATTTCAGTTATGGAATAAAGTGAACGAGTCATAGGTTGAAGTCAAGACCATCATTTCTGGTATTATCTTAGATGAATATATTATAGATCTTTACCAGGGCAATACCTATAGGATGTGAAGTGAAATTCAAAATGAAAACTATTACAAAACAAAATAGGCAGGTCCTTTTGTTGAAGTTCAAGTCTGACCTTGGCTAGCTGAGGCAGTGATGGCATTATACACAGAACAAGAGAAGAAACAGGGTTAGAAGTGAAAGTAGCCTTTAAAATTTTTTCAAATTTGTTTTAGAGAGAGAATTGGCGTGCCAGGGCCTCAGCCTCTGAAATTGAACCCCAGATGCTTGTGCCACCTAGTGGGCATGTGTGACCTCATGCTTGCCTCATCTTTGTGTGTCTGGCTTACATGGGAGTTGGAGTCAAACATGGGCCCTTAGGCTTCACAGGCAAGCACCATAACTATCCATCTTTCCAGCCTGAAAGTAGTTTTTAATTGAAGTCATTCTCAAATACAGACCACTCCAGCTTCCAGAACTTTCTTTTATTAGAATTTCACTCAAAATGGTAGTTTTGCTTCTTAGTGTGTCTTACTTGCCAAATCCATGTTCTTGATGAATTTTGCTATTCAACATACATGCAAAAAGTCAGCTCTACTGTTGATAACTTACTACCTTAATTTAAATTAAGAAAGTATCTAATTAGGGAGCTGTAAAATATATAGCAATCCTCTCATGAAATGAATGGTCCTGAAGCCACTTATCTAAAGAGAATGTTCATAGAGTTACCTCTCTTCCCATTGAAAAATCCACTGTATCTGTGATTTTAAAAAAGATTGTTTGGTTATATTAATATACAAATGAAAAATTAGGTAATTAGGAAAAAAAAAAGAGCTTAGCAGTTAAAGGTACTTGCTTGCAAAGCTTGCCAGTCCAGGTTTGATTTCCCAGTACCCTTGTAAAGCCAGACACACAATGTGGCATATTAGTCTGCAGTTTGTTTGTAGTAGCAAGAGGACCTAGAGCATCCATACACACACTCTTTCTGCTTTTAAAATAAACAATAAACAAGTTTAGTAAAGAAGAACTAGGTAACTGGCCATACCTTGTTCTAAATATATAAAGTAGGAAATATAAGTGTTCAGATGATCTCTTAGGAAATCTACCAGTTTAAAATGTGAGGCTAATTTGGGAGCTGTCAGAACAATCTATCTGCTATAGAAAGACATTGCAGACCAGTAAAGCCTGGGAAATTATAACTTTTTAAAGATAAAGTACAATTTAACAGACAGGAAACATACTTTACATTTGAGTTCATGTAACACTGCTGTACTGAATCACTGTGTCCACTGCTTCAGTCCTTTTCTGTACCAGAATTAAGTGTGCCTATGTCCTTTGCCATACAACTTTGCCATCCCTCCCAGAAATTGTCTAACTCAATATTGAGCATAGTCGTATGTCTTGTTTTGGTCAACAGAATATGGGCAGAAGTGACAAGGGCTCTGTTCTGGCCAAGGCCTAATCAGACATCCTCAGTTCCTCTCACTGTCAGGGACCCTTGTGTTCATTATGAAAACCTATCCCAAGAATCCACTGTGCATGGAGAACAAGAGATGGAGGGACCTGGCCTGAGACAGACTTTCACCTGAAGAATTGCTGCCCCACTGCCTTGCAGACCTGTAGAGTATGAATACCAGTGTTTATTGTGGAAAGTCATTGAAACTTTGAGGTTGTTTAAAAATGAAAAAAACCCTGTTCTGCAGCAAATTATGAGATATGTTCTAACAAATATAGCAAATATTGGAATATGCATCAGCAAGACTGGACCAATTTGTATGAAATACAGCTTTTTTGTACTGAAAACTGAGAATACATTTTAATAGTACTTTCACTATTATGTACCAGATTTTGTTTGGTCTGTAAGCTATTAGTATTTAAATTTACATTTTGAGGAATGTATACATTTATTATTATCTTTGAATCCAGATGAAATGTTACCAAGTTCTTATCAGGTATCTTGGCCCAAAAAATGAGCCTCTCTGTCTTCACCCCACGATCAAATTGAAATTCTCAGCGGGATCTTAAAAGCTTGCTTCAGAATAATGTCCAAATTCACATAAAACAAATGTAATAGCAGGAATGTTATGCCATCTTCAATTGCTAAACCCTCCCCTCCAAGGACAACAGCATGAGAATGTATTACCTATACTTTTAACTCTACACATTAACTATACATGTAGACATGCTGCCAGTCTGGTAGCCACTAGCGACACATTTAAGTGTTGAGCACTTGAAATGTGGCTAGTCCTCATTAAGATGTCTTATAAATGTAATATACACAAAAGATTTTGAAAACCTAGTATCTAAAAACCATATATGAATATGTTTTTCATTGATTGTTGAGAATACTTTTTGTTGTTTGTTTTTATTTCTTTATTTGAGAGTGAGAGAGAGAGAGAGAATGGGCGCATCAGGGCTTCCAGCCACTGCAAATGAACTCCACATGCATGCATCACTTTGTACATCTAGCTAACATGGGTCCTTGAGAATTGAGCCTCAAACTGGGGTCCTTAGGCTTCACAGGTAAGCACTTAACCACTAAGCCATCTCTCCAGTCCAAAAGTGACCTTTTTTTTTTTTGTTTTGTTTTTTTTCAAGGTAGGGTTTCACTGTAGTCCAGGCTGACCTGGGATTCACTATGTAGTCTCAGGGTGGCCTCCAACTCATGGCGATCCTCCTACCTCTGCTTCCCAAGTGCTGGGATTAAAGGCGTGAACCACCACGCCTGGCTTGTTGAGATTATTTTAATTTAGTCACTTTCTTAAACTCTCCTGTTTCTCATTTTGAAGTAGGCCAGCTGTTTCTTATAGGGACCTTGACTAAAACAACATTAAATGAAATGTACTTTTGAAACTTATTTACGTCACATTTTATGTCTTACTAATTTGATGAGTTGAAACTCTCTCACACATGTGCACATATACAGAGCATAATTAAGTGGTTTTATTTATTTATTTTTGTTGCCTACAGATGCAACCATTTTTGCTGATTTATTTCCCCTATGGGTTTATAGGAAAAGCATTCCTACCGTATAAAGGAACAGGGTTACCAGAAACAGTTTTTTGAGTCCTGGGTGAAAATCTGGTAGTGAATTAAGTCCTGGTTTATAATGACTGTCAACTTGACAGGACCTAGAACACCTGTGATGTGTTATGTAGAATAGGTTTGCCTCTGGGCAAGCCTGTGAGGGATTATCTTGAAGTGGGCGGGGGTCCTGGACTGCATAAAGAGGAAACAGCTGGCTGAGCACTAGTATTCATTGCTCTCTGCTTCATCACTGTGGACTGAATGTGACCTGCTGTATCTAGCTCCAGCCACCATACGTGCCCTGCTGTGATAAACTGTAACCTCAGACTATAAGCTAAAATAAACCCTTCTGCCAGGAAAGTGCTTCTTGTCAGGTATTTGATCACAGCAAAGAGAAGGTGACTAATACACACAGTAATCAATTATAACCAGTGGTCGATCCATTACTGAAATTAGTTTACATTGAACCATCTCTTTTGGCCTGCTCCACCTAGAAAGACCCAAAGCAAATTCCTGGAACAATCTTTCTTTTAGTAGAATTGGGGGTAGATTGTGCCCGCTTATTATCTCCATAAATTGAGAGCTTGACAAACAGAGTTTGGTTCTCAAATATCTTAGGTGACTTTTAATTTTTTTTACTTTTTGGACCTGGAAACAAGACAGAAACAGAATAAAAAAATACTATGTTCTCTGAAGGAAACTTGTAAATATGAATTCTAACATGCTGGGGTGAAAAGTATCCAGAAAAGAACAAGTGATAGACTCAGAGCAGAAGCCACACCTCTGAGGCTCAGCTCTATCACGGGCACTGGGAACCACCTCCTCCTTCAGACTGAGGGCGAGGTGAGAAGATGACCAGAAGCACCTGAACACGGCTCACACTACACCACAAGTACTTAGTCAGTGGCAGCCATAGATAATATATAACAACTGCACCGGAAACAAAGTCTGAACAAGTTCCAGTTTGGCTTCTCTAATTGGGACCAGGTAAATTCAATTCTGAATATCAAAAAAGACTACTATAGAAAAAAATAGCCTGACTGCCCAAGAGATACATAAATATTTGACTTCTAGTGTGTTGGAGAGCTCTCCTGTCCCTATCAGCTCAGCTGTTACACTCCAAGCCAGAGACAGGCAAACAGCTTGGGGTAAAGTAAGAACATGCCACCACTCAGTACTGCTCAGCAGATTCTCTTGCAGCAATGCTCACAGGTAAGGAATGGGGTCTCTTCACATTTCCACAATAAAGTCCACAGCCACTTATTCCCTCACAACATTCCATGGAAGGAAGGCCTGTATTTATATGACGGGCGCAGCAACACTTTCAGACTTGGTCCCTGGCACACTGTGCTGTGTAAAGACCATAGCAGGGTAGAATCATGCCACTCCACATTAATGCTGCTCTCTCATACTCTCATAAGATGTGGCATAGCTTTAAAACTCAGGCAGCCATCGTTGTGACAAAGTTGGTTACACATTTAGCTGTCAACAAAAAGGTTATGGATGAGAATACCCAAGTATGGTCTTGTTCCCCAGCCAACTCTTGGTGATGAAATGTTGTAAAATGAAGTTTCTATGACATTGTAAGTATACTAAATGCCACTGAGTTGTACTTCACTGGATATAAAGATGAGAAAGTTCACCATATGTGTGTGTGTGTGTGTGTGTATGTGTGTGTATGTATATATATTTTTTTTTGGTTTTTTTTTTTTTTCAAGGTAGAGTCTCATTCTTGCCCAGGCTGACCTGAAACTCACTCTGTAATCCCAGGCTGGCCTCAAACTCACAATGATCCTCCTACGTCAGCCTCCCAAGTGCTGGAATTAATGGTGTGTGCCACCACACCTGGCTACATTATATGCTTTTATTGTAATAAAACAAAACTCTAAAAGATGCATTCGAGGGTGCATTTTCTCAATCCTGAGTGTTAACTGTATTTTTCTTTCTAACATGTATCCTCCTACCACTAGTATCTGTTCTCCGAATGCCTGTGTATGCATCTACTTTTTGAAAATCTCTGGCCTGAGTGTTCTACTTTGTAGCATTTTTGCATTTCCTAGGAACTTAGATGCATTCTTATCCTTACTTCAGGGGACTAGGACATGCATTTGCTGCAGGCACACTCAGTTGCCTTCGCAGAACTCTTTGGCTTCAACACTTATTTATCAACTTTAGCAAAATCTCCTAACCACAAGGTAGGCTTGGAGTGGGTGTGTGTCTCCTGTCTCCAAGGGCACTGCATGGCATTCTTAATAAATGGGAAGTGGAAGGGGAGAGGGGGGTTTTCAAAAGGTATGAATGAACCAATTCCTGAGAGTCTTCTTTTACCAGCTTGACTTTGCAGCATGAAGTCCAGACTATGAGTTATTCTACACAGAGTCAACATTGTTCTTTTATAAAGTAAAACTCATCATAAAAGGTGGGAGGTCTTTAAGACCCACACAAACACAAAGTATGTAAGAGAAAGAGGGCAGCTGAGAAAGAATCACAGGGGTTTGTCTGCCAGGAAGTCCTTGAGGCAGAGGGTGGTGACAACCTCCCAAGACAGGCTTCAGCAAGCCAAGGAATCATCGTGCTCATCTAGACTGGCCCTGGCAAGCCAGGAAGTGCGACCCGGCACACAGATGGTGTACAGTGCTTCCTGGGTTAGGTGTGTCTCACTCCAGCCAGCAGATTTTAGCTATTCCTGCTATACTGTGTCTTTCCAGACATATGAAGGCTTGTTCCAGAGAATCATGCCTGTGATGACCACCACGACCAGGATCAGGGAGAAGAGAACCATGAGGAAAATGTAGGTGGAATGGGTGAGAGGTGCAACTGTTGGCTGCTCAGCAGGAATCATGTTGGTCAGGTTCAGCATGTAGCCCAAAGTCCACCCGGCATCACTGTCCTGGATCTGCAAACAGTGGGAAAAACATTCAGTAACGCAATCTGCTGTTCTCCTGTAGTCCCATCGTTACCCGTGAGCAGCACCAGGTGGAGAGCACCCTGTGTAGTTTGCTAAATGAACTTATATGCCACACTTGGAACAGTACCGTTATGCAGCCTCACTATTAGTATACCCCTGAAGCTCAGAAAGGATTTTGGGGAATGGCTGTTCAAGTGTCCTACCTGAAAGAACTTAATTCAGTTAGACTGTTGGAGCTCTGCATTCTTGTTTACTTTTCATATGAATGGTAGAGGGAAGGGGAGGGGAAGGTGACAGGACATAGGCAAAAGCTGAGGGAACAATGATTGGTCCTGGCCTTCTACATTTTTGTCCAGCCAGGGAAATCATTCACATAGTGAACCAAGGCTTCATGAGAGAAAATTGAAGGGAATAATCCAAGCAAGTCAACTTTATGGAAGTTGTAAGACTATGCATGTGTGCAAGAAAGGATTTTTAACAAATTACCTAGCATGGTCTGACCCTGCTATCTTCCTAAAAATAGCTTCTAGTTACCTTAGAGCTTACTGGAATATAGATAGTCTTTGAACAATCATTTGGGAAGTGGTTTATTACATGAGCTGTGCATGATGACAGCGAAAGTATAGTTAAACCTAAAGAAGAAAATTATGCATATTTCACACTCAGTACTTGTTTTCTCTTTGGAACATTGTCTTCCAGTCTTCTCTGAGATATCTTTTTCTTACCAAGAAAAAGGAATTAAATTTTATGTAGGGCAATTCATCTACTAACACTTTGTGCACATCATTCCATGTGTCTTAAGATGTTCATAGACACTTTTAATCATGTGCTTACTGGCACAAACTGCTTTTTGCTCACTTAACAAAACATTTAGTAATCCTAAGAATGAAACAAGTAAACAAAAATCATGAAAACATTTAGAAGGCTCTTAGCACATATTGTCAGAACAGTCTCGTAAAAGGCTGTGCCAATTTACACTCCAACCAATACCATTTGAAAATTCTCTTTCCTCCAAATCCTTTCCAATAGCAAGAATGAGGAATTTGTAAAAGGCCCGTTCATCCCTCTGTGTGGGACGGAAGCTTCATTTGACTGCATGTGTCAAAAGCATCTTCAGATTTAGAGGAGTTATCACTTTGGCCTGGGAAATATTGGAGCATGTAGTAGCGCTCCAAGAATATAAACTACCTGCATGCTGATCAACTTTGGTAGGGATCCTTTGAGCAACAAAATAGACTGATGGGATGGGAGGAAGTCTGAGGATTAATGGGATTAGCAAGGTCAGTAATGAAGAGAGAATAATGAGTGGTGTCCTTGGGGCTGCTGCAGCCTTCCGCTTCCATGCTTTGTTTCGTTTGCCATCACCACATTTCAAAGCTGATAAATTTTTTTTTTGCCATTAGTGGATAAAACAGGCATACCTGACTATCCATGACCTCACAGTGCCTGACACTACCTACATAAGACCATCCTCACAGGAGGAAAAGATGATGACATCAAAAATAAAAGAGACTGGGCTGGAGAGATGGCTTAGCGGTTAAGCACTTGCCTGTGAAGCCTAAGGACCCCGGTTCGAGGCTTGGTTCCCCAGGTCCCACGTTAGCCAGATGCACAAGGGGGCGCACGCGTCTGGAGTTCGTTTGCAGAGGCTGGAAGCCCTGGCGCGCCCATTCTCTCTCTCTCCCTCTACCTGTCTTTCTCTCTGTGTCTGTCACTCTCAAATAAATAAATAAAAAATTTAAAAAAAATAAAATAAAATAAAAGAGACTGGTGGGGGGGGCATGATGGAGAGTGGAGTTGTGAAGGGGAGTGTGGGGGAGGAATTTATTGTCTATAATTATGGAAGTTGTCAATAAAAAAAAAAAGAAAAAAAACAGGCACATGTAATGCGGTGTGGTGGCTCACACCTTTAATCCCAGCACTCGGGAGGCAGAGTAAGGAGGATCGTTGTGAGTTCAAAGTCAGCTTGAGACTACATAGTGCATTATTCCAGTTCAACCTGGGGTAGAGCAAGATTCTAACTTTAAAAAATAAAATAAAAATAAAAATAAAAGCACACACATGCTACTCTTGATATTTTTCATCAAGCATGAAACACACACTTCTTGCCGATGCTCCTCTCTTCCTAAAAACCTGCAGGTGGCGCTATGGCAAAGCACAGCAGGGAGGTTGCTTCTTCAAGGCCTGTGATGAGCTTCAATGGCCCCATTGATAGCCACTCAGTCTTTTCCTTCACACAGCCTTTCAGCAACACGAGCAAAGCCCTCGCTGATAAGAAACTATGACCAACCTTTTCTGGATTGCTGGAGGGGCTCTTGGGAGTGATTTTGAAGTCAATACACAGAATCATTGTGGCTACTGAAATACTGTCCAATTACTTTAATCTCTTGCCTGGGGGCTAGGGAAATGGCTTAGCCAGTAAAGTGGCTGCCATGCAAGCATGAAGACCCAAGTTTACATCCCCAGTGCCCATATCAAATCTAGGTACAGCAGCACATGCCCGTAAACCCAGCATGGGGAGTGGGGACAGGAGGATCCCTGAGGCTTACTGATTGGCTGGTCTAGCTCAGTCTATGAGCTCCAGGTTCAGTGAGAGACCCTGTCTCAAAAAGTAAGGTGGAACAACTGAGGAAAACACCTGACATCAACCTTTGGTCTCCACATGCACATGCATACACTCACACATATGCAAACACACATATACACATGCACACACATACACCTTGTGGAGGTTTTGAATGTCACTGTCCCCAAAGCCTCAGGTATTTTTGATTAAGATTAAGCTTCCTCAAGTCTCCAGCAGTGCTCTGCCTGCTGGAGGTGTGTCTGCGCACATCTTGACTCCAGCCCTGTGGTGTGTTCAGACTTAGTTCATGCTTGCTGGTGTTGGCGGTTCTTTCCATGTTGTGGATGCATGATGAAGTGAGCCAGCTTCCTTTGCCATGATGAAACTTCCTCTGGAATCTGTCAGCCTGAAATAAACCCTTTCCTTCCATAAACTGCTTCTAGTTGGGTGTTTTAAACCCAGAAAATGTAACTACAACATACATGCAACAAAGAATTGCAACATTATTAAGAAAGATCTCTGGCTTGTAAGATGTCTCAGTGGATAAAGTGCTTGCTTTGCAAGCATAAGGACTCAAGTTTGATTCTCAGCACTCATATAGATGTTGGGTGGCTGTGGTAGCCTACCTGTAATTCCTAGTGCTTGGAGGCAAAGACGGGATCCCCGGAGCAAACTGGCTAACTAGACTACTGAATCAGTAAGCTCCGGGTTCGAGTGAGGAACCCTGTCTCAGTAAATAGTGATTGAAGAAGCCACCTAATGTCAACTTTTAGCCTCCATATGCATGTGTTCATGCACACCCGCAACACACACCTGTGCTCACACACATACTCGCACAATACGTACAGGCACACACACCACACACAACCCCAAAAGCTTCATTTTTGTTTTCTAAGAAATAGTTACAGTTTTCTGGATAGAAGGGTATAACTGAGAATTCAGATAGCTGCCCTGAGAGAGGGGCCCATAGTTGATGTCCTCAGAAGGACTTCATACAGAATGCTAGCTTAGGTGAGAGACGATGGATGGCAGAACAGGGCATCAGGCCAAAACTTAAATCAGCTTGACTTGCGCCTTTCTTACGTAAAAAGCTGCTTCAGTCTCTACCTTGCAACCTCCACACACGTAGCCGACTTTCAAATTACCTTGCCCATAAAGTGAATGTGCTTCCAGGAGCTGTCTGTGAAATGATAGCCTTGCAGGAGGAGGGAGAGGATGTAGGCACCAGAAAAGCAGTATTCACTAAGATACTTCTCCTTCACTCTGGGAAAAGAGGATCTTACCTAGAAGTTAAAAGAAACACTGTGTTGGTACAATAGACACCTCTTCACAGCTCTCTTTTCACTACTAGACCTAATGAAAAGAGAAGAAAGCCCCCAGCTCATGTGGGTCTTTCTTGCAGAGGCTTTGGGGATGGCACAGCACTCCTTCAGTGGAGGCAGGGGCTTTCAGTTTAGGGTCTCCCAGGGAAGCTTTTCCTCCACAGGGCTCCAGGAAAAAATCAGTTCCTATGATCTAGTAGGTTCAGAAACAACCAATTTTGATATTTCTTTCTATCCCCTAAGCTTGGAATTACATAATCACATTAGCATATTAAAAGCTGTGAAAAGTAGTACATGAAACAAGCTCATTACGTTTTGTTTAACTAGAGTCCTCTCTATGCTTGTCACCAGTCTTTGGCCTAGAGCTTCTATAAGCGTCTTGAGAAACAAGAAAATCTTACTACTCAGTTTAGTCGCTGGATGAGGATGATAGAATCCGCAGTTCACAGGAACTTGTTAGGTTTCATCTCAAAATTATAACTAAAAATCTGCATCTTGCAATGATAATTGAATATGACCAAAATATATTCTACACATGTGAAAAGGTCACAATGAAACTCATTATGTACAATTAATATGTGCTGATTTTCAAAAAAGAAAGGCACTTAGAAGTATATTGCAGTGGTAGAACAAGTGCTTAACACACATAAAGTCCTGTGTCAATCTGTAGCTGGAGAAAGAAAGACCAAAAGAAACAGATGCTAGCAAGGAAATGACATGAGGGAGCCCTTACACACTGTTGGTGGTCATGTAAGTCAGTGTGGCCATTATGAAACATAGTGTACAGGCCCTCCAAAGATTAAAAGCACAAGTACTGTATGACCCAGCAATTGCACCAATGTGTGTACACCAAAGAAAACACAATGAGTATGTCAGAGAGCAATCTCCACTCAAGTTCTTTGCAACAAAATTCACAATTGTGAAAGCAGGGAATCAGTCTAAGCAACCATCAGTGTATGAAGACACAAACACATGTGGCCCATATACACAAGGGAATGTTACTTAGCACCAGAAGAATGAAACCTGCCATTTGGGACAACCTGGATGAACCCAGAGGATATTATGTTTAGTTAAATAAACCAAACACAGGAAGGCAAACATTCATATGGAACATTTAAAAAGTTGGTCATTCATAAAAAAGCCGTAATTTTACATAATTAATATGTGCTAAAAAGCTGATTTCATAGTATTGTGACAAGGACTAGTGGATACAGAGACTGGGGAAAGTAGTGAGTAGGGAGGGATAGTGAGCAGTTGGTAAATACAGTCTAACAGGAGCGGTTAGTTCGGGTATACTTTGAATAATAAGTTGACAATAGTTAACAATCATCTACTGAATATTACTTTTAAGTCTAGAAAAGATGATGAGGAATGTTCTCACCATTAAGAGGGTGATAGATACATTATTCTGATTTGATCAGTGCATGATGTACACATGTTAAAATATCATATGAGAGCCCATAAAAATGTATAGTTTATTACGTCTTAATTACAAGCAAGGGGCTGGGGAGATGGCTCAGTAGCTAAAGGTGCTTGCTTGCAAAGCCTGTTGGCCTAGGTTCAATTCCCCAGTACCTACAGATGCAAAGCAGCAGATGTGTCTATGATCCCAACAAGCCTAAGACAATGGGAGGTGGAGCCTGGAGAACCCCAAACTCCAAGGCCAGCCAGACAGATGTTCTTGCAGTCTGACAGCCTGTTTGCAGTGGCAAGAGACCTTGTCTCAAAGAAGGTGGAGCACAGATGCCTCAAAGCTGTCCTCTGACTATACACATGTGCTATGGCCATGTGTGCTCATACACACACAGATAAATAAAAATTAAAAAATAAAATATGATTTAGCAAAATTAGCTTTAAAAATAAGGGATAGAATGATAAACTTCTGAGATAGGCTTTCCTTTCTTTTGAAAAGAAATAGATGTATTTAGTTCTACCCTTCTTTGACTTTAAAGATAAAGGTCACAGCAGCCACTTTGTATTCATGAGGCATAGCAACAGAATTGAAGGAGCAGTGGCTGAAAGAGGTATGAACTACTGACCCCCCAGAAGATGTGTTGTGAGGCTTTGTATTAAATGAGAAATAAAAGACACTATGGGCTAAGCCATTGTAGGTCAAGTTATTAAGAAATGTCAATAAATTCACTCCCAGGCTGGAGAGATGGCTTAGTGGTTAAGCGCCTGCCTGTGAAGCCTAAGGACCCTGGTTCGAGGCTCGATTCCCTAGGACCCACATAAGCCAGATGCACAAGGGGGCATACACATCTGGAATTCGTTTGCAGTGGCTGGAAGCCCTGGCGTGCCCTTTCTCTCTCTGTCTCTCTATCTGCCTCTCTCTCTGTCACTCTCAAATAAATAAATAAAAATGAACAAAAAGTATAAAAAAAATAAAAATAAATTCATTCCTGAGTCCATCTGTGCTTCCCTAACATACCTGCTCAAACCATTATAAAGTTAAGAGCAGCTTCATGTCTTCCCTGACATAGAGGGCACAAGGCCACTTGGGGTGGCTCAGCTTCTGGTCACTTACCTCCTCCCAAGGCCTAGAGCAGAAATTTTCAATCATCTCAACCATCCTTTCTTGAGAGGAGATTTCACTTGATGTCATGTTTAAAAAATCCATCACAAAGTAGAAAGCTGAAAATGCCTGCAAAAGAGAAGTGCAGTTTTGGGTTGTGTCCAACATATCCAGGAATTGGCTTGATCCCTTTGGGATTCCATTTTGGCTCTGAGAATAGCGAGAGTACCATCTACTGGTGATTATTCCATGCTGCAAGCAAGCTATATACCTCAATTTCATATTTTAAGTTTTATATGAAACATGTGCCTAACAAAATTAATAACTGTATTTAGTCTGTATGTCAAATCATCTAGTTATATGTAACAAGGTTACATTTTCCTTTTTCCCCATCCTATTTGTCTGTGTCTCTCTCTGTTTCTCTCACTCACTCTCTCACTCTCACTTGATTTTTTTTCTCTACCTCTGGATAACATAGTTGTCATAATAATAGCTGACCTTCTCCTTTTATCAGGTTTCCAAGAGAAAAAAGCCAGAAAGTTAATTCAAAGCAAAATTCTTCTATGAAGAAATAAAACTGGTTGTTAAATCATTTTCCAAAGGTTCAATCAAAATATCTTGACAGTGCTTTGAAATATTAACTAAATGAAGCATTTGTAGTCACTAAAGGAACAAAAATAGATGCCAGGTGTGGTGGCACATGCCTTTAATCCCAGCACTCGGTAGGCAGAGGTAGGAGGATCTCTATGAGTTTGAGGCCACCCTGAGACTACATAGTGAATTCCAGGTCAGCCTGGGCTAGAGGGAGACCCTACCTTGAAAAACAAAACAAACAAACAAACAAACAAACAAACACACAAAGCAGCATTAATTACACTTTGATACCAAACTGACCATTTGATGTGTCCCCACTGCTGTCCTCGTTTGGACTTGTTCTGTGACTGGGCTGTCTGCTCACTGTTCGAGGTACTAGGTTGGCTCTTCCCTGGAAGGAAGCGTTTTAGAGGTCGGGCAGTGTCAGCTACAGGGTCACCTGCTTCTGGCATATGTGTCTAACATGCCTTCTCCATGGACTCGGCCCCTGGTATTTGTGGGTGATTCACTCCAGACACCACCCTACCTAGGGACACTCACGACTTGACTTTAATCTTGATTTTCTATGTTCTTTTGATCTAGACTAAGGGCTTTTGGATTAAGGGTCATATATCAACCTAAGGTATTAAGCTATCTTTTAAATTTTTTACAAAAACTTCAGTATACATGTACATGCCCCCCTTTTTTTCTGCTTGGAAGATCCTTAGCTTTCATCAGATTAAGAGACTTGTGATCTCTTGAAGGGATAAGAATGAGGATTCTACTGAAGATATTATGCTAAGCAACATAAGCACATCACAAAAATAAACATATTACATGGCTCTATTCGTATGCTGACCTCTGGGAAGTCAAGCCCATCCAGAAAGCTAAATGGTAGTAGCAGCAGGGGCCCGAGAGGACCAAGAGAGGAAGAGTTCACCTTTTTAATGGTGCAGAGTTTCAGTTTGGGAAGATAATATTCTGGAAATGAGTAGTGAAGATGACTGTGTAACAACCATGTGTAATGGTCACAGAACTGCACACTTTAAGACAGAAGTGTAAATTTTACATTATGTATGCACAAAAAGTCGAAGTAAGAAAAGAAGACTGGTTTAGACAGCTTCATTGTGCTGCTTCTAGTTCCTGCCATGTGTGTGCAGGTTAGGGTTGAATGTTCTCTTACAGAAGAGAATCAAGTGTGCAATATGCAAGCACAGTCTATTACAAATACCTGATATTACAAATACCTGATTTAAATTCTTTCTTCTGGGCTGAGGAGGTAGTTCAGTCGGTAAAATGCTTGCTTTGCAAGCATGAGAACCTGAGTCTGATTCCTAGAACCTAATATTTCCAATGCTAGAGAGGCAAAGACAGGAGAATCCCTGGGGCTTGTGGGCCAACTAGCTAAACCTAATTAGGTGAGTTGCAGGTCAATGAGAGATCCTGTTAAGAGGCGGGGGGGCGGGGTGTGAAGAGGGGTAGAAAACAGGTGGATGGCATTGCACATACAAACTTGTCCTCTCTGACTCACACACACTCTCTCCTTTCTCCTTGTGTGTCCTCTTTTAAAAGGTGGTTGGAATCTGAATCATTTTTTATTGTTGTTTCCTGGTCATGAGATGAGTGGTTTCATGTCTAGTCCAGTTAAGATTTAAAAAACCTCATCTTTAATTTGTGATATGTGTTTAAAACTTGTTTCTTTTTTCAAAGAAGAGGAAGGTGAAGGTGGAGAAAAGGGAGGAACAGGAGCTATGACAGCACAATAATTCCAACTATTTAAGAGGCTGAGGCAGGAGGCTTACAAAATTCAAGGACAGTTTGGGCAATGTATCAAGATTTTGACTCAAAAGAATACATGTATTAATAAAAATCTTGAGCGGGGGCTGGAGAGATGGCTTAGTGGTTAAGATGCTTGCCTACAAAGCCTAAGGACTCATGTTCAACTCTCCAGGTCCCATGTAAGCTAGACACACAAGGTGACACAAACACACAGGGTTGCACATGTGCACAAGATGGCACACCTGTTTGGAGTTTGATTGCAGTGGCTGGAGGCCCTGCCATTGCCAATTCTGTCACGTGTGTGTGTGTGTGTGTGTGTGTGTGTGTGTGTGTGCGTGTGTGTGCGCGTGTGTGTGTCTTGGGCTGAAGAGTTGTCTCAGTGGTTAAGTGGTTAAGGATACTTGCTTGCGAAGCCTAACAACCCAAGTTCAATTCCACAGTACCCATATAAAGCCAGATGCACAAGGTGGCACATGTATCTGGGTTTTTTTTTTTTTGCAGTGGCTAGCAGCCCCGGTGTGCCCAGACTCTCTTCAGTGGTACATGCCTTTAATCCTAGCATTGGGAGGCAGAAGTAGGAGGATTGCTGTGTGTTTGAGGCCAGCCTGAGACTATATAGTGAATTCCAGGTCAGCCTGGGCTAGAGTGAGACCCTACCTCAAAACATACACACAATTAATTAATTAGTTAAACATTTTAAATGTCTTAACAGTTATATGCAGATTTTTGACTGGGTTGTTCACTGATCAGATATATGTGTATACACGTAAACAAATGCATTTTAAATGTTCTTTAATTCCAGGTCCTTATTTCTGCCTTTGTTGTTGTTGTTTAACTAAGTGGCACAACATGTTTTTAAAAAATAATTTCCAAATTCTCTCATAAGTAATTCCCAACAGATTCCCTCTTCCTTGTCAGTGTTCATACTCTGCCTATGTCACTGGATATTTAATGCTAAGGCCACCATGTAGCAGACTACGTATAACATATATATTAAATACAGTTTTTGGCAAGTATAGTGTAAATACTATGCATAGTATTTTTTTATGAGAGAGAGCAAAAGAGTGAGAGAGAATTGGCATGCCAGTGCCTCCAGCCACTGTAATGGAGCATCAGACGTGTGTGTCACCTTGTGCATCTGGTTTATGTGGGATCTGGGGAGTCAAACATGGGTCCTTAGGCTTTGCACACAAGCTCCTTAACTATTAAGATTTCTCTCCAAACCAGCATAGTATTTTTTTTTCTTTTTTAAATTTTTATTAGCATTTTCCATGATTATAAAGAAATTATCCCATGGAAATTCCCTCCCTCCCTCCCCCACACTTTCCCCTTTGAAATTCCATTCTCCATCATATTAACTCCCCAAGCATAGTATTTTTTTTTTAATTTTTATTTATTTATTTGAGAGAGACAGACACAGAGAGAAAGACAGATAGAGGGAGAGAGAGAGAATGGGCACGCCAGGGCTTCCAGCCTCTGCAAACGAACTCCAGACGCGTGCGCCCCCTTGTGCATCTGGCTAACGTGGGACCTGGGGAACTGAGCCTCGAACCGGGGTCCTTAGGCTTCACAGGCAAGCGCTTAACTGCTACGCCATCTCTCCAGCCCAAGCATAGTATTTTTAATACTACACTTACAGGTAAAGATTTCAATCATCAGAGCTGACTGCAAATGCAGCAAAACTCCCTCCCCTGGGAGAAGTGGTAGAGAGTAATGACTACCAGGACATAGGAGAGCAAGGTAGTCCAGAGAAACAGAATCTGTATGAAGGATACAGACCCCATTCTTCAGGGACCTTCTTGTCAAAGACAGCCAGAATGGTCAGCAATGTAGAAGATAAGAAAAAGCAAGGGAAGAAGCAAGTGTCTTAACCATCGAGAAATCTCTCCAGACATGTTCAGACTAGTATCACCTCAACTTCAACTTCAGTTACCAAACAGGTGCCTGATGCGTTGTGTTGCCTAGCCAGGAAGAGCAGAATAACTTGGCTAACAAAAGGTTGGAGTTGATGGTATTAAAGGCTTGATTTTGCCCACTGACAGCTCATTACAACTATCTGTATTAGGAATGCAGCATGAAGTTTGCATATTTCTTCCTAAGGATGCCCCTTTTGTGTAATGACAAATGTTTTTTTTTTTTTGGCCTGTTTTTTTCTCATTATATAATAAAAGATTTTTAGATTATTTGGAGAAATGGATTCCCAAATCCCAACATTGTTGGGCCAAATAATTAACACTGAATTATCTTAAGGCATTATTGTGTGAGAGGAAAAATAATTTCTATTATTTAAATTCCTTGTAGGCATACAACTTGCAACTTAACTCATCCTAACTAGGAGCTGGGAAAATGGCTTAGTGAATAAGATGCTTGCTTGCAAAGCCTGCTAACCCAGATGGGCACTTGTTTGCAATGGCAAGACATCCTGGCACAAAAACACACCCCATATATACACATGCAAATAAGTTTATAAGTAAATAAAATCATCCTAACAAATTCTTCATTGTAATACTTAATTTCTGGTTGTCAATTTGACAGCATTTAGAATCACCATGGAAACTAATCTCTGGGAATGTCTGTGAGGGATTTTCCAGATTAGGTTAACGGAGATGGGAGGACCCACACTAACTGTGGGTGGTGCCATTCCATGACCTGCCATCTCAGGCTGAATAAAAAGGAGAAAGGCAGCTGCACATCAGCCTTCATCAGTCTCCGCTTTCCCAAGGTGACTGGCTGCCTCAAGGTCCTGCCATCATTTCTTCCCCCTCAAACTGTAGACCAAAATAAGCCCTTCCTTCCTTAAGTTGCTTCTGGTTACATATTTGGTCATAGCAGTGAGTAAAGTATTTAACGCACTCATCATTACACAGACTTACCCCAAAACTCCCGTGGAGTGGTGGCAAGAAGACCCCATTGAAAGCACACTGGGAGTAAGGGCAGTAGCTGGTGTTGAAGAGCTCAAGGATGCTTTGTTGGCATTTTTGATAGTCTCCAGTGCCCTGGATTTGAAACTGATCAAATGGCAGAGTCTTCTCAAATCTTTTGGTACAGGGGGTCTTGTAAAGTTCACTCATATTCACCATCTTCTCATATCCAGGGTGAAAGCATGGGTCCCTGAGGGTCCTGCTACTTGAATCCTAAGTGGAAAAAGCACTTGAAGGAATCACGTGTGGAGCCTCAGGTAGAACAGCACAACATATAGGAGCATACAACACTGCAGTGCCCAGCACGGGCATCCGCACATCTCTGGATTATTTTTCACTCTTGAAAATAAGTTTTGAAAAACAGATTTATAGGCACCAGAAGTGGCACAACATATTAATGTATTGGGGTATTGCCATGGGTTGAGAATGTTCCCAGCACTGATTTCTAAGCACATAGGCCAGGGACAGATTCATCAGAAAAACTCTGAAGGCTCTCAAAAATCCCATGTTTTGTATACTGGTCCTCCTCCTCAAGCAGAGAATCAGGAGCCCCGAGAGCTGGATGGTGCCTTAGGTCTTTTACTCCAGTAACATAAAAATGGTTTCTAGTCTCTAAGAGAAGAGGGGGGTTGCTGTGGATAAGCAGCTCTCTGGAGCTTTGGGACTCAGTGTGTATCTCTTGGCCACACCTGCCTCAAGTGGTCATCTTTTCAAGATGGTTTGAAACCCAGAGTGCCTGGAGAAGAGCAGAGAACTGGCTGTTCCTTCATGGAGACAGAGAACAGCTGGAGAAGACAACTCTCTGTGTTTATTTGTCAGGGTGTGTCTGGTGCACTTGTGATATGAAGTGTTGAACTTTTCTTGCCTTCAAAATGCAGAATGCATCTGGAAACAAGGTTTAAAGTGTTAATTGACAAACTCTGGTTTTCCTTCCCTTGGAGTGCTTTTTTTTCTCTCTCAATGAAAACTAGTTTAGGAGAGCTTATAAATTGCCACACCTCCCTGAAAACAATCCTCTAGTATGTAACTAGTATTATCAATGCCACTGGAGTGAGAAATTCATGCCTAAGAAAGGATCTGAGTCGTGTCCTTGGAGATGATGCAGTAAACAAACACAGGAGGGTAGAACAACTCATAGGGGTTGACCAGATGTAGTTTGGTATCCTGCCTGAAAATGTTTGGAAAGTATAACAACCAGCCTCAGACCAATTACTGCATTACAAAGACAAAATAACAGGATGTGGGGGCTGAGGACCAGATGTGGGGAGAGTAGGTTTGAATTCAGTTATACTTGCCTGAATGTCCTTGGCCAGTTTCTGCCAGAGTGCTTGGTCCTTCCCGTAGCACAAGAAGCTGTGTGTGTACACAGTGTAGTCCTTGCCATAGAGGCGAAATTCCAGAGCATTTTCTGGGGACTCTATACTGTAGTTCGAAGGCACAAAAGTGATTTGTGTAGAGGCTCCTCCAAGGTCCAAAGCTCCAAAGGTTTCCTGACTATGTTTTTTGTAAGGGATGAAGTAGAGCCAACCCGATTTCTGAAAGAGAATACAGTTACCAGTGGTAGAAGCCTCTGGGCATCACATTTGTCACACTCTGTCTTGGATGAAGGACTTAAGGTAGAGAGGCAAGGGTGGAAGGTGGGGCAAAAGCTCACAGGAGGTTTCCTGATTCTGTATCAGATCAACAGCAAGAAGACACTGAAGATGTAGCCCAGATTGCAGTAACAGGGAGTCAGTGTAACTGGTGCTTACAAACAAGGATGGGACACCAGGACTACTCAAGGTCAAATGTCCACTCAGTCAGTCATTAGCTGTATGACCTTGGAAAGAAAACTTAGGCATCAATATGAGACTCTAAAATAGGGATAATAATAATAATACCTCACATGGTTGTTCTGAGGATAAAGTCATACAACATGGTGTTAGCAAATACTACGATGTTGTCTTAGACCAGATCTTGTTATGTTACCAAGACTGGCCTCCAATTTGTAATCCTCCTTCCTCAGCCTCCTGAATAGCTGTGATGAGAGGTTCACAACACTATGCCCAGCTAGTCTTGTTTTTGTTTTTTTTTTAATTTTTTTAATTTTTTTTTTTTTTTTCGAGGTAGGGTCTTGTTTGGGCCCAGGCTGACCTGGAATTCACTATGCAATCTCAGGCTGGCCTTGAACTCATGGCAATACTCCTACCTCTGCCTCCCAAGTGCTAGGATTAAAGGTGTACACCACCACGCCTGGTTAGTCTTATTTTTAATAAGATTAAAATAAAATCTGTTTTATTTTCCTCTATGTCTTCCTGAAGTGAAAAACATGGCTTCTATATTCTCCAGTGATAAAAATTCTTGTAAGATAATTATACATTTAGTGAGCTTTACAAATATGGGGGTTCATTTGTCCACTCATTCATTCATCCACCCATTATTCCTCTGCTAATAACCCAAATATTGGCTGAGAAGTCAATGAAACTAACCCCAAAGACACATCCCTCTGGTGCACTTACCTGAGTGAATCTGCCTAACAGATAGTTGACAGTAATCCATCCATAGGCACCTTCCTCTTGGCCAGTGATGATCCTGGCGCCCTGGAAGTCAAAGGGGTAGTTGCTAAGGCTCTTTGACACTTCAGCCAGGACCCTTTCTGCCAATTGTTCACTTTCCATTCTACACAAAAGAAGAGGTAAGATTATCATTTTTGTCTTAATAAATATACCTACCCATTTCAGCTAGAGCTTCCACATGACGCTCCTACGATGTGAGTCATACCCACTGAAACACTCTGCACATCGCTATCAGAGGATCCATCCTTTTGGATGAAGCACAGTGAATCTTGGCCCTGTCTCTCCAAATCCAAATCCTTCCAACCCTTCAGCAAACTGGTCTTTTGAAAATACCAACTGTTAAGCCAGGCATGGTGGTACATGCCTTTAATCCCAGCACTTGGGAGATAGAAGTAGGAGGATTGCCATGAGTTCAAGGCCACTCTGAGAATACATAGTGAATTCCAGTCAGCCTTGGCTAGAGTGAGACCTTACCTTGAAAAACCCAAAAAGAAAGTACTCCTTGTAATTGGCTTCTTGGCTTAAAAACATGCCAAAGCTTAAAATGCTAAAATAATATAGGCTATTGCCAAAACACTTGGTTACCTGCAAGAGCTAAAAGGTAAGTCCCTATTGCTGAAGACACCACAGCCTGCAGCCACAGGACAAGAACTGATCATGCTGGAACTGAGAGGGAGTCCAGTTCCCTCCCAGATAGCCCTTATGGTGTTAGGCAGTGCTATGAGAGTAGCTGGAGAATGACTGTTGCCAACTAATTGATTAAGCAGCAGATCCTGCCACTTACAAAATCAGTTAGCTAAGCAAGAAGTATACATCTGTACAATAGTAGCACACAGCCAATATAGACAACCAGCTGCCCACAGATTGGACATGAGACCCATTCAGTGGAGTAGGGATCATATCTAGCTCTGGGAACCAATCCAGACTACCTAGAACAGGAAGCCAATAGGCTCCAGAGAGAACCTCCACTGCTCTCTAACTAAGAATAATGAATATACATATCAATATATCTTTCTAATGACTAGGCTTGTCAACACTTTTATTCAAACTGTTCTTACTTTTGGTTGAAGAATCTGTTCTATTTTATAAATAGAGGAGAATATGGGGGAGAACAAGGATATATCAATACATCAAGAAGAGACAGCCAACTGTCTGCCAGGAGATGGCTCATCTCCACCTCATCTGCCAAAGCCCAGAAGTCAGTTTTAGGAAAGAAGTGACATCAATACTGCTCTCACAGCTAGCCTGTAAATAAGTTCCAGGGAAATGGTGACAGACACTGTGGTCACTCAAACCTCATCAAAACAGAGATCCAGAGGCTACAGAGAATGAAACACTAAATCAGATCTCTATCTTGCCCACCAAGGCTCAGGGAGAATTGTGGAAGAGGGGGTAGAAAGATTGTAAGAGCCTCAGGGTGTGTGGGAATAACCTGAGTCATCATGTTTCTTCCATTCCTGCAGAGACTGACTGGGGCCTGCTGGTCCCTACAGTGAATACCAATGATCCCACCAAAGACCCTCAGCAGAATTGGGGTGGGGTGGTGGTTTGAGCCAGGTGTCCCCCATAAACTTAGGTGTTCTGAATGCTAGGTTCCCACCTAATAGAGATTTGGGAATTAACAACTCCAGGAGGCAATATACTGTTCAGGGTGGACTTATGGGTGTTATAGCCAGTTTCCCCATGCCAGTGTTTGGCACACTGTCCTGTTGCTCTGTTGGCCAGGAGGTGATGTACACCCTCTGCTCATGCCATTTTCCCCTGCCAACGTGGAGCTTCCCCTCAAGCCTGTAAGCCAAAATGAACCTATTTTTCCCACAAGCTGCTCTTGGTTGGGTGATTTCTACCAGTAATGCGAACCTGACTGCAACAGTAAAGTGGTACCAGAAATGGGTTTGCTGCTAGACATCTGACTGTGTGGCTTTGGCCTTTTGGAGCTGATTATCAAGAGGAAAGTGGAAGAGGGCTGGAGAGATGGCTTAACGGTTAAGTGCTTGCCTGTGAAGCCTAAGGACCCTGGTTCGAGGCTCTGTTCCCCAGGTCCCATGTTAGCCAGATGCACAAGGGGGCACACGTGTCTGGAATTCATTTGCAGAGGCTGGAAGCCCTGGCGTGCCCATTCTCTCTCTTTCCCTCTATCTGTCTTTCTCTCTGTGTCTGTCGCTCTCAAATAAATAAATAAATAATTTTTTAAAAAAAGAGGAAAGTGGAAGAATTTGAAAACTTTGCCTAAGAGATGCCTTGATCGACTATTCTGGTCAGAGTTGAAAGACCTGAATGCAGTAAGAACTATGGACTGTGACGTTTGGCTTATGAGGGTGAGAAAGAGCTCTGCTTGGACTGGGCTAGCAGTTTGTGTGAGAAGCTTGTTGTTATGCCTGTGTCCTGAGAACTTGTGCAGGGTTGCTTTGTGTAGAAGTGGACTGGTGTGTGCAGAGGGATATGGCACAGAAAAAATGAAATCTTTGGGCCTAAACTGCTGCCCACTCACCTGAAAATCGTTTGAGAGATTACAACCATTCAGATTGGGCCAGCTAATCTGCACTGGAGCAACAGGAAGAATGTAGACTCTTTTGAAGGGGCCTGAGTGCTGAAGGAGTGTCCTGTTCCTCAAAGTCTGCTTTACTGCCCCCCCCCCCGACTAACAAATTGGCACCCTACTTGGTATTGTGGAATATAAGAAATGCTGGAAAGAGAGGGCCATTGAGTTTGCTACGTGGTCTTGTGTTTTAGAAACAGTCATGGGCAATGTGAAGCAGGTTTGCTGGATGCCTGCATGGAGACCCCATGGAGATGCAGGGACCACAAGATGGCTGCTAAAGAAAGCTGGTGGCTCAGATGAAGTTTTCCAGGACTGTGAGTAGTCTAGCTGGAGGGGTGGAATTGGAATGCCAGAGACTTGTTGCTTGTTGGAATTTTCGAACTTGGAGATTTATCACTGGCTAGAGTTTTTAGACTTGGAGCTATAGAGTTTGATGTTTGACCTGGTTGTTTTAAATCTTGTATTGGTTGAATATTTCTTTGCTATGCCCAATGCCATCTTTTGTAATGTGAATATGTATTCTGTGCCATTGTAGGGTTCTGGGGGATTTTTTGGTATTATGGTTCAGTTAAAAGACCTTGGATAATGGGGATGTTTGAACATCATTGGGATTGATAAAAACTAGGGGGACTTTTAAAGTTGGACTGAATACATTGCATTTTACATCATGTATGGTTATCAGTTTATAGGGGCCAGAGGTAGAATTCAGTGGTTTGATTCTGGTGTCTGAATGCTAGGTTCCCAGCTGATGGAGCTTTGGGAATTAATACCTCCAGGAGGCAATGTATTATTGGGGGTGTACTTATAGGTGTTATAGTCAGTTTCCCCATGCCAGTGTTTGGCACACTCTCCTGTTGCTATGGTCCACCTTATTTTGGCCAGAGGGTGATGTCCACCCTCTTCTCATGCCATCATTTTCCCCTGCTATCGTGGAGCCTTACCCTCGAGCCTGTAAGCCAAAATAAACCTCTTTTTCCCACAATCTGTTCTTGGTCAGGCGATTTCTGCCAGCAATAAGGATCTGACTGCAACAGGCAGGGAGAGGGGGTCTCTTTGTGCAACCTTTTTATAAGAAATTCAATAAATTAAAAATGGCAAAAGTGGTGGTACCAGGATCTGATGAGTGCTATATGTGCCATTGCTGTGGCTCCTAGTGGGTTATTTGATTAGGCTCTGTGAGATGTTAATTAGGGCTGAAGGACAAGTGACTGGAGACAGATACCCAAGCTCCTCTGTAGTCAGCCTGGGGAAAATTTTCCTCCTATTAAAATTCAGTTCTTAGACCTATTTGGAACATTGAGGCCTAAATAAGGACCCTCTGGAGTTGTCATAATGAAGATGGGATGCAGTTGCTTCCAAAATCCAGACTACATGACAGCAAGAGACATTGAGGGAGAGAACATACCTTCCAAGTGTAACCTCTCATCTGAATGGATTTCCTGGCTGTCCTTCCCTTCTGTTCATCTTCTCTAGTGTCCCCAGTGGAGCCACATTCTTACATGGCTTCCCACCATCTCCAAGCTTCCCAACATGACCCACAAGCCACTTTCTTATCCATACCCTGCCACTCACAACCTTGATTCTATCACTTCCCAGCCAATGTGACCTTGGGTAAGTTACTTAATATTTATAAGAGTCTTTATCCAGTTAGTCATAGTAATAATACCTCTGACTTCATAGAGTAGTTACTAGTATTAAGTCACATGTGTTAAGTGTTTAGCATAGTGCTAAGTACATAGCAAGGGGTCAATAAATAAGAGCTACTACTGTTATTATTTTTACAACCAGCACCCTATCTCTTCTCTGTGCAGACTCACATACAGTCCTCTGAATCTGCCCTGGTCTCTCATTTCCTTGTTCTCACATATGTATTGGAATCCAAACTCCATGAAGTCAGGGACTTTGTCCTGTGCTGCTGTATTCCTAGCACTGAAAACAGTATGTAACCCCTAGTAGGTGCTAATAGAAGTAAGTTACTGAATGCATGCCATCTGCTTTGCCTGTACTGCTCTTCCCTCATCCTGTAACTCCTCCTTCATGATACAACTCATGCAGGCTCTTCTCTGCAGGTCTTTCTGACCTTGGCTGCTTTGTGTCACAAGCCAGGCCCTGAGCTCTCACAGCAGCTTTGAGCAGGTCACCTATTGTGGAAAGTCAGATTTCCTTGAGGTCTGAGTCACCTGTTTACATACTGTGGACAGAGTGTGCATTCATGACATACTGAATGCATGAGAGACACATAAGCAATGGGCACAGGTACCACACGGTGGCCAGTAAGCTGTGCTAGTTGGATTTACTATCTGTGGGTCTCCTCTAGTATTCTTCCTCTCAGATCTTGACTGGCTAAATTGGCATCTCCAAATCTCAGAATATATAGGCTCAATCTGCCTCTCCAATGTTCCTTTCTTCCTATGTTCCCCATGCAGAAATAGTCAAGGCTTTTCTAGACACTTAAAACTTCACCACTGTACATACTTATTTAAAATTTCTCTCTTAGGGACTGAAGAGATGGATTAGCAGTTAAGGTGCTTGCCTGCAAAGCCAAAGGATCCAGGTTCAATTCCTCAGGACCCACATAAGCCAGATGCACAAGGCAGCACATGCATCTGGAGTTTGTTTTCAGGGGCTAGAGGTACTAGTGTGCCCATTCTCTCTCTCACACACACACACACAAATAAAAAAGAAAAATATATTAAAAAATAAAATTTCTCTCTTGGTTATGGAATTTGGGGTGTTTTGAAATTGAGATGTGAGGTAGGTATGCCCATATCCCATAATTTCAGAGGCTCCTGCACTGCTTCTAACTCCTAAATCCACTTTCAGTCCCTACATGTTGCCACATACCTCAGTAACCGCATGCCTGCAGTGGCTCCTAGGTAAACAGGGGTCTCGTGGTGCTGGGACATTGGGATCACTTCACTGGACCTTTGCATGCATTCAGCTAGATATGTGTCTATTTCATCTGGTTTCTGAGCATATTTTGAGATTCCAGGACCTACATAAACATATAGGAGACGACAACCTTAAAAAAAAGGTATTGGATATTCCTTGACCATATTAGAGAAAAATATAGTATTTGTTGACAAAATACATGAAAACATTTCTTGATGTTATATTTATATATAAACAGTGAGACAAAACAAATCCTCCCTTAAGTTGCTTTGTGTATATGTTTTTATCACAGTGATGAAAAAATAATACAGGTAGTAACTCACCAGACCTAGCTTTGTGTCACTTAACTTTTCAACTTTGGGTTAAGCCTGTCTGTTGTTCAATAATTTGGCCACAGAGTGGTGCACTTCCACATTCAATTGCAGAAGATTTCCTTGGAGTTCAATGCATTTATTAGCTTCTTTAAAAAATTTTTTTTAAAAAATTTATTCCAGATAGAGGGAGCAAGAGAAAGAGATAGAGAGAGAGAGTGAGAATGGGCACACCAGGACCTCTAGCCACTGCAAATGAACTCCACATGCATGTGCCACCATGTGCATCTGGCTTATTTGGGACCTGGAGAATTGTACCAGGGTCCTTAGGCTTCGCAGGCATGTGTCTTAACTGCTACGCTATCTTTCCAGTCCTATTAGCTACTTTTGGATAGTTTTTTCACCAAGTTAATAATTAATAACATTAGTTCCTAGATGATCTATGTAAAGAAGACATTTAGTACAAATATTAAAAGAAGTACCAGACACATTGTCTTTTACTGAAAAGACAGAGTGTTACTAACTAGTCATGTTGTCATGGCACATACCCTAAAATTTGTGGAATTTTCTTTGTTACAACAAATGGGAATAGAATCCTCATTGACTTTTCCACTCCAATACTCTGTCTCCTTAGTAAGATTGTTATTCCTATTTTAGAGCAAAACTAACTGTTGCTATGGAGAGAATTGGAGCCAAGATTCCTTGAACTTTTTGAAGTTAACACATTTCTAACTCACCAAGATAAATATCATTCTGCATGTGCTTCACAGTGAGGATTTCCTTAAAGACAATTATTCAAGTAAGTTAAACAGGATTTGAAACATTTAATCATAAGAAAATCAGTTCCAAGTTGTCAGCTAACTTTTGACTCAGAAAATCTACCCCAAGTATTTTACTAACTCTTTCTTTTTAGGGGGAAACTTCTCTATTTGTTGGGCCAAATAATAATTTATGGGACGAGTCACAGAAAGACAACCATTCAATTAAAAATGTTTTAAAGTGTAAGATAATGAATTAAATGATGGATTGAAACTTTTAAAACTTCAAGAAGTATTGTCTTAGTTTTGATGAGCCCTCCATGTCAGAATATCAGGTCCTGGTAAAATGATTTTCTCTCGGCAACATTTCCCCACTACTCTCTTGGCAGAGTACAAAAAAAATCAGTATCTCCTGGGATCTAGATTACCTGCCTGACTGAAAAGAAACAGTATGTTCCTGGCTCAAAAGGCAAGAGAAATAAAAGTCAAAGATAATGGTGTGAAGTGATGAAAACTAAAATGACATCAAAACAGAAGAGGAACTAGTTGGAAAGAAGAGGGGGTTCAGTGGAAGGGGGACCGAGGAGGGTGGTGGGAGAGGATTCTGATCTTGGTACACTGTATATCTTATGGAAAGTGCCAATACAAAAGCATTAAAGAGAAATAAAGAGATTCATTCTTGAGTTTATTTACTGGGTGTGTATGTGTTCACCTGTCCTCACCTTCCACCTCACTGGAGGCAGGGTCTCTCGTTGTTTCCCACTCCTTTCATTCACAAGCTTCTTAGAAATACTTCATTCTTCACCTTATTTCTCAAAGTAGCCACAGTGGGATCATAGGAGCCTGCCCCAGCATCTGGCATTTATTGGGGTCTAGGGCTCTGAACTCAGGCACTGAGAACCATGTGGCAAGCACTGTTCACATAGCCTCTTCCCCAGCCCCGTCAATACTACTTTACAATGATATATAGCCACAGCTCCACTGCTCCTCGGTGTCCTTCACTTGCCTTTCTACACTGGGACTCCTTTTTCTCTTGTATTCTTCTTGGCAAAGACCTCTCGTGTTCTTGTGTCTTTGCCTCCCTCTCTTCTCATCTTACCTTTTACTTTACATTCTTCTAACTGATGCACCACTCCTGTGTCATTCTCCTTCTCAGCTGGCCACTTGTAGATGTACAAACTTGTGTGTGAAGATCCCGCATCCAGCACAATCCCATACTGAAGATCAAAAAAAAAAAAAAAAAAAAAAAGCACATTCATTTAGCTAGTAAGAGGAGTAGATAGAGACAAGAATTTTCAAAACCATAAAGTATTTTAATTCAAGAGGAACATGGGGTGGTGCGAGAGTCTGGAGTTGCCCAGATCACAGGAGACCCATCCATCTTGCACAGGGCTCTTAATGATGGTTGCACAACAGCAATAGTCAGCCCTTGTCCAGGAAGGGGCCTAAGCAGGAGGCTATTTAGAAGCTTCCTAGGTGATTCTAGTGCATAGCTAATCATAGCCACATGTGGAAGTAGCTGAGGCCCTAAGGAAGGAGCAGGAAGTCACCACTCTGGTAGTTCTCAAAACTGTCTATAGACTGGACTCACCTGGAGAGTGCCACAGGCTGATGTCATGTCCCACCTTAGACATAGTGATTTAATATGGCCTGGTCTTTGTCATGTTTCTGAGATGCCATGTTGTTCTAATGTGCAGAGACATTTAGGAATCACTGAGTTAATCCATGTAAGCATAATAAATATCCTCATCTACTTCTAGTTCAGTGAATGTGGAGTTGTACTTTAAAGAGAGAAGATGTGAAGGACACTTAGTTTTTTCATTAAGAAAGTAACTGTGAGGCTGGAGAGATGGCTTAGCGGTTAAGCGCTTGCCTGTGAGGCCTAAGGACCCCGGTTTGAGGCTTGATTTCCCAGGATCCATGTTAGCCAGATGCACAAGGGGGTGCATGCGTCTGGAGTTTGTGTGCAGTGGCTGGAGGCCCTGGTGCGCCCATTTTCTCTCTGTCTCTATCTGCCTCTTTCTGTCTGTCTGTCGCTCTCAAATATAAAATAAAATAAAATAAAGTAACTGTAAAATTATATCTAGCACATTTAGTAGGCTCTACAAGCTTGATGTTTTCAGCTCTTTATGAGTGTAGGGCGGGGCTGAGGGGTGGCTCAGTGGGTAAGGATGCTGGCTGCACAGTGTGAGGACCTGAGTTCCGTCCCTGCACAGGCTTCCTGGTGGTCCTCTTAGTCATTTTGCCCCAAGGAGTAAGAACTATTTTGAAATTTGTCACCATGGAAGTTTGCCTGTTTTTTTAAACTGCGATAAAGGAGACACACAGTTCACTTCCTTTGTGCCTAACTTCTTTCACACTATCTACCTTTCATCACATCTATGAGATGCATTCACACTACATCAGTAGTTTGTCCTTCTCCTTTGCTGTAGAGGATTACATTATATGCATATGCTTATAATTAAGGAAAAAAATATCATAGTTGATTAAAGAGAATTGTCTTAAGTGGTGACTTAAGGGGTGCTGACTGAGGCCTGGGGCCTTTGAATCCATGGAAAACTTCCCAGAATGGAGAAAAGACTCTGGAGTTGTACAGTAGAAAACTCTGTTGTTCCCAAGCAGGGCGCCTGAATTCTTCCTGCCAGAAAATGTTCCAACCGCAGTGGTATATGATAAAAGCTAGTGAGACAGCAGCCGCAAGCAGCCTTTATCTGGAATCAGGACATTCTATTCTTTCTATATTTGTTGACACGAAAGTCTCCCTTCCAGTAGAGCCAAGGAACCAGCCTTGCTTCTGTCAGCCTGTTTCTCTAAGGCCTGACATGGTGAAGCCATGGAGACAGAAAAGCTTTACTACATTTTGTTTGTATTTACAAATATTTTATCGACTTGGAGAATTCTAAAAGTTTCTTACATGTCACCTAGAAAATGAAAGAAAAAACAAGACATTTAGGATTCCATCTATGGGAGCTACTGTTGCTTGCCTAAATATATATGCTGTGCTTATCAAATTGCCCTGTAAATATTTATGGTTATGACCATAGATTAGTGCTTCTATCATCTTTGGTCAGAGAAGTTCCTTTTTGCAGATGTAGTGACTACTGGGGAGACATAAAACTTCCAAGTGCTGAGAGCAAGTGATTGATTATGGAGAGCCCAGCAGTTAATGAGACATCTATATCACCTCTTCCAAGGTCCAGGGAACGTTGGGAAAGGGGAGGAGGAAAAAATGCAAGAGCCAGAGGAAGGAGAGGAGTGATCTGGAATGTGTCCTCTGGACACAAAGTGGTCCTTGGAGTAATGACCTCACAGTGGTGTTCATGACCTGTACAAGAAATGTACAATATTGGTTTCATCAACATTTCATGGAAGAGAGAGAAAAATACATCAAAATAGAAGAGGAATTAGTTGACAAGAAAAAGGAATTCAGTGGAAGGGAGATGTGGAATGGGAGACAAAAGAATGTAATAAGAGGGATTATGATCAAAATACAATAATATATACATGCATGAAAATTGCCAATTAAAAAGTTAAAAAGATTTTGCCTATATGTTTTTATTATTTTCATATTATAAAATAACAAACTGTTCTTTTTAAAATCCAGTTTCCTTTTTCTTTGAGCCAGACTATCCTGGAGCTAAATATTTAGCCCAGGCTGATATTGAACTCATTGTAAGCCTCCTATCTTAGCCTCCAGAATGCTTGGATTAAAAGCTTGAGTAACCACTCCCAGCACCTTCCAGTCTTTGAAAATGTAATCTTACTGCGCAAACATGTTTTCTCTTTGTGTGTGGGTATATACATGTTTTAGTTTTTTTGAGGTAAGGATTCAATCTAGTCCAGGCTGACCTAGAATTCTCTATGTAGTCTGAGTGGCCTCAAACTCACAGTGATCTTCCTATCTCTGCCTCCTGAGTGCTGGGACCAAAGGCATGTGCCACCACCACCCAGCATACTTTCTCTAAGCTGTTTGCTAATAAATATGATGTTAGAGTCATTTGGAAGCTTAATGAGCTGTTATATAAACAGAAGAGGTTGTCTAGAAAGAGAAATAGCAAAAATGACCCATCTTGGCTGATGGAAGCACCAATGCAGAGACAGCTATGGCGACCTGGAAATGTGAGCAGCAGCAGATGCTGAGGTCACTAAGACTGGAGGCTGTATGGACACAGGGCTGGAATAATTCTGCACAAATGTCACTATTCCAGGCTTCTCAGTAGGCCTACTCAGATATGTAGAGAGAGAGAAAACTACAATGTCAGATAGCATGCTTACTGGCTGTGCAGAAGTGTGACATTTAACCCTCTCATCTGAGCCTCCTCATTCAGGAAACATATATGGCATGGCCTGCTTACAGCTGTATACAAGCCACAGGAGCTGTTTTGGGATTTTGATCAGATAGCCCTTTACCTGAGATCACAGACTTCTCTGATCTTAGACTAGGTTGTATCTTCCAAATTACAAGCCTGTACTTTTCCTCTAGAGATAGCACTAGGGTATATGTCAATGTACAAATACTAATTTAAGAGTACAAGTTTAGGGAGCTGGGGAAATACTTGCACTGTAGCACCAGTAGCTGAGTTTGGATTCCAGCATCCATATAAGGCTTGATGTGTGGTGTGAACATTTGCCATTCCAGTACACATATGGTGAAATGTAGGGTGGATACAGGAAAACCTCTGGAACTTGTGGACCAGCAAGCCTGAGAAATGCAGCAAGGAACAACAAAAGGCTTGCCTCAAAGAAGGGGGAAGGTGAGAACTGACATTTAAGGTTGTCCTCTAATTTCCACATGTGTATGACAGCATGCACATACACAAAAGAGCAGAATGTAGTTCTTTTGGGGGTTAACAGAGGCACAGGTATATGCTATCACCTTTAAGCAGTAATTGGAAATCATGTAGGAGTGCTGGCTTAGAGGTCACAAAACACTAAGAGTATAGAGCTATGATGGTTTGAATGTAAAAGTTCCCCTATAACTTCATGTGTTTGTAATTAAGCCTCATGCTTAATCCCCAGCCAGTGGAGCCTTAAGAACATAGAGCCATCCTGGAGGAGGCATGTTGCTAGGGGCAGGCCTTGGAGTGCTATACCCTGGCCCTGCTTGCTGCACTTAGCACATTCTGTCAATTTCCTGCCTGCTAATGTGAAGATGTACCCTGTTGATGTGGAGATGCAATGTTGGCTGTTTGCTCTTGCCATGCAAGATGCAATGATGAAACTTCCTTTTAAAACTGAGTTGGAAATATATCCTTTTGTTCTATAAGCTGCTTCTGGTCAGATGTTTTTTCCTGAGAAATTTGCAATGAGAAATAAACTATTACAGAAGAGCGATAGCAGAAATGGAGCCATTGCTGTGATAAACCTGACCACATGGTTTTTAGTCTTTGGAACTGGTTTGTTGGAGGAATATGAAAGGGTTTGGAACTTTGGACTAGAGAAGCTTTATGGTGAAATGGATAGAGTTTAATAGGTTAAAAAGGTGAGAGTTTGAAAGGCCAAACTGCAGAGAAATGTAGACACATCTCCACATCAGCTTATGAGGTTTCAAAGGGAAATAGGACTTTGTAGGAAACTGGGCTAGAAGCAATTCATCTGATGTTCTGGCAGAGAGGCTGGCTTTGTTATTCATGTGTCCTGAGAACATGAGCAAAGTTGAATCTTAAAAAAAATGGGCAGGAATGTTTGGTGGAGTATATGAAAGGTATGAACTTTAGAACAGGAAGATGTAAAAGCAAAATGAAAATCTCGGACCCAGAGACCATAGCTGCTTCAGCTGCAGTAGCTACAGATTTTACTACCGTTGAGGATGGACCAGGGGCTCTGCACTGGGATTAATAGGAAGGAAGACTTAGGGGAGAGACTCAACCCATGAAGGCACAAGCTAATAGGAGTGTTGACTTTTTTGTAAGGAGGAAGACTTAAAGAAGAATGCTGAAGGAATGTCCTCCTTCCCAAGTTTAGGTTTTATCCCACTGGCTAAAAACCTCTGGCAGTGTTGAGCACCTGGTGCTGGTTTTAGAAACATTACAATACTGGAAATAGAGGGTCATGGAGTACCTGATGGTTCTGGGAAGCCACTGAGGTTAGGTAGTATGAGGCAAATGTGGACAAAACCTACAAAGGTAGAACTGCTACCAAAAGTCAAAAACATAGAAAACAGAAGGGCAAAGATATCAAGTGGAGGGAAGTGGAATGGGAGGATGTTTGGAATAGGAGGAGATCAGGAATCAACAAAAACAAATTGCAATTGAAAATGACAGAATAAACGATACCTAAATCTCTATGTGCCAACCAAAAATCTCTGTATATCCACAAAAATAAAATAAATAAATAAAAATAAAAAGGATTGAGTCTCTAGAATCCACATAAAGAGCTAAACATGGTCCTGCATGCCTACAAGCCCAGTCTGTGGGAAAGGGAGGCTAGAGAAGTGCAGGGCCTCATGAGCAGCAAGCTCCAGAAGCAGTAAGAGACCCCACTGCAAGAAAAAAACAGGTGGATGAGTGAGGGAGGGGGACATCTGATGTCTTCCTCTGGCTTTCATAGGTAAGCATAGGTAGGGTGCTACGGGTGAGCACATGGGGTGCCAAGCCAGCACATATGCTTGCGCATATGTCACACATACCACATGCACACACCAGCATACATTCTATGCACACACAAAGACTTGCCTCTACTGAACATATATAGTATATCTACCAATACAGTATAATAAATATTTTCAATGTATTAAGTATTATAAGAAATTCAGAGATGGGTCTGGAGAAACGGGTTAGTGGTTAAGTCACTTGCTTGCAAAGCCAAAGGACCTAGGTTCAACTCCCCAGGACCCACATAAGTCAGATGCACAAGGTGGCACATATGTCTGGAGTTCGTTTGCAGTGGCTGAAGGCCCTACTGTACCCACTCTCTATCTGCATCTCTCTCTCTCTCTTTCTCTCTGCTTATTTTTTTTCTCTCTCTCAAATAAATAAATAAAAAGAAATTCAGAGATGATTTAAAATAGCCTGAGTACCTGGCTTCTGGCTTTACAAGGGTACTGGGGATCTGAACTCAGGTACTCAGGCTCAGCAAGTGCTTTATCCATTGAGCCATCTCCCCAGACATACTCATGCCTTTTATTTAAAGAATGCTAAAGTCTCTTTCTCCAGACAACATAGTAGCACAGAAGCCCAATAGCCTTGAAGACCACTTTGAATGAAAGAAAGTCATCTACGACGACAAGTATTCAGTGGAACACAGAGCTCAAGTGTATTATGGGTTTTGTCTCTTGGGCAGTCCTTCTCTACAATGATGCAATACTGAACATGTAAAAGGGTCAAATCAAATAGGAAATCACTTACTTTTGGAGCTGGTAAACAAATAGCAAAACCAAGATGTCATGAGATTTCAATTGTGAGTGAAGTTTTGCCAAGAAAGCCCACACCACTCAACATTACAAGGCAAGAGACCATTGACAATGAGATCGCACCAGCTTTCTGACTGACAAAGCAGCTCTGTACACAGCCCCACTGGGTTAGACTTGTGTGACAAACAGATGCCAATGTAACACCCACACATCTTCTACACAGCAAGTGATATGAGTGTGTGGCAACAGTCTCAGAATCAGGGCATGTATCCAATTTTCCAGGCTTTTAAATTATCCTCTTCAAATATAAGAGAATAGAGGCCAGGCATGGTGGTGCATGCCTTTAATCCCAGCACTCGGGAGGCAGAGGTAGGAGGATCACCATGAGTTTGAGGCCACCCTGAGACTACACAGTGAATTACAGGTCAGCCTGGGCTAGAGTGACACCCTACCTCAAAAAACAAAAAACAAACAAAACAACAACAACAACAACAAATATATGTATATATGCGTGTGTGTGTGTGTGTGTGTGTGTGTGTGTGTGTGTGAATATATTTCTACACATGGGTTCCAGGACCTCCAGGGTCATTAACTTCTGAATATGTCATTGCCCACATACACATATGTGATCACTGGCCTTCTGGTATTATCTGGGCCCTTATAGATAAGTTTATTATCATTTCATTGAAAATTATGTACTTACAATATAGCTTTAAATTTAGTGATGTTTAAAATAACCAATTAAGGGCTAGAGAGATGGCTTAGTGGTTAAAGTGTTTGCCTGCAAAGCCTAATGACCTAGTTTCAATTCCCCAGAACCCATGTAAACCAGATGCACAAGGAAGCACACGTATCTGGAGTTCATTTACAGTGGCTAGAGGCCCTGGCATGCCCATTCTCTCTTTCTCTTGATCTGTACTCTTTTTCTCACTCACTCACTCATAGATAAATAAAAAAATAAATAAAATAACAAATTACTCAAAATAATGATCATATGAAATATTTATAAAATATTCATGTCTAAAATTTACTTTGAAAAATTGGAAAAGAAGCAAAATTATATCTCAGAGCTGGGCATGATGACTTGAGGACTTTAGAGGTAGAGGTGGAAGGACTGGGAGTTCATGGTCATCCTTGGCTACACAGTGAGGTCAAAGCCAGACTGGGCTAAATAAGACCCTGTCTCAAAAAAAGGGGGTGAGGGAGGGAGAGAAGGAGGAAAGAGAAAAAAAAAGAGAGAGAGAGATCACCCAGGTTTACAGTCCATAATGATTTTGTTATTGTTGTTTTGATTTTTTTTTTTTTTGAGACAGCAACTTTCTACATAGCCCAGGATAGCTTCAAATTTGTGAACCTCCTGCTTCAGCCTCCTAAGTGCTAAGATTATGGGTGTGTATCACCACACTCCACTTGACCCTAAGGAGTTTTAGCTATATTTGCTGGCTCTTCAAATGTAGCAACTTCACAAATTTTCTTGGTCAATAATTCATTTCAAGTGATTATACTTTACATACATACATATATACGTGTTTTCTGGTTCTTTTACTAATTTTGCTGCTTTCTTTAGTATTTTAAAAATATTTGGGGGGCTGGAAAGATGGTCCAGTGATTAAGGCTGTTGCCTGCAAAGTCTAATGACCTTGGTTTGATTCTCTAGTACCCATGTAAAGCCTGATACACAAAGTGGCACAAGCATCTGGAGTTCTTTTGCAGTGGTTGGAGGCCCTGGCACATCCATCCTCTCTCTTCTCTCTATCTGTCTCTGCTTGCAAATAAATAAGTAAAAATATGTTTGAAGGTAAGAAACACATTTCCACAATTTCTAATTTTTCTTTACACAGAGCTAGCTGACTTAATAAGTTAGACTATTTGGGGTAGTAATAATAATGATGATAATAATAATAATAATAGAGTAAGAGGAACAGAATGTAGTATTGTGACTTATGATGAAACATGAAGAAGTAGAGGTAGGATGAGATTACAGACTATGACCATAGGATAACCAAGACCTGAAAGAAGGGAATGAAAACACTGATTTCTATTGCAGGACTGATTTAATGAGTCTGATGAGTGATCATAAAATCTTCCTTCCACTATTTATTCAGGAATCTCCTTTTCCCAGAATGAGAATCTGTTTCCATTTTATTTCCCAAATCAAAGGGAATGGACTTGCTCCCAGTCTGCCAGACCCTCAGTTCTTCCTGGTACTCCGATTTATCTCACCTGACACAGGCTACTTCACAGATGCACACGTGTGTGTGTGTGTGTATGTGTGTGCGCATGCGCGCGTGTGTGTGTGCACACATACTCTCAAGGATTTGACTTGCCTTAACATTTTCTGGCAATGGTTTGTTTTGAGTCAACCCCACAGCAATCAAAGCTATCACGGCAGCAACAGAGGAGAATCCAAGGATGACCAAGATGTTTTTGGAGCAAAATCTCTTCACTTCAGAATCTAAAACCAAAATCAGAAAACAAATTATCAACAAGAAATCAATAAACATTGATTTTCACTACCTGTTTTTTTTTTTTTTTGACAACTTTCTGGAAATACCAGAAACTTTTTAAAAAGCCTGTATTTATCCATGAGGCACTTATAGTAATCCTGAAATATTTCAAGTGCAAAAGGATTTTTCTTTACCATGGTGAGAAATAAGACTAAGTTGGTGGCTATATTAGAATGGACAAAATTAGGTTGCTGACCTTATAGGAATGAGAAAAGGATTATCAAATGGGTAGTTTGTTTAGTAGGTCAGTTAGGTTCACCAAAATATAAGGAACAAATAACAAGAAATACCTCATCATTTTTAACAAATTTATTACAAGACATTTAATTTCCTAAATCATCAAGTATATATCATCAGATACAATAATATCTTTGCACATCATTTACATTTCTACCACCCTTATTTGGCAAGCAATGGTTACTAGCCTAAGGGCTAAAGGGTTTTGAACATTTTGGACCATCGTTCACATGATCTAACCTACTCTGTTCTGACTTTTACCCTGTCAAGGGACATTTTAGACACCTCTAACAGGAAAGTTAAATAAAGGATACTTCAATGAGATTTCAATAGATCATACAGAGGACATAATAAGGAAATAAAATAACTACACTATTTTATTTATTTACTTATTTTTAATTTTTTAACATTATTATTTATTTATTTGAGAGAGAGAAAGGGGCAGAGAGAGGGCGAGAGAAAATGGGCATGTCTGGGCATGTCTGGGCCTTCAGCAATTGCAAACGAACTCCAGACGCATGCACTCCCTTGTGCTGGGTACTGGGGAATCGAACAGAGGTCCTTTGACTTTATAGGCAAATGCCTTAACTGCCAAGCCATCTCTCCAGCCTCTGTTTTATTTATTTTGACAAGTCAATCTTCTCAAATTATCCTCAAACCTTTTTTAATATTTTATTTTTATTTGTTTATGACAGAAAGAGGGAGAGATTGAAAATGGGCATCCCTGTGCCTCTAGCCACTGCAAATGAACACCAAGATGCATGTGCCACCATGTGAATCTGGCTTACATGGGTTTTGGGGAGTGGAACCTGGGTCTTTAGGCTTTTCAGGCAAGCACCTTAAATGCTAAGCCATCTCTCCAGCCCCCCCACAACCCTCTTCAAAAAATATTTATTGCAGGAGTGCTGCTTCCATGGTGAACCTGATAGCACCAGGATGAAGGAGACAGACCCTGAGGATACTCAATATTTACCAAAGCAAAGATCCAGAGGCTCCTAAGAGCTAATCACTGGAGTAGACTTAAAATTCACTGTGGTGGTTTGATTCAGGTGTCCCCCACAAACTTAGGTGTTCTGAATGCTAGATCCCAGCTGATGGAGATTTGGGAACTAATGCCTCCTGGAGAGAGTGTATTGTTGGGGGCTGGCTTATGGGTGTTATAGCCAGTTTCTCCTTGCCAATGTTTGGCACACTCTCCTGTTGCTATGGTCCACCTTATGTTGGCCAGGGGGTGATGTCCACCCTCTGCTCATGCCATCACTTTCTCCTGCCATCGTGGAGCTTCCCCTTGAGCCTGTAAGCCAAAATAAATCTCTTTTTCCCAGAAGCTGCTCTTGGTTGGGTGATTTCTACCAGCAATGTGAACCGGACTGCAACACTCACCAACCATGGTTCTGGGAATTTTGCAGAAGAGGGTCCTTTGAGATTGGGCCAGCTGACCTGCACTGGGGCAACAGGAAGAATATAGACTTTTTTGAAGGGACCTGAATGCTCAAGTGTCCTGTTCTTCAAAGTCTGCTTTATTCCCCCCTGGATTAACAAATTGGCACCCTATCTGGTATTGTGGAGTATAAGAAATGCAGAAAAGAGAGGGTCATTGAGTTTGCAACATGGTCTTGTGTTTTGGAAATGGCCATGCGCTATGTGAATCAGGTTTGCTGGATGCCTGCGTGGAGACCCCATGGGGCCAGGAGGATGAACCGTGGGTTGCAGTGGAGTCGCCGGGACTGCCAGATGGCTGCCAAGGAGAGCTGCTGCCCTGGATGAAGTTTCCCAGGACTGTGAGTAGCCTAGCTAGTGGGGCAGAATTGGAATGCCAGAGACTTGTTGCTGGTTAGAATTATCGGACTTGGAGATTTGTCACTGGCTAGAGTTGTTGGACTTGAAGCTACAGAGTTTGGTATTTGCCCTGGTTGTTTCAAATCTTTTATTGGTTAAATATTTCTTTGTTATGCCCAATGCCATCTTTTCAAAAAAAAATTTTGTTCATTTTTATTTATTTGAGAGTGACAGAGAGAGAAAGTGGCAGATAGAGAGAGAGAGTGAGTGAGAATGGGCGCGCCAGGGCTTCCAGCCACTGCAAACGAACTCCAGATGCATGCACCCCCTGTGCATCTGGCTAATGTGGGTCCTGGAGAATCGAGCCTCGAACCAGGGTCCTTAGGCTTCACAGGCAAGCACTTAACCACCAAGCCATCTCTCCAGCCCCCAATGCCGTCTTTTCCAGTGTGTTTATTCTGTACCATTATGGATTTTCTGAGGATTTTTTGGTATTATGGCTCAGTTAAAAGATGTTGGACTATGGGGATGTAGAAACATCACTGAAATTGAAAAAACAATATGGGGACTTTTAAAGTTGGATGAATGCATTGCATGTTTACATCATGTATGGTTATCAGTTTATGGGGTCCAGGGGCAGAATGTGGTGGTTTAATTCAGATGTCCCCCATAAACTTAGGTGTTCTGAATGCTAGCTGAAGGAGATTGGGGAATTAATGCCTCCTAGAGGCACTGTATTGTTGGGGGCAGGCTTATGGTTGTTATAGCCAGTTCCCCCTTGCTAGTATTTGGCACACTCTCTTGTTCCTGTACTTGTCCACCTGATGTTAGCCAGGGGGTGATGTCCACCCTCTGCGCATGCTGTCATTTTCTCTGCCATCGTGGAGCTTCCCTGTTGAACCTGTAAGCCAAAATAAACCTCTTTCTCCCACAAACTGATCTTGGTTGGGTGACTTCTACCAGCAATGTGAACCTGATTGCAACAGGGGTACAGAAAGATTGTAAGAGCCACAGGTTGAGACATCATGCTCTGAGGCATTCCCTCCTCCCCCCCAAAATAACTGTCTGCGGCTCCCACAATGCATAACCCACAACCCCACAACCCCTTAGGGAACACTTGTAACCCTACTGAGAAGTGTCCTCAATGGAATGGGCAAGGATGAGGGAAAAGAGGGTACCAACACATGATGTATCCATATGAAATATGTTGTTAATAATAATAATAATGCAAATGATTATTTATTTATTTATTTAAGACACAGAGAAAAAGGCAGACAGAGAGAGGAAGAGAGAGTAAGGGCACGCCAGGGCCTCTTGTCACTGCAAATGAAATCTAGATGCAGGTGACACCTCATGCATCTGGTTATGTGGGTACTGGGGAATCAAACCCAGGCCAGCAGACTTGCAAGTAAGCTCCTTTAACCACTGAACCATCTCTCCAGCCCTATCCTCAAACTTTTTAGTTAGGTTTTAGGGAAGAAAGACTGGATAACATAAGACAGAACTATATGGAAATGAAAGGGCTTCTCCAGGCTAGTCTGTATTTCTCTAAGGACAGACTGTGGGATCAGGGCAACAAAGAAAGGAACCCAAGTCTTTTCCCACTCTTTCCCTCTTGGTCAGCAGCAACTGAAATGGGAATTCTTCCTCATTCTCTTGAGCAGAAGCTGGACTTTACCAAAGGAACCATATAGGTGTTCAATTTGTATCAACCCCCAGAGTCTGGAAGTAGTCTTTCCCAGTAGATCAAATAATACCAAATTTAGTACATAAATTTCACAATACTTTTTATCTGCTTCCAAACAAGGAATAGCAAATGAAATACACAGCACCCCCCTCCCTTCCCCAAAGAACGTTCACTTTGCTCAGACACCAGTCTTTCCCTCAAGCTCAGGAACAGACCTCATGTCCTTACCAATGATGATTTCCACAATCATGGCTCATAAGAGTGAAGTCTGCTGGGCAAGTCTAGGGGAGATAGAGAAGCATTTTCTCTTCTCTTTGTTCTGTCTGGATGTGATGATATCCAGTGATAGCAGAACAAAGAGATAGGGAGAGCCTGAGTCCTTGCTGGAATTTTGTGTATCAAACAACTCTGAGCTCATCCTTTCATATACTTTGAAAATGAAAAAGATGAAAAGAGAGCCAGGATTTTAACTGCTTGAGGCCAAACATCCAGTTACAACTGATGTGGCAGAAATGTCCTTCTTGATGCCAGAATTCTGGTATCTTTTCAGAAGTGCCCCCCACCACAAATATTTTTCTTCTTGATTACCAAAGTTGTGATACTGACAAACAGAGTTCTATCAAGCATGTACTACAGATGAGCAAGTATAATATGGATAATATAGCATGTTGTAGCCGTAAATCTTCAATAATAGAATTTAAATGTTTTTTCCCTCTCTGAAGCCATCCAAAAAGGTTTAGATATTTAGTTCTTTCATTTTCATTACTGACAAGTTTGCCATCACATTCTCCTACATTTATTTCGGCATCATTCCCAGCATCTAACATACTACAATAAAGAGACAAGCAAAGTCTCTTATTCTTTAGAGGTTACAATTTAGTTAGGGAGACAAGTAAACCAGAAAAGGAATGCATGAATAAGTGATTTCAGATCATGATAAATGCTAAGAAGAAAATCAAAGCCAAGAAATGTGATAAGGTAATCACCACAGAGCTGGGCTTTGCATGGAGGTGACGGGTCAAGAAAACCTTTGTGATATTTTGGTTGAGACCTGGATGATGAGAAAACACTAACTTTGAGAAGGATGAAGAACTGCAAAAGCTCTGCGGTGGGAGCCAACTTGATGTGACTAGAATTATTTTCTACTTTTCCTAATGTCAATATTCGCTTAGTCCTTATCATGACTGAACAGTCAGATCACTTTTCCACTTGGCCAGCTCTTATAATTAGATCCACATTTCTAGAATATATTCAAGTCCCTCATTATATTCTCACTTGTTAGAAAGATTTTTAAAGACAAACCTAAGAAAACACAATAATTCTCCTTAATTTTCAAAGTAATCATTACCAAAACTCTGGCTGTTTTTCATGGAATCACCTACCTAGAGAGGAGTAACTATGTATATGCTATGTATTTCATGGAGTTGTCAAAAGCCCTTTCCTATGCCAGAAACCAGACTCATCTTAGGAAGTGATGGTAGACGCGGAGATCCAGGGAACCACTGGGCTGGTGTGTGGGCCAGTGGTAGGACACTTGCCTGGCATGTACTAGAGTCCCTGGACTCGACATCTAGCATTGGAATAATGAAAAAGATGGAAGAGGGTGGGGACAGCTCCTCTCCTTGGAGGCCCCCAGGACTCTCTCAGATCCAGACACTGCTACCGTCACATTCATTATGGGAAAGTCATATCAATTGTTTTCCCCTTGCAAAACCCTTCATTTCACTTGTGGGAAACAGAACTGAGGTTTCTACACACAATATAAAATGGTATTTTCAAAAACAATTTCATGAAATAATTTTACCATAAGCATCCAATCACAGTGTTGCTTTTTTCTTTCTTGCCTTGAATTGGCTCATTCACAATGCTAGAGAATTCAAAACTTCCACCTCCTTCTTTCTTTTTCCTTTCATGTGACAAGAAGGGTTTTTTTTTTTTTAATTGTTGTTGTTTAAAGTGAGAAAGCCACATAATAACTTCAACTGACAGAAAAATCTGAAAAAACCCACACTTTGAGAAAACACAGACTAATGTCAAGCCAATAAACTATGTCAGAAGGAAATTTTTTTGTTTGATTCTTTATTCTTATAGCCATCGTGATGTCTGGTTAGAATCTATTAAAGTAAGAATCATATTCTTTTTCATTTTAATTTCTTCCAAGGTAGAGTCTTACTCTAGCCTAGGTTGACCTGGAATTTACTATGTAACTCCAGGCTGGCCTCAAACTCATGGCAATTCTCCTACCTCAGACTCTAAAGTGCTGGGACTAAAGGTGTGGGCCACCACTCCCACTTCATAATTATTTTTTTTAAATTTATTTATTTGAGAGCGACAGACACAGAGAGAAAGACAGATAGAGGGAGAGAGAGAGAGAATGGGTGCGCCAGGGCTTCCAGCCTCTGCAAACGAACTCCAGACGCGTGCGCCCCCTTGTGCATCTGGCTAACGTGGGACCTGGGGAGCCAAGCCTCGAACTGGGGTCCTTAGGCTTCACAGGCAAGCGCTTAACCACTAAGCCATCTCTCCAGCCCTTCATAATTATTTTTATCAACATGTTGCTGCACTGAGAAATCCCAAAATCTCTACTACATGATACAAAAACCATAGTATCTCAAATCATTTCCTTCATTAATAAACAGTGTTGAGATGTTCACAGATGTGGTGAGTTTCAGGTTAATTCAAGGAAAATTTTCTGTTGTGACTGAATAAATTCTAATTGTTTCCAGTTTCTAAGGGGCCACATCCAAACTAGCCCTGGTTGTCACAAAGAGAAGAAAACAGCAAACACAGACAAGCACTGGCAAGTAACCATCAGAGAAGAGCTGTGGTCTTGCCTGTGTTTATACAGCCCAGGGATGGAATATTCACTGATACTCAGGAGGACTCGTAGCAATCTAGCTTTGCCATTCTCTCAATCTCCAGGGTCCAAGTCTCCCCTACCAATCCCTGCCACCCTCCTTCCTCTCCATCAGAGGACACATATTTAGGTCACTCCCATGTTCAGGGCTTCAAGAGTCTGTTATTTGTCCCAGGCTCCTTAGATGGGCCTTCTATGGTACTAGTTTCTGACACCCCCACCTCATATCTGATCCACAATGGCCCTTTTTGGGGATTCCTACTCTTCTAAGCTCCTTTCCTTATCAGAGCCCATTGTTCTCAGGAGGCTAGGGATGTATAATTGAGACTCTTCTTGATCAAGAACCTATGGTTGCCTGCTGTGTCCAAGATCAGAATGTCTGACACTATCACAACTAGAATATAAACTTCCTGATGAAAGGGACTATCTTCTTGTTGTATTTATGGGTATAGTCTCATGTTGAATGAATGGATGGAGGGAGAGATGGATTGATGAATAAACAAATTAATTAATTTTTGATCCTCAGGGTTTTTTTTTCCAATATGATATTTCCTTCACTTATAATTCTATTCCTGTCATTCTCCACCAAGTCTTTTTTCTTGTGTCCTTCTATATCAAACTCAATGGAAGACTAACTTATTCTTCATACCCTTCTGAGCAGGGATTTGATCTAAATCTTTCTATTCCACTCCAAGGTTTTCAACCACTACTCTTCATTAGAGATGTGTAGAAATCTCTCAGCTTCTTTCCTTTTTAGATTTGCAAGTGTTATTCAAATGAGAAGATCTTATTTTATTTTATATCCTTTACTGTAGAATGAGTTATGGAAATGAACTATGGGAAAGAACAGTGGAAATGCTTCTTCAGACCTTACAAATAACTGTTCTGAGAATATGGCTGTGAGATGCTTGTTCTGCTAAGTTCCCAACTTGTCCTAACGTTAATCTTACACCCATGTAATCTGACTGCTTAGAGCAATGTAACAGGTTCCCTCTGCCTTAGTGTACCTTGGGCCTGAACAGCACAATGACCAATGATGACAAGGAATGTTAAGACATGCTGACCAAACTTAAGCCATGCTCTGTGTCCAACTTCTCAATCCCTAGAACAATGTGTGCATGAGTGGATATGCTGACCACACTGAAAAGAAAGAATTGCTCACAGAACTGTTGGAAGCAATAGGTAGGATTAGTGTGATTGCATTTGTGAACAGTTGTGTGTGTGTATGTGTGTGTACATGTGTGTATGGATGCACTCACACACGTATGCAAGCTCTAGATCAGCAGATCATATGTCTAAATCCCTTCCTTTAACAAATGTCTAAAGAATTAGAGTCAAAAGTTCCTTGTCCTTGGCCAATGTAATGCTCAAGCTGTTCACATATTACTGTTCTTTCATGCTCAATAAACGCACCAATGTGTGCCTGTGGGCACATGCTACAGCCACAGGAACATCAGAGCAGTGGTGGCAAGGGAAGCAGCAGGCTTGCTCTTGGTTTAAATGACTCCAAGGGTTAGTTTTCCTTCTTGCAGGTTCTTCTCAAAGAAGCAACCACCCATTTTTGAGTAAACAAATCCATAATTCAGTTTCTATAATTTTAGGGAAGTTCCCCAACTGAACATCTCTCCTTTTTTTCACTTAATCAATCCATAGTCAAGTTCAGTGATAAAGCTGGGTGGACGCAGAACAAGCTTTTACTGCACATCAGATTCGGTCCACTCTGTGCTGCCTGCCCTCCACTTTTTTCTGTGTGCTGTGCTCTTCTTGGATTAGCACTGTCACTGACTGCACTTAATTGTGTTTGACTCAAAATGTTAATGATTGCAAAAATTAAATGCCAGCAGGGGTTCTGTGTGTGGGAAGCAAGGAAGCAAAGGAGTTCCCTTCTTTCACTCTTTCTCTCACTTCCTCCTATCACACCATCCACTCTCTTCACCCACACCCCTTCTGGCTTTCCCTGAACTCTCTGCCCATAGATAGAGTTGAGTATAAAAGGGCCTTTGTGGTTAGCACAGAATCCCATGTTTAAGTGGAGAGAGTACACTTGTTTCCAGCAAACTGATATTACTGAGATTGTAGACAGGAATTCCCTATGTCCTAGCCAAAATTCATAACAATCTGGTAATTGATGTTTTCTGGACATTGCTTCTACTCAATGAATCTTCTTTCACATCTGAAATCAAACAATTGTGCCCTGGGGACTCTACCCTTTCTCAGAGGCAGCTGCATTTGTCAACAAGCTGTAGTTATTTGCAGATAGCAAGAAAGTCTGAGAAAATCTGTACTGGTCATGCATCAGTAGTCCAGGGAATAATGGAATTAGCATGCACTGACTCACTGAAGTTATGAAGTTTCATATCTTATATTTGTAACTTCTCTCATTTTTACCTCTGCAGTTTTTGTTGTTATAAGATATAAATACAGAAACTACATAAAATACTAATGCAGAAAAATTTACTGTAAACAAAAATGATGAATCATTAAAAACGATTTTTACATTATGAAATAGTTGTTGCCTTGATATACAAGTCATTAAAAACCATTAAGAAATAATTAACACATGCTGGGCGTGGTGGCGCATGCCTTTAATCCCAGCACTTGGGAGGCAGAGGTAGGAGGATCGCTATGAGTTCAAGGCCACTCTGAGACTACAGAGTTAATTCCAGGTCAGCCTGGACCAGAGTGAGACCCTACCTCGAAAAACCAAAAAAAAAAAAAAAAAAAAAAAACACAACTCACAAAAAATATAGGAAAACAACATTGTTTCAGTCAAGTTCACATTGCTGGTAGAAGTCACCCAACCAAGAGCAGCTTCTGGGAAAATGAGGTTTATTTTGGCTTACAGGCTTGAGGGGGAAAGCTCCATGATGGCAGGGGAAAATGATGGCATGAGCAGAGGGTGGACATCACCCCCTGGCCAACATAAGGTGAACAATAGCAACAGGAGAATGTGCCAAACACTGGCAAAGGGAAACTGGCTATAACACCCATAAGCCTGCCCCCAACAATACATTCTCTCCAGGAGACATCAACTTCCAAATCTCTATCAGCTGGGAACTTAGCATTCTGAACACCTAAGTTTATGGGGGACATCTGACTCAAACTACCACAAACATGAATAAGGCAATTCAAAGAAAAGGAAACACATATTACCAACATACTAAATGTATTCTAATTACTCTTAAGAAATGTAATTGAAAAAAATTAGATACTTTCAACTAGAATAGCACTTTTTTTTGTCAATTTTTATTTATGTATTTGCAAGGAGAGAGAGAGAGAGAATAGGCATACCAGGGACTTTTGCTGCTGCAAACAAACTCCTAATGCATGTGTAATTTCTGCACCTGGCTTTATGTGTGTCCTGGGGAGTCAAATCCCGACTGCAAACTTCACAAGCAAATTCCTTTAATTGCTGAGCCATTTTCCCAGACCTCAATTATTTTTGTATGTAGTATGTATAAATAACACATATGTGCTTGTGTGTGTGCAGATGCATACATGGCACAGCTATGTGGAAAAGTACTTGGCAGTTTGTTATAAAGTTAAACAGTTGACCCACCATATCTCAGGATTCTGCAGCTAACAGAAAAATGGGAGAGCCAGGCATAGTGGTGCACACCTTTAATCCCAGCATTTGGGAGACAGAGGCAGGAGGATTGCTGAGTTTGAGGCCACCTTGAGACTACATAGTGAGTGCCAGGTCAGTCTGGGCTAGAGAGAGAGACACTCCCTCAAAAAACCAAAAAGAAAAAGAAAAATGGAGAAAAAGCATGGAAAGGCAATTCCCCCCCGCCCAAAAAAAAGGAAATATGTGTCATACTAATGCAGATTCAACCAAATGTAGAGTTAAAACATTTGTGAAAAGACTTGCATCTAAATATGTACAGATTTTTTTCCCTTATTATTCTGTAAAGTACAGAGTAACACCTATGGACATAGCACTTACCTTATATCAGGTATGACAACCAATCTACAGAAGATAAAAAGTATATAGAAGGATATGCACAAGTTAGATGCAAACACTGTCATTTTATATCCATGAATTTTCATATCCCCAGTGTCCTAGAAACAATCATCCAAGGATGCTGAGGGACAATTACATAATGTGTGTTTACTACATGATTAGGCAATCTGACTTTTAGGTATTTACCGTCTCCCCCCCTCCAACCCCGCAAAAGTGAAAACATATGTCCACACACAAATTTATATCTAAAATATTTCAAGAGCTTTATTCATAACCACCAAAACAAACAAATTCAAATTTCTATTGATTGGTCACTATCCACAAATTCTGTTCCAAACATCCAGTGGAATGCTACTTGACCATAAAAGGAATACCCTCGTGATGAATACAACAACCTGGATGCACCTCATAAGCATTGTGTAAGCAAAAGAAACCAGACTCAAAAGGCTAAATGCTGTGTGATTTCACTGGCATTCTAGTCTAGAAAAGGTAAAATTAGGAGCAAAACCTAGATCACTGAGCAAAATCTCAGGTTAGAGACACAAGACTGACTGTCATGGACCACACAGGGGTTTTTGGATATGATAGAAATACTTTTTATCTTGATTGTGGTGATATACATCTAAAATGTTCAAATGTACATCTAGAAGGAATGAATTTTAGTATAAATTGAACAAAGAAACTATATAGACCCTAGGCATAATGGCACACACCTATATCCCAGCACTTCGGAGGCACAGACAGAAAGACTATTGCAAGTTCAAGGCCAGTCTGGTCTACACAGAGGGCTCAAGATCAGCTATGGCCTGTCTCAAAAAGACAGAAAAAACTCACCTATATGGACAAGGATGTGGCTAAACAGGCACTCCTGATATGTTAGTGAGAGCGAAAATATGTACATTCTGGCGGGACAATTTGGTAGTGTCTATCAAATGAATTTAGTTCTAGAAATTTAACCAAACCCATACTTTAACTTGCATATATATATATATGCATATAGAAAAGTACATGTATAGAGATGTTAAGTGCAACACTATTACAGCAAGAGGCTGAAGATGACTAAAGGTCTAACTGGAAGGCAAATGAAGGACTGATGAACTGTGCAAACCAGTCCCCTCTGACAGTCTTAGGCCTGAGTGTTTAAGAACTCCTTTCCACATAGCAATTCTTGTCATCTTCCTCCTCCTCTCCATTCTTTTTTCTTTCTTCTTTCCCATTCACCCTTCCTTAATTCCTTAAGTAACTTAAAACTCTCAGTAGAAGCCGGGCGTGGTGGTGCACGCCTTTAATACCAGCACTCGGAAGGAAGAGATAGGAGGATCGCCATGAGTTCAAGGCCACTCTGAGACTGCACAGTGAATTCCAGGTCAGCCTGGGCTAGAGTGAGGCCCTACCTAGAAAAACCAAAAAAGAAAAAGAAAAAAAAGCGTCTCAGTAGAAATTTCTGAAAACAAACAAATAAACAAAAATCGCAAGGCTGTGTGAGCTGAAGAGAAAAGCTGTTGAAGTTTCCAGTTAGAGCAGAGCTATGTGGCTAGTCAGAAAGAGGGCGGGCAAGGGGTCAATGGAGGCTGTGCTAGTGACCTGTGCTCCTGCTCTGACTATTCACTCTGGCACCAGCCAACCACTCACCGTCCGATTAACCCAGAGTCAGCTCTGGGTTCCCATTCATCCATGTGTTCCAGATCGATGTCATTCCTTCTCTACTAGTTAGCTAGAACTGTTGGATCCCACTGTATGATGTGGATTTAATGCTTTAATTTAAGAGGAAATAAGTACTTTCTCCCTCACTATTGGATTTTATGTTCACCAAATTATCTTCCTATGCAATTTTCTACAACATAGAAAATTGGCTGACTATTGCTAATAAACAGATGTTATGCCTTATACACTCATCTTCTGTACATTTGGTCTTACAGGATTCTCAGTCTTGCTGTTTTGTAATGTGAAATAGACTATCCCTCTAAAACCTGGGGTTCTTATAGAATGCAGAGGCTATGTGGAGACCACAAGATGGCTCAATCTCTATAGTTCTAACTCACACCCAGGCTGCCTAATTCTCACATATTCAGACTCACAGAGATCGGAAGGGCAAGACCAGACAAGGAAGTGAACTTGGGAGGGCCAATACAGACAAGAATGATTCCTCCTTTTTTTCCTTTGGAATTACAATAATGTTCTCGGTGGAAGGAAGTGGCTCCACCTTAGCAAAAATTCACGATGCCACATGGAAGGAAACACAGATATGATACTAAGAAATGACCACCAAAATAGTTGGGATTCTTTATAGAAGTTCCCAAAGGCCCCCCTCCACTCCAAGTTCTGGCTAACAGGCATGAGTTGAAGTGGAAAATGTTACACCACATTCTGGGAAAATCTGTGTTATCTAGAAATGACCTTTAGGAATGACGAACTGAGAGACCCATCCTTAGAGATAGAACATCTAGCAAAGACAATATAGGGATATCAAAGACACTATTAGGTATACCCTCCACCCATTTTCTCAGGAATGGGTGGAGTACGGCCACTTCCCTTCAGGGCTCTTTTTATGGTGCTATTTTATTCCACCTCTCTCCTCTTCAGTTCTTCCTTCCAACATTCATAGTGAGCTGATCCTTGCCACACCAGTTCTTATAATTTGACTTCCTCTAGCTGTTGGATGGGGTGTCCCCTGACATATGTGATCTATGTGCTTTTCTAAACTCCACCTCCCCACAGGCCACTAATTCCTAGACCCATTGAACCTGATTTCTGCCCCATTGTTTCACAGAAGTTACATAAATATCACCAACAATCTCCTGTTGCTAAATCCAGAGGACACATTTCAGCACTTTCCTGTAGAATTTGACACTGCTGACTTATTGCTACTTGAAGTTTAAGTAGCAAACACCTTTCTTTTTTGGCTCTTGTACCAGGTTTTTTTCAGTAGCCCTCCTACTTCCCTACTGTGCTGGTTCCTTGCTCTACATCCTTATTATGGCTGCCCACAGCATTCCACCTTGGGACCTTGGCTCAGCTCATTTGACTTCATGGCAATGACTCCCTAAGCTCTATGGGATAACTTCCTAACTTCCATGATGACAACTCTCTAGTTTTAATGACCATGGTTTCCTGAGCTGCATTTCTATCACGGGCCTTTCTCTTGTTCAGATTCATAACGTTGGCCATCGACCTGCCTGTTTGCTTCAGTATTCTACAGCTGAACTCACTAGGTCTAAAATCTAGCTTTTTTCCCTCTAATCTTTCTGTACAATCTGTTCATTAAAGAATATCCCCTCAACCCTATACCTCTTTATATTCCTTATTCTCCCTCAAAATTCCAAGTTATTTTTATGCTAACCACTAAACATCTCTCAACTCCAATAATTTCTCTTAATTTCTTCCCTGGCTTCCTGAAATTGCTTCTGCAGGGGTCCCTCCACGTCTGTGCTCTTCCCATCTCAACATTTTCTCCTTTGAAGCCAGTATGGCCATGCAAAAATGCCAAGCTCATGATGTAACCCTGAAAATGAGAAGTTCTTCAGAGATTCCTAAGAGTACCCTTCCCACAGTGATGTAATAACCTCTAACTGGTGTCAATCTCTCCATCATACTAATGAAAACCAGGAGAGCCTTTTATTTCTCCAGCAGGCATATGCTCTTCAAATAAAACACAAACTCTCAAACACAACAAAAATTTTAAGGTTATGCTAACTATCCATCTACAGAATCTAAGTGTACTGAATGTTAAGCTTTAAAAATGTACCTTTTATCACATTCACATGCTTTATAAAATGATAATGTTTCGGCCTAAAACACTCTATTTCAGGTTTTTTTTTTTTTTTGAGGTAGCCCAGGCTGACCTGGAACTCACTCTGTAGCTCAGGCTGGCTTTGAACTCATGGCAATCATTCTATCTTAGCCTCCTCAGTACTGGGATTGAAGGTGTGTGCCACCATGCCAAGCTGCTTCTTTTTTAAAAAAAATCTATCTAATGAGGAAATTGAGGCTCAGGATAATTAGTTTATGCATATTATTTCCTGGATGTCTTCCTGGAAGCCTCTTACCCTTTCTATAATGATGGAATGAATACCCTTCTGCATGTCTCAGAGTACCCTTCCCACAATGCCATAATAACTTTTAACTGGTGTCCTCCTCTCCATGACACTGATGAGCACCTGGAGAGCCCTTTATTTCCCCAGCACTCAACCAAATGTCTGGCTTTATAGCAATGCTCCATTTAGTAGTAGGATAAATGAATGAATGAGGTTGCTTGGAGTTTTAGTATACAATGGTTTCCATTTAAAAAAGCAGAGGGATAGAGCTGAGCATGGTGGCACAAGCCTTTAATACCAGCACTTGGGAGGCAGAGGTAGGAGGATTGCCATGAGTTCCAGGCCACCCTAAGACCACATAGTGAATTCCAGATCCGCCTGGACTAGAGTGAAACCTTACCTCAAAAAACCAGAAAAATGGCAGAGGGATTTATTTTATTATCTCAAATATGTTTAACTTCCAAACTCCACTGTTTTGTATTTTTAGCAAGCCTCCAGGCAACTTCAACTTTGGTGTGCATGCTTTTCAGGAGGCAAGGAGACCGATGTTTGGGTAGTAAATCCCAAGCTGGATCCCAAAGCTTAGTCATAAACTCCACCGGATATTTTTTTCAGTGAATTTCCAACAATAATAAACTCAAATGCCATGTTTATAATTGAAGGAACTACATCCTTAGCTGGTCATTCCGTGGCAAACATGGCTAAATCTGCTTTGTGCTGAGAACTGGCCATGTGATTAAGGAGAAATAGTATGATTAGGTAATGATATATCACCTTATATATGATTGCATAATGATACTATGAGATGAATCTCAACCCTGTCTCTTCCCAACAAATACTTAATCTTTCTAAACCTTCATTTTATACAATAAAATTTAAATTATCACTTGGTGTGAACACAGCATGAGCTCTGCATGAAAAAAAAAAAAATGGGACTCTAGTGAAGCCCATGGCCACAACCCACATATGGGAAACACTTAGGTATTTGTGACCTTTTTTACTGCTTCCTTGCCCTTTCAACTTGGCTTCTCATAATCACCTCAAATACATTCTGGCCAAACACAACTCATGCTTCTCTCCACCCCACCAAACTTGTTTCTTCAGCTTACTACAGCTCAACATTCATAGCTGTGTAAATATCTCCACCTTCCATCCAGTGACTGATACTAGGGTGAGTAATAGCCATTCCTATTCCTTTCTCACCATCACTCTTCACATCTAAAGAACTTGCACATTCAGCAAATGTTCCTGAAACCTCAACCAAATCCTGGGATTCTACTTCCCAAATATTTTTATGCCATGGAACCCTCTCCATCACACAGCTGCCTTCTGCTCTAACCACATCTCCTCCCAGAGCTTGCGCTTAACTGGTCCCTGAATACGGTCTTGCCTTTCAATAATCAGCTTTCCAACTGCAGCCAAAGTGTTATTTTTTCAAAGTGTTTACAGGAGCACACAGGACCCACTAGCTGCTTAGAACACTGGACAGCTTATCACTGATGTTAGAAAAGAAAGAATAAAATGTTTAATGAAGCCTATAGGTCCTGAATGTTCTGTCCCTTCAGGAGTCTCTAGCTTCTCATTGCCATGACCTTTCCTTCACTCCTTGTTCTTCACCTTTCAGACCTCACCTCCCTATGCTGTCCCTGCCATGGGGCCTTACCACAATTTATTTTCTCTGCCTGGAGCATTCACCTCCCACCCTCTTTGCTTAGATTCCAGGTGAAAGTTACTTCAAGTATGCTTCTGATACTGACTCTAAAAAGCCCCATAAGGTGCCCTTCACAGCTCCCTAAACTCTTTTTTTCATAGTACTTACAACTGTTAATCAATTATCCACCTGTGTAAATCTTTTATCAAATCAGTCTTTCTCAATTCTGCTACAGATTCACTGGAAAATTTTATAAAAACAACAAATTTGGGGTCTCACTCAGGATAAAGTTGAATTGTTGGGAGTAAAGCCTGGATAGTGGCATTTTCAAATGACTCCCCGGTGTATCAAACAGGTAACTATGGTTGAGAGTTGCTGGTTAGGTGGGCAGGATACCTGGGTAGGCTGGGGATGAAGACCACTAGTAAAGCACCTGTGTGGCATGTGTAGGCACCTGGGTTAGAGCCCAATACTGGAGTGGGCATGTTTTCTTATCCTGCTTTATTCCTACAGCCAAGCCCACCACAGAACAAGCATCCATAATGCTGCAGTTGTGATTGCTATTGACAGTGACTGTCATTACAGTGCATGTGGTTACTAACAAGGTCATTAAACCATATGATTTTTACACACATTTTTGGCTCCCTTGGTTCTTTGCCATATAATTTCAAGAAAATAAAACTGTAGTAGTCAAATCACTTTCTCTCCTTCTCTCTCTCTTTCTTTTGAGGCAGGGTCTCACTCTAGCCCAGTCTTACTTGGAACTCACTCTGTGTAGCCCTGGCTGACTCAGGTTAATTCTCCTACCTTAGACTCCTGAGAGTTGGGATGAAAAGTACACCCCACCATGCCAAACTCAAATCATTTTCTTAAAATTCAGTGCATTTTAATTTTCCTGTCAATGTGGAATTTTAACCTGTGGATTGACCAGTACCTCCTAGATAACTTTTTTATAACAAACCACAATTCCAAGGTGAAATAAAGTATAGCATATTTAAAAGCCTAATTCATATCATGCAAAATCCCTAATATGTATATACATGTTAGTAATTACAGACACTGAAATACTAAAACGTTAATTTTGGAAGGACATGAATTAATTGGACTGGCCACTGTCTGAATTTTTCTCTCCATCCACATGAACTGTCTCACCAAGCAAATGCACACCCACTCTCCATGCCAGGCTCAGTAGGAAGGACTGAAGTTTCTCCTGCTTATGGTGCTCCTGTCCAGACCTATCACAGGGAGCTCCTGACTTCTCCTTTAGAACTTCCTTTTTTTTTTTTTTTTTTCAAGGCAGGGTCTCACTCTAGCCCAGGCTGACCTGAAACAAAATACAAAATATGTAGTTTCAGGGTGGCCTCGAACTCACGGTGATCCTCCTACCTCTACCTCCTGAGTGCTAGGATTAAAGGCATGCACCACCATGCCCAGCTACAGAACTTCCTAAAGACAGTTAAAGTCCAGTTCTCAATCATACATCTGCACCAGAAGTACTTGGAATGCTTGTTAAGACACAAATTGCTGGATCCCTCTCTGGTTAGCCAAGTTCTGAGGAAAGGCCACAGAACCTGCATTTCTAACAAACATTATAGCTACTCCCAGTTAATGCATTATATATTATATATATTACATAGTTATATATTATGCATGATCTCTCTATATATGGAGAGGTATCTACATAGAGAGAGATCTTCATGGATCTAAAAGAGCTAGATATATAGAAACAGAGGTATGTGTGTGAAAGTGAGCATGAGGAGTTGTGAGGCCGTTTAGGGATTCCGTGGGTGAGGACTACCCAATTTATTCTTTATATTTTAAAGCATGACCATGGGCCTTTCCTCCATGGTTTCAGAGAGGTTTTTCTCTGAACTTGTTTTTGTGAGCAATGCAACATAGCCCCCCCTCCATACCACTCCTCAGAGGAAAGATTGTGAGGGTAGGGCTGACCTGGAATTCACTATGTAGTCTTGGGCTGGCCTTGAACTCACACAATGATTCTTCTATCTCATCCTCCTACGTGTTGGGATTAAAGGCATGCATCACCACGCCCAGCTTGGCCTACTTTTTAAAAGCAGGACTTGGGCTGAAGAGAGAGCTTAGTGGTTAAGGCACTTGCCTGCAAAGCCAAAGGACCCAGGTTCAATTCCCTAGGTCCCTCTAAGCCAGATGCACAAGGTAGTGCATGCACATGGAATTCATTTGTAGTAGCTGGAGGCCTTGGCATGCCCATTCTTTCTCTGCCTCTCTCTCTCTCAAATAAAATAAAAAATAAAATAAAATAAAATAAAATAAAAACAGCAGTTCTTGGTCCCTTTCTCTGGAGCCAACCAGTTAGCTTGCTGAAATCACTCTAAGGATAGTTTCATACAAGGTGGAAGAAGGGCTAAAATAGCAGGCAGGGAGTTGCAAGAGACTCTTCAAAGACACTAGCTTCAAATTTACTTTAGATTTCACCTGTGGTTGAAAGTGAGCACTGAGGTAAGGAATTCCAAGGTAGCCCCCCCCCAAAAGCTGTGAGCCCAAGAATAGCATGCTGACAAGATGCCACGGAGCAAGACACTATGGTTGGAATAAACAGCTTTAGTGAACATGGCATTTCAGCCTTGGAGCTACTTGTTACACCAAAGACATGCATTCAGATTTTTACATAGCACATCTTTACTCTGCAAGGGAGTCCTTTGGTTAGCAAAGGCTCCTTATGCTGTCTACATCTAAGAGCCTGTGGGGCTCTCTTAGAGACCCAACAATCCCATTTTTTTCAGGACTGTCTTGTTTTAACTTTACAAGTCCCACATCCTAACAAACCTCCCAGTTTCAGGCAAAACATAGTAATTTGTTATACTTGCTGTCAGACACACCATCTTCAGTCACATTCTCTCTGCCTTATACCATCCCACTCAGCCTCAGTCTTAGAACTTTTCTCCACTTACAGAAACCTTCTCTCTTGTTAAACTTACATATTTAGTCTCTTTAAAACATCTCTCTTTTTCCCTGTGAGCTTAGTCATCATGACGCTTTCCACCATTCTAATATTCCTAAATAGCAGTTATCTTTCTCCAAGGTAAAATGATCCTTAGGGTTTCCTCACTTTCCAGCACTGACTGCATAAGACTTTTCCAGTTCTACCCACAGCAACTGCACCAGACTCTTGGGGATAGTCCAGGCTGTGAACATCAAACCTAATCCAAGTTCCTCCAAGAGGCACATCTTTTGTTACAGGATTCTTGAGAGATGAGTTTTAACCTATGCAGTAAAATTTCTCTACTAAGGGATAAAGAGCATTTCAATGTTGTTTGGGCCAGTGCCAGACATCTGTAATGTCTTTTATCTTAACCCCTGTTTAGTTTGTCTTCTTTCTACTCACTGATCCAGCTCTAAGCTATAAAACAACTTACAATATGTTTTCTTCTTCACTACTTTTTTTTCCAAGTCCTTAGTTGTAGCCAGTATATAAATATCAGGTCCCCTATCTTCCAGGCCAAAGAACCCCAGTTCAATTAGCCAGTCTTCATCTACTGCAATTATAGATTCTATGCCACCCTAATTATACTCCACTAATCTCTCTAGTTTGTTAATGCCCCTCTCAGAACACACTGCTCAGAACTAAAGATAATACTGCAGGTAGAGCACAGTTACTAAATCCTTTATCTGGAAACCAAGCTGATACTAACATGGCTAGTCATCATTTCAGAAACTCATAATGAGAACTGTGAGGCAATAAACACGCAAATCTTGTTCCGAGGAACTACCTCCAAGTCAGGATTCTCACACTGTATATTATTGAAACGTCAACCCATCTTTTCAGCTCATCATTTGAACCTGTGATAATCTATTTCTTTATGTAATATGCTGCAGTCTCACCAAAATGTGTGTGTTGTTGGCAAATTTGCTGCACATGCTTTCTGAGTCTTCATCCCAATTTTTGGTAAAACTGTATCACATGAGAAGGAAAGACTGATCCTTGTGGATGTCAGACCACTTGTCACATGAGCTACCCATAATTCATGCTGGTACCAATCTTCTTAGTTCACTCTTATCCCATCCATATTTCTCCAACTTACTTTTGTCTTTTTGTAAGACAAGCCCAAAAAAGAGAGAACGAGAGAGAGAGAGAGCGAGAATTGGCATACCAGGCCTTCCAACCACTACAAATGAACTACAGATGCATGCATCCCTTTGTGCACATGTGCAACATTGCATGCGTGCATCATTGTGTCTGGCTTACATAAGACCTGGAAAGCTGAATGTGAGTCTTTAGGCTTTGCAGGCAAGTGTCTTAACTGCTAAGCCATCTCTCCATCCCTCTACAACTCAGTTTTTAAACATAGAATGAAAGATCTTGTGGTATATGTCTGTTTCATATTGAAGTACTAACACATAAAATTACATAATATCCTGGATTTGCTTAAAATATTCTAATGCCTACAGTAAAAGGTATGACAGGAGGAAATGTGACAGATGAAACAAGAATCTCAGGGTATTGATTACTAATGAAGGTAGGTAATGCATACATGGGTTCCTCATACTACTCTTGTTTTTGCTTGAAAATTCTTTTGACTGAAAAGGTTTTAGGGATGGAGAGATGTCTTAGCGGTTAAGGAGCTTGCCAACAAAGCCCAAAGACCCAGGTTCAATTACTCAGTACGCACATAAGCCAGATGCATAAAGTGGCACAAGCATCTGGAATTTATTTGTAGTGGCTAGAGGCTCTAGTGTGTCCATTTCTCTCCCCCTCTGTCTCTCTCTTTCTCTGTCTGCCTTTTCCTCTCTCTCAAATAAATAAATAAAAGATAAAAATATTTTTTAAACATTGTTTAAAGATGGGTGTTGTGGCACATGCCTTTAATCCCAGAACTCCCAGGAGGCAGAGATAGGAGGACTGCTGTGAGTTTGAGGCCACCCTGAGACTACATAATGCATTCCAGGTCAACCTGGGCTACAGCAAGACCCTACCTCAAAAAAAAATTTTTTAATCTCCTACTGAAATAAAATATACTACTTCTTTGGAGTTGAGAAATCACTAAAGTTTCTTCCTATCATCTTCATGCATATCTTCTAAATTGTGCTAATTATCATTAATCCATGCCAGTTTTAAGTTAGGGAAGCCCTCTTTCTAAGTGAAATGAATTTTCCACATTTATTTTAATGTTTTTCCCAAGTATCATCCCCTTACGGAGCTACTTCAATCTATCCTCTTCCATCTTTATGATATTGAGGATCAAGTCTGAGGACTGAAAGAATATAACCTCCATAACGTTTGTTAGACTCATTTAGAAAAGCTAGCAGTTTCTCATCTGTTCAATGCTTTCTTCATTATGCATGCTCTAGTGCTGACTAGATTCATTCTCCTAGATGAAAGGAAAACAGCCAAGAGGCCCAGTTCCTTTGCATCTCATTATCCTGTATATCCCTCTTCTTGTTCATGCTCTTGCACCAAAGCAGAACCCAAACAATTTATCTTTAGTATTTTTCCTACAGACTTCATTCTCAGGAGATATTTAGCCCAAACAATGCTAATCTGAAAGAAGTTCTTCGTATAATTACTATCTCCTTGATCTACTGCACAAATGCTTGGGGGGAAATTGTTTCATTCTATAAATGTCAAAGTTACTGTTGTGGTTTGGATTGGATTTGCCCTCTCAGGGTCTGTGTTCTACACTTGTGTTCAGTGTGACAATGTAGGAGCTATTACAGCTTTGAATGGGGCGAGGGTAATGGGACATTCTTAGGTCACTGGGGACCCTGTCCTTGGAAGGGATAAAGTTAGTTGTCATGTAACTTCTTGGTAGATCTCATTAGATGGTATTTATTAAAAGCCTGATCCTGCTCCCACCCAAATACATGGCTTTTTATATAGGAATGTGATGGTTTTGCACCCACTGTATTCCTGCCATTACCAGCCACGATGTGACATATGTGAGATTGTCCTCACTAGTACTGAGCTCAGGCAGGTGTCATGTCCTTGAACTTCTATAGCTAAATAAACCTCTCCTATTTATTTATTTTTAAACTTTAACAAAAACATTTTGTGTGTGTTTGTGTTGCTGGGAATTAAATCCCAAGACCAAGTGCACACTAGGTAAGTATATTTAACTACTGAGCCACATCCCCAGCCCTCTTTTCTTTGTAAAATTTGATGCTTTAAGTATTGCATTATAACAATAAAAGTAAATTAATACAGTCACTATAGAACTTTATAGAAAATAGAGAAAAGTATATAGAAGAAAATATTCATCTATGACTTTTGAGATCCTCAAAGTATCTGTGATGAAATAGAGTGTTCTGAATGTTTTCTAATTTTCTTTTTAAAAATATTTTATTTATTTATTTATTTGAGAGAGAAAGAGACAGAGACAGAGAGAGAGAGAGAGAGAGTGAGAGAGAGAGAGAGAGAGAGAGAATGGGCACACCAGAGCCTCCACTGCAAACAACCTCCAGACACATGTGCCACCTTGTGTATCTGGCTTATGTGGGTACTGGGGAATTGAACCTGGGTCCTTAGGCTTCGCATGTAAATGCCTTAACCACTAAACCATCTCTCCAGCCCTCTTATTTTCTTAATTTCTAAATTTCTTACATCAAGATTACTTATGAGTGCATAATTATATTTCTAATTTAGTTCTTTTTTAGATTCATAGTTTTTGGTTTTTTTTTTCTCACACCAGTCCAGGCTGACCTGGAATTTACTATGTAGCCTAGGCTGGACTCAAACTCACAGTGACCCTTCTACCTCAGACTTTCAAGTGCTAGGATTAGAGTTATATACCACCACATCAAGCTAGCCTCAGGTTTTGAGACATACTCTTTTTTGCAAATCTTATCATGAGACCTCATCTATAATTTTTTTCTTAATCTTTCTTTTTTAGAATTGTACCCACATATTAAGTTACCTTGTCTTCCTCTTTCAGGATTACAAATGCCTCGGTGAACTCATCACTTCTATCTTCTCAAGTATACCTTTATTTGAATTTAAATCAAATCAAGGAGGAAGGCCACAAATATCTTTTTCTAACTTAACAAGGTAGCTACATGGAAAACCAAGAAATTTGCCCATGCTCTGCTCAGGAAATTAGAGTTTTAATTTAAAAATATACAAGTACTCTGTTTCAGACTTTTCATAACTGAAAGTGGTCTGGGATGATAATGAAAGACAGTGATGCTAATGTTTGCTGCAACATTTTTTACATGTTAAGCACTGTACGAGACACTTCATTATTTTTTCATATAATATTCTCAAATGTCCTAAGTACTGTTTTAGTTCCTATTTTACAAAGCATAAAGAAATTTTTCTAGTTCTGTTCAAAGCTCCAATAGCTTCTATATTGTCATACTGAGTAGAATGTCTTTGAATAATAATGTGTGTTTAGTGAGTAAACCCTATTTGCCTCTATCTCATCTCTTTAATTTGTAAAAGAAACACTGCATCTAGAGCATCCACGTGTCTGGCTTATCTTCCCCTGTATTTTCTCATAATGCCCTACATAGAACTGCTAAACTCATGCTTCCCTATTTTCACACTAACAGATATCTTTAACATTTGCTCTCCTAACACATCCATACCTTTGAATAAGGAATGGGTTTCAATGTCCTCCTCTAATTAGGAAGTCAATCCCTTTAAGCTCTTCCCCCCATCTCTTCTGGAATGTAATGCATCTTCTTACACTTCATTGGAAGATACAAAGTCTATTAGCCCTCCTCCTTTCTTTTTATTTATTTTTGAGAGAGAGAGAGAGAGAGAAAGAGAAAATTGGTGCTCCAGAGCCTCAGCCATTGCAATGAACGCCAGACACTTGTGCCACCTAGTGGGCATGTATGACCTTGTGCTTGCCTCACCTTTGTGTGTCTGACTTATGTGGGATCTGGAGAGTCAAACATGGGTCCTTAGGCTTCACAGGCAAACCTTTTAACCGCTAAGCCATCTCTCTAGCCCAGCACTCCTCCTTTCTATGTACCATTCCAATGCCGCTAGCTTACTACCTATCAGAAAACGAGAAAAAAGCAAAACAAAACCTAGATGTTACTGGGTCGGCTCTGGGACCTTGAGTGAGTCACTCTACTCACCTTTCTGTCTTCAGCTATTAAGAGACAATTAATAATATTGACTTGTTAGTGGGATTAAACTAAATCAAGTGACATATATGAAAGTGCCAAATGTACCATGATTACCATGACTATGATGATGAAAATAATGGCTCACAAGACCATAACTCCATTTGAATAATTGATATATAAAATCATATATGTAAGTATACAGCACTCAAATGATCAAAGCATTTTTTATTTTATTTATTTATTTATTTTTTTTTGAGGTAGGGTCTCACTCTAGCTCAGGCTGACCTGGAATTCACTATGGAGTCTCAGGCTGGCTTTGAACTCTCAACGATCCTCCTACCTCTGCCTCCCAAGTGCTGGGATTAAAGGCGTGCGCCACCACGCCTGGCTCAAAGCATTTTTATAACTGTGGATAATGCTGGAAACTTTAGCTTCCCAAATTTCATTCTTTTCTCATGATAGAAAAGTTGATGTTGGATGAAGTTGTTCTTATCATTTCAACATTTCCCAGTGCTTCTCCTGTTGGGTTTTGTTTTTTAAGAACTGGCTTTAAGCATGACCAAGTGGTCTAAGGCACTGGATTAAGAACTAGCTTTTCCTCATGGCAGTAAGGTTTGGGAGCCAGAATGTAGGACTGACCTTGGTTTTGTAGTTACCAGTCAGGCCTCAGTTGCCCTTTCCCTTGTAGAACATTAGCCTCAGGTTCTAAAATACAAGGCTCACTTTCTCAGATAAAGGAAGGAGGCTGGGAATGTATACCTCTCTCTTCTTTGTTCCTCCAAGCTTGTCCTTAAAGTTTCTTTTAAAGGCAATATGGATGTCCCTGGGTTCAAAGAACCCCCCCCCCAATCCTCCATGGTTTCTTGTTTTTTTGTTTTTTTTTTTTTTTTTGGTTTTTCGAGTTAGGGTCTCACTCTGGCTCAGGCTGACCTGGAATTCACTATGTAGTCTCAGGGTGGCCTCGAACTCTCGGCGATCCTCCTACCCCTGCCTCCCGAGTGCTGGGATTAAAGGCGTGCGCCACCACGCCCGGCTGGTTTCTTGTTTTAATTGCCAATTTGGTGAAATTAGGAAATATTCCCAGTGATCTTAAAGTGAAGGGGAGCTGTGTGATCCTCTTACCAAAACCAGCTGTGACACAGCTGAACAAGGAGAGTCAATGTGTAGAGTCCACGAGCAAGGGAAGGCGAACCCTTCCTAGGAAATTGGGAGCAGGGGTAGCACCCAGGCAGCAGCAAGGAGGTAGAAGTGAGGTTTGGAAATGAGATAAACCCATCTATGTCACCAGCACTCAGCTTTAGAAAGTACCCACACTGTCTCTTTCCTGCCTTCTTAGACAACCACAGCATTACAGAACTCTAGACCAAGAAACGTTCCTGCCACCCTCACAATCATTCTCTTCACCTGTGTTAGGTGCTTGCTGGGTCACCAGGCACTTTGAACTCATTGTTCATGAAATCTTTAAAAAACAGTGTGGCTCGCGTCTGGAGTTCGTTTGCAGAGGCTGGAAGCCCTGGCGCGCCCATTCTCTCTCTCCCTCTATCTGTCTTTCTCTCTGTGTCTGTCGCTCTCAAATAAATAAATAAAAATTTAAAAAAAAACAGTGTGGCTATCATAAGTCCATTTTTCATTTGAGGAGACCTGAGACCAGAAAGTTTACTAAGGTGTTTGTGGTCACACAGATGGTAAGTATAAGCCTGTCTGATTCTAGAAGTCTCTGCTGATAGGTATTAGGAGAAACTCATACTCATTTAATTAATTCTTCCATTCCCCACACCCACCTACTTCCTTTGGCCAAGGTCAGCCAGTGTACATAGCTACCTTCTGAGAAAAATTGTCACATGTGGTTTCTACCTCAGAAGTTGCTGGGTTGGTCTTGTGGCTAATCTTATGTTCTGTGACCTTACACTCTTGGCAGAAGCAAGCTAGGACTGAAAGATTCCTCTGAATCCTGAACACTCTGATCTTTCTTTTCTTTCTTTCCTTTCTTTCTTCCTTCCTTCCTTCCCTTTCTTTTCTTTCTTCCTCTCCCTCTCTCTCTCTTTTTTTTCTAAGAAATGGAGCTGTCCTAGAAGCAGAGATCTTGTTGAATGCAAATCTTAACAGCAGAGAGAATTTGTCTAGCCACTGCAGCAGGAAGAACAGACAGAAAAACAGAATCAGAGAAGAGCTGAGTTTTAAATATGGCAGAGCGATAGAAGGAGATGAATTCCAAAGCTGTCCAGTCATTTGGGCTGTTGCTACCATGAGGCTCTGATATGCAGCATTAGAGCAGTTCCCTAAGTTGCCTGACTTTGTGTGACCCTGCAAACTCCATCACCTCAGGTAAATAAGTTCTATCCTTGTCACTTCATGCCTCACACATATCCTCCCTTATACCTCCTCTCACCCATCACCATCTTGGTGTGCTACAGGGTAGTGGTGTGAACCTTGGAGCTTTGCAGACCCTATTGCTCATATCCTGCTTCCACAACCCCTGCTTCTGATTTTACTTCCTCCCCTAACAGGAACTCTCTCCTTTCTTTGTTAGCTTCTGAGTAAAGAGTGCTGAGGTCTATGGGTGCTTTCCCAAAGGCCCTGGGAATACTAGATCTCCCCAAGGAACAGTGAGGTATAGGGAGTGTATAACTCAGAGAGACATGTAGCTATTTGCTTCCAGAACTGTCACTTGCTGGGTCCACCAAGGACTGGGGAATAAAGCTAAAGGGCTATTTCCAAGCCTGTCTAACCTGGAGGCAGTCCTATTCTCTACACAAGACAACAGTATTCAAAGAAGTCCCGGCCTCTGAAGTTGGCAAGAACAAAGAGCTAGTGAAAACTGGTGATAGACCTTGAGACTACAGAGTAAATTCCAGGTCAGCCTGAGCTAGAGTGAGACACTACCTAAAAAAAAAAAAAAAAAAAAAAAAAAAAGCAAACAAAAAAATTGGTGCTAGAAATAAATGCTGGCAACCAACACATAAGACATCTTTAGTGTCTCCTTGAACTTCATATATTTTAAGCAACTTGTGTTTGTGAGCAGCTGGTGAGACATCATGGAATGTACCATATGACAGGATATTATAAGAAAGATCAAGGGACACAGGGAGCTGGCTTTCTTGTCTTCATTGTCCTTGAGTCTTTAATACCTATCTTGTTTTATGGGTGATTTGGCAAATGGTCAAATTACTACCCTGATATTTTGTCTTTTAAAAAGTGAACAGAAAAGTACTTGGCTTTATAAAGCATCTGACTACATTCCTTCCTGAGGAAGGCAAGATGAAATCAGAAACCAACAAAAGAAAGACACTGCCTAGGAACCTGTATTTTTTGCAGATCATCTCCTCCTTCTAACCTCTTCTCAGGCATCCTGCCATGTCTTAGCTTGCTCACTAAATTGCCAGTCTTCAAATGTGCTCCTTCCTTCCATAATCAGTAATATCTAGAAGCTGAGTTCCCAAAGCAACCACAAATATTTGTTATTCTCTTTGCCATATGACTTGTCCTAAAAATAAATTCAAATATTTTTCCTACCACCAAAATGCCAGGAAAAATATAAATGGGTATTGTTTTTATTTTTTCATCCTGCATACCTATAAAACAAAGAAGTCCCAATGCTACTTACTGAAATTTCTAGGAATATTGTCAAATTCCTAAAATAGAAGATAATATAAAAACCAAAATGTTGTATTGTTCTGTCTTTAGTATGAGACAAGCAAAGAAGATCTTGGAAAAAACTGGACTGGGACAAGCTGAAACACACATGTCCCCTCACACCCAAACAAATGGAATGCAAGTAGAATGGGTTAGCTTTTTAGAAGAGGAGCAGCAAAGAATATGTTTGTTCTGAAGTCCAGGGATGATTCAGCCTGTTCCTTTGGAATGCTTCCTTAATGCACCACCCAAGACCACCCCTCCACACACCAGAGACTGCCATTTGAGGCTGGCAGTACCAATTAACCAATTAACAGAGAAGATTTGCTTTCTGGTGTTGGGTGAGTCCAGGATGGAAGACTTTTTGAGGATCATAGACAAGGGCTTAATAATGAAACTACACAAAGCATTGTAAAGTGAAATTAAATTTCATTTCAAATTAAAGCTAGTCCCAGTGAATGATAAGGGAGCAGTGTATGGGAAGGGTTTTTACCTTTGATACACTTCTCAACAACTGCTTACAAAATGCACTTATGTCTGCTCTCTGATTCTCAAATAAGCTCCCTAGGACACAGCATGCACGTATGTATGAGCATACACACATTCACACCCCATATGCTTCCATCTTACAAGTGTACAAAAACTGAGATTAGAGAGTAGGGGAATTTGTCCAGCTTATGTGTTGCTGAATGTCAAGTTCAACCAAAGCATCTACTTCCAGCTTAGTGCCTTTTCCCCCTAAATATTCTTTTTCTATGTATTCATCCTGCCATCTTAACTATTTCTAAAGAATCCTAAAACCAGGAAGATTTGTGACCAGAGAACCAGGAGTTGAAAAGCAGTCTTCATACTTCTAAACAATCAGTTCAGATTTTTAAAACTAGAAAGGCTATTGGGGAAAAAGAAACAACAGGGGAAAAAGAAAGCAGGGATGGCAGAGAAGAGCTAATGCAGAGTAGGTGGAGACCCTAAGTCAACAGGACATTTCTTTCTTCTTCCTTCACATCGTCATCCTCCCTCCATACAACACAGAGCTTCTCCAAGTAGCCCTATGATAACCCTTTCCCCCAGTGTCATAGTGTTGTTCCCCCCTCCCAGGTTCATGTGAAGGTTTCTAAATATTTTGGTTATACATCCAAACCGACCAGGAGCAAGTTTCCCATTTCTGCTTAGAACTGCCACATTAATACCAGTCATATTCTTTTTCACTATCTCCTTAGACATATTCCTTATATGACATGATCTCTGGACCGTTCTTCATTCTGAGAAGACCCACCCAATTTACCAATATCTTACTTTAAGTGTGAAACAAAAAGGAAATATACTACTCATAAAGTAACTTTCAGTTCTTCACTCAACAAGTCACCACACACACACACACACACACACACACACACACACACTCCAAATCACCAAGGAACTTCTGCTTGTTTGTTTGAGATACAGCCTAAGGAGCCCAGGGTGGTCTTAAACTTGCCATCCTCCTGCCTTAGTCTCCTGAGTGCTAGGATTATAGGTATGTGCTACCATATCTGGTTAGGAGGGAAAATTCTAGGGTGATGGAAATGGTATGTGGAGATTGGTTGCTGTGGTTAATAGGGCAGCGAATGTCAGTCGCTTTGCATGGAATCTGGTGCAGTGTGAATCCTTCTGGATCTCTTACTAGATTAGTAGCACCATCTTCGGTTCAGAGCAGTGTGCTCTAAAAGTGACTAACAAATGGGGGAGGGGATATCCAAAGAAGGTAAAGGATCTTCTCAGAACTACTTTTTTTTAAGGTTTAGAGAGATTTTATTAGAGTAAGAAAAGGGAAGAAGAGAGAGAACTTCTGTCTGGTGCTCTGTCCTCTCCTGTCTTTATCTAACTCTGCACTGCTCTACCCTAGAGAAGAGGAGTAAGTTTGTCTTCTGAGAATCAATCCCACCCAATTCCTGGAGTGTGTGGAGGAATTCTTCACCCTACAGGAAAGCATCTGAAAACCACTATTGCTCAAATGCCTGTAGTCAAGTGTCTTGGAATTTAATCTTCCCTTTGGGAGAATCTGAGTAAACATCCTTGGCTAAACTCCCAGAGCATGTAATGTGCTAGTAATTGACATTCTGTCTGGTTACTCAGGTCCTAGTTTTTATTTCTTTTCTACTCTAGGATGGGAGCCTGACCCTAAATACTGACCAAATTGGTAGGGGCTGACTTCTCCATAGGTTTCAGTCCTCCTTTCTCCAGGGTCTGAATTCAGTTCTGAGCCTATCTATGGGACTCCCAAGAAAGATCCCTTTGTCCAGTGACATGAACACATACCAAGAATGTGTTCCCCAGATGCCTCTATAGCTGGATGCCGCACCTAGGCTCAAAACCTCTGAAAAGATGCATTTATGGCCTGGATCTAAGGTGACTTTGTTTCTGTCCCTAGTACACAATGATTTGAAATGTCTAAGGCAATTCATGTCTAAAAATATTCTATTGAGAACACAGACAAAGGGGAAGTAAGAAGAATTACAAAGAGCAAACAAACCTAAAAGCAAAATAGTCTATGGGAGATTTAGTATAGGAACAAATTGTTCTAAAAACTATTGAAGTCTGGGACTGGAGAGATGGCTTAGCAGTTAAGGCTCTTGCCTGCAAAGTCTAAGGACCCAGGTTCAATTCTCTAATACCCATGTAAGCCAGGTGCACAAGGTGACAAATGCATTTGGAGTTAGTTTGCAGTGGCTAGAGGCCCTGGTGTGTCCATTCTTTCTCTCTCTCTCTTAAATAAATAAATTAAATTTAAATTTAAAAATATTAAATAAAAGTATTGAAGTCAAGTAGTTTTATTACCTACTGATTCATCCATCCATTCATTCATTTGTGTACTCATTCATCTTTGCATGTTTGCACTGATCTGAATATCTGTTTGCTTGTAATGTGCTTGTTAATGGAAATAAAGCCACATTTTTACTAATATCTAAAAGATCACAAAAATTAATGCTCAATGTAAGTACAATCACATTGGCCTATCAAATAGAAGGCTTTTGGGCTGGAGAGATGGCTTAGCAATTAAGGCATTTGCAAAGCCAAAGGATCCTGGTTTGATTCTCCAGGACCCATGTAAGCATGATGCACAAGGGGGCCCATGCATGTGGAGTTCGTTTGTAGTGGCTGGAGGCTCTGCTGTGCCCATTCTCTTTCTCTCTCTCCCTCTTCCTGTCTCAAATAAATAAATAAATAAAATATATTTTTAAAAGGCTTTGCCTTTGTAATGCTCTGCTAAAGAAGGGAAGTATGTTGAACTTTTCATTAGATGACAAAATATTTGATACAGTAGTATCAGCAATGATAAGCATAAAATGTAATATGAGAGCTTCATTTCTTTAGGTTACAGCACTGATTTGCTGAATCTGACAATTCTAGATCTGTGCTATCTTTAGTCCTCCTAGGCATATGACACTGGCCTCAATTCCTCATCTCTAAAATGGGAATAACAATAGAACATGCTGTTGTAAAGGTCAAATAAAATAATGAAAACTAAGTGTTTAATAGTCTATAAAGTGCCCATATATATTGTATTTTCTTTCTTAAATATGCCTATGATAGTTTTAGTTTTACATTAACAAGATTCTTCAAATCATCATAGCACCTCCATTTGGTGTTAATTAAAGAGAAGAAGAAGCTGGGCATGGTGGTAGGTGACTTTCATACCAGCAATTGGAAGGATCACTTATGAGTTCCAGGCCACTCTGAGACTATATAGTGAATTCCAGGTCAGCCTGGGATAGGGTGAGACCCTACCTCAAGAAAGAAAGAAAGAAAGAAAGAAAGAAGGAAAGAAGGAAAGAAAGAAGAAAGAAAGAAAGAAAGAAAGAAAGAAAGAAAGAAAGAAAGAAAGAGGGAAAGGAAAGGAAAGGAAAGGAAAGGAAAGGAAGGAAGGAGGGAAGGAAGAGAGAAAGAAATTAGCACTATTGAGATATCAAAACAAGGAAAGAAATTATCATACAGAAGACCTTCCAGGTTGAAACTAAGCCTCCTACAGATGCATTAATAAAACAACAGTGTTACATTCAAGACTATCTTTCAAAACAAATCTGTATTTTGTGTTATGATGCAGAAACACACTGAAAGTGAGACTTTCACAGCCAGGAAATGACCCAAATCTTTTCAAATAGGTTAGCCAGAGTTTCTATGTTAGTTGATTGCCCTGTGACCAAATGAATGATAGAAACAACTTAAAGGGAGGGAAGATTTACTTTTGGCACACTGTTTCTAAGGGTTTAGTCCATGGCTGTTGGTTTCAGGAGGTTGGGTAGAACATCCTGGCAATAGGAACACGTGTTCAAGGAGGTTCTCTTGCCTCACAGTAGATAGGAAGCAGAAAGAGAGAGAGAGAGAAAAGAAGGGACCAGGGCAAGATATAGCTTCCATGAACATGCCTTTCAGTGACTTAATCTCTTCAAATTAAATGAGGCCCCCACCTCATTTTATCACCACCTCCCAATAATGTCATGATATTATGATCTCATCAAAGGAGTAACCCATTGAGACCCCATCACTTCTCAGAAGCCTATCAGCTGGCAGTGAAGATCTAATGCCTGAAGCTATGGAGGTATAGTTTTTTCAAGCCCTAACACAAAGCTTGGGAAAAGAGTTACTCCTTGGCTTCATAAGACTAGGGGATGGCAGATATAGAGGAGTCATGACAATACCAGTTCAAATAACTGGGGGATTTGCTTCTATGGAAGAAATTTACCTACGGAGAGGATCTCTAATGCTCCAGGGGAAAGAAGTAGTATAAATGAAGAAAGGTGAAGGTAGGGAAAATGTTTTAATCTAACTTTAAAAAGACAGACTTATCTCATATAGTGAGACAATGATAGGGGGAGAGTGACTAAAATATTGGGAGATGAGGAGAGATTTTAAGAATTCAATAGAAAATCCAACTAGATAGAGAATATAAACTGGATTTAACTGGTCCATAAAAAACTGTTTAGATATTGTGATGGTCAAACCACATTGTCAACTTAATTGGACTTAGAATCACTTAGGAGACATACTTCTGGGCATGTTTGTGAGGTTGTCCCCAGAGAAGATTAACTGAGGTGGTAAGACTCACCCTGAATGTGGTTGGCACTATCCCATGGGTTAGGTTGCTCAGACTAGGGAAAAAGAAAACCAGCTGAGCACTGGTGTTTTCCTTTCTCTGCTTCTTGGCTGGTACAATGACCTTGCAAGCCACTTCTACCATTATACCTTGACCACCATGATGAATAATAGTCCTCCTCTGAAATCCTTCCTTTCTTTTTTTTTAAAAAAAATTATTTATTTATTTATTTATTTGAGAGCAACAGATACAGAGAGAAAGACAGATAGAAGGAGAGAGAGAGAATGGGCGTGCCAGGGCTTCCAGCCTCTGCAAACAAACTCCAGATGTGTGCGCCCCCTTGTGCATCTGGCTAACGTGGGACCTGGGGAACCGAGCCTTGAACCGGGGTCCTTAAGCTTCACAGGCAAGCGCTTAACCGCTAAGCCATCTCTCCAGCCCCCTTCCTTTCTTAGATTGCTTTTTATCAGATAATTTGGTCATATAGATGAGAAAAGTACCAAATACAGATATCCATGGCAAGAAAAAAAGCAATGATATATCTAAATTCCATTAGCTATTTATAAAATAAAGATAATATTAATTTTATAGATTGAATGAAGATTAACTAAGAAATGTGAAGAAAACTTCAACATCAAAGACTGATTTTTTTAAGGTTTCTTTTTTTTTGTTTATTTTTATTTATTTATTTGAGAGTGACACACAGAGAGAGAGTGGGCACACCAGGGCTTCCAGCCACTGCAAACAAACTCCAGATGTGTGCTCCCCCTTGTGCATCTGGATAACGTGGGTCTTGGGGAATCAAGCCTCGAACCAGGGTCCTTAGGCTTCACAGGCAAGTGATTAATCGCTAAGCCATCTCTCCAGCCCCAAAGACCGAAATTTTTTAAAAACACTCAAAAACAGCAGGAACAAAGAATAAAATGTCAGTCAGTATACCCAAAGATGAGAAAATACAGTGCAATATTTTCTGGGTACTGAGTACTGCAGTGTAGTTTTGTTTAAATAAATCACAAGAGGGCTGGAGAGATGGCTTAGCGGTTAAGCGCTTGCCTGTGAAGCCTAAGGACCGCGGTTCAAGGCTTGGTTCCCCAGGTCCCACGTTAGCCAGATGCACAAGGGGGTGCATGCGTCTGGAGTTCGTTTGCAGAGGCTGGAAGCTCTGGCGCGCCCATTCTCTCTCTCTCCCTCTATCTGTCTTTCTCTCTGTGTCTGTCGCTCTCAAATAAATAAATAAAATTAAAAAAATATATGTTAAATAAATCACAAGAAAATAAAAGCAAGGTTTTAGAAATTATTCCATAATAACTAAAACAATAACTTCTATCAAAAATGTTGAAGCAGGGCTGGACAGATGGCTTAGCAGTTAAGTGCTTGCCTGTGAAGCCTAAGGACCCCGGTTCGAGGCTCAATTCCCCGGGACCCATGTTAGTCAGATGCATAAGGGGGAACACGCATCTGGAGTTCGTTTGCAGTGGCTGGAGGCTCTGGCATGCCCATTCTCTCTCTCTCTCTCTCTCTCTCTCTCTCTCTGCCTTTTTCTCTCGCTGTCTATTGCTCTCAAATAAATAAATAAAAAGACCAAAAAATTTTTTTAAAAATGTTGAATTGAAACATATAGTTGACATTTGTTTCTAAAAAGTAAAAACAAATGTCAGACTATGGTAACAAAACAAAAGAAAATGAACATCTAGTTGAGGAGAGAAGGCATCTGACAAATAGGATTACAAAAAGAGACAACAGAGAAAGCTGTGGGAGGAAATTATCAAAGAGACCACATGAGAAAAATGAAAGATTTCCAGAACTGAAGGATTTGAGGCTCTGGATGGGAGGAACCTAATGGCCACCCAAAAGATTAGATAAATGAATCACTGGATCACAGTGGATGAAAATAAACGCATGCAAGACATATCAGCATAAATTTTTAGTACATAAAGGATAAAGAAACTGGGTGTGGTGGCTGAGGTAGGAGGATCACAGTGAGCTTGAGGGCACCCTGAGACTACAAAGTGAATTCCAGATCAGCCTGGGGGAGAGCGAGATCCTACCTCATAAAGCAAAAACAAGCAAAAATTCCCTAAGAGATAAAGAAAGATCCTAAATCCTTTCTGGAAGTAGAAGGTGGGATGGTAGGGTGAAAGCAACACTTGGGAATAAGGACAGCATCAAACTTCAAAATCTTGAAAGTTTCAAGACCTTAACAGTACACCTTGTTTGAGGAAGTTACTAAGGATGTGCTCCACCCAAACAAGGCTTTGAACCAAGAAAAAGGAAGAGATGTAGTTCAGTATTAGAACCAACAGAACAGAGAGGCCAAGGGAGCCCACACTGTGGCAGGGGAGCAGCCTGCCAAAACCACACAGGGCAAAAGAGCCAAAAGGGAGACTTTATAAAAGACTAGACAAAATTGAAGGTATGTACTACCATACCTGACATGGATAGGAACATTTTTAATGCTTTAAATAAGTCTAAGAAAACTGTCACCTAGAAAATTTTAACTATTATACTTTGGCCAATAGTTTGGGAATATTAATTTTCCCATATCTTCAATAATACTTCACTAAAAAACAAAACAAAACAAAACAAAACATTTTCCCTATGGCATGTTAAAAAAAAAAAGAAGCTCATTGTTTTACTTGTCTTTTTCTGCTAACTGGTCAGGGTGAATATTTTTTCCAGCTCTTTAGTCATTGATACTGCCTCACTTAAAATTCATCTGTTGAGTCTGACAAGAGTCAAGTCTCATCGGCCCACCTTAGGGCAGTGCTTTGTTTCATGGAAAATAGAATCTGAGTACTAATCTGTGTAGTGCCAACAGATATACTACCACATAACAAATACACAGCTTCCTTGTGTGTGTGTCTGTGTGTGTGTGTGTGTATGGTGTGTATGTGTGGTGTATGCACACACGTATGCGGATGTGTGCACGCTGCACCTGTGTGTGCCTAGGCCAGAAAGGAAGTTCAGATGCTCTCCTCTATTACTTATACATGCACTGCCAAGAGTCAGGGTCTCTCCCTTAACCCAGAACTGCCATTTTTGGTCAGTAAGCCCCAGAGATTCTCTAATCTTTGTCCCCATTTCCCCTAAACCCCATGGGTTGGGGTTACAGCCATGTGTGGCCACACCCAGCTTTTTATAACTTGGGTTCTGCGGAGTCAAACTCAAGCTGTTTATGGCCCCGCCAGGGCCCCATGCGTAAGTAGTAAGGTCTTTTAACTGCTGAACCATCTCTCCAGCCCTCATCTTTCTTTGTATTAGTGGTCTGTCTGAGTCTTGCAAATTTTCTTTGTTTTGTTAGTCATTAGATGTTGGACACATGCGGGGCCCTGGGTTAAAGCAGGCCTAAACTATCAGACACGACTAGGGCCCCAGGCTATGGAGATTTCGTAGTAGCCTGAACCACGGACAAATCTTGGGTCCTGGGATCAGGAGGAGGAAGGCTCCTCCCCTCTCTCAGGGGTCTCAGTGAGCCTGGACCCCTGGCAATCTCAGGCCTTGAGATAGGCAGGAGTAGGGCCACTCCCTCCCCTCAGCCCAGGATGCCTGATAAGACCTAGACATCACTCATAGCCCTGTGACCTTTGGCCAATTGCCTAGGAAACTCCTTATATGGTATCAGCCAGCAGCCTTCACACAGCCCTGTGACCTGTACCCTATACCTCTTCTCACCACTGCATCGATTACCTGATTCCCTATGTGCTAGAATGAATGTCCTTATATGCCAGCTAGGCCTTGGAAAGAAACCTTTGAACCCACCAACCCCCTTAGGACCCTCTTCCTGCTCTCTCTCAACTGCTTATAAAAACCCAGTCCCCTGACAAATAAACAAGCTGTTCTCTGAAGCTGTTTCCCAGGTGTTTCTTCCCATTGCACTCATGGCCACTCAAGGCCCTGCTTCCAAGTTGCCTGCATGCCTCCAGGAAGCCAGTGTGCAATGGCACCCTAAGGAACCAGGGACCCACAGCTGGTGCCTGAACAGAAACCCTCTGAGACATGCTGAAGGTAAGTGAGTATTCCCCCAGAAGGACAGTCATCATCTAAGGGGACACTGGCCCATACCCACACGTTCTGAGGGCTAGCAGGTTTCTCTCTTTCCTCCTTTACTTTCGTTTTACGCCATTGTGAGGGACCAGATACAATGAATGGGCAACTGATGTCTCTTGGTGGAGGCCACTCTTTGGCATTGACTGAAGGCCTCTAGTCCTTTGCCTGGACCCTGATGGCCTGCTTGGGCATTGGCAACAACCCCCTATCTAATTCTCTTGAACACAAATCCGGTAACACATTGACCTCTTCTTACAAGCCTGTAGGGCAGGTCGCTGGTCTCTTAAGTTTGCATATTGGCTTTGGGTCTGGACCTCTGGGGAATCCCCTCTGGTGCTATTCAGCCCTCAGGAATGTTGCTCTCTAATCTTGGCATTTCCACTCTTTTTCTATCATGGGCAATATTGCCTCCCACCAAAAGGAATCACAGATTCGTGGATTAAGGGCTCTCCTGAAAGTTAGGGGAATTAAGCTCTCCCTGTATCTCCTTCTGGGAAGAAGTCCTCCAGATCGCTCCCTGGATGATTTCTGGGGATCCATATAACCCAGACATGTAGACCTGCATAGCTTATTTAACCAGGAGATGGGAGGCTCAGGAAGGAACCCCCCCCCCTTTTATCCCAATCACAGCAGCTGTTAGGCAATGTATCAGCTCCCCAAGAATAGTTCCACTCAAAAATCAGATGATGACTTCGATGAGGAGAATCCTGAAGACCAGACAGTTCCCTTGAAAAACCAATAGAACTGAAGTTAGAAAAAAATGACCCTTACTCCCCTACACCCACTCCCCTTTATCCACCGTTGCCACCATATCCGCCTCCAGATCCAGGCTGCCCCCTCTGGACTCATGTTACACAGGCCAAGAGAATCCCAACATGATAAATTCCCCTGGCCAGGACCCCCTTCCTCTGCCCTCCCCCCATTTTCGATCACACAACTATGTGAGGCCCAATATAACAATAAAAAGGCATTCAATCAGGAAGTAACAGCCTTTCCTGTTAATGTTCAACCAACTTGGGCTTGCCTCTAGACTAGTATCCCTATCAAGCCAGCAATCTTAAAGAGCTTAGACAGACAATTAAGGAGGATGGGAACCATGTGCCATGGACTAAGTCCCTCCTCCTGAGCCTACAGGGCTCCATTAATACCCCCCAGGACTGGCATGATATCTGCCAGTCCTCACTGCCTTGTCCCCTGTTCCTTCAATGGGAAGCCCTCTATAGAGATGAATGCCTCCAACAAATAAAAAGAAACCAAAACCAACAGAACATTCCCTGGGGATTTGATGACTTACAGGGCGATTTCTCCACAGGCCTTCAACAGGCCCAACAGCCCCCAAGTTTCTATGACCAAGCTCGCCTCTGTGCCCTCCAGGCAGGGGATAGAATACCACCCCCAACACCCAGGACAATACCTCTTCCTTACTGTCTCTTCATCAGAAGCCAGAGGAGACCCTCTCTAATTTTATATTAAGGGCAAAAACCAATTTAGAGAGAAAAGTCCCTGACCCAATGGTCAGGGACCTCCTTCTCAAAAGCATTATTTGGGAAGGTATAACTACAGAATGTAGGTTAACTTGCCAGAGCCTCAAAGATGAGCATTATGATAAGTGGATAATTGCCACTCAGGATATTGGGACTGCCTCATATAAGGCTGCCTCTCTGGCCCAGGCCTTTGCGGCAGCCTTAAAACCCAGAGACAATGCTTCAATTGTGGAAAAGAAGGACATTGGAGCGGGGAATGTCCTCAGCATCAAGCTGTTAAGGCGCCCCCCCCAAAAAAAAACAATTTGTCCTAGATGTTGCAAGGGATATCACTGGAAAAAAGACTGCTGCTTTACTTACGACAAAGATGGCAAACCCCCAGAGCCTTTAAATTTCAAAAGGGGAAACCCTCAGGCCTGCCAATAAGAGGGTAAACCCATAATATACAATGGGTAACAAGCATCCTAGAGGGGGCCCATCCAAGGCTGGCCTTAGAAGTTGGAGGAAAAATTGTCAAATGTCTAATTGATAGTGGGGCAGATAAGACAATCCTAAAATGGTCTGAAGTTCCCCAACACAGAATTAATTCACCGGCCCCAATTAATGGGGGTAGGTAGTCCTTCACAGGCTTATGTTACCAAAGAAGCCTTTAAGTGGAAGGACCCAGATGGAACTACAGGTCTCATCAGACCCCTAGTGGTGGATGTAACAACTAACCTGCTAGGGAGAGACATCCTTGAGGCCCTAGATGTAGCTATTGCCAGCAATATAGAGGGAGAATGCATTGAGATAGAAGAATATGAGAGATACCTTTGCCGATGCCACCCCCAATCCTAAAGGCCATTGTTAAGTATGAAACTCCCTGCCTAGAATGGCTCTCTGATGAGCCAATGTGGGTTGAACAGTGGCCTTTGCCAAGGGAGAAACTTGGAATCTTAAATCAGTTAATAACAGAACAAGTCCAACTTAATCACATCCACTCCTCGCAGAGCCCATGGAACACTCCTGTGTTTGTAATTCAAAAGGGCTCAGGAGGATGGAGGTTACTACAAGATCTTAGGGCCATCAATAAAGCCATGCTCATTTGGGGTACCCCTCAGAGGGTACTGCCCCTTGTGTTGGCCATTCTAGCCAACACCCCCCTCCTTGCTATTGATATTAAGGACTATTTCTTTCCTGGCCACCTGCACCCTAAGATCAAAAATGATTTGTGTTCTCAGTCCCCTGTATCAATAATGCAGGACCTGCCAAATGCTTTGAGTGGATGGTCCTACCCCAAGGTATGGCCAACAGTCCCACTATATGCCAAGAAGTAGTTGCTGCAGCATCAAGGCCACATTTATATCAAGGCCTTAATATCTATCATTATATGGATAACATCCTAGTATTAATACACTCCTCCACCTCACCAGCTGAGCTAAGGGATTAATTAACACCTTCCCTCACTGAAGCAGACTTCAAAATTGCCCCAAATAAAGTCCAACTTATCCCACCCATAACTTTCCTGGGGACAAAACTCTCCCTCACCTCTGCTCAGCCTCTTAAACCCACACTCTCCTTTCCCCAGAAGCTTACATTTGCCTTGCTTCAGAGCTTTCTGGAGAACCCCAGTTGGCTCCGACCATGGCTTCCTATCCTCACCAGTGATTTACAACCCTTACTTGACATGTTGAAAGGTGACAAAGACCCATCTTCCCCTGCCTCCTAAACCCAGAGGCAAAACAGGCATGAACCAAGAGTAATAATATTTTCTGAGATGGCACTTGCCCAGTACTCATCAGATAAGCCAATTCAGCTTATGATATTTAACTCCTCCCCAGCCACCATGGGAGCATGATACCAACCCCAAGGGGTTGTGGAATGGCTCCACACCTCCTTTGGCAGTGCCCCACATATATTAACAGAGATTGATGCCCTAGTGGCCATGATCAAAACCAGGCGAGACCAGGCTCTCCAAACCTTGGGCAAAAAACCTGACACTATCATAACCCCCTTCTCTCTCGCTGACATACAATGGCTATTTAGGAACCACTCCCAATTTGCAATCAGCCTAATAGGCTTCCCCAGTCAAATTGACAACCACTACCCTAATGAAAAATGGATTCCTGCAATAACCCTTTAAAATGGCTCATACACCACCTCTTTTCAAAAAACCAATCCTGAGTCCCCCCTCCATTTTTACAGATGGGGAGAGAGGGGAGCAGTTGTGGTTCTTTACTACCTAGGGATCAACCTCCCACCTTCATTTTTAAGGAACTTCCTGACCAATCCCACAATATAAGGAACTGTATGCCATCTATCAGTTCCTTATTCAAAGCCTTTTGCATGCAATGGAAGATTACTAATCACACAGGAATCCCACAGAACCCACAAGGCCAAGGTATACTAGAAAGGACACACCAAACCTTAAAAGCCCAACTTAAAAAACAACAGCCCAATACCTAACCACCCAACCTTCAGTTAGCCATGGCGTGACTACTTTAAACATTTTCAATATATACAAAAACTCCTAATACCCCCCCCATCACCTTCCACTGGCATATACCAGAGACTGCCCCTTCCATTCTGGTGTGATGACGAGATCCCTTAGATGGAACATGGAAGGGACCAGACCCCCTCCTCGCCATGGGAAGGGGATTTGCTTGTGTCTTCCCACAGGACCAGCCCAGGCCCATTTGGGTACAGGCTCGAAATGTCCAATTCCACCCCACCAACCAAAGAGATGGCCCACCTGATGTTGACAGATCAGAGACACTGACAGATCAGAGATGGAAGAAGCACCATCCCCACTGGCACTACCAAAGTCAGAAAATGGGAGATCCCGGAGGGAGGTCCATGACCTCATGGATGCAGCCAAAGCCATATGCCTGCCATACGCCTTCCTCTCAGCCATTTTGTTGGTGGCTTTAACAATCTTACATTCCAATGCAAATGCCTCTCTCCCTTCCTCTCTCATTATAACACCCCCCTTCCCCCTTTCCCATGGAGGATGGTGCTTTGAAGCCTGAGAGACCTACCAAGGGGTCAATAAAATCCTTGGCACAGGATATTGCCCTACTAAAGGGCTGCCAAAACACTGTCAACTGTCCTAAGTCTGTGGTTTGTGTGGACAGCATGGCATGCTTTGCCTATCGCCAAACTAACAGAGTGTCTTAAAGACCAGGACTAATATGGAGGATGCTCATAGGATTACTGTGGCACTGACAGCTTTAGGCATCCAGATGCTGTCTTTAAAGCCTTCTGGAAAACTGGAGAATGTACAATGTGTATACAAGACCCCTGGAAGGAACATTGGAAGACAGAGGTGATGGGAAAACTCTATGCTACTATCTACCACTCATCCTCTCCCTCTGGGACTCTTCATATTTCTAGACAGCACATCCCTGCTTCCTGCTCAGTGAAAAACTAAACATCATATTCTCTCACAGAAAACACAAGTCACAGAAAAAATACAAGCCACTGTTACATGGACACAATATATCCAATATGTAGCCAACCTTCTCCCCTTTTCTAACCATCCTAATGCTTCTAACTGCCTCTTTTGTACATCTCCTACCTGTCCCCTGCTAACTGCAGTCCCTATTAATGCCACCTTGAATACTTGACATGTATAACAAACTATTCCCAACCTCACCTTAGTGATATTCCCTTCTTTAATTCCGGTCAGGGTGTGCTTCTTTGATTGTCTAGCTCCAAGCCAACCAGAGCTGAATGCCTCCTCAATATTTCCATAACCAGGATCACTTGTGTCAAGACACCCGCTCTCCTTTGTTGCACAGGGGTAACAACCCTATGAATAAATGTTTCCTCTCCCACCTATTGTTCCAAAGTCTTAATTTTTCCACAGGTGTATCTCTATGAGGAAAAAGAAGCAACCTACCAGCTCCATCTGTACCAACCAAGAGAAATTTTCATCCCTCTGCTTGTGGGTCTCAGCCTGATGCTGTGTCTGGGTGCCTCCAGTGTGGCAGGAGCTGCTCTTGTTCAGACTAACTATCTTGCAGGCGACTTCCAAAACAAGCTTGACCAGGCCATGATATCAACTACCAAAAGCCTTGAATCTCTCCAGAGACAACTGAACTCTCTCATGGGCATGTTACTTCAAAACCATACAGTTTTAGACCTCAATACTCCTGAGCATGGGGAGACATGTGTAGTCTTGGGAGAAGAATGTTGTTTTTTTTATTAATGAATCAAACATTGTTGAACAAAATGTTAAAACCCTCAAAAAGCTCTACAAGGAGCTGCTTGACTGTTACAAGCCTGACGACCCCATCACCTGGTTCTCTAACCCTTTAGTCACTTGGCTTTTCTCCCTCCTTAGCCCCTTCTTTGCTATAGGAATCCTATTACTGGTAGCATTGCCTAATCAAAATTCTCAGACAACAGATAACTAATATTGCTAGAGTGGCTGATAACCAGGTCCTCATGCACCATCTAGCCCTATCTGAACCTATGATAGACTATAAAAATCTCATGCAATATGATGACACTGCCCCATTATAAAACAAAAAGGGAGCTGTTGGACATAGGCAGGGGCCCTAGTTAAAGCAGGCCTAAGCTATCAGACACGACTAAGGCCCCAGGCTATGGAGAGGTCACAGCAGCCTGATCCATGGACAAATCTTGGGTACTGGGACAGGCAGGAGTAAGTCTCCTCCCCCTCTCAGGGGTCTTAGTGAGCCTGGACCCCCCTCAATCTCAGGCTGTCCTGATAAGACTTAGGCATCACTCACAGCCCTGTGACCTTTGGCCAGTTGCTAGGAAATGCCTTATATGGCATCAGCCAGCAGCCTTCACACAGCCCTGTGACCCGTACCCTATACCTCTTCCCACCACTATGTAGATCATCTGACTCTCTTCCTACATGCTGGAATGAATGTCCCTATATGCCACGAGGCATTGGCAAGCAACCTTTGAACCCATAAATCCCCTTAGGACTTTCTTCCTGCTCTCACTCAACTACTTACAAAAACCCAGTCCCCTGACAAATAAACGAGCTGTTCTCTGAAGCTGTTTCCTGGGTGGTTCTTCCCAATGAAATCATGGCCACTCAAGACCGTGCTCCACAGTTGCCTGAATGCCTCCAGGAAGCCCATGCACAATGGCCCCCTGAGGAACCAGGGACCCACAATTAGAAATACCCTTAGCAGGCCAGAGAGATAGCTTTGTAGTTAAGATACTTGTCTGTGAAGCCTAAGGACCCTGGTTCCATTCCCCAGTACCCATGTAAACCAGATACATAAGGTGGTGCATGTGTCTGGAATTTGTTTGCACTGGCAGGATGCACTGGAGTACCCATTCTCTCTCTCCCTATCTGTCTCTTCCTCTCTCTTTCTCTCTTTCCCTTCTGTCTTTCAAACAAAGAAATAAAAAAATATATTTTTTAAAAGAACAGGAGTGGTGTGATGTGCTTTTCATCCCAGCACTTGAGAGGAAGAGTAAGGAGGATTACTGTGAGTTCCAGGCCAGCCTGAGACTATATAGTGAATTCCAGGTCAGTGTGGGCTACAGTGAAACCCTACCTCAAAAAATTAAAAGTAAAAAAAAGGAAAAGCAAAGCAGGAAATGTTTATTCACAACTAGTGAGCCTGGTGGCACACCTTTAATCTCAGTACTCAGTACTCAGAAGGCAGCAGAGTTAGAAGAATTGCTGTGAGTTTGAGGCTAACCTGAGACTACATGGTGAATTCTAGGTCAGTTTTGGCTACCGTAAGACCCTACCTCATTTAAAAACAACAACAAAATATTTTTAACTGGGGCTGGGGAGACTTCTCAGTGGTTAAGGTGCTTGTTTGCAAAGCCTATAGGCCTGGGTTCTATTCCCCAATACTCACATAAAGCCAGATGCACAGAGTAGCACATGCATCTGGAGTTCATTTGCAGTGGCAGGAAGCCCTAGCGTTCCTCTTTTCTCCCTCTCTCTCTTTCCTTTCAAATCTTTCTCTCCTTTCAAATAAATAGAAATATATATTTTAAAAAACATTTAATTTGTAGAAAATGGAATTTAAAAGTTTTGCCAGCCAGGCCAAATGAGCCAGTGGGTGCAATAGTGGCATGTCTATTATGGGGGAAATCAACTGCTTTCTAACTGGACTGGAGGCCCCTCCATGGGAGGGGATACATCCCTGGTACTGAAAATCTAGTCAAAAGTTTATGGTAGGGGAGGTCATGAGCTCTAGGGGAGCAACTCCTGCTGTTGTCTGGCTAAATGAATATATTATGCTCATCAAACTGCCCTCTGAGCACTTTTCTTAACATTCCTTGTATTAATGCTACTTTCACTTTCGGTTAGAGAAGCTTATCTTTTCAGATGGTGGTAACCACTGTGATGACTCAAAAGGCACCATAGTGCTGAGAAGAAGTGACAGAGGAGTGCTCAGCACTGAGACATCTCTATCACACCTTCTAAGACTCAGGATCCATTGTGGAAGTAGTGGAAGAAAGAACATAAGAGCCAAAGGCAAGGTGGGGTTGCTTACAATCCAATCTTGAAAACACAAAAATGGCCTGGATATCTATGACCTTGCAGTGCCTGGTACTGCCTATACAAGATCCTCATAATAGGAGGAAAAGATGATGACATCAAAATGAGAGAGACTGATTGAGAGGGGGAGGGAATATGGTGGAGAGTGGATATGTGAAGGGAAATGTAGGGGAGGGAAGGGAATTATAATAGTTTATTATCTATAATTATGGAAGTTATCAATAAAAAAGTTAAAAAAGAAATACCTTTAAGTAATATGCTTGTAATATGTGAGGATGGATTTTTAGAATAGGTGATGAGGTAGAAATACAAAATATGATCCCAAACAAATTTTACTATTTATATGGGTCTGGAACTTTCTCATATAAAAATATATTAACTAGGTGAGCAAAAGCCTACTTATATCCCTGAGCAATTAGGAAGTATCGGAGTCATTAATTGTGTATTTCTATTTAACCAATGATTTTTTTTTCCTTTGGGATATAATAAGAGAGCCTTTAGGGTTGTGTGGAATGTTTGTGCACTCCAGTGGGTGCTATTTACTTCCTAGACCATCCAGAGTCCTGGAGTTATATCATGTACAAGACATCAACTATGTATAGCAGCTTTGCTTGAGGATGTAGGGTCATAGGAAGTACTTCCAGAATATACCTGGAATAAACTAGAAGATTTTCTATAGCATGTCATTGACATACCTATCTGAAATTTACATATTAGGGTGACTCATATGAAACTGACAATTTCAAATGATTCAACCCATTAAACATTGTAAAATAGAGGGAGGTATTGTGCAGACACCTCAGGGCTAGTCTAATTGTGTTTACCTTTTAAAGACTCTCAGCAATAGAATAGCCATCAGTACAACATGCTTTCATGAATGAGTCTTGGTGTGTGTGCCAATGTAGCTAAATAAGTAGAGATGAGTCAAAGTAAACCAGGAATGAAACCCACTAAAAGACAGTCTTTCTAAAGAAGTTCTACAGCAAAACAAGATCTTGGAGACCAAAGATACTACCAATCCTGCAAAGTTAAATCAATACCAGGAATCTTCCAGGTGTATAAAGCAATGACCAAAGATGGGGAATATTTGTAACCCTAAAGAAGAAATGTATCTGAGAAGCACCAATTTTTTCCAATCTAAATACTAACAAGACCCCAAACGAGCCAAACCTCTGAGATGAGGTGTGTTCAGGGCGGTATAGCCATACGCAAGATATAGCATTTTCTCTTGTGAAAAAGGCTGTCTCTTTGTGATCACAGAGTATACCATGCCTACAGATGAACTAGTTTGGCCTGAAGGATAGTGATTTTTTTTTTTTTTACAGAGAATGTTTATAAATTTGGGTGGCCTGTTAGCATCAGGGAATTAGAAACCTCCTCACAAGCATTTTTAGTCCTAAAGGATTTAGCATGTAGCTGATGGTAGAGGCATAAGTAGGACACCTAAGATAGAAACAGGCTATCTTTAGCTGAGGTGAACATTTGTTATTATTGTCTGCCAACAGTTCATTTCCTCTTCTCCTTGCTCTAGGACTCTTAATTTCCTTTGAGGAACCAGACCTCACTCCCTCACAACCAAGATGTTTAGATGTCACTAATTCTTCCTTACCTGGTAGACAGAGGAGAGGCGTTAAGAAAGGGGAGGAGAGACAGTAGGACCAATTCCATGGAGAATTTTGCACCCTGACACTCCATCAAGTGTCCTATAAAGATCACCTAAGGCCATCACTGTTTAATGCCACACTCATCCTCAGTGTTATTTCCGTTTGACCCACACAGGCAGTATTGTACCCAACTTGCTCCTTCCTCCACTTCAAATACTTTACTTGCCTCTCAGGACAACACATCTCCTAGTTCATCTCCTACCCCTACTCCATTTTACACACACACACACACACACCACCACCACCACCAACAACAACATCAACAACAACAACAACAACAACCACCACCTTCTTGAAGATTCCAAGGCTCAATCTTTGAAACTTTCCTTTTCTATCTATATTCATTATTTCTCTGGTGATCTCATCTAATCTCCTTGCATTTAAATCCAGTCTCACTGCATTTAAACATTTCCTGATAAGGATAAGCCAAATTTATATCTCCAGCTTCCTGTTCTCCCACAAACTCCAGATTTGTGCACATACCAATGGTTATGTCTGAAATCTCCATGTTAAGCAGGAATCTGCTGTGCTTGGAGTGTGAAATGCCCCCACAGGCTCATATGCTTTAATACTTGCTTCCTGGATGGTGGCATTCTTTGGGGAGGCTGGGGACTTAACCTACTTTTCTTCCTGGTCTGAGGAGATAGGAGAAAGCTGCACCACAAGCCCCAACTGCCTTGGACCAAGCAGCTCCCAGCCGCCAACTCTTCCCCATCAAGACGGCTTGTATCTCCTAAACAGCAAGCCAAAAGAACCCCTCCTCCCCTCAGCTGCTTCTGTCAGGGATTTTCTCACACCCATGGGAAAAATAACTAATACAGCATGTTAAATTTAATTAGTATATCCGAAAGTGGTTTTCATCTTCCTACCCAAACCTGGTCTTTCTATAGTCTTCTCATCTCAGCTCAAGGCAACCTTATTCTTCTAGTTTCTTGGACCCCCAAACTTGAAATTGAGTATTCATCTATTTTCCATTCAAGCTCAATTAGGAAATTCTATGGACTCTATCTTCAAAATAAATCAATTGCTTCTCAACATTTCCATTTGTACCACCTAGAACTGGATACCTCATGCCTGTTCTTGCCTATATTATTACAGTAGAGTCTTAACTAGTCTCTCTCCAGAATGATCCTATTAAAACACAAACTGGACATAGCCACTCCTCTGTTCAACAGCTGCAGTAGTTTTCCATCCCACCATAAACACAAGTCCAGGGCCAGCAAGGACCCCAACACTGTGATTAGGTCAACCTTGTCTCGCAGTTCTTACCTCCATGCTGTCCCCATTCCAACCCTGCTGGCAGCTATGCTGTTTCTGAAGCATCTTATTTCTACTCAGGACTTTGGACTTGCTGGTCCCTCTGCCTAAAAGTGACACATGACTTCCCTTCTTTAAGATCTTTCTTTTGTACTTCCTTCCCTGCTTTATTATTATTTTTTTTCATCCTAACCTTTACCTCAGATAATGTGGCAGTTGTCTTATTTTTATAAAAAAATAAATATTTATTGTCTGGCTCTTTCACTGGATCCACCCAGAATGTAAAATCAAAAGTTGTCATTTTGTTTCCCAATGTATCCTTGGTGCCTAGAACAGTGTTTTGCACATACTCTGTTTAAGGTATTGAATAAATGAGTATGTTTAATACTTCAAATATGACCAAATTCAGTATTGCTTCTCCAATTACTTTCCCTCTCACACCTAACTCTTTTTTTTGAGGTAGGGTCTTGCTCTAGCACAGGCTGACCTGGAATTCACTCTGTAGTCTCAGGCTAGCCTCGAACTCACGGCAATCCTCCTACCTCTGCCTCCCAAGTGCTGGGATTAAAGGTGTGCACCACCATGCCCAGCTCTCACACCTAACTTCTTGCATTAAGCACTATATTCCTACTTTGTGATCCCTGTTCTTCAACTCTCAATATGGAAAAGTATTCTACCAATCTATCCTTTCCAAATATAGTTATAAACTCCAAATTTCTAAACTAAATCACTGTGTTTCTTTGTTGTAAAAAAATATATACCATTAATACAGAAGAGGTGGCGAAAAGAATGTAAGAGCCAAAGGAAGGGTAGGACTCCTTACAACGTGCTCCCTCCAGACATAACATGGCCTGGATATCAATGACCTCATAGTGCCTGACACTACCTACACAAGACCATCATAAGAGAAGGAAAAGATCATGACATCAAAAGTAAAAGAGAGACTTATTGAGATGGGGAGGGTGTATGATGGAGAGTGAGTGGAGTTTCAAAGGGGTAAGTGGGGGGGGGAGGGAAGGTATCACCATGGGGTATTTTTTATAATCATGGAAGTTGTTAATAAAAACTTAAAAATATATATACCATTAAACTTTTAATTTTTTAATATTTTATTTTAACTTATTTATTTATTTGACAGAGAAAGAGGGATAGAGGGAGAGAATGGGCACATCAGGGCCTCCAGCCACTGCAAATGAACTCCAGATGTGTGTGCCCCCTTGTGCATCTGGCTAATGTGGGTCCTGGAAAATTGAACCTTTGGCTTTGCAGGCAAACGCCTTAACTGCTAAGTCATCCCTCCAGCCCAGACTTTTAATATTTTTAAGAGAAGAAATATAGGATTATGAATAGCAAACATAAAAATGTGCCCCAGTTCCCAAAGCATTCAGCTGTGGAGTAATGATAGAGGACTGAGGCAGGTAAGCTAGAAGAGAGATGTGGCATGTATTCTCATTCTCCTTCTCACCTTTTCTATGACGTGAACACTTCTTACCGTAGTCTCAAAATATGCTCTTTCTTTGGCTACCAAGGTCAGATTCTCTTTCACTTTCTTCTACCTTTTGAGGCATTCTTTTGGAATTTCTTTTTAAAGCCCATTCTCTTCCTTAATCATTATGATGTGGTGTTTCTCTATATCCTATTTCTCATTATATTGTTTTTATTCTCTGTGCTGTAGGCTGACTAATCCATATCTACATTCCCAACCACTAAGTTCATGTCTCAGTTGAAGCCCTCAATGTCTCTTCATCTTGGTCAGACATCTCCAAATTCTGTATCCACATTTCTAGCAACCAACAAAGTATCTCTGCCTTGCTTGATGTCTTGTAGATACCTCAAGTTAAACATGTCCCCAGATAACTTTGTAATCCCTTTTCTCCTCTGCCAAATTTATTCTCCCTCACCCATTTTCAGCCTTGTTTATAAATATTTATTAGCCCAATCATCCCAATAAAAACTTGGATAAGTCCTGACATCTCTCCTCTTCCCTCCACCTAATGCTTTTACCTCAGAGTCTATCTCAGAAATAGTCCAAATTAAATACTGTCTAAATTGATGGCAACACAAGTTAAAATACTTTGCCACATTTTTTTCATTTTCTTTTATTATTATTATTATTATTATTATTATTATTATTTATTTGAGAGCGAAAGACACAGAGAGAAAGTCAGATAGAGGGAGAGAGAATGGGCACGCCAGGGCCTCCAGCCTCTGCAGACGAACTCCAGACGCGTGCACCCCCTTGTGCATCTGGCTAACGTGGGACCTGGGGAACCGAGCCTCGAACCGGGGTCCTTGGGCTTCACAGGCAAGCGCTTAACCGCTAAGCCATCTCTCCAGCCCCATTTTCTTATTAAATATTACCCACAAGGATTTTTTTTTCAATATAACTATCAATTCATTAGGATGAAAAATTCCAGTAATGGTCATTGTCTCCTCATCTGAGATAAAGTAGTGTGACCAGAGGCAAATAAACAGAAGGGTTAGCTCGCCCTCCCAACACGCCTGAACTCAGGGACAACAGAGCATGCTAATGGGAGCAAAAAGGCAAAGTGTGACAAGAGGGGTACAGAGGCTTTTTGTGAAACCTCAGGTTTGTTGTTTTTGTTTTAAATTCTGAGAACCACAAAGGATATAGACCCTGAGAAGAGTCTTTGCCAAATGCCTTTATGCTTGTGGACAATAATACTGACAGAATTCTGACATGCAGACTGTGCTATAAAAAGGCAAAGATACTTGTCATTCACTGCGTCTCTATAAGCCAGATTTTAAGACTGTATATGCAGCCCATTGAACATGGTACTATCTCATAGGTGTTGAATGAGTCAAGTAAATGCCAATGAGAGGAACAATGCAGGTACAGCAAAAGGAGACTGCAAAGAAATACAGCAAATTGCCACGAGGGACGTTTTTTCTCTTTCCCAGTTACCTCTAGTACCATGGCATGTTCCTGGGCATGTGCTGCATCACTTACCTCTTCAGGAGTGCAAAGATATTGTTCACATCCTTCCAATGAATCAAAAGGAAATACTTCTAGTCTTTTGAAGTGAAATCATTCCTTGAATTTAGATTAAAAATAATCCTTTAAGTTTTTTCACATATCTCTGTATTTTCCTGAATCATAATTCAAGTATACTGGTCACTGATTTGATTTTCAAATGTCACTGTCATTTATTAGTTACTTTATTTTTTATTTACTTATTTGAGAGAGAGAGGTAGAGAAAGAAAGAGATAGAGAGAGGGAGAGAGAGAATGGATAGGTGTGCCAGGGCCTCCAGCCACTGCAAATGAACTCCAGATGCATGCACCCCCTTGTGCATCTGGCTAACATGGGTCCTGGGGAATTGAACCAAGGTCCTTTGGCTTTGCAGGCAAATGCCTTAACTGCTAAGCCATCGCTCCAGACCATACTTACTAGATTTTATCTTAGTCATTATAGTTTTTATAACTTCTTTTTCATGTCTAATTTTTGTTGTTTTCATTTTATTGAGTTCTTTATTGTAGGAAAATATGGCATATGGTCATATCCCAATCCAGTTAAACTCTTATGTTCCCTCTCCTCCACTCCCACCATTCCACTGAGGGAACTCATCAGTGGGATTATCACTAATCACCATGGGGTGATGAATGCTCTAGTCAGGCTGTGTGGGGAGGGACAGTGCCTCAGAGTACACCCATCTCCCTGGAGGAGGTTCCCAGGCTAGCACTGATAGCAGCAGCATATTTAATCCACCACATCCTCTGTAATGGTTCCTGGGCCCTGGAAGGTGTAATAGAGATAGCTAGTCTTGCACTAGGCAGCTGGCTTTCTTTTCTTGTACTTCTGATGAGTCTTAGGTCTTCCTGGTTTTTACTACCATCTATAAAAAGTAGATTCTCTAGAAAAGAATGAGAGCAGCATGGGTCAAGGGGGGTAAATATAGATTTTAGAAGTTTCTCAATCATTATGTTTTACTGTCTCCATTTAGAAGATATTTCTGTTGCCAGGCAGGGTAGTACATGTCTATAATCCCAGCTCTAGAGAGGCTGAGGAGAAAGAACCTTTAGTTCTAAGGCAGCTTGCACTACAATGAGACCCTGTATCAAGAAACAAAATTAATGACCTGATTGCTGAAGACATCTTAGAACTGAGCTGGAAGCTTTCTTCCTGCTGGCTAGCTCTCATAGTGGTGCAAGGTACTCGGCAGGTGTTAGGGGAGAAAAGTCATCAACAATCTTACCCAGCAGTTGACCCTGTAAGCTATACAACCATCAGCCAGGCAGGATATGCCCACTGGTGGTTGAATAGTGGTACAAATGATATGGGGGTGATCAACTGCTCTCTGATTAGGTTTGAATTCTACTCCATGGGAGGGAATTCATGGCTGATACTGAAAACCTAATCAAAAGCCTGTGTCTGGGAAGATCATAGACCCTATGAGGAAAACCGCGACTGTTGTTTGTCTAAATGGATATGTTGTGTGTTCATCAAATTGCCCTTTAAGTTGTGTGTGTGTGTGTGTGTGTGTGTGTGCGTGTGTGTCTATAGATTGATGCCACTATCATCTTTGGTTAGAGAAACTTCTTTTTGTAGATGTTGTTGATTACTGAGGTGACTTAAAACACATTAAAGTGCTAAGAATAAGTAACTCTGGAGTGCTCAGTGCTAAATGAGACATTATATCACTCCCTCTAAGGGAACAGTGCAGAAGAAGAGGACTGAAGAATGTAAGAATCAGAGCACGGGGTGAGTGCTGTAGAATGCTATCACCCAGGCACGCCACCTCACCGGGACTGCCACAACCTGCTCAAGGCCCACTCAATACTGGGCTCATCAATACTCCATCATGGATGATGGAGAGGAGCACAAAGCTCCCATATCTCCTTGAAGAAGTATAGGCAGTTGATGGTGGGCAGGGAAGTAGGAGACATTTTCTGCAGTGGTATAGTCACTGATAAGACCCAAGTGTGCTGGTAAATAATCCTTTGCCATTGGCCCTGCATCAACTAGAATTAAATTCAGTGGGTCACACCCACACACAAGAAAATAAAATGAGTCATCAAAGAAGAGGGACTAGTTGAAAAGAAGGAGTTCAGTGGAAAGAGAATGGAGAGGAGGTTCAAGAGAAGGTAATGGGAGGAGATTATGACCAAAATACATTATATATACATGTATAAAAATTGCCAATAAATAATAAGATGACTAAAGGAAAAAAAATATTTTTTTTGCTCATGTCAAAAAACTTCCTGGGCTACAGCAAGACCCTACCTCAAAAAACAAACAAACAAACAAACACAAAAGCTGGGCTGGAGAGAAGGCATTTGCCTGCAAAGCCAAAGGACCTAGGTTTGATTCCCCAGATGCACAAGGTGGCCCATGCATCTGGAGTTTGTTTGTAGTGGCTAGAGGCCCTGGTGCATTCATTCATTCATTTTTTTCTCTCCCAAATAAATAAATAATAAATAAAAATAATTTAAAAAAATCTTTACAGCTGGGCATGGTGGTGCATGCCTTTAATCCCAGAACTCAGGAGGCAGAAGTAAGAGGATTGCTGTGAATTTGAGGCCAGCCTGAGACTACATAGTGAATTCTATATCAGCCTGGGCTAGAGTGAGACCCTACCTCAAAAAAACAAACAAACAACAAAACCCTTTTACATAAAAGTGATTATTTACAGGAAACCTTAATATATAAATGTACTACAAATTGATTATATTCCCATCAGGATATCCTCTTTTGTCCCCTTTCTCCACCTCTTCTCACCCATTCCACTGAGGGCCCTCTTCAGTGGGGGCATCAGTAATTATATAGAGGAATTACGGAATGTGCCAGACAGCTCATGTCAGGAGGACAAATAGCTTTTTTTTTTTTTTAAAGGAAACATTTCATTTAAAAAATTTATTTATTTATTTATTTGAGAGCGAGAGCAAGAGAGAGAGACAAAAAGAATGGGTGCACCAGGGCCTCTAGCCATTTAAAATGAACTCCAGACACATGTACTACCTTGTGCATCTGGCTTTACGTGGGTACTGAGGAATCAAACCTGAGCCTTTCGGCTTTTCCAGCAAGCGCCTTAACCGCTAAGCCATCTCTCCAACCCTAAGGAAAACATTTCTTTATGAGGGGCATGTCCTGCTTCTTGGGTCTCTCTCGAAAGTCATTCTGACATTATAGGACAGAACCTCCAAGTTGCATGCTGTTTGATAACATCTCCCCAAGTTTCATTTCTCCAACCATCATTCTGCTCTTAATCCCTTCATTTCCCCACAGTCCTCTTGTATCCACTTCTCTACCTTTGCAGCTAGCATGGTTCCCACCTGATTTCTGCAGAATGCCAACAGTGCCACACACATGCAGCACCCAGCCTCAGCCCTGACAATCCCAACTCCCTGGGATCCCAACACATAAAACAGGGTTCAACAGGCAGCCATATGTTTTGCTTTACTACTGATCAAACTGAGCATCATTGAAACCACTGGAAAAATGGGAAAATATTTAGGAAATCCAAGACAAGGCCTTTTTATTTTGCAATAGAATGTGTTCTGGAGATACAATTTTGTTTCTGGGATACGGCAAGCTGAAGGCCTCAGAGTCATGTTCTAGGGCATATGTTTGCTGAAAGAACAAATGGACTGCCCTTCTCATCCCGCAATGGTGTAAGTGATCATTACTCCTTGTGGCAATTTTAGTGGGAGGTGAAGGAGAGGGACCCACTGCTGCCAAAATAAGCTCTGAGACTAAAACATGCAGTGATCTTATAATGCTGCCAGTCAGTACGGCAGGAAAAGGTTGACATTATCATCATCTGCAGTGTGTTAGAGACTCAGGATCTCGGCCAACACCCACCTAGTGCTTCCAGATGAGACTTTGAATTTTAGGATTCCAATAAGGCATGGGAAGGTTAATGTTTGAGAAACACTGTCCCAGAGACACCACCACCATCACACATACAACCATAACTAGACTAAGCTAGAACCTCCCTCTTCTGCATTTCCATCAAACCATCAAAGTGTTCCATGAATCTTTACCACTGGGGCTGCCCTTTATTTTGGCCCCTCTCCAAAATGTTTCAAATTTGATTTGATTTTCTCCAGGCCTCACTTTTACCTTATGCAGGCTGAGCACTTATATGTGAGCAAATAGCAAATTAAAAAATTAAACACCCCTGACCCAGTCACAATGACTGATCATTGAGAGTAGAAAGACAACCAAAAAGACAACACGGGGTAGAAAAACACTGTGAAAATGTGGTTAGTTAAGTAAAAGCCATACCAATCACAAGCACTGTTTTCCAGATGTGCCTTATTTCTTTCATTATTACTATGCAAGAAAACCGTAAGAAAATTATCTAATATGCATCTGGTTACTTAGTAAAGCTTTCTTTTGATTACATGACTGGTAATCACAAACTCATGGTCAAGGCTAGATGCTTGGCTTCAGTCTTCAAGTCTCCAGGATGCTCAGAACTGGAAAGGAAGAACTTTTTACTGTTACATCCAGACTGCAGTTTTAATAAAAAGAAAAGTTTCTTAAGTCTTGCTGGGAGGGGAAGGGGCTTCATGTGGTCATCATACTCCACTTATTGTTATAGGTCCAATTGAAGTGGCCCACTCTTTGAGAAGTTTTCATAAAAGCTATTGCTCCCAATTCTGTTTTTCATGGCACTGTCCACTGCTATGATGGATCTTAGGGAGGTGGCACTCATTTGTTAGGAATCTAGGCTTTGCAGCCTAGTTACATATACAAAATTCTCCCTCTGCCAATTACTAGCTATGTGACCTTGGCAAAATGACCTCCTTGTATCTATAAGATACAGAAACTAGTATCAGAGGATTCTTGTGAAGACTACATGAGGCCACACATATAAAACATACCAGCGTCTGGCTCATAACAAATAACCAATGCTAGCTGTTAGGAGCACTACCTCATAGAATCTGGTTCCAATTAGAATTGGTTGTGCATGTCTTCCTCTTGCTAGATTATGAGCAAACTATTTATATTCCAAGGAGCTGGCATAGGTACTTACAAATGGCAAACAAACAATAATATTTGTCAGATCTTAGTTTGAAGGTATGCCAGAACGAGAAAGGGGAGTGTGCTAGAAACAAACCTAATGTGCTGTAAGATTTCAGCCAGGGCCAACCTCGGTAGTGTTTGCTTTACTCATTACCAGGGTACACTGTCTTGGACAACGTCACTATAAAGTGGGGCTAGGGAAACAGTATTTAAGGAACCAGATGTTCTGTTCAGGAACGGCAAAGTTCTGAATTTGAGATGATAGGAGGCCCAAGATGAGTGGGGACTAAAGGCTAAAGTTCACCCAAACTGGGTGTCCAGGCATGAAACTATACAAGCAGTTAAGATCATCTATTAGAGGGTAGGCATTTTTTGAAAAATATTTTTACTTATTTATTTATATTTATTTAAAAGAGAGTGAAAGAAAGAGGGGGGAGAGAGAGAGAGAGAATGGGCACACCAGGGCCTCCACCCACTGTAAATGAACTGCAGACACATATACCACTTTGGGGAATTGAGCCTGGGTCCTTAGTACCTTAACCACTAAGTCATCTCTCCAGCCCAAGGGTAGACATTTTGTTTTTTAGTGGATTAAGGGATGTCTTTGAGGCTTGTGCAAAAACTATATGCATCCACTGGGAGAAAGCCCTACTAAAAGCTCAGAGGCCCCCTCTTAAGCCGGCCTCCTGACTCTTGAATGAACATGAACTGAAATTATGACACTTAGTTTAATAGATACTTCCTGAGTGCCCATTAGGAAGCCCAAGGGGCTTTTGTCTAGCAAGGACCTTCTGGACTTGCAAAAGAGTCTCTAGGAGTACCATCTTTTGGGCAAAGCTCACATCTTCTGAGATGGACACCAACTTCAAACACCTGTCCTTGTGGCAGGGTGTGGTGGCACAGCATTTAATCCCAGCACTCGGGAGACAGAGGTCAAAGGATTGCCATGAGTTTTTGGCCACCCTGAGATGACACAGTGAATTCCAGGTAAGCCTGGGTTAGAGTGAGACCCTACCGCGAAAAAACAAAAAACAAAAAACAAAAAAATCTTGTCCTTCTGTCTGGTGAATGTGATGTGACCACCAAGCTGACTCACAGTAAGAACACCAGAGTCCTCTTATGTACCTATTTGTGCAACTGCCACCATAACCACTGGCCACTGAATGTCAGCTGTTTCAGAATCAGTGCTCAGTGCCTACCCACTTCCTGGACACCTGGCATCAGGTCCTCTAGGACTCCTGCATGAGGCCCAGAGCCACTTCCTGTGCCTCTGTCAATGCAGAAGCCTCTCTCCCACAACCTCACCCACATGAACAGTAAAGTGGCCATGATTTTAAAGACAAAACAAAGCAATGCACTGACACTGCACCTCCAAAGATGAATAAAAAAATTATAATGTGAAGGGAAGAAGGTGACAGACACAAAGCAGGAATATAGGTAAGTAGATAGATAAATATAATTAGACGTAAAGGATGAGGTGTTATACAGATCCAGAGCAGGTCCTGATCTAGGCTCAAAGGGTTAGAGAAGGCTTAAAGGGAAGAGTAACACTTAAGAGAAGTCTTGGAGGAAGGGAGTCATGTCAACTGGAAACACTTGTTGAACAGATGCTATGTATTAAGCCATTCTAGAAACCTTGCACGAATCTCCCTCATTCAGTCCTTACATTAATCCCATGAAACATGTATTATTATTCTCTTCATTTGACAGATGAGAAAAACAGGTCTGTGAGGCAGAGAAAAGTGCCTTGCAGCTGTATGAACAGGAGGAAAGGATTAGTTCCCTGGGGAACCGAAAGTGCCCTAGTGAGGACTAGCTGGCGTCGTGGACACAATTTCAGAGATGACTGAGCCAGGTCTCAGTGTTAGAAACCAGAAGCAGGGGATTTCTGGTCTGATCTGGACTTTTCAACATTTAACTGTCTGATTCATGTCACCTAACCCCTCTGAACCTCCACTGCTCCCTTTTGTAAAAAGAACTACACAGAACAACATCTCCTACATTCCCTCCTGTAGTCATCTGCTTCTTTCCCATAAACAATGATCATGAACACCAAGTGAGAAAAATGTGCATGAAATCGATTGCAAAATACAAGTTCCTTCACAGACAAGATTTCTTCAGTATCTCTTCCCCAGCAGCGTCAGAAATTTGGGAACATAGAACTCAGCGATCTAGTGTCTGAAACAGAGCCTGCAGAGCTTTCAACAGTATGGGGAAGTAGTGACACTCTACCCTCACCCTGCAACCCCAGTCTGCCTGCATCCACACTAACCACTTCCTAACTAGAGGATCCCAAAATGAGTTATCCCATCGGCTCCCCAACTTTGTCATCTGGAAAATGGGGGTATGATGACAGCACTTACCTTATATGGTTGATGTGAAAACTGCAAAGCACAGATAATAAACTTAGAACTATTCCCAGCACAGAATAAAGATTCAGAAAACCCAAACAGACATCACTTATTTTCATTATTAAGAAATCTGTTAGCTACTCATCCTGTTCCTCTGCATTCTGTATGTCAAAGTTCTGTGAGCATATCAGAAGTTAGCAACAATGAAGAAGGAGGTTTGCGACCCTTACATTCCCTCGTTCCCTCCTTCCTCCTGGCTCCCAAGAGCTGGCAGGCTGCTGGCTCTCCGTCCTGGCAGAAAATGCCCAAAAGAGGTAAAAGAGAGAGGCTACACACCATTTGTGAAAACTAGGCTGCTCTCAAAGTTTTCAGACAAAATTGAATGTAGACAAAACTCAACTTATTCCTCCTTCCACCCTTTCCTGCCCTTCACCCCTGACAAGCACACTCCCCCACACATCTCTAGAAACTTGCAGCCTTTTGCAATACATACTCAGGGGTCCTGTTGTGACAGCTTCTTGCCACATTAACTTGCCTGTCCAACTCCCTACTGAGAAGCCTTTGCTAATTTCACAACAGGAAAGCACGCAGGAAATTCGAGAACAAAACAGATCTACAGACGGAGCCCAGCATCTTCAAACACGCGGAGACCCAAACTGAGGCTAGATGACTCCAGACTGTAGACCAGGCAGCCGCCTCTTAAGGTACAAGGGGACTGCAAAAAGTCATTTGCCTCAAAACCCAGATCTGCATATCAATTAATAATGAATATTCATGAACTCCTCTAGCTTGCTCAAGAGCCACCCTAGACTTCAACCCTGGGTTCTGCTTCCCAGAAGTTTCCCAAAGCTCTTTCTCTGCCTCGGATCGGAGGAGGGTGGGAAAGTTCATTCAGGGCTTTCTGCCTCTTGCTCTTTCAAGTACTTGCTTTTGGTCTGGGCTTTTGCTTTTCGGCTTTTTTCTTAACGGTTTGGATCAAATCAGTTTGGTCTTACCCTTTATATCTTCCATAAGTAGAAGCTTTTTGTTCTCTTCCTCTTCCTTTTGTCTTTTTTTTTTTTTTTTAATTTGCTTTGGCAGCCTCTGTTTGCTGTGGTCGGCTCTGTGTGAGAGGTACTCAAGGATCAGAGATATAACAGACCCTAGGGCTTGTGGGAGGGGCTAAATTAGCCAGCCTGTTTCGGAAGGAACCTCAAACCCTGTGTCTTTTTTCATTGACGAGAAATACAGATTGGCGGAGGAGTCCAGCTGCTCATTTCCCTAGTTACTCGAAAGCTTCCCTGGGTTGTAAATTTTTTTTTTTCTATTCTTGAAGTACTATGTATTCAAAGTGCTCTCCCTTTCTTTCCTCCATTCATCCTTTTATATTTCTCTCTCCTTCTATGTTCTAGAAATTCATTTTTCTCCCTTGAAAACGTCATCTTGATTATAAGCAAAAAAGCTATTTGTGCATTGCAATTATGAAGCCAGATAACAAGAAACTTGTTACCTTGATACTCTCTGAACACCTGTAGGAGGGAAGGGGAGTTCTTTCCGAACACTGCCTGTTTATGATGAGCAGTCCTTATAGATCACCCAAGCAATGGGTTGGACTGCATGAGAAACCACATTGGTGGCTGGAAAGCTGTATGCCTCCACAGCAAAACCCACTCACTCTGGGTACCCATCTAGCTCTGACGATGTAAGTCATCGTCACCTTTGCCCAACTATGACTTCCTACCTCCAAAGTCCTTCAAGTGGATTGCTACTCCTCCACTTTGTGAGATGACCCAAATGCAGCTAAGAGGCTGACCAATAATGTTTTTCTTTTGGTTTTTCAAAGTAGGGTATTGTTCTAGCCCAGGAAGACCTGGAATTTACTATGTAGTCTTAGGCTAGCCTCAAACTCACAGCAATCCTCTTACCTCTGCCTCCTGAGTGCTGGGATTAAAGGTGTGTACCACCATGCCTGGCTAACCAAATAATTTTTAAACTCTGTTTATGAACTTTTTATGTTTATGAACTTGCTTTAAAATCAGAATAAGGGCTGGAGAGATGGCTTAGCAGTTAAGCGCTTGCCTGTGAAGCCTAAGGACCCCGGTTCGAGGCTCGGTTCCCCAGGTCCCACGTTAGCCAGATGCACAAGGGGGCGCACACGTCTGGAGTTCGTTTGCAGAGGCTGGAAGCCCTGGCGCGCCCATTCTCTCTCTCTTCCTCTATCTGTCTTTCTCTCTGTGTCTGTCACTCTCAAATAAATAAATAAATAAAAATTTTAAATAAATAAATAAATAAATAAATAAATAAAAATAAAATCAGAATAAAAGCTGACCCACTGACAGGAAGGTAAGTCTTCCAGTCCCAAGGCCACTTTGGGTAGCTTCTCCTTACATAAGGCTATTGCAAAACTTAGGTAGCATTTAAGGTTTGAAAGCTATATCAGGCATCCAGTCAACTCAAGATTATAGCAGTGAGTTTCGCCACCTGCTCCTGTTCACATGATAGATAACATGGAGCTGGTCTCTCATTGGCCACTCTGTTTCCCAGGACCAGTGCAGTTTTTCCCACAGTGCAGGCACTCAGCAAATACTGAAGCAGTTCAGGGTTAGCATGAGGCTGAAAGGAAAAAAGTGTCCTTGAACCTTTAATGGAGAATCTGATTTTTCCCTATCTTTTTCCCTGAATCTCCACCTTGCTGGAGGCCAGACTGTCAAAAGAAAATCACCCCCTTTCCTAGATGAGAAACCCCTTGTGTTTCCTGGGAGATAATCCTTCCAAAAATGTAAATGAATTCTGGGCATGGGAACTATACTGACTATCTTAGTCCCCATCCAGAAAATTCCCATAAGAGATCCCAGAGACACCAGGCAGGCTTTCCCATTTCCATGGAGCCCTTCCTGTCTCACAGCAGGAACTCTGCTTTCTTTCCTTCTCTTGAGTTCTATAATAAAATTTCTAAACTTCACCCTCTATGGTTTGTGGATTTCATTCATCTAATTCATAAGACAAGAATCTAGACTGACTTAGTAGAAGTTTTGTGTGCCTGTGAGCATCCAGCACCCTAATTCCTGGGTTAATGCCCAGCCAAGAGCTGAGGATGGCTCCATCACTTTCAAAGACACTCTGAATTCCTGTATCAGTCTTCCATGAATGGCTGAACTAATGAGTGCACAGCAGCAATGTAAAACTATAGATCTGCTTCCCTGATTCCTAGTTCATGCTTTTCCTACATTGCCTTTGTAGCATGTGAGTTTGTGTCTAAAGCTAATTATACTGTAAGACGTATTTCTGTATAAAAATCTTGTGACCACTAAGGTTTGTGTTTGAATCTATTCGGAAAACATTTTTATCCATACTTTAAAAAGGCTGGGGAACTGGGGAGATGGCTCAGCAGTTCACTGGCATGCAAAGCCTGCCAACAGGGTTCAACTCCCCAGCACCTATGTAAAGCCAGATACAAAATGACACACACACATAAGTACAGTTTAAAAAGGCATGGAGTGATTTGTTTTTAGCTTGGCATGTCTTACATTGCATAATGCCTGGCACAGAGTATGTGCTTAACAAATCTTGGAGAGTTTTTTGTTTGTTTGTTTGTTTTGTTTTTCAAGGTAGGGTCTCACTCTAGCCCAGGCTGACCTGGAATTCACTATGTAGTCTCAGGGTGGCCTTGAACTCACAGTAATCCTCCTACCTCTGCCTCCCGAGTGCTGGGATTAAAGGCGTGCGCCACCATGCCCAGCTGGTTTTTTTATTTTTTATTTTTTATTCATTTTATTTATTTGACAGAGAGAGAGATAAAGAGAGAGAATGGGCGTGCCAGGCCCTCCAGCCATTGCAAACAAACTCCAGACACATGCACCCCCTTGTGTATCTGGCTAACGTGGGTCCTGGGGAATCAAACCTGGGTCCTTTGGCTTTGCAGGCAAATGCCTTAACCTCTAAGCCATCCCTCCAGCCCAAAATCTTGAAGGTTTTAATAAATCTGGGGTAGCAAAATGATACTTTATAGGATTTTGCATTTTGTGAATAATTAGTTGTAGTAAATAAAGAATCTAAGCCAGGCGTGGTGGCACATTCCCAGCACTTGGGAGGCAGAGGTAGGAGGATCTATGTGAGTTCAAGGCCACCCCGAGATTACATAGGGAATTCCAGGTCAGCCTGGGCTAGAATGAGACCCTACCTAGAAAAACCAAAAACCTAATTGATGCCATCTCCATAGCCAGTTTGAATACCAATGATGATAAATATTGGTTTGATATTTGCATGTACAACATTATTTTAAAGTGACATAATGGGATGTTTGCAAAGAGGTCTGCAATCTTTATAAATTTATGACTGTTTTGTGCTAATATTTTGGGGGCATTTTTGAAAAGTAGGATGTCCACAAAATAATCTTTGAGCCACAGGGCAAAAACCATACTATCAAATCTAGAAAGAAAGAATGATTGAACCTGTCAGTGTAGGCCACTGTGAACACTGTGGTAACTGTTTCAAGTAAGATTAAGATTCAAAGCAACTCTTATTGTGTTCTACTTGGATACTGCCAACTAAACGTTATCTCAAAAGCTGACTCATTTTCTTTTAGTCTCCTTTAACTTCATCAGAAAGGGGAGAAAAGAGACAGAGAGAATGGGAATTTGAAGTTCACTTGAATTGAGCATATACTAATACATACAACTTTTAGTGCCCAAATCATGCTACATGAATGTTCTGACAAAACTCAGTGCTCTGTGCTACCATTTTACCATATTGCTCAGTATGCACAAGTGTAGGCATCTTGCAATGGTATATATAGTTAAGTATATATTATTTCCTCTCCATCCAAGAGTAATTTGTAAAATATGTGAAATGTGTGTATGCACTTATGCTTGTTTAAAGGCCTGATGATTATTTCAAAATTAAATCTCATTTCTGGGCAAAAATCATCATCATTATCCATTTTATTGTATTTATTTACTTTTTATTATGTATATATGAAATGGATGCAATCTGGTATGTGTGTGGTATATGTGTGTCATGTACAGAGGCCAGAGGAGAATTTCAGGTGCTCCTCCACTGCTCAACTGCTTGTTTTTCTTGAGATAGTTTCTTCATTGATCCCAAAGCTCCTTGGTTTCTGCACCCACAGGACTAGGGTTATAGAAGTTCATGGGCATACCCAGCTATTGATGTAGATGCTGGGGACTCTAAGTGGGCTCAGTCCCTTCAGGCCATCATGCTTACACAGGAAGTGCTCTTAACTGCTGAGCCATCTCTCCAACCCTTGTGAGGTTTTTGGGTTTTTTTTTTTCAGTAGAAAATGAAAACTGTATTTGAGAGATGGGAATTGTTAGAAAAGGCTAAAGACATATGTCTTTCTTTTGACGGTGAACTAGTCCTTTTTTTTTTAAGTTCTTAGAATGTTAGAAAGTTCATTTTCCTACACCTCCAACCTTTAACACTATACTCGTTCTTCTACCATACAAAATACTTAAATAATTCTCTTTTATCTTTTAAAAAAATTGTAGCTTACTGCAACAATTTACTGGATATATAAAAGTCATGTTATCCCAAGTGTGGGGAACAAATAAGTCTATAAGTCTTTTACTGTTAATGTTAATATGACTCTGGTATATGTCCACTCTGTTTTATCCAGGTGTCTTTAAAATAACAAGTCCAAGAACCCAATCTAAATGGGTCATAATAATCACAAACTATAATCTCAGCAGCTATTTCTGCCTCAGGGAGCAGGTTCAAGAGAGTTTCATGAATATGCTATTCACAATACCTAGAATCAGTTTTCTCCTACTAATAGCTCCTATGATAAATGTACACGGGTCCTTAAATTAGCTATGCTCCTCTATGAATCATTTCTGCTTTCTCAAAAGCTCTTATTTTTATTAACTTTTCTCCTCTAGACTAGAGTCTGGAATCTGGCAGCTGCTCCCTTCTGTGTAACCTTTGAGTTTATAGATGGTGTATCTAAGCTGCTACTAGCAACCTCCCATTCCATTTCTGTATAATGCTACGTGATTCTCCTATACCCACATCTCTTGAAATAGTCCTTTTATATATAAACTCTCCTTACTGGGCCTTCTGCTTCATCTTAGGCTCTAACTGATACAGTCTATAAAATCCTATTCATGTTAAATAGCATATCCCAAATAGGTGCCTCAGCAATAAGTCTGTCACTCACCCAATCACCAGTCTCTCTATGGTAAAAATGATGCTTAAATACCTAAAATTTATACAGAGAAAAATTTAAAGACATATTAACTCATTATTATCCTAAAAACCCAATGATCTGGGGAATATCATTATTCTCATTTATCACCCATAAAATTCAAATTCTTATCATGGAATATGTAAGACTTGGTCTACTTTCCACTAATTTTATATCACAATTAGAAATACTGATTATGACAGAAAAGTACATTGACCCACAAAGAAGTGTCACTCATGTGTCATGATGTTTTATTATTTTAGGTCACATACCTTAGACTAACATTGGAAATTTTTCAAAAATATTTTTTATTTATTGGCAAGCAGAGTGGATGCAGTGATTGGCATGCCAGGGCCTCTTTCCACTGCAAACAAACTCCAGATACATGCACCACTTTGTGTATTTGGCTTTGTATGGGTACTGGGAAATCAAACCTGGGCCAGCATAGTTTGCAAAAAAGTGCCTTTAACCGCTGAGCCATCTCTCCAGCCCCTAGAATCACATTTGAATCATCATTTTTCATACCCCATGTCTAATCCCTCACAAATGTTGTGGCTTGTACCTTGAAAACATATCCAGAGTATGACCTCTTTCTCAATATATTCAGAACCTTCTCATTGGGCTTTATGCTGATGCAAGCCACATCACCTCTCTCAGGGTTGTGATAGCCTCTGTACTGGTCTCCCAGATTCTACTCTTCAGTCTACTCTTGACACCCATAATAATTCAGTTTAAACAAAATAAAGCAAAGGAATATACCACTCCTCTACTGAACCCTCCTCTAATAGCTCTAGCTCACTGTGAGAAAAGTCAGAATCCTATAAGGCCCAACATGGCCTGCACACCACCACCACCATCCTTTCTTTTTCTTTTTCTTTTTTTTAGAGGTAGGGTCTCACTTTAGCTGAGGCTGATCTAGAATACACTATGTAGTCTCAGGGTGGCCTCGAACTCACAGCAATCCACCTACCTCTGCCTCCCAAGTGCTCAGATTAAAGGCTCAACCATTCTTTCTTATTGCTCTCCACTGCTTGCTCCAGCATCAGAGACTTTGACTATGTAGTCTTTCTGTTTGGAATACCATTCTCTGAAATATCCATATGGCTCACTCCCTCATCCCTGGTAGGTTTTTACTGAGATACTACTTTCTGCCCTAGTACCAAGGTTATGACCTCTATTATTTTCCACTAATATGAGCCAAGCTGATTCCAACTCTAAGGAAAAAGTATATGAAATAAGGTTGAAATATTTTGTCACACCAGAAAGCAAGGATGCTATTCAAACTTGGACCTGAGGCAATAAATGGCCCAGCATACTCCACTCCAACCCCAGCTGAAACTATGGATTAGGGAAATGAGCAAGAGTGCTACTTTCTTAGTGAATCTGCTATCAGCACAAGGGTCAAAGACATAGACACTGAGGATACTCAACACCTACCAAACAAGAAATCCAGAGGCTCCTAAGTGTTCATCACTGAAGTAGACTTAAAATGCACCAAACATGGCTTAGGGAATTTTGCAGAAGAGGAGGCAAAAGATTGTTAGAGCCACAAATTGGGACATTTTGCCCAGAGACATTGCCTCTCCCCCATAACTGACTGCTGCCCCCATAATGCATGACCCACAATACCCATGGGGTTGACCTGCATCCCCAGTGAGGAAGGCCTCTTCAGAAAAGGGGCAGGGAGGAGGGAAAGGATGGTACCAACATGTGTTCGTTATATACTAAATATGTCCATATCTAATAAAAGTAAATTTAAAAAATAAATAGCTCCATCTCCTATTTTAAAGTTATTTGTATAAATTTATCAAATATAATAATTATTTAGTACTACATGTTTACAGAAAAATTCAAATGCAAGATGGTATCTTCTGTATTGTTTCTGAAACAATTTAACTTTGGGTTATGTGATGAATCAATGTGAAATTTATTAGTACAAGATTTGAGAGAATGAGAAGTAATTGGGAACTATAATTTGAATTTTTACATAATTGATGTAGTATCAGTAATAAAAACTTGTGATATGTAGCTTTTTTAACAGAAATTTATGACATGAATATATATTTATTCTTGTTAATACCAGAAGAAAACAAGTGTGTTCTGTATATGATTTCATTAAATAACATAGCTACATGAAAAGAAAAAAACCTACCAGGGTTACCTCAGAAAGACTCAGGAGCTAACACCAAGTGGACCACACTAATCAAAATAGAAACAATTAAAGCAAAAATGGAAAGACTAACCACAACAGATTCAAACACATACATCAGATAAGCTGACACTCTATGGCTAACAAAAATGCTGTAGTGAGATCTTTGTTCCCTTCTGCAATTAGTTCATGATTCTACAAACAAGGCAACAGAAGGGGAAGAATGTCAACACTTAGCTTGCCTTTGATGCCCAAATTATTATACATGACAAATAAGTGATTCATGAGGGAAGGTTCTCTTTCAAGGACTACAGATAAGGAATAAACTTGATAGCATTTGAGTGTCACCATTTTTGCAAAAATCTAAAAAAAGAACAACAACAACAAAAAACCCCATGAAGTTACACAATAACATTACTGGCTGTTCACATCATAAAAGTCATCATGTTCTCTGTACTATCTGGAGTTGTTTTGGGGAAAGAGGAAGAGAAGCTTCTAGATCTAACAACAAGTTTACAGTGGAAAATGGAATGTGATGGGACACAATAGACCTAGTTAGCCATCCTCCTGTGCAGCCCATGCCTTTAGGCACACATAATGGAGACCACCTCCCAAGTTGATCTTTCTGACAGATAAAGGAGAAGCTTCAGGAATCACTATCACAGACCTTATTGCAAAATGCAGGTGTTTTCTGTTATCTAACAAATGGGATAACCCCCTCTGTGCATTGTACCATGACCTTCCTGTACCTCTGTTTCTAAATACCTTTATGATTTCATAGCATATCATGTTTCTTGCCTCAGTTCTGCCTAACTTTGTATTTTAACTTCCATTCTGTTTTTACAATGAACATCTTGTGGTTTTTCTCCAATAAAAGTTGACACCCCCAGCCATTAAGAGCTGCATCCTGAGATCCTGAACTCTTGGATGCAGACTTGATGCACTAGCTTTCTTCTTTTCCTTTCTTTTTACCCGATAAAACTTTGCCTCACATTCCGTGAGTTAATGGTCTTATTTGTGCGACACCAGACCCCACAACAACAGGAAATGCAGATGAGCGTGTTAAGACACTACAGAGAGCTGGGTGTGGTGGAACATCCCTGTAATCCCAGCTCTCAGTAAACTAAGGCAGGAAGATCCTGAATTCAAGGCCAGCCTAGTCTACAGAGAAAGACTCTGTCTCAAAAAAAAAAAAAAAAAAAAAAAAAAAGGAGAGACTGGAGAGATGGCTTAGCAGTTAAGGCACTTGCCTTCAAAGCCTAAGGATCCAGATTTGACTCCCTAGAACCCACATAAACCACATGCACAATGTAGCACATGCATCTGGAGTTTGTTTGCAGTGACTAGAGGCCTCTGGCATGACCATTCTCTCCCTTCATCCCTCCCTCTCTCCCTCCCTTTCTCTCTCTCTCTCATAAATAAAAATAAGGACTGGAGGGATGGCTTAGCAGTTAAGGCATTTGCCTGCAAAGCCAAAGGACCCAGGTTTGATTCCCCAGGACCCACATTAGCCAGATGTACAAGGAGGCTCATGTGTCTGGAGTTCGTTTGCAATGGCTAGAGGCCCTGGTGTGTCCATTCTTTCTTTCTCTCTCTCTCTCTCTATTTGCCTCTTTCTCTGTCAAATAAATAAAACAAAATAAAATAACACCATAGAAATGTAACCAGTAAAATCTTAACCATAAGAGACACTATAAAACAATCTCAATTTACTGGAAAAATGAGTTAGAATGGGGTACTTATAAATTAAAAAACATTTGATAACTTAAACCAACCAAATGTAGTATCAAGACTCTGAAATTCCAGGGGAGGAAGGGCAGCTGGGAGGATAGAAATTCTGATCTCTACATTGTTTCTAATTCTCTACTAAAACAGAAGTCCATTGAGAAACCTCATAAAAAATACTCTGGTTTTATGTGTGATAAAATAAATGCTCAGGGTAACTACTAGACAATATGATAAAAATCTGTCCATTCCAAGAATGCTTGTTTTTTTTAATCCATTCGGCCTTATATATGTGAATTACTAAAATGTTCTTATTAATATTTGACATAGTATTCAAAGTGCTATGTCCTTTTAATATTTTATAAATAGTATGATCTGTTGAAGGATCTGTTCTCTTGGTTTGGTTTTTGTGAGATAAGGTCTCATTCTGTAGCCCAGGATAGCCTTTAATTTGTGACAGTCCTCCTCCCTCAGTCTCCTAAGTGCTGGGATTACAAGTGTGAGTCACCATGCCCAGTTCTGTTCAAGGCTAAAAGGAGACTAAAAGAATGGGTTTTTATAATTGATAGAAATGCCATAGTAAAAGAGAGTCAGGTAGCTTTGCTAGGCAGCTAGGGTGACTGAGCCCCTGAGAATAAGAAGCAGGAATATCTCTGGCCCTATCCCTGCACTTTGCTAGAGACCAAAGGATGATCTGACTCCTCTCTTCCCTACAGAAAATCTGTTTTCCACAAACTACCTGGGCCCTTTCTTGGAGGTTGGTCTTTCCTAGGATTTAAATCCAATCCTAACACTGTGGTTGGTCAAGCTCAGCCCCCAGAACTTGGTGTCATGGCTACCCTCTTCCTGAGACAGCTCCTAACCCAGACAATCAACTATCTCTCTGGCTCGCCTGAGCAGGGAGGTTATAAATATGTTTGCAATAGGAGGGCAAGCTCTCTAGGGTGCCTGACCACTCATGAACTTCCAGCTGGGCCAAGATGAGGGAGAACCCCCTGATCCCTACTCCCACATGGGCTCTCTACCCAGTCCTGCCCTCCATGTGGCAAGAGCTCTTTGTATTTTCTTTTCTTTCCTCTACTTCTCCTTTTATGGATTTTCTAGGCCCACCACATGGGCTCTCAGACCACGTTGGTGTATTCATTTTACTTCCCTTGGTTCTGTACTTCCCTCACTAAATATAATAGTTTAATAATTATCCTTCTCAGTTTGGTTTGCCCAATTCTTTGGTTAAATGCAAAGGCAAACCCAGGGTTTGGTGTTGTAGGACTTTCCTGAACCCCTAACATCCTATTTCAATAGAAATGTTAAGTCAAAGTACTTCCAATCTTTTGGAGAGTAATGACAATTAACAAATCAAATTTCAAGAGTTAATAATTGTCCCTACTAGCAGATCCAAGCTCCATCTTCTTTAAAAAAGAATTCTGTAATAACTCTACAAATAATGTGCTTCATTGTGATGGTTTCTTCCCTGCATATAAAGTATATTGATCATATATATCCACCCTGCTATGAAAGTCTTTTATCCTCCTTCCCTCTCTCCTGTCAGCTTCCTCTTCCCTAACAGTGAGTGCCCTTTCTACTTTCATATCTTGTTCTTTGAGATTTCACCTGTGAGAAAATTCTGGACTTCCTAAGTCTAGTGAAAACTTGCTCCATCTTCTTATACCATCCCATACACCAAGATACTGTCAGTACCATTTGATATTGGTGAACTCATATTCAATAAACCAAACTTTCCAACATACTTTGAAAATCACATCAAATCTGATACTCTGATACTCTCTGGCTTTATGTTTTGATAGTATATCAGCCCTACACATATCCTTTATCAAAAATGAAACAATGAGCTGGGTGCACTCCTTTAATCCCAGCACTTGGAGGCAGAGGTAGAAGGCACACTGTGAGTTCAAGGCCAGCATGAGACCCTACCTCCAAAAGCCAAACATATTTTTTAAAAGATTAAATTATTTTAATCGAAGTTGTATTTTTAGACATGTTGATCAATATATATTCATTATATGAGAGGTTTCATTATGAGAATCTCACTCATGAATATAAGGCACTTTGATCACATTCACCCCTCATTACCTAGTCTTGTTCACTTCTACCTCTTCCTGGTCCCTTTGTTCTTCCCAATCAGCCCCCTTCTACATTCATGAATATGCCCCTCTTTACTTTCACCCCTAATTTATCCCTTCACTCTAGTTTTGAAGTTTGTTTACAGAAAGAGTATATGGGCAAGCCAGGACCTTCTGTCACTGCAAATGAACTCCAGAAGCATGTGCCACTTTGTGCATCTGGCTTTATGTGGGTGTTAGGAAATTGAACTTGGTAAGCAAGTGCCTTTAACTACTGAGCCACCTCTTCAGCCCTACACATTTTTGTTGTTTTGGTTTGGCTTTTTCAAGGTAGGGTTTCACTCTAGTCCAGGCTGACCTGGAACTTACTCTTATAGCCCCAGGCTGGTCTTAAACTCATAGGACTCCTCCTGGTAGGTACCACTACTTCTGGCCTCCCTTAATTCTCACCTGCTTGCTAAAGGCATCTAGGATGACAAGAACCCCTGTAGAAGGGGTTAGGAATTAGAGTATTGGGTGAATCTAAAAGTTGTTGAAGACTAGTAGAATACACATTGAGTCTAAAATGTTCTGACCTCTTTGGACAGAGGAAAGGCATTGTCTCTTAGGGCAGAGTCAGGGGTCTCAGCCCTGGCTGCATATTATAATCTCTGAGTGATTTACAAACCATGCAAATGCTCATCCCGTACCTCCAAGGTGGGATTTCACTTGGCTTGGGGTAGGCCACAGATATAGCTATATGCATGTGTAGTATGTGTTATACAGTACTGTGTGTTGTGTATGTTATGTTATTTATTGTATATGCACATGTGCATGCAGATGTATGCACCCTGTCCACATGTGTGGAGAGGCTGGTGTAGAATGCCAGATGTCCTCCACTATCACAGTCTTCCACTGAACCTAGAGCTGCCATTTTTGTTCATACTGGTTGACCATGTAACCCCAGCAATTCTCCTGCCGCTGTTCCCCAAAGGACTAGGGCTATAGGTATGCATGGCCACGCATGTGTGCTGGGTAATTAAACTCGGCTACTCAGGTCCTCTCTGATCCTCATGTTTGCACAGCAAGCACTCTTACTCACTGAACCATTTCCTTAGCCCAAGTTTTTTTTTAAGTTTAATTTAATTAATTAATTAATTAATTTGAGAGAGGGAAAGAGGCAGACAATGGGCATGCCAGGGCCTCCAGACACTGCAAATATAAACTCCAGATGCATATGCCAACTTCTGGATTACGTGAGTCCTGAGGAATCTGAGGTCTTTTGGCTTTGCAGGCCAACGCCTTAACCCCTAAGCAATCTCTCCAGCCACCCCCCTCCAGGTTTTATTTTTATTTTTTATTTTTTTTTGAGGTAGGGTCTCCATCTAGTCCAAGCTGACCTGGAATTCACTATGTAGTCTTAGGGTGGCCTTGAACTCATAGTGATCCTCCTACCTCTGCCTCCCGAGTGCTGGGATTAAAGGTGTGCACCACCACGCGTGGCTCCAGACCCCCAGTTTTGTTTTTTAAAGGCCACAGTGGTTTTATTGTGCTGTCAAAATGTGAGTTAGAGAGTTCTGTGATATTGTAGTGAGTCCTGCTGAACCTCATTTTATTAGATTTTAAAAGCCTGTGTGGAGGCTTGAATCAGCTGGCCCACATAAACTCATGTGTACTGAATGCTTGTTCAGCTGGTGATAATTTGGGAGGTGGAGCCTTCCTGGGCTGAGAGGTGTTGTAGCCACTTCCCGCTTGCCAGAACCAGCTCATTCTTTGCTGTTGGCTTCCACCTTCCGTGGCAGAGATTACGTACAACCTCTGCTCATCCCATGTTTTTCCATGCCATCTTCAAGCTTCCCGCTGAGACTGTAAGCCAAAATAAACCCTTTCTTCCCATCAGCTGCTTTCAGTCAGGTGCTTTGTCCCAGCAACGTAAAGTAAGTACAGCAGTTTACTTCACAGAATCGTTGTGTATAAGGCGTACATAAACATGTAAGAACTGCAACAAAGACCCTAGCACATAGCTGACACACACATAGCTGCTCTTCACTTATGGGATAGAACTAGATCAGATTTTTAAAGCATTTTATTTTCTATTTATTTATTTAAAAGAGAGAACAAGGCACAGGAAGAAAGAGAGTGAATGGGCGTGTCAGGGACTCCAGCCACTGCAAACAAACTCCAGACGCATGAGCCACCTTGTACATCTGCTAACATGAGTCCTGGAGAATTGAACCTGGGTCCTTTGGCTTTACAGGCAGGCAAGTGCCTTAACCGCTAAGCCATCTCTCCAGCCCCAGATTTTTTTTTTTTTGACATTATGTAAGACCTTTATTAACAGGTGCTTGTAGTTTGTTGACTTTTTTTAAAAAAAAATCAAGTTGTAAACTTTTTATTACAAATTAAAAATGAAGTTCTTAAAAATCTCAACTTGACCAGATATGAAACAATTTAAAAACTTTTGAAGGTATATTGAGAAAAACCAGGCTTTTAAAAAAAACGTTTGTCATTACCAAAAAGAGACATCTTTAGGTAAAAATAATAAAAACCCCATGCTGCTGCATAGTCAATGCAGATAGTTCTAGTTTATCTGGTCAATGCAGCCCCAGATTTTTGAAATGTTTCTTTTTATTTTTATGGCTCTTGCTCACCTACCCCCCAAATGTCTCCCATGTATTTTTCAGAATTAATGCAAAGGAACCTGAGGGGAATGAAAGGGCAGCACATATAGCCTCTCCAGTCTACCAAAACTTAAAGTGACCCTAAATCTTCAATTGGCAGCTGCAAGGCTAGGGCCATGTTGAGAGGAAGTAAATGGGAATGAAGTATGACCTGGCATCACTCAGATCTTCCTGTTTCCAGGATAAGCCGGTGTCCATGGTAATCAGGAAGGAATACCCTACACTCCGAGGTAGGAGAACGTGTCCAACGTTGCTAAGTAGTTCCTTCAAAAGGAAACAATGCAACTAGGATCAAATATGTCCAGTTCCAAAGAAAGCACTCATCACCTATGAAAAGCCAACCACAATAAAGCTCCAAAACTTTTGGAAATATTTGAATACAAATATTGTAAGCCATTATATGTGAATAGATACAATAGGTATTTATATCCACGGTAACCTGAGATGCATGGGAGTCAAGGAGGGTTTAAACAGGTGAGTCACAGATCATTTTGTCTTCTTTTTTGGACAGAGCTAGGAATGGAACCCAGGGCTTCATGCATAACAGAGGATTTTAGCACCACAAAATTATTCCATATGATACTTAAGACATGACAATATGCATTTGCCAAACCCTAAAGAATTTGTACCATGAAGAATGAACCTTATTGTAGACAAATTTAAAAATTTCTTCAAGAAGGGGTCTCAAAATAAAATGTAAATTGTGACAAAAGAATCTAGCTGTATTACATAGAAGCCACCTCAGTCATTGAAGGGTTGTAAAAGAAAAGGTGCCAGTGGAAATTGCGGGAGATGCTGGTGACATCTGTAAGACCAAGTATAAGAGGAACTGTATGAAAGCACATTGCTTGGTAAAGTTGTTTTCCAAGTTTCATAGTTCTAAAGCCACTACATTTGCATACTGGAATCAAACAATTAAAGAGACAGGTTACAGACAGCAGGAATCAAGTTTCTCATTGTTGGAATAAACAGGTTACAGTCAAGCTACAAGTGGCTAGAATAATACATGTGATAATAGACTAGAACCAGAGATATCTGTAAGAATATGGATATATATAGCTATATATAAAACAAGATTTATAACTGCAATATACAAGGTTTAAAATACAAATATATGTTCTTGAATAGTCACCTGAACATACATATATACATAAATGTATGTCCCAATAGCAACAAGCACACTTCATCCCTGACTTTCACTTCTAAAATAATTCTCCAGTGCAAGAAACCAAAACTCCACTGAGAAACATTTGATTTTAGGGCTGAGGTAGGAAATGTACATGGTCAGCCTGGAGTATTTTATAGTGTTAGTGAGTGGTTTTTTAAAAAGTTTTTAGGGCTGGGGATATGGCTTAGTGGTTAAGGCATTTACCTGCAAAGCCAAAGGATCCAGGTTCAAATCTCCAGTACCCATATAAACTAGATGCACAAGGTGGCATATGCATCTGGAGTTCTTTTGCAGCAGCTGGAGGCCCTGGAACACCCATTCTCTCTCTCTCTCTCTCAAGTAAATAAATAAATAAATAAATAAATAAATAAATAAATAAATAAGTAAATTTATTTATTTATTTGAGAGAGAGAGAGAGAATGGGAATACCAGGTTCTCCAGCCACTGCAAATGAGCTCCAGACATATGCGCTTACATGGCCTGGGGAATTGAACTAAGATCCTTTGACTTTGCAGGCAAGCACCTTAACCACTAAGTTATCTCTCCAGTCCAGTAAAATATTTTTTTAAAGTTTTTAAAAACTTACAAAGATAGAGTATGTCAAAGTGATATATACAGAGGCCAACTATAAGAGCTTCCAATTGCTAAAACAATCTGAGCAACAAAATAGTCATATTCAATTATAACCCAAAGTATAAAATACATATTCATGGGCTGAAGAGATGGCTTAGTGGTTAAGGCACTTGCCTGTGAAGCCTAAGGACACATATTCAACTCTCCAGATCCCACGTAAGATAGATGCACAAAAGTGAGGCAAGCTGAAGGTTGCACATGCCCACTAGATGGTTCAAGTGTCTGGAGTTCAACTTCAGTGGCTGAGGCCCTGATCTACCAATTCTCTCCCTCTCCCTTTGTCTCTCTCTCTCTCTCTCTCTAAAATTAACATTACGTATTTGGGGCTGGAGGGTTTGCTTAGTGGTTAGGTACTTGCCTGTGAAGCCTAAGAACCCAGGTTTGATTCCCCAGTACCCATATAAGCCAGATGCACAAAGTGACTGGAGGCCCTGGTATATCCATTCTTTCTCTGTCTGTCTCACTCTCTCCCTTTCTCTCTCAAATAGATTAATAAATAAAAATATTAAAAATATTCATGAGTTTATACTGATATACACTATTTATTGACTAAACTATTAAGTAAGCATACGGGAAAGAATACATAAATTCCTGTGTGAAATGATCACAAATAATTTATGTGGGTCTGCATTTTAGGAGATAAAGTATAAGTCCCTCCACCTAAGTATGGCATGCCCATGGTCACTTTTTTCCAATGAATATAATCTAAATATAGTGTGGGATATTGGAACCAAAAAGGACTTCTGGTGCTAGGGAGATGGCTCACTGAATAAAGTGCCAAACATGCATGCGGACTTGAGTTCCAATCCCCTATACCCACACAAATGTTGGGCTTGATGATACCTACCCAGTGCTCAGAAGGCAGAGATAGGCTGAACCTTGGGGCAAACTAGTTAGCTAGGCTAGCTAAGTAGGCAAACTCTGGGTGCAGTGATAGACCCTATCTCAATAAATAAGGTAAAGAATGATAGAGACACCCAACATTGATTCTGATCTGCATGTATGTGCATACATACACACACACACACACACACAGAGAGAGAGAGAGAGAGAGAGAGAGAGAGAGAGAGAGAGGGAGGGAGGGAGGGAGGGAGACATCAGGCAAAAAGCTAAAGAAATCTGAATAAAATAATGTGTTAGTTAGATTTTCTCATCTCTATGACCAAATAGCTCAGAGTCACAACTTAGGGGCCCCTGGTTCCAGAGTTTTTGGTCCATAGTGACACTGAACATCATACTGTGGGAGAATCTGACAAAAGAGCCTCTTTGTTTCATGGTGGAGGGAAGCAGGGAACAAGGCAGGGTCTGGGGTCTAGGTATATTCAAAGGCATGTCCCCAGGGGCCTTTTCCCTAAGCCCCACCTTCTAAAGTTTCCATACCCTGCCAAAATAGCACAATACCACAAAATAGGGTATTTCATATTCAAACCATAACAAATATGGACTTTAATAATGTTTCAATATTGGCCAATTGACTGAATCAAATATACTATGCTATCAAATATACAATAAGATGTTAGTAATAGAGGGAACTGGTTATGGAGCACATGAGAACTTCCTGTACTATTGTCATAACTTTTCTGTAAATTGAAAACTATTCCAAAAGAAAGTTTAATGATGCATTAAAGTCAACATTGTGCAGATGTTTAAACTAAGCATTTATAGTAAGACCCCTTGCTGAAGCACATCTGTACTGAAGTAACTATAAAATGGACATAGTTTTACAAAAGCATTTGTTACACATGATTTCTTGTTCAAACAGAATCCACTGTATCCAGATTCAGCAAATCAAAGTAAACTTGGACCGTGTGCCAAAGCATGCAAATAGCCTTGTTATACTCAATGTGATAGCAGTATTCAAATCTTTCCATTCCATGAAACACAATATTCCCATTGGTCAGTGGAGGGGAAACATCTCTAAGCTGTTTCTTCACTGGCTCCTAAAGTTTCCAAACAAGTGGCCCTACGAAGAAGTTATAAACTGGGGCTGAAGGAGAGCAGGAAGGAGTAGCCAAGCTGGTCTAGCACTTGAAAAAAAAAAATAGCAAAAAGGAAGGAAAAGGCTTGGGCTTCAGCAGACAAAGCTATTGCTACGTGGGCCATTGCCAGAAAACTTAGTGGTGCTCTGAGAGTCAGAAAAGCTTATGCAAAAAGTTATGCAAAATTTATCACACCAACATTAGAACCCAAATCACCCCCAGTATTGCACTTTCCAAGCAGTCAAAATTCCAAAGGACATAAATCTCTGTTGTCTACTTCTGAGCACTGCTGCTCTGAGGAGGCAATGGAAAGTTTTGAAGAACGTGAGGCATCTAGAGATGACCACAGCAGAGTTCACATACACACAGCTTCTCAGGACAATTGCAGCCCACAGTATCAGGCCAGACTATGGGAGGAAGCTCCTCTGTTACTGTTAATGTACCTACCTCTGCAGAGATCAGCCAGGAGTGACAGACCATTGAGACAATGACCAAAATAAGGCCCTTACTTTCCCTGGAAGCAGGGTCTAGGAAAAGATAATACAAGTCAGGCTTTTGAGACTGGCTTTATAGACTGATTTTTTTTACATGTTTCAAACCTCAAATCTTTAAAAACTCTTAGCTTATTTGTTCTCCTTCATAAGTCTAACAGTAGAGCTTAGGAGATAAGTACTTGCTATGCAAGCCTGAGTACCTGAGTTTGGATCCTCAGAACCCAGGTAAAAGCCAGACACTGTGGCAGGAATCTGTAATCCTAGCCATGTTTCAGGCATGATGGGAGCAGGAAACAATAAACCACTGGTAGCTCATAGGCCAACAAGGCTGGTGAATTGAGAAGTGAACAATGACAGATGTGGCTTCAAACGAGGTGGAGAACGAGGACTGACACACCCCAAAGTGTCTTGCAACCTCCACACATGTAATGGCATGTGTGCCTGAACTGACACACATGAACACACACATGAAAATCAAACATAGATGAAAAAATTGTAAACTATATATAATTAGCTGTCTTACAAGTTCCAAGCAGCCTAGCATGTTATTAAATCATGCATTGGCAACTTTTTTATAAGTATTATTTCTCATAATACAACCCAGAGTGTGACTTAAAATTCAAAAGTTAAAATACAAAGTCCTTTTTCTGTCATCATCCAGATCTCTCCTTGTCCCATAGCACTTAACAGCACTTAACTTTGCATATGAATTTACTGGCAGGTCTCCACTGGCTATCATGATCTCTCTCAAAATGCCATAAGAAAAAGTAAATGTGTCTGAGTTTATTCTTCTGGCTAACCATGAAAACGGGACTTCGTCATGGTTATGTTCTGCCTATTATGGTGAGTCTTGGTCTGAGGTGAGAAGATTCTGCATGCCCCTGTCTAATTTTACCTTTCTTGACCCCTGCTGAGAACAGCTCCTCAGATCCCAGTTGACAGCCCCTGCTTCTGGCTGTGGAGCCTCTGGAGAGTGACCTCATCTTGGCAGCAATGGGAACCCAGCCCTGCACATGCGGCCCAGTTGTTGCCTCTGTCGGATCTGAACATACTGCCTCCTGCCATATTTTGTTAATGCCTGATACTACCTGCTTCTGGAAAAAGGAATAAATGTATTTATTCTCAGCTTAATACTTAGCATTTAAAAACCTAAATCCAGGCAGACACAAAAGATGACCAGAAAAGGTTTTAAATCATTATATGCTCATTCTCACAGAGATTTCAGAGTCTGGGGATGGAGAGGTGGCTTAGAGGTTAAGGCGCTTGCCTGCAAAGCCTAAGGACCCAGGTTTGATTCCCTGGGACCCACATAAGCCAGATGCATAAGGTGGCACATGCATCTGGAGTTCATTTGCCATGCTAGAGGTCCAGGTGTGCCCATTCTCTCTCTCTCTCTGCCTCTCCCTCTCACAAAATAAAAATAAATGTAAAAAATTTTAAAAAAAATTCAGAGACTGATGAAAAATACCCCCTTGTTTTTCCTATGTGCACCATGCATGCATACATTTACTTAACATATATTTTCTGACTGCTACCATGGGTGGAGGTGGTGTAAGAGGAGGAGAGCATGAGGATCCACTTCTGATCTCTGGTCTCCTTCATTTGCTCTGTCTTCCTTTTTTGCCTTACCCCAGAAGTCTCAGCTTTCTATTAATTATTTCCAATAGGTTTTCCTTTCAGAGTGGGGGTTGTGGTAGGATTCAGAGCCTCTGGGGAACCTTAGCATGACACATTTGTGAACATATCTCCTGCTAGTGTGACCACCTCTCATCCACACAGGGATCCTACTGTTCTATCACTACCTACCAAAGGCCAGCTTCTAGCTGTCCCCACTAGGCCTTGGCCAGAAAGGAGGGGGTTAGAAGGTGACAAAGTGCATCTAGCCAAATGACACCAATGTTTAAGATGATGTAAGAAAGAAGGAAAGAAGAATATAAAAACTTAGACTAAAGAAAAGATGGCTATTCTACAGGCATTGCTACTTGGAACAAAACTCAATTTCAAATGAACATAAAATAAAACTCTTTACTGTGACTTTTAGGGTTGTGTGTATACTCTAAATATTGGGAATTTTTTTTAATTTAGTAACTGTCACTTCTCTAGTTGTTTCATTGTACAATTAGGCTTCCAGTCAAACCAGTACAGAGCACCCTCAAGTGTGTTCTACAAGCACTTCATCCAATCTGCAAAAATTTACATAAATCACTGTTCAGCATCTTACTTGTCCACAAAGTCTATGAGAGCAGGACCATTTCTGTTTTGTTTCACAATGAGTACTAAACCCTACATAGAACCTACACATTGTAAGAGATCCAAAAATATTTGTTGAAAGAAAACAACAAAATTCTTTCATCCAGTTCCTCCCTCAAATCCTTTTTCTTATTTCTAGGCCAACCATTTATCTCAATATTTTAGTGAGTGGCTTAGTTCAAAATCAGGAGACTCAAGAGGAAAATTCTTTCAGTTAGAAACACCACTTCTGGTAGTACATAGAATATATATAGTTACATACTCAGCATTGCCAAATTAGTGCCAAAAACCAAACCAAACCATGGAATTACCTGAAATGACTGACTAAATTCTACTAGTGATGGGGCAAGAGAGCTAAAGTTTATATTTTTGTACTTATCAATCATTTCTCAAGGTTGGAGGCATAAATTCTTGGGTACTTCTGGCTCCTACGTGCACAAGTGTGCTGATTTGATCCAGGTGTCCCCTATAAACTTAGATGGTCTGAATGCTAGGTCTGCAGCTGAAGGCAATTTGGAATTAAAGCCTTTTAGAGGCAGTATATTATTGGGGCAGGCTTGTGGGTATTATAGCCAGCTTTCCCTTGCCAGTGTTTAGCACACTCTCTTGTTGCTGTTGTCCATCTGATATTGACCAGAGGTGATGTCTACATCATGGTGCTTCCCCTCGAGTCTGTAAGCCAAAATAAGCCTTTCTCGCCATAAGCCGCTCTTGGTTGGATATGTTCTGCCAGCAATGCGAACCTGACTGCAACAGTAAAGTTAATACTGAGAGTAGCGTCAGTACTGCTTAAAAACGGAATGTGTGACTTTGGCCTTTTGGAGCTCCTTATGGAAGGATTTGAAACCTTGGCCTAAGAGATGCCTTGCAGTGCTGTAAGTACAGCTTGAGGGACTATTCTGATCAGAGGTGAAAGACCTAAATGCAGTAAGAACTATGGACTGTGAGGTTTGGTTTATGAGGGTGAGAAAGAGCTTTTCTAGAACTAGGACTAGGCTAGAGGCAGTTTATATGGGAGGCTTGCTGTTATGCCCATGTCCTGTTGCATTGCATAGAAATGGACTGATGTGAGTAGAGGGAAATGGCACAGAAAGAAATCTTTGAGCTGAAACTTCTGCCTGTTCAGCTGCAATTGTATGAGAGATTACAACCATTGAGATTGGGCCAACGGACCTGCATTGGGGCAAAAGGAAGAATATAGACTCTTTTGAAGGGGCCTGAGAGTGCTCACGAGTGTTCTGTTCTTCAAAGTCTGCTTTACTCCCCCCTGAATTAAAAACTGGCATCCTACCTGATATTATGGATATAAGAAATGCAGGAAAGAGAGGGTCATTGAATTTGCAACATGGTCTTGTGATTTGGAAATGGCAATGGGCAGTGTGAAGCAGGATTGCCTGCATGGAGACCCGACAGAGCTGTGAGGATGGACTGTGGGTTGCAGTGGAGACCCAGTGGAGATGCCGAAACCATCAGATGGCTGCTGGCACAGGATGAAATTTTCCAGGAATGTAAGTAGCTGGAGGGGGGGAATTTGAACTCGAGACTTGTTGCTGGTTAGAATTTTTGGATTTGGAGATTTGTCACTGGCTAGAGTTGTTGGACTTGGAGCTACAGAGTTTGATGTTTGCCCTGGTTATTTTAAATCTTGTATTGATTGAATATTTCTTTGCTATACCCAAAGCCATCTTTTGCAGTGTGAATGTTTATTCTATGCCATTATGGGTTTTTCTTTCTTTCTTTTTTTGGTATTATGGCTCAGTTAAAACATCTTGGACTATGGGAATGTTTGAATTTTTGGGAGGGATGATTAAAAACTATGGGACTTTTAAAGTTGGATGAATGCATTACATTTTACATCATGTATGGTTATCAGGTTATGGGGGCCAGGGGCAGAATGTGGTGGTTTGATTGAGATGTCCCCCATAAATTTAGGTATTCTGAATGCTACATCTTCAGCTGATGGAGATTTCGAATTAATGCCTCCTGGAGGCAGTGTATTATTACTGGGGGCGGAGTTATAGGTATCAAAGCCAGCTTCCTCTTGCCAGTATTTTTTTTTTCTTTTTCTTTCTTTTTTTTCTTGGATTTTAGAGGTAGGGTCTCACTCTAGCCCAGGCTGACCTGGAATTCACTGTGTCATATCAGAGTAGCTTTGAACTCACAGCAGTTCTCCTACCTCTGCCTCCTAAATGCTGGGATTAAAGGCATGCACCACTATGCCCAACTTCTTGCTAGTTTTTGGCACACTCTCCTGTTGCTGTTTCCCACCTTATGTGGGCTGGGGGTGATGTCGACCCTCTGCTCATGCCATCATTTTTCCCTGCCATTATGGAGCTTCCCCTTGAGTCTGTAAGGCAAAATAAACCTATTTTTTTTTTTTTTTGTTTCCCCACAAGCTGCTCTTGGTCAGGTGATTTCTGCCAGCAATGTGAACCTGACTGCAACAACAAGTAAAGCATGTTTTACCAACCTGAAGCTCATCTGCTCCCAAAATGATACAGAGCCAGGCTACTTGGAGAAGAAATGCACCAAGTACCAATGGCCATAGAAATAGAGATCTGAGGGGGTGTAATTGCAGCACTGGCAAATTTACAACAGGTAGCCTTGTCATGGGTATCACACTGTTGCCATTTTTTTTTTAAAGTCTATTGATGTAGTGTGTGAGTATGGGTATGTACAAACTACTGCTCACCTGTGGCAATCAGGGTACAACTTTTGGGTCAGGTCTCTCCTTATACTTCATTTTGAGGCAGGGTCTCTCATTGTTCTCCAGCACTCTGATCATCAACTTCTAGGAAATTCACCTGTCCTCATCTCTCTTCTCGTCATAGGTGCACTGGAATGTCAGAAGCCTGCCACAGCTTCTGACTTTTTACATGAGGCCTAGAAATAAATTCAGGTACTCAGAGTTTCATAACAAGTGCTTTATGCACCAGGCCCAATCCCAGCCCTGTTGCTCTCTTTATTTATTTATTTATTCATTCATTCATTCATTTAGAAGAGAGAAGGGGGGGGAGTGAGAGAGAGAGAGAGAGAGAGAGAGAGAGAGAGAGAGAGAGAGAGAGGATGGGTGCACGGGTGCACCAGGGCCTCTAGTTACTGCAAATGAACTGCAGACACATGTGCCACCTTGTACATCTGGCTTACATGATTCTGGGGAATGGAACCTGGGTCCTTATGCTTTACAGGCAAATGCCTTAACTACCAAGCCATCTCTCTAGCCATGTTGCTATCTTTTAAACAAAAATATTTTGCTTGGGAGTCTGAAGCAGGAAAATTTCCAAGAGATATGGTCATCTTTGGCTGCATAGGGAGTCCAGGCCAATCAGGGTTACAGAGTGAGACCCTGTCTCAAAAGAAAACAAACATATACATTTGCGCATCATATATCAGGATGGGTAAGAACCCTCTAAAGAAGCAACAGAGAATAAAAATGTCTGGAGAGTGGGGAGGAATTTATGAGCTTTTTCTTTATACTTCGGTATATTTCTACTAAAAATACCTTAGTAAAAGAGTTAGAAGGAAAGGCTAGCTAGAATTTTTTGGTAAGCATACTATTCTCAGAAAAAAAACATGAATTAGTCACACAAATCTCTCAAATCTTGAACATCTTCTAATCTAGTCCAATGTAACAATTCTTTTTCCCCATATTTTATTTATTTGAGAGAGAAAGAGGCAGATAGAGAGAGAATTGGTATGCCAGGGCCTCCAGCCATTGCAGACAAACTCCAAATGCATGCACCATCATGTGCATCTGGCTTACATGGGTACTGGAGAATCAAACTTGGGTCCTTAGGCTTCAAACATAAATGCCTTAACCACTAAGTCATCTATCTAGCCCCCAAAGTAACAATTCTTATTCTTTTAAATTTCACTCGCAGGCTAGGTGTGGTGGCATACACCTTTAATCCCAGCACTTGGGAGGCAGAGGTAGGATGATCACCATGAGTTTGAAGCCACCCTGAGAGTACACAGCAAATTCCAGGTCAGCCTGAGCTAAAGTAAGGCCCTACCTCAAAAAAAAAAAAAAAAATCACTGGCATATAATAGGCAATCTTCCACATTAAGAAACAGTGTAGTTTTTGCTGAATTATCTTTGTGAGCTTTAAAAAGGTAGGGTTTGTTTGTTTGGTCGGTTGTTTTTTCGAGGTAGGGTCTTGCTCTAGCCCAGGCTGACTTGGAATTCACTATATAGTCTCAGGGTGGCCTTGAACTCACAGCTATCCTCCTACCTCTGTCTCCCAAATGCTGGGATTAAAGGCATGCGCCACCATGCCCTGCGACCTTTAATAAGTTTTAAAACCTGTGAACTAGGGTTCCCTTGAAAAGGGATCTATGTTGAAAATTCTATAGACTCTGACCAATTTAGAACTTCTGTGATTGTGGATGGTTGGACTGTTGCAAATTGACAGTCAAATTTATCCTGAGGGCTGGAGAGATGGCTTAGCGGTTAAGCGCTTGCCTGTGAAGCCTAAGGACCCCGGTTCGAGGCTCGGTTCCCCAGGTCCCACGTTAGCCAGATGCACAAGGGGGCGCATGCGTCTGGAGTTCGTTTGCAGAGGCTAGAAGCCCTGGCGCGCCCATTCTCTCTCTCCCCCTCTATCTGTCTTTCTCTCTGTGCCTGTCGCTCTCAAATAAATAAATTAATTAAAAAAAATTTATCCTGAGCAGTCTTTAGCTATATGTATGCATGTTTGTATGTATATGCATATCAGTGCATATGTGTTTTCAGTTGTTAGTTGCTTGTGTGTGTCTGTGCACATGCAGGTGGAGGCCAGAGTTTGACACTGGGTATCTTCCTTAGTCACTCCCCACTTTACTTACTTTTTAAAAAACTATTTTTATTTATTTATATTTTGAGAGAGAGAGAGGAGGGAGAGAGTAGATAGAGAACTGTCATGCCAGGGCCTCCAGCCACTGCAAACAAACTCCAGACTCATGTATCACCTTATACATCTGGATTACGTGGGTACAGGGGAATTGAGCCTGGGTTCTTTGGCTTTGCCAGCAAGCGCCTCAACCACTAAGCCATCTCTCCAGCCCCACTTTACTTACTTTTTGAGAGAGTGTCTCACGGAACCTGGAGCCAGCAAGCTCCAGGGATGCTCCTCTCTTAGTCTACTCAACACTGGGATTATAGGATCAAGCCACTATGCCCAGATTCTGTGTGGGTGCTGGGGATCTGAATTCAGATCATCATGCTGGTATGGCAAGCACTTTACCCATATAACCATCTCCCTATCCCCTATCACCCAATTTTTAAAGTCAGGATCTCATGTAACCCCATTTTGCTGCAACTCATTATATAGCTGAGGATGACCTTGAACTCCTGATTACATGTATGCAACACTGTACCCTACTTTTAATAGACACTTATCACCTACTCTAGTAGCTGACTTAAAATCCTTTTGGCTATCACATAAAATATTTGGAGTGTGTGTGGTGTGTGTGTATAAATTTTTGTTGTTTTCTTTATTCTTTTTTTTTTTTTTTTTTTAGGTAGGGTCTCACTCGAGCTCAGACTAACCTGGAATTCACTATGTAGTCTCAGGCTGTCCTCAAGCTCACAGAAATCCTCATACCTTGGCCTCCCAAGTGCTGGGATTAAAGGTGTGTGCCATCATGCCTGGCTTTATGTTTTGTTTTGTGGTAAGGTCTTGCTGTAGCCCAGGCTGACCTAAAATTCATTATACAAAGTCTCAGGCTGGCTTTGAATTCACTGAAACCCTCCTATCTCTGCTTCTTGAGTGCTGGGATTAAAGATGTATAACACCATGCCTTGTTATTGGAATACATTAATTAGTGTATTAATTATTTAAATGTGTTAACTGAATTATTAATAGATAATTAGATTCCATCAACCCAATATCTAAGAATATCATTAGACAGCACCTGAAACTTGCTATGATCAGCCTACCTGACATTCCTACCAATATAATGAATTGATAAATGAATTGGTAAATGAATTGATTTATAACATTTTTAGTTCTTAACTATAAAATGTTCATTTAACAGCTTCTGCGGTGGAACACATCATTTAGGGCAACCTGAATCCATTTTCCCAGGACCACAGTTATTTCTATTTGGCTCAGAATAACCTATCTCTTATTCCTTTGGAGTGAGAGATTTTTCATGTCAACAGTTTGACACCCAGAACAGGGCCCAGGGGATGATTCTCTATCACTAGAAGAGTCACTCAGATCAGAACCACACACCAGCATGGGACCTTTGTGTCTCACTGTCCATATTGTCTCCTGAAGTGGATGTTGGGGAGTTCTTTCTGGAGCTTACACCTCCCTTTTGGTCTGGTCAATGATTCACTGGTTTATTATGAATTGTTTGTTGGATAGCCTCTTGTTTGTTGAGCATTTGTCAGAAACTTTGTCAGCATTGAGCTCTTTCCTCCTGCCACTCCTCATTGGTCTCCATGTTCTTTGTGTTTCCCTGTTTATCGTAATTTTGTCCCTCTTAGTTTAGAAATACTGAGTGTCTAATCAAAAAGACACTGAAGAAGCACTTGCTTCCACAAGCCCAACAGGGCACAGGCATGAGAGGGAAGTCCCCAGTAGATGCAATAGCCTCATAGGGAAACCTTTGTTTCTGAGTTAGAAGGAACCTTGTTGGCACAGATGGGATGACCCATATAAGATAAATTGAGCCCTCCAATGTTCCTAATAAAACACAAGAGGTTGTGGAAGGGGGTGAGAACTGACTGAGGGGCAAGATCTGAGGAAGTTATTCCCGTAAATAGCACAGAAATCTGATTACAACATAAATCTTTGGACTGGAGAGATGGCTGAGAGGTTAAGGCACTTGCCTGCAAAGCCTAATGATCAGAGTTTGATTCCTCAGCATCCATATTGAAGCCAGTTACATAAGGTGGGTGTATGTGTCTGGAGTTCATTTGTAGTGGCTAGAGGCCCTGGTGAGCCTATTTTCTCTCTCTCTGTCTCTTAAATAAATTATACACACACACACACACACACACATACACACATTGTTTTTTTGATTAGACAAGGTAGGGTCTCACTCTAGCCCAGGCTGACCTGGAATTCACTATGTAGTCTCAGGCTGGCCTTGAACTCATAGTGATCCTCCTACCTCTGCCTCCCAAGTGGTGGGATTAAAGTCATGTGCCACCATGCCTGATAAATAAAATCTTTTTAAAAACCCACAAATCTCATCCACTAGCATAAAAGGTTGCAACGCAAGTGTCAGGAAAGAAAAAAAAGATGTTGAAATGGGTAACAAAAATACAAGGAAAGATGATATGTTTGGAGAAAAACTGGTATTGGGTACTCCATTTGTTTTTATGCTCAATAATTATGGCAATTTAACTTGCAAGTGTTTAGAAATATGGAACTTTTCATATCCTAAATTGGTTGTATTTGCTGTTGTTGCCATTTTTGCATGAAACTAGAAGTTCTAGCAATTGAACTGAAGATAATAAATGGGCAACTAATCTACTTTAGCTGAAATTTAAAGGGATCTAAGAAAAAATATAAATTTATAAATAAAAGAGTTTAGGAAAGCATATCAAAATTGAAAAATAGAGATGTTCAAAAGTAGGAAATGAATAACATTTTCATGGTTATGTCAGAACTGAAAAGGAATTCTGAGGACTCCAACTTCTCTCAACACCCCACTCTTGTTTCCTTTTCTGACCTCACTTCTTCCTCATTTGTCTCCTTTCATCTTCTTCATGGCATTTCCTTTTAGTCCACAGAACTTATATCTAACAAATACATTAATTTTAAATCATCAGTAAGGGCTGGAGAGATGGCTTAGCAGTTAAGTGCTTGTCTGTGAAGCCTACGGACCCCAGTTTGAGGCTCAGTTCCCCAGGACCCACATTAGCCAGATGCATAAGGGGGTGCATGCATCTGGAGTTCGTTTGTGGTAGCTGGAGGCCCTGGTTGACACATTTTGCCTACATTATTATTAGATATTTAAGATTCAACATCCATGTGTTCCATATTTCAAATATAGCTTTCTTACATTTTCATTAAAATATGAAGTTAGTTTATTTTATTAAAAATGCTTTCTTCTGGGCTGGAGGGATGGCTTAGCAACTAAGGCACTTGTCTGTGAAGTAAAAAGACCCAGGTTTGTTTCCCCAGGACCCATGTAGCCAGATACACAAAGAGGTACCTGTATCTGGTGTTCGAATGGGGTGGCCGGAGGCCCTGGCACATCCATCCCCACCCTTCTCTCTCCTTCTCAAGTAAATAAAAACAAAGTTCCTTAGGTCAAAATTGAATTAATCTAAAACCTAACTTTGTATTTATAACAATAATAAGATTATACATTTACAAACATTTGCTTAAGGAGCAGGATTTTATGTTTAATTTCTTAAGTAAATGAACCATTTGAAACCTGCTTATTAGATTGTACTCAAATGCCTCCAACACAAAAATATAAATATGTCTTAATGATAAGCTTATATGTGTTCCTACTGGGTTAATGTCTTCTCTGGTCAGAAAGCCACTACCTTAGCAATAGGAAAAGGTCTCTTAGGAAGAATTATTCCCACTTTCTATTATATAGTAAGCATGTAACAGGTTAATGTGTAAATTTGTTTATAAAATTTGTCCTACTGTACAAAATTTTTATTGAACCTATAATTCTCAAGCATCTGGAATGGTGTTTGAATGACACTATAAAAAGTCACCAAAATTGATTAAATTTTTAAGCTTTTTAAATGTAGATCTAACCTTTTTGGAAAACATCAATTATCTTCTTATGAAATAACTACTGGGTATCCTATGAAAGACTGGGAACCATCTCTGCTAAAGAACTTTAAAAAATGATAACTAAGAATTCAGAATTGATTACATAGTCTTTCTACAGTGAGCTCCCAGAACCTGAAAATTAAATGCATGAAAGCTAAAACCAGGTAACTTCATCAATTGAGACTACAGTAATGAGCAACACAAGAATGAATAAGAGATCCTGCCTCAAATGAGGCTGGAGGTGAGGACTGACTCCTGAAGACTGTCCTCTGTCCTCCATACATATGCTCTGGCACACACATGACTGCACTCACATACATGAATGCACACATCTACACACAAATGTCAAATGCACACATGTACAAATAAATAAACTTCTCTCTTTAAAATTTTTTACTCAATATAATGTGGATAAAAGAAATTCTAATTTTTAGAATGTTAGAAGCCTGTTTTAAATTTGCTAAAAGGAACTCTATTTTGGGCAGATGTCTAATTAATACAAAACCTCTACAGCAAAAACAAAAGAACTTCCTACTAAGAAAAAGAATATTGACTGGAGTTGAATGATCTGATTACTAGATTACAAATTATATTAAAAATATTAAGATACAAGTTGGCATAGTAACTCACACCTATAATATAGCACTGGGGATGCTGAGGTAGAAGGATGAATTCAAGGCCAGCCTGAGCTACAAAGTGAGATACAGGTCAACCTGGACTGGAGTGAGAGCCTGCTTTGAAAGAAAACAAAATGTTAAGATATAACAGATTCTGGTCCACTTGTTATAGCTGCCTGTATTTTCCGCCACAACACAATCTATCCTGATGTTCGTTAGCCTTTCAAATGTGGATAAATGCCCTACAGTATGGAATCCATATTTATCAAACACATAAACTCACATGTATAGGAGTAACTTGATGGATTCAAATTCCAGATGATGTACATACTATCATAAGGCCTAGAAGACCCCGCAAAGCCCCATGACACAAGCTTCTGCCTACCTCAGAGTAAGCTCTACTCTGTTGGCTCTTGTTAGGAATACCCAAAGATTTGGGGTTGGTTCTTTTTTTTTTTTTTATCTGTCTCTTTCTTTTTCTTTTTCTTTTTAATTTTTATTAACATTTTCCATGATTATAAAATATATCCCATGGTAATTCCCTCCCAGGGTTGATTCTTTTTACTCAAATGAAACAAAACAAAACAACAACAACAAAAAAAAAAAACAACAACAAAAAACAATGTCTCCAAAGGCAACACACTTCATTCTGGGTTTATCCAAATTGGCTAAATTCTAGAACCAAAAGAGATCTCACTGGATGTAGAGTAGAGGTACTGGGCTAAACTTTCTTAAACACATTAAACTTATTAAAAATAAAAGAACATACCTTAGAAAGTGGCTCATGTTCAAAAATAAGACACAGAAAATGCTATCTTAAAAAAGAGAAAATGTAGCCGGGCGTGGTGGCACATGCCTTTAATCCCAGCACTCGGGAGGCAGAGGTAGGAGGATCGCCATGAGTTCGAGGCCACCCTGAGACTCCATAGTGAATTCCACGTCAGCCTGGGCTAAAGTGAGACCCTCGAAAAAAGAAAAAAAAAAAAACAAGAGAAAATGTGCAACCTAAAACACCATACTTTAAGATCTCATGTTCTCCAATTAGATGAACCTTCAAGGTATGCCATAGTACAGTTTGCTGGGATTAGAAAAATGTTATTAAACAATACTTGTTTTTCTAATGAAAAGCAGACAGGCAATATTATAACAAAATAAATCCTACTGGAGTCCATTTCTCTTTGATTATAAGATCAAAAAGTTAGATTTGGGGGTGACTTGGGAGATGTCTCAGCAGTTGAAGGTGCTAACTCATGGCCTACCTACCTAAGTTCGATCCTCCCATCACCACATAAAGCCAGATGCCAGGTGGTGCAACTGTCTGTGATCCCAATGTACTTATGGCCTGAGCAGCAGAGCCAGGAGAATCCAGCAGCTTGGAGGCCAAATAGTCTAGCACACAAAGCAGCAGAAATAACATCAAAGGTCCTGTCTCAAAAGAAAGTGGAAGAAGATAGACAGCTTGAGGCTATTCTCTAACCTCCACACATGTGCCATGACAGGTGAGCACCCATACACACACACACACACACATTTTAAAAGAGATTTCAGGGACTGGAGAGATATCTCAGTTATAAGAATGTTTTCCTGGCCTAGAGAGATGGCTCAGTCATTAAAGGAACTTGCTTGCAAAGCCGGCCAGCTCTGGTCAAATTCCCAAGTATCCATGTAGAGCTAGATGCACAAAGTGGTACATGTGTCTGGAGTTCACTTGTAGCAACAAGAAGTTTTGGTGTGTCCATAATCTGTCTGTTTCTCTCTCATACACACAAAAATATTTTTTTTCAAAGAGTGCTTTCTGTTCAAGCATGAGGGCCTAAGGGAGCTTGAAACTGCCTGAGGTCAAGTTCCCAGCACCCATGTCAACAGCTGTTCATGGCTACACATGCCTGTAGCCCCAGTCCTGTGGGAGTAAGACACTTGGGAATTCTGAAGGTCACAAAGACAGCAAGCTCCAAATCAATGAGAAGCACTGTCTCAAGGAAAGAAGTAGACAAGCAACAGACGAGGAACGCCTGACTTTCACCACTATTCTCTATGTGCATGTGAAAGGGTCATGCACATCTGCACACATATGCATACACTATATACATTATCATGAAGAGAGAAAGCCACATATACTATACATGTGCACATCCTAAAAATAAAAATAAAACAATAAAAAAAGCTAGCTAGGCATGGTGGCACATGCCTTTAATCTCAGCATTGGGAGGCAGAGGCAGGAGGGTCACCATGAGTTCACAGCCACCCTGAAATTACATAGTGAATTCCAGGTTAACCTGGGAAAGAGCAAGACCCTACCTCAATGACCCCCTTAAAAAAAAAAAGTTTTTTCTATTTTAAAAAACCTATGGAATCTCGATTCTCACAAGTTTAGCTTCTTGTTAAAGAACAAGAATTGTTCTTTTGGGATAAATCCAAAATGATACTATACTGTGATCTTATTTTTCTATAATGTTATTGTCCATTACTTACTCAAACTAGAATTTGATATAATACCAAAATAATAGGACAAATATAATTATTATTCACAAATAAGAGTTATAATAGCTTGGATATCAAAGACCAATCTTTTCTAAAATAGTCCTACCCACTCCACTGAAATAAAATCAGGCAAAAAAAAATCTAAAATTAAAAAAAAATATTAAATACTTCAAACACTGAATAAAGTATTTAAATGAAGTATAAAGTGACTACAGACATGGGAGGATATAGTCACTATGCTTCAAAAATATGTTGATACACAGGAAAAAAAATTTTTTTTTGGTTAAGGTGTCTATCGCATTTCTCCTCCTCCTTCTCCTCCTCCTCTTCTTTTTTTTGAGGTAGGGTTTCACTCTTGTCCAGCCTGGCCTGGAATTCACTACATAGTCTCAGGAACTCATGGCAGTTCTCCTACCTCTGCCTCCTGAGTGCCAGGATTTAAGGTGTGTGCCACCCTGCCCCACTCATTTCCCTTCAAAGCTGATGGCACAAAGGTAGAAGTCAGTGTTCTCAACCTGCAGTCACCTGAGAGCCCAGACAGAGCAATGTTTTGCAGGATGGATCACCCCTCAAATGAAAGTAATTATCTAAAATAATGAGAATGCACCCTTGGCAAGAGTCATCATCCCTTGGGAACAGATTGCTCACCTCAAGCACTGATACAAATAACAACTTCTTTGAGCCACATTGCAGATCCAGAACTATAATAATTACTAGACAGACCTACTTTGACCAACACTCCTTAATTATGTATACTGCCCTCCCAATTCTTCTCCTGTTTAATATTCATGCTGTTACCCCAAAGATGGACTTGGGTCACTGCATTATGGGATCTGTTCCTCTTCCAAGTGTGCCACATTGGTTAAGTACTTTCTCTGCTTTTCACCATTATTAGTTTCTCTCATAGGTATATTGGAGGTGGGTGGCCAAACCTAATCTGTCTATTCTGGTCTGCCAGACTAGCTCCTCTCCAGCAACAATCATCCTGAGGTGCAACTATAGGCAACCCTAGTACTTTGACACTGTGGTTCTAAGTATATTGTAATCATTGATGCCCTAATTCATGTTGTTTTTAAACATTTGCTTATCCTGCAATGTCTCAATTTAAAATCATCTGTAGTGTGTTTGTGTACAGATAATCAGATGTTCACTCCCTTATTCTCATCTCCCTGTGTGAAAGAATGCATAGACACCTGGCATAAACACCACATTGCACTGTTTGTTTTGAAGCTGTGTGTACAAAGGGTGATGAATCACTCTCAAAGTTGCAACAGTATCCATGTATCTATAACTACACTGGTCTGAAGAACCAAAGAGATAAAGAGGCTCCTGTAATTCAGAGTCTGTCAGTTATGCTGTAGGAGGCAACTGACTTACAATAGCTATGACTAATGATTTGAGGTGGGCACACTACAAGGCAACTCTGAGACTAACTTTGGTGGCAATCTTAGGACACGCGGGAAGAGGTGTAGTAAATGAGCTGGGTGAGGACGAGGGCCAAAACAATGCAGACCACTAAGTGCAGCTGGGTTTCAATCTTGACAAGGACCTCTTAGAGATGGAGCAGAATACAGCTGAAAGATGGTCCCAATCAAGGGAAGAGGAGTGGTGGTCTTTAACCATCACTTCCCATGCATCATTGGTTAAGGGACATTTCTTGAACATGGCAATTATCCAAAACCTCTGACCTGCCTGTACATGGGCTGAGCATGTCTCCATAACTAGAAAATGTCTTCAGGAAGAGAAGGCCCAGTGTATTCAAAAGGAGCCAGCTGGGGCCTGGGCAGTTAAAAGTGCTTTCTTGCAAAACTTGCCAACCTGGGTTCAATTCCCAAGCTGCTCACACAAACTGGATGAAAAAAAGTGGTGCAAGCATCTGCCATTAATTTGTCCCAGACTGTGTACACACACACATATACACACACCAAATCAAATCAAACCAAAGATAATTAAACTTTTTAAAAAGAAGCCAATCACCACACATAAGTAACAGTGAGATTGACAGCACAAGGTTAGGGACTCAGGTGAGCTTTCAGCCACCGCCAGTCCTTGGAAGGAACCGAAGAATAAATACCAGACTTCACAATCTTCCTCAGCTCAACCAAAAGCCCTAACCAGAAACGGCAGTTCATCTGGCCTGCTTTTGAGGACACAAAGCAAGATGGAGGGGGAATGGAGAGTGAGCAGAGAATACCCAAATCATCTATATTCAGATAGTTCCAAGTTTCAATATTTAAAATCTCAAATACAAATATTATGTTATGTTTATATGGTAACTAAAACCCACACACAGGAAAGACCTTAAGAAAGTCATGTAAAAGTTTAAGCAATTGAAAGAGAAATCCTAAACAGGAGATATGAGTTCTGGTTCTGATAATTGTTAAAGATGTCACTTAGATAAGTCCTTAACAGGTAAGGCTGCTTTCCTACTCTTATAAGACAAGGTCCTATAGACCTAAAGAAACTATTTTGAACTAAGTCTAGCAACACAGACTGAGGAAGCTGAGGCCAAGAGGATGATGAATTTGAGGACACTATGGGCTAAATAGCAAAACACTGCCTTACAAGAAAACAAGAGGATTGCAGAGATTTCTCAGTGGTTAAGGTACTTGCCTGCAAAGCCTAAGGACCCAAGTTCAATTCCCCAGTACCTACATAAAGCCAGATGCACAAGGAGGTGTATATATCTGGAATTTGTTTGCAGTGGCTGGCAGTTCTGGCATACCCATTCTCTATTTCCTTCTCTCTCTCTCTCTCTCTCTCTCTCTCTCTCTCACCTCTCTCAAATAAATAAATAATAACTGAATAAAATATTTTTTAAAAAGAAAAGAAAACAAGAGGAAGGAGGAGCAATTTTGAAAGTCAAAAGAAATGGACATGTTTCACTGTGTTTTTCAATTATGAAGGAATTTATAGAACTTAACATAGCAGATCTTTTTCAAAGTGATACTGGGTATAAAAATGTTTTATTATTTTTTTAATATTATTAATATTTTATCAATGATACCCCACCATGAAAATCAATCTTCTAATTATATGTCAGGCTGGGAAAATAGATCACTGACAAAGCACTTGCCTGTTTGCCTCCCGTGCACAACGCCCAGCACCTGGAGCTTCCTCCCGAAACAAGCACACAACAAAAACCTAACTATCTGTCAGCTTCTGGTAATCATTTATTCTGCTATTTCCTTTCATTTTTCAGGGCTTTCCTCTTTAACCGCTTCCTCTTTTGCCTTGATATACTTTAACATTTGTGATGATCACTAAGCACCAACATCTTGACTCTGGGTCCCCTCTCTTTTACTTCCTTGTTCCCTGCAGAAACAAACCACAAATGTGGAGACACCATTAGATTATAATAAGAACACTTGTCAGAACAGCCTCTGTGCTCTAGTGACCAAATCTAATGACTTGGTAAAATTATTATCACCATTCCTATGTGGTGAGTTCGATGGTTTTGAGTTGTTATAAATCAAGAATTGGGCACTTATTTAGAGAAATTCATGAAGCAAAAACCAGTGTTTTCTCTGTCTGAAATTGTCTTATGATCTTATATTTGACTGGCCTAATAATTTCAAAAAGAAACAGAGGAAAAGGAGATCGAGGGATTTTTGTTTTTTTTTAGTGTGCTACTACTAGGAAAATGAGCATTTGTCATTCACCCAGGACAAAGCAGAGGAAGGTAAAAAATTAAGGACATTACCAACACAAAATGTAAGAGAATTTTTGTAAGATTTTGAACATAAAGCAGCCATGCTTATTGCTGGCTCTATTGTTTTAAGATTCTGTAGAGGGTGGGAGCAGGAAGACTTAAAATGTAAGGAAGGAAGCAAGTCTACTGGAGTTGCTTTTGGGCTGTTATCTCTGCTTCACATTAGGAATGCTACAACACCTCATTATCACACCATCTTGAGGAAACAGATTTGCCCTCCTGAACTCTGGTAAGAACCATAACAGATGCTGCAGCTCCTGCTGACCACTCCGGGAAAGAAAGTTTCTATGCAGACTCCTTCCAGTTAAGCTGCTGGAAACTATTTTTTATTTTTTTTAAATAATTTTATTTATTTATTTGTGATGGAGAAGGGGGGCAGAGAGGGAAAGACTGGCCACGCCAGGGCCTCTAGCCACTGCAAACGAGCTCCACCATGTGCCACCACGTGCATCTGACTTTTACATGGGTTCTGGGGTGCTGAACCTGGCTCCTTAGGCTTTGCAGCACATACCTTAACTGCTAAGCCAGCTCTCCAGCGTGGAAACTACTTTTTAATTCCCATGTATGGTAATACAGACCTGTGATTCTAGTACTTGGGAGGCGCAAGCAAGATCAGGAATTCAAGATTATCCTCAGTTACACAGTAAGTTCAAGGCCAGCCTGGGGTAGAGACCATGCTGTAAAACCTCCTTGCATTAAAACAAAAACAAACAAAAAAAAAAACATGGTGAATGTCTGTTAACTTGCACTTTTGTGAAGCTGAGGCAGAAGACATACATTTGAGGCTAGTCTGGGCTATGGCTATGTCTCAAAAAATCTGAGTAAGATAGTCTTCATGAAGAGATACGGCATTTTTCATATTTAGATAAATTTCAGGGTGCACAGTATACTTCTCTGAAGATTATTGATAGGAACTACATTTGAAATGCTACAATATCTAATATGTTTACAAGAGAGAAAAAGCTTAAGAATTGAGAATCTATATTAACTAAATTGTTAAACATTGTTCCAAATCACAACACCTAAAACTAAAGTAACTTGCATATGGATTTACAGTTTTTCTTTTGGAATGAAGAGATTTAAATTTGCACAGAATACTTATATAAATTCTCTGGTGTTTATGTAACTATCTTCAAATATGAATTTTAGCATTAGACGAACAGCCAGATAGAAAAGTGATTTTAAGCCTAAATGGGAGTCCAACCCACCATAATTTAACAGGGAAAAAGAGTCACCTCACTCCATGAAAATGCCACCTACTTCATATTTCATGAATATTTATTTTTTTAAAAAAAACCTCCTAAAATACAAATCACAGAACACAGTAGGACTGACACTATCTCTAGGTCATTCTCCAATCTCTCTCTCCTGGAGTATACTATTAATTTTACTTTGCTTTGCATTGCTAAATAAACTTCTGTTAAGTCTGTGTCTCTTGAAACTCCTCTGAAAAAATGACTGAGAAGAAACCTTCACACAGTAAGAAAAATATTTCTAGGTTGAACAAATAAGAAGAAAATGCATGTACTTGAGGGAATTATAAATATTTACATTACTATGAATTGTAAGTATTGATTTATTAACAAATGGTAAGACAGATAATGGTCTCTCCACATTTTTAAGTTCTTAAGAGTGATGAATCAGTGAAGATTCTTTCCAAAAAGGAATAGGTAACAATTAAAATAAATATGGTGATAACATATGAAGTACACATAAAGTATCCAAAAGAAACTCTTAGACAACTTTCAAATAAGATGTAAGAACCATGAGGTCATCTCCAGGCTAAATTCTGACCACCAGTCTCAGAAATAGGGAAGAAATTTTCTAGTGTACAAACATAAATGGAGGTCCTATTAGTACAAGTTTTTGAGGTTCAGGCCTTTGAAACCTAACTTTTGAATCCTTGTCCTGTTTTAGCAAAGAATTAATAAAATGGACTTTGAGAATAATAAATTATGTATTATTAAGTTTATGGGGAGAAAACATGAGTTATGAGTTTTATTTTATGGGGAACTAATATCCAAGGAAAAGGCTAGCTGATAGATTCAAGCCAGAGGAGAATTAAGATCCAGAGAGCTGAGAGACTCAAGCCAGTGAATTAAGGTCCATGGAGGAGGTCAGTTGAGAGACTCAACCCAGAGATGAATTCTTCTCCTTGCCAGGCTGAAAAGAAAGGGAGAGGGAAATGGAGAAACACCTACACCTGGAAGGCAAAGCATCAGAACCCACAGAGCTCCTTCAAATAAAAGACCAGAGAGGATTAAGAAATAGGGAAGGACTCAGAGCTCAAAGAAAAATCATACATGTAATCAAAGTGAGAGGATACTACAAAGCATGACATAGAAGGAAAGCAAAAGAACAAAAAACAAACAAACAAACAAAAAAAAACCACCAGGCCAAGGCCAAGAGAAGTGCTACCCCATTTCCAACCAAGCTGGGAAGGAAACAGATTTACATGGTGTTCAGGCCAGGTCACAGGGAAGAAAGGAGGAGCCCATGTGGTGATTCAATTAGGGTTAGTCTTATTATCAGATTCAGGGGCAAAGAGAGACCTGGTTGGTTTATGGACTTAGGGGCTGATCCAGAGAAGCTGAGCTGAAGAGGAAGTAGGAACTTCCTGCTAGGAAGTGTGAACCATCTTGGATGAGACAGGATCAGATGTGGGCTCTAAGACAGACAGGATGGCATCTCCTTGCTCCCTTTTCTGGCTTCTTTCCCTGACTACCTATAAAAAGCTGCCATATCCTTGTTTCTTCTTCATTTGATGGTCATCTAGGTTTGTAAGCACAAAAGTTGCTCTTGAATAAATGAGTCCTTCTCTTCCTTTAAATAAAATTTTAAAAAATACCAGTGTATTGTGGTTGCAAAACATGTAGCTCTCACTTCAAAGGGAATATGACAGAGTTTATTTTCGAACCAAATATGAGTGGGCATGGCCCTAGAACAAAGATGTAGGCTATTCCAAATTCCATTTTCCAACATGTTAACAATTTTACAAAGCTTTTATAGTTAACAGAACAAAAGATAGTAAAAAAAACAAGGGGGTGCACTTTTAAAATTCGTTGGTGGAAACATCAGGAAGGCAGATTACAGCAAAGCTATATAGGCTTCAGATATTATCTGATGACATTCTCAGCCTTTGGGTTGGTAGAAGCTAGAGGTCTAACAGTACACACCAAAAAGTTTCACCTGATCACCAGATAGTCACAAGGATGTGAAGTCAGATGGAGGTAGTCAATAAATGGGCATTAAAGGGGCTAAAGACAGCCTAAAATAATTTGGCTCTGGGCTTGAAATATTCCAATCTCTCCACATTGAACTTCAAATCAGTTGCATAGCCTTATAGGATAGGCACAACTTTTGTTTTTTTTTTTCAGGAACTTCAGTTCACAATACCAAAACTATAAAATTCAAGAAACACTGACTCCCACCTCCAAAATATTAGAGCTCCATATTTTTGTTTTATTTTTTATTTTTATTTATTTGAGAGCAACAGATAGAGAAAAAGGGAGAGAGAAAGAGATTGAGAGAGAATGGGTGCGCCAGGGCCTCCAGCCACTGCAAATGAACTCTAGATGCATGTGCCCTCTTGTGCATCTGGGTAACATGGGTCCTAGGGAATCAAGCCTCAAACCAGGGTCCTTAGGCTTCACAGGCAAGCGCTTAACCACTAAGCCATCTCTTCAGCCCATATTTTTTATTTTTTAATTTTAATTCTAGAGCAAGAGACAGAGAGAATTGGCACAGCAGGGCCTCAGCCACTGCAATCAAACTCCAGATGCTTGTGCCACAGAGTGGGCATGTGTGACTTTGTGCTTGCCTTGCCTTTGTGCATCTGGCTAATGTGAGATCTGGATAGTAGAACATGGGTCCCTATGCTTCACAGACAAGCACCCTAACCTCTAAGCCATCTCTCCAGCCCCAAGCTCCATATTTTAGCAAAGGACTCTTACAAGCTGACTAGACTGTCCAGATTCAGCACCACATAGGATGAACTGGCATTTTATCAACTTTTAAATCTGAGTGGGAGAATAATTTACTGCAGAAACACAGTTAGAAGAACTCCTTGTTCTCGGAGTTCCTGGATAATAAATTCTGAATCAAAGCTAGCAGTGAGCGAGTGCTCACAGTGTTCAAAAGCTTGTGCTCCCAGAGAGGCAGGGCCATTTCAAATCCAGGGTGCGAGGGACTCAGAATTCAAAACCCAGATATGATAAATTTGGTAAAAATCATCACTTTTAAAGGGCATTTCTTAATGGCTTATAAACCTAGAGATCCAGGAAGCTTAATGAACTCTAATTCTAATAAGCTCAATATCAAGAAAGCTACACCAAGACATAATAGTCAAACTTTTATTACAGAGAGAGGAAAAATTTTGAAAGTAGAGGAACAGTACCTTATCTATAATGGAAAATTACAGTGGATTTCCCATTAGAAACCACAAAAGCCAGAAGGCAATGGAACAACACTTTTCAACTATTAAAAGAAAAGAAATGGGCTGGAGAGATGGCTTAGTGGTTAAGGCATTTGCCTGCAAAGCCAAAGGACCACGATTTGAATCCCCAGGACCCATGTTAGCCAGATGCACAAGGGGGTGCATGCATCTGGAGTTCATTTGCAGTGGCTGGAGGCCCTAGCACACCCATTCTCTCTCTCTCTCTCCCCCTCCCTCTTTCTCTGCCAAATAAGTCAACAAAAATAATATTTTAAAAAGAAAAGAACTATATTATTACTATAGTTATTATTATATTATTAGCACAGCTATAATCCTATGTCCAGCAAAATTATCTGAGAAATGAAGGGGGAAAGATGACATTCTCAGATGAAGGAAAACAGAAAAGAATCTGTTATTGGAATACTTACTCTAAAAGAATAACTACAAGACCCCTCTAATCAGATAAGAAATTTTAAATAAGAATTATGGGAAGATCAGGAAGAAAGGAAAATGATAATTTAAAAAAAAAAAAACAGGAGGAAATACAAAAGCCTTTATTTTTCCTCTTGAGTTTTCTAAAAGAAAATTTTTTTTCGAGGTAGGGTTTCACTCTAGTCCAGGCTGACCTGGAATTCACTATGGAATCTCAGGGTGGCCTAAAATTCACGGTGATCCTCCTACCTCTGCCTCCCAAATTCTGGGATTAAAGGCATGTGCCACCATGCCCAGATGAGTTTTCTAAAAATTTTTCAGGACTGATACAAGTTTTTGTTGTGGGCCTAAATATGTGTAAGGTCATATTTATGAAAATTACAAATGAAGGAGGGTAAAGGCATGTAAAGAGAGATAAAGTTTCTATTATCAAATATAATTATTTTAGAACACCAAAAATTAGACAAAAAAAAGGTAAGTTGGACAGCATTTATTTCTGAAAAATTGCCAAAGCTTTGAGCACAAACAATGGGAACTGTGCAGTTTTCCTGAATGTCTTTCCTTTCCTCCCCAGCTCCAGCACACATGGACTGGCAAGGATGGAAGTTCTGCCAGTACAGGGTTATCATGAAACCCAGCAACTTTCCTGTCAAAGATTCAGTCCAAAGTGGGAGAAAACCAGCTTTGCCAGTTAGTGTGGCAGACTCAACTGGGCATGAATGGATAAACTCCACAGTCTTGTAGTTCCAGTTAGAACAAGAAGTAGGCCAGCCAAAATTTTGTGGAGCTTTCTAGAATTTTAGTGCAGTTGATAGCTTTTCCACATCTCTGTGGCAAAACCTCAAAAAAGCCTAGTAAAAAGTGAAAAGGACAGCCCTGAAAACTGGCTGTAATTCTGAAAGCAATCCCTTAACATACACAAGATTGACCTGTGGGCTTGAGGATTTGTTTCTGCCTAACACAGTAGTTGGTATCTTAATCTGTTTTCTGTTGCTGTAACAGAATATATGAACTGTATAATTAATAAAGAAAAGAGGTTTATTTTGGCTCATGATTCTGGAGACAGTCAAGTTCAAGACTGGGTAGCCACAATAGCAAAGCTTCATGATGTGTCATTACATGGTGGATGACATTATATGATGAGAATGCATTTGAGACCTGCAGTCTGGACCATGCAAAAGAGAGGTGGGGATAAATGGAACCAAGACATTTTATAACAATATACTCTTGTAAGAATAATCCATTCTTGTGCTGGAGAGATGGCTTAGTGGTTGAGGCACTTGCCTGCAAAGCCAGAGGGCCTTGGATCAATTTCCCCATACCCACATAAGCCAGATGCACAAGGTGGTGCATGCATCTGGAGTTCGTTTGCATTGGCTGGAAGCCCTGGATCTCCCATTCTCTCTCTCTCTCTCTCTCTCTCACTGTGACTCTTTTTCTCTCTCAAATAAATAAATAAAAACTAAAAGAAAGAATAATCCATACCTAAGAATAAATATAATTTTATAAGAAAAAGTCTACAGCAAAAAACTAAGTAAAAATTCTAGAGAAAAAAAAGTAAAATGAACAATATGACAAAATCAACGGATGAGCCCAAAAGTAGATTAAATGTATCAGAAAAAAAGTCACTGAAGTTAATAATATGTCTATAGAATGTACTCTATTCAAAAGACAGGGACAAAAGAGATTGAAAGCAAATGAATAGAACCCAAAGGATCTATGGAACAATAAAAGTGTTCTGTTATGTACACAAGGCAAGTTCCAGAAGGAGAAGCAAGAAAGAAATGGACAAAAACCTTTGCTGAAGAGATAATAGCAAAAAAAAAACACTCCCCAAATATGAATTTTATTTTTTTTTAATTTTTAATTTATTTATTTGAGAGCGACAGACACAGAGAGAAAGACAGATAGAGGGAGAGAGAGAGAATGGGCATGCCAGGGCTTCCAGCCTCTGCAAACGAACTCCAGACGCGTGCGCCCCCTTGTGCATCTGGCTAACGTGGGACCTGGGGAACCAAGCCTCGAACCGGGGTCCTTAGGCTTCACAGGCAAGCGCTTAACCGCTAAGCCATCTCTCCAGCCCCCAAATATGAATTTTAAAAGGCCACTTGAAAATCCAAAACCAATGACTCCCAAATAAGATAAACACAAAGAAAACCACCATCTAGACAGACCATCAAATTGTTGGAAATAAAGAGAAAAGATGAAGGATTTAGTATGTGACTTATATCTCAACAAATTAATTAAAATGCTGGTTCAACCTGGACCTGGTGACATGTGCCTATAATTCCAGCCCTTGCGGGTAAAGACAGGAGGATCAGGAGTTCAAGGCCAGTCTGGGATACATGAGACTGTCTCAAAAGAGAGAGAGACTGGAGAAATGGTTTAGCGGTTAAGTGCTTGCCTGTGAAGACTAAGGACCCTGGTTTGAGGCTCGATTCCCCAGGACCCACGTTAGCCAGATGCACAAGGGGGTGCACACGTCTGGAGTTTGTTTGCAGTGGCTGGAGGCCCTGGTGCACCCATTCTCTCTCTCTCTCTCTCACTCTCTGCCTCTTTCTCTCTCTGTCTGTCACTCTCAAATAAATAAATAAAAAAAAACAAAAAAAATTTAAAAAGAGGGAAAGAGAGAAACAGAAATTGATTCAACACTAAAGAAAAAGGCAATAAAATAGAACATAGAAATAAAATATAGAAAATAGCAAAATGTACAAATCCATAATAAACAAAAATTATACTGAATGCTGTTACCAGAGCTGTTAGGGTCAAAGCCTGGGCCCTGGTAGCCTTAAAAAGCTAGTATCAGCTACTTGTCCCTAATACACCAATTAAAGAGACAAGTAATAGTAAAAATAACAGAAAGGAGATATACTGGAAGAGGAACAAATAAAGAGGCCCAGTTATCCCAAGTCCATCTTTGGGGTCCTGACAAGACTTGAAGTTTAGGTTTAAGTTGAGGGCCAGAGTTATGCATAACTAAGCAGGCCTTGTAAAGATGTGGACCTGCTCAGCACTGACCCATCATTGTCCCAGCTCAGGCCTGACATGGAAGCTGACAAGTTGTCAGAACTGTGTGAATTCTCTCCTCTGATAGACTTTAGAGCTTCAGCCTTTCTACGCCTCTCGCATGGGATTCCTAAGGAAATTTCAATTCTTTGCTGTTCATTGTCTCAACCTGGTAGCCAAAGGGAAGGACTCAAATGTCTCTAGACTCTCTCCTTTCCTGTCACAGTGGTCATAGTGACAGAGACAGTTACCCATGGGCTGAGACTTCCAAACTATGAGCCAGGATAAGCCTCTCTTCAAATTTATTGTCTTGTATGTTTTTCTTTTACAGCAACACAAAAATGATTAATGAAGACTATATTAAAATGATATCTAACTATAAATTGTTTAAAAGAAATATTTTAGGTTCAGTTATACAAACAGGTTGAATGCCATGTAAATGATAACCATAAGAAGATTGATATGGCCATATGAATCAGGCAAATAGGTTTTTATGACTCTGAGTGACTGGGGATGTAACTTAGTTGGCAGAGTGCTTCTGCCACACGCACGAAGCCCGGGGTTCAATGTTCAGCACTGCCTAAACCAGGCATGATGTTGCATGCCTGTAATCTAAGTACTTGGGAGGTAGAGGCAGGAGTATAAAATGGTCAAGGTCCTCCTCAGCTACATAGTGACTTTGAAACCAGCCTGGCTATATGAGACCCTGTCTCAAAAGAACAAATCCCCCCACAAGAATTGCATGAATAGAGAGATTAATAGATATGAAGAAGGAAAAATAATGCTAAAATAAATTTGAAAATATAACAATTATAAACATATAACACCTATCAACATAAGCACAAAATACACAAAGCAAAAAATAAGAAATAGATAAAGGGTATGTATGACTCACTCATCTGAAAGGACTCTTACTTAAGAAATATGTAGAAAAAATAGGACTATAGATTTCCAGGAGAAATCAAAAAGGCATAACAAGAATCATTGTCTAATCCTTTGATTAAAACATGCCAATGAATTGCATACATTCAATGATGACACAGCATTTAAAAATAAATAGCAATGTTTTGATCATATTCATCCCTCCAACTAGCCCTTCTTGTCCCTCTGTCCTCCTCTACTGGGGCCCTTCCTCTTCTGAAATAGTTCCCCTTCTACTTTCAATTAGAAAGCAGAAGTATATTTTAAATAAAATGAGCTAGGCATGGTCAATCTGGGACATATAATGAGTCTCTATCTGGCAAGAACAACAACAACAAAAAAGCAAGGATCTAATTTCTACCAGTTACTAAACATTTTTTTCTTTTTGGTTTTGTTTTTCGAGGTTGAGTCTTGCTCTAGCCCCAACTGACCTGGAATTAGTCTCAGGGTGGCCTCAAACTCACAGCGATCCTCCTACCTCAGCCTCCCGAATGCTGGGATTAAAGCCATGTGCCACCACGGCCGGGCAGCTACTAAACTTTTGTTTTCAGTTAGCATGTAGATACCATGTATTTTCCTGGATAAATGCTTGGAAACTGTGCTTAAGATTTGAGAAAGTGAGGGGAAGTAGAGCAAGGCTAGAATGTGTTCCAAGTTGTTATGGTTAAATAAAAATATTTATCTGATATTTGTGAGAATCTGTAACACAAAATCTCAGTTTTTGAGGCTGAGGAGAAAGCTCAATGGGTAAAATGTAGGCTTCACAAGCCTGTGGACCTGAGTTGGATGACCAGTGCCCACATAAATGTTGGGCATGGTGGTGTACACCTAGAATCATAGCCCTGGGGTGGGGGGTGGAAACAAGTGGATGTCTGCAGTCCACTGGCCAGTGAGCTCCAGGCCAATGAGAGAGCCTGTCTCACAAAAGAGGAGTTAAGCACACCTGAGAATAACACCCAAGGTAGCCCCTGGCCTCCACATGCATGTGCACACAAAACAACAATTTCACTTAGTCAAGATCTAATGTTAAAACCTTAAAGATAATTTTGAGATGGGAGGATGTAATTTATTCACATGTGCCATGCAGATGCCTGTTTACTGTGACATCACCTTACAAGAAAAGATTTCCAAACTAGATCATGTGATACCAGCATCTGTCTGTGTGTGGGAATGGAGAAGGCCAACATGTGATTGAAAATTTAGCTAACATATTGGTTCAAGATGCAAGACAGGAAGAAGTTCTACCCTCTCTCTTGTCCTCTCCCCTTTCCCAAATTTCTGAAAATTACAGATAACTTAGATGAATACATAGACTCCTGCCCCCTCCCCCGTGTGTGTGTGTGTGTGTATACATATATATGAATGCATACATATATATAATTTAATCTGAATTTGGCTTTTGAAAACTTATGTAAGTAAATATGTTAAGACCCAATACACAATATTTATTTATCTATCTATCTATCTATCTATCTATATATTATGCATCAGAATTCATCACCCAATCACATTTATGTTTCATAATATTTATAACATGAATACATTTAGATACTAACTTTGAGACATTAAAAAACTCGAGATCTTGCCAGAGAAGATAACAAGTTCAGGTGTCCTAAATCATGTTTTTTAAGGTTTACTTACTTATTTATTTATTTGGTTTTTCAAGGTAGGGTCTTCCTCTAGCCTAGGCTGACCTAGATTTCACTCTGTAGTCTCAGGTGGCCTTGAACTCACAGTGATCCTCTTACCTCAGCCTCCCAAGTGCTGGAATTGGTGGTATGCACCACCACACCTGGCTCTAAATCTGGTTGTTTTTTTTTTTGTTTTGTTTTGTTTTGTTTTTTAGGCAGAGTCTCCTTTCTTTCCTTTGTTGTTTTTTTTTTCCTATGAGAGAGAGAGAGAGAGAGAGAGAGAGAGAGAAAGAGGAAGACAGAATTGGCACATCAGGGCCTCCAGCCATCATAATCAAATGATGGGTGCACTACCTTGTGCACATGTGTGACCTTACCCTTGTGCATGCATCACCTTGTGTGTCTGGCTTATATGGGATCTGGTGAGTTGAACATGGATCTTTAGGCTTCACAGTCACTTGCCTTAGCTGCTAAGCTCTCTCTCCAGTCCTGAATTTTTTTTTTTTTTTGTAATATGTGTGTGTGCTTGTGTGCAGCATGTTCACATGTGTGGGCAAACAGTGTGTGTGCACACACAAATGGAAGCCACACTGTACACCTCTTTGAGACACAGTCTTTCATTGGCCCAGAATTTACCAATTAGACTAGCTTAGCTGGCTAGGGAGCCCCAAGGATCCTCCTGTTTCCACCTTCCCCCTGCCCGACTTCAAGAACACACCACATGCTGGCATTTTACATTGTATGGAGCTCTAGCTCCAGGTCCTAAATTTCATTTGCCTAAGTGATTCACTGGGAAAAAGAAATATTAGGTAGATTTTAAGTAAGTGTGCTAAATTTCAGATAACTCTTAGACCGATATTAATTTGTATCCCCCAAGCCAAATAAGTAAAATAATTCAGATATCAGAACTGTGGAGCCAAACGAACTGTGTTGTAAGAGCAAAGTTTTGATCACATAGAACCCAAATGCCCACTATTATAGCACTAATCACCTGCCGTTATATAATATTGAATTAATTAAAAGTTAAAAGTTAACTCAGCTGCTCCATCACACTAAGCAGCAATCACATGGGCAGTATCTACATGTAGCCGATGACTTTGGTATTAGACAGCGCAAATACAGAATGCTTCCACCATAGTAGAACATTTCATCAGACCACTCTGTTCTAAACTCAGACAAGCATGCCATCCTGAGAAAAGCAAACGCTTCCTAAACAATGCTCCTTCTCTCGTCGAAAACGGTCAAAAATAAGTTTTCTCCTCCATCCCTTAGCTATTTCTATTCCGTATCTTATTTTTTTCCTCTTTTTCTGGAAAAGTTGTTTCTTGCTTTCAGCCTTCTTTTCCTATCTCCTTACATTCGTCATCACTCTATTTTCTTATATTTAGTGGAGACTGTTTATTTGCTTGATTTTACGAAAGGAATTCGAGATCCGGCCTGACCTTCCAAGTACTGGGATACTAGCATGAGCTACCACCTCCCCTATACGCATCCCCTCCCAAGGATTATTTTTTAACGTACGTGACCCTCAATGTTTGTTGCTTTTTTTTTTTTTTCTTAAGAGCATTATACCCTTCCACAGAAAAGGTTTCTTACCATGTGAATTGAAACAGATATGTAATCCTAGCTCTGGCTTCTGGGGTTTGTCTCCCCAGAGCTCATGGCCTGACGTGAAGTCGGTGCTGGACGTGGAGCTCTGCTGGTCCCACGGCGTCGCTCCTGCTGCCGCTGCCGCCATCTAGCGGCGGGAAGAGGCGAGAGCTCCTTGGCTCCTGCGCGTTGCTAGGCGACGGAAGCGGAGCCCAGCCGACCCGAGGAGGAGGCGGCCGAGCGAAGGATGCGGAAAAGCTGTAGCAACAGCGCTTTCTATTGGCCAAAGAGCGCCCCGCAGCTCGCCACGAGCCAATGAGCGGACGGACGCCGCTGACGTCCGCCGAGGTCCTCCCTCTCGCGCTGTAACGTCGCGTCTGGTGACGGCGGGGGACCGCGGCCTCTCGTGCCTCGACGGCTCCATGAGCGCTCCGCGGCGGCTGCTGCTCGCGGCGCTCCTCGCGATGCTGCCCGGCGCGCGGCCTCAGCCTTCTTCTTCCCCTCCCGAGCCAGTGTCCGCCTCTTCAGTGCCCCCAGGGCCGCTGACGCCCGATGCAACGGAGCGGCCCTCCACCGTGGAAACTGCAACTCCCCGGGACGTGGCTGGGGTCTCTACGGCGGCCCCTACCCCCGAGGCCACCTCGGCTCCCGGGAGTGCGACCACAGACGTCTTCCCAGGTGAGGGATGGAAAGTGCTGGCTTCTCAGAGCAGACATTCCGTGGACAGAGTTGTACCCCAAAAGCGAAGGGGGTGGAACTGTCGGAAGAAGGGGGAGATTCGAACTTAGAAGAGTCTGGGGGCTTATCATCTCGCACTGCCTGTTGTTGTCCTTTCATAGCGGTGCCCATCTGTGTGTGTGACTTAACTCCTGGTGCCTGCGACTTAAACTGCTGCTGCGACAAGGACTGCAATCTTCTCTATCCCATGACAGTTTTCTCCTTCTGTCTTCCTGGCAGTGTAAGGTGAGTTTCCCAGCCCTTAAGAGCCTTGGGACCTAGAAATAAGAAGAGTTCGCCTCCCTGCCCCCGTCCCTACTTCCATCCCTAGCATGGGCCCTTAAGTCTTCTTCAGGATGATCTTCTATTCTGATTTCTAGAACTGAGCTCTCTGCTGAACGTGGGTGTTGCACTGCAGCTGCCCAGGGTTCATCTCTTTAGCATTTCAGTGGCATGGACGGGACCCGTTCTTTAGACCTACTTTTCCCTCCTAAAAAGTTCCTTCTCTATCCTCACAGATCTCCGAGTTGGGTATGTGTAGACAATTCTCTTATCTTCAGGAGCAATTCTCCATTTCCTTCAAGAGTTTTCATGAGTTCAAATGGAATAAGGCAGTTTTGTGTCCATGTGAACAACTGTGAGTAGAAACCTGTTTGACTGTTTTTATCATTTAACATTTACAGGGCTGTGGCTTTGCTTTTAGACTTCTCCCATTTCTTTATTTTAAACTTTTAAATTTTTTATCTTTTAGTTGACATACAGAGATTGCGGCATTCATTTTGGTATTTTATTTATTTGCAAGGAGAGAGAGGGAGAGAATGAATGAATGAATGAATGAGTATGGGTGTGCCAGGGCCTCCTGCCACTGCAAGTGAACTCCAAACACATGTACCACCTTGCATCTGGCTTTATGTGGGTATTGGAGAAATGAAACCAGGTTGTCAGGCTTTGCTAGTAAGTATCTTAACTGCTGAGCCATCTCTCCAGCCCCATTCTGGCATTTTCAAATGTAATTTGTTTGTTGATTCCAGTCTTCTATATCCTCTTTTCCCCTTACCTTCAATTCTCCTTCCCCTTGTATCCTGCTTGTTTATTTGATCTTTTTGAAGCAAGGTCTCACACTGTCCCTAGTTGACATGGAAGAAATGACTCTGTAGCAGGCTGGCCTCAAATTCACATTGATCCTCCTACCTTAGCTTCCTGAGTGCTGGAATTAAAGTATGTATCACCACACCCAGCTTATTTTTGTTGTTTGATTTCCAGTTATTCACCCTCTTTCACCCTTCCTGCAGTCCTCCATCCTTTTCTGTAACTAGAGAACATTTGTAATTTCTTAAACTCTGTTGCCTTTGGATCTGATAACTCATAAAGAACTTGTAGTCATTCCCTTTAAATCAGATAAATCCAAGATAGACTAGATTCTCCCACTTGCAGCAGTCTCTGTAAGAGCACTCATTGAAGTCCCAGTGCCTAGCAGAACTGTGGGCACTGAAAAATACTTGAATCAATGTTTTTGACACAGATGAGTCTGTGCCACCCTTGTTTTTATTTCATGAAGTGACAGTTTAGGGGGAGGTTCATTAGATCTCAGCCTTTACATTTCCTTACCACCTCCACAGAGTTGGGCAAGTCCTTTATTATCCCTGGGCTCATTTCTTCTACCATAAAATGAGAAATATTTATTACTAGTTCTGGATACTTGCAGAGGCTAATAAGAATGCAAAGTGTTGGGATTTTTTTTGCACTTGTATACATGTGTGGCATGGCTTGTGTGGTGTATTCGTGTGTGTGTGTGTGTGTGTGTGTGTGTGTAAATGTATGCACCCTGTGCACACGTGTGGAGGTGTATGGAGGCCAGAGGAGAACATTGAGTGTCCCCCTCTTTTTACTCATTCATGTGTTTCATTGAGATGGAGTCTCTCTGAACCCAGAGCTGCATTTGCACATGCTGCTGTATGCGGACTATGCTTCACATAGTTGATTGGCATGCCAGACATTTAAAAGTAAATGCTTTTTGTTTATCTAAATCTCTCTTCTTTTTTAAACATTTTAGCTAAATTAAGCTATTCCCAGAAGGTCCAAACAGTTAATGCCACCAACTTCCAGACCCTGGCTGCAGAGTTTGGAGGCGAGTCATTCACTTCAACATTGCAAACCCATCCATCACCGCCACCTTTCTACAGGGTGAATCTGGGGAAGGGGAACTATTTGAGTCTGGGTAAGGGGAACTCTCATTTTCCTGAGGCAGTGAACAATTGGCAGAATACAGTGGATAATCCCTGCAGTGAAATAAACAACTGTCACCTCTTAGAGAACCATGTAGACAAGCCATTGAGTCAGCCTTGCTTCCTACTTCCTCTTTTTGCACTGTGAATAAGTTTGTGCTCTATTTTATGCAGGCTGGGGATCCTATACTGGCTTACTACCCCAAGTGGTCTGTAGTAAGCCTACTGAAACAGCCTGCAGGAGTGGGAGCCGGGGGACTGTGTGCTGAAAACAATCCTGCAGGTGGGTTCAGAGCAGAAGTTCTAGTCTTTTTGCTTCATTTAAGATGGGCTTTCTCAGTTACCACTCTCTTCATTTTCTGTGTTCTAGGTTTCCTAGAGAGTAGACATACAACCTGCTCACGTTTCTTCAGGAACCTGGCCAGTAGCTGTACTCTGGATCCAGCCCTGGATGCTGCCTCATACTATAACTTCACAGTGTTAAAGGTGAGTGTCCTTCTCTCCCCACTCTGTTGCCACTGTGAATTTGAAATGTACATGCAATCCACTGTGGTGGGTTGTAGAAAAAACACTAAGCTGGAAGTTATAACTCCCAAGAACTACATGAGGGCCTGGAAGCCCTGTTATCTGAAGAAAGATAAAAGAATTGGAAATATAGAACCAGCATAAAACATTGTCACTATGCTGAAGGAGGGAGTGACAGTTTCCTATTTCACCAAACTTCTTGCCCTCACTGCTCTGTAGAGCTCTGTGATGGTTTGTAGTCACCACAGTCTATCCAGCCTCATGTCTAGCTCTACTCGCTGGTCTTTTAGTATAAGAAAAAGTCATATGGAAAACAAGAAGGCATTCTTTTTTTTTTTTTTTTTTTGAGGTAGAGTCTTGCTTTTAGCCCAGGCTAAAATTCACTATGTAGTCTCAGGCTGGCTTCAAACTCATAGCAGTCCTCCTACCTCTGCTTCCCACGTGCTGGGATTAAAGGCATGCACTGCCATGCCCAGCTCCATTCTAATATTTTGACCCACCTCCAACCCCACCAGATCCTATTGGGGTCATGAAGCAGGAGCTCTTGGTGGTTTTATGAAAAGCATATGCACACTCATGTCTCCTGTTAACCTTTTCTAGGTTCCAAGAGCTCTGACTGATCTTCAGAACATAAAGGTATGATGCCATTTATCAGGAAAAAGGAAAAGAATATTTGGTTCCCTTGTATATGAGGTACACAAGGCAATTTTAAAGTCTTGGTTGTATTAGTGACCAAAAATATAAGTATACTGATATCATGGTCAAGTGTGAGTCTAAAGCAGTGCTTTTTGAAGAATGGTCAGTATGGCAAATAGCTTTCTATGAAGTAAACTAGTAAGATGTTGATAGGCTAAAACACAAGTGAGTTACATAATGTTAAATGGTATATTTGTAACTTTTTAAAAAAAAATTTTTTCTTAATTTTTTTATTTATTTATTTGAGAGCGACAGACACAGAGAGAAAGACAGATAGAGGGAGAGAGAGAGAATGGGTGCGCCAGGGCTTCCAGCCTCTGCAAACGAACTCCAGATGCGTGCGCCCACTTGTGCATCTGGCTAACGTGGGACCTGGGGAACCGAGCCTCGAACCAGGGTCCTTAGGCTTCACAGGCAAGCGCTTAACCGCTAAGCCATCTCTCCAGCCCAAATTTGTAACTTTTTGTTGTTGTTTTTCTAGGTAGGGTTTCCCTCTAACCCAGGCTGACTTGGAATTTACTATGTAGTCTCAGGGTAGCCTAGAACTCACATCAATCCTCCTACCTCTGCCTCCTGAGTGCTGGGATTAAAGACGTATGCCACCATGCCCAGCACTTTCTAACATTTTATTGACAACTATGGGGTGAGTTTCTAATTTTTTAAAATATATTAGAGGGCCTGGTTAGTCTGTAAGAGGGAAGTGTCAGCTATAGAATTCTTTACACTTACTTGACAATAGAACCCTGTTTTGTTTTGTTTTGTTTTATTTTCTTTCTTCCTCCCTTCCTCTCTCCCTCCATCCCTCCTGTTCCTCCTCTTCCTCTTATTCCTCCTTTCTCTCTCTCTCTCTCTCTCTCTCTCTCTCTTTCTCTCTCTCTCTCTCTTTTGAGATGGGGTCTTGCTCTAGCCCAGGCTGACCTAGAATTCATTATGTAGGCACAAGCTGGCCTTGAACTCACAGTGATCCACCTGCCTCTGCCTCCCAAGTGCTGGGATTAAAGGAATGTGCCATAACACCTGCTCCTGTTTCTATCTAATGTTACATCTAGTGTTCTGAGAAATTTGTTTTGAGATGTGTTGATTTAAAATAACTTTTGAATTTAATTGGCATAGGAAGAAAAAATGGTCAAGCAGAAATAAAAATACTAATTTTAGCATATAATACGTGGCTAGAAGAGAAAATGTAAGTTTCAATTTTAGTCTATTTGCCTCTTTCTCTCTGTAGTTCCAGATTCCTGTAACAATTGCCTCAGAAGCCAGTCCTCCTCTATTATCTGGAAACACTTGTTATAATATTGTTTCCAAGGTAAGTATGGTGACCTCAGGGTCTAGACTAACATAAGTTGGTTAGTATCGCCAGAGGAACCCTTCCTCAGATGCTGGGCTGACATCACTGAACGTGTGTGCTAGATCTGAAATCTGACATAACCTTCCCAGCTGTGCTTTAGTATTTCAAGTTCAGAACAGTAAAGTTATTTCTGATTCCTCTTCCTTTGCACATACTTAATCTCCTCTTGGTTCTTACTGAGCACACTTTCATCTATTGACACAGTATCAGGACTGCTCAGAAATTTAAAGTTAGGTTCACCTACTTACAAATTCCATCCACAGCTGCCTTTTTTGTTTCTTTTCTGACATTACTAGAACCAGGCTACCCAGGTTTCTAGTCTATGTTTGCCCTGCCTCTGCTTTTTTGTATTTGCCTCCTTTACCCATAGTCAAAGCTTACTTTTCTTTAGAAAACAAACAAAAACTCTATTTTTATTGATTTATTTGATTGAGAGAGAGTTGGGGCCTCCAGGGCTTCTTTCTGCTGTAAATCAACTCCAGATATATATGCCACTTTGTGCATCAGGCTTTACATGGGTACTGGGGCACTGAACCCAAGCTGGCAGGCTTTGCAAGCAAGTACCATTAACTGCTGAGCCATCTCCCCACACTTCAAACTTAATTTTTTTTTTTTGGAGTAAGCCCAACAGACTGATCTTTTTCTTTTTTTCTTTTTTTTTAATGCAAGTGAGCAAGAGAGAAAGAATTGTTATGCCAGGGCCTCTAGCCACTGCAATCAAACTTCAGACATGTGTGCCCCCTTGTGCGCATGTGTGCATCTGGCTGTCGTGGGACCTGGAGAGTCAAACATGAGTCCTTAGGCTTCGCTTAACCACTAAGCCATTTCTCCAGTCCAAAACTTATTTTTTTTAAACATACCTCTTCCATGAACTCTTCAAATAGTCTTGTTTAGTCTGTTTTCTCACTTACAAATTTAATTAATGTAAATCCATTTTTATCTTTTTGTGGTATTATCTTTGGTATATTTAAGAATACTTTTTTAGGGCTGGAGAGATGGCTTGGCGGTTAAGGTGCTGGCATTCAAAGCTTAAGGACCCAGGTTTGATTCTCCAGGTCCCATGTAATCTAAGGCACATGGTGGTGCATGCATCTGGAGTTCATTTACAGTGACTAGAGGCCCTAGCATGCCCATTCTGTCTTTCTCTATCTGATAAATAAAAATAAAAACTTTTTTTTAAAAAGACTATTTTTTAGTCTCACATGCAATTGAAACACAGACAAAACAAAAAAATCTTCTGAGGCTACAGAGATGGCTTGGTAGTTAAGGTGCTTGCCTGTGGAGCCTAAGGGCTCATATTTGACTCTCCAGGTCCCATGTAAGCCAGACACACAAAGTGATGCAAGTGTGCAAGGTTGTACATGCGCACAAGGGGGTGCACATGTCTGGAGTTCAGTTGCAGTGGCTAGAGGCCCTGGTGTACCAATTTTCTCTCTTTCTGTCTCTCTTTCTCTCCCCCCCCCCACACACACACTAAGGGGGGGAAAAGACCAGTCTGTTGGGCTTGCCTCAAAAGAAAAAAAAAATCTTATGTCCTAAACATGGTATATTCAAAACTCATTTTATTGATTGATTCTCCTTTGGCATTTCAGGTCATCTATGAGATACAGACCAATGGGACCTTTGGAATCCAGAAAGTCTCTGTTAGTTTTGAACAAACCAACCTGACTGTGGAACCAGGTGTTTCCTTACAGCAAGACTTCATCATTCACTTTAGGGTTAGGACTCTTTATTTTAGAGGGGAGTAATCCTAAAAATAGCCCTCTGCTTCCATGATGCTTGCAAAATAGGTATCAGAATACCTATTACTTTAACTGCAAGTGATAAGTATTGAATACATGTTTGTTTACCATTTTCTTCACTTCTCTGTTTGGCTGTCAAAAAGCAGTACTCAAATCAGAACTTTAAAAAAACAGGATCATTTCTGAGCCTTGAGCTCAGTCAGCATCATACAGAATTATTATTATTATTATTTGAGGTAGGGTCTTAACTCTACCCCAGCCTGACCTGGATTTCACTATGTAGTCTCAAATTGGCCTCAAACTCACAGTGATCCTCCTACCGCTGCTTCCCAAGTGCTGGGATTAAAGGCATTTGCCACCGTGCTCAGCCAGAACATTTTAACATAACTTTTCTCCTATTTCTGGAGATTTATCATTTCATTTTCCAATAAGTCTTAAGTCTGGGGTCTTGATCAACACCTTTTGGTTTTCTTCTACTTCCTTCTTTGTTGATTAGCATAGTTTGTGTCAAATCTGTAATCACCCAAGTTCTTTATCTCTCACAAATTTATCCCTGGAACATCTATAGTTCATTAAAATAAAATTTTATATTTAGATTCCTGTGGTTTCAACCAGTTTGAACTGAGCACTAGATTGGTAACAACTTTTGAGAATAGGACTAAAGGATTCTAGGTAGGCCCTTAGTTATAATCCTTGGCAAAATTAGCATACAGTAAATTATAATGTTTAGATCAGTCAGGCTAAGGATATAGCTCAGTGGTAGAGCACTGGGTTCAATCATCAACAGAAGGAAAGGAGGGAGGGATAGAGGGAGTGAAGGAAAACCCAAACACTCAGGATTTATTTTAGTGAAGAAACATTTCAGAAAACTGGAGTATAAACTAGAAAATGCAACATTATAGGAAGAGGAAGATTGTTCAGTGAAGCTCATTTGTTGTCATAAAGAAAGATGCAAAGTCAGGCTGTAAAAGGTGGGAAGGCAGGCTTTTCACAATTGCTTTTTTTTTTTTTTTTTAACACCTCAGGCACTTCAAAAGAGCACAGCTGCTTCTACTGGTCCTAGAAGTGGGAATCCTGGCTATATTATTGGGAAACCCCTCTTGGTGCTAAGTGGTGATTTACGTCACTCTGTATCCTTTGTGGAGCTAGATGGGCTATTGTAACCTAAAAAGATGTTTGGATTTTCCAATTCTTGAGGTTCCCTCATTTTTTAGGCATTGGATACAATCTTTGCCAGACTATTTCAAATGTTGATGCCACTAAAGGTTATTAAATTTAGACTAGCTAAAAATGAGCAGTGGTCTGGGGAGGCAGCTCATTGGTGAAAGACACTGATTGTGCAAGTCGTGACAACCTCAGTTTGGATCCTCACAACTCACCTATAAAGCCAGGCCCAAGTAGTAATTGTGTCTGTAATTCATTGTATCTACAGCAATGAGAGGCAGAGTCAGGAGAACCCCAAAGCTCATGGCAAAACAAGAGAGAGCCTGTCTCAAATGAGGTGGAAGGTGACGACCAACACCCCAAGGTGTTGACCTCCACTGGTACTCCATGTCACCTGTGCACACTTCCCATACACATACACAGATATGTAAACATGAGAATTAAATTGACTTGCTTAGATATGATATTCATGTGGGTTATCATTAACCAGTTTGAAAGATAATTCTCTCTCTTTTTTTTTTTTTTAGATATATTTGTTTCCACACACACATTCCAGACCCTTTTGCTGCTGCAAACAGATTCCAAACACATGCATCACTTTGTGTGTCTGGCATTACGTGAGTGCTGGGGAATTGAACCTATGCCAGCAGGCTTGCAAGCAAGCACCTTTAACTGCTGAGCCATTTCCCCAGCCTGTCTCTATGTTTTCTAACTACTAAAAGAAGAAAATAAATTTGTGGCATACTATTGATAAAGTGTAAGGGAACAAAAAAAACAGATTTCCCAACTCTACTTACTTTTTCTGTTACCATCTCCTTGATCATCACTTTCCCACATCAGATGAGCCTCTTGCAAAGCCAGGGTGATGGAATTTGCTCTGTTAGGAGACATGAAATACAGTTTGGAGTGAATGCATTATCTGGGTGCAAGTTAAGGTAATGCTTGCTTCTGTAGCATTTCCCATGAGTTTGTATCTTTGTAGGGAATATGTTGAGATAGTAACTTTTTTTGTTTTTTTAGATAGGTTCCCACTCTAGCCCAGACTGACCTGGAATTCAGTCTCAGGTTGGCCTCAAACTCACAGTGATCCTTCTTCCTCTATCTCTCCAGTGCTGAGATTAAAGGCATGCACCACCACACCAGGCTGAGAGAGTAACTTTTTAATATTTTAAATGACATTTCAGAAAATGGTAGGAATAGTCTTTCATATTATATTGCTCTGAATGTTCTGACAGTGCCTTAATTCCTACTAAAGATTCTTTCCTCATCTATTTTATAGTATCAGTTCTCATGTTTGAATTAATATACTGATATGGTTACACTGTTATGCTAAATTCCATCATGTTTACTTACAGGCTGAAGGAAAAGAACTGTAGCAGCTTGCAAGAGATGATTTATCAGACTCTTCATGGGAGCCCCCTACCAGAGCATGTTGCCATCTTTGGTAATGCAGACCCAGCCCAGAAAGGAGGGTGGACCAGGATCCTCACCAGAAACTGCCATATTTCAGTAAGGAGAGAAAGATTTTTTTGTGTGTGGTGGTGGGGGGGGGGGTGGAATAGGGGTGGGGTTTGGAGGTAGGGTTTCACTGCAGCTCAGGCTGACCTGGAAATCACTATGTAGTCTCAGGGTGGCCTCTAACTCACAGCAATCCTCCTCCCTCTGCCTCCTGAATGCTGGGATTAATCCGTGTGCTACCACACCTGGCTTCTTCCAGTACTTTCATAGTTACAGGTCTGACATGTGGGTCTTTGCTCAATTTTGAGTTGACTTGTATACAGTTGGAGAGGTTAAGTTTCAGTATTCTTGATGTGAATATCCAGTTTTCCAGCACCATTTGTTGAAAAGATTGTCAATATAAGCTTCCAGTGTATGCTCTTGTCATCTTTGCCAACAGCTAGTTGCCTATAGATGGGTGGATTTATTTTTGGATTCTCTTTTCTGTTCTGTTGACCTATAGGTTTCTTGTTAATGCCAGCCCCATGCTATCTTGGTTGCTTTAACCTTGTAGTATGTCTTCAGATCAGGTATTATGATACATTCAGCTTTGTACTTTTTGTTCAAAATTGATTTGGCTGTTTGGGGTCTTTGGTGCTTCCATATAAATTTTAGGTGTTGGGGGCTGGGAAGATGGCTCAGTGGATAAAGCTCATGCCGTGAAAGCATGAGGACCTGAGATTAGATCCCCGCAACCATGTCAAAACTAGGCGGACTTGCTAGCCTACCTATAATCCCAGCACTCAGGAGGCAGAGGTGGCATCCCTGGGGAAACTGGCTACCTAGACTAGCCAAAGTGGGGGGCTCAGAGTTCAAGTGAGTAAGGTGGAAAGTGATCAAGGAAGAAATCTGAGATGTTAGTATTTTCTTGAGAAATTTGCATCTACAGTCATCATGGGCATTAGCTGACAGTTTTATTGTTGCTGTATCCTTGTCTAGTTTTAGTATCTGGGTAATGCTGGCCTTGTTGAGTTTTAAAAAGTTCTTTCCCGGGCTGGAGAGATGGCTTAGCGGTTAAGCGCTTGCCTGTGAAGCCTAAGCACCCCGGTTCGAGGCTCGGTTCCCCAGGTCCCACGTTAGCCAGATGCACAAGGGGGCGCACGCGTCTGGAGTTCGTTTGCAGAGGCTGGATGCTCTGGCGTGCCCATTCTCTCTCTCTCCTTCTATCTGTCTTCCTCTCTGTGTCTGTCGCTCTCAAATAAATAAATAAATAAAATTTAAAAAAAAAAAGTTCTTTCCCCTTCAACTTTGTGGGTTAGTTTGAGAAGAACTGGTGTTAGTTCTCCATTAAAAAGTTGATAGAGGGCTGGAGAGATGGCTTAGCAGTTAAGCGCTTGCCTGTGAAGCCTAAGGACCCCGGTTCGAGGCTCGGTTCCCCAGATCCCACGTTAGCCAGATGCACAAGGGGGCGCACGCGTCTGGAGTTCGTTTGCAGAGGCTGGAAGCCCTGGGGTGCCCATTCTCTCTCTCTTCCTCTATCTGTCTTTCTCTCTGTCTGTCGCTCTCAAATAAATAAATAAATAAAAATTAAAAAAAAAAAAAGTTGATAGAGCCGGGTGTGGTGGCGCACGCCTTTAATCCCAGCACTAGGGAGGCAGAGGAAGGAGGATCGCCATGAGTTCAAGGCCACCCTGAGACTACATAGTGAATTCCAGGTCAGCCTGAGCCAGAGTGAGACCCTACCTCGAAAAACCAAAAAATAAAAAATAAATAAAAATAAAAAGTTGATAGAATTGGGGCTAGGGAGATGGCTCAGGGGTTCAAAGGTACTTGCTTATAGAGCCTGCCAGCCTAGGTTTGATTCCTCAGTATCTGCATAAAACCAGACACACAAAGTGGCACATACATCTCGAGTTCATCTGGGGTAAAAAGAGGCCTTAGCATGCCCATTATCTATTTTTAGTGTTCTTTCCTTCCTTCCTTCCTTCCTTCCTTCCTTTCTTCCTTCCTTCCTTCCTTCCTTCCTTCCCTCTCTCTCTCTCTCTCTCTATCTATTTATCTATCATCTCTCTCTGCTTACAAGTAAAATGAAGTTTAAAACTTGAAGAATTGAGCAGTGAAGCCATCTTCTCCTGGGCTTTTCTTTGTTGGGAGTTTTTTTAAATTAATATTAGTTATTATAATTGAATAAGTTTCATTACTTATTATTTGTTATGGTTTAGTTTTGGTGTTTATATGTGTCCACATGTATTTCTGATCTCTTTCTTTTAATTTGGGGGTTGGTTATTTGAATCCATTTTATTTTTTAAAAGTTATTTATTTATTTATGTTTGCGTGGAGGTCACAGGAGTTGTCTCCACCTTCTTTGAGATAGGGTTTCTTGCTGCTGCAAACAAGTCTGGCCTGTGAGTGGCTTTACATGGCTATAGGGGAACTGAGCACAAGCCAGCAGATTTTACAAGCAAGCGCCTTGGCTGCTCAGCCGTCTCTCCAGCCCATGAGACCTTTCTATGTATTTTTCTTTTCTATTCTTTTCTTTTTTTTTTTTTTCCTCTAAGATAGGGTCTTACTCTAGCCCAGGGCTTTCTATTTTTTGATGTTGATATTTACTACTGTAAACCTTCCTTAGTACTGCTTTTGCTTTATTATTAGGTTTTTTTTAAATATTTTTTGTTCATTATTTATTTATTTATTTGAGAGCGACAGACACAGAGAGAAAGACAGATAGAGGGAGAGAGAGAGAATGGGCATGCCAGGGCTTCCAGCCACTGCAAACGAACTCCAAATGCGTGCGCCCCTTTGTGCATCTGGCTAACGTGGGACCTGGGAAATTGAGCCTTGAACCGGGGTCCATAGGCTTCACAGGCGAGCGCTTAACCGCCAAGCCGTCTCTCCAGCCCTATTATTAGTTTTAATGTGTTGTTTCCATTGTCATTTTTTTCCAGAATATTTTTGTTGTTTCCTTATTTAAAATTTTGTCAGTTTCTTTGGTGACTTATTGCTTATTCAAGAACGTGTTGTCTAGATGCACTTATGCATACAATTTCTAAAGTTGAAATTGTTGATTTCTGTTTTCATTTCTTAAACAGAAAAGATACATGGTATGATTTAAAATTTTTTGAAACTTGTTTTGTCTTCTAACACATGATCTGTCATGAAGAATGTTCTGTATTGTTGAATACATGTTTATATGCCATCACTTATCCACAAATTTGCCTTAATATTTCTTGTTCATCCTGTTTCCACAAAGCCATCCCCAGCCAGAAATGTCTATTTCTTATGACATTTCACAACACTCACTATGCATCACTCACTGTACTGTCTTAGAACCATTACACATTTTGTTAATCTATAGACTACTAATTTCCATTTTTAGTTATAACCTTTTCAAGATTAAGAACAATCATATGGTCTACTGTGAACTTTTTTGTTTGCTTCTTCTAAGCTATTCTGCCTTCTGTATGATCATATGATGCTTCAGAAACAATGGCCGTATCATGCATGGTAATGGTAGGCACCCATCAGGCCATTCATGCAGACCCATCTTGACTTTCTGCAGGCTGTGGACTGTACTTCCTGCTGTTTCATACCAGTTTCTCTGGAGATCCAAGTGTTATGGGCACATATAGGCCTTCAGTCCAACCCACAAGCTCATGTGTCAGGAGCTCGATTCGTATACCAATGCAAGACCATTCAGGTAAGTTCACAATGGACCATGACGCCTCATAAAGTCTAGACTAGCTCATCAGCCACTTGATGACATGTTACCAATTTCTTTTAAAGAATGGGTGAGTGAATTGACATGATTAATTTTTAAGGCTGTCCTTCCTGCAACAATATGAAAAATAGCATCTTGGTAATGGTTGAATTTAACCTATATCCATTTTCCCTGCTTTTAAAAAAAAAATGTTTATGCCCAGACTTCAGTATCTGTTAATTTCTTTTAAATAACCTTACAGTTATTGCTGGTATCTGTCCAGGTATTTCCAGGTTCTTGGCACTGTAGTCAAAGAATTGAAGACATGTACAAGATAGCAAAATAGTGGAAACTATTATTACAGAATAAAGGAAAAGTAGGAAAAGATGGTGAGGAAGAATTCTGTGCAAGGGAGCTGTGGGCTCCTGGAGCTGGATTGTCTAAGAGTACTTGGGTACTGTTTGGGCTTCTTGTTATGGGATCTAGGAGGAGAAGCTTGATGCAAGGGGTGGATTTGGGGTGGTTTCCTGTTTAGATTTACAGACCTGGGCTATGCAAGCTTTTCTGTGGTGCACTGTTCCTTTCCATCTTGTATCTGATTTGATTCATTTGTAAGCCCAATTATCATAGGCATAAGATGGCAAGTAGAGCATTCTCCCTGAAAGTTCACTCAGAAGGCACAGTTTATGATACTGTACATGTACCCCAAACCAGTCCAGGCCAGATCAGTACCCCGTCTCCAGATTCCAGATGTATCATGGAACATGTTTGAAGAGAAATTGGGCATTATCAAGGGATTGCTAAGAGGAGTAACTTACTACCATTTTATTTTTAATGACAGAGAGAGAGAGTTGGCATGCCAGGACCTCTAGCCACTGCAGTTGAACTTGAGACGTATGTACCAACTTGTGTGCATGCATAACCTTGTGTACATGTGTCACCTTGTATGTCTGGCTTACGAGGGTTCTGGGGAGTCCTACCGAGGTCCTTAGGCTTCACAGGCAAGTGCCTTAACTACTGAGCCATCTCTCTAGCCCACTTTTTTTTTTTTTGAAGTGGAGTATACTTGCACCTCCATTCTGGTGGGGGTCCCAAGTTGCCAAACATTTTGCTAGGTACATTGTTAAAAAAGGTACATGTCTACTGCTCGAGGTAGGGTCTCACTCTCAGGCTGACCTGGAACTAACTATGTAATCTCAGAGTGGCTTCAAACTCATGGCAGTCCTCCTACCTCTGCCTCTCTAGTGCTGGGATTAAAGGAGTGTGCTACTGTGCCCAGCTTAACCAAGTGACATTCTAGGTTAGTAAGCTTCACTATGCCTGCCTGTCTCTCCAACGGTATTACTGATCTGACTACAGAAAGCATTTTCCATGAGTCCATGTTCACTTGATAATTACAGTTTTTGTTGTTGTTGCTTTTGTTTTTTGAGGTAGGAGTTCTCTCTAGCTCAGGCTGACCTAGAATTCACTATATAGTCTCAGGGTGGCCTCAAACTCATGGTGATCCACCTACCTCTGCCTTCCAAGTGCTGGAATTAAAAGCGTGCACCACCATGCCTGGCTGATAATCACAGTTTTTACTCTGAGCCTGTTACTGTGATTGAAGTAACTGGTTGACTAGTTTGAAGTCATGAATTCTTGCTTCTATGTGCTTTTTATTTGTAGTAAACATATCTCTACTTTATAAATGTGCTTTGGACAGCTTTCACATCTTCCTTGCCCTCAGAATTTTGTAATCTTTACAAGTTCAAAAGCAGGGTATTTTCTTCTTACTAGAAATGATCATGTCCTGATGAAATAATTCATGTATAAAATGATAAACCAGTTTATTAATATTTAATGAAAGTTAAAACATTAAAATTCCTATCTTTTGAGGCTACATTACTCTCCCTCACAGCAGTGTTGGGCAATTTAGTTCTCTATGCCTGTCAATGGGTTAACACTCAGGATACCAGAAGATATATTCCTGAATACATATTCTCTCACCAGGAGGAACTGTTTCTTTAAGACTCATGTAGTTTGTTCTAGAACCTATACTGTATCCACTATCAAATTTTTCTAAACTGTATGTACCTTGATTATGTATTTAGGAATTCCTGGATCACAGAACTATTTACTTTTTAAAATCTCTGATTCTCTTGAGCCATACACAGTACTTCTTTCTTATTGTAGATATTTTAACCATATCTTTTTTTCTGGTAGTTGTTTAGAGGTTAGCATTTCAGGGTAGTTTGCCTTTTCTACGAAGCTATGTTTTGTAGCCATCCAGTCTGCCCAGACAAAGTGGATGATAGTTCAGTTTCAGCTGTGTTTGATTATGTATAGCTGAAGAAACATTATTCCAGTGATGAAGTAAATTATCTTGAACTTATTAAGAGGTGGTATAGTATATACAAAACCATGCTTCTTACTTAGGGTGATTTATGCAATTTTTCAAGGCAATATTTTTTTGTTTGTTTGTTTCTGTTTTTCGACATAGGGTCTCACTTTAGTTCAGGGTGACCTGGAATTCACAATGTAGTCTCAGGGTGGCCTTGAACTCACAGCCATCCTCCTACATCTGCCTCCCAAGTGCTAGGATCAAAGGCGTGTGCCACCACGCCCAGTTAAAATAATTTTAACTGTGTAAATTTTTTTGTTTGTTTAGGTAGGGTCTCGCTCTAGCCCAGGCTGACCTGGGATTCACTATGGAGTCTCAGGGTGGCCTTGAACTCACAGTGATCCTCCTACCTCTGCCTCCCGAGTACTGGGATTAAAGGCGTGTGCCACCATGCCTTGTAATTTTTATTTTTATTTTATGACCTAACTTGAGAAGCTCAACTCTCATGAAAATGCCATGCACCTGAAAAAGTATGAGCTATGAAATAATAGTATATCAAAAAGTCATGTACTTTCCTTTTATCATAAAGATAATTTTATCAGCTACATAGAAAAATTTTTTGTCACCTCTTCAATCTTGAATAAAAATTTCTTTTCAGACAAATCTTTATGTATTTATGATTATCTTCCCATAGCATGTCTCTTAGTTCTTTATGTGAATTCATTTTTTTTTTTCAGAAGAGTGCTAGCTTATCCAATGGAAGCTAGTGTAATGTTTCTCAGCCTTTAAGCTAAGATCAAGTGCAGTATCCATTACTTGTTTAATGTGTAATTCATTCTCTGAGATAATATGCAAAAGTTAACCTGCATATAAGTTTTTAAATTTTAAAAATAAACTATATTGCTAAAAAGAAATCACCTGTTTTCTACAACACTGTGTGGAAATTAACGCCAAAACAGTAAGTATGAAGAATTACGTGGAATAGAATCCAGTCTCTAAAGCCTTTCTAAAATTATAATACTCAGGGGTTGGGCTGGTGGTTCAGGGGTTAAAATCACTTGCTTGTAAAATTATAATAATCCATTGATTATTACTAAGTGAGTCATCTGCTTTGGGGCTGTCTAGGAGACTAGGATCTGTAGACAGACCTGGGTCTAAATCAAATTATTTTGCTTCTCTGAGTTTTCTCTTCTATAAAATGGGAAATGAAGCTGGGCATGGTGGCGCACGCCTTTAATCCCAGCACTTGGGAGGCAGAGGTAGGAGGATCGCTGTGAGTTCAAGGCCACCCTGAGACTACATAGTTAATTCCAGGTCAGCCTGGACCAGAGTGAGACCCTACCTCGAAAAACCAAAAAATAAAAATAAAAAAAATTTAAAAATAAAATGGGAAATGAAAAATACTCATTGGGTTGAACAGATTCAATGTGATTATAAAAGCAAAACAACAGAAAAGTGGGTATTATAGCAATGGTTTTCAACGTTTGTTGTTATTACCCATAGTAATAAATTATTTTATGACTCAAACATACATATAAAAACTAACGGGGACTTGGAGAGTGGCTTAGTGGTTAAGGAGCTTGCCTGTGAAGCCTAAGGACCCACATTTGACTCTCCAGGTCCCACGTAAGCTAGACAACAAGGTGGCACATGTGTCTAGAGTTTTATTACTGTGGCTGGAGACCCTGGTATACCAATTCTTTCTATCTCTAGCTCTCTTGCATTAAAAAAAAAAAAAAAAAAAAAAAAAAAAAGGCCAGTCTATTTGGCTTGCCTGAAACAAAAACAAAGTGAAGCTTTTTAATGCAATACCATATTGAATGCAAAACACTTCGATAGTTCCTATTCCAGTTTATTCTATTATAATTTCCCCCCAAAATTCTAAATGACTTGCCAGTAGGTCATAATTTGCAATTGGAATTATACTTTTAGATGCTCATCTCTAACTAGATTTCAAATCTAATTATGTTGTTTCATTTATAAGTGTCTTTAAAATAGTTATTTTACTTATTTATTTATTAGAGAGAGAGAGAGAGAGAATAGTTGCACCATGGCCTCTAGCCTGTGCAAACAAATTCCAGACTCATGTACCACCTTGTACATCTGGCTTTATGTTGGTACTGAGGAATCAAACCCAGGTCTTTCAGCTTTTCACATAAGCATCTTAACTGCTGAGCCATCTGTGCAGCCCTAGTAATGGTCTTTTAGTTACAGTCATTGAAAGTTTGCTGTGTTTTATACCTCAGTCAAGTAACTGGTGCTAGGAGAAACTACTGCTAGCTACCTGTCAGCTTTAGTGGTTCTTAAGCACATGGACTCCATTAGGAATCCCTTGAGAGTTACTGTCTTACTAGAAAAATATGCAAGTCAGGCTAAGAACTTCTGTCATAATCTAATAAGTAAATAAGCAGAATACCATAAGGGCTACAGAGCATCAAACCAGAGAATTTACTTTAATATTCAATATTAGATTTTCAAATAATTGCATCAGAGCAAGGGTGAGGAAATGGTTAGATTTGTAAGGAGTTTTGCCTCTCTTTTCTGTTGATGTCTTGGAGAATCCCAGCTGACTTATGTCGAGTCCTGATACTTATAAGGTAAATACTTTAGTAACTGAGCTATCTCCCCAGCCCACTAGATGATGTTATTGTTTTCGAGGTAGGGTCTTAACTCTAGTCCAAGCTGACCTGGAATTCACTTTTTAGTCCCAGTCATAATGTTCCTCTGCCTACCTCTGCCTACTGAGTGCTGGGATTAAAGATGTGTGCCACCACACCCAGTTACTAGATGTTATTTTAAAATTGAATTTATTTAAGTTAATTTTTAAGAGCGTGACAAAACATGAATAATTTAGCAAAAACAAAAAAAAAGCCTTCTTCACTGTAGAACATTGCTAAGACAAACTAAAGGTTCCTGGAGAAAATTCAGTAGTAAGATGTCTGTCCCAAATGTGTTAATAGACTCACTGCAAACTCAATAAAATCATGGCAGGCATGTTTATAAAAATTGACAAGCTGATTGTAATGTTTACATGGAAATGCAGAAGACTTAACTTAGCCTTTCATAATTTATTCCAAACTTTGGAACTTACTCTAAATCTTAAACAATGTTGCATATCCAGTGACCCACTACGTACAATTCAGTTTTTTGTCTTTTTTTTTTTTTTTTTTGGTTTTTCGAGGTAGGGTCTCACTCTGGTCCAGGTTGACCTGGAATTAACTCTGTCATCTCATGGTGGCCTAAACTCATGGCAGTCCTCCTACCTCTGCCTCCCGAGTGCTGGGATTAAAGGTGTGCACCACCACACCCGGTGGTTTTTTTGTCTTTTTTGTTTGTTTGTTTTTCGAGGTAGGGTCTTACTCCAGCCCAGGCTGACCTAGAATTCAGGGTGGCCTCAAACTCATGGCAATCCTCCTACCTCTGCCTCCCGAGTGCTGGGATTAAAGGTGTGCACCACCACGCCCAGCTCCATTTTGTCCTTAAAAAAAAAAAAAATTTATTGCCATCTTCCATAATCGTAAACAACATCCAATAGCAATTCCCTCCCTCTCCCCACTTTCCCCTTTGAAACTCCACTCTCCATCATATCCCCTCCCCCTCTCAATCAGTCTCTCTTTTATTTTGATGTCATGATCTTTTCCTTGTATTACGATGGTCTTGTATAGGTAGTGTCAGTCACTGTGAGGTCATGGATATCCAGGCCATTTTGTGTCTGGAGGAACACGTTGTAAGGAGTCCTACCCTTCCTTTGGCTCTTATATTCTTTTTGCAACCTCTTCCACAATGCACCCTAAGCCTTGGAAGGTGTGATAGAGATATTTTAGTGCTGAGCACTCCTCTGTCACTTCTTCTCAGCACCGTGGTGCCTTCTGAGTCATTCCAAGGTCATTGCCTTCTGAAAAGAAAAGGTTCTCTATAACCAAACGTGAGAGTAGCATTAATATATAGGTATGAACATTAAGAGGAGTGCTTACCGGGCAGTTTGGTGAGCATAGTATATACTTTTAGCCAGACAGCAGCAGATATTACACCCCTAAGTCTCTTGACTATCCCTATTGTAGGTTTTTAGTATCAGGAATGTATTCCCTCCCATGGAGTGGACCTCCAGTCCAATTAGAGGGTATTTGGTTTCCCCCATAACAGATGTGCCACTATTGCACCTGTTGTCTCATTTGACCTGGAAGGCCAAATATAAAGCTTGCAGTGCCCCTATTGGGTATCTTCACTGGTGATTTCTCTCTCTCCCATTTAACTGTGTGCAGCATGGCTTTTTCCAACTTTCTGTCAGCTGGTCTACATGGAGGTTTTCAGCTCAGTGACCTTTCAGCCCAAGTATTTGGCATCTTCAGCAATAGGGTCTTACCATTTATTCCTGGTGGGAAACCAAGGGCCTTGGCAATGGCCTGTAATGTTTTGGGGGCATCAAGGACCTCCCTGGCCAACAACTTACTGGAAGGTATCCCATTCCTGGCACTGAAAAATTTTTAGTAACAATCTATGGCTCTGTGTGTTCCATTGTCCCAAACAATTTTTTTAAAAAATATATTTTATTTTTATTTATTTGGCAGAGAAAGAGGGAGGGAGGAAGAGAGGAAGAGAGAGAATGAATGGGCATGCCAGGGCCTCCGGCCACTGCAAACGAGCTCCAGATGCATGTGCCCCATTGTGCATCTGGCTAACGTGGGTCCTGGGGAATTGAACCTGTTCCTTTGGCTTTGCAGGCAAACACTTTAACCATTAAGCCATCCCTCCAGGCCACAATTCAGTTTTAATTGGATAATCTCAGGCTGGAGGGATAGCTTAGCAGTTAAGGTGCTTGCCTGTAAAGCCAAGGGACCCAGTTTCGATTCCCCAGGACCCATGTTAGCCAGATGCACTAGGGGGCGCACGTGTCTGGAGCTCATTTGCAATGGCTGGAGGCCCTGGCACACCCATTCTTTGTCTGTCTGTCTCTCTCTTTTCCCTGCCCCCTCTTTTTCTGTCAAATGAATAAATAAATAAAACTTTAGTTGGATGATCTCCTGGGATACCCTTATTCTAAATGCCATTGGCATACAATACTTGTATATATTTATGAAATTGAATGGTATTTTGGTATGATACAATGTGTAATGATCAAATGAGAGTAATTAGCATTTACATCACTTCAAACATTTATCATTTCTTTGTATTATGAGCAAAATCCACTTTCTAGCTGTTTTGAAAGATACAGTAAATTGTTCTACTATGCTGTAGAAACCAGAACCTAATTCCGCCTATCAACTATTTTGGGAAATATTATGCATTCTCTCTACCACCCCTCTCCTATGTTTCCCAGCCAATACAATTTTTTCTTTTTTTCATGTGTGTGTGTGTGTGTATGTGTGTATACAGACACACACACACATACCATTGTACACGTGTGAAGGTCCAAGGACACCTATGGATATTGGTCTTCACCTAATGCCTTGCCTGAGGTAGGGTCTCTGCCTCACTTTTGCACTCAGTGAAGCTGGTCCAGGAGCTTCCAGGAAGATTCTCCTATCTTCACTTACCGTTTCACCTTAGGATCTGATTATAGTGTGGTAATAGGGCAGGCGGGGCTAAAATAGACTGGTGTTAGCTGGCTCTGAAGTAGCTGTGCCTAAGACTGCACTGGTGACTAAGTTACACGTGGTCTCTAGAATGTGTGAAGCAGTGCTGAGTGAGGCTAGAACACTGTACAGAAGGGACTAAGCCGTACCAATGGCCTGGGCCCAGGTGGAGCTGTGAGTCCTATGAGTGGACAGAATGCAGAAACTATGGGAGAGCCTCAGTTGGGAATGGTCCAAGTAGTTACAGAGGCTGAGAAGGAAGGAGTCAAGGATGGTGGATAGTTCTTCCATATTTTATAAGGTCCCCTGTAGACTATCCTTAAATGTAATTTTGTTTTTTGTAGTGACTCTTGTACTTTGCATTACCCTTCCTCTCATCTCTTGGTGTGCTTGTGTTAGGCTTTCTTTTTCATTGTATTTCACCTGCAAAGTACCTGACAGTATCCATCCCCAGGTGGCCCTGCCAGTGATGTAAGGATATAGGATCTATGAAGGCTGAGCTCCCTCACAAATCCAAGCAAAAGCACGATAAAGTCTCAGCTGGGCATGATGGCACACACCTAAAATCCCAGCACTCAGGAGGCAGAGGAAGGAAATGCTAAGTTTGAGCCTAGCACAGGCAACACAGTGTGATCCTATTTATAAATACAGTGCCATATCCATTCTCACCATCCTGTTCTCCAGAAGTTATTGCACCTGTTTAACCAACTCTCACTTGTTTACTCTGGAATTTACCTTGATTTCTCAGCAGTGTATATATACTTAGTTCCCTTGTGATACCTACCTCCATCTGCTTTCTGTTTTCACACATTGCTGTCTTCCCTTTTCAGTGAAATTAGAGTTTTTGAATGCTTTGTGTTGGATGGAAGTAGTTTTGAAGCATATGTCTTTCCACTGTTTCCCTAAAGTCACGTCTAGGAGTAGCTTTTTTTTTTTTTTTTTTTTTTTTTTTTTTGAGGTAGGGTCTCACTCTAGTTCAGACTGACCTGGAATTCATTGTGTAGTCTCAGGGTGGTCTTGAACTCATAGCAGTCTTCCTACTTCTGCCTCCCAAGTGCTGGGATTAAAGGTGTGCACCACCACGCCTGGCTAGGAGTAGCTCTTAATGAGATTAAAATACCCTGGGTACATCTAAAAGGACTCCTCCAAACATCTTATTGTATGGGGCTTCAAAATGCCATTCAAGACTCAAAACTATATTGAGGAGACTCTTTGCTTCATTGTTGCTTCTTGGTTTCCTACTTATCTAAGAGGTCAGTTCTGGTTGTAGGGTGATTTTAAGTCCCTGAGTTGAAGGGTGAGGGAGGCTAGTGCTACTGATCTTTTCCCTGCCTGATTTTGAAACAAGTGCAAGACTATGACTGCTCCCAACATAAAGAGGTTGTAAATGTTTGATGACTTAGTGGTTAAGGTGCTTGCTTGTGAAGCCTAAGGACCAAGGTTCAATTCCCCAGTATCCATGTAAGCCAGATGCCCATGGTGGCACATGCATCTGGAGTTTGTTTACAGTGGCTAGAGGCTCTGGCCTGCCTATTCTCTCTCTCTCTCTCTCTCTCTCTCTCTATCTATCTATCTATCTATCTATCTGCTTCTATCTTTCTCTCATAAATAAATAAAATTTAAAAACAGGTGATAGTAAATGTTTGAGGTGGAAGATATGCCAATCACCCTGATCTGATCATTAAACACTGATTAATGTATTAAAATGTCATACTGTACCTTAAAAATATATATAATGTTACATTACTTAAAAATTAAATAACTTTAAATGAAATAAGGCAAATAAAGATTAAAATGTAAGTTTTGTTACTGATAAGCTATATAGGTAGACATGGTTTGGGTATTTAGCAGTGAGCTTCCTGATGCAGTACCATACTCTTCCATCATGAGGCCATTAACGCATTTCTTTTTTTTTTTTATTATTTTTTATCGACAACTTCCATAATAATAGACAATAAACCATGGTAATTCCCTCTGCAAATCCAGTCTCCATCATGCCCCTTCCCCTTCTCAATTGGTCTCTATTTTGATGTCATCATATTTTCCTATTATGATGGTCTTGTGTAGATAGTGTTGGGCACTGTGAGGTCATGGATATCTAGGCTATTTGGTGTGTGGAAGAGTGCATTGTAAGGAGTCCTACCCTTCCTGTGGCTCTTACATTCTTTCTGCTACCACTTCTGTAATGGACCCTGAGCCTTGGAAGGTGTGATAGAGATGTTTCAGTGCTGAGCACTCTGTCATTTCTTCTCAACACCATGGTGCCTTCTGCACTAACTCATTTCTTAGTGCAGCTTCATGCAGAGTCCTTCTGGGACTACTGGTAGGCAATTAAAAGTTTTTCTTCCTTTTGAAGGCCCTGAAATAAGTCAGAATAAAATACTAATTAAGTCAACTCCTATACAGCCCTGAACCTAGAACAAAAAAAATTCACACCCTATTCCATTTTTTCATCCCAAAATATTTCTAACCACCCTAGTCAGCATAGCTCACAGGCATCCGTAAAGTAGCACTGTAATAAACATGCCTGAGTAATGTCAGATGGGTGCCAGAAATTTGAATGTATTCCCCATTCCCATTATAAAGTTCTGGGGGAAAGTCACAGTCCTAATAATAAATTTTACAATAGGTCCAAACAAAGTTGGTTACTTATTCTTAAGTTTCCTACTTAAAACTTCTGAATCTTTTGAGGTTTATCTCAGCCAGTTTTCAACTCTGGGCTTTGCTCAGAATCCTTTGGCCACATCAGCCTGGGCTGGATGTTCTTATTGAATGTGATTGGACATCTCAGAAGTTACATTAGTATTTGCTAAGTCTATTGTTAGCTTTACTATTAAAAAAAAAAGTCCAAAGGCATAGTATGGCATTTAAGATTTTCATACCACTAGTTCAATATCCATTATGAAAACAAAACAGGGGCTGGAGAGATGGCTTAGCACTTAAGGCACTTGCCTATGAAGCCTAAGGACCCAGGTTCAATTAACTAGTACCCACATAAGCCAGAAGCACAAAGTGACAGATGCATCTGGAGTTAATTTGCAGTGGCTAGAGGTCCTTTCTCTCTCCCTCCTTCCCTCCACCCCCCCTCACAAATAAACAAACAAAATATTAAAAAAATAAACTAAATACCCACCAAACGGTAATTCCAGGCAAAATTACATTTCTTGAGGCTGCTGTTTGCTATTTTCAAGGCCCACAGCAGATGATAGGGGCATCAGAATGATGAAAGATGAGAGAAAACCTTCATTCCAGAGTTCACAAGACAGTTATTTACTCTTAACTTGTGACCATAAGTTTGCTTGATAAGCACAGTCAGAAGAAAGTCACTTCATTTCAGATAAACAGGACTCTAGTATTTGACATACAGTAGAACTATATCCAGAGATATTTGAGCCATCCTGACAAGGTGGTTTCTTCTGAGAGCATCTCTTTTTTCTTGACTTGAATTGGCATGTGGCTGAGAGGATCTTTTTGTGCTGATAGTGTATGAACTGATAATTGATATTTTTTTGTTGTTTTTCTATGAAATGTCCCCATTTCTTTATCACTTCCAGTTGTGCATTTGCACTGTTTCAGAGCCTGCAGCCCCACTAGGTCTGACATAGAAAGAGTAGCTAAGCCCATAACAGTAGTGGTTTTACCATCTGGCTTTTGGATATCAAGGTATCTCCCAGTTGGAGGTATAAAGAATCAGTTTTTGGTTTTGTTGTGTTTTGTTTGAGATAGGGTCTTATGTAACCCATGTTGGCCTAGAACTCACTATGTAGTCAAGGATGACCTTGAACTCCTCATCTCCTGTCTTTACCTTCCAAATTCTGGGATTATAAACATTTGCCAAGCTCTGGAAATCAATCTTATTCACATTTCTAGTGTCAAGGGTTGTCACTAAAATATTTCATTTACTCAGGTCTCACATAAAACTGCAGAATCAATATGAGGAAAAGGTGTCTCTTGCTAGAGCAATTTCATTTTGTTCTTCCTTTATTGAAAGTAATGGTAAAAGACAAGTGGGAAGACTTCATGAGTGGGTACCAAGCACTGATCTATCCTTGATTCTCTTCTTATAGGATCACCAAAAAGAAACAGAAGTATCTTTGACAACTCTTGTGAACTTTGTGGACATTACCCAGAAGCCAGAGCCACCAAGGAGTCAACCTAGAACAGACTGGAAATTGCCTTTTGATTTATTCCTTCCTTTCAGAGTGGCGTTCAGCAGAGGGGTCGACTCTCAGAAAGGCCCAGTCTCACCCGTGCTTATCTTGTGTCTCTTACTACTTGGAGTTCTCAGCTCACAGACCAAGTGAAAAAAGCAAAATCAAGCTTTCATTTTTCCCTATGGGAAGCTCTAAGGCAGCCTATTTATATTGGCTAAGCAGATTCTTACCTGCTCATGACTATGGGAGGGCATTTAGGAACACAGAACCTAATTAAAGGAATTTTTATATATGATAAGAGGTATTTTAGAAAAACAATAAAAATATTTTGTCATCGTAGCTGTGTGCTTGGGGATATAGGGGCCACCAGTTACGCATCAGGTTTCTTGCTTCTCAGGCAGGAGAGATCAAGCACCTCTGGGTTCCTTTTTTGCCTAACAGTTTGCAAGATCTACTCACAGGCACTCAGGCCCCACAGGCCTAAGAAGTGCCTGCTCCTGCAGTTACCCAGAATGAACTCAGAATGGCTGGCAATTCAGGCCAGGAAACTGCTGGCTGTATATTTGGTCTGGCTCTTTTGCCAAAGTCTGGCCACACTCTTTTCCCAGACATGAGTAAGAAAAGTAGCTCTTTCTGTTCAGTTTCAAAAGTGTGTGGAATCCCATCTCCTGTTTTACTAGCAAATGACCCTGTCATTCATTTCTGCTCTTGTGTTTGTGGAGGGGGAGTACAGCTGGGAGCTTTGTGCATAAAGGCCAGTAGCATGGCAGAAATTAACGCTCAGCAGTGTGCCTCAGTAATACTTTTTACGTGTGAATTGGCGGGGGGGTGGTGTCTTTCATAAACTACACAGTAGCACTTGAGTCAAGGATCTTTTGTGGGAAGATACTCTCTGATGACTCCAATTTTATGCAGGTGACATCTGTTTGAAATCTTTTTTAAAGTATAAAGCTGTAACAGCTTACAAGACTGACTGCCTGGCCAATTTAGAAATTGTGGTATATAGGTAAAATTACTTTTATCTATAAATTAAAAGGTAATTTTCTATTACCTTTCTTGAATGAAGGGGAATTGGTTAATAATTATAGTAGAAAACTCTAAACTTGAAAAGATTCATGGATTGGGGAGATGGCTCAGTCAGTAAAGTGCTTGTTATGGAAGCATGAGGATATGAACTCGGATCCCCAGCACTCAGAAGGTACATATAGGGGTCCCCAGGCAAGCTGGATAGTTAGACTAGCTAAATTAGTGAGCTGTGGGTTCAAGCACGAAACCCTGACTCAATAAATAAGTTTAAGACCAGTTGGGAAAGCCACTGACACCAACCTCTGGCCAACACACAGGTTCACACCCCACATATAAATTCATACACAAAAATATTTTAGAAACAGACTTGGGCCGGGCGTGGTGGCGCATGCCTTTAATCCCAGCACTCGGGAGGCAGAGGTAGGAGGATTGCCATGAGTTCAAGGTCACCCTGAGATGACAGAGTTAATTCCAGGTCAGCCTGGACCAGAGTGAGACCCTATCTCGAAAAACCAAAAAGAAAAAAAAAAAAGAAAAGAAAAGAAAAGAAACAGACTTGGGCTGTAGAGATAGCTCAGCAGGTAACAGCACTTGTTGTACAAGCGTGAGGATCTGAGTCCAATCCTCAGCATTCACATCAAAAGCTGAGCATAGCCACACATGCCTGTAACCCCAATCTTGAGATGGATAGGAACAGAAGGATTGGTGGGGCTCCCTAGTCAATCAGTCTACATGATGAACTGCAGATTAAGTGACAGACTTTGTGCACAGAAGTAAGGTGGAAGAGTGATAGAGGAAGACACTGACATTCTCCTCTGGTCTCTGCACATGTGTACATCCATGTGGACACCACGCATGCTATATTCCACGTACACCAAAAAGAAGACATCCTTATAATTAAGGCAAATTTTTGATGGAAGGTATATCATTAAATCTGTTTTCAACTGAAGCCTCTAGAATAAGAAAATGACTATAAATAATAGGATACAATAGAAAAACTACAGTGAAGCATGAAATGATAAATTACAGTCACCCTCTTACCTGACTGATCAGTGAAGTAACACTGATGTACCACAAAAAACATTTGTTTGGAGAGGTGGATGGTTCAATGTGGCTTACACGTGACAGAGTAGGCTTTGAGGAGGTAATGAGACAGGAGTTCACACAGCAAAGTGGACAGGATTGAGAGAATGAATGGCAGCGAGGAAGGGATCCCTGCGGGAAGGCCCAGGAGTTCTGTCACTAAAGTGGTTATAGTAGGAACACTGAATGATGGACAGGAGCTCCTTACGGAGGGACTTGGAAGCCAGGCAGGGAGGGCTGGGAGTTTGTTTTTTCCCACCACATGTTAGCACTCTTTAGTGGTTTTTAAATTGCATTTGAAATCAACATACATGAGCTTATAAGTCCTGCTTTGTGAGCAGAAAATGCTTATTGTAAGCACTATCTCTGACTGGTTTATCATTTTTCTCCATTCCAAAGTCCTTGCAAAGTAACCAGTTTCTATGGAAGAAAGAGGCAAAGTTCTTGTGCATTATTGCTAAAGCAGATGAAGTGCTTCTCTACAAGGGACATTCTGCACAGGGAAGGAAAGCATGGGCTTGGGAAGCCAATGGCACAGCTCCCACCCATACCCATTATATAGACATGTAATTCAGCAACTTTGCCTCCAAGGAGATGTATAGGAAGCCTGACCACAGGTGAGTAGAGTACTTCAGCTATTCAAGTTTGTTCTTAAAGGGAAATAACCGTATGTAGCAAGTGACTCTAAGTTCTGAGGCAGCAGACAGTCCACATGGAACAGACTAAAGTTCTCTTCAGAATCCATCCCTTTGTTCAGATCTTACTTCTATGTCAAAGTGCTGTGTAACCATTCTATGGCTTAAAAAGCATACCTAACTAACATTCAACCTTTTAAAATATTTTTATTAATTTGGTGTGGGTGTGTGTGCACATGTCAACGTGGGTGAGAATGGAGGTTAGGGCAACTTTCGGGTTGGTCCTTACCATCTACTGCATTTTGAGGCAGGGTCTCTCATTGTTCTCGGTGTTTGAAAGCTTCCAGGAAATTACCTGTCTCCACCTCCATTCTAACTGTAGATGCACTGGCATTACAGAAGTCTGCCACAGCTCCCAGCTATTATGTGGGGCCTGGGAATCTGAACTCAGACAAACTGCAGATGTATATGCCCCTTTGTGCATCTGGCCTTATGTGAGGTGCTGAGGAACCCAGGTTATTACGCTTTACAGGCCCACAAACTTTTAAATGTACAAATCAGCATAGTGACAACTGGGGAGCAGTCAGCATAGGAGTGGAGTTGTTAGGCATGGTGGTTTAAATGCAAAATGCCCCCCATTAGGCTCCTGTGTTTCCTTAATCCCCAGCTGGCAGTACTGCTCAGGAAGGTTGTGGATCCTTTAGGAAGGGGTGGCTTGCTAGAGAATATATGTCATTTGAGGCTGTGCCTTTGTGGTGTTACTGCCCTCCAGGTAGGCCCTGTAAGGCCCTTTATGGTGCTGTGAGGGCGCACTCTCAAGTTGCAGTGGAGACCTCAAGATGTTGGAGATGCTGGGACCATCCACCAAGGAAAGCTGCGGAAAGAAGCAATAGGCGGCATGTCTGGAGAGGCAGAGCTGCCCAAGCCTTTTGTAGCCCAGAGGGTTTCATCATGAATCCCAAATAACAGACATGGAGCTGCAGGATTGGTGTTTGCCCTGCTGGGTTTTGGTCTTGCTGTGATCTGATCTTTTCTTACAATTTCTCCCTTTTGCAATATGAATGTTTATTTTATGCCATTACATGTTGGATGAATGTAACTTGTGCTTTGATTTTTACAGTGTTTACAGTTGAGAGAGTGCCTTGAGTCTCAGTTGAAACTTTAGACTTAAATTGTATTGGGACTATTAAAGACTATGGGGACTTTTAGACTTTTAAAATTGAACTGAATGCATTTTGCATTTGATAGCCATGAGTCTATGGTGGCCAGGGACTGCAGATTTGAATGCACAATGTTCCCCCATAGCCCCTCAGGTGTTTGAATACTTAGCTGCCAGCTGGTATTGCTGTTCATGAAAGTTTTGATGCCTTTAGATGGTTGAGCCTTGCAGAAGGATGTACATCACTGGGGGTGGGCCTTGAGGTGCTGTAGCTTGGCTTCAACTCCATTTTGCGCTCTCTCTGCTTCCACCCTGCCATTTAACAATGTGGTAAGCTGATGCCTGCTCCTGCCCTACCTTCTCCACCATGAAGGACTCTACCCTCTGAAACTGTAAGCCAAATTAAACCCTTTTCCTTCCATAAACCGTTTCCGGTTAGGTATTTCCCCCCCAGCAATAAGAATGTAACTAGTATATTAGGTCATATGGTAACTTTATGTTTAGTGAGTGTATTCAAGAACCTTTAGGCTTTTTTCCAAAGTAGCTTCAGTATTTTATCATCCCACCAGCAGTGTATGCAGGTTCCATTTTTTCTATATCCTGCCTGGTATTTATGACTGACTTTATTTTAGTCATCCTAATGAGTATGAAGTGGTATCTCATGATGATCACTGCCTTACTGAACTATAGCATACCAAAATCTTTCACTAGAGATGAGCATGAGGAAAGAGAATTTGCATCATAATGACATGGATGTGCCTGTTTTTAACATAACAAATTTCATAATTGTCAATGCTGAGAATGCTACCACACATAAAAACAGCACAAGTATGACAAAAGGATATTTCGAGCCATTTCAGAAAATTTGGAAATTCTGCCCTAATCCCAAGCCAAAACTCATTTAATGATTTTTTTTTTTTTTCCAGGTAAAGTCTCACTGTAGCTTAGGCTGACCTGGAACTCACTCTGTAGTCCCAGGGTAGCCTTGAACTCACGGTGATCCTACCCTAACCTCCCATGAGCTGGAATTAAAGGGGTACACCACCAAGCCCCACTCAATTAATGATGTTTCTGTGAAATCCAAGTCAACAACAAATCATTAATTTTAAAAATCAAACATTTCACCCCAATACAATTCAAAGATATACTAATTTGATACTTACATGCTGAGGAACAGCAGGAGGGAACCATTAGAAGTCTTTATTTTTTGTAATTAAATCACCATATTCCTATAAGAGCAGAATACTCTGCACGTACAGTTAAAAATGAATTCACAACATACAGTAGTCTTGAACGTGAGTCTTGAGCCAGGTGGTTCAGGCCACGCTGGTTGGTGCTGCACAGCATGAGGGCACACACAGTGCCAAGCAAGCAGGATGAAAGTTCAGAAGCAAGGCTGCACTGAAATCTTGTGATGCAACACAGGTGCACACTGCCAGAAACACCTAGATTCATTATGTGTTTGATGTTGAATTAACCTTGGTTGTCTGATGTATGTTTAAGAACTTTTTACAATCCCCACATTCAGTTACATGACCCTGTATGGGGTCAAAGCCCATAATTTAAGAAACTGTGTACTAATGGAAAGTCTGTCATCAAAGAACAAGGAAGGGGAGAGGAAGCTTGTTGAAGTTACCTTATTGCTGGCACAAAGCACTTGACCAGAAACAGCTTATGGGAGGAAAGGGTTTATTTTGGCTTACACTCTCAAGGGGATGATGGCAGGGGAAAGGATGGCACGAGCAGAGGCTGGATATCACCTCTACTACAGCAGGTGAAACACCAGACAGCATGAGAGTGAGCCAAATGCTGGCCAGGGGAAGCTGGCTATAGCATTATAACCCTGCCCCAACAAAACAAACTCCTCCTCCAGCAAAACTTCAGTTCCCACATTGCCATCAGCTGGAACAAAGCATTCAAAACATGAGTGTATGGGGGGGCCCCTGAATCAAACAATCACAAAGCAGCTGTGTAAAGGACGACGAGACATGGAGGTGTAGAAATGAAGCACAGTGCTGGTTTCTAATTTCCTAGTTCCTTGTGAAACCCAAATTTATCCCATTCTTGGAGACTTTTACCTACTCCCTCCAACAAAGTGCCTTATTGATAAGGTTTCTTCTCTTACAATTAAACTACTTGAGACCTGTCATCTCAGCACTCAGAGACCAAAACAAGCATTTCTGTAAAGACAAGTCCAGCCTCGGATATACATTCATTTCTAGGCCAGCCTGAGCAACAAAATAAACCAACCTGTTAACAAAACAAATACGATGGGGAAGAGCATCTTCTTTATTTTTTAATTTTTTTTTGTTGTTGTTTTTGTTTGTTTTTCAAGATAGGGTCTTTCTCTAGCCCAGGCTGACCTGGAATTCACTATGTAGTCTCAGGGTGGCCTTGAACTCATGGTGATCCTCCTACCTCTGCCTACCAAGTGCTGGGATTAAAGACGTGCGCCATCACGCCTGATTCTTTCTTCAATTTTTAAATAAAAGATTCAAAAAATTATATAATCCCCTCCTCCCACCCTCTTTTGTCCCTGCTCCTATCTGAATTCCCTCCACTGAGCTCCTAAGTTTTTGCTGTTTATTTTTTCAAGGTAGGGTCTCACTCTAGCCCAGGCTGACCTGGAGTGCTGGGATTTAATTTCCTGGAGCCTCTTTAGGAGGCCCCTGAATATTCCATTCCCTCCTCATGTGACCCTATTCCCTTCTCGTTGGGGGACTACTTACCTCCTGTCCTTTGCAGTGTAGTTGAAATAACAACTCTTTATCCTTGAACCCCTTCTCTAGGGCTTATTACATGGTATTGTAATGATCTGTTATATAGCTGTCTCCCCCTTAAGGACAGTGAACCAACCAATGTCTTACTCCACACTAGATAATGCCTGACACATAAATTAGCTGTTAGTCCATTTTGTGCAGCTGTAACAAAATAACAGTTGCTTTTAAAAAATTTATTTCTGGGATAGACAGCTGGCTTTGCCTGCAAAGCCTAAGGACCTGGGTTAAATTCCCCAGTACCCAGGTAAAGCCAGATGCATAAGGTAGCACGTGTGTCTGGAGTTTGATTGCAATGACTAGAGGTCCTGCATGCCCATTCTTTCTCTCTTTTTTCTTTTCTTTCTTTCTTTTCTCTCTCTCACACACATACACACAAATAAATTAATAAAATTAAAATTTTTGATGTCTCACAGTTCTGGAGGCTGAGAAGGAATTCAAGACCAAGGCTTCAGCACCTGGGGCAGGGTACTTTATACTTTGTCCTGACAAGGCAGAGTGCAGAAGGACAAGAGCAAAAGAGGCTAGGCCTACTTTTGCAAACACTTTAATATCCCAGAGTGTGGATCCCTCTTGCCCTAAACCTTTCCATTAGGCCCCACCTCCCGATACTGCTGCATTGTGAGTTCTGTTTCTAACGCAGGAATTTGGGGTAGGAGTGAATTGATAAGATAGTGGAAACCGATGTTAAATAAGTGAGAAAATGAACATACAGGCTGAGCACTGTTGTCCCCACTGCAAAAACAAAAGGTACCATCCTCCAACCAAGGGCTCCCCTCCCCCAAAACTACCTGCCTCTGTAGGTGCTCAGTGAGGAAAAAACAAGTAGCAACCAGAGATGATCCGTGCTGTCGTTTTAAGAGTAGATTGGCATTTCGTTTTGGAACAATTCCAGTTGTTACAGACTACATCACTTTTAAGTGCAATACTCTCCTTTGCTGAAGAGTTGTGCTGAGTCTGCTGGGGAAACTTCCAGATAATTAGGTGGCATTTTTTTTTTTAAATCATAGTGTCAAACTTTCCCCTCTTAAAACATCAAAAGTTCTGGGGATGGGGGTTGTACATTGGTCCAACCTGTTTCTGAAGTGAGCCTGGCATACACAGGGCACTCCTGGGAAATGCATCAGGAGAGGCAGCTGGACTCCAGCCACCTCGTCTTCCTCCCCGGAAAGCTCTCCCCGGGGAGTCGGCTGAACCTTCGCCAACGCCCGGGGCTCCGCCCCCGACACCCCACGTCTGCCGGGCCTGGGGGCGGGGGGCAGCCGCCACGTGGAGCGCGGGCGGGATTCTTGACGGCGCCTGCGCCGACGCTCGGCGCCGCTCCCCGCGGGCGCGTCCGTCCCACGTCCCCGGCGCTTTACTCCAACGCTGCTGACGCAACGCGCCGGCCGGAGAAAAAGCGGCCGCGGCGGGCGACCCGAGTCGGCCGAGGTGGAGTGCAGGCGCGCACCGGCGGCGGCGGCGGGGCAGGTAGGCGGCGAGCGGCCCGGGAGGGAGGTGCGGGGGCCCGTGTGCCCGCCCCGGTGCCCGCGGGAGCTGGCCGGGGGATGGCGGCGGCTTGGGGCCGTCGCGGGGGTGCTCCGGTGCCCATGCCAGCGCGCCCAGGCGCCTGGGTCTGCAGCCGGCCGGGCCTCCACCTCCCTGGAGGTCTCTGAGTACCGGACCGGCCGGACCCTTGGAGGCCCTCCGCCGCCGCATCCACAGCCCGCGCCCCGGGCACCTGCGCTGGTGATGATGCTCTGCCCCCGCTTGTAACAGGCACACCCTCGGGGGCCTGGTTCTGCAGTTCTTGGAGGCCCATCTGGGCGTTTGCGATCCTCCCTCCCTGTCGGCAGCAGCCACGTTCTCTGGGGACTGCCATTTGCAGTGTTGGCATTATTGGCAGGGCGCAAGCTGATTTTCCACCCCGCACACCCCACTTCTTTTCTCCATCGTTATCCACCCACTCTGAGGCAGTGACATTTATCAGTGGGCCTTTGTCTCTATGTCATATGACAAACCATGGACTGAGCATGTGTTTCTGAATGGTTTGTAGGGACTGAAGTTCACTTTGCCCAGTGAGATAAGGGTTTTCTATGGAGGTGTGTTAAGTGCTTGAAAAATGCCCTAAGTCAAAGAATGGATCTTTTCACTTGATGACGTTGAAACCATCCTTCCCCTACACACGTGTTTGTGCTTTAGGATTACTTGTCTGTTTTTTGTTTGTTTGTTTGTTTGTTTGTTTGTTTGTTTGTTTGTTTGTTTTGTTTTGCCAGCATAATAACATCTGGCAGTATAAACAGTCCATTCTAGGAGGGCATGGGCTTACCTCCCAGAGACAAATGGTTCATGGGAAGTCTTCACTGGGTAATTTAATAAACCTTAAGTGTTCAGAGCTTTCAGTTGCCTTAGAGAAGAGAGGAGTCAACAGTCCAGAAATAATGTCTGTGACCAAATCCATCAATGAATTTTTTTGAAACAAGGTCTTATGTAGTCCAGTCTGGTTTCAAACTGACCTTGAACCTCTGATTCTTTGGCTTCCCACCTCCTGAGTCTGAGACTTTAGGCGAGCACCACCACATCCAGAGGTCCATCAGTGACTCTTTTTGTTTCTTTGTGTCTGTGAAGGAAATAAAAAGAGGAAAAGTGATATGTTAGTGACTTTTAAAAGCCCAGATGGGGCTGAAGAGATGGCTTAGTGGTTAAAGCGTTTGCCTGCAAAGCCAAAGGATCCGGTTCAATTCTCCAGGACCCATGAAAGCCAGATGCAAAAGGGCGCGCATGCATCTGGAGTTTGTTTGCAATGGCTTGAGGCCCTGGCATGCCTATTCCCCCTCCCCCCCCCCCCCCCCCCCGTCTCTCTCTCTCCTTCTTTCTCACTATCAAATAAATAAAATGTAAAATATATATATTTTTAAAAAGGCCAAAGGAGAAAGACTGACATTTATTGAGTACTTTCCATACATTGCCTTATTTAAATTTCACAGTAATTTCATGAGGTATTTACTGTAATTATTCCTCTTTTGCAAATGAAGATTAAGCTCTCCAGGGTGCACACTGTTAGCAACTACAGAGCTCAAACTTAAACCAGCCCAACTCCAAAGTCATGTCCCCCATCCTATTGACCATGCTAACAATGAAAAATTAACATCCCATTTGGGAAGAGCAGGAGTAACTCATGAACCAGCTCACCTGCAAGATTATATTTAACCTTGAAGGCTAGAATTGCTGGGAAATTTACATAAAGGGGGCACAACTAGAATTATATCACTATTGATTATTTTCTTTTTGGTGGTGTTTTGCAGAACTCACATGTAAATTATTGTTTATTATAACATTATTAAAGGTATTTATATAAGCAACACACAGATCATGGGGGTGCATTGTACTTCAGTGTTACGCAGAAATTTACTAGTCCACCTGCCTATTAGGTGCCATCCATTTTATATCAGAGACGTCCTGCCCATCTCTTAATGCATTTTGGTACCTTCAAGAAGTATAAACTGTAGAGCAGTGTATACCATTCCTGGCTTTTCTTTGCTGTGGAACTAAATGCTAGTTGCGTGGGGGGGAGGGAGGCACACATTTAGGAAGGGAATTGGAATATATCAGCAATCTTAGAGCACAAGTTAAAGAGAGGTTCACTAGGAAAGGAAATGTAGCATTTTTCTTCTGTAGCATAGTAAGAGCTGCAGTAATGAATGGCTTCTTTTCTGTATAAATATAGGAATGAGTGCGTGTGTAAAATAAACTACTTTTTGCCCCTAAGCACCATGTTCTCAGTGCTACCATTTCTAGGTATGTAGTCACCCCTCCATGTGATATGCTCCTGGTCATTGAAAATGCTGGCCTTCTGCTGGTACTGCCTCCCTACCCTCCAGAGATACAAAGAGTGCTTTTGACTTCTGTGAGCCAGGCTCTGGCCTTTCCTTCTGGAGGCTGGCAAGGATCAAGCTGACCTCTCAAATACCTGACTTCCAGGTTCAGTTGGGAGGTGACAGCAGGAAGGTGGAAATGACTGTTCTAGGATGTTGGATTCGTTTATCTGGCAGAGACTCACTAACAATACCTACTGTAATGAAAATTTTATATAAGTACATACACACTGTAGCTACCTAAAGATATCTTTGTCATTCACAGTATTCATTGTATCTACTTACTGCTGGATTGTATAAAATTAAAGCAATCCTGAAAAAAAGAAGGGCTAGGGTTAGGGCCTGGGAGGAGGCCATCTGTTCTTTCCTTTAATGTAGGAGGTGGTGGGAGCTTCCTGAATATAGAAGAGTTTGGACCCGCATGCTCATATTTTTACTCTAAGAGAATGAAAAAGTGGGAGGGAAATATAATGAGATGTCTGGGATTTCTCGTTAGGCACTTAAAATTTTTTTTTAAACTATTCACTTAAAAAAAAATTCATTCTTCAGATCCTTGAATTTGTGACCAGATCTCAGCATGTTGAGGCAAGTGTACTGCTCTGGGTTCCAGCCCTTCAGCCAACGTCTTCTGCCTTGGGTGCAATCCACAGCTGTCTCCGGATCCCGTATGTACCAATGATGAGTAGGTGGGGAAGTTCGGTGGTCAAAGGTGTTTTAAGTAAGGTGTTTTATTTATTTTTTATTTTTTCAAGGTAGGGTCTCACTCTAGCTCAGGCTGACCTGGAATTCACTATGTAGGCTCAGGGTGGCCTCGGAACTCATGGCGATCCTCCTACCTCTGCCTCCTGACTGCTGGGATTAAAACGCCTGGCCTTAAGTAAGGTTTTAAAGGAGGGAAAAAGTATAGTTTGGCAGAACTGGGTAAAAGATAAGAAGCTGCCTGTTCTGTTTATGTTTGTCAATAAAGGGCTCCCCCACCTCCCAAATTTCATACATAGCTTGACCTTTTTTATAATTACGTATTTAATTTTGAGATAATTATACTTGCAAACACAAGAAATAATAGAGAAAGGTCACCTATAACCTTAATTGAATTTTGACCATTAATACACTCAGCATTCACCACAGGATACTTCATGGTCCAACTTCTCTTTTAATAGTAGTCCCTCTTCCTTACTCCCAGCCCCTGCCACCTCTAGTCTCTTCTAGATCTTTTTATTTTATTATTTTATTTTATTTATTTGAGAGAGAGGAGAGACAGTGTGCCAGGGCCTCGTGCCTCTGCAAATTCCAGACACATACAACCACTTTGTGCATCTGGCTTTACATGGGTACTGGGGAATCAAATGTGGGCCATCAGGCTTTTCAAGTGAGTACCTTTAACTGCTGAGCCAGCTCTCCTGCCCTGTTTTTATTTATTTATTTATTTATTTTTGGTTTGGTCTCACTCTTGCTCAGGCTGCCCTGGAACTTGCTCTGTAGTCCCAAGCTGGTCTCGAACTCACAGCAATCCTCCTACCTCTGCCTTCTGAGTGCTGAGATTAAAGACATATGCCACCATGCTCAGCCAGCCCTGCTTTTTTTTTATATATAATTTTGTTATTTCAAGAATGTTTTCTAAATGGACTCATGGCATGTGACTTGTAGGTTTTCTGGAGTTATATTTTTTATTGTTGTTTCTTGTTAACTTAGCATAACTCCCCAGAAATTCATCTCATGGAAGCTGTTTCTTTTTATTTACCTAATAGTATTTAGTGGTATGAGTGAAACACTGTTTCATGGTATGGGTATATCACAGTTAGAACAGCTATTTACCCTCAATGGGTAAATACCCATTGAGGGTAAATAGCTTGAGTTTTGACCCTTTTTGCAGGGGTAAAGGGACTGGTTGTGAATCTGACAGCTTTGAATATACAGAATTTTTATGAGGCCATAGTTTTCATTTCTCTGAGAGAAATGCCCAAGGACGCTGTTGTTGGACAGGATGATTGTTGCATATTTGATTTACTGGGAACTGCCGAACTGTTTTCACAGAGTAACTGAACCATTTACATTCCCACAAGCAGTGTCCACATCCTCAGCATATAATGTTGTCACTCTCTTAATTCAGTCATTTTCATGCATGTATCATGAGATCATATGGTGGTTTTAATTTGCTTGTCTCTAATGACAAATGTTAGACATTTTTCTCGTGTACTTATTTTCCATCTGACTCTCTTCTCCACTCATATCTTCTGCTTATTTTATTTGAGTTTGATTTTTTTTCCTGTTGAATTTTGAGAATTTTTTATGTCTTGTAGATACAAGCCTTCAGTCAGACATGGGATTTGCAAATATCTTCTCCCAGTTTGTTAACTCTTCATTTTGTGTTCGTTTCTCTCTCTCTCTCTCTCTCTCTCTCTCTCTCTCTCTCTCTGTGTGTGTGTGTGTGTGTGTGTGTGTGTGTGTGTGTGTGTGTGTGTAGGCCAGAGGAAACCTTGGATGTTATTCCTTAGGAACACTGAACACCCTTTACAAAAATATTTATTTCTTTGATAAAGAGAAGAGGGGAGAGAGAGAAAAAAAAATCAATGAATGGACCAATGGGTACTCTAGGGCATCTGGCTTTACATGGGTACTAGGGAATCAAACCTGGGCCTGCAGGCTTTGCAAGCAAGTGCCTTTAACCACTGAGTCATCTCTCCAGCCCATGTCCACCTTTTTTGAATAGGGCTTATCATGTAGCTCACCAAGTAGGCTAGACTGGCTGGCCAGTAAGCCCCTTGGATTCACTTGTCTGCCTCCCTGGAGCTGGAATTACATGCTCATGCCCTGTTTATTTTATGTGGGTCTTTTACCAGTTATCTCCCCAGCTGATTTCATTCTTCAACAAGGATTTTCACACAGGAAAGGTTTTGTGTGTCTTTTATTTTGATGAGGTCCAAATTGCTAGTTTTTATTTTATGAATTTTACTTTTGGGGTCTAGTCTAAAAACTCTGTGCAGCTCTAAAATCTAAAGATTAACTCCTGTTTTTATATTTTTCTATAGAAGTTTTATACTTTTACATTTCAGGTTCATGATTTATTTTGAGTTCAGTTTTGCAAAGGGAGTGAGACTTAGTTTATGGTTCATATTCTGGCCTGTGGATATCCTGTTGTCGCAGCATCATTTCTTGGTGGACTCGATGATACTTTAAGCTGGCTGTCTCCTCGAAGCACCTGTATCTTACCAGCCTCACTGCAAGTTGATTTGCCTTTCATCATCCAGACATTCAGTTTCTCATTCACATAAAGGAGAGCATAAGGGGGTGTTGCAGTCAGTTTTGCATTGCTAGCAGAAAACACCTGATCAAGTGCAGGTTGTGGGGAAAAGAAAAAGGTTTATTTTGGCTTACAGACTTGAGGGGAAGCTCCATAGTAGAAGGGGGAAATGATGGCATGAGCAAAGGGTGGACATTGCCTCCTGGCCAACATCAGATGGACAACAGGAACAAGAGAGTGTACCAAACACAGGCAAGAGGAAGCTGGTTATAACACCTATAAGCCCACCCCCAACAATTCACTGCCTTCAGGAGAATTCAATTCCCAAATTGTCATTAGCAGGACACCTAACATTCAGAACATCTAAGTTTATTCAGGGATGCCTGAATGAAACCACAATGGGGGCTGGAGAGATGGCTTATCAGTTAAGGCGCTTGCCTGCAAAGCGGAAGGACTCATGTTTGACTCTTCAGGTCCCACATAAGCCAGACACACAGTGATTCGAGCGCACAAGGTCACAAATGCGCACAAGGGGCCATGCATCTAGAGTTTGGTTACAGTGGCTGGAGGCCCTGGCATACCATTTCTCTCTCTCTCTCTTATTAAAAAAAAAAACAGGCCATCTGTTGGGCTAGCCTCAGAAAGAAGAAGAAGAAGAGCATAAGAGTAAAAAGTTCAGGATATGGACCCAGAGTCCCTGAGTTGGAAAACTAGTTTGGCTGCTTGCAAAGGAAGCAACTTAGTGATTTAAAATAACAGCATTCTATTGAGGTCACAATTCTGTGGGTTGGCATTTTGGACTGGGCTTAGCTCCCGGTGTTCTGGGTCTGTGTCTGCTCCCATGCTGACTCTGGGATGATAGCTACAGGCAGGGTCCCTTGCTGGGATCTAGAGCGTTTGTGGTCCAGGTGGTCTCCCACGCTGCAAGCAAGCTTTCCAGCTGTTGAGTGAAGAAGCTGCAGTGTTGTGATCTAGTAATGTTGGTACGTTACTCTGTTTCTACTGACTCAGTTTCCTTATTTATAATATAACAGACTTATAATTTACGATGCCAGCGCATAAGAAGTCAGTAGGATTATGGCCGTGATAATTATATTCGTTTCTGTTGCTGTGACAAAGTGTCTGAGTCAATCTGTATAAGGTACTCCCGCAGTGTATACAACTACTCAGAACAGCTCCTGGTGGATAGTAAATGCGCATTTCACTGTTTTGTTCTGTTTTTTTTGAGGCAAGCTCAATAGTTTAGCTTTTTTTTTTTTTTTTTGGATGGGGGGATGTCTAGAGTAGTGACACATGCTTTAAATCCCAGCACTCTTTAAATCTTTTCTTAAAAATTTTATTTATTTGAGAAGAGAAAGGAGAGAGAGAGAGAGAATGGGCATGCCAGGGCCTTTAGCCACTGTAAACGAATTCTGGGTACATGCCACCTTGTGCATCTGGCTTATGTGAGAATCAAACCTGGGTCCTTTTGCTTCACAGGTAAACAGCTTAACTGGTAAGCCATCTCTCCAGCTCCTGGCATTTTTTTTTTTTTTTTTTTTTTTAATGAATAAGAGCAAGAGAGGGAGGAAGGAGAGAATTGGAGGGTCAGGGCCTCTAGCCACTGAAGTCGAACTCCAGATGCGTGTGCCACCTTGTGTGCTTACGTCACCTTGTCTGTTTGGCTTATGTGGAATCTGGAGAGTGGAACATAGGTCTTTAGGCTTTGCAGGCAGGCACCTTACCTGCTAAGCCATCTCTCCAACCCTTTTTTTTTTTTTTTTTGAGACAATAGTGTCACTGCATAGCCAGGTCTGATTTTTTTTGAACTTGTGATCCTTCTTTAGCCTCCTGAGTGCTAGAATTGCAGACATTTACCACTAGGCTTACCTAATCAACATTTTTATTGTTCATGTCATTTCTTCTCACTTATAGACGTAGGTACGTTTTATTTATTTGAGAGATAAAGAGGCAGAGAGAGAGAGAGAGAGAGAGAGAGAGAGAGAGAGAGAGAGAGAGAGAGAGAGAGGATGGATATAGGTGCATCAGGGCTTCTAGCCACTGTTAATGAACTTCAGGCACATGTGCCACCATGCGCATCTGGCTTATTATGGGTACTGGGCAATCTCTTCTGGGTCCTTAGGCTTCTCAGGCAGGTGCCTTAACCATGAAGCCATCTCTCCAGCCCCAGAGGTACATTTAAAGAAAATATATTTTTACTGAGTTTCAAGAGAAAAATAGTGTATGAATGTGGAATGCCAGGGCATCTTGCTGCTGCATATGAACTCCATATGTGCCTTTAACTGCTGAGCCATTTCTCCAGCCCCACCAGAGGTGCTTGTTGATCTGATCCTCATTTTGTATCTAGACTTATTTTGGAACCTGGAGTCCTGTGTTAGCTGGACATGACAAGCAAAAGAACAGAAGAGAAATAAAAGCTAAGTGAAATGTTATAAGAAGAAAAGAAAAAGGGAAATAAAAAGTCAGGAGAGAAAAAAAAATCATGTCAGGACCCTTCTTGAGGCCTCAAAGATAGCCTTATTGATTGTTAAACTTTGGACTCAGATGCTGATGAAATAAAGGGTTTCTCATACCCTGGGGTACAATTCATAATACTTTTGAAGAATGTGAACAGTCCTCCCCCTGTACCCACCCTACAAATTGTACCCCACTTTCCTGCACACCTGCAAGAAATTCCCTGGGGCTTAGAATCTAAAAGTTCCTTGGAAGATGAAAAAGTATCACTCATCCAGAAGCTTAGGATCTTCTTAACTAATCAAGGCTTGTGTTGGTCAGCTTTCTGTCACCAGGACAAAGTACTTGAGAAAAGTCAATTTAAATGAGGAAAGCTTATTTTGGCTCATGGCTTTAGTCCATCATCCCTTGCGCCCCAGGTGAGATAGCATGTCGTGGCAGAGGAAACTGGAAAGCAAAGAGACATAAGAGCTGAAGTGCAGGTATGCCCTTCAGAGGACACACTGCCACTACCTCACTTTCTTCTACCAGCCCCCACTTCCAAAAGGTTGCATCTCCCATTAGTGCTATAGACTAGTGACCAAGGCTTTAAACCCATGGCTTTTCATGGACATTAAAGGCCCAATCATAACAGTCCTCAGTTATAAAAAGCATATACTGTAGAACTGTATAGATGGCTTAGCAGTTAAGGCGCTTGCCTGCAAAGCCAGAGGAACCCAGATGCAATTCCTCAGGGCCCACGAGAGCTAGATGTATAATGTGGTGCATGCATCTGGAGTTCGTTCGCAGTGGCTGAAGGCCCTGGTATGCTCATTCTCTCTCTTTATATATATATCTGCCTCTTTCTCCCTCTTTCTCAAATAAATACATTTTAAAAATTAAAGAAAAGTATATACTGTAAAACACAAGAAACCCCAAGAAGCTAGGTGTGGGGTGCATGCATGTAATCCCAGCACTTAAGAGGTAGGAAGATAAGGAGTTCAGGGCTAGCCTTGACTGCATGAGACCCTACCTCATAGAGACAGAGACAGACAGACAGCTGGGAGGGTAAATGGCATTGTTAATCAGAAAGCCCAAAGCCCCTTCAGCCCTTAATACTTTCCTTAATACCAGGCCCTATTGGGATAGACTGAATTTTACGTGCTTGGACCCTTAACTGGCAGCTGTAACCTCCTCTTGAACCTTGTTAACCCTATCTACAGTGACCGGTTGCCTGCAGCCAGAACAACCCCTGACTGCCTGCCTCTAAGTCGTGCCACCCTCTTCTGCTGAGAGAGACTGTGGGTCATGAGTCTCCTTCTTGGTAATCCAGATGCTAGATTTTGGTTGGCTCCTGGCATTTGATCACATGGACTGACATACTGGTTGCTGCCTGTGGCCCAAAGGTACCCTATCAGGCCATCCCACCATGTCTCCAAATATCGGCCAGACCAGACCTTGCAGTGATAGGAGCAACCAGCCAACAGGCCTAGTCCTGAGAGCTACCAAAGGGTTACTAGATGTAGCTCTGAACCCTGCAAAAGCCTCTGATGGTCCCAGGTCCAAACCGAGGGGAGTACGTCTCGCCTTACACCACCCTTCTCTCCATAAAGTCACTGAAGCCACACTGTCAGGTGTAAAACTTTTTTTTAAGTCATGTGCCACCATGCCTGGCTGGTTTTTTTTTTGTTTGTTTGTTTTTTGTTTGTTTTAGTGAGAGCACAAGAGAGAATTGGTGCACCAGGGCCTCAGCCACTGCAGGTGAACTCCAGACGCTTGCGCTACTGGTGCACATATGCGACCTCACCCTTGTGTCACCTTTGTGCATCTGGCTTACGTAGGACCTGGAGACAGATTGAACATGGGTTCTTAGGCTTCATAAGCAAGTGCCTTAACCACTAAGCCATCTCCCCAGTCCGCCTGGCTGTTTTAAAAAATGATTTATTTACAAGCAGAGGGTGGGGGGAGAGAATCAATGAGAATGAGCATTTCAGGGCCTCCAGCCACTGCAAATGAACTCCAGAAACATGTGCTATTTTGTGCATCCAACTTTACATGGGTACTGGGGAATGAGTCAGTTCTGGGTTGTCAGCCTTTGCAGGTAAATCCCTTAGCTGCTGAGCCATTTCTCCAGCCCAGATGTCAGCTTTTAAGGTTGGGCTCACATGTGCAAATTATTTAGGCTAAGATCTCTGAAGACTGAGGTTGGGCCCCTGTGTTGATTAATTTAGAGAAGACAGGCAGTCCCAGTGTTTTAATCTCTGGGATGCCCCCAGGAGGAAGAGACATATACAATAGGCTCTACAGCCCCAGTCTTTCCTAGATGGTGCCTCAGTGACCAGCTTTGTACCGGGAGCTAGATTGCAAGCCTATTGTGAAGAGGCCACATTGTTTTTCTTATCTCATCATAACCTGGAACAGAGTCACTTTTAAAGAATGGTTACTTAAGGAAGGTTAAGGAAGGACTCTTCACTACTTGGCTTTAAAATGTTTTACAATTTGTGTTTGCTGGGCACGATGGTACATGCCTGTGATCCCAGCTCCTGGGAGACTTGGGCAGGAAGATTATGAGTATGAGGTTAGGTAATGAGAGAGGGTCTGGGAATGTAGCACAGTAGCAGAGTGTTTGTCAAGCCTATGCAAGGTTCCTAACAGACAAAAGAAAGTTGGGCCAGAGGTGTTCAGATCCAGATAGGAGGCCTCCAGACAAGACCCCACTTCTAAGCAAGGTGTGCTAGCACACTCCTGTGGCTGAAGCAGGAGAGAAATGCATTTCTCTGTCCTCATGAAGGGAGGCTGACAGCCCTACATGAAGGCAGGGAGGCTACGGGCTGCCACAGCAGTGCTGTGGAGTCATCAGAGTCCGTGTTCCTTTCTCTCATCGCCTCACAGTTCCTAATGTTTTCTTGTGGTCCCACATGGATGTTTACGCTGCAGCTTTAATACCCACTGTACCAGTTACTTTCCTCATCACTTTGGTCAAATACCTGACAAAAAGCAACTGAAGGGAACAAAGGCTTCATTTTGGTTCAGAGGAATGTAGTTCAACATGGAGGGGACAGGGCGGTGGCAGGAGCAGTTTGGTGAGAAAGAGGAGTGCCCAAGCTCGGCTGGCTTTCTCCTTTGCCCTTTGACAATCCGCTTGGGACCCCAGTCCATCGGGTGGTACTGTTCACTTTCTGGGTGGGTCTTCCCTCCACGAATCTGCTAGGAAAATACCTAGGGCAAATGAAATGGTTTGCCTCGTTTGTGCCCTGGTTGTTTTTTTTTTTTTTTTTAAGAGGGATAGTGAGAGCTTGTAAGCAAGAGAGAATTGGTGTGCCAGGGCCTCAGCCCCTGCAATTGAACTGCAGACCCTTGCACTCCCTAGTGCTCATGTGCAACCTTGCACTTGCATCACCTTTGAGCATCTGGCTTACGTGAGATCTGGATAGACATGGAATTATGGGTCCTTAGGCTTCACAGGCAAGCCCCTTAGCCACTAAGTCATCTCTCCAGCCTGCCTGGGTGGTTTTTTTTTTAATTCCAGTTGACAGTTGAAATTAACTGTTACACCCATATTTTGTACTCAGAAGTGATGGAGAGAACTTTCTTTTCAGGAGAGTTCTAGAAGTAGCAGAACTTAGTCACATGTTCCTGTGTAGCTGAGCAAGGAAGGCTGGGAAACACAGACTTTTAACTGGTTGCCTTGTACACAGCAAAGACTTGAGTTTGTTCATTTGTGAGAGAAAGGGTGAATAAATAATTGGTAAGTTGTCTGCCAGAGGAGAAGGGTCCTTAAGAAGTGGTGGAGGAGTTCTTTGTCTGACATTCAACTTGTTTCCTGTTACTTTGGCTTTATGCAGATAATTTCTTCAGCTTTTTAATCAATTTCTTTTCCTCCTTAGAATTAGGAAAGGATTCCTTAGTGGCAGATGTCCACAGGGATAGGAAGAAAGTATCTGACTCCAGCATTGCTTTTCCTTCAGAAAGCTTTCTGGTTTCTTTTCTCCTTATCACAGGCATCTGAGTTCATACTGCATGCCAGAGAAAAACTGCCGGTCGATTAGTTGTGACTTTTGTCTGTGCATTTGTCTTTTTGAGGCAGGGTCCCACTCTATTCCAGATTGGCCTCAAATGGAGGCTGTCCTCCTCCCTGAGCTTCCTGAGGGCAGGATTGTAGGCATGAGCTCCAGTCGTGACTTCTTATTAGCCGGATACTTTGCTCTTTAATGCCTTTGCTAATCAGACACTCTTATGAGGACTTTCTTCAGAAGCCATACTTTCTGATTATAAAAAGTACATTTTTACTTTTTTGAAAAAATAGGAAATAATAAAGAAGAAAATTGAAATTGCTCTGAATCTCGTCAACAGATAAAATGTTAATTTTACTCAGCTTTTCTTGTGCTTTTAGACCTGTATATAAAACTAACATCATGAGCATTTTCCTATTAAAAATTCTAAAATGGCCAGGTGTGGTGGCACACACCTTTAGTCCCAGCACTCAGGAGGTAGAGGTAGGAGGATCGTTGTGAATTCAAGGCCACCCTGAGACTAGAATGAATTTTAGGTCTGCCTAGGTTAGAGTGAGACTCTACCTTGAACAATCAAAAAGAAAAAACAAAGTTCTAAAAGTGGTAGTCTTTGTCTTCAACACCCTCTGTCTTTTTTAAGTTTGCTCTACATGTGAGCTTTCCTCTCATAAGCAGCATTCTGATGAACAGCTTTCTGGCAAATGCCCTTATTTCCATCTCTGATCTTTTCCTTAGAATAAATTTCTAAACATAGAATTGTTCAATCAAAAGATTGAACATTAACACTTTTGATATCAACATGTCTTCAAGAATGATTATTTTATTTAGATTCTTTGCCATCAATGTTTGACCATACCTGTGACCCTGTCCTGGGTGTAAACATACAGTATGAGAATAAGAACGTGCAAGATATAGTTTGGATATCAGTACTAATGATAAAGCTGTTTTTTGGTGGCTAAGCTGGTTAATACTGCACACACATCAGTTCATTGAAAAACTATAATTGTGTCTTTTTCTTTTCCTTGCATTGGACCTTGGGGCACATAGGTCGTGTGCAGCCCTCAGCCATCAGGCATGTTCGTTCTTGGAGCAACATTCCCTTTATCACAGTACCTCTCAGCCGTACCCATGGCAAGTCCTTTGCCCACCGCAGTGAGCTGAAGCATGCCAAAAGAATTGTGGTGAAACTTGGCAGTGCCGTAGTGACCCGAGGAGATGAGTGTGGCCTGGCACTGGGGCGCCTGGCATCTATTGTTGAACAGGTAATTGCCAATATGGGAAAGTGTGCTAAACTAAAATAGGGTCTATGAAGTAATCCCACTGTATCAAGTTAAAAGAATAAATAGGTTTTGGCAGTACTAAGCACTGAACCCAGGGTCTTACACATTCTAGGCAAGTGCTTTATCGCTGAATTATATCTCCTATCTTCTTTATACTTTGAGACAAAGTCTTGCTAAGTTTTCCAGTCTGGCTTTTATAGAGATTACCAGGTTCAACAGGAATAATCTTGATATGAGTAGAATAGCTTTAACATGACAGAAGGCTTCTTTCTCGTGTAGGTGTCCATGGCAGACACCCCCCAGGACCAGAAAAAGAGGTGTTCCAGAGTGAAGTTGACGCTATGCAGCGCCTCTTCCCTTAACCTCTTAGTGATGAGGAGCTGTTTGTGTCAGCCACTTTCAGCTGAGGGGCCTGGAGACGCCAGGGCATCACACCCAACCATCCGATTAGTGTGTATGGGATGGCGCTGGAGTTGTCTGTGTTTTTAAAATTCTCTCGGAGATGCTCATGTAATCAAGGTTGAGCACCCTGCATATGTGCAAAGCTTTGTTTCTTTTTTCTTTTCTTTTGTTTCTGTTTTTCTGGTTTTATTTATTTATTTTTTTCAAGGTAGAGTCTCACTCTAGCCCAGGCTGACCTGGAATTCACTTTCACTATGTAGTCTTAGGGTAGCCTTGAACTCAAGGAGATCCTCCTACCTCTGCCTTCTGAGTGCTGGAATTAAAGGCGTGCACCACCATGCCCAGCTTGGTTTGATTTTTTTTTTAAGGCCATCCAGAGCTGGAGAGATGGCTTAGTGGTTAAGGCACTTGCCTGCAAAGCCAAAGGACCTAGGTTTGATTCCCCAGTACCCACATAAAGCCAGATACACAAGGTGGCTCATGCATCTGGAGTTCGTTTGTAGGCTTAGAGGCCATGATGTGCCCATTCTCTATCTGCCTATTTCTGTCTCCTTCCCTCAAACAAATAAATAAAAACAAAAAGTGGAAAGCTTTCAAAAAAATTGTTAAAAGTTAAGTAAATATTATTTGTCAAGGAGTGTCTGAGTCCATGTGGTGGCTATGAGACAGAATACAACAAACTAGGTAATTTATAATAAACAAAAATGTATTTGGTTTATGATTCTGAAGGCTAGACAATCTAAGGTCAAGGGCCACATTTGGAGGGAGCCACCTTGCTACTACATTCCAGAAGAAAGGCTGAAAAGGGAGCAATTGACAGAACATGTAGCTTCAAGCCCTTGCGTCACAGGCATTAGTCCACTGTAAAGCTGAAGTTCTTAGATCCCACCACTCAACATTGTTGCATTCAGTTTCCGACATAGGCTTTTAAACCATACACAGAAGGGGCTGCATTGTGAAGACCATAACAGAACTCTGCCGTAGGGAGCCAGAACAGGCACTTCTAAAATTATTACAGGGATTATTCAAGGTAGCAAATATCCAAATGAGTGGACCAGATCTCAGTGACTGGCAGGTCCACAGCTGGGAGGGTCAAATGAGAGTGTGGTTTGTTCTTGGAGTATTCCAGAAGGACATCGCCTAGGTCTTGATAACTGGTAGGGTTTGTGCCAACAGAGGAGTAAAATTCCTTCCTGGCAAATGCATGGTATGACTGGTATCCCTGGGGTTGTGTGACCCAGTGGCTGTGGGGAAGGTCAGGTTCAAGGAGTCGTTTCCTTGTGGAGGACACGTGTTGCTGGGGAGGAGCCAAGCTTGAGAGCAATGATGGGGTCCTCAAGGAGGATGGAAGGCAAAGGAAATCCATCATTTCAGGGGTGGGGCTCTGGAGTCCAGTAGGAGTGTTAGGCTTCAATCACCAAGAAAAGGCTTTTTTTGTTTTGTTTTGTTTTTTTAAAGTAGGGTCTCACTGTAGCCTTGGCTGACCTGGAATTCACTGTGTAGTGTCAGGCTGGCCTCAAACTCACAGTGATCCTCTTACCTCTGCCCTAAATGCTAGGATTAAAGGTGTACGCCACCACGCCGGGCGAAAACTTTTAATCAAAGGAAAAACTTGATGAAAATGGTAGGGAGAACCTGGCAAAGACGTTCTCAGTTTCCTTTCCTTGTAGGGCCGCTATGGACCGGATGAAAGGCTCTAACAACCGGGCAGGACCTTAATTGTCTTGTCCAAGATACATGACTATTTCAGATGGACTCAAGCCAACTTCAAGTGACTTCCATTGGCCATAAATGGAACAGCTTGAACGTTAATAAAAGCAAATCACTTCAGTGTCATATAATATGCTTAAATCCATAAGTTCCTAATACTTTAAAACAAACCTCCTGGATGGGGCTGAGAATGCATCTCAGTGGTAAAGTGCTTACCTAGTATGTGCAAGACTGTAGGTTTGGTGCTCAGCATTGCAGCCGAAAGATAACAGCCACAACAGAAACCTTATTGGCCATCTGTGAAGGATGCCTGAGAACCTGCTCAACGTCTTGAAAATGGGTCAATAAAGGGAAAGGCACCCATTAGTCTGGCTTTCCTTAGACAGACTATCTCAAGGTAAGCAAATAGATGTGTAGTTGTGAAGGGAAGTTTTCCATTATGAAAGGACTTAACCTGATGTGCCCCAAGCATAGCCTCATATCCCTGGGCCAAGCCTTAGAACCTGGGTAGCTGCTGAACCTCAATTGCAGTTCTTAGCTCCCAGCTTCTGTTCTGGGTTTTGTCTCCTAAGACTTTGGCAATCATCAAGTTTTATATAGGCAAAAGCTAGCCACATGCTGAAACCCCTTATTAAACATCTTATTTCTGTTTGCCACCTACTAACCATAAATTTGAGGTAGCTTGTACGAACTTGCCTTTTTTTTTTTTTTTTATTTGAGAGCGACAGACACAGAGAGAAAGACAGATAGAGGAAGAGAGAGAGAATGGGCGCGCCAGGGCTTCCAGCCTCTACAAACGAACTCCAGACGCGTGCGCCCCCTTGTGCATCTGGCTAACATGGGACCTGGGGAACCGAGCCTCGAACCGGGGTCCTTAGGCTTCACAGGCAAGCGCTTAACCGCTAAGCCATCTCTCCAGCCCCCGAACTTGCTTTTAATCAAAAAACCTGAATAGTTCTTGCAGCGTCAGCCTAGTGCTGTTCTTGCCCCGGCATTGGGACCTAGTCTGTTCTACCTTACCTGTGTCTCTTATAGACAGGGGAGTGAGACTATAGTGACTTGTGCTTCTTTTTCCTCTCTCAACACTAGGTTTCTGTGCTGCAAAATCAGGGCCGAGAGATGATTCTTGTGACTAGTGGAGCTGTTGCCTTTGGCAAGCAGCGCTTGCGCCATGAGATCCTTCTGTCTCAGAGCGTGCGGCAGGCCCTTCACTCAGGACAGAACCAGCTGAAAGAGATGGTGAGTGCTGCTTCTCCAGCCCAAGACAGGGCACCTCAGTCTCCCTTTCTGCCCAACCACACCATGTCTGACTTCTGTATTGCAGGCAATACCAGTCTTAGAGGCCCGAGCTTGTGCAGCAGCTGGACAGAGTGGGCTGATGGCCTTGTATGAGGCCATGTTTACCCAGTACAGCATCTGTGCTGCCCAGGTGAGAGGCTGGGCTTCCCTAGGTAGGGCTGGGGGACCTGTGAGGGTGGTTCTTGTGGAATAAGAAACCTATGAGCAGGGCTCTGCAGCCAGGATATAGTCTGAGCTTTGCCATTTACGTCCTGGAGATCTGGGGAGAGTCTAAATCTGTACCTGGGTTTCTTCATCTGATGGTCATATCAGTGTCTACTTCAGACGGTGTGGGGAAAAGCTCAGTGAGAAAACACATGGCAAGTATTTAATACAGCATCTGGTACGCAGCACTTCCTCTTGGTACTGTAACACCTCTTAGGACTCTATATGTATGAATGCCAGAGAGGCTGGATGTCTGTTCACTGTTCACTTTGACTTCTGGTAGCTTGCTTCTCTTTGTATCTGATTGTCTTTTATAGTAGATTCAACTGTGCATTAAAGGAAAGATGAATGCTGGTAATTGGTTTTTCATTCATTCACCAAATGTTTACTGGGCACCTGTGATGTCCAAAGAGGTCTCTCAAGAATTGGAGATGGTTTTTTTATGTTTAATTTTTATTTTTTATAATTAACAACTTCTGTGATTGTAAACAATATCCCATGGTTATGCCTTCCCTCCCCCCATTTTCCCCTTTGAAACTCCACTCTCCATCATATCCCCTCCCCCTCTCAATCAGTCTCTTTTATTTTGATGTCATGATCTTTCCCTCTTCTTATGATGGTCTTGTGCAGGTAGTGTCAGGTACTGTGAGGTTATAGATATTGAGGCCACTTTGTGTCTGGAGGAGCAGGTTGTAAGGAGTCCTACTCTTCCTTTGGCTCTTACATTCTTGGCGCCACCTCTTCTGCAATGGACCCTGAGCCATGGAAGATGTGATAGAGATGTTTCAGTGATGAGCACTCCTCTGTCACTTCTTCTCAGCACCATGGTGCCTTCTGAGTCATCCCAAGGTCACTGCCATCCAAAAAGAGAAGATTCTCTGCCAAAAGTGAGACTAGTATTAATGTAAGGGTATGAACATTAAGAGAAGTGCTTACTGAGCATTTTGATGAGCACAGTATATACATTTAGCCAGACAGCAGGAGATGTTACACCCCTAGGGCTCATGGCTACCCCTGTTTTAGGTTTTCAGTATCAGGGATGTATTCCCTCCCATGGAGTGGGCCTCCAGTCCAATTAGAGGGCAGTTGGTTTCCACCATGACAGACATGCCACTATTGCACCTGTTGGCTCATTTGATCTAGCTGGCCAAATATAAGGCTTGCAGTGTCCACTGTTAAGTATTTTCACTGATGGTTTCTCTCTCTCCCATTGAACTGCATGCAGAATGGCTTCTTCCAGGTTTCTGTTAGTTGGTCTACATGGAAGAGGTGATCAGCTCAGTTCCAGCAGGATTTCTCAGTGACCTTCCAGCCCAAGTATGTGGAGTCTTCAGCAATAGGGTCTTACCATCTATTCCTGGTGGGAAACCAAGGGCCTCAGCAATGGCCTGTAATGTTTTGGGGGCACCAGGGACCTCCCTGGCCAACAACTCACTGGAAGGTATTCCATCCCTGGCATTGAAAATTTTCTAGTAACAATCTATGGCTCTATGGCTCCTTAGTGTCAAGAATTGGAGATGTTTTGATGAACAAGTCTGACAAGGGTCCAGTCCTCAGAACTTGCACATTTTATGGTTACCTCTAAATGTTATAGAACCATCTTTCTACATCATTTAATTTTCACTTAAATTTTTTGACTTTTTTTTTGTTTCTTTTTTTCTTTTTTTTTTTTTTTGAGGTAAGGTCTTACTCTAGCCCACCCTGACATGGATATCACTCTCTAGTCCAAGGCTGGCCTTCTACCTCTGCCTCCTAAGTGCTGAGATTCAAGGTGTACGCCACCATGACTGGCTGAATTTCCTGATTTTTATTTGTGTTCTTAATTAACTATTAACACACTAAATAAAAACCTCTAAATAGCAATCATTTTGCAATACAACTAGAAAAATATCTAACTCCCCAAGTTATTGTTTGCACACTCCTATGCTGCCTCTGATCCTGTTTATGTGGATCTTATGTACACAAGAGATGGTGTTCTGCATATGTTGTTTTAAGTTTCGTGACTTCATTTCCTGCTGCTTTTTCTGGTTCTCTGTCATTTTCACATTTGTCATCCACAGTGATGTTTTGGTATATTAGAGTGCTCTTGAGTGAGCTGAAACAGAAAGGCCTTTAGTTCCTTTGTCACTCACCACTAGAATCTTAGATTTATTTATTTTTTTTAAATTTATTTTAGAGAGAGAAAATTGGCATGCCAGGGCCTCAGCCATGGCAGTCAGACTCCAGATGCTTGCGCCACCTACTGGGCATGTTGGAGCTTGCATGTGCCTCATCTTTGTATGTCTGGCTAACTTGGGATCTGGAGAGTAGAACATGGGTCCTTAGTCTTCTCAGGCAAGCACCTTAACTACTAAACCATTTCCCCAGCCCTTAGATTTATTTTTCTGCTAATAAGATTCTCAGTTTCCTTCATAGCATGTATATGCATGCTTGCATGTGTGTGTGAGTGCGTGTACAGGGAGGCAAAAATCTGCATTTATTTATTTATTTATTTATTTATTTATTTATTTATTTATTTATTTATAGTTACTTATTTGAGAGACAGAGACAGAGGGAGATAACAGGCATGCCAGGGCCTCTAGCCATTGCATACTAACTCCAGATGCATGTGCCACCTTGTGCATCTGGCTTATGTGGGTCCTGGGAAATTGAATCTGGGTCCTCTGGCTTTGCAGGCAAGCACCTTAACCGCTGTGGCATCCCTCCAGCTCCTGCCACACTTATTTTTTTTTAATGTTTTTTACTTATTTGCAAGCAGAGAGAGAGAATGGATGTGCCAGAACCTCTTGCTTCTGCAAACAAACTCCAGATGTATGTACCACTTTGTGCCTTTGGCTTTATGTAGATATGGGAGTATCAAATCCAGGCCGTCAAGCTTCACAACCAAGTACCTTTAGCCACTGAGAAATCTCTCCAGCCCCTTCTGCCACACTTATCACCATTCCTTCTTCACAATCCAATGGTAGTTTTAGTTGCTGTATTTTTTTTAAGTGCCTGGAACCAGGTGAGGAAACTGTCCTGGGAGTTACACTTTGGCTCTATTTTATTTTCCCCAGAATTAAGTCAGCGCACATCAGCCATTATTTGCATTGAGGTAAAAGAGCTTTGCCCCTCCATTTCCCAACAAGCACATCTGCTGCCCTGCCCAGCCCCCTCCCACAGGGTCTTATCAGTCTTTGCTCTTTGTACCTTATTCCTGTGGCTCCTTATTCTCTGTAATGATCTTGTGCAGACCTTTATCAGTGGCTGTTGAAAATCACCAACTTGGTTCCCAGGTTAAAGACCTAAACAAAAACAAATACAAATGCAGCAGCTTGTTTTTCCTTCAAAGAGTACCTGATTTGTCCTCTCCACTGATTACCCTTGCTCAGGCATAATTTTTCCATCTTGGGGTCCCCTTTGCTACGTTCCCAATCAGCTCACCAGCTCTTGTCTGTGAAACTGTTTTAGCAACAGGTGTTTCCTTGGACCTTTAGACCTGCTTGCCCCTCCTATACACACGTATTAATTTTCATCTTTGGCCTTCCACCTGCATGGCTAGAATATGTGTCTTCAGCTATGACCCAGTTCTATATCCTTTAGAACAAAACCTTTCCAGAAAGGAGTTCATGACCTTTCCTTACAAACATGTGCCGCATTCCATTGTCCCTCAGACCATCACCATCTTTATTCTCCATTCAGTAGCTGGTAGGGCCTGTTGTTTCAGAGGCAGTCCTCAAACACTGAAGTGAGTGGCCTTCCCTCAGTCATGTTGTTGTTTTGTCTTCATCATTGCACTTCCTATATCCATAAAGCTGCTGCTGTGTGTCGGTGGCCTTCCCAGTCCTCATAGGCAGACCTGTGGCAGGCCTTCGCCACCCCGCTTCTGCCCGAACCAGCACCCTTGTGCCTGCCCCGCCCTCCAACCTCTCCTATGTGAGGGATTATATGACAACGTGCTCCTCAGGGCGTACCACCGTGGAGTTTCTTGCTATCATCCTCATTCACCTTTCTGTCCTGCTACACCTGGCCTCATTCTCTGAAAAACAGACTGCTTATCAGCTCCCACCAGCCCAGTCGACTTGTGAGAACCATATTCTGATTTCCTCTCCTGAGCTCAGTTATGCCGCCCCTCTCTCAGCTCGTGATAGAGGCTCAGCTACCTAACCCCATGTAGTCAAATACAGTGAGCCTCTTCAGCTCCAGGAATGCTCTGCACTTTTCCACACTGGTAAACTTTTCACTCACCCACTTAGTATTTAAGGCCTACTATGGCCAGGCCCTGAATCAGATGCTAAATTTCAGAGATATTTTACAAACTAATAGAAAGCAATTAGCTGCCCACCCCAATGTCTCTTTAAAGCAGTTTTCCTGGGCTGGAGAGATGGCTTAGCGGTTAAGCGCTTGCCTGTGAAGCCTAAGGACCCCGGTTCGAGGCTCAGTTCCCCAGGTCCCACGTTAGCCAGATGCACAAGGGGGTGCACACGTCTGGAGTTCGTTAGCAGAGGCTGGAAGCCCTGGCGTGCCCATTCTCTCTCTCTCCCTCTATCTGTCTTTCTCTCTGTGTATGTCATTGTCAAACAAAAAAAAAGATTTTAAAGCAGTTTTCCTCACCTTGTAAAATTTTCCCGTTTTGTACGCACATGAGATTTTAGCATCCTTAAGTACATATTCAGGTGACTGTAAATCTTTCAGAGAGGGGGTCTCTGAAAGATTTGGGTAAGCAGGCTAGAGTTATAACTCAGTGGTAGAGTGCTTGTCTAGCACACACAAGGCCCTGGGTTCAGTTACTGACCCCAATTAAAAAAATTTTTTTTGGTTTTTCTTTTTTTTAACTTTATTTATTTATTTGAGAGAGAGAGAGAGAGGGAGGGAGAGGGAGAGAGGGACAGAGAGAATGGGTGTGCCTGGGCCTCCAGCCACTGCAAATGAACTCCAGATGCATGCACCCCCATGTGCACCTGGCTTACTTGGGTTCTGTGGAATCAAACCAAAGTCCTTTGGCTTTGCAGGCAAATGCCTTAACTGCTAAGCCATATCTCCAGCCCCTGACCCCAATTTTTTAAACATTTTTATTTATTTGAGAGATGGAGAAGGGTTCAGTTACTACCCCCAGTTTTTAAACATTTTTTATTAATTTATTTGACAGATGGTGAGGAAGAGGCAGATAGAGAGTATGGGAGTGCCAGTGTTTCCTGCCACTGCAAACGAACTCCAGATGCATGTATTACTTTGTGATCTGGCTTTATGTGGATACTGGGGAATTAAACCTGAGCCATAAGGCTTTTTAAGCAAGCTCCTTTAATTGCTGAGCCATTGCTCCAGCCCCTAAATTTCTTCTTATTTTTTTGATAGTACAACTCATTCCTTTTTGGTTTAAAAAATATTTATTTATTTGTTTGTTTGAGAGAGAGAGATTGGGAGGGAGAGGAAATTGGCATGCCAGGGCCTCCAGCTGCTGCAAATTCACTCCACACACATGTACCACCTTGTGTATCTGGCTTATGTGGGTCCTGGGTAATTGAACCAGGGTCCTTTGGCTTTGCAGGCACGCATTTTAACCACTAAGTCATCTCTTCAGCCCTGAATTTCTTTTTATTGAAAAATAAAACATATAAAAGAAGGGCTGGGTATATCACTCTGTCCTTGAAATAAATAAATAAATATGTGTATTAAAAAATCAGGTCAGTATCCAAAGATGTTTTATTTCGATCTGTGGAGTCCAGAACCTACCTAAAGCTTAACTCCCTAGTGCTTAGCATCTTTTTGTGCCTATCCTAGGAAATCTACTGTGTTCCTCCCTGCTGCATTTTCTTTTTATATATTTTTTTTAATTTTTATTTGTTTATGGAGGTGGGAAAGAGAATGGGTATACTACTAGTCCAGGGCCTCATTGCAAACAAACTCCAGATGCATGCACCACCATGTGCATCTGGCTTACATGAGTTCTGGGGAGTTAAACCTTGGTCCTTAGACTTCGTAGGCAAGCACCTTAACTGCTGAGCCATCTATCCAGCCTACATGCTGCATTTTCAGTCTACTTAATCATTTTAGATTTTGGTGACCAACTTGGACTTCCATGATGAGCAGAAGCGTCGGAACCTTAACGGTACACTCCATGAGCTGCTCCGGATGAACATTGTTCCCATTGTCAACACAAATGACGCAGTTGTGCCCCCAGCCGAGCCCAACAGTGATCTTCAGGGGGTAAATGTGGGTGAAGTATTGCTAAGGGTTGAGCATGCTGGAGACACTAACACACGCTGTGCTGCTTGTACTAACACTGGACCGCTGGCATGAGCAAGAGGTGAAAATTGAGAGAGCTGAGGTCATGGAGCCGTGGCTGCAGAAGCTCCTGTGAAGTTAAGGAGCTTCCTTTAATGGGTGGGGGGCTCCAGTGGCTTAGATGGTGCTATGAGCATGGCTTGTGGATTTCAGCACATAAAAGGCTGCATGTTTGGAAGAAGGGTTACCAGTAACCATTGGGTTTTGTAGGCAGCAGGACCAACAAGAGTGGTCATTTACATATTTGGGATCAGTGGTGTTGCCTGCCAGAGCCTAGCTAAGTGTCGATAGCCATTTCTTTCTGGACTGCATAGCTCACTCAATTACTGCTTTCTCCCTGCTTTGCAGGTTATTAGTGTTAAAGATAATGATAGCCTGGCTGCCCGTCTGGCTGTGGAAATGAAAACTGACCTCTTGATTGTCCTTTCAGATGTAGAAGGTACAAAGTAATGTTTTCTTCTTTTACCTACATGTGTAAGCACGTGACTTTCCCTCCTTGTTGGAGTCCCTGTAAACATTTTTTATTGTGCACAATTATTTTATGAGCCATACAGTCTGAAAAGAGTTTTTATGACAGAAAAGGGTAAGTGTGTCTGGAAAATGCAGTTTGAATGCTGAAGTGTTATTTCCAGGTTCTTTCGGTTTTTTTAGTAACAGCTTTATGAAATTATTCACATATCATACAGTTCACTTACTTGAAGTTCACAGTTCAGTGGTCTCTAGTAGATTCCCATGCTTGTACAACCACCAGCACAATCAATTGTAAGATATTTTCATCAACCAGAAAACATACCCATTGGCAGTCTACTTTTCTGATCTCCCAGCCCTAGACTGCCTCCAGTCTACTTTCTGTCCTGATTGATTTTCCAGTTCTTGAGACTTTTAAAGAAGCATACATTATGTGGTCATTTCTTTCCCTTAGCATAATGTTTGCAAGGTTGATGTATGTTATAGTATATGTCAATACTCTCTTTCTTTCTATGGTTAATTAATATATCACTCTGGAGGTACCATTCATCAGTGGACAGACATCTGTGCTCGTGTATGTAATACTGCTATCAACTTATTTTTGTGATGTTTTTGTTTCACCTAAGAGTGTAATTGTTGGGCTTGGGATAATATGTGGCTTGCCTACAATAACAATGCCCTGGAGTTAATCCCTAACACTGTGATTTTAAAAGAGTAGACCTTTTGCTTCATATTATAACTCCATGTTTAAAAGCCATTTGAAGCCAGGCATGGTGGTGCACATCTTTAATCCCAGCACTCAGGAGGCAGAGGTAGGAGATCACTGTGAGTTTGAGGCCTCCCTGAGAGTACATGGTTAATTCCATGTCAGCCTGGGCTACAGACCCTACCTCCAAAAACAACAACAAAAAAAAAAAAAGAAAAAAGAAAAAGAAAAAAAGAAAAGAAAGCCATTTGAGGAAGCACCATACTATTTTCCAGTATGCACTATTAATGTTCCCAGCAGTGTATGAGTGTCCTAATGTGTTTAATCATTGCTAACATTTATTTAATATGTACTTTGTTTTGTAGTTTACCCATCTTAAAAAGTGAGAAGAGATATCTCACTGTGTTTTTTATTCCTTTTAGTCTTTAATGCATACCATGGGATAACTTATTTTAAATTAGTGCTACCATAAAAATTCTAGGCTCACCAAGGCATGGTGGTACACACTTTTAATCTCAGCACTGAGGAGACAGAGGTTAGGAGGATCACTGAGTTCGAGGCCACCCTGAGATTGCATAGTAAATTCCAGGTCAGCCTGGGCTAGCGCAAGACCCTGCCTTGAAAAAAAAAATTCTAGGCTACTTTTTCTTATATGTTGCTTTAGTCTTCTGTGTTTCCCCCTTCTCACAGAAGGGCCCCTCTTGGCTCCAGTTGAACTCTGCGTTTACTCTGTTCACATTGTCTGGCTGTTTTCAATTCAGTTTGACCTATAAAAAATAAAGTAGTTTTGAGGGTTAGAAATGTAGCTCAGTTGATAGAGTGCTTGCCTGGCTTGCACAAAGCCCTGGGTCTGATCCCTAGCACTGCGTAAAGCAGGCGTGATGGTGCGCGCTGTAATCTCAGCATTGGGAGGTGGAAGGCAGGAGAACTGGAAGTTCATGGTCATCTTTGACTGCAGCCTGAGACCCCACCATCTCAGAAGGAAGAAAGGGAGAGGAGGACACTAGTTTTGTAAAAAAAAAAAAAAAAAAAAACCTATAGGAGCCCCAGTCTCTTGTCTCCTGGTTCATTACCAAGAGAACAGAAAAACTGCTTAATTGTGAGACTGCACTTGAGGTCAAGGAATATGGAAAGATTGTTCTGTGCTCCAGCAGAGATAGCCTAGAAGAGGCTGGGGCAGATGTACATGAGTTACTATGTCCTCTGCTCACTAGAAGTTAGAAAGACCGTACCTGCATGTCAGCATCTTTACCTTTGAAAAGTGTTGGTAATACATTTACCTGTGAAATTTGAAGCCTCAGGATAGAAACAACCAAGTTAGGATAAGAGTGAGCTACCCTGGGGAAGAAGGCACGTTGACGTCAGCAGGTTATTATGGAATTTCTACCGTAGGCAGACAGTGTGCGAGGTGCTTTTGTTTTCTTTTTTAGGCAGTCTCACTCTAGCCCAGGTTGAGCTGGAACTCACTGTGGTACAGGCTGGCTGCAAACTCAGGGCCATCCTCCCACCTTAGCCTCCCTGAGTGCTGGAATTAAAGGCATGAGTCACCCCACCTGGCTACTTTGTTTATTTAGTAGGTAGATCAGCCCAATTATGTACATGAAGAAACTAAGACATTAAATTCAGGTCAGTTAAGTGGCATGTCCAGTGTTGTCTGGGACTGTGCTCCAGTCTAAATCTATTCAATTGAAAAATTACTCTTCTTTTCCATATTGCCTGGCAAGGTAAAAATGGGCACCTGCAAAATCACTATGCAAAACTCAGTGAACTAGGCTGCAGTACACAGATGTCAATCCCCAAAACTGGTCAGCAGTGGGTTTAATTGGATTAAGTAGTCACCCAGCAAATGTTGATTCTTGGAGCACAATCAGAATTTTAAAGACCCTGTAGGTGGGGTTGAGATGCAGCTGCAAGGAAAAAGAAGTGGGAGGCAGAATTCCAGCATGCTGGGAGGGCCTCTGCATCTCTGAAGAGGTCTAGTCTTCTCCATACGGTTACCTGTCACCTCCACTTCTGTCCATGCCTGTCACCCCCAGCAGCATGCCTTCTGGGAAGAACTCAGCCTGGATTCCCAGAGAGCTGTGAGGTGCAAGTGGAGCGAAGGCCGATTCTCCCTCCTCCTGTCCTCACCACTCGCCTTTGCACTTTTCTGTCCAAGGCTGGGCACTGGTTTCCTGCCCCTCGCCACACCAGAGGTTGTGCATAGAATAAGATTGTTCTAAAGATCTGGGAGAATGGAGGGGCTAGGCATTGGTTTAAAACTAACATCGTCCCCAGCTACAGGTGATCCCTCACAAAATGTGTGTCTTTTAGGCTTTTGTCTGCCTCTGTTTCTCAGGCCACTCTCACCCTTGTCTTTTCCTCATTCATAGCCTTTACTCTTTTTTTTTTAAATACATATTTATTTATTTAGTTGAGAAGCGGGGAGAGAGAGAGAGAAAGAGAATGGGCACTCCAGGGCCTCCAGCCACTGCAGACGAACTCCAAATACATGTTCCCCCTTGTGCATCTGGCTTACGTGGGTCTTGGAGAGTCGAACCGGGATCCTTTGGCTTTGCAGGCAAATGCCTTAACCACTGAGCCATCTCTCCAGCTCTACTCTTTTTTTATTTTTATTTTTGTTTATTTTTATTTATTTATTTAAGAGCGACAGAAAGAGATGCAGAGAGAAAGAATGGGTGCGCCAGGGCCTCCAGCCACTGCAAACGAACTCCAGATGCACGTGACCCCTTGTGCATCTGGCTAACGTGGGTCCTGGGGAATCAAGCCTCCAACCGGGCTCCTTAGGCTTCACAAGCAAGCGCTTAACCACTAAGCCATCTCTCCAGCCCCTACTGTTTTTTTAATACCATTTTATTTATTTGAGAGAGAGAGAAAGGAAGAGGCAGATAGAGATAATGGGTGTGCCAGGGCAGACACATGCACCACCATGTGCATCTAGCTTATGTGGGTCCTGGGCAATCAAACCTGGGTCCTTTGGCTTTGCAAGCAAGTGCCTTAAGCACTAAACCGTCTCTCCAGTTCCCCTTTACTCGTTTTCAAAGTGAAATTGTGAGGAATTTTGAGGTTGCCCTGTATGTGTAGAACATTTCTCTGTTGGGGAGCGTAACTCAGCGCCTGCTTCGCAGATGCAGAGCAAGTGAGTGAGCGCCGGCTTCTCACTCCACCCTGCTTAGAAACAGTCATGGGAAATGGCACGTGGGAGCCACCTTTGCCCCTGCTTGGTTTGGGTTGTGTACTTGAGGTATAGCATGGTAAGTAGTAATGACAGAGGTGAGGACACTTGCCAGTGTACTCGGGGCATGGCTGATAAATGCTGTGCCAAGAATATAACCACGTTGGAGGTCGGGAAGCGTTTATTTAGCCAGGTCATACAAGCATGACCGGAGCTGCTCCGTGGCGTGGGTCAGCTCCACGCATCCCTTCTTCTTCCTGGTGCAGCAGGTGTGGATGACGGAAGCACGGGCCATCGGTGGCTTCTCTGTATGGTAGCAAGTGACTGAGCGGCTCGTCTGTGAACAGTCTTGTCTAAGCCACATTACTGACTCTTGTCCATTTTTTTAGGCCTTTTTGACAGCCCCCCAGGGTCAGATGATGCAAAGCTCATTGACATATTTTATCCTGGAGATCAGCAGTCTGTGACATTTGGAACCAAATCTAGAGTGGGAATGGGTGGCATGGAAGCCAAGGTGAGAACCTGGCCTAAAGCCAAACAGTATTTTATCCTTTTTACTCTTAGGTTGGAGGCTAATGAAAGATACTGTACACTTAAATATGCAAATACCTAAGTGTAAGCTTCATGAGTATTATATACCTGTGTTTATATGTCCTTATATGTATTTTTATTAATAATATATGAACAGTGTGTTTCATGTTTGTATCAGCTACTTTTCCTGTTGCTGTGACCAAAAAAAAAAAAAAAAATACACCTGACAAAAGTAGTTTCAGAAAAGAAGGGATTAGTTCGGCCCACAGTTTGCTCATAGAGTCTGTCGTGGTGGGGACGTCAAGGCAGTGGGAGCATGAGGCGGGGCGGCTGCTCACATCGTATCCCAGTAAAGAAACAAAGAGATGAATGTGGGTGCTCAGCTCCTCCTCTTTTCATTCAGTCCAGGACCCTAACCCATGGGTGGTGCCACCTACGTTCAGGATGGGTCTTCTCAGTTAAACCTCTCTGGAAACACTCTCATGGACAGGCTCAGAGCTGTGTTTCCATGGTAATTCTAAATACAGTCATGTTGATGGTGAAGTTCAACATTACACAGTTGTAAATTCCTCTAGGGAAGGGCCTGTGCAGTCTTCACAGTTCATAAATTGTACATTGTCAACACAAACATTTCTTGAAATTTTTCAAAAGTTCTTTCTTTTGCACTACTTATTCTGAGAAGCTGCACACTTACTGCTCAACAGTGCAGCAACGGCAGGTGAAATTCAGAGCCCCACTTGAAATAGCTCGATGTCCTCGAGGTCAGACTGTGGTCAAACTCCCAGACATTTACTGAGTTGCTGCTAAGTTCAGGCATAGAAAACCAAAATGCAAATGTTAGGAGTCCTGAGCCAGTGGGCTTCAAAAGAGAACATGCTGGGAACGGGACAGTAACATACTGGAGCTGTGCTGGGGAGGGAGCATGGAATATTTTATATTGTTTTATAAGTTTGAAGTGGGTGGCTAGGGCTGACTCATGCTTGGATCTGACCTGTTCCATTAGGTGAAAGCAGCCCTCTGGGCTTTGCAAGGTGGTACTTCTGTTGTTATAGCCAACGGAACCCACCCAAAGGTGTCTGGGCATGTCATCACAGATATTGTGGAAGGAAAGAAAGTTGGCACCTTCTTTTCAGAAGTAAAGCCTGCTGGTAAGTAATTCTTCATAAAGTCCCAGGGACACCCCATTCTAGATGGAACTGAAGACTAAGTTCTCAATCTGAGAATTCAGACTCTAATAAATCAATGTGTTCATGCTATGAAGCCTCATATTTTAAGCACTATTTGCAAAATTAGATTTTGCTTTGCTTTTGTAAAAGTCTGCCTCTCTTGCTTACTTAGACCTCCTATTCTTGCCAGAAAACATAAGCTGCCATTTTCTCAAGACCCACTTGCTAGGTCTCTGCTGGAGGCTAGGCACCAGTAAGCAGTAAGAGACACAGATATGTGTAGGACATGGAATCTGCTCTTAAGCATTCACAAAGGATTTACCCTATTATTTGCAATCAGAAATGCCAGCACGTTAGGAAAAACAGACCAAAATGGAATTGGACTTTAGAAGACACAAAGAATCTTGTCTACACCAGACATGCGCCAGTTGCTGTGTTCGTGCCTGAGTTCCTCTGGCATGATATTCTGACATTCTTTTGCACTAGTGATTGCTGTGTGTTAACTAAGCACACGAGGACAGCAGGAATTCCTCCTGCATGTGACGAGCCTGTGCTCATGCCGGGAGAGTGAGAGAGCTAAGCCCACCAGGTCTTGCACATGTTCTTGCAGGCCCAACCGTTGAGCAGCAGGGAGAAATGGCCCGGTCTGGAGGAAGGATGTTGGCCACACTGGAGCCTGAACAGGTGAGAGCCTCTCTGACGGAACTGTTGGGTTTCACAGCTAGTCACACTTTACGTTTCAGTACAGCACTCAAGCCTGCTAGTGTCATTATAATTACATTAATTCTAAGTCTTTTTGTTTTCTTGACTTTTTTGTCTTAAGATGAACTTCTTGTCACTGTGTAGATCAAGGGATGATGAAAATGGTGAGATGAAGGCTGCCTAATCCAGCCACTTAGCGGGTGTGAAAATGTAGGACAGTTCCCTCTCGCAGCCCATTCCAAGTCAACCAGCACACCTGTCAGGAAAGCCCAAGAGCCTGTTTCCTAGTTGACGCTCTTCCTCGTCCGCCGCGAACTGGTCCAAGTAGCAAATATGATAAGGCTGGATATGATGAAGCAGTTAAGTGAAAGCTGGGGCTGACTCCCTGAGTGTGCTTCCAGAGATGGATTTGAAAGTGTGTAGGTCCCTTCTGTGGAATGTTTCGATGTAACAGAGAAAAAAAAATTAAACTGGGGAGGTTGTCCACTAGGTAAAGTGCTTACTTTGCTCACTCTCTAGAACCTACATTTAAAGAGCTGGGCATAGTGGCACACTCTCGTCATCCAGCACATGAGAGGCAGACACAGGGGACTCCTTGAGGCTTGTTGACTAGCCACTTTAGCCTAGTTGGTGAGTTCCTGCCAGTAAGAGACCCTTGTCTCAAAAGTGGTGAAAAGTGTTTCTAAGGAATGACATCCAAGGTTGTCTTCTGGCCTCCACCTGGTCACATATGTGTGTACGCACATGTGTACACACAGGTAAGTGGGCAAATGAAATCGAAGGAGGAGCTTGGTCTCTAACCACTTCATTCCTACAGCAGTCACCACAACCATCTGCATATTCCCCAAGCTGATTGGTAAGGAGTAGAGGAGTTGAAGGCTGGAACTTTCCCTTTAACTAACTTTAAATAATTGACCAAAAGAAAACCCAGATGTGACTGGGTGTGGTGGCGCATACCCAGCACTTAGGAATCAGAGGTAGGAGGATCACTGAGTTCCACATCAGCCTGGGCTAGAATGAGACCCTATCTCGATGTCCCCCCACCAAAAAAAAGAAAAGCCAGATGTAAAAACTTGACTGGGAAATAAACTGTCTAATGTTTAAAAATCTATAAAGATGTGTGTATCATGCTAATTCAAGTTCTAGCTCCTATCTCATGGACAACTATACTGTCCATATTATCACTGTCCATACTATGCCACAGTTTGCTCATAACAGTAATTTGGAATGATAAAAGAGGAAGAAAGGAAAGGAGAGAAGAAATGGGAGGGGCTAGAAAGTGTAAAGGGAGGCCAATGCCGGGAATGCATGATAGAAAGTAAGGAGGCTTTAGTCTCTGATGACCAGCTTGGAAGCAGAGCCTGGCACTCCAAGAGTTAAGGTTAAGAACATTCTTGGGTCTACACATCAGTTTGGTGTTTTCACGGTTTGCCTTTCTTGCAGAGAGCTGAAATTATCCATCACCTGGCTGATCTGCTGACAGACCAGCGGGATGAGATCCTGTTAGCCAACAAAAAAGACTTGGAGGAGGCAGAGGGTAAAGAACTATCCATTCCTTATCTTTCTTGTCACTCCTCTCTGTTTAATCAACAGTTCTTACATTGGTCTAAGGCAAGCTTGTTGTTAGATAGGACACTTTAGGCCTCACTGTTGTGGAAGATAAATAACTTAGGCTAGTTAGCCTTTCTCTTACTACTCAGGATACTCCTGCCCCTTTCTTGGATGTTGTAATCCAACCTTCAACGGGGCTTTTCCTCTTTCTGTAGGCCACACAAGCTCTGGCTACTATGACAATTTCAGGACCAAAAAGAAGAAACCTTGAACCTCGCTGCTTTTGACAGTCAGCTAAGAGTAGCTAGAGTCACTGAGAGCGCTCTGAATCACCAAACGCTGTGCTAAGATGAGCTGTCCATATAAAGCCACAGAGGGTGGGGGAGATGGCCTAGTGGGTAAAGCTCTTGCCATACAAGTGTGATGATTGGGGTTCAGATCCCAAGAACCCACATAAAATCTGGACACAGTAGTGGGCATCTGCAGTACCAACCCTCCTATAGAGAGATGGGAGGTACAGAGAGGAGAATCGCGTGGAAGTTCACAGGCCAGCTAGTCTGGCATTCATAGCAGTGAACAATAAAAAGATCCTGCCTCAAACAAGGTGGAAGCCGAGGTCCACCGCTGAGAGTTGTCCTTGGACCTCCACACGTGCACCACGCCATGCTACGTGTACTTGTGTGCATGTGTGTGTGCATGTGTGCTATAGACATGGTGAAAGATGGGTTATCTCTTAGATTAGTAACCAGTGTGATATCATCAGGTGCTGTTCGAAAAGTCTGTGTGGTGCTCATAATTGAGTAGGTGAGACGATTAAAATTGTAGCACAGGTGACCAGTGAGGTCCTAGTACTTTCTCTTCTTTTCCACTTTAAAATAATGACACTGATTTTATGGGGATTCGAATTTCCTTTTCTCTTGGATAAGTGTGCCTTAACTTAGATACCTACTGAATGGTGTTTCCTCAAAAGAAACCATGCATTCCTCATCAACACTGCTTTGTTCCCTTAAACCACCCCAGTAGCTAGAGTTTGCTCCTTGTCTTTTAAATCTTTGTATCAGTGCAAAGGCATTTTTAAAAAATGAATGTCTTTGATAATACCCAGGATTTTTCAGTTAGAGTAAGCAAATTAAGACCTATCGAGGTTATAGCCATTGCTCCAGGTCACACAGCTTGTTTCAGGCAGACTGACTGCTGAGCCTACTAATGGTTCTCCGGAAACACACTGGACACACTGTGGATTAAGATTAGCATTTGGGACTGGTGATATGCTTTAGTATTAGGTGCTTGCCTGTGAAGCCTAAGGACTCAGGTTTAACTCCCCAGAACCAAAGCCAGACACACAGGGTCACACATAACCACAAGGTCACATATGCACACTAGTGGCACACGCATCTGGAGTTTGATTGCAGTGGCTAGAGGCCCTCGTGTGACAATTCTCTCTCACAAAAGGATTAGTATTGGGGGCTGGAGAGATGGCTTAGTGGTTAATGTGTTTGCCTGCAAAGCCAAAGAACCTTGGTGATTCCCCAGTACCCAGGTAAGCCCCATGCACAAGGTGGCACATGCATCTGGAGTTTGTTTGCAGTGTCTGGAAGCCCTGGTACACCCATTCACACTCTCTCTCTCTCTTTCTCTCTCTCCCTATTTCTCTCTCTCAAATAAGTAAAAATGAAATATTTTAAAAGGGATTGACATTTCTTTAAAAAAATAAGATTAGTATTTGAAGAACTGTATGTGTTGGCTCATGCCTGTAATCACAGTACCAGGCAGGCTAAGGTAGGAGGACCACTCTGAGTTTAAGGCAACCCTGAACTATACAGAATGAGTTCTAGGTCAGCCTGGGATAGAATGAGATACTGCCTTAAAACAACAGAGCTAGGGCTGGAGAGATGGCTTAGCAGTTAAGGAATTTGCCTCCAAATCCAAAAGATCCCAGTTTGATTCTCCAGGACCCACGTAATCCCGATGCACATGGTGGCACATGCATCTGGAGTTCGTTTGCAGTGGCTAGAGGCCATGGTATAGTCATACTCCCTCTCTCTCACCCTCTATTTGTCTCTGTTGCTTTCATGTTCACATTGCTGATAGAAATTACCTAACCAACAGCAGTTTGTGGGAAAAAGAGGTTTAGTTTGGCTTACAGGCTCGAGAGGGAAGCTCCATGATACAGGGAAAACAATGGAATGAGCAGAGGGTGGACATCACCCTCTCGCCAACATCAGGTGGACAACAGCAATAGGAGAGTGTGCCAAACACTGGTAAGGGGATACTGGCTATAATACCCATAAGCACACCCCTAACAATACACTGCGTCCAGGAAGCATTAGTTCCAAGATCTCCATCAGCTGGGAACTTAGCATTCAGAACACCCAAGTTTGTGGGGGACACCTGAATCAAACCACCACAGTCCCTAATAAATAAATGAAAATAAAATCTTTTTGTAAAAAAGTCATAAACATAAGTGTTGGGTACACAGAGGTATGGTACTTTCCTTTGACTCAGTATTCTTAATTTAGGGAATTATTTTTAAGAAAATATTTTGATAAAACAGTTCACATTAAGGAAGTATTATTATCATACTGAAAAATTAGAAACATGAAGGTCTAATAACATAAGCTTAGTCAAATTTATTAAGTTGTATCAATAGAATATTTAGTAGTAATTAATTATTTTGGGGTTTTTTAAAGTAATTTTTGCAGCATAAAATACATTGTGAGGTTAAAAACTAGAATGTAACATGTAATGTACACTATAATTAACATTGCTTTTGCATATGGGTAAAAAGAAAAGAAAATTAACTACTTAATATGTATAAGTAGTTGAAAGAATAATAGGTTAACTTTTACCTTAAAAAAAAAAAAGTTTGGTTCTTCCCCTCTAAAGTAAACATCTTGTTGTGGTCAGGTTCCCATTGCTGGTAGAAATCACCTGACCAAGAGCAGCTTGTGGGAAAAAGAGGTTTATTTTGGCTTACAGGCTCAAGGGGGAACTCTATGATGGCATGAGCGGAGGGTGGTCATCACCCCTGGCCATAAAGTGGACAATAGCAACAGGAGAGTGTGTCAAACAATAGCAAGGGAAAACTGCCTATAACACCCATAAGCCTGCCCCCAACAATACACCACCTCCAGGAAGCTTTAATTTCCAATAGCCATCAGCTGGGGAACCTAGCATCCATAACACCTAAATTTATGGGGAACACCTGAGTCAAACCACCATATTCCATCCCTGGCCCTTATAAACTGATGTCCATACATGATGTAAAATACAATGCATTCAGTCCAACTTTATAAGTCCCCATAGTGTTTATCAAACCCAATGATGTTCATACATCCCCATAGTCCAAGATCTTTTTTTTGTTTGTTTGTTTGTTCACGGTGGGGTCTCACTCTAGCCCAGGCTGACCTGGAATTCACTATGTAGTCTCAGGGCAGCCTCAAACTCATGGCAATCCTCCTACCTCTGCCTCCTAAGTGCTGGGATTAAAGGCATGCGCCACCATGCCTGGCTTCCAAGATCTTTTAACTGAGCCATAATACCAAAAATCCCCCCAAAACCCATAATGGCACAGAATAAACATTTATACTACAAAAGATGGGATTAGGCATAGCAAAGAAATATTCAACCAATACAAGATTTAAAACGGGGCAAACACCAAACTCTGTAGCTCCAAGTCCAATAACTCTAGTCTCTAAATCTGATAATCCTAAAGAGCAACAAATTTCTGGCGTTCCAATTCCATCCCCCCAGCTAGGCTACTCACAGTCCTGGAAAGCTTCATCTGGGGATGGCAGCTTTCCTTAGCAGCCATCTCATGGTCCCAGCAATCTCCAATGGGTCTCCACTGCAATCCATGGGTCATCCTCATGGCCCCATGGGATCTCCGTAGAGGCATCCAGCAAACCTGCTTCTCACTGCCCATGGCCATTTCCAAAATACAAACACTGGTAAGGGGATACTGGCTATAATACCCATAAGCCCACCCCTAACAATACACTGCGTCCAGGAAGCATTAGTTCCAAGATCTCCATCAGCTGGGAACTTAGCATTCAGAACACCCAAGTTTGTTGGGGACACATGTTGCAAACTCAATGACCCTCTCTTTCCTGCATTTCTTATACTCTACAATACCAGGTAGGGTACCAATTTGTTAATCCAGGGAGGGGGATAAAACAGACTTTGAAGAACAGGAGACTCCTTGAGCACTCAGGCCCCTTCAAGAGTCAACAGTTTTCCTGTTGGTCCAGTGTAGGTAAGCTGGCCCAATTTGAAAGGTTGTAATCTCTCGAACAATATGTAGGTGAATGGGCAGCAATTTAGGCCCAAAGATTTTATTTTTTTCTGTCCCATATCCCTCTGCTCACACCAGTTCATTTCTACATAAAGCAACCCTGTACAACTTCTCAGGACACTGGCATAACAGCAAACATCACACAAACTGCTAGCCCAGTCCAAGCAAAGCTCTTTCTCCCTCTTGTAAGCCAAACCTCACAGTCCACAGTTCTTACTGCATTCAGGTCTTTCAACTCTGGCCAGAATAGTCTATTACGCTGCACTTACAGCACTGCAAGGCATCTCTTAGGCCAAGGTTTCAAATCCTTCCACATTCCTTTTGAACATCAGTTCCAAAAGGCCAAAGCCACACAGTCAGATGTCTAGCAGCAACCCCACTCTCGGTACCACTTTATTGTTGCAGTCAGGCTCACATTGCTGGTAGAAATTACCTGACCAAGAGCAGCTTGTGGGAAAAAGAGGTTTATTTTGGCTTGCAGACTCGAGGGAAAGCTCCACGATGGCAGGGGAAAATGATGGCAATGAGCAGAGGGTGAACATCACCCCTTGGCCAACATAAGGCAGACAGTAGCAACAGGAGAATGCACCAAACACTGGCATGAGGAAACTGGCTATAACACCCATAAGCCTGCCCCCAACAATATACCACGTCCAGGAGGCTTTAATTTCTAATTTCCATCAGCAAGGGAACCTAACATCCAGAATACCTAAGTTTATGGGGGACACCCGAATCAAACCATACGTCTTATTATTCTATCTTGGTGATATGACTCTCAAAAAGAAAGGGAATTTTTTCATAGTTTCATGTTGAAATTTATAGCAATAAGAGTCTGGAGCATGTGATTCCACTTGGTTTTCCTGAGCATATAGATATGTACATGTGTCATATATAGAAAGAATCACACATGTATACTATTTGAAGAAAATTCTATGTGTGAACTTAACTATAGTTCTATTTAACTTGTTATTGTTATTTTTTTTTTCGAGGTAGGGTCTCACTGTAGTCCAGGCTGACCTGGAATTCACTATGTAGTCTCAGGGGGTCCTAGAACTCATGGCGATCCACCTACCTCTGCCTCCCAAGTGCTGGGATTAAAGGCATGCACCACCACACCCGGCATAACTTGTTATGTCAAAACTCATTATAAAAAATTAAAATAGGGCTGGAGAGATGGCTTACAAGTTAAGGCACTTGCCTGCAAAGCCTAAGGATCCAGTTTCAATCCTCCAATACCCACATAAGCCAGGTGCACAAGGTGGTGCATGTGTGTGGAATTCATTTGCAGTGGCTGGAGGCCCTGGCTCATGCCCCCCCACACACACACACGCTCTCTCTCCCCCCTTTCCTGCTTCCGCCTCTTCCTCTGTCTCTCTCAAATAAGCAAGTAAATAAAAATGTTTTTGAAATTAAAATAATCCAGAAAGGTAAGGTAGAAAGTCATCGCTGTTCTTCATGCCATCCAGACATTAACCTGAGTGCTCATATGTCAACAGCAACAATTGCTGAGTAGTCTGTTACCTGAATTGTTAGATGGGGTGCAGTTCCTCCTGTTGTAAAGTGTGGTGGTACATATATATCCTTGTCACATGCTAGCTTGTTCATACAGATGATAAATTTCTGGATCTGAGACATCTGTGAATGTAACTTGACACATACTTCCAAGCTGCCCCCCAGGAGAAGCTGCATTTATGCATGTCATCGTATTAATCGAGACCCCTAAATCCCTACTGCAGTAAGGTTGGTGTCTGGAGCTTGCCTAGAGCTGCGTGCTTATCATGTATTCTTCCCAGGGAGACTTGCAGCACCGCTCCTGAAGCGTTTGAGCCTCTCCACATCTAAACTGAACAGCCTGGCCATTGGGCTCCGGCAGATCGCAACCTCCTCGCAGGATAGCGTGGGACGTGTTCTGCGCCGGACCCGGGTTGCCAAAAACCTGGAATTAGAACAAGTGACTGTCCCAATTGGTGTTCTTCTGGTCATCTTTGAATCACGCCCTGACTGTCTACCCCAGGTGAGTGAGACTGGCCTGCCACTGTGGGGAGGGGGAGGTTGAGGGAACATGCCTTTCAGGACTAGAAACCAGTTTCCCAAAGAGAGAGAGAAGGGGAGTGGGGGAGATAGATTTTGTGTGTGTGTATGTGTGAAGAGAAAAAAAAATTTTTAATCTCCTGCAAATAATTTTAAATGCTATTGTCAGTTTATAAAGGAAATTTAAGTTCGTATTCCTTCCAGTAGGGATGCAGCTGAACATGGTTCAGAAATGGGACGTTGTAAAAGTCAGTATTCCTGTCACACTCGGAAGGGCGGGGCTGTAACTAGAGTCCACATCAGCCCACTGTGTCAGGATAGAGCCAGTCTCCAGACATAACGTAGCTCAAGTGCACTTTGTTCTCTGATTGCAAGTCCCTGTCAGCCTGTTGTAGTTACCCATCCAACAGCTGGCTGCTCGTGCAAAAACATACCCCTTGATTGTTAGTGTCACTGGTGGCTCCCTGCAGGCCCGCTTACTAAAAAAAAAGAAATTCTGATAATGGAACTAGCACACACCCCCGTTAAGGAGAGTGGAGGAAGCCTGTGTCAAAGCAGGCATTCTGGGAAATAGGTTAGTGTCAGAAAGTGGCTCCGCTTTGTTGCCCAAAAACCTGGACCAGTTTCCCACTGACTCCAAAATTTCAAAGGGAAATTCTGTTTTAAAATGAAAAAGTAAGGGCTGGAGAGATGGCTTAGTGGTTAAGCGCTTGCCTGTGAAGCCTAAGGACCCCGGTTCGAGGCTCGGTTCCCCAGGTCCCATGTTAGCCAGATGCACAAGGGGGCGCACGCGTCTGGAGTTCGTTTGCAGAGGCTGGAAGCCCTGGTGCACCCATTCTCTCTCTCCCTCTATCTCTCTTTCTCTCTGTGTCTGTCGCTCTCAAATAAATAAATAAATAATTTAAAAAAATTTTAATAAAAAAAATGAAAAAGTAGTAGCTCTCTGTATAAGTGTGGGAATCTGGAATGTTCTGGGGAGTGTATTCCCTGGCAGGACCTCACACTAGCCTGCTCCTCACAGGAGTCCCTTCCATGAGAGGTCTGGCCTCAGCCCCTGGTGCTGGAGTATCACGTCATCCACATGCCTCACTCATGGAAATGCCCAGTGACGGCTGCAAAGCTCCTGAGTCCTGTGTGCCCTGTACCCGGTGCCCCTGCCACCTGATTCCTCTAGGCTTGCTTCTGCGGAGCTTAGTCTGGGATAGGGACCACATCCACAAACTAGAGGCCAAATGTGGTGTGTCTGCATTTATAGCAGCAAAAACAAAGCAAAAAAGGATTAAGAACTCCTAATCTGGAAATTAACATAGTCAGACAAGTTTTAATAGTCATTTTTCTCCCTACCTTGCCAAACCAGAACTGTTGTCATTTATCCTAAGAGTGTTCAAAACATCAAACTTGAGGCTAGGCCTGTCGTTCCTGAAAGCGGCGATCACTGTCCAGGGCTGGCAGAGGCTCGTCTTTTCCAGGTTCTTAGCACTCCAGGCCTTTTAAGCCCTTGGAACAATTCCAGAACCACAGTAGGATGTGGCCAGAGGTGCCATGCAGCCTCAGTCAAGTCCATGGAGCAAGCATTGCCCTGTGGAGACAGCTGAGTGTCCTGCTCCACATAGTGATCAGAGAGGGGAGGGTGGGTTGTCTGACCCTGGCCACCAAACTCAAGTTGTATGGCTGGTGGTGATGGAAGCTATAGTTAAGTTCTCAAGAGCCAAACTTCCTCAGTGTGGCTGTCAGCCAGCCCAGCCATTTATAAACTGTGAAGCCTTAGAGAATTACCTCCTTCTCTGGGCTTCTGTATAAAGTGGGATAAAATGGGTTCTTAATTGACAGGGATGTTGGTGAAAGTGAGACAGCATAATAAAGTACTTGATGAGCACAAGTATTACTGTCACTTACGGTCTTTTCCCCATGACCTGTTGCTTTCCCCTTTGATCTGCAGGTGGCAGCCTTGGCTATTGCAAGTGGTAATGGCTTGTTGCTCAAAGGAGGAAAGGAGGCTGCACACAGCAACAGGATTCTTCACCTCCTGACGCAGGAGGCCCTGTCCATCCATGGAGTCAAGGAGGCTGTACAGCTGGTAGGTCCCTGGGAGTGAGCCAAGTCCAGCCCAGGTGGGGCCAGATGATGTGTGTGAAAATTTGAAACAAAGCTTAGGCCTCATGAGGCCAAGACACTTCTACAGGGAGGCTTGGTTGGTGAGGTGGCAGGTCCTGTGAGCCTGCAAACATGAGGCTGCTCTGTGGAGCCAGATGGGCGTCCATTGGCTTAGGAGGGCCACAGCTGTAAGATGTGTCCTGGCATGACTGGATTACATGAGTGTTAATTACGCCTTCACTTTTTAGGTCACAGGGAGTAACAGACTCAAAGTATTGGGCCTGCTTTTTCTCACTGATTATTAGAATGATTTAGAGTATCAGTGAGGCACACTCTAAGAATATTTGTCTATCATGAGGCATGTAAGAATGAGATCACCTGTTGTCACTATTATTTATAAACTCAACTGAAGTTTAGTAGTAACCGCTGCAATTCATTGAGCTTCTGCATGTGAGACTCTCTTCATCTGTTGCCTCATTTTGTCCTACAGTAACCCTGTGGGCAATGCCATGACATATTAGGCCTGTTTTCTAGATTGAGCAAAAACAGACCCAAGGAGACAAGAATTCCCCAAAGCCACTCAGCCTTTATAATAAAAGGTAGATCTGACTTAAGATACAACCAAATCCTTCTTTTTCCACTGACACCCCTCCTTCCAACATCTTGGGCTTCTTGTGGCTGTTGGGAGAACCTGCCTCGTTGCTTGCTTGGCGAGAATCTGGCTCTTTCTTAAGGAGGCCAACCAGGTGAGAAAAGCACAGGCTTTTAGGATTCAGATCTGCACCTCCTAGCTCAGTGGGCTCCCTCCCTTTCTTCCTGTCAGTATGCAGCATACTTAACAGTGATACCTACAGAGTCTGTCTGAATATCTTATAACACTCCTTGACCATTAGCCATGTCAAGATGTAGCACATTGCTTACTCCTCAGAAGATTCCTTTTGCCTTTTCCAATTACTGTGTCATACCCTACTGTAAAAAAAAAAAAACAAAAAAAAACCCCACTTTTTAGTCTATTCTTGAACAATAGCCATTTGGAATGCATTTCTCTGTCATATGTCTTTCTTGAATGTGGGGGAGGTGGTGGTGTGAGGGCTGTTAATTTGAGACATGGTGTTATATAGCCCATGCTGGCCTCAAATTTGCTGTGTAATGTAACTGAGGATGATCTTGAACTTCAGATCCTCCTTCCTCTATCTCCTGAGGGCAGGTATTACAGGCATGTGCCGTCATGCCCCGTTTATGTGGTGCTGAGGATGGAACTTACGTGTTTGTCCATGCTAAGCAGGCACTCTAACCACTGAACCACATTCCCAACTGTCTGTTCTTAGCTTAACTCCGTAACCTTCACCCACTCCATTGCATCTAGCAGTGATTTCTCCTTTTTCATCACCATGTAGTAACCCACTATAGCTATATACTACAGTCTATGATTTCTTTTGCTGTTTCTGTTTCATGAGGTAGGGTTTTGCTGTAGCCTAGGCTGACCGTAGTCTCAGGCTGGCCTCGGACTCACAGTGCTCCTCCTGAATGCTAGCATTAAAGGCATATGCCACCATGCCCAGCCATTCCTAGGTGTTAACGATGCAGAATCATGTAACTGTGAACATTCTGGTGCATGTAACACTTACATTTCTGTCGTAAAAGTAATCTGACCTGATAGCTCAGGAAGGAAAGCTAAATACCTAGACTCCCCCTGTAACACCTGGTCCAATCTGTGTCCTGAGACAGAGGTTGTCCATGGAAGTCTGGGAAGATGTGACTCCCCAACAAGATCTGCCGGTTCTTCAAGACCATTAACTACAGTCACTTCCTATAGTGATCCCTGTAGCCTGGCACCATCTGTGCCTCTTGAACTTCCACCCACAGTGCTTGGTACCTCCTGTGACATTTAAAGACTCATTTGCCCTGTGTTGTGGTTGCTCCCTGTCATTACTCTCTGACAGACCCCGAGGTGTGAAGGCGGGCATCCTGTCTGCAGAACACAGAACAAGTGAGGCCTGGGCTCCTCTCTGTAGAGTTGGTTCAGCATTGGCTGGGTGACGTTTCAGTTTCTGTTATCTGAAACTTAGGCTTGTTTCCAGAGTAAGTTTTACAGTGATTAATTTAGCTCTCAGGGTGTGTAGGCATCAATTTAGAAAGGGGAAACCACTGTGTGTGTTATGTTCATCTTTTATTCTCTCCATCTTCAGGTGAATACGAGAGAGGAAGTTGAAGATCTGTGCCGCCTTGACAAAATAATAGATCTGATCATTCCTCGAGGCTCTTCCCAGCTGGTCAGAGACATCCAGAAAGCTGCCAAGGGGATCCCAGTGATGGGGCACAGCGAGGGGATCTGCCACATGTATGTGGATTCAGAGGCCAGTGTGGACAAGGTCACCAGACTTGGTAAGCTGTTTGAGGCCTCCTGGGCAGTGAAGGTGAAACATTGGTGAGTCTTCTGTGCCTGAGGATCTTGTACATAGGAATTATTCTTTGTTCTTCAGTCAGAGACTCTAAATGTGAATATCCAGCTGCCTGTAATGCCTTGGAGACTTTGTTAATCCATCGGGATCTGCTGAGGTCACCATTATTTGACCAGATCATTGACATGCTGAGAGTGGAACAGGTGAGACAAACCAAACCACAGCATGACGATATTTCCTCCTGTGCACAGGATGAGACCAAGAGTAGCTTGCAAGACATTTCAGGCAATTTAGGAAATAATCGTTTTGTGTCTGCACTAGGTATACTTGTTACCCAGTACTTTATGCTGAGTACAGAGGTGAGTGGAATGTGGTCCCTGTCCTCTTGCGGTCTACTGTGAGGACTGAGCTGATGCCATACAAAGTGAAGTGTGTTCCCGGCCACAGGGGATCAAGGGCAACGACCCACATGCACCGTGCTGAGTAGTGTTGTACCGAGAACCTTTTATTTGGGTGGCAAGTTTGCAAGCATACACTCTTTTCTATATTTACAGTGGAACATTTGTAATACAGTGTTTTTAAGAGGAAAAAAGATTGTTATGCACTCATTCTCTCTCCCATCTAAATATCTTCAATTACCAATACAAATGCACTTACCACCGTGATATTTGGAGTGAATAATGAACATAGTGTCTTCTTTGGAGTATGTTTACACCATGTCTTCAAGGTCGTAAACACACTAAAGCCAGTAAATTTGAAGTACAAATTTATGCTGTCCTAAATTCCTGATTGTGGGTAATAGAATTCTCAAGGCAAAATGGACAGTCTGCTAGACTTCCTGCGCTGATGCATTTCCAGCTGTGATAGCAGATGTCATGGTGTTCTTTGAGAATCACACAGGCTCGCGCAGCGGTAGGCAAGGAGCCTGCTGGTCTTGGTTGCTCTGACCTGATGTGTCTCTCCTCTGCCATCCTTTTGCGGAAGGGAAATGCAGCATGATCCAAGTGAAGAACTGTCTCAAGCTGTTTTGTTACTGCAGCCAAATACCCGAGAAAATGCAACTTAAAGTCTTAAGTGTTTGGCTCGGTCTTAGAGGGTTCAGTTCATCATGGTGGGCAGGCTGTGGTGGAGCAATTCATTTCATGCTGCCCAGGAGACAGAGAAAAAGAGAATACAGGATGGGGCCAGGGCAAGATAGAGCCCTCAAAGGACATGACCCCACTTTCTCCACTGAGGCTCACCTTCTATTTTTACCACCTCCCAATAATGCCATCATCTTAGGAATCTATGAAAAGATTAATTCGTTCATTAGTACAGAAATGCCATCACTGACACAGCTGGAGGTGTGCTTTACTAATCCCTTAGGAAACTATGCCATCAAATTGATCATAATAAGTTAACTATCACATGACCTAAAAGAACCATTTTGAAATGAAAATATACCCACAGAGTAAAAGGGAGCCAGAGCACATATCATTCATGTTTGGGCCCATACTTGACAGCAGGCACATTTGATTGGGTACCTACAGGATGCCAGGCACCTCAGTGAACTGAGCTACACAGGAGGGAAGCTGTCCTTTGGCTAGGAATGAGCCCACTAGTCCTACAGGCATAGAAAGAGGATTGCCTTGAAATGCTTCAAAGCAAAATAAGTCAACATGTGTGCTTCATGTGGTACCTTTGCATGCGGGAAGTAAACCCTGCTGGGTGGCTGGGTCAGGGGTCTCCAGTCGTGTAGGAAGTGAGGCCCCTGATAAGAAATTACAGCAGAGGCTCAGGCTGTGACGACAAGACATATATAACTTCTTATAGCTGGAGCCAAGGCTCCAGAGGACCAAAGCATGTAACTTGCTGGTGGTCTAAAAAATAAGGGCTACGTGGGATCAGACTTGTAACAGGCCCTTGGGGACAAACTCATGATCCTTACATTCCTCTAGCCAGTAGTAGGATCAATGCACGAGGCTGAAGCCATGATTGACAGGCCAAAATCATACAGGGAACCATAGTTTGAGATAGTTAACCTCAAGTACTGCTGACCAGAACAGCAAGCCAGGGCTTCCTCGGGGTGCAGGGAGTAGAAGTGCATGTGTAGTACTTCCCTCTTCCTATATGGGTTCTCAGTGCTAGGTTTCATACTGAAGGAAGTGAGGGTTTTATAGTCAAGTGTTCATTATATACAAAATGTCAGATGTCAGGGGCTTATGCCCATAGACCAGTAACTGCTTTTGTACTCATAACAGTCAGGGGCTCTCTGCCTAAACCCCTGGTCCAGCTTGCTCAGTGGCCCCTTGCTATATAGCATCTAGCAAGCCCTTCCCAAAGCAGAACATGCTGGCTTGAGAGGCGGGGCCTGGTCACGCACGCAGCCCATGAGCAGCTTGGCTGTGGCTTCCCAGGCTCTTGCTACACTGCACAGCTCATCACACTGGACCTACTGTTGCTTCCCATTGCTGGCTTATTTCTCTTGTTTTCATGTTGAGGCCCCTCAACTTCTCTGTTCCAGGTGAAAATTCATGCAGGCCCCAAATTTGCCTCCTATCTGACCTTCAGCCCTTCAGAAGTGAAGTCACTCCGAACAGAGTACGGGGACCTGGAATTGTGCATTGAAGTGGTGGACAGCGTCCAGGATGCCATTGACCACATCCATAAGTATGGCAGCTCCCACACAGACGTCATCATCACAGAGAACGGTCAGTGTGCCGTGCGCAGGCGTGTGGTGCCGCTTGCAGACGGTCCTGCTACTCTCAGCCTCGGACCTGCAGGAAAGCTCTCCGCAGAGCACTGACACTCCCAGTGCCGGTGGCTTGCTGCGTGCTTTCACACCTCTTACCTATTGGTTTGTCTCAGTGGTCCCATCCGCAGAGGTGATTAGCACCACAGTTAAGACAGTTTACTTCACTTTAGAGTCATCAGCATTTGCTCCATGCAGCTACCCCTCCAGGAAGTTAAGCCCAGGTTAGCCAGGTATGGTGACATGCCTATAGTACTAGCACTTGGTGGGAGAGAAACAGGGGGATCGCCACAAGTTTGAGGTATTCCTTGTAACCTGCCTCAAAATAAGCTACTTTGTAGCACATTTGTTCACTCCCCAAATAACACACCGGGGGACACGGAAAGTATCTGGATCTGAGGCCTGAAGGTGACAGAAGCCCTGTGGCCTAAGAAATTCACAGTTAACTAGAGCTGTAACCATGGTACCAACAGTGAAAGCGTAGCACTTATCATGGTAGGGCATTGGGAAGAAGACTGTCGGAGGCCAACTCACTCCATCTTCTCTGCTCTTGTGAGCAAGGTAACGTCCTTCCCTTCTCAGCCAGGCACAGGGCCCTGCAGCTAATGGGTGGACTCGGAGGTTGGCCCAAGGCGTGCCATCACAGGACAAGGTACAGCTACATGAAAATCTGGATTCAACCCAGTCTCTGCTCAGTGCTGTGACTTAACATGTTGGTTTCCCATCTTCCCCTTTGGAACTTTCTAAGCCTACATGTGGTTTTTTTGTTGTTGTTGTTTTGTTTTTGATATCTTTATTTATTTATTAGGAGAGAGTGAAAGAGAGAGAAAGTAAGAGTGAGAGAATGGGTTTACCAGGGCCTCCTGCCACTACAAATGAACTCCAGATGCATGTGCTGCTTTGTATATCTGACTTTTATGTGGGTGCTGGGGCTGGCAGGCCTTATAAACCAGTGCTTTTTAACTCCTGAGCCATCTCCCTAGACCAGCTTACATGTTTAATATGTGAGGATAGCATGTGGAAAAGGCTTTTTGGGAGTCTGGACTCTGCCCAACTCTGTAATCAAAAGCAAGGATGTTCTCCATTGATCATTCTAACTCAGTTTCTCCTCCTTTACCCTCAGAGAAAACAGCAGAGTTCTTCCTCCAGCATGTAGACAGCGCCTGCGTCTTCTGGAATGCTAGCACTCGCTTCTCTGATGGGTACCGGTTTGGACTGGGTAAGAAAGACTAGGGGACAGGTTGCCTCTGAGATAGAAGCCGCTCCACAGGACAACAGAAGGTGTTGGTACATGCACTGAGCCTCAGTATCAGCATCGGGAACCAGCAGGTCAGGGCTTCATGGGGAGAATATATCTAGCAATGCACAGGGCACAGACAACCTCAGGTGAGCTCAGGATGAAAGGTTAAGTTCTTCAGCAGGTTTTGAAATAAATATCTAGAAAGGTACCCATGTAGCCCTTAGATTACATATAAAAACTCCAGGTCTTTGTGGTGTAATTTGGGCAGTCTCGCTGCTTTTCAGGGGAATTATTATACAAAACTCCAGTAAGGCACTTTGACATCTTTTGTTAGCATTTCAGAATTACTTGAACCACTTAGAACATTTTAAAGCTGGGCATGGTAGTGCACACCTTTAATCCCAGCAATCAGGAAGGAGAGGTTGGAGGATTGCTGTGAGATGGAGGCCAGTCTAGAACTATAGGATGAGTTCATTCCATCTTCTTCATTAGAGTGAGACCTTGCCTCAAAAAAACAAAACAAAACAAATAAACAAAAGACTCACCACACATTAACATTTTAGTCCCCTGTTTTGGTTTTTTCATTGGGATGGTCTTTTTAGTGCTAGGGATCAAACTAGAGTCTTGGACAAGTGCTCTACACTGAACTCTATACCAGTCCCTTTTTGAGTAGATGTCTTTGGGAAGGAATAGTTCTCACTGCTTATTAAAGCCTATAGGGAAGTTTTCCTCTGTCATTAAACTGTGGTCTTAGTTCCGTTGCCTGTGATGCTGGGGTTTTGTTTATCACATCCCTTGCACTGATCTTAGTACTCCCTGATCCTGAAAAGGAATAGTTGAATTCTTGAGGGCCGAGTGTTCCATTGTTCAGTGAAAATTCCTGGATGGGATAAGAGCAAAAGACCACTCCATTGTCCTTCTAGCACCAGCTGGCTAAGTTTAATTCCCGCAGACTTCATCAGTGACAGTGGCAGATAGATATTTGCTGAGCATTCACTATGTGCCTGGCACTGTGCCCAGTGTGCAGCTGGTATTTGCTCATTGTGCCCTATAGGAAGGGTTCCACGTGTTTTTCATTTTTCCAAATGACAAGGCTAAAGCATGAAGGATGATGTTGAGTGGCTTCTTAGAGTCCTGTGGTCTTTGCAGCCTTGAGCCAGAGTCCAGGTCATGGTGACCCATCCTGCCAGAAACTCCCTGAGCACATGGCTTGATCGCTGCAGTAGCTCTCCTCTACATGCAGAGCTTGTCACCAGCTCCTTCTCTGGGTTCAAGTTGCACCCAAAGCCACTTTTCTTGGGAAGGCTTTCCCTGAACACTGTGTACAGTGTGTACTCAGCTCTGTCACACAGTACTAAGAACTGTCCTTTATTTTGTAGAATTTAAAAGAATATTTGGGAATGTGGAGCATGGTGGCCCACACACCTGCAGTCCTAAAACTCAGGAGTCTGAGGCAGCAGGATCAAGAGTTCAAGGCTAACCCCAATCCTATATAGTGAGACCATGTCTCCAAAAAAGAATATTTAGGTATAAACTCTCCATTCTGGACATTGCTGTGCACTTCAAAATCTGCCCAAATGGCAAAGTGCACCCCACAGTTCTAGTGTTAACCTGATGGCAGAGGGTGTTTCTGCAGTCATAACTGGGGATAAAGGACAGGAAACCCACATGTCGTGTCTCATTACATGGGCCACACTGTGATCTGAGGACCCCATGGCGACACGAGACTCCATCTGCTCTGGGGAGGACAGGTCAGTAGTCGGCAGGGAGAGCAGAGTCCAGTGGGTCTGGGTGGCGAAGAGGCATCAGAGGCTTGGACAAGCCTCCCCTTTGCTTTTGAACAGGAGCAGAAGTGGGAATCAGCACATCACGAATCCATGCCCGGGGACCTGTAGGACTTGAGGGACTGCTCACGACTAAGTGGCTGCTTCGAGGGCAAGACCACGTTGTCTCCGACTTCTCAGAACATGGCAGTTTAAAGTACCTTCATGAGAGCCTCCCTGTTCTCCAGAGAAATTCCAACTGAGAGGAAGCAGCAAGGCAGGACTTTCTAAGTGGTCTGCACTACAGCCTGGTCAAGAATCTCCGAGGAGAAACCCGATCTTGTCCCCCACCTCACGGAAGGGTCTGCCTTTTGGAAAGGGCAATAAGGTGCTTCTGGCCTAATTCAGCTCTTCAGTCTTGGCTGATGTTCATGTTCCATCCCATTCTTTTTTTTTTTATGCGGTGGTGGGTATTAAACCTAGGACCCCACGCATGCTAGGCAAGTATTTTGCCGCTGGGCTGCTTCCCTAGCCCTGTATTTCTGTCTTTCACTAAGAAAATGATTGTTGCAGAGGAGACTTCACCATGCCATCTCACTCCCTCTAGTAGTAGAATCTAAGGACCGTTTCCACAGAAAAGGCAAGGGAAAACTTGGAAGTGATTGGGACTATCCCCAGTGAGTACCCACATTTCATTTCACTTCTACACATGGTCACCTTCTAAGGGGGAGATTTGGAATTCCCAAGAAGGGTCAGCACTCCTTAGCATTCTCATCAGAATCCATGGCCAACATGGACTGAGTTGTGCAGAAGGAAGATTGGCCTTTGTGCTTGTGAAGTCATAGAAATGTGTCCCAGACACCTGCTGCCTGTCTCAGGCCAGGAAACGGTACCTTTGATGCAGCTGGAATCTGAGCCACTGACCAGAGGTGCGAGTTTCAGCATGTTCCTTCCAAGTGGGAGGAATAGCTACAGCAATTATGCTTGAAATTTTTATATGAATTATTTTGTCATCCTATCCTTGTTCTCCAGAACAGAGATTAGAGGATTATTTTAATACTTTGGATTCTTCCCCCCTTTTGGAGAAATAAAGTTCTTATGAAAGGCCCGTGTGCAGGATTCGAGTTTTCTCCCTTATTTATCCTTAGTCTTGTCTTCCCTCAACCCCCCCTCCCCCGTGACCTTCCTGCCCGCTCTGCAGCATGCTCTGTTCTCTGGAAGTTGGCTGGGGAGACTGCAGCACTGGACATAGGGCAGGGTGCAGGGGAGCCCCCAGGGAGGGACGCCGGCCACAAGAGAAGAAAGCAGAGCAGGGCAGTGGGTACTGAGAGCTTGGGGACTGGAGATGACATGGGCAGGCGTGGCTGCTCGTAGCACGAGCGTGCTTGCCTTCTGTTAGTCTGATGGTAGCCGTTCCATCGCCCCAGCTGACATCCTTAGTTAACTGTGGATATCAATCTAAGTTTACCCTCCCAGCCTGTCCTGGTGCCTCGGGATGACCAGACAGCTCCAATCCCTTACGTGCCTGTCCTCAGGGTCCCTGGTGCCCAGCAGTCTGCAGCTGAAAGACTTCTTGTCTCCTGGGGCCCTTCCTAAAGAAATAAGCCCTTGCTGACATGCTGCTTCCTATCCTCAGAGGATGTTTTATGGGCAGAAGAATTACGGTGTCATGCGGAACATGTTCCCAGGCTGGCTCCAGACTACCTCCCGTCCAGACCCTTACATGGTCTGGCAAGTCACCCGGCCTGCCCTACCCCATGAAGGGGGAATTCTGACATAGCTTGCCTGAAAAAGGCAATAAGCAAAGTCCAGCTGAGATGATAACAAACAGCTCAAGCAGCTCCCACCAGACAACAGAAGCCCCAGGCGCCTGAAATAGAAAACAGACCCAAAAGAGCTGGGCTCTGGGGGAGACCACTGAGAAGTAGGCTGGGGTGTAGACGCTCAGAAGATGAGTTCTGGGAGTGACCAGTGGGCAGGGCATGGCCACAGCAGAGGTAGGGATGAAGCCAGGCAGTCTGGGGTGCATGACTACTAATTTGGAGCAGAAGATTGTGGGCAAATAGGAAAGCAGCATGTCTCCTCCATCTTCAGGTTTTACTACACATGGTGGGAATTGGGTTAGGGTTAGACCTGGAAAAGGAAAGTAACTTACCCAATGAGATCATTAGCCCTATCCAGAAGTGTTAGCTATGTTAATTTCTCCAGAGATCAGGACAAGTGAAAGGGAGTCATATAGTCTTGCAAATGCCTCCCACCACTGTGGTGGCCTAGTGCTTTCTGGCTTGTCCAGTAGGAAGGGGTCCTACTCCCCGGAATTACTCCTGTGATCCTGCCCTGCTACCAGAAACTCCCAACACATACCTATGCACCAAACCAACCAAGCCTGAAAGGCCCAGCTTTCCCACAAAGGGCAAATAATAAGAGCCCCCCCCCCCCAAAATACAAGTTATAGTTCTTTTTAAAAAAGAATATTTATTTAATTTATTTGAGAGAGACAATGAGCACATCAGGGTCTCCTGGCACTGCAAACGAACTCCAGACACACGCCCCACTTTGTGCATCTGGCTCTACGTGGCCCCTAGGGAATCGAACTGGGCCATCAGGCTTTGCAAGCAAGGGCCTTCAACCACCGAGCCATCTCCCCAGCCCAAGTTGGTTATCCTCCAGGCAGTTTTACTCAGGTTTTCTTTAGTTGCATCCCAGAGCACCTCAATGGGATATGACAACAGTAAGACAGTTTATAAAATGGGCAGCAAGGACTGGAATGGGGCAGGGCCTGTCCTTCGCCCCTATTTTGTGGAAGCATCTCTCTCCTGTCTTGCTGTGAGTCTGCTCCATCAGTCGGGGTCAAGGCAAGAATGCTGCTTCCCCAATTTCACCATTATTAGTGGTGCTTTTAGCTAGTACTTCATGACTAGGCATGTGGTTTAAATTTGGCCAAACAGCATGTTGAAATGGAATTTTTATGTAGTTTTTAGGGAAAAATAATGAACTATCATCCTGGGGCCATAAAGCCTGTCTCAAAGATGGCTAAAGCTCATAATGCCTATCTCTTCCTCCCACGAACACAGCCTGTGTAAAAGCATCCAGCGGAGGACAGGGAGCTGTAGACTCTGTAGTTCGCCCACCTGCTGCCTTCTGTGCCTGAAATCCCCTTCTACACTCAACATAGTCCTCTCCCTTTCTTGTCCAAACTAATTCGAGTCGGCTTTTTATCCCTTCCATACTGGGTGATACACGTGGTTTCGAGTATCGGCTGTGCCACGTAGGAACTGGATGACTTTGAGCAAGTTACTTCACATTTGTAAACCCATGTCCTTCCAGGGAGTGCCGATGTCTCCGTGCTGTGCATGGTAACGCCGGTGCTTGGCGCAGCACTGGTACAAAGCAGGTTGTAAGGAGTCCTACCCTTCCTTTGGCTCTTACATTCTTTGCGCCACCTCTTCTGCAATGGACCCTGAGCCATGGAAGGTGTGATAGAGATGTTTCAGTGCTGAGAACTCCTCTGTCACTTCTTCTCAGCACCATGGTGCCTTCTGAGTCATCCCAAGGTCCCTGTCAACTGAAAAGAGAAGATTCTCTACCAAAAGTGAGATTAGTATTAATGTAAGGGTATGAACATTAAAAGAAGTGCTTACTGAGCAGTTTGATGAGCACAGTATATACATTTAGCCAGACAGCAGCAGACGTTACACCCCCTAGGGCTCATGACCCCTGTTGTAGGTTTTCAGTATCAGGGATGTATTCCCTCCCATGGAGCGGGCCTCCAGTCCAATTAGAGGGCAGCTGGTTTCTACCGTGACAGCTGTGCCACTATTGTACCTGTTGGCTCATTTGCTTGGCCTCTTTTTTTAATAAATAATTTAATACATGAATATACTGTAATTTGATCATAATCCCCTCCCATTACCCTCTTTTGTCCCCACCCACACCTATTTCTCTGCACACCTCTTCTTTCTAGGTAGTCCTTCTATTTTATTGTCTCATTTGTTTTGTTTTCCATCTTTTATTTATTTTTTGAGGCAAGCCCAGTAGACTAGTCCTTTTTTTATATAAGAGAGAGAGGGAGGGAGAGAAAGAATTGACATGCCAGGGCCTCCAGCCACTTTATTCAAACTCTAGACTCATGCATGCACTACCTAGTATGCATGTGTGGTGCACTTGCATCACCTTGTACATCTAGCGTACATGGGACCTGGAGAGTCGAACATGGGTCCTTAGCCTTCACATGCAAGCACCTTAACTGCTAAGCCATCTTTCCAGCCCTTGTCTTCCATCTTCTATGTCAAAATGTTCATGGGGGGAGGGCTAGACAGATTGCTCAGTGGTTAAGGCGCTTGCCTCTAAAGCCTAATGACCCAGTGCCCACATAAAGCCAGATATACAAATGGCACATGCATCTGGAGTTCATTTGCAGTAGCTGGAGGCTTTGGCATACCTCTTCTCTCCACCCTCTCCCCGCAATTTTAAATAACTTGTGGTGGCTCACATAACATTTAAAACATTATGAAAAAATTGCAGCTTTTTAAATCATTTATTTATTTGAGAGAGAGAGGCAGAGAGAGAGAGAATGGGCACGCCAGGGCCTCCAACCACTGCAAACAAACTCAAGACACATGTACTACCTTGTTCATCTGGCTATGGGTCCTGGGGAGTCAAACCAAGGTCCTTTGGCTTTGCAGGCAAATGCCTTAATCGCTAAGCTCTCTCTCTAGCCTCCCCCCCCCTTTTTTGAGGTAGGGTTCCACTCTAACCCAGGCTGACCTGGAACTCAGTATGTAGTCTCAGGCTGGCCTAAAACTCACAGTGGTACTCCTTCTGCCTGCAGAGTGCTGAGATTAAAGGTGTGTGACACCATGCCTGGCCTACACATCATTGAGCATAAACCTTGTAGATGAGAATGTTGCATTGCAATATCAAGCAAAATAAATGTTTTCTCTCACAACCAGTGGTCCATGGTGAGTATCATGGTTGTGTGGATATAGCAGAAGCTATTTTCTCGAAGCAGACAGGAAGCAGAGCGAGGGGAAGGAGCTGCACACATGGTATTCTTTCTAAAACATGTCGTGATCACCTTTCTCCAGCCGGGATCCTTCTCCTAAACTTTCTACCACCTCTCAATAATGCTGCTCACTGGGACCAGGCATTGAGCATTTGAGCCTGTGGGGAACATGTCATAGTGAAGCCATAACACTCAGGCAGAGGAATATGTGTCCAAGTTGCTTTTCAGAGAAACCCAATGGGTTGCCCAAAACTGGCTATAGGTCTCTGCATGATATCTGAGAAAATAGCCTTTAAAAATATTTTTATTTATTTATTTATTCGAGAGAGGGAGGGAGGGAAAGAGGCAGAGAGTGAGAGAGAATTAGCATGCCAAGGCCTCCAGCCATTGCAAACAAACTCCAGACACACGTGCCACCTTGTACATTTGGCTTACATGGGTACTGGGAATCAAACCTGGGTCCTTAGGCTTCACAGGCAAGCACCCTAACCCTTTTTTTCTTTTAAAAAATATGTTGGGGGCGGGCGTGGTGGTGCACGCCTTTAATCCCAGCACTTGGGAGGCGGAGGTAGGAGGATCACTGTGAGTTCAAAGCCACCCTGAGACTCCATAGTGAATTCCAGGTCAGCCTGGGCTAGAGTGAGACACTACCTCGAAAAATCAAAAGAAAAATCAAAAAATAAATAAATAAATAAAATAAAAAATATGTTGGGTTGGAGAGACAGCTTAGCTGTTAAGCGCTTGCCTGTTAAACCTAAGGACCTTGGTTTGAGGCTCGATTCCCCAGTACCCACATAAGCCAGATGCACAGGTGGCACATGCATTTGGAGTTTGCTTGCAAGGGGTTGAAGGCCCTTATATACCCACTCTCTCTCTCTCTCTCTCTCTCTCTCTCTTTCCCTCTCTCTCTATCTCCCTCTCTCTCTTTCTCTCAAATAAATAAACAAACAAAATTTATTTGGATTGGAGAGTTGGCATAGCAGTGAAGGCAGTTGCCTGCAAAGCCAAAGGACTCAGATTCGATTCCCCAGTGCCCATGTCAACCAGATATACAAAGTGACGCATGTATCTGGAGTTTTTTTCTTTTTTGTAGTGGCTGTAGCCCCTGTTATGCTGATTCTCTCTGTCTCTCTTCTATCTTTCTTCTTGAAAATAAATATTTTAAAATATTATTTATTTCAAAGAGAGAGGAGAGGGAGAGAGGGGCAGATAGATAATAATAGCCACTGCAAATGAACTCCAGATGCATGTGCTATCTCATGCATCTGGCTTACATGGGTATTGGAGAATAGAACCCGAGGTCCTTAGGCTTCACAGGAAAGTGCCTTAATGGTTAAACCATCTCTCCAGCCCAAAGGTAGCCTTTTTTTTTTTTTTCTTCATACACTGAAGCTCTAAGTAAATATGGGTTATACTGGGAAGGGAGAAGAAATTGGGTGAGGGAAGAGTATCCTAATGATTCATGTCTGAGGATGGGGCATTCTGCTAAACAGCATGGCTGCTGCCAGTGAAGGAGGGATGGAATGGAGGTCAGAAGAGGCAGCCATGTCCCCACTTCACTGTTTCCTGGACACTCCTAGAGGAGCCTAGGAAAAGCACTTAACTGGGACTGCAGAACATTTCCCCAGTTCTGCCAGACTAGCTCTGTGAACTTTGGTAAATTCATTGAACATTTGTGCCCCAGTTTCTCCAACTATAAAGTGGGAGCTTGGATCCGCTTCCCATTTAGGTTTGGGTAGAGCAGAGGCACTTTCAGTGACTAGATGAATGGAACCAGGAGTTTTTCCTGTGTGACATCCACCGCCATCCCAGTGTTTGGGGATGACATTTGAAAGCTCAGCTCAATATATTAGACAATGCTCTCTTACACACATACACATTCATACACACGCATGTACATGCACACACATACACCTTTGCTAATTCAAACTGTGGTCCAAGGATCATTAGCTGAAACCTCATAATCCCCCACCTTGGCCTTTTGGACCAAAGTTTAGCCTAAAGTTCTGGGGGTAGGGCAAAAAGAATCAAAATGTTTAGCAGCCCCTTGTGATTGGTCCACCCCTGCTAGCTACCACTGTGAGCAATGTGAGTGTTGCCACTTTGTAAGAGAATACATGACAAGTCTAGAAGTTATCCAAGGCTGGCAAGTCAGCTCTTTGGTGCCACTAGAAACGCAGGTTCTTCCCAACTTTGGGTCCCAAGTTTTTTCTGATGCAGCTCCCATTGCTTGGTTCCAGACCCATGCTCCATCACTATCCTGGGCAGGAAAGGGAGTTTGCCCAACACACTGAGACACTTAGGATGTGCTAGAACCCCCACCAGCCACCTCCACCTCATCTCAGTCAAGAGGAACTGGTGGGGCTGGAGATGGCTTAGCGGTTAAGGGGCTTGCCTGTGAAGCCTAAGGACCCATGTTAGACTCTCAAGATCCTATGTAAGCCAGATGCAAAAAGGTGAGGCAAGCGCAAGGTCCCACATACCCACTAGGTGGTGCAAGCATCTGGAGTTGGATTGTAGTGGCTGAGGCCCCTGTTATCCAGGCTCGCTTGCTGGCTCGCTCTCTCTCTAAAAATATAAATATATGAATAAACTAAGAGAAACTGGTGCATGAAGCCACATGGGCAACTAGCTTCAAAAGAGTCTCCACAGCATAGTTTCATAGCTGGGCACATTTTTGCCTGATCAAAAATCAAGACCCTCTTCTTTTTTAAAAAATTTCTTTCTTTATTTATTTGAGAGCAACAGACACAGAGAGAAAGACAGATAGAGGGAGAGAGAGAGAATGGGCGCGCCAGGGCTTCCAGCCTCTGCAAACGAACTCCAGACGTGTGCGCCCCCTTGTGCATCTGGCTAACGTGGGACCTGGGGAACCGAGCCTCGAACCAGGGTCCTTAGGCTTCACAGGCAAGCACTTAACCGCTAAGCCATCTCTCCAGCCCAAGACCCTCTTCTTAAGGCAGCAGGACATATGCTGGGGAAGAGCCACTAGCAGTGTTTGTCATGTTATTCCTGGTGATTTTTCTAAAGAGTGGACTTTCTTGGATGGTCCCTTATCCCCATGAACTCAAAGATGGGTTTCATCATGCAGGTATTGTAGGGGAAGCTGAATTTTGCTCTAAAAGAAATGGAAAAAAAATACTAAAGACAGAGTATACAGGCCAAGGAGCACTTGGAAATCAGGCTGGAGAAAGCAGAATGACTGAAGTGTGAGAAAAGTCCTCAGTTTTAAAACTGATGGATGGGTGATGGTGACCATGGGCTGAATGTTTATGTCCCTCTGAAGCTCATATGTTGATTCCCAAAGCCCCAGTACAATAGTATTTAGAGACAGGGTCTGTGGGTGGTCACCAGGTTTAGATGAGAGTGGGTCCTCAAGATGGGATCAATGCCTGTCTTAGTTACTTTTCTCATTACTTCAACAAAATACCTGACAAAAAGCAACCTATAGAAGAAAGGGCTTATTTTGGCTCACAGTTTGAGAGTAGCTTCCATCATGGCGAGGATGTCCTTAAGGCAGCTGGTCACAGTGATCTACAGTCAGCAAGCAGAGAGGGATCAATCCTGTTGCTCAGCTCACTTTCACCTCTTTATTCAGTCTGGGACTTCAGCCCAAGGAATGATGCTGCCCACATTTAGGGTGCATCTTTCCACTTCAGTTAATAAATTCCAGAAACTCCCTCACGGACAAAACCAGAGGTTTGTCTCCCAGGTGACTCTTGCTCCTGTGGAGTGGACAATACTAACCACTTCAATGTCCTTACTTATGAGAGAGCTTCCCTGTCTCTCAGGAGGACACTGGGAGGAGACAAGCAATTACTTATTTGGAACAAAGTCACATCTTCCTTAAAGGGTTCCTGTCAATAAAGGGTTGGGTAGTACAGTGGACAACTCGCTCTAGATGATACCACAATTAGCTGCCTCTAGTAAACCTGTCTCTATTCCCTGGAGCCCAGCCAAGAGCAATGCATACAGATGCCACCGAGTGCCTATGGGAAGGAACTCCTAGGACAACATTGTAGAGGTAGAAGGTCTGTGGTCATCAGGGACACAGAATGGCAGCCTAAAATGATCATATGTCTCCCCTGATCCTTGTTAATGCCTTAACAATTGAGCGATGTTATTGTGTTTAGCCAAGAAAGTGCCCCAGTGGATTTACTTGCAGCAAAAAAATGGGGTTTATGATGTCTGTCCTACCAATTTCTGTCTAAATTCAAAGAACCCATTGGCACTCTGTTTTTAAACTTTTTATTGACATTTTTCAAACATATGCATAATGTATTTTGATCAGAATCTCCTTCTATTGCTTCCATTTGTCCCCCCCCATCCTTTTTCCTGAAACCCCTTCTTTTCAACTAGTTCCTCTTCTATTTTTGTCACTTTCTCCTTCGTTTTGCCCTCCTCCATCTCAATGACAAAATGTTGACAGGCCCACACTCGTATTCTGCCGGTGCTACGAGGTCGCGAGCGCAGGGGCCACATGTTACCTTGAAGACAGCCTTCCACAGCCCCTCCCCATCCTCTAGCTCTTTCTTTCTTTCTGCCACCTCTTCCGCAATAGTCCCGAGTCTTGGAGGGTGTGACAGAGATGCCTCATTTGGTGCTGAAACTCACTTCTTATCATTTTGATGAATTTTGAGTCTCCCAAGTGGTCATCACCATCTGACAAGAGAAGTTTCTCTAGCCGAAAGGGAGAGCAGCACTAACATATGGGCATAAACACAAAGTTTTAGAGGGCAATTAGGTGGGAATAAAATATCCATTTAGTCAAACAACAGTAGTAGCTTCCCTCGCTAGGGCCCATCACCCTTCCAGCCACAGGCTCTTGATTGGGTTTTCAATACCAGGCATGAATATCCTCCCATGGAGCAGGCCTCAGATCCAACCAGAGAGCAGTCGGTTACTCTGATAACAAATATGCCACTATTCCACCCATAGGCACATCTTGCCTGGCTGGCCAGTTGTGTGGCTTGCAGGATCCCTGCTGGTTTAGACTGTTGATGACTGTTCTTCTCCAGCAGGCTACATAGAATTTTCTAGCACTATGACAGCTAGTCATCAGGAAGGAAGCTTCCAGCTCAGTGTTCTATAAATGGAAGTATGTGGTGCCTTCAGCTATAGGGTCTTTCCTTTTAGTTCTGATGGGCAACCGAAAGCCTTGGGAATCACCTGTATTGTTTTGGGGGCCTCCTTGACAACAGCTGGCTGGGAGGAATCTCCTTCTCAGGGCACTGGGATTTTTCTGTGACAACCTATGGTATTTGAACAAAGCATTACCCACCCCCGCAGGGTACTTACACCCTAACTCTCTCTTTCTATGAATTGAATGTATTTTTAATTAACTAAGAGAAGGAAGTTTATGTGTGGATCAGTAGACTTAAGGGCGACTTACATGAACAGGCAGATTTGTGCTTTGGGGAGAGTTCAAAGCTTCTTTCAGTGCTCAGTGAGTACCTACTGGGAGGCAGGGACAGGAAACAGATCTCCCAGCCTGCAAACTGCTGTCTCAAACCCAGATCATTCTCTTCTCAGGCGCAGACCCACTGCCTGCTCAACTTCCAGTCCTAGAAGGACCTTTGGCCAATGGGAAGCCCCAGCCGAGGGAGTTCTGGTTGGGTGGTAGAGGGGAGAGGCGGGCCCCTCTCTCACCTCGGGGAAGATGTTCTCCAGCCATTCCGCTCCACCGCTAGAGGGCAGCCTGGCCCCACAGAGCTAAGCAAGTGTGCCATTATTCACACCCGCAGCTGCCTCAACCCCATCCATCCTAGTTCTGCTTACCTGGGAATGGAGTGCTTGCTGACCCAGCAAAATTACGTCCAGAAGCTCACTTCGCTTCAGAGTACCAACACAGCATGTTTGGCTGAGGCAGGAAAAGGTCGTATCTAGGGGCAGTATCTTAATGTCTCTGAACTTTCCAAATACCCATCCACAAAGGAGCTGAGTGAGAGACCATGGGAAGCACTCACCAGCATACCCACCAGGGGCATCTAAGGAATAGGCTTTCCTTAGCTCTGGATGTTGCTCTTAAAATCCAAGCATCCCTTCCTAGGAAATGATGCAAAGACACTCTTGGGACATGTCTATCATGTATCAGCCACCTTAGTAGAGCCCTTATATATGATACTGCAATAATCTGAGGGAATTATTATTTTTATTTTTTTAATATTTATTTATTTATTTCATTTTTATTAATATTTTCCATGGTTATAAAAAATATCCCATGGTAATACCCTCCCCCCTCACACTTTCCCCTTTGAAATTCCATTCGGAATTATTATTTTTAATAAAATTTGCACACATAGGCCCGCTTTCCCCAGCCCCAATTCTGCTGAGGGTCTTTGGTGGAGTTATTGATATTCATTGTGGGAGCCAAGAGACCTCAGTCAGTCTCTGCCCGGATGGGGGAAACACAGTGTCTCAGGCTATTTCCTACCCCCTCTTTCCCAGTCTTCCCACCCCCTCCTGTGCCATACTCTCTGAGCCTTAGTGGGTAAAGCAGAGATCTGATTTAGTGTAACTTTCTCTGTAGGCTGTGGATCACTATTTTTATGAGGTTTGAGCGACCACAGTGTCTGTCACCATTTCCCTGATACTGGTTTTCAGGCTAACCAAAGGAGCAGTGTTTGCTGCTTTCCCTATAATGACTTCTGGGCTTGGGCAGGTGAGGTGGAGCTGACCCATCTCCTGGTAGACAGTCGGCTCTCTCTTCTTGATGTGCTGATGTATCCCTGTTCTTGCCTGTGTTCTGCTCCATCTCAGCTCTTCAGTAGGGAATTGTCATCTCTGTTTTATAGGTGCAGAAACTGAGGGCTTGGAGGGGTTGGATAAGTCCCTGAGGTCATACAGGAAATGATAGCGGAATCTGGATTCAAAACAAAGACAATAGGGCTTCAAAGCTGTTAACCTCCATAGAGCTGCAGCATTCACTTTTTTTTTCTAGAAGTTTCTTGGGCTCAGAGGCAAGTTCTAAGCCTGAAGGAGGTCGCCATAGCTATTAACTAGACCCTTTTTCAAGTAATCAGATCCTCAGTCTGCTCCAGTTTTGCAAGAGGAGCTTCTTGTCTGGAAACTCTCCTCCACACCTGCCCTGGGAGGGAGCCGACTGCATTTTAATTATTTATGGAGTCTCTAGACACCTGATATAATGAGCAGGTGTTGATGCTTCTCTGACTTGCCGGCAACATGCCTTTACTTACCCCTTTCCCACCCCCCAGTTGCCTAAGGAAGAAGGAGGTGACGTGTGTTTGCCTCTCCTCCTTTACTTTCCACCCCACAATCCGTTTGGAAGAAGCAGACCACTTCCTTTACAAACCTCACAATCATGTTGAGTTGAATTGAAATTGGTGGTACAAATATGACCCTAAGTAGTAAGTGGAGGACTCATCTTTTTGTTTTGTTTTGTTTTGTTTTGTTTTTGAGGTAGGGTCTCACTCTAGCTCAGGCTGACCTGGAATTCATCTGTAGTCTCAGGGTGGCCTCGAACTCACAGCAATCCTCCTGAGTGCTGGGATAAAAGGCATGCGCCACCACATCCAGCTTAAACTTTTTTCTGTTGATATATATTTCCTTTCCTTGATCCTAGTCAAGTCCAAACAGCGAGTTTGTATAATTGAAAAAAAGAAAAATATTCATGTTATAGTTTTCAACTATATGAATGCAAAAAGATGCTTAGAAAAAAGACTAGGGGATGCGGAGATAGCTCAGTGCTTGCCACACAACTCTGCATACCTGAATTCAGATCCCCAGGCCCCTTGTAAATGCCTGAAGTCATGATTGGCTTCTGTAATCTCAGCATGCTTGTGAGAGAGGTGGAGCCAGGAGAAATTCCCAGAGGCTTGAGGACCAGCTAGCCGGGCAAACACAACAGTGAACAATGACAACAATGAGAACAAGGGACCCTGCCACAAAAATGAGGTAGACAGTGAGGACCAACTTGAAAATTGTCCTCTGACCTCCACATGTGTGCCCAAACTCACACACATGAACACACACAAAAGAAAAAATACTGGAAGAAAATATGTATAGAAAGGTAGCAGTTGGCTAATGGTTGTTAGGCCCAAAGATAATGCCCTCGATTTAAGGATTAGGGGAATAATGAATGTCATAGAGTCTGCTCCCTGTTCTATGCCCTCACCTGTATGCTCACAGACACCCTGGCCCTTGACCACTCATGTAATCTCAGCATGACTGTGAGAGGCGGAGCCCAGAGAAATCCCCAGAGGCTTGAAAACCAGCTTTGTCTCACTTTTCTCTCACTCTTTAAGGGCCAGTGCTCTCAGTCATTGCGCTGCCTGAAAGCAACTTGGCAGGAAGAACTGTTTGCAGGTTGCTCCCAGCCCTCGCTGTCCATGACCCTTCTGTTCCTGCCATCGTTCCAGCTCCCCAGTTGAATTTTAACATGAAATCAAACTGGGTCTGTCCTTCTCATCATGCACCTCTTTACAATGAGCTATTTGGAAATAATTGCGCATTAAAATTTTTGTTTTAGGGGCTGGGGCAGTTGTTCAGTAGATAAAGTGCTTGCTGTGCAATCTTGAGTACCTGAGTTCAGACCCTCATAACCCACATAAAAACCAGATGATCTGGCTGTCATCTCTAATCCCAGAGAGCCCACAGCAAGAAGGGAGGTGGAGACAGAAGAATTGCCTGAAGGCTGTAGGCCAGCTAGCTTGGCAAATACAACGAGAGACCCTGTTTCAAACCAGGCTGACAGCAAGGACCAACCTCCAAAGTTGTCCTCTGACCTCCACTTGCGCCGAGTGGTAAATACACACAGCAGCACTCACGCATATGAACACACAAACTTTAAAAAAAAAGTTTAAAAAAATCTTGTGTTTTTTAATATTTTGTTTTTTGAGGCAAGCCCAACAGACTGGCCTTTTGTTTTTATGCTAGAGAGAGAGGGAGAAAAAGAATTGGCGCACTAGGACATCAGTCACTGCAATTGAACTGCAGACACATGCACCCCTTGTGCACATGTGTGACCTTGCAAACTTGCGTCACTGTGCATCTGGCTTACATTGGACCTGGAGAGTCGAACATGAGTCCTTAGGCTTCACAGGCAAATGCCTTAACTGCTAAGCCATCTCTCCAGCCCAAAGCCTTGTTTTTAAAGAGTATTTACTGACATGGGAAAGAGGCCCATTATGAAATATCAAATTAAAAAAAAACTAGGCTATAAATTAGTATAACATTTCTCAGTTATATTACATATATAAAGAAAAATATACATAGAAAAAATATTCTGCAAGCAAGCAACAAGCAAGTGCCTTTAACCACTGAGCCATCTTTGCAGCTCAAAAATATTCTGAGTAATTCCCATCTAGTAGTGAGAGTACAATGAGTCTTATTTTAAGCGTTATGCTGTTCTAAGATTTCTACTTCTCTATTTTTAAGGTGTTTTTCTTATTTCATAGCTATTAATATTTCTTCCTATGATTAACACACAGGTGATGTGACATCAGTGGTGGCAATCTTTGAAGTCTAGGGAGGCTTATTTTCCTTCCCATACCCCTTTGCATTCTCTCTTTTGCAGATGAAGCAAACAAGGCTCCAGGGATCCTTGTGACAGCCAGTTGAGTAGAAAGTCCAGACTGGGGCCCAAAGCATCCCTGAAGAGGCCGTGTGGCCATGGAGTGGTCTAGACCCGAGTTCTGAGCCCCATCCATCCTGACTCTTTCTTTCTGCTGCTGTGTTGGCTCCAGCCTGTACTCTCAGCCCTCTGAAGGCCAGAGGACCAGGAGGCCAGTGGATTGCTTCTGCTCCAGGTACTTCATTCTACTCTAGTTTTCCTTCTCCAGCTCACAACTAAGGCTGCATCTTGGACTCTGTTTGAAGATTCTGTTTCAATGTAGACAATTACACAGTAAATAATTCAGGAGAACGGAAACTGGCAAAGTGGTGTGTGATGTCCAAATAGCTATCCTGATTACTCTCTGGTATAAACATGAGGCTCTTCTGCAAGTTGGGAGCTGCAAGAGGAGGTGGAAACAAGGAGTCTTCCCAGCACCGTTCCCTCTCATCTCTGGATACAATTTGGGGTGAGAGCACAGTTTTCTAGTTTGATTAAAGCTGAAAACAGCATGGCTTAGGCAGGCAAATTAAGACAACACTGTAGACAGGTCAGAAATTCCTCCCATTAGGGGTTAGATGACCAAAATCCCAAAGCCCCAGCTTCTCCGCTGGCGAGGATTCATGATCCAAAGTTGGGACCTCTCTCTCATCCACGCTTTCTTTCTCCAGGCAGTGATGGAGGCTCATTTCACCAGACCCCTTTTCAGACCTGCCCTTCACTAAGGCATCAGCCTTAGTTACAACTGAATTACAAATCACATAAAATGTCTTCACATGGCTTAAGAAGAAAGAATGAGGACACAAGATGTCCCAAAAAACCTAGGGTGGGGGCAAAGAGATGGCCCAGCCTCTCAAGAGCATGGAAGTGGCCCAGGCAGCAAAGAAACATGTAGCTTAATCAAACCACAGCAAGAGCAAGTAATTGGAATCAGGGACTCCAACATCCCCTGGATGTCACTATTTTATGTTTCTTCTCCTTCCTGTGTGAGGGCTTCATTTCCTCCTGGAGGTTGATTTCTTCCATGAGCATGAGACATAGGTAGTGGAAGCTTCCAGATTTATTCTTGGAACTTTGCCACACTTCTTCTCCCACTGCAAAAATAAAAAAGGCTGCCAGGCATGGTGGTGCACGCCTTTAATCCCAGCATTTGGGAGGCAGAGGTAGGAGAATCCCTGTGAGTTCCAGTCCACCCTGAGACTACATAGTGAATTCCAGGTCATCCTGGGCAAGTGAGACCCTATCTCGAAAAACCAAATAATAATAATTATAATAATAACAAAATAAAAAGGCTCTCTTCTTACTCATTTCAGTTCATAAAGAGCTTGACTAGCCATTTGGGTTATTGGTTCTCACTGTAGTGAGGCATGGGAGGGGTCATGGTGTGATCTGGGGTAACTCAACTATATACACCCATATGACCTTACTGTGGTTAATTACTTAAATAGTTTTATGAGATAGGAAGTATATCCAGTAACAATCTGACACCTTGCTGATAAAGCTAGAAAAAACCTGATTATGGCATAAAATCATATTTTTAAAGACATGGAGAGTTTTTGCAGCAGTGAGGACTAACAAACTAAAATCCAAGGGAAAATCCCTTTCTAAACGACCTGATCATGCATGACCATATTATTCTGTTGTTTGTTTGTTTTCCAGTCTATGTGGGTCAAGGCTAGAATGTCCCAGGCATGAGGTCTCTATTGGAACAAATAGAAACTGGTGGAATGTTTGATGATTAATGTGATCAGGCATTACAATAGAATCTAGGGGAGTTCTAATGCTGCCAGTTTCAGTCTGGGGAAATGACTCAGTCAGAAAAGTGCCTGCCTTGTTGGTATCTTGTGTCCAATGAAAAACGCTGGCTCAAAAAAAAAAAAAAAAAAGGCAGATAGCATCTGAGGATGACAGCTGAAGCTGGCCTGCACACTCACATATACATGTACCAGTACACACACATTTTAGAAAAAAAATTGGATTAATTTAAAATAAACAACTGACCAGTTTGTCATATGGAGAATTTGCCTTAAATATTGAATTTCTACTCTTATTTATTTATTTATTTGGTTTTGCGATGTATGGTCTCACTCTAGCCCAAGCTGATCTGGAATTCACCCTGTAGTCTTAGGGTGGTCTTGAACTCATGATGATCCTCCTATCTCTGCCTCCCAAGTGCTGGAATTAAAGGTGTGTGCCACCATGCCCAGCAAAATTTGCCTTAAATCTAGAATAGGCTCTACCAGCAGGAGAACTTTCCTACTAGCTTGCAGTATGCACTTCCTCAAAGGCAGAAGAATGTCAGGAGTATTAAATGCCTATCAGAGGATAAGTTGTGAAAGCGGGCTTTAGAGATAGACAAGTCCAAGTTCAATGCCACATCTACCATCAACTGGTTGATTGACCTTGAGCAAGGTACATCACTCCCTGAACCTCTCATGTATCTCACATATTTATAGTAGACACTATTTCTAACTACCGAACCGTTTCATCTCATCTTGGTGGTAAAACATCTCTTGTTTTCAGTTTTTTTTAAACAATTTTAATGGAGTGTATATGTGTGTGTGTGAACAAGTGTGTGTGTGTGTGTGTGTCTGCATCTCAGTGTTAGAACATTTGCATATGCAAGGCCCAGGCTTCAATCTCCAGAACTACAAAAATAAATAAATGACTAGCTGGGTTTGGTGGTGCACACCTTAAATCCCAGCACTCCAGAGGAAGAGATAGGAGGATCACCTTGAGTTCAAGGTCACCCTGAGACTACATAGTGAATTCCAGGTCAGCCTGGGCTAGATTGAAACCCTACCTTGAAAAACCAAAATAATAATAATAATAACAATAACAAATAAAATAAATAAATAAATGAAAAGAGAAGCTTGGAGCCAGGCAAGGTGGTGCACGCCTTTAATTCTAGCACTTGGGAGACCAAGGTAGGAGGATCACTGTGAGTTCAACGCCAGTCTGAGACTACATAGTAAATTCCAGGTCAGCCTGGGCTAGAGTGAGACCCTACCTCAAAAAAAAAAAAAAAAGGAAAGAAAAAATAGGACTTCCAGCCAAGATGGTGACCGCCTAGCTGCGCTGCAAATACCAGGGAAAGAAAGAGAGATGCAGATCCTAAGGAGAGAGCTGCCCCAACATGCCTCAAAAGTGGCCCTACTGAAACTAAGGATAATTGGTGAAACAAGCAAGGGTGCTGTTTTCCTGATGAACCAGATACCAGCACAAAGGGGAAGGAGACCAACACAGAGAAAAATCAACTCCTACCAAATCAGAGAGCCAGAGCCTCAGAGGCCCCCCAACACCTCATCACTGAAGCAGACCAAAAATGAACCCAACATGGCTCAGGGAAATTTTGCAGAAGAGGGGGTGGAAAGAATTTCAGAGTCACATGTTGGGTCATGATATGCAGAGACAGTTATCGTACCAATAACTGTGGGCTAATTCGACAATGCACGACCCATTTACATCAACAAGGAGGGTCCATCGGGAGGGGGTAGATCACGGATGAGTCTAAACAATGGTACCAAACTGCCTGTATTTGCTGAAAAGAAAACTAATAAATTAAATTAAAATAGTAATAATAATAATAATGACTCAAAAAAAAGAAAAAAGAATAATAACAAATAAAAACAAATAAATAAATGGAAAGAGAAGCTTGGAGCCAGGCAAGGTGATGTATGCCTTTAATTCTAGCACTTGAGAGGCCAAGGTAGGAGGATCACTGTGAGTTTGAGGCCAGTCTGAGACTACATAATGAATTCCAGGTCAGCCTGGGCTAGAGCGAGATCTACCTCAAAAATAGAGACAGAGAAGCTCAGCTTTCAAGCTTGCCCCTCTCTAGAGTTCTCATTTGAGAGAATTTGGGGAAAGGGAGCATCTACACTAATCAATGATAGCAAATTGGCATGGTCACATGACATGCGACAATTGAGAAATGTGGTCCTTGGTCATTAGGACCTTTCTGAGAGAAGGCAGAATTGCAAGGAGCCCAAGAAGTCCACCTTTCTCCCTCAGTGTGTTCTGCAAACTATAGGTTTCCCCTGATTTTACAGAAAGAGCTACAGTCCCCAGCAAACTCCAAGCATGCTCAAGACTCACCAGTGTTAAAGGCAGCCTGTTTTCCATGATGATTGGGAAAGGTAAAGCCAAAAAAACAAAACAAAGGAATTGAACGAACTATGAAATCTAGAGCTCTTTGCTTAAGGCATTGGAACACTGAGCCAGAGGACCAAAGCTACCCTGACGTTTCCACAAGTGCTGCATGTCTAAAGGCTTAGAAAGGACAACTCAGGTCACATCCACTCTAAGCCATGTTCCCAACCTGTCCTTTCTCTCCTACAAGAAGGCACCATGGTGCCTTCTGAGTCATCCCAAGGTCACTGCCATCTGAAAAGAGAAGGTTCTCTAACCAAAAGTGAGAGTAGCATTAATATATAGGTATGAACATTAAGAGCAGTGCTTACTGGGCAGTTTGATTAGCATAGTATATACTTTTACCCAGACAGCAGCAGATATTGCATGCCTAGGACTCATGACTACCCCTGCTGTAGGTTTTCAGTATCAGGAATGTATTCCCTCCCATGGAGCAGGCCTCCATCCAGACAAATTAGAGGACAGTTGGTTTCCCCTATAACAGATGTGTCATTATTGCACCCGTTGGCTCATTTGGCGTGGCTGGCCAAATATAGGGTTTGCAGTGTCCACTGTTGGGTATCTTCACTGGTGATTTCTCTCTCTCCCATTGAACTGCATGCAGCGTGGCTTTTACTTTCTGTCAGCTGGTCTACATTGAGGAGGTTTTCAGCTCAGTTCCAGCAGGATTTATCAGTGGCCTTGCAGCCCAAGTATGTGGAGTCTTCAGCAATAGGGTCTTACCATCTATTCCAGGTGGAAAACCAAGGGCCTTGGCAATAGCCTATAATGTCTGGGGGGCATCAGGGGCCTCCCTAGCCAACAACATATTGGAAGGTATCCCATACTTGGCACTGAAAATTTCCTAGTAACAACCTATGACTCGTGAGTGTTCCATTGTCCAAAAAAGTAGGTTTCCATATGACTTATTTATATCCTCTTAGATTTTGATTAGCCCTCCCTCCACCTTTCCTTTATTCTATCTCTTCCCCTGACCTCATTTAGGCCTTATTACCCCCCCCCATCATTAATCTGTCCTTCTACTTACATATACACAATACCATCCAATAAGTCCCCCCTTTCTATTCCCTTTATTTCTGTTCTTGTATCCAAATTGAAAACAACATATGTGTAAAGTAGAGCTGGCACCAGATGGGAGATTCCAGAATAGTGACTAAATCCACCCAATCTCAGGGTAGGTCTTGATTTTGTCAAGCTCCCTCTGAAATGGAACAGGCAGGTTACTCTCCTCAAAACCTCACTTTTCCAACCCAAGACTTTCAGGAGTTCTAGGCACCTCTCAAAATAATACCACTCCAGCTGAGAGGTAGGAAGCAGGGAAGGTACTCATTGACCATCAGTCTATGTAGATACCCACTGGGTTGACTTGAGGGGCAAACTAAAATGAGCAGCCATAATCTCCCTCACTCCTTAGGGCAGCAGCTATGATTTTTCTACCATCCTCCTGGCCAGATTCCCTGGAGGTGTCATTTCTCACCATCTGGCCTTAGGGAATCCAGCTGAGACACACATTGCCTCCCTCCCTCACTCAAACTCAGTCACTTTTCAGAAAATGTTCCCATAAAATATAGAAGGAAGAAAAGATGGTGCCTCAATGGATATATGACATGATATGATGATATGATATGATATATAAGGCCCAAGGATAGAGCCTTAATTTCTAGGTCTGAAGGAAGTGTTAAGGACTGTGGAGGTCATCTCAGAAGTTGAGTTCATTTAAGAACTTACCAGGCACACTTGGAGAGGGTAAAAAGCCCTAGAAGAAGAATAGGAGGCTCCCACAGTCCCACTTGCCTATGGTAGAATAATGAGCAAGGATTAGAATCACACTGAACTCAAACTCATTATCTGGGAATTCACATGGAATTTTGAAAATCTCTTATCTGTCAACTTTTTTGTTGTTTTTATTTAATTTTTAATTGAAAACTTACATAAGTACAGATAATATACCATAATCAGCATCCCTTCCAATGATCCCCTCCCAAATTTCCCTTGTGCTAGGCTCCTTCTTTGCAATTAGACTCTTATGTATTTTTTTTTGGGGGGGGAGGCTTTGGGAGGTAGGGTCTTACTCTAGCCCAGGCTGACCTGGAGTTCACTATGTAGTCTCAGGGTTGCCATGAACTTGAGGTTGCCTCCTGAGTGCTGGCATTAAAGGCGTGTACCACCTTGCCTGGCCCTCTCTTCTACTTTAATGTTATTATTTTCCTCCTGCTAGGCAGGTCTTGTGTAGGTATTGTCAACCACTGTGAGATCGTGAATATCTAGGCCACTTATCTATCAACTTTTGAAAGATGCTAGGGAATCAGGCTATTGTTCTGAAACTATACATACAGGAAAATAAACAGCATATATTCCATCCTTCCTTTCCCTACTGTGTATCAGGGCAAGAAGATAGTTTGATGAGGGTATTTTTAAATTTTTATTTATTAAAGAGAAAGAGAAAGAAAGAGGGAGATAGAGACAGAATGGACATGCCAGGGCCTCTAGCCATTGCAAATGAATGCCAGATGCATGTGTCATCATGTGTATCTAGATTACATACTGGGGCTCTGGGGAAGTGAACCTGGGTCCTTAGGCTTTGCAGGCAAGTGCTTTAACCACTAAGCAACCCTGATGAGGGTATTCTTTTTTCATAGAAATATTCTAGGTTGAAGAGAAGGGATTCAGTGAAAGGGGATTTGGGAGGAGTAAAGGGAATGTGGAGGGAGGGGATTATGTTCATGGTATACTGTCTACACGTATGGTGGTTAGCAACAAAAAGTTAAAGGTAAATATAGAAATATTCTAGCTTCAAGTGCAGAGGAAATAAAGCTAAGGAAAAAAGTTAGTATCAACATTTTGCCATTCTTAATGAAATAATTGATCTCGACAATGATGATGAATAGTTTTCAAAATTTTGATAGAAATATCACAAGTTACCTACCAAGCAATGAACCTGAACTTCATCCAGTCTTTTTCCTGACTATCAGTTTGCAGGGAATACACACGATCCTGTCTCTTTAATTAGTAAGTCATAACTATTACATGGAAAAGCATGCTTATCACCCAGTGGCAAAATTTATATCTTAATTCAAACTAATTATTCAAAAATATTTTTATGATGCAATAAGAGAAATTTGAACACTGATGATACTGAATCATATTTTAGGTATGACAATGATATTGTAGCTGAATATATAAAGTATTTACCATATAAAATAACATTGAAGCTGGGTGTGGCGGCACATGGTTGTAATGCCAGCATTTTAGTTGCAGAAGCAGGAGGATTGTGAGTTGAAGGTCAGCCTGGGATACATAATATGATCCTATGTCAAACAAATGGAACCAAAAAAAAAAAACAAAACAAAAACTGGCACACTGGAATATTTTCAGGTGAAATCATATGATATCTGAAATTTGCATCAATATAATTGGCAGAGATTTGGGGTTGGATGATAAGATCACAGAATGGCTGGATTGGCCTTGAGAGATGACTCTTCAGGCTGGGTGACAGGTACATGTGAGGTCATGTGTGCTTACTACATCTGTGTATGTTCAAAACTCCATTAGCACACCATGGTTCAGTTTGCTAAGGAGGCACATACTGGGGTCTAAGTGGCTCAGGAGTCTAAGATGATGCAGGAGCCATACCATATCTAGAATGACTTCAGTTTGGATCATGAATTTTTTGGATCCTTAAAGGATATCTTGGAGGGGAACTACAAAAATGATCCAATTTAGAAGATGGTGGCATAGGAAACACACCAAAGCACCCTAGGGGAGAAAAAGCAAAAAAAAAAAAAAAAAAAAAAATTTAAGGAACCTGGAAAAAGCAAGCCATACTCAAAATACTAGTTAATATAAGAAAGCAAAGGCAAAATGGGAAGAACTACAAAAAAAATGGCAAACATAAATACACACCTTTCAATAATATTTCTTAATATCAACGGCCTCAATTCCCCAAACAAAAGATATAGGTTTGCAGACAGGGTTAAAAAGCAGGATCCTTCAATCTGTTGCCTAGAAGAAACTCACCTTTCTACAAAGGATGGACACTATCTTAGGGTGAAAGGTTGGAAAATGGTGTTTCAAGCAAGTGGGCCTAGAAAACAAGCAGGGGTTGCTATCCTAATATCTGACAAGGTAGACTTCAGTCCAACATTAGTTAGGAAAGATAAGGAAGGTCAATTTATATTGATTAAAGGCACACTCCAACAGGAGGACATTACAATCCTAAACATATATGCACCTAACATGGGGGCTCCCAACTTCACCAAACAAATGCTATTAGAACTAAGGTCACAGATAACACCAAACACAGTGGTAGTGGGGTACTTCAACACCCCACTCTCATCAATTGACAGGTCATCCCCGGAAAAAATAAAAAGAGAGGCATCTGGATTACATGAGGTCATAGAAGGCATGGACCTAATAGATAAATATAGCACATTTCATCCAAATGCTACAGAATATACTTTCTTTTCAGCAGCACATGGAACATTCTCTAAAATAGACTATATATTAGGACACAAGGCAAATCTTAACAAATATAGGAAAATTGAAATAATTCCTTGCATTCTGTCTGACCACAACAGAATCAAACTACAAATCAATAGTGAGAAAAGCTATCGAGCATCCACAAAATTATGGAAATTAAACAATACACTAGTAAATGATTAATGGGTCAATGAAGAAATAAAGAAGGAAATCAAAAAATTCATACAGTCAAATGATAATGAGAACACAACATACCACAACCTTTGGGACAAAATGAAGGCAGTTCTAAGAGGTAAATTTATAGCTTTAAGTACCTATATTAAAAAATTAGAAAAGTCAATATAATAAAGGCTATTTATGACAAGCCAACAGCCAATATATTACTAAATGGGGAAAAACTGGAAACTTTTCCACTAAAATCAGGAACAAGACAAGGGTGTCCACTGTCCCTACTTCTACTTAATATAATACTGGAAGTCTTAGCCGTAGCAATAAGGCAAGAGATGCACATAAAAGGGATACAAATTGGAAAGGAAGAGATCAAGTTATCATTATTTGCAGATGACACGATTCTAAAGACTCTACCAGCAAAATGTTAGAGCTGATAAACACCTATAGCCATGTAGCAGGATACAAAATAAATACACAGAAATCAGTAGCCTTCCTATATTCTAACAACAAACACACAGAAGATGAAATCAGAGAATCACTCCCATTCACAATTGCATAAAAAAAAGTACCTTGGAATAAACCTATCCAAGGAAGTGAAGGACCTCTACAATGAAAACTTTAAAACTCTCAAGCAAAAAATTGCAGAAGACACTAAGAAATGGAAAAGCATTCCTTGTTCCTGGATCAGAAGAATCAATATTATGAAAATGGCAATCTTACCAAAAGCAATCTACACATTTAATGCAATCCCCATCAAAATTCCAATGGCATTCTTCACAGAAACAGAAAAAACAATCCAAAAATTCATTTGGAAGCATAAAAAATCTTGAATAGCTAAAACAACACTGAGCAACAAAACTAAGGCTGGTGCTATCACCATATCTGATTTTAACCTATACTACAGAGCCATAGTAACAAAAACAGCATGGTACTGGCACAAAAGCCAACATGGAGATCAACGGAACAGAATAGAGGACTCAGATGTAAGTCCGGGTAGCTATAGCCACCTGATATTCCATAAAAATGCCATAAATACTTATTGAAGAAAAGACAGCCTCTTCAGCAAATGGTGCTGGAAAACTAGATATGTATCTATTGAAGGATGAAAATAGATTCTTCTCTCTCTCTCTCCATGCACAAGAATTAAGTCCAAATGGATAAAAACCTTAACATAAGACCTGAAACTCTGAAACTGCTAGAGGAAAAAGTAGAGGAAACCCTTAAACATAATTGGTCTTGGCAAAGACTTTCTGAACATAACCCCAATTGCTCAGGCAATAAAACCACAGATTAACTGCTGGGACCTCATGAAATTACAAAGATTTTGTACAGGGAAGGACACTGAATAAAGCAAAGAGGCAACCTGAAGAATGGGAAAAAAATCTTTGCCAGCTATACATCTGATAGAGGATTAATATCTCCAGAGGCCACAGCTACCACTTTCCCCATACACCTCCATTGGCTGAACAACAGAGGGACTTTAAAGGTGCAGATGACCTCACTTACTGTATTGGAAACAGTCACTATCTATATTAGACTGTCACCCGTTTTTAAAGCTGAGCCATTCCAGTTCCTTCAATTTGTCCTTTTAGATATTATTTACTTGCCACCTTCTGAGTCTATTCCAAAGCTGTCTGACACATTACCAGTTTGTTTAAATGTTCCTTTTATGACATGTTGCTGAACATGTATTTTTCTTTCTTCAGTTAAGTGTGGAACAGAGGAAAGGAATTAAGCATGAGCATCTCTTGCTTTAATAGGGGCAGGTTGTCCAATTACCCGTGTCCAAACAAAATAAGAGCAATCATAGAATAGAATTGAGGGTACACTAGTAATTTGTAGATGCTACTCTGGGTAACTGCTAGACTTGGGTTTGAAATGTGGCCCCAAAGCCTGTGAATTAAAGGCTTGGTCCCTAGCTTGGTGCTGTTTGGAGTAGAAGAAATTTTCAGCGGTGGGGCCTACTGAGGAGGTTTATGTCTTTACAAGTGTGTTCTCAGAGGAGGTGGTCAGACCCCAGTCTCTTTCTCTTCTTTATCCCCTCCGTGAGGTGAGTGATGTTTGTGACTCTTCCTGCTCTATGAGGTGCTGCTGCCCTCTGCTCTCACCAGAAAACTGCAGGAATGGATCCAGTTCACCATGAACCTTCAAATCTATGTGCCCAAATAACCCATTGCTTGCTGCAAACTTACCTCAGGTGTTTGGTATAGTAGCAGAAAGCTACACGGTAACTGTGACTCAAATGGCTTCTTCCCTTCATCAACTCTGTAGCACACACGGGTTGTCTTTTTGGGAAATGCTTAAATGTGTGTGCTTAGGACTTACTTTAGAAGTTTGGCACAGTCTGCCTGAAGTCCTTCCAGAGTGAAGTCTACCTACCTCATCAATGTTTCACTAGCAGCCTCTTCTCCCTCCAAGATATGTTCCTGTCAGAATGGTAGAACCACGTCCTCTTTCCCCTATAGCCTCCTGCCAAGCTGACAGAGTACAGTGAACAAACAATTCAGATACTGAGGTTCTCACACCCAAGATTTAAATCTTTAAAGGCCCTTTTGGGTGGTTCCAAAAACCGTCCAAAAGGTCAAGTCGTGACTCTGTTGGAAATTATTTGATTTCCTTCCTGGATTTCCATAAAGGAAAAAAGCAGCAACAGCAGCTTGATTTGCCCACTGGGAGAACAAGAACTGGCTTTCACAGCAGCTGACTGGGATGGTCAACCAGCACTTGATCCACCTCCAAAAAGCTTTCTTGAGAAAGGGGGATGCAGTCTCAGTTATCTGCTCCAACTTTGACCAGAAGGCTGCTCAAAAGTCCAGAGTTACACATGTAATTAACAAAAGAAGTATTATGAGAGTCCAGTTTTGTCATTGTATACTCAAAGGATCCACTAGAGCTGAACCTCAGTGTTTACGTTTAAGAGCCAAGTGTGAGGAGTAACTATTAGGACCACGACAGTCTCCCAGAACAGGGTGCTCCATTGCCGCCAGTACTCCCCTCTTGGCCTTGATTCTCTCTTCTGATACTCTCAGGATACCTCCCAAGCCAACCTACTTGTCGTCCTGTTTTCCTCATTTACAGTGCTCTGATCCTGCCTTGAAACTCAGGGCTAATGACCACAACTACATTAGCTTAGCTAACTAGGCATAGAAAAGAACTCTCTCCACTTGGTTAAAGATTACTTAGCATAAAATGTAGGTGGGAAAAGCCTCTCATAATTCATGGTAAAATAGCAGGCTTTTCCATTACAGTCAGAAATAGACAGGCAGCTTTCACTGTGGTGGAAATCTCATGTAAGGGAGGGAAAGATACAAGGCAGGAATGGAAGAGCCTGGTTCTCCCCATTCTCACTGCTGATGGTTCCTCTTCTGATCTAGATGTTTTTTGTTTTGTTTGTTTTGAGGCAGAGTTTCATTCTAGTCCAGGCTGACCTGGAACTCATGCTATACCCCCAAACTGGCCTTGAACTCACAGTAATCCTCCTACTTCAGCCCCCTGAATGCTCATATTAAAGGTGTGCACCACCACATCTTGTCTAATCTAGATTTTTACCTCTTTCTTCATTTGTGCGTGGTGTGTAGCTATGTGTACAGGAATATTTATATGCATGTTTGGTATACATGTGCATATATAGAGGCCAGAGGTTAACATTAGGATTCTTCCTCATTTGCCCTCCATCTTATTTTTATTTATTCATTCATTTTTGGTTTTTTAAGGTTGGGTCTGGCTATTGCCCAGGCTAACCTGGAATTCACTATGTAGTCTCAGGGTAGCCTTGAACTCACAGTGATTCTCCAATCTCTGCCTCCCAAGGGCTGGGATTACAGGCGTGCACTGCCATGCCCAGCTTCTATCTTATTTTTGAGGCAGGGTCTTTCAATAAACCCAAAGCTCACTGATTGGGCTAGATTAACTAGATACCAGCCCTAAAGATCCCATTTTCACATTCACAGGGTGTGTGCCACCATTATCGGGTACTGGGGATCTGAATTCAGGCCCTTGCAGGGCAAATGCCTTACCAACTGAGCCATCTCCCCACCCCAGATGTTTGTCTCTTAGTTTATCATGAAAAGCAGATGGAAGATGGCCCTAGCATAAGATGCCTGTATGTAAGAGAGCTAGCACTTACTGGTGGCACTGTTGCCATGTGGGTCATTTCCTTTCAGCTATCCGAAGCCAAAGGAGAAGGCGGAACAGGCCACAACATGTATTGCCTACTAGACTTTCCATGCTCTGAAGAAGGATGGAGGGAGTGGGAAAGAGTTGCAATAAACAAGACATACTTAATTGAGTAAAAGGACAAGAAAATGAGAAAAGGAGAGTGGATATGTGCTTGATGCATGGTGGAGCAGTAAGAAGTGGGATACGAGGAGAGTCCTAAGGTGTGGGGGAAGATGAGGACCTGGGAAGATCTAGCAGCCCGGAAGTCACTAGGAAGGAGCTTTACCATGACTGGAGGAGTGTGAAGGTGTCCGAGCTGGAATTGCAGTCCTAGGATTTGCCTGGGAACAAACAGCTTGCGGGAGAATAGAGAGCCAAAAGGTCAGAAGTAAAACTCAAGAAGGTTATGGGTGATTCAAGATATGTCAGACACTCTGCTAAGGGGTTTTCAGTGCCTTAACCTCTATCATGGCTTTAATGTGGGTGCTTTTCTTTTTTCCCATTATACAGATCAAGTATCTGAAATTTAGGTAAATAAGTATTTTGAACAAGCTCAGGTATCCAGTGGTATGTGGAGCTGGGATTCAGACCCAAGTGTGCTGACTGTGGAATTCTGGCTGGTAACCAGCCGTCTTCTAGACACTTAATCTGGCTCTCCCCAGTTTATCCTCCGAGACCGGATACATTTAGGGTGGTGTGCTATGCCTTGTATGAGTCAGTAAAAGGAATTCTGTCAGACTACTAAGCTTGTGATGTCCCTGGGCTTAAAATTCATATCAAGTGAGGAATCTTTGGAAGAGCTAGGTTTGGAGGCACTTGCATCAGAGCAAGGTAGCACCATGGATATCAGAGGGGATGAAAGAAGCAACTGTCTGAAGAGTCATTCCAGAGAGACTGGTTGGTGCAAATGATAGGGGAGGCCTTACAAACATGGCAAGAGTGGCTTTTTTTTTTTTTTCTGCAGAAGCTCTTCATGACTGAAGGCATAGAGCCACACTCTGTCATTCATTTATTCCTGCTTATAAATTTTTACAAAGAGTCTACCATATGTTATCTCTAATCTAGGGGCTGGGGCACAAAACAAATAAACATCTCACTATGCTCCTGGAGACTTCATTTTCATGGGAGAAATGAGCAACAGATAAGTATAGAGACAAATCATCCCATTAGTTACTTGTAAGCCATAATAAGTAGCATCAAAGAGATGGACAAGAGCTCAAGACAAGAAATAAGGGAAGGACCTAGAGTGGACCACGTTGGTTGGAGTTCTCTAAGGTTCTCATGGATTCCTAGGGTGGCTCCAGTGTGCCAGTCTCCAGTTTTTGTGTGTTTGTAGTTCTAAGCACGTACATCTTTGCTCCAAGGACAGCCCTGAGCTACTGGAGACATCTGCCTGTCTGCACAGAAAGTTCTTCCCAAAGTCTGCTTAGCCAAGCAATGCTAGTCCAATAAAATCATGAGAACCCAGCCTTGTCTTTATGAGGAACGGGGTTCTGCATGCAATTTACAACTTCCAGCCCCTCAGAGGAATTCAACCCAAGCTGGGACTGTGCCAGAACTCCAGGCTTCCAGACCTTTGCCTGGTGTGGTATCTTCTCTATACCACCTCCTCCCACGCCTGTACCCATACCTCTAGGGACACTTTCTAAGTAAAACAGTGATTCTGGAATCCTTGTGTCAGGGTTTGTTTTTGGGAACCTAGCCTAGAACAGGGAGTACAGAGGACAATAGGACATGATCTGATTTACATTTGTAAAATGTGTCCCCAGGGAAGAATATCCTGTAGTTGTGATAGAGGCTAGTGGCTTAGGTGAGTGATGAAGGAGGCATCTCTAGGAAAAGGACAGTGGTGGTGGCAGAAAGAGGAACTCGAGGTCTGTTCTGAAGGTAGATAGTACAAGCTTTGCTGAGAAATGACTGAAAGAAAGAGAGGAATTCAGGATATTTCCTGGATTAAATGAGGATGTTTAGAGATATTATGGGTAGAAATCTCCCTATTGGGTAAGTAGAACTTCAAAGGTCATATATCCATTTGAAAATAGTTCTGTAAATCCAGACTTACATATGAACAAAAGATAAGAGCTACAGAAGGTTGCATATAAGAACACACTCAAACACACCTAAGTTAGCAGATAGGTGCAGAAAAAAAAAAATATATATATATATATATATTGAAGCTGGCTAGATGCCTTCAGAGTTATCTGATGGGGTGTTTCCATTTTCTGCTCTCACAGCTCCCCACCCACTTGAATTCAGGTCATGCTTGGCATTGTGCAATGCACAGAGCCTTTAGGTGAAAAGTGCTTGTATAAGAATCACGTTGACCTTGTCTTGGCCAATCTTACGCTCTGGATGACTGGTCACCTTGCTTTTTGAAAGAACATTTATTATCTCAATCATCATTATTGATAGCATTTAGTAATGCTAAGTACTTTGCATATAGAATTTCATTTAACCTTTTCAACAACGTTTGGAAGTGGCAACCTTGTCTTCCTGTCTTTGGGCTGAAGCTATCATGGCCAAGCCAGTCCTCCAAAGTCACATAGCTAGAGCATGGTTCAGTTGAGGCTTGAACCAGAGGTCCCATACAGATTCCAAGTCCTCAATGGGCACTATAGACTGAAAAATAGTGGTGTCCAGTAAGCCCCATAGCCTCCTCTGTACTACCCCAGTCTCTGGAACCCCAGGGCAGCAGCGCCAGCTTTCTCATCCTCTAGCTTCTCTCAGCAGACATGACCACTACCCTCCGTTCCAACCAAAGCTGGGTATCCCAGTTCCTGTGGCACCGTTGTCACTGCTGCATCAAGTAGGCCTCCCTCTTACTACCTGGATCTCTTTCTTTTTCCTAGGGTGCAGCATAGCTCCAACAGCTCAAGAATTTCTTTTATTTTATTTTATTTTATTTGAGAGCGACAGACACACAGAGAAAGACAGATAGAGGGAGAGAGAGAGAATGGGCGCGCCAGGGCTTCCAGCCTCTGCAAACGAACTCCAGACGCGTGCGCCCCCTTGTGCATTTGGCTAACAAGAATTTCTTTAGAGACAGCCCAGAATAACTTGTTTCAGATCCATTCACCCATGTCCATCAAGTACCTGCTCTGTGCTAGACTGTTTGGCAGTGGCGTGGAAAGTGGTCAACCACCCTCTTGGCTGTAGGGAACCCACAGGAAAGGCACTTGTCCAGGCGATATAGATTTAGAAGTCTGCTCCCAATGCCTTTATATTCCCAACTATTTGGAGACTTCAAGGTCCTTACATACATTAAGAAGAGACCTTCAGGACCCCTCCCCCCAAAAAATTTCTGTGTTGCAGTAAGGAATGTTAAGGCACTAATTTATTCTACACCAAGAAACATTCTCTAAAAACAATCCTTAAACAAAAAGGAATGGAACTACACAATTTTGCACAATGATGTAAAGGGAGGAAAAGAAAATATAGTATTTTGCACACTATCATCCTATTTAAATGAAAAAATTAATTGTTTTAATGATTAATAGTGATTATTTCAACATAATGAATTTTCTGATTTTGGTTTTCATTGTAATTGGCTTTCTGCTTTTAAAAATATTTTATTTACTTATTTATTTATTATTAGAGAGAGGGAGAAAGAGGGAGAGAATAGGTACGCCAAGGCCTCTAGCCCCTATAAACGAACTCCAGATGCCTGTGCCAACATGTGTATATGGCTTAGATGGGTTCTGGGGAATCAAACCTGGGTCCTTGAGCTTTACAGGCAAGTGCCTTAACTGCTAAGCCATCTCTCCAATCCAGCTTCCAACTTTTGATTTAAAAATCATTTATTTAGATTCATACCCAAAAAGGCTGACCACTGTGTGATTCTAAGTATATGGCACCATGGAGAGGCCAAAACTGTGGAACCAAGTGGTTGCCAGGTGTTTAGGTGGGGGGAGGCATGAAGGCATGACAGACAGACAAAGCACTAGGGATTTTTGTGAAACTATTTTGAGTGATTCTGTAATGGTGCATGCGAGCCAATTAAGTTTGATCAGAGCTGAGAGACTGTGTAAAATAAGGCATGAACTGTAATGAAATGCAGGACTTGGAAGGCACCAATGCTATAAACCATGTATTCTAATTAATAATAATGTATCAACATTGGTTCATCAAATATAATAGGTACACCATATGAACACAAGATGCTAGTAAGAGGAACTTCAACACGAAGGAACTCTTGCACTTCTGGTCAAGTTTGCTATAAACCTGAAACGTCTCTAAAAACATAACAACATGTTCTATAATATATAATATTTCAAATATGAAATATATAGATGCTATAATGACGACACATTTGTTTGCGATATACCTTTAATGGCTTAAGACAATTTGCTATTTTTGTTTTGTTTTAGTCTTTCCTGTCTTCTTTCATTTATTCTTTCTTTCTTTCTTTCTTTCTTTCTTTCTTTCTTTCTTTCTTTCTTTCTTCTTTACCTCCCTTCTTCCATTTTTAAAAAATAGGATCATGCCATGTAGCCTAGGCTGGTCTCAAACTTGCAGTGATCTTCCTACTTCAACTTCCCAACTGCTGGGATTAGAGGCATGCACCAACATGCTTGGGTACACTTTAGATAAATTTTGTGTGTGTGTTTGTAAATGGGTGAGCTCATGTGTGGGAGAGCAGGTGTGTGCATGTCACAGCACATGTGTGGAGGCCAGAAAACAACTCAGGTAGCAGTCCTCATCTTCCACCTTGCATGAGGCAGGGTCTTTTATGCTCACTGCTGTGTTGGCCAGGTTGTCTGGCCTTTATCTTCTGGGGGATTCTCCTGTCTCTGCCTCCCATCTCTCGGTAGGTGCCCTGCGATTACAGACACTTACACTATGTGTCTGGCTATACAAGGCTTCTGAGGACCTGAATTCAGGTACTCATGCATGGCAGCAGCACTTTATCCACTAAGCTGTCTCTCCAGCCCCAAGTTTAGGCAATTAAAAAAATTTGAAAAAGAGAGACAGAGTGAGAACTGGTGTGCCAGTGCTTTAGCCACTGAAATCAAACTCTAAATGCTTGTCCACCTATCAGGCATGTGCAACCTTGTGCTTGCTTCAGCACTGTGCATCTGGCTTATGTGGGATCTGGAGAGTCTAACATTGGTCCTTAGGCTTCACAGGCAAGTGCCTTCACCACTAAGCCATCTGTCTAGCACACGTTTAGGTAATTTTTTAAAAGATAATAAATTACAGAATCAACAAAGCCCCTTTATATCTATCACAAATTTCAACCTCTCTTCTCCATTTCCAGAGGATTCTTTTTGCATGGTTTTTATCCTTTATACATCTGTTGGCATAAGCAACATATTATTGTTTTAGGTAAAATGGCATTGAATTATTTACTCTGAAAAGTACCCCTTTATTAAGCTTATATTGGCAATTATTTGTGTTGTACATGACACTCTATTCATTGTAACTGCTATACAGTCTTCTGTTGTGTGATCAGACTACAAGTTTTAATATTAAGTGGAACAAACAGGTACAGATCATTGCTGACAGTTTGCTGCAAAACATGCACACACAGTGAAATACTGCCACCATCTGTGCTGGTTTGAATGAAATGTCCCCCATAGTTTCATGTGTTTTGAATGCTTGGTACCCGCTAATAGCAATCTGAGAAAGTTGTGGGGACTTTGGGAGGTGGGACCTTACTGAGAGAGGTGTGTTGCTGGTGGTAGGCTTTGGAGTATTCGAGCTCAGCTCCAAGTCCGCACTTGGACTACTTCCTTTCTGCTGACATGGACACGGGACCTAGGCTGCTTGCTCAGGCCTGTTGTGCTTTCTTCCTGCCATGATGAAACTTCCTCTCAAAACTGTAAGCTGCTTATTCAAACTCTCATTCTCTCAAAACACCTCGCTAGAAGCAGGTGTTTTGAAAGAATGCAAGAATAACTGCTACACAATCAGTGTACAAAGTTCAAGTTATTTTTGGACTGTGGGATGATGAATAATTTTCCCTGCTTTTCAAACCTGTACAATGAATAAGCATCGAATGTATAGTTTTTAAATATGTCAACAAACATATGTAATATGACCGAAGTAGGATTTTGAGCAGAGCAGTCTCTGAGATTGTCACTCCCCTGCCTGCCCACATTGTTGAGGTCCGCAATAATCCATTTAAAAAAAAGCAACCCACACTGTTTCTCTGCATAGCCATCTGGTAGGGGCAACTGATGGTCCTATAGTTCCCTATCCTGAGAGCCTCATCTCTTTGGTCTCCACAGCACATTGGATGAGTTTTTGATGCCTGATACCCACAACAAAATTGGCTATAATTATGCTTGCAGTGATATTATGGGACTGGATATAAATATTCTTACAACACGTGAACAGGGTTTATTTCTGTCCACAGTTTACCATCTGGTTGCAGTGCACCCTTTCCTAGCTGAGAGAAAGGAGGCGCCCTCCAAGCCAGAGGTGGAATGGGAGTTGAATCAGAGCTTTAAATCAACCAACTTCTGAAAACAATCACCTGGGCCTCCGTGGTGCTCACAGGGCTGCATCAGGAAAGAGGAAAGAGGCAAAAGGCTACCTGGGTGTATTTGCACCTGTTGCTGGGCAGGCAGGCAGAGAGAACTCCATTTCTGTCCCTGTCCTGGGCTGCTACAGGCTGGCACAGTCCTTCTCAAGTGCCAGTGGATTTCAAACACCCTCTTTCCTTGGGTGTCACCTCCCTCCCCGACTCAAGTCCTGTGTTCCCTCCTGTTTGCTGGCAAGTTCATCGTGCCGACCTCAGAATTAAGTGCTTTCGCATGCCCTAACTGGGACTTCATGTTTCTCTTGATGGCAAGACCATGATCCCAGTCATCGAGGGGTCGTCTCTGGTCACCTTCTGCACTCAGAAGAAGGCGAGTCCTGCCATGACTTCCTATATGAGCACAGTGCCCAGATCTGCGCAGTTCCTGGCTCTAGGGATTAACAACTGAATGTTGACTGAATGAATGTGCTAAATAAATGAAATGTCTCGACCTTGCCATTATTTATGGTCACCTCCCTGGTCCCAGCCCTGATTACTTCACACCTGGACTATTGCAGTTACCTCTCAACTGGATGTTCTGCCTCTGATCTTTCTGGGCACTAGTTCCTGCTGTTGTAGCCACCAGACAGGTTGTCCTGGCATGCCACCCTCATCACACCCCCATTTAAACACCCCTGCTGGATTCTTCAGTGGCCACAACACAAAAACTCACAGTTGGGAGATTAGCTTTCAAGGCCATCATACTCTTATCTCCAACTACATCTCTAGCCTGAGACTAGCCAATTTACATTCCTAAATTCTTTTTGGTTGTTTGAAATTGTGCTTTGTTTTGAGACCATGTCTCTATATGTAGCCCAGGCTGGCCCCAGACTCACAACAATCCTTTTGCCTCAACCTTCTGAGTGCTAGGATTCTAGGTAGGAGTGAGCATGCCCAGCTATTTCTTTTTTTTTTAATATTTTTTTTGTTCATTTTATTTATTTATTTATTTATTTATTTATTTATTTATTTATTTATTTATTTATTTATTTGAGAGCAACAGACACAGAGAGAAAGACAGATAGAGGGAGAGAGAGAGAATGGGCGCGCCAGGGCTTCCAGCCTCTGCAAACGAACTCCAGACGCGTGCGCCCCCTTGTGCATCTGGCTAACGTGGGGCCTGGGGAACCGAGCCTCGAACCAGGGTCCTTAGGCTTCACAGGCAAGCGCTTAACCGCTAAGCCATCTCTCCAGCCCATGCCCAGCTATTTGTAACCCCTTGCTCTACTCTAACACGTCTCGCACTTGACCAGCTCCATGGCCTATGCCCAGTCATCCCCTCAATCTGGGTGACTCTTTCCGTTTCTAGCTGTTCTCCAAACGTTACTGTCTTTCTGGACCCAGCTCACCCCCTTTCTCTTACATGAGGTTTCCTTGGATCCTTGTGACCCTGAATTCTTCTGTGCTGTGACTGGATAATCAGTCATGTTCTGCATTGCACTATCTTGTTTTGTTGTACCTATTGCTTAGTTAGCCCTTGTGGGTTTTCCCCCTCCTTTTCTGTGCTTGGCTGAACCCCTAACTAGAGACTGCCCTGCCTTAAAAAGACTTCTGCTTGAGTGCGTTTGTGCCTCATCCCTAGCCTTCTGCATCTCCATTCCCTACCATGACATGTGACCCCAGCCAGCCAATCCCTTGTCACTTTGGTTATTTCAGGGATGACTCATTATGGTTCATGACCCCAGCTAGTCCAACTGCAAGCCTCTCCCAGTGTTTGTCTTACTGAAGCTATTGGGGAGCAGCTTTTCACTAGGTGCTAAGACATGGAGGGGTGTGACTCGGGGACTACCAGGTTCCCCTTTCAGGTGGAGTGAAAGTGGTCTGGTCTGCAGGAGGAGAAGATGCAGCCAATACCCAGAGAAAAGCAGAGATGAGAAAAGGGCTCTGATGACAACTCTTGGGTCCCTGGGCTAAATTGTGCCTAGATCCAGGTCTACCCTTGACATTTAAATTGCTAAGTCAACATATTTTACGTATTTCACTTGACCAGCTTGAATTAAATTTTTGTTGCTTTAACTGGCACAGGCCAATACACCTTGCTGAATGAAATGAATGTGCTTCTTTTGTCACTTAAATAATGTGCCTTTTTATATTGCATGCATTTTTATTTTAAAGTTTGAGGATAAATAAATATGCTATCATTTTATATCATTTTAGATTTTTTTGAAAAGGCAAATAGTTTAAAGGCAAAAATGCATATCACCTGCATACTCACCATCCTATGCTACCACTCTGTACTTGCTTTTCTCTTCTTTATACCTTTTTTTAAAAAATAATGTCATTGACTAAATTTTCAGTTTTATATTCTGCTTTTTTCTACAATTGTTATAAGTAGGTTGCCATTCCCTGTTTTATAATGAGTCTTCTACTTGCTTATTTTTTCTTTTAAAATGTTCCCTTTTTAGTTTGAAGAAAGAACTAAAGTTGTATTTGTGTGTGTATGAGAGAGAGATAGACAGACACATAGAGAGAGGTAGTTTCAGACAAAAAAGACACTGGAAAAGCAAAGAAACCAAGAATATAGGAGGGGGAGAGACAGACAGAGGAGAGATGACATTTGCTTACTTTCTTATATTCCATATTTTATCCTATCTGGTTCCCAGAGACATGGAAGGCACCTTTGTCCTTGAAGTTCTAGGACAGCTTTTTCCAAAGCGGTGGTGAGAGGGGCTGCTGTGGGTTCATGTGCCTGTGAGAGGAAGAGACACTTCTGCAGGCTGCAATTCAAGATGACCAATTCGCAATCCTAGCAAAATCAATCTATTGGAAAGTAATGAGGCACAAATACTTTATGCACTTTGAGGCTGATCTGCCAAATGAGATAAACAGGGTTCAATCAGCAGGGGAAATCAATGATGCAAACATGCATTTTAATCTAGCCTCATTTCCCCCTGGGATGCCCACGACATCACATTCTATTGTTTTGACGCTTCTGTGGCAATTCTCCTCTAAGCCTCTGCAGGCCAGGCCAGGATTTCTCACCCCCAGAGCATCCATGTGCCAGAGGCTACCAAAAGCCAAGGTTAGGTGTTAAGACTAAGAGGCCTGGGCAGCCAATATGTATAAGAAATGAAGACTTTGTGTTTTGTAATCCAACACAAACTTCTGCTTTCAGCCAAGTGATGTGGGTGGCAAAGAACTTGAGTTCATCTACCCAGGAGAACAAATCACAAGAGTAGCTTTATATTTATAAAACAAGGTACAGGGCAGTGATTTTTAAATTCTATAATATTGTATGGTACAAAATTTGTATCCCTTTAAATATACCATCAAAAATTTGGAAGCCAGGCTTGGTGGCACATGCCTTTAATCCCAGCACTTGGGAGGGAGAGGCCGGAGGATCGCTGTGAGTTTGAAGCCTCCTTGAAACTGCATAGTGAATTCTAGGTTAGCCTGGGCTAGAGTGAGACCCTACCTCCAAAACCCAAACTAACTAAATAAATAAATAAGTAAAATTGGAAACTATTATAAGCAAAGTAAAAAAAAATTCAATCTATTAAATTGTATTTAAACTTGCCAAATTTCTATCCACACAGAATAATTTTAACAATAGGACTATGTAATACATACTATTCTATAATTTGCCTAAAATTATATCAGCATAGCCTTTTTTTTTTTTTTTTTTTTGGTGTTTTGAGGTAGGGTCTCACTTTAGCTCAGGCTGATCTGGAATTCACTATGTAGTCTCAGGGTAGCCTCGAACTCACAGTGATCCTCCTACCTCTGCCTCCCAAGTGCTGGGATTAAAGGCATGCACCACTATACCCAGCAAATAGCCTATTATTTTAAAAAAATTATTTGGGTGTGTGTGGGTGTGTGTAAACATATGCACATGGGCACACCAGGGTCTCTTGCCACTGTGATCAAATGCTAGAATGTCATATATGACTTTTCAGCTTTATTTGGGCACTAGAGAAATGAATCCTGACCAACAGGCTTTGCAAGCAAGCACCTACAACTGTTGAGCCATCCACCCTAGTCACCAGAATAGCCTGTTTTAAACAGATCTTTTCAAGCAAGTGCCTTTAGCTATCTCTCTATTTCCTTAAATAGGTCTTTTCCACTGTCATGGTATTATGGGGGGCACAAGTTTCCACCAATGCTATGTGTGTTTGCAAACCTACTAGGTTTTTTTGGAGGACTGACTGGAATGAATAGTTGGGCTCAGGGAAGCAGGGAAGGATTAGGAAACACCAAGTCTTATCTGAGATATTGTGTCCTCCAGAAACTGGGGCCCAGCAAGGATCTGAATGCAATGGGCCTGGCCAGTCAGCTATCTCCAAGTCAATCTGTAGCAATATGCAAGTACCCAAATTCCCCCTTGAGGGCAACAGGATAAACCCAAAGGTGATCAGAAAACTGAAGGTAAAGATTGAAAACCTGAAGCCTACACTAACCAAGAACACTCAGAATGAGACTACCTCTGGGGCCTGGAAAAGCTATGGATAATCTGAAATAGTTGACACTTTTCTTGAGTATCACTCAATTCATGCCAGTTTAGTGTAGGAGGGATGGAAAATAAGTATATTGTTGTTGAATAAAAGAATTATGGTTTTATTTCTTTATAGTCAGTCTTAATACTGTTGCCCCTAGGAAGACTTTCCTAGTAAGCATGTTTCTACTAACTTTGCCTTCCCCCAGCCTAGATAATATTCTTCATGGTGACTTATACAACTCAACAATAAAAACAGTCCAATTTAATAAGGCAAAACATTTGAACACTTATTTCTTTAGGTATATACAGAAGGGCAATAAGGGTATGAAGAATGCTCAATATCACTTGGTATTAGGGAAATGGAAATGAAATAGCCACTGGGATTGCTTTGAATAAGAGTGATGGGCAATAACAAATGTGATGGTTTGAATCAGATGTCCCCTATGAACTCATGTGTTTTCAATGCATGGTCCCTAGCTGGTGGCATTTTGGGGGGTGGAGTCTTTCTAGAGGAGGTGTGTTGTTGAGTGGGTGTTGCAGTCAGGTTCACATTGCTGGTAGAAATCACCCAACCAAGAGCAGCTTGTGGGAAAGCAAAAGAGGTTTATTTTGGCTTACAGGCTTGAGGGGAAGCTCCATGATGGCAGGGAAAATGATAGCATGAGCAGAGAGTGGATATTACCCCCTGGCCAACATAAGGTGGACAGCAGGAAAGGAACAGTGCCAAACACTAGCAAGGAGAAACTGGCCATAATACCCATAAGCCCACCCCCAACAATATGCTGCCTCCTGGACGTGTTAATCCCCAAATCTCCATCAGCTGGGAACCTAGCATTCAGAACACCTAAGTTTATGGGGGACACCTGAATCAAACCACCACATTCCACCCCTGGCCCCCATAAACTGATAACCATCCACAATGTAAAATGCAATGCATTCAGTTCAACTTTAAAAGTCCCCATAGTTTTTAATCAATACTAATGATAACCCAAGGTCTTTTAACTGAACTATAATACCAAAAAATAACCTCAAAAACCCCATAATGGCACTGAATAAACATACACATGGCAAAAGATGGCATTGGGCACAGCAAAGAAATACTCAAGCAATACATGATTTAAACAGGTCAAACACCAAACTCTGTAGCTCCAAGTCCAGCAACTCTAGCCGGTGACAAGTCTCCAAGTCTGATAATTCTAACCCGCAACAAGTCTCTGGAGTTTAAATTCTGCTCCTCCATCTAAGCTACTCACAGTCCTGGAAAACTTCACTGGGGCTGACAGCTTTCCTTAGCAGCTGTCTCATGATCCCGGCATCTTCACTGGGTCTCCACTGCAATCCATGGTTCATCCTCGTGGCTCCATGGGGTCTCCATGCAGGCATCTAGTAGAACTGTTTCACACTGCCCATGGCCATTTCCAAAACACAAGACTGTGTTGCAAACTCAATGACCCTCTCTTTCCTGCATTTCTTATACCCCACAATACCAGGAAGGGTGCCAATTTGTTAATCCAGAGGGGAATAAAGCAGACTTTGAAGAACAGGACACTTCTTGAGTACTCAGGTCCCTTCAAAAGAGTGTACATTTTTCCTGTTGCCCCAGTGCAGGTCAGCTGGCCCAATCTCAAAGGTTGTAGTCTCTGATATAATTATAGCTTAACAGCAGCCATTTCTGCCTAAACATTTCTTTCTGTGCCATACCCCTCTGCTCACACATCAGTCTGTTTCTATGCAAAGCAACCCTGTACAAGTTCTCAGGACACAGATATAACAGCAAGCTTCTCACACAAACTGCTAGCCCAGTCCAAGAAAAGCTCTCTCACACCCTCATAAGTCAAATCTCACAGTTCTTACTGCATTCAGTTCTTTCAACTTTGACCAGAATAGTCCATCAAGCTGTATTTACATCACTGAAAGGTTTCTCTTAGGCCAAGGGTTCAATTCTTTCCATATTCCTCTTGAAAATCAACTCCAAAAGGCCAAAGCCACAGTCAGGTATCTAGCAGCAGCCCACTCTTGGTACCACTTTACTGCTGCAATCAGGTTTGCATTTGCTGGTAGAAATCACCCAACCAAGAGCAGCTTGTGGGAAAACCAAAGAGGTTTATTTTGGCTTACAGGCTTGAGGGGAAGCTCCTGATGTCAGGGAAAATGATAGCATGAGCAGAGAGTGGACATCACCCCCTGACCAACATAAGGTGGACTATAGCAATAGAAGAGTATGCCAAACACTATCAAGGGGGAGCTGGTTATAACATCCATAAGCCCACCTCCCACAACACACTGCTTCCTGGAGGTATTAATTTCCAAATCTCCATCAAACGCCTTAGTTTATGGGGAACACCTGAATCAAACCACTGCAATGGGCTTTGGGGTGTTAAGTTTCAGCTTCTTCCTTGCTTTCTTTGACCTGCTGTGGCAAGAAGTAATGGCCTGCCTCTGCTGTACCACCCTTTCCCTGCCATCACGTAGCTTCTCCTTGAGACTGTAAACCATAAAATCTCTTTCCTCTCATCAGCTCGTTTTGGTCAGGTATTTTGTCCCAGCAACTTGAAGGTGACTACAACAGGTATTGGTGAGGATGTGGAGAAATTGCAATCTTCACATGTTGCTTGTGTGAGTGTCAAGAGGTGCAGCTGCTTTGGAAACAATCTGTCAGTCCATTAAAAGATAAAACACAGAGATAGCACATGACCCTGCAGTTCTGCTCATATGCCCAAGAGAATTGAAAACATATGTTCATACAAAATCTTGCACATTGAGGTTCAGAGTAGCATTGTTCATTATAGTCAAATTGTGGAAACTATGCCAATGTCTGTCAACTGGTGAATGGGTAAAAACTTATAATATACCCACATAATGGAATATTATCCAGCCATAAAAAGCAATGAAGTGCTAATAGAGTCTATAAAGATGAACCTTGTAAAGGAAAGGAGTCAGACACAAAGGCCACCTGTTGCATGACTGCATTTATTTGAAATATCCTGCACAGGCAAATCTATGGAGACAAAGAACAGCAGAGATTGCCAGGGGCTGGGAGGAGAGGGGCATGAGAAGCTAACAGGAATCAGGCTTCTTTTTGCAGTGATGACAGGGTTCTCGAATTAGATAGTCGTGATGGTTTTGCTAAAACCGTTGGATTACTGACTACTGTACCTTCCACTGTCCTGTCAACGAATCTATTTGTCTTCCCCACCAGATTGAGCATTGTAAGGGTAGGGCTCTATTCTTACTTTTCTGGTTTTCCAGCTCTGAGGAGAGAATTTGGAAAGAAAGTAAACATATAATTGTCAATTGGATGACTTGAGCTTTCTCCTCTCACTCTCTCTGGCCTACTTGTGTGGCTGTGTTCCCAGAGTCCATGAACTGTGGTTGCTAGAAGCTTTAGTCTAGGCAAAGTGTCCTCTGGAACCAGAGTGGGCCTCATTGACCCAGCATCCTTGCAGCAGCCTTGTCTAGGGTCATGCTGAGCCAAGCAAGAGAGCTGCCTCTGACCTTACCAGGGTCCTTGCTTCTCTCCCATGGGAGGCCTCATCTTCTTCCCTGGGGGCAGTCCATGGAAACTTGCATTCTAGTTCTGCTCTATTTCTGCAAGGTCAAACCAAGGAGACTTTGGTCCTCTTGGCCCAAGAGAGAGATGGGCATCTCCATTCAATTCTCTGTTACATACAGTTGCCCTCAGTCTCTAGGTCAGATGCCAGGATTCTTTTTTCCATATTGCTTCCTTCTTCTAGACAATCAAATGAAAATGTTGGCTATGCAAACTTAGCTTCAGTTGCCAATTTAAAGAAGGCTCCAGACACCCCTGGAAACAGGTGACATTCCCAGATCTCCTCTCATAGACAGCCTGTGTGCCTGGACGAAGTACTGGGTTCAGACAGTTGGGGAAGCAGGTGGTAAGATTGTTAAGGGGCATGGCCAAGTAAGCAGAAACTAAACCAATGGCTAAACTGCTGTTCCAGGCAGTGAGCTGAAGCAACCAGAAGATTTGGCTTTGCTGAATGGGTACAGGGCAAGCAAGTTTGGGACAAGATGGACCTGCTGAAGCAATGACAGATGGTGAAACCTGACAAGTACCTCATCCATCTTCCTTTTGTCAGTCCCTTCAGCGGCATTCCTTTTTTAAGTGCATAATTACCCAGGGCCCCTGTGTGACTCAATTTGGTTGTCTGAAATGAGTTCCTTTAGTGAAATCTTCCAATCACCTCTGACAAACTTCCAACAGCTTCTAGAATGTCAGTTACTTTCTTTACACAAGTGTCAATATTTTAAAAACCTTGTTAAGATAACTTTTGCTTCAGAAGGCTCGTTGCCCCATTTCTGAAGTTACTGTATTTTTCTCCAAGTCCACCCACTATGCATGACCTCTCTGGCTCTTGGCATTCTTTGCCCTCTCTCTCTTTCCCCATGTCAACCCCTTTTTCTTTCTTCTCCCTCCTTTCAAATTTCCTTCACAGACTCATGTGTTTGAATACTTATCCCCCAGTTTGTGGTCCTGTTCTGGAAGGTTGTTGAACTTAAGGAGGTAGAGCCTGACTGAAAGAAATGTGTCACTGAGGGCAGGCTTTAAGTTGTCACAGCCCAGCCCTGCTTGCTGTGCTTCGTCTCTACTTCCTCTCTGCTGATGTGATGATGTGACACTGGCTTCCTGCCCCTGCCATACCTTCCTCATCATGACAGACTCTGCTCTCTGGAACTGTAAAGTATATTAAACCATTTTCCTTCCATAAGTTGCTTCAGGTCTGTTTTTGTTGTCATTGTTTTTGTTTTTGTTTTTGTTTTTTAGGTAAGCCCAATAATCTGGGCTTTTTTGTTTTGAGAGAGAGAGAATGAGAGAGAGAAATTGGCATGCCAGGGCCTCCAGCTATTGTAATCAAACTCCAGATGTATGTGCCACTTTGCACGTATGTGTGACCTTGTGCATGCGTCACCTTGTACATCTGCTTATATGGGATCTGGGGAGTAGAACATGGGTCCTTAGGCTTCACAGGCAAGCACCTTAACTGCTAAGCCATCTCTCCAGCCTGAGGTCTGGTATTTTGTTCAGCAATGAGAAAGTAACTGATATACCTTCTATTCATTTTTCCTAGCTCCCTCCCCATCTTTCTCCAGCCTCATTCAGAATGCCTCTTTTAGAGTTTAAGCTGTATGTACCAACCCTAAACGTGGTTTACTCAAGTAAACACTTCATTAACTAAATTACTCTAGAGTAGCCAGTCTTTTAAAGTAAGCTTGGCATTATCTCACCAATGAATCCCCTGTCCTGATTAGAAAAAATAGATTTCCCAATGACTGCCTTCCACCTGCTACCTTCTCTTGTTCCTTTTCAAACATTTAACCAAGGGTAAACTCTTCCACAGACAGTAGAAGTTAATAGCAGGGCATTCCATACTTTTAATTTCTCCCAAAGGTCCATTCAGATCACCATTTTAACTGTGTTTGACTATTTTGTGGCATAAAATAACCTCCAAGGCAAACCCTGCACACTTGGTCAAATACAGGAAAAAAAAAAATTGTGTGCATGTTGTTAACTAAGCACCAACACAAAGCTCATTGTAGCAAAAGTTTGCAGATGGTAAACAGAACCCCAGTAACCATAATCTTAGGGCTACTGGTTTATGTTCCTCCTGAGCACAGTGATCCCCATTGCCCATCTCATTTTCTACCTGACTTCCTAGATGTGTGCTGAGCAGCCTCTCCCATCTCACTGGAAGGTGTCCTGATCAACCTCCCCCATCTCACTTAGATATGTCCAGACAAACTGCCACCCATCTCACCAAACTTTGCTTGGGCAGTGTTTGGTGGCTCTGATTTTCAAAGAATGTGAAATTCTAGATCTGACATTCCATAGTCTTCAAATCTGTCCTTTTTATTTTTTCTTTTTGTGGTGCTGGGGGTGGAACCCAGGGCCTCATTAGACATGGCGCTACTTACCCAGTCCTTTTTATCAGTTCTGCACTCTTGGGCATGAGTATGTTGATTTGCTTCTTTACCCCATCTGTAATCAGTAAGAAATAAGAGAATGCTAATTTTTAAAGAATTTTTTAAAAATTTGTTTGAGAGAAAGAGGCAAAGAGAGACTGGGGAGAAGAGAGAGAGTGGGGGGAAGGAGAGAGAGAGAGAGAGAGAGAGAGAGAGAGAGAGAGAGAGAGAGGGAGAGAGAATATGCATATCATGGCCTCTAGCCAATGCAAACAAATTCCAGACCCATGCACCACCTTGTGCATCTGGTTTTATGTGGGTACTGGGGAATCAAACCCCAGTCCTTAGGCTTTGCAGGCAAGCACCCTAACTGCTGAGCATTCTCTCCAGTACCTTTTTCTTTTAAAGCTGGGATCACTATGTAACCCAGGGTGGTCTTGATCATGCAACTCTTCTAAGAGTCTTAGTTTCCCAAGTGCTGAAGTGATAGGCATATTCCACAAAGCCCACCGAGAGTTAATTTTTTAGGGAAGTTCTGCTTTTATCATCACTTTTTTCTTTTTCTTTTTCTTTCTTTTTTTTGTTAAGGTAAGGCCTCACTCTAGTCTGCTGTCCTAGAATTCCCTCTGTAGTCCCAGAGACTGGCATAGAACTCCCAGCAATCCTCCTACCTTGGCTTACTGAGTGCTGGGATTAAAGGTGTGCGCCACCACACCCAGCTTCTTTCCATTACTTTCTACCACCACCTCTGGGTCAGTGAGTTAACCTATGTGGCCTTAGAGATGGAAGAAAGGCTGGTAACCTAGTTGTCCTATTCAAAATCCTCCTTGATCCTCTCATGATCTCCTGCATTTATAGTGTGCTCGAGGGATGCTTCCTATAGCTTGTTTATGATTCTGGTTTGTGGGCATGACTCTTCTGCTTCATATTTTTATTTTTCTGTGGTAGTGGAAAGACTGCTGGGAATAATCTGATGCACATGAAGAGAAAATGAGGAGTTACTAATAAGATTAAATTAAACTTGAGCACTTTTTTAGCAGCATGTGAAGAACAGCACTAAGCACTGTTTGAGATGAGCAGACGCCAGCTGAGACCTCACAGTATTTACAGTCTGGTGCAGAGAGGGAAAGAGGAATAATACCACACAGAAATATATAGGAGTTCACACCAAACATGGCAAATTCGATGAGAAAGGAAGAGACAAGCACTGTATGGATGAAAAGCAGGGACTTTGCATTTTTCTGGCGAACCATTAAGGAGACTGGGCCGCATAAGAGAAGAGGTTGAGATGAAGTGTGGAGAGCCCTAAGCTTTTCTCTGGGCTTTGTCATGGAAATATTCAGAAGGTCTCAGTCTCTCTCACTCTCTCCTCCCTGTGCTACGGATGGAAGCCAGGACCTTGTACACACTAGGCAAGTACTCTGTTATTGAGCTACATCTGTAGCCCCAGGGCTTAGTTCAAAATAAAAAATTCTGTGCCCCTGTACAAAAGTAAAGAATTCCAAGAGTGATGAGCAGAACCTTAAAGCAAGTATGGGACACTTCTCATCTTCTCATTACAGGTTGTTTGGCCAAGGTGTGGGCCCTGCCTCACATGAACTTGCTTTGGCATCTGCTTCTTCGGAACATGTCTTGGAGAACCAGGGAGCCAGGTCTGGCTCTGAGCACCACATCCACAGCAACTAGTGGCAGGCTTGCTGCCCTGATGAATCAGTGAGAATGGCTGGAGACAGGAATGAATTGGTATAATTATGTCTAATGATTTCTTGGGTTGTTTTTAGTATTGAACTATTATTAGACAATATTTTTTGGCTTGTTTTTTTAAAAAAATTTTTTTGTTTCTTTTTATTTATTTATTTAAGAGTGACAGAGAGAGAAGGAGGCAGAGAGAGAGAGAGAGAGAGAGAGAGAGAGAGAGAGAGAGAGATTGAGGGAGAGAATGGGCACGCCAAGGCCTCCAGCCACTGCAAACGAACTCCAGATGCGTGTAACCCCTTGTGCATCTGGCTAACGTGGGTCCTGGGGAATCAAGCCTGAAACCGGGGTCCTTAGGCTTCACAGGCAAGCGCTTAACCGCTAAGCCATCTCTCCAGCCCTGGCTTGTTTTTCTGAGACATGCTCTCATTATGTGCCCACACTGGCTCTGAACTCATGATCTTCTTGCCTTTACCCTCAAGTGCCAGTATTACAGGTGTGAGCCACCATGTGGGCTTAGAATATAGTTTTTGAACACTTTGTGTAGGAGACATTTGAGGGGTCTTGATGAAGGATAGTGCAGTCTTTTTTCCTCCTCTGCTTTTCCCTTCTTACTTCCCTCCTGTCTTTCCAGGACTTTTCCATCTGCCTTATGCCCTTAAATGGCCCTGTTACCCTTTACAGTGAGAAATGCAGCCATTGCATAGACTGAGACTCATTTGCAGTTCTTTGAGCTAATGTCCCACTTGTGGGGATAGTTTTGACTATACATTAAGTTTCCCTGGATAAAATCTGTTTCTTTTAAAATTATTTTGGAGCTGGAGAGATGACTTAGCAGTTAATGCACTTGCCTGCAAAGCCCAAGGACCCAGGTTTGATTCCCTGGTACCCACGTAAGCCAGATGGACAAGGTGGTGCATGTGTCTGGAGTTTGTTTGCAGTGGCTGGAGGCCCTGATGTGCTCATTCTCTCTCTCTCTCTAGCTGCCTTTCTCTCTCTCTCAAAGTAGATATATAACTAACAGATTTAAAAAATAAAATTATTTTACGTCCACTGAACAATGTGACAGAAGCTTATGAAGGAAAAAATATCAGAATAGAGATGAGAAAAAAGTACTCATAATTCCACAGGAGAAATTCTAATGTGGCTTTATACATCAGTTTCCAATCTACTTTTCCATTCAATAATATATAATAATCATCTTTGTGTGTTAATATGTCAAAAGCTGGACCTGGGCTGGAGAAATGGCTTAGCAGTGAAGGTGCTTGCCTGTGAAGCCTAAGGACCCAAGTTTGATTCTCTAGGACTCCCATAAGTCAGACACACAAGGTGGTGCATGCATCTTGAGCTGTTTGCAGTGGCTGGAAGCCTTGTTGTGCCCATTCTCTCTATCTGCCTCTTTCTCTCTAATAAATAAATAAAATACATATTAAAAAAACTGGGCATGATTGTACATACATACATGTAGTTCTTGCTTTTTGGAAGGATGAGTGAATGTGCATGAGAGCCAATGGTGTGTGTGTGTGCCACAGCATGTGTGGAAGTCAGAGAATAACCTTACCTTTTACCTCATTTGAAGCAGGGTCTCTTATTGTTCACTGCTGTTTGCCAAGCTAGCTGGCCCTTGAACTTGCAGTGATCCTCTGGTTTCTGCCTCTCTTCTAGGCTGTTGGTGTGCTGAGACTACAGATGAGTCTTCCAGCGTCCAGGAGTATCTGGTCTCCGGGATTCCAAACTCAGGTAGTCATGCTTGTGCAGCAAGGACTTTATCCAATGAACCATCTCCCCAACCCTTAGACTAAGTTTAAGTCAAATACGTTTCTTCATTTTTTGTGGTTGTATACCATCCTATTAGATGGTTGTGTTGTTATTTTCTTTAAAACTTCACATTGGGGCTGGAGAGATGGCTTTGTGGTTAAGTGCTTGCCTGTGAAGCCCAAGGACCCCGGTTCGAGACTCGATTCCCCAGGACCCACGTTAGCCAGATGCAGAAAGGGTTGCATGCGTCTGGAGTTCATTTGCAGTGGTTGGAGGCCCTGGCATGCCCATTCTCCCTCTCGCTCTTTCTCTGCCTCTTTCACTCTCGATCTTTCTCATATAAATAAATAAACAAAAAATAATAAAACAAAAAAACCCTTCACATTGAACAGTTATTTTTTTTTCTAGATCTTGTTGCCTGAGTTTACTAGGTAGACAACAGATTTCATTTCTCTGCCCCGCCTTCTTTTTCTGCCTCTTTGGATAACCTCATGGTGATGAGAATATCTGCCTGAGCTTGTTGGTGTGTGCTAATGCACTAGAGCTCTTAGTACAAGCCCAGCACAGTGTGCAGCAGACTACACTTGCAAATAAATATCCTCATCTTTATTTCTTTGCAGATCAGAGAGCTGTTTGCCCAGACTGTGGTATAAGTAACCAGTAAAGCCTGGGGTGTGTTCTTTGCGAAGCTCATAAGACAGGATGAGGTCTGGGGTGAGGGAGAGACCTACCTTGGGAGAACCCTGGATTAGTGGGTTCCTGTTTTTTTTTTTTTTTTTTTTTTTGTTGTTGTTCTTTGTTTTTTGGTTATAGACTGAGCTCCCAGACAGCTAGGAATCTTTAAAAAATATTTTAACACAGTTGAGGACAGCAGGTGCTCAGAAAGACTTGTCAGTATTCCTTGACATCTAAGAATCTTTACAGATGGATTTCGCATCAGCCTGTGCTGGGAACATGCTTGAGCTGAAGATTCTTGCCAAGGGCAGCTGAAAAGAATTAGTTGTGGGGCTGGAGAGGTGGCTTAGTGGTTAAGGTGCTTGCTTGCAAAGCCAAATAACCCAGGTTCGATCCCCCAGTGCCCACATAAAGCCAGATGCACAAGGTGGCATATATGTCTGTGGAGTTAATTTGCAGTGGCTGGAGGCCCTGGCATGCCCATTTTCTCTCTATTTGCCTCTTTCTCCCTCAAATAAATTAAAAAAAAATATTTTTTTAAAAAAATGAGTTATGCTCAGACTGAGGGATGACTGTCCTACCTAGGGATGTTGGAAACCAGGCTTTGAGAAAGCAAGTTCCACACCAGCTGGTTCTGTGATGTTGGGCAATTTCCTCTCTCTGGTCCACCACAGGGTTCCATTTGCTATGATTCTGAGGGTACAGGAGAGGATTGGGAGGCTGGCAAGCCCAGCCTGCACAAACTCATACAGTACCCTTTCCTCCAGAACCCCGTTGAGTATGAGTGGTTGCATGAATAAATTCTCAGAGCCAGCCAGGCATGGTGGTGCAAGTTTATAATGCTGGTACTCCAGAGGCCGAGGCAGGAAGTTGGAATGTTCCAGGTCAGCCATAGGGAGATCTTATGGTTACGCCATTAAAAGCGATTGCTTGCAAAGCTTGCCTACAAAGGGTCAACCTTCAGCACCTCTATAATGTCCGAAACAAAGTGGTCCATGTATCTGTAATTCCAGTGACAATGAGAGGCAGAGCCAGGAGTTCCAAAATTCAGTGGCCAGTTGTATACTGACGATCATTTATTTGCAGCGGTAAGAAACCCCGCATCCAAGAAGGTGGAAGAGCATAGATAGATAACTTGAGGTTGTCCTCTGATCTCCACACATGCGTGCCCGTACTTACACGCAAATAATAAAATCAGATAACAAGAAAAGGAAAAAATATATGGGAAGATGTAGGAAGCACTAAGCACCTGTCTGGCTGGTACGGAGTATATAATAATGTTCGCAGTGCACAAGTGCAGAGAGCCCAGTGGCCAGACTCGGATGTCAAAGCTCTACCGATGATAACCGTGCGAATCTTCACTATTCCACAAAAGTGGAAGTACTATACCATTTTACAGATGAGCAAACGGAAATAAATTCAATAATTTGTCTGGTTGTTAGTTTATGTCCAAGGCTCCTTTTAAGCTCGCTGTGGGCGACCCATTAGAAGACACTCTCCCCCTACCCCCACGCCAAGGACCCAAGCGAGGCTGGCAGGGAAGGCCCCGGGCCCCGCCCAGGACCGAAAGGGTTACTAGGTGCGGGCGGGCGCGCGCCTTGGCAGCGGAGATCCGTCCGCGAGCCGGCGCGGGGCTCACAAAGCGGCGGGGAGGGGCGGGGCAGCGGGCGGGGCGGGGCAGCGGGCGCTCTCCGGCCTCCCATTGGCGCACACGCCCCTTCCTGTCACGGTCGGGGTGACCCCGCCCCCCGGGCGCTGCCGGAGTGGACGGTTCCAGAGGTATGCTAATGAGGAGGCTGGTCGCCGCAGCCCATTGGCCGGCGGCGGAGTGTCGGTGAAGTCAGCTCGGAGTCTCAGAAAAACAGAGCCGGGCTGACTGCAGCGTGTAGTGCGAGTGGAGCAGGACGCGCGCGGGCCCGCCCGGAGACCCGCGAGGTAAGCTCATGCCGCCCGCCCGCCGGCCCTCCCGCCCTCCCGGCCGCATCCGCCCGGGCGCTCGCCGGCCGCCGAGCCGGGGGTGTGCTGCCAGCCGGGGACCCCGCGGGCGGCGCCTTTGTTCGGCGCTCGGAGGAGGTGCTTTTAAAGGGCCAGCTGTTGGAGGGATCTGGGGGACCCCTCTCCCCAGAGCATCCCCGGCTCTGTGGTCACGGGGACAGCCGTGGTCGCCCGCGGCCGAGTCATGTCTCCTGTCTCCTCTGTGGCTCTCTAGCCCTTCAAGGAAAGTTCCTAGGATGCGGGGACCCGGGGGATTCCAGGTTTCTTTATTCCTTTTCCCCCCTTTTTTGGCGGGGGGTAAGTGCGATCATGGCCTCTGCCAGGAGGGAACGTCCGCCCGCCCGCCTCAGGCTGGCTGCGGCGTGGGTGGATGGAGGGGACGAGAGGGAGGCCGGGTGGGTTTGTGCTGTGAAGTGAAAACTACTGAGGGGATCCTTTGCAGCAGCGGGGGTGTGGGGGGTGGGTGGGCAGCAGGAGGGAGCGAGCGAGCGGCTGGATGCATGGAGGCATCGCAGGTGTGTTCATTCATTGGCATCCTTCGAGGGAGAAGGGCGCGAGGGATGCAAGGACGACGCGTCTGGCCGGGACCCGACTGGACCGGCGTTGGGGTGGGTGTGTGTCCCTGGAGACGGTGCCTGCGCATCTCGCCAAGGCCCCCTTCATCCTCCGGAGTAGCCGACAGCATCTCGCTAGGCAGCCCATCACCAAGAGGGACTGAAGCAACTCCTTTCTGCTATTTCCCAGCCATCCCCCTTCCTCCCTCACTGCTTTCCTATGTGGCTTCCTTGATAAGCGGTAGTGACATTCAAGATAGAGGGAAAAAGAGGCTTAAAGTCATTATGTTCCTTTCATGGGGGGGGGGCGGGGCGGGGATGTGCTGTCAAATTCTGCATCCCAGTGCCTCTGCTTCTTGTAAGAAGGCTTTGAAATTCACCATTGCATGCTTTTTTTTTTTTTTCCAGGCAGGCAGAATTTATTACGCTATTACACTGCTACATAAAAGCAGAAGGGATCCCACTGAGCGGGCTCATTTCATCCAGTTTCAGGGCTTTCCCAGCATGTTCTGGATGAGTCTTTGGATTTTGGTTTTAAACACTGAGCGCTGGATGCCTCTGTTGTCACGGGGCCGACCTACTGAAATTGCTTGAATTGATTTCACTGACAGTAGGAGGGAGGTTCATTTAGAGACATCATAGAACCTGTCTGGTATGCCAGGCCTCTGACTCCATGCCCCCTCCCATCCCTTCTTGTGTCCCTTTTCCTCTTAAGTCCAGGAATGGCTTGTCTGTCCACACACACTTGTGATTTTTCGAGCACCTCTATTTATATTTGATTCTGTGTATTTGATTGAAAAGATTGCTTGGTGGGGATTGAATGTGGGAGGGTGGATTAAAAGTGGGGTGGGCGGCAGATGGAGACAGTGGCAATGACAGAAAACACATGATAGATATTTGGAAATTCCATAGCTTTAGCCTGTAGAAACTTAAATGAGGATCGTTGATATCTAGAGTGAGGTAGAGGTAGGTAGTGTGTGTGTGTGTGTGTGTTGGCTGAGAGGGGGAGGGGTGGAGGAGGAAGATTCTGCCAGCAATTTTCTGCCCCACCCTCTTGATGCTGCCTTAAATAGCTTCTTGCCAGCCTAGCCTTGAGGTCTCCCTCTTAGCCTAAGGGGAAAGGAGGGAAGGGCTGGTCTGTTGGCACCCCTGCCCTCCTCCACCCATCTTTGGAGTCATGGTTAGGAAAGAGTTAGTTCTCCCAGGATTACGGATGGCACATTTCTCAGCTGAAGGACCTGTGACAACTAGCTCTGGTGACTTCCTTGCAAGGAATTAACAACTGAAATGATGTGCTTTTTACCCTGTGAGGCACAGGGTGGGAAGCAGTGTCACCTTCCTGCCCTTCTGTGGCCCTGCCCTCCTCTTACTTGCTTTCATCTGTTGTCGTTGGAGAGTTTCTATAAACTTTTTGAAGAGATTGGGACTATTGGGGTGGGGTTGGAATTATAGGAAGGAGGAGAGAATGCTTCTTACTGGCAGAACAAAGACCTGTTCAGCTCTCTCCTTTTCCCTTCTCTAAAATAGAGTTCAATACAGATAACAGAGTGTGGGTTTTCTTTGCAGAGAATGAAAAGACAGGGCCCAGGAAAGAAAGCGTTTACTGTGCAGCACTGGTCATCAGCTGTCACCCTTACTTAGCTCTCTCTGGATCTTTCTTTGCATGTGGAAGCTGATGTACTGTAGAGGGCACTCACTGGTAATTTAGGATTTAATTACCATGTCTCTGAGAAAAGGAATGGATGGTGTCAGAAAGCTTTGGTGGAAAGGTCTGTGACAGGCTTTGAGCTTGGCCACCAAATTTTGGGTCTTGGGCTCGTGGTATCCTCTTTCTGGACCTGTGTGTTTGTTGGGATAACGGAAGGGTTAGAACAGACAATTTTTTAGGGCTCCTGATGGCACTGCTCTTCTTAAATTCACAAGCACAGTTTGTGATAGCATTTTTAGATTCTTTCCTATTTGCTAATCTGATGTTAAATTTCATAGCCTTTTATCAATGGCACAAAAGAAGCATTCTAGAACTTAGGCTGCTGTTGGATTCAGATCCACCTTTTCCTTGATTAGTGTGATTCATGTGGTTTTACTGTATGTAAATAATTCAGAGCTAGAATGGTCCAGAGTGGTAGGCACAGACAGCTCCGAGTGGGCTGTTGTCTGGGAGGGATGACAGATTGCTGAGGAAAAGGAGTTTCTAGAATTTATTCTTTCCTAAGATCTGTGTAACTCACTGTTTTATTTATGATTGCGTGAGTGAATGCTTAGATATTAACAATATGGTGGTGGTGGGGGACTTTGTGATTGATGCATTCAGCAATCTTCATTGAGGGTTTTGAGCAGTGAGAATGTTTGACCAGTTGTCTGAGATCACACAGCTAACAAGATGCAGCGCTGGGGCAGTATCCCAGGAGGAAAGATTCTTGTTCCTATGTTGTAGATATATTTGTTAGACCCTCCCATCCAAGACTGGAGTGTAAGATGGGAAGGAGAAAAGGGAGGAGGAAGCAGGTGTAGATGAAGGGGAGGCTGCAGATTCCATAGCTTCAGCCTTTGGAGCCAAGAGCAGGTCTGTGTCCTTGGAGTGGAGCAAGGAACGGAGCAGCTTGGCTTAGGCACAGTGTGTGTGGGGAGGAGGAGTTGAGTGCACTGAGTTCCCTGGGTTGACCCCAATGTGGATTCCTCTTGTTGACCTCTCTGATTGTAGAGTGTGGTCAGGGCTGCTTAGTTCAGGGCCAACCAAGGCCTTTTGCCTCACTGGAGCACCCAGAACTGGGGTATGTGGGGAGTCAGGTGTGGCAGTGCTGATGCTGACGAAGGCTGAAGTAGGGACCAGCTCTGCTGAAATTCTAGGTCTCTGTGTGTCTCAATATAGAATTCAAAAACAAAAACATGTAACTTTTGAAATGCAAGCAGCATTTTCTCCTCTGACTTTTATTGTACATTCTAAGTGAGAACATTTTATATTCTCTTTTCAGAGGAGAGACTTGGAGATGACTTGTGCTGTATTGTAGTTTCTCTGGGAGGAGGTGGAAGGAGATCTGGCTTGAGACTGGAGTTTCAGAGTGTTTCAATGAACACTTAAAGGGCTATGAGCAGTGGTTCACCAGAGCAGTAACCACTCAAAGGCAATGATAAAAGGTGACAATACTTTGAAGTCTGTGGTCCAAGCCAACAGCTGGCCATGAGCAGTGTGCTTCACTTGTCAGCTCTAGGAAGTTATGTGGCCCTGTACCTTGCTATCTCCCACCCCCTTCCTGCATTCATTTCTTTTTTTTTTTTCCTCCTCTTGTCTATCTTTCTCCTTGCCTTTCTCCCTTATCCTTTTTTCTGCTGTCAGTAGTTCAGCTTGGTAGCATGTTTTAATATATGTATTGTCTCATTAAAATTTCATGTTCTCTGTTCTTAATTTAAAACCAGTTGGGTTTAGTCTTTTAGAATTTATATGCAAAACAAAACCCAAACTCAATTAAGCTGCTTTTTATTTCTGTGTGGCCTTCCATTGATTCTCCCCCCACTCCTGTTTCTGTGGTCAATAGTGGCTCTTTACAGAAAAAAAAAAAAATCCCAGGTCTCTGTCATGTGGTTATTGTTTGAAAAGCAAAAGCAGCTATAACAATAGAAAAAGTTTCCACCCTTGTACTGTGAACCACCAGGGACACCCTGTCCCAAGAGATGGGTCCTGTTTCTTAACTTCCTTCCATGGAATTGTCCTGTAACAAGTCTTGGACAGTAAGTGGTGCTGACGGTGGGGATGGGGCTGTTGTGAGTGATTCTGGTCATGCTTGCAGCGGGGAAACAGGCCTGGCAGGCTGTGGCCAAAAGAGTATCTCCAGGAAGAGGTTAGTGTGATGGATTTCTCTTGTTTTCCAGGTTATACTAACTTAACTTGCTGTGGCAGGACCCAGACCCCTTTGGAAAAGAATAAGATACTTGTCGCTTTTCCCATCAGTGTTTGGTAGAACCCATCAAGTATTCTGTGCCCACTGTGTTTGTGTGTGTGTGTGTGTGGGGGGAGGTGGGGGGACAGTCACCAGCATTTTGCTAGTGTGATGTTCCAGATGCTTTGATGGAGGTATACTAGAGCACTTAATAATGACCTTGAAGTCTCTAGTGTGTATATTCAAAGTCCATATGTATTTTGTATTCAACTCTACAATACCTGTGCTGGTGTTAGTATAAGTGTACTTAGATTGTTTTACTATTGAATACAATTGATGGTCCAGGAAAAGGTTGTGTTTATCTCTGGCTTTCTGTAAGTAAGCACAGCACTCTATATAGCCCAGCTAGGGATGGTAGGAATAGGACAGGCCTCAGGCCTGCGGGGGTTGACAACTATTTCCATCCTTTCCCAGTGGCTCTTCTAGGTTCCCAAAGGCTAGTTGTTCTCATACTAAGATTTGTTCCTTTACCAGAGGCCTTCACCTTTTTCCCAGGCTACCTCCCTCTTAGGGCATGCTCCCTTACAGTGGAAAGATGTGCCTTTTTCCTCTGCTTACCTACTCTTTCTGTTCTTGCTGGATTCCTTGTCTGTGTCCTCTCTTATAATGTGAGATCTGGGAGGAGGAGAAAAAATCTGTGTTTTAGTGTCTTTTGCTATCTAAGTTTTATATATGTTTGTGTATATGGACAAGGTCAGGAGGTTTTATGGGGAAAGAGGTGTATTCTTCTGTGAAAGCAAATTATGTGGGAAATTCTTTAGTCGTCTTTTTTTTTTTTTTTTTTTTTTTTGAGGTGGAGTCTCTTTCTATTATAGGCTGGCCTTGAACTTACTGTGATCCTCCTACCTTTTAGGTGCTGGTAGTAAAGGCTTTCACCACAACACTGGGCTATGTATACAACATACACACACACCACTATAAGAGAGGAAGATTTATAAAAGAAAGTGATACCACTTGTGTCCTCATCCTGGTAACATTCCCCACAGTCAGTCACTGTGCATGATTTTCTGTTGCTGTGGGAGTCAAGTACCACAAACTCAGTAGTGTAAGGCAACCTAGACTTACGGTTCCGTTAAGAGTCTGAGCAGGGTCTCAGTGGGCTAAAATCGAGGTGTTAGCAGGGCTGCGCAGGCCTGTTTCCTCACGTGTACCATCTTTCAGAGGCTGTTTGCTCAGGGCCCGCTGCTCCATCCTCACGACCAATGATGGCTGGTTGAGTCTGTCCTATGGCATCACTATGAATTTCCATAGTCTCATCTTTTTCTAATTCCCCTCTTCCTCCTTCTCCTGCTTTAAAAAATACTTAAAAATTTCTTTTAAATTTATTTATTTGAGAGAGAGAAAGAGGCAGAGAGGGTAGGCAGGGAGCATGCATGCCAGAGCCTCTGGCCACTGCAAACAAACTCCAGATGCATGTGCCACCTTTTCATCTGGCTTATGTGGGTTCTGGGGTATTGAACCTGGGTCCTTAGGCTTCATAGGGAAATGCCTTAACTACTAAGCTATCTTTCCAGTCCTTCTCCTTGTACTTTTTTTGAGGAAAGCCCAACAGACTGGCCTTTTGTTTTCTTATGCAAAAAAGCAAGCGAATGAGAGACAGACACACAGAGAGAAAGTGAAAGAATTGGTGCACCAGGTCCTCCAGCCACTGTAATCAAACTCTAGACACATGTGCCACTTTGTGCGCATGTACAGCCTTGCACGCTTGTATTACCTTGTGAGTCTGACTTACATGCAACCTGGAGAGTTAACATGAGTCCTTAGGCTTTGTAGGCAAGTGCCTTACCCACTAAGCTATTTCTCCAGCCCTCTTTCTTTTACTTTTAAGAACCCTTGTGATGACATTGAGCCATCCAAACAACAAATTGTGATTTGTTGATCAGCAATCTTAATTTCATTTTTATTCTTAATTCCCCTTTACCATGTAACTAAACATGTTCCTCATTTTGAATGGTAGGATATGGACTTCTTCCAGGGGCTGTTTATTTTTCTACCATAGGTAACTCCATATTCTTTTAAGTATTTCTCCTGATATTACTATCATACTTGTAAGTCACACTTCTCCCTACTACCCTTCATCTTTCCAGTATGCTTCACCAGTCTTTGGTTACATTGACACTTGGTACTTTGTTTTGACTGTGTAAATAGTGTTTATGGCTGAGCCGTATATACTGTAGTCATACTTCCTTTCTTATATAATTGTTGACTTGATGATGGCCCAATTTCCTCAAGTTAGCTGTCTATATACTTATTACTTATCGCCAACGTATCTGTATTTTAAAACCTCTCTGTCTTGTAACACAATTACTTTTATTTTGTTATGCCCTTTGCCTTCCCTCCTAGAGCCCTGCCTCTCCTTCTCTTTGAGGCCTGTGGCATAACTTGTGTTGGGACTCCCCCTCACCTGGCCTGGGTTGCCTCCAGTTTCTTCTTTTTGGTTTTATTCCTCCAGGAGTTTCTGTGAGAGGGCCTGTGGGAACTGGTAACTTCATTCTTACATACCCCAAATGGTCTTGTTCTATACTTGTATTTGACTAGTGGTTTAGTTCATCTAGAACTTCTGGTGGAAAAACCAATTTTTATTATAGTTTTGAAGGCACTGCTCCACTGTCCTCTAGGTTCTAATATTGATGCTGAAAATGTAGATACTGTTGTAATTTCTGATCATTTATGGGTACTTCATTAATTTTAGGATCTTCTCTCTTTTTTGCATTTTTAATTTTCTTTCTTTAAAAATTATCACATTTGACCTGATATGGTGGCACATGCTTGTAATCCTTGGTTTTGGGAGGTGGAGGCAAGAGGATCAGAATTTCAAGGCTAGCTTTTGGCTAGATAGGGAGTACAAGGTCAGCCTGGACCACCTAGACCTCTCTCAGAAAAATCTAACCCAAAACAAAACAAAACAAAACACCAAAAGTTCTTGGGCTGTTTTTGGTTTTTCGAGGTAGAGTTTCATTCTAGCCCATGCTGACCTGGAATTCACCATGTAGTCTTAGGGCGGCCTTCACCTTAAACTCACGGCGATCCTCCTACCTCTGCCTCCCGAGTGATTAAAGTCATGCGTCACCATGCGCGGCTGTGCTGTTCTTCAGTTTGTCCTTTGACCTCAACACTTACATCCTTCATATTTGGGAAAATTTTTTACATATGGATAGGAAAAGTTTCCCTTTCTATTTTCTGTGTTTTGTCTTTGGAAGTCCTTATGAGTAGTAGACTTCCTTGATTAAATTTATAATTTTAAACTCCCTAGTTCCCTGAATGTTTCCCTCCCTCTCATCTTCTGTCTCAGTATGTATTCCAGGATGTCCTTGAACTCCTGATCCTGATCTTCCTGACTCAGTTTCCCTAGTGCTCATTGCTGGGATTACAGATGTATTTCACTATGTCTGGCTTTTTTACATTTTAATTTTTTGGATTGTCTTCACTTCTTCTAAGTCTCATTTTCTGGTGGTTTTGGTTGCTGTATTTTGTTGTGGAGCCCTCCTTGCATGCATGCTGATTCTTGCCTGCCCATTTATATTTTAAGGGTAGACACTAAAATGATGATTGTGCATCTGTGGGACATGGAAGGGGCCTGTTAATTTCTTTGAAGGGTCATACAGCAGAGAACCCCCTCTTCCCCACTGGAAAAATCTAGATATCAGTAGAGATTTCCTTGAGTAGGTCCCCCTTCTCTTGCTGTTTTTGTCTGGGGGTGGTGAGGTGAATTAACAGTCTGAAGGGAAGGAGGGGGAGAAGTTGTTATCCTGTTTGCCTTGAAGACTTTCACAGTGAGGTGCCCTGTTCTGCGCTGTCATTCCTGAGGCTCTGGTCTGCTTCCTGACAGTGGACCTTCACCTTTTCCTGGCCTAGGGAGGGATAGCACCAGGCTGAATAGATTGCAGGAAGGAACTTGGGTCAGTTAGACTAAATCTGTAGATAGACCTTCAGAAAGCAAGCTCTCCTCTTTTTAGCCCCATGCTTCCAGTTCCTGAGGGCTTTTCAGGTTCAATGTTAGTGGTTGGCCACTTGAGTAGTTATTCTTTCCCCAGCTTACACTTAACAGCAGACAAAGCAGGAGTTCAAGTCTGCTACTGCTTTGTGATGGGCTCTGTCTCCTAGAGTTCTGTTGACACATCTTGGGTGCTTTTATTTCCTTTCTGTTAAAAAACAGATTTCTCTTCTATCCTTTTAGCAGGATTATAGAAGAAGAATAGAGATAAGCATGGTGTTTAGCTATCTGATGAGACCAGAGATGGATTTCAGCTCTCTAGCCAAGCCCTTAAACTTGCTTCTGTCCATATAGATACCCCACTCCCCTTTGTGGTATTGTGGATTAAACCCTAGGCCTTGGGCATGCTAACAAACAGTTTACCACTCTGGTATAATCCCAGTGCTACGATGTTTACTAAATGATTACATACATGTTTCTAAGACAGTATGCATACAGTTAGTCATTAGTCTTCCAGACAGTTGTAAAATGCAATCTTACAAAAATAAATCATTGTTTATTTTGAAATGGACATAATCATAGGCAGCAGACCCTGCCTATCTCAGCTGCATGGGAGGAGAAGCACTGGGGGACAGCATCATGAATTGTTGGGCTCCTGAGTGCTGAAGCCCAGGTGTTGTATCCAGCCCCATCACTAACCATGTGGCCCACACTGGTAAATCCATCCATTCATCTGGGTCTCAGTTTCTTCTGCCTACCTGTTGGTCAGATGTAGGCTCAGTTGTTTCTCTGCACTGAGGACCTGTGGTATGTAAAACACGGTGCTGGGGTTCTCCCAGAGTCGCTGCTCGGGCAGCCAGTGAAGTTTTACATGTACTTCTGTTATGACATGTGTGACACTGAGTTGATTTTGTTTGGTTTAGATATCTCCTAAGTTTAGCTCAATGTCGTAAGTCCTGTGCACATTTTATCTCTTGCATGTTCTAGACCATACACTCCTTGTGAGGACTATATTGTAGTCATCTTTGTATCTTCCAGTGTCTTCCACAATCCTTGGAGGCATAGAGCAAATGTTGGATTTTCCCACTAAGGAGTACTTGAAGGAAGATGAATATGTAAGCCAATCTGCTGGAATCCCTAGATCTGCTCAGAGAACAAGGCCTGCATATTGGGGTCCTGCCACACACTTCTCTTTCACTCATGAACTTGGGAGGTTCAGATGTATTGGTCAGTACAGATAACAGTTCAGAATAGCAACCCTAGCCCTAGAGGATTGTTTTCCCCCAGCCACATTATACTTCTGTTATTCTTCAGTAGATCACATATTGATACAGGTTAAGAGCAGATTCATCTTAAAATGACAGTGGATTGCAGATAGGCCCCACCTTTAAAGTGTTTAAAAACATTTTAGGGATTTTTCATAGCCTACTTTGATTCTTGACAGGACTAGTAAGTTGAAATTTTAGAAATAGAATTATCTCAGTAGAAGTTAGTGGATCTCCATAGAGAGGCCTGGAGCTCCTTTGTAGGCAACACTCCCCACCTCTGCTGGAGAGGCAGTACCTGTGAGGGAGCTGAAGTACCATTGTGGGAGCATCTGAAAAGAGTCTTGCTCTTTTAAAAATTTTATTTCAGAGAGAGAAGAGAGAGAGAGAGATAGGTAGATACAGACAGAGACAGAGACAGAAAGAATTGGCATGCCAGGGCCTCAGCCACTGGAATCGAACTCCAGACACTTGTGCCACCTAGGGGCCATGAGCAACCTTGCCCTTGCCTCTCCTTTGTGTGTCTGGCTAACGTGGGATCTGGAGAGTTGAACATGGGTCCTTAGGCTTTGCAGGCAAGTGCCTTAACTGCTAAGCCATCTCTCCAGCTGGAGCCTTGCTTTTGATTTGCTCAACAAGTAGTTACTGAGTACCATCTATAGACCAAGGACTATGCTCTGGGCTCTGGGAATATAGCAGTGAACAAAGAAAAATGACACTTGCCCTCTTGGTGTTTATAGGCTAAAGGCCCAGCTGTCCAGCACGGTAGTCACTAACTGCATATTGCTATGTAAATTCATTTAAGTGGGTTCCATTAAAATTCAGTTCTCAGTCACATGTGCTACATTTAAATACTCAGTGGCTGCATGTTCCTGGTGACTGCTGTGTGGACAGTATAGATCTAGGAGACCTCTCATTTCAGGAGGTTTCCTCAGACAGACTGTACCGCAGAGTGGAGACTCTGGGTTTCTATACCACATATCTGTGATTATCCTTACTTTACTGTGGAGACAACTAACAGCACAAAAGAATCAATGGCTTAAGGTTACAAGGTTGGATGGACTGAGCTAGGATCAGAGCTCTTCTTGCTTGAGTTTTAGAGTAAGCTACTACTATGTGCCTCCGTTTCCTCATCAGTGGGGAACATAATAGGACCATAGGGAGGATTAGATGATCTAATAATGCAGGTCTTAGGACTATGCCAGATACACGTTGTCATTCAGTAAATACTAGCAACTATTACTAATTATTATTTTTTTAAGCCAAAGTCACTTGGGAGTCCAAACTAGCTTCTAACTCATTACGTAACTGAAGATGACCTTAAACTTCTAATCCTGCTGCTTCTATTTTTTCCAAGTGATAGGATAAAATTGCATGTGCCACCATGCTCATATGATGTTGGAAATTGAACCCAGGACTTTGTGTATACTCTAGGCAAGCACTTTATCAACTGAGTTCCATCCTGTCCCAGTTCAGTGGACACTGTTACTGAGAATGAAATGTGGTCAGAAATTACTGGTAGAGTCCAAGATACTTTTTTTTTTTTTTTTTTAGGTAGGGTTTCACTCTAGTCCAGGCTGACCTGAAATTCACTATGGAGTCTCAGGGTGGCCTGAACTCACAGCAAGCCTCTACCTCTGCATGGTATTAAGGGCATATGCCACCATGACCAGCTCCAACAGACATTTTCAAACAGGTTCTGCCTGAGTGCTGCTGCCTATGAGCACTTAAACTAAAACTTACCCTGTGACTGGCTCTGCCAACCCTTTCCTGTTTGGACCCTGATGCCCCATCATGTGGGCAGTGGTGGGGCAGTGTGGGGGTTCTGGTTTGAAGGTGGCAGCCGTAACAGGAATAGGTGCTTAGTAGATCCCGGAATTGCCCTTCTGCCAGCAGGTCAGTGTGAATGCTCATTACTCATTTATATAATGCTTTATGCATTGATTATTGACAACAGCCTGAAGGCTGACCTTTGGGCTTGGCTTACCAGTATAAAAGGTCATATCTTGAGGAATCATAATTTCTGTTACAGCCTAGAGTCTGCGTGGAACCCGTGCACACGAGCACTTTCTTGCCTGGTGTGCCCATAGGTGACTCATCTGCAGGCTGCTCTTCTCTACTAGAGTTTGTCTTTAGTCAGGGGCAGTGTCAGCTGAGTGGATGACTGTCACCTGTGTGCACAGCATGTTGGTCAAGGGTCACAGTTGCTATTAGCAGGTTGGGTGAGAAACAGGAAGATTTTCCTGGCGCATTGATGTTAGTCTTTCCAAGGCTGCAGCAGCACAGACACGCCGGTGCTTGGCCTTATTTTCTAGATGGTATGCACATAGCCTGCACCAGGGGACTGGCAGGATCTTGAGGCTGTGGGTGAGGTAAGAAGGGCAGGAACTGGAGCTGGGAGATCTGAGTCGCTGTGCCACTGACCTGGCCAGTGGGGGTCTGAGTGGAGAGGCCAAAGGCTCTTAAGCAAAGCAAAGTGAATAGAGGCCCTGGAGAAAGCAAAATTCAATCAGGGACTGAAATCAGAGTAGCTGGAGGAAGAAGAGAGAGCCTAGGCCTTCGGTAGGTTTGGTGGTGACGGTTGAAAAGCAAGTTGTCAGGCCCACAGACCTAGGCCAAGGCAGTTGTAGGCCTCTTAGGACTATTTAATGTTTGCCTTGTGGAACATAGCGCATGGTGAGCCAGCACTGGCAGGTGTGAGGGGCGAGGCCCCGGGGAACTGGGAAATATTAGTCATCCCTGCGCACTGATAGAAGATATGGCGCCTCATCTAGACAGCTGCTGCAGGAGGCCCAGCGGCTGCCAGCCTGCCTTCCAGTCCCCATGTTCTTCGTTTTGTCTTTAATTATTAAAGTCCTGGGCTATTTAAATGTTCACCTGAAGCAGCACTGGGAATAATTTTCCCTTCTTTTCTGGCAGAGAAAGGGCTTTGTGGCCTATGATTCCAGATTCCCCAGGTTGCCCTCTCAAGGAAGCCTTAGGGACGGTGTTCCTGATCACAGGGGACAGACTTCCTTGACTGCATGCATTGCACATTGGCATTTACTTTAAGTGAGTCCTGAATTTTAGGAGTATATGGTATTCCTTTTCATCATATACCAGGAAGAGAGGATGCTGCTAGAGGATGTAAAATATTTAATGTGCTATTTAAAAAGTTAAGCTGGGGCTGGAGAAATGTCTTATTGGTTAAGGTGCTTGTCTGTAAAGCCAAAGGACCCAGGTTCAATTCCCCAGGGCCCATGTAAGCCAGATGCACAAGGTGGCACATGTGTCTGGAGTTCATTTGCAGTGGCTGAAGCCCCTGGTGTGCCCATTCTCTCTCTCTCTGTCTCCCTCTCTCCCTCTCTCTCTCTCACACACACACTCACTCAAATAAATAAATAAAATGAAAATAAATTTTAAAAAGCATTAAATTGCTGGGCTGCATAGATTGCTCATTGGTTAGGGCACTTGTCTGCAAAGCCTAATCACCCAAGTTTGGTTCCCCAGTACCCATGTGTAGTGGATAGAGGCCCTGGCATGCCCATTCTCTCTGTCTTTCTGCTTGCAAATAAATAAAAATTTTTTAAAGTTAAACTGGAGCCTATGATGAGTGGTGCCTTAGGCAACTTGTATGATTTTCAGGAGTCTTCTTGGGGCTCTTAAAGTCCTCAGGAAGGATGGGGCTGGAGGTCTGGGGGTCTCTTGAGAGCTTACTTGCTTGCTTGGCTTAGAGGCTGAATGGTAGAGAGCAGGGTTAAGATGTCCCTCCAGAGGCTGTTGGTTGGGGTGGGCTTTTTGGACAAGTGGAGAGGAGTATAGGAAGGAGAGTGACCATCCCATTTGGGGTTCTTTATTCATTTTGTTTGATGGACCTCAGTGAGTCCTTGGTGCTTACCCATCTGTTCAGCCTCAAGACTTTGGCCTATGTAAGTTTTCATTACTCTTTCACCTTAGCTCCCCACCCCCATCCTCAAATCACACCTTGAGCATCAAATTATGTGCTTGGAAAAACTTCCTGTGACCCTCTGGACCAAGTTAAATATCCCATGTGAGGTCTATCATGGGTTGGTGGCTCTGAGCAAACCATTCTCCATAGCATTTGTCTCAGCTGCTTTGTAACGCTTGTCTACCTGGCCACCCCTCCAGTCTGTTGGCTCCACCAAAGAGTGGCCAGGGCTGTTTGTAATTACCATTACATTCTAGCAAGCGTTGGGCTCACTATCTGTTGAGTGAATTAATTCACTTAATCATTTGCTAAGTTTTGGGTTTTGCACAAGATTCTGGGATGGAAAGGGAATAGAAAAACTGCTTTCCTCACAGATCTCTGGAGATACCCATTGAAGTACAGGAAAAAACAAAACACATCAGTTGAAGTTATGCTTATTCTTTAAAAACAAGGCATGGATTTCCTACTTTTGGTTCAGATTTTATAATGAACTCCTAAGGAAATATGCTCAAAGCTATTTCATCAATAGGAAAGTGTGTGAAAACTGATGACTGTTTCTCTGAGGAAGAGGTAGGCAAACAGAAAGGTTCTCATGCCATTGTGGTGGACAAGGGTTGGTATGTGGACACATAGGAAGGGCTGGAACTGGCCCAGAGCAGGGCATTCCTAGTAGAGGACAAAGGGACCACCATGTCCACAGACAAGATGGCAAGGAAGGCTTTGTGCAAGGGCAAATGTTTTACATAAGCCTGGAGCATAGGCAGAGGAAGGCCTGCTTAGTAGCGTTCATTGTGATTGGTCAGGTTTGAGAAGTGAGAGTATTAGGTGGGATGGATTGATGATACAATGTAATTGAAGTGTAATTGAAGAAGGGAATTGTGCAAATGTGCCTCAGACACAGCATAGAGAATACTTGGGTCTCAGTAGAGAGTGGGCATGTCGTTTACAAAGGATTATGCATTAAAAGTCAAACACACCCAAGATCACAAGGTCCCCTTTTCATTGCAGAAGGGGTAGTTTACTTTTTTTTCCAAGGCCTTCTTCAGCCTTCTTCATGTTCTCCTTTCTTTACTCTGGTGGGATTTTAATGTGACTTGCAACCTTTCTTAGGCTGTATTTTCTAGGGTGTAATATTGCATATGAACAAGAAAGTGGCATATGTTATATGTAAATCTGCATACTTTATGTGTTGACTTACCTGTATGATCATACATATTGCTTTTTTTTTCTTTTGTTTTTAAGTCCTAGGGCTTGAAGTAATTATGTAATTAGAATCCACACTGAGTGTGGATAGATAAGGCGTAATTAAAGAGGAAAGCCTAATTTTGAAAGAATGATAAGAGGTCATTTGACTCAGTCTGGGCCCAAATCCAATCAGAGAACAGTAAGAGAACAGTAAGAGGTCATTTGGATGTAGGGAGCTTGAGGCCACCCAGGAGCTCAGACTGGCCTGAGAACTAGACAGATTTTGTTTCAGTTCACTGTGAAAGCCATTCACTGGGCATCCTCTTGGTACTAGGTATTATGGGAGGTCCGGTTGAGTCAGTAACAGAAGTCCTGGTTCTCAGGGAGGATGTAAGGGATCATGGGCTTGAGAACAATTAGGAGGCCCTAGGCAAGGAGGTGAAACACCTGGGGTGGGGCTCACAGGATAGGCACCATTTAAGCCATACTTTGAAAGATAAGGAGGTTTTAAGAGCAAGCACAGGAGACACTTGGATAATATTTCTGGGATGAATATCAAGGCCAAGGTAGGTGGAAAGGACATGGCTGTGTTGGTGGGGCTAGGGGTCATTTTGTGGTTTGGTGAGGTCACACTGATACAGCTCAGGCACAGAGTGACAGGAAGAGACCAGGAGGCTGTGGAGGTCTTTGATCAGTGGCTCATGGGCGGAGAAGTTAGAGTCACTGCGGAGGGCAGGGGACACTTCCTTGTAAAGGGGTCTTAGGGTGTGAAGGACCAGTAAAAGAAGGGATGGGGACACAGGAGCACAGGAGAGGAATGAGGTAAGCCAAGGCCCAGAGAGAGAGAGCAGAGAGGAGACCATGAGTTCTGGGGGACCAAGGAGAACACAGCTTGGCTGCAGTGATGAAGCTGATTTCTAGGAGTATGTATGTTTGGCAGGAAAGGTTTGATCCAGGGAGCCAAAGGAGTCATGGCAGGCTTTTGGATAGGAGAATGACCAACACAGGCATGCTGAAAGAAGAGAAGGTGGGCCTTGGCAGGAAATGTGCTTCTGCAGAGTTTGGCCCCAGATACTGGGCCTGAGGTGATGGGGCTAGAGTAGGCTTGGAAGGATGGGGCCATCTGAGTCCTTTATCCTAAAAGTGTTACTGGTCTGGCTGATGAAAGGGTGAGAGGAATTAGTGAAGGGAAGAGATGGAGAGAATCGTATGGTCAGAGACTGGAGAAGGACCAGCTGGTGGGGAAAGTGGACACGGGAGGAAGCTTGGTGTGTCGAGAGTCTAGAAAGCCTTGTTCTTACTACAACACTGCCCCTGAGCCAGTGGAGAGACCTTAGGTCAGGCTTTTCCTCTCTCCTCAGCTTCATTTCCTTGTGAGGGGGAGGTGCCTTTATGGTTTGAGCTCCTCTCCGCCTCTGGCTAAGGCGAGGGGGATGGTGTGGGCTGGGGACTTGTGGAACTACCCCAAGGAGGTGAGAGAAGAAACCAAGTAGCCCTTTTCCATATCATGGGTTGGCAGGAGTGTAGGGAGTCTGCTGACCAGATCTGGCTCATTTTGCCTATTTCAAGGTGCTTCTGAGACTCTGATGTAATGGGTATGTAAAGCTTCATCCAAAGTTGAAGTCAGTACTCCATTCTGGGCAGCAGCAGAGAAGGGGTTAATCTTGGGTTCACAGAAAGAAAATTATTAGGTCAGGAACCTGATGAATTCCTCACCTCCCCTAAAGCCAGTCTTTGGAGAATTGAAGGCTTGGGCCTTTAGAATGTCTGTGGAAGAGAAGGAAGGCTTCCTGGCAGAGGAGGACTTTGGCAGAACCTTGAAGAGGAGTAGTAAAGGGAAAGGAAAGAAAGAACTTTTCAGAGCTGAGAATGAATGGAGTTATAGTACAGAATTGATAATAGCAAGGAAGCCTTATACTTTTTCGTAATCGATGTGCACACCAGCTCTGTTCCAGGTGTTTTCCTGATCTTTGTTTCATAAACTTTTCATCATTTCTGCCTGACTTATTGACCCATGTTACAGATAAGACAATGGGATTAGAGGTGGGAGGGCATTGCGTTTCATCTGCATCTAACAGATATCCTGGCTCACTGGGAAATGTAGGGTAAAGAGAATGGTTTGCCTTTCTGACTTTTATTCCCAAGTCAAGCACTTCCTAAAAATGTGGCTCCAGCTGCTGCCCATCCTGTACCATTCCAATATGGTGTAGCAATCTCAGAAACTATTGGTGGGGGCACTCAGAAATCATGGGGTTTAGACCACCATTTATAGATGATGAAACTGAGGATCAGAAAGGAGAAGGGATTGCTGAGGGCAGAAGCAGAATGGGTATGAGAAGTGGAAGTCTGTAAACTTTGGTCTCTGAGGCTATTTTCAGGCTCCCTGTGGAAAAGTTTGTTTAGATAACAATAGAAACCTTTGTCTAGAGAGTTGGTCTGGGCAGGGTTGAATCTGAAAGTTCTCTGTGTATGTGTGTGCATATGTGTGTGTGTGTGTGTGTGTGTTTCCTTTGCTTTGACTTCAGATGCCTTTGAACCAGCTGAATGGATTCCTTACGACCCAAGGCTTCTAACAGGTGGAAAGGAAGAAGGGGGAAGATTAGAAGTCACAGAGCAAGAAGATTAAGCTCCAGGCTTAGCTAAGCATTTCCCAAGCCTGTAAATGATCACTACTGTTTATTGAACACTGTGTCAGCCAATCTTTATGTGTCATTTTATGTACCTACAATAGCCACTTCATAAGGTGAGCATTGCTTTATTGCTTACAGTTTACAGATGAAGGAACTAATTCAAAGAGACCATGACCTACCTAACAGCAGAATATTAGTAAGACAGCTTGGGTTTCCACCTGGATATTTTAGTCATCTTTCCTTCATTGTGACAAAATACCTGGTGTAACCAACTTATAAGTGGGAGGGGTTTATTTGGCTCATAGTTTCAGAAGTCTCAGTCCATGGTCGCTTGGCCCTGTTGTCTTTGGGCCTGTGGCAAAGTAGTGCATCATGGGAGAGGAAGTTGCTTACCTCAGTGCAACCAAGACACAGAAAGAGAGGGAGGGAGGGATAGATACAGAGAGACAGGAAGGGCCAGGGCCTTACTATCCCTTCCATGGGCACCCCTCCAGTGGCCTTACCTCCTTTTATTAGGTCCTACCTCCTTAAAGCTTCCACTGCTCCCTTACAGCATCACAGGCTATGGGCTAAGCCTTTAACACATGGACCTTTGTAACATTCAAGATCCAAAGTATAGCACTGGCCTGTCCAACCCAAAGCTCTTCCTTTACCCCCATGCTGTGTTGCTGAACTGTGAGTTGTACCCATCTGACCATGTGAGGATGTATGGGATGGCACATTTTGGAGGTTACTATTTGCCAGTGGTCTTCAGTAGTGGACAGTTTTACTCCTAGGGGACATTTGGCAATGTTTGGAGAAGTTTTTGGTGTTATAATTTAAGGGTCTTATTGGTGTTTTGTATGTAGTGGCCACACGTGCTCCTGAATTGCTTTCAGTGCACAGGACAGCCCTGCCAAGCAGAGTTACCATGCATGAAATGTCAAGTGTGGAGGTTAAGCAATCCAGCCCTTTGGGAACCTAGTTTTTTTTAACCTGCAGAAAATGGGGTGAACTGAAGGACCCATCAAAAGAACTTGGATTGTTCCTTTAGCTTCAAGGACTTATGCTGCATTGGACTGGTTCTGTCAGTTTGTGCTCCTCACTGCCAGAGCCCCAGAGGCCTTGCGTGATGGTAATGGAGGGTGTGTGAGGGCCACGAGCTACAGCCAGTGATTTGTAGGTTTGGGTCAATCCAGGCTGATGAGAATTGATTGATCTACTTTCCTGTGAGTAATCCAGATCTAGCTAAATGTGCCTTCTTTCCTGTTAGATTAATGCTATGGTTACTCACAATCAGAAGTGTCAGAGAAGGCTGGTCTAGGGATATAAGCTCAGTGGTAGTCTAGATTGCTTGTGGTCCTGGGTTTGATTCCTAGCACTATAAAACCAACCAGCCAGCCAACCAACTGCACTCACTTCAGATTAAATAAGCAAGCTTCTTTCACATTTTCCCTCAGCAGTTGTTTATCCAGTGTTCAGCCAGTGTGGGAGGGTCTCTTGTTTGTCCTCAAGGAGCGCATAGCTGTGTGGGTTGGTGAGTATGTCTACTCTGCAGAGTATTAATCTGTCCATCCTCAGGCCTGGGTATCTCAGTGGTATGCCCACAGTGGGTACCCATTCATAAATTTATGTTCCATGAGAAGTGGTAGGTTTTTAGTTTTGCTTATCATCTACCTGACACATAATAAGCAATCAGTAAATATTTTCTGAGTTGTTGCAGTAATGAGGAATCTGCATCTTAAAAGAAGGGTAGAGTTTAGACATACATGGATGGACAAGGGAGGCATTTTAGACTGGCAGTAGGTGGAGGCAGGAAGAGGGGATGATGTAAGCAGATGCAGAGAGATAGTAAAGCGCGAGGTGTGCTGGACAACTTCAGCTTGTAGTGATGGACTGCTCGCTGTGATCAGGATGCAGAAGATTGGAGACTAGCTGGGGCCAAACGGCGGCTGGAGAGTTGGATTCAGACTCTGTTAAAGTGATTGGGTTTATCCTTTATTTAGGAGGTTTTAAATCCTAGTGTGGTTTGCCAGTTGTCCCAGGGTTCTTATTAACAGAGCGCTGTCACAAGAGACCCGTTTGGATGATGTTTCATGGCCCAGCAATCAACAGGATGGTGTGGAGTGGAGCCTGCAAAGGTGTCCCGGTGGGCGACAGTCAATCAGGGTTTAGAAGAACACTGCCCACAGTACTTGGTGGAGTCTGGAGGCAGGCAGTTCAGGCCCTGCCCGAGCCTAAGAACCTGTAGCAATGCCTGGAAGTAGGAGATGGTTATTAAAGAGATTTCAGTTTTGAATGACATCCCACATGATCTCTCAAAGTGCTGCAAGGCAGCTCTTCCAAAGAGAGGCCCATCTCATGTTTAGGCAACCAGACAAGCATTTTTCTAACTGGAAGTTATGATTGATAAGGAAAAGAAAGACTACAATATGCCCATTTCCTAAGCAATTAAAAGTCAAGAGAATCTGCTGTCTCTCAAATGGCCTGGCAAAGTCCACTGCTATTCACTTTCTTAAGCCCAACATTGTTCTTTGGAATTTGAAATAGGTTATGAATGTGCTTGATGTCAGGAAAGATAAATGTGGGGAGGACTGCAGTCAATACATTTCCTTTTTAAGTAGAAACAATATAAAGAGCTTAATTCAGTCCCAAATCAATCTCACTTTGTTGCCATGATTTTGTAAAACCTGAGCTGCTTTATGTCTGTCTCACACTGTTTATATTCCCCAGTGTTCCTCATCCCAGCTGGCCCTGCATAGACCCCAGCCTTTTTAGGCCATGCACTGCTCTCTCCTCTCAGCCTGCTTTCTTGGGCTCTGCGAAAGGGTTGTGTGGCCAGCGGTGGGTTATTCAGTCTCAAGCCTGGGACAGTCGTCAGGGTTGTGTTCTCCCACATGGACTTTCTTGTGTGAGAGTGTTAGGAGGCTGAATTCTCCTTTCAACAGGCTATTCACTTTTTAAAAATTTTTCTTCATTTATTTATTTAAGAGCAACAGACAGTGAAAGAGGCAGATTGAGAGAGAGAGAGAGAGAGAGAGAGAGAGAGAGAGAGGGAGAGGGAGGAAGGGAGAGAATGGGTGTGCCAGGGCCTCCAGCCACTGCAAACAAACTCCAGATGCATATGCCACCTTGTGCATCTGGCTTATGTGAGTCCTGGGGAATCGAGCCTCAACCTGGGGTCCTTAGGCTTCACAGGCAAGTGCTTAACCAATAAGCCATCTCTCCAGCCCTATTCACTTTTAAGATAGTTAATACAAATGTAGTTTGGAAATCAGAACACTATAGAAATGTGTATGTTTCAGTACACATTTGTCTGTATCTATGTCTTCCCAGTTTACATTAGATGAAGTGAGCATATAATCCAGTTTGCTCAGGGCAATTTTAGTTTATGCTCTTTGTACCAGTGAATAGATAGTGACATCCTCTTTATTTTCTTTCTCTTTTTATTTATTTATTTATTTAGTTTTTCAAGGTAGGGTCTCACTCTAGCCCAAGCTGACCTAGAATTCATTATGTAGTGTCAGGGTGGCCTCGAACTTATGATCTTCTTACTGTTGGGATGAAGGTGTGCGCCACTATACCTGGCTCTCTCTCTTTTCTTTTTAAAATTTATTTGGTGGGGGGGAGGGAAAGAGAGACGGGAGGAACACTCCCAAACAAACTCCAGATGCATGTACCATTTTGTGCTGGCTTTACATGGTCATAAGGCTTTACACAAACACCTGTAACCACTTAGCCATCTCTCCAGCCTGTAACATCTTCTTTTACTCTCAGAAGTTCCCTAGCATAAATGATATATTACCCAATAGATAGGTAATCACTTTTGTTTGTATGACCTTCCAAGATTTCTCCAAGTGGGTTCATGCATAAAGGGGAAAGGTGACATACATTGCTGTAGTCATTTAATTTGCCCTGGATGCTTTCCTTATCAGTGCAAATGGAGTGTCCTAATTTTGTTACAGTCTTTGGGAGCAGTGTTTATAGACATTGGTGAACAGTTGCCTCTGCCTTCAGTTTGCATAGAAAGATCACCAAGGCCATGGTACTGTGGGCAGCTTTTTCTTTAGATTGGGTCAGTGTGGTAGTGGACTCACCCAGGAAGCACTATTAGGCACCAGCGTTGTCTGCAGCATGGCATGAGGCATTTTGGAGGAGATGGGTCCTTCCTTCATCTGTGCTTGTGTGAGCCTTCCAGGGCTAGCTCACACGTGTCAGCCCTTCACAGAGGCTTTCCTGATTCTCTGGCCACAACTCCTTGGCATCTCCAGACATCTGTGTCATCCATCCACTCAGCCACCCATTTCATCAGCCAATGTTCAGTGATGCCAAGAATTGTTAGAACTGTGCTAGATACATGAAGACGCAGACAGTGACATGCACTGTGCTCCAGAAGTCAGAGGGCAGGAGTGAGCTGTCACGGACAGAGCCATATGACAGCTGCCTTAGTACCTTTAGGCGCAGGGTGCTGGGAGCCACAGAGGGAAGGCCTGGCCACTGTGAGCCTGGTTAGGCAGGCTGAGGACCTTCTGGAAGGTGCTTGCTTTAGCACTTGCCTTATCTCCACTCTTTGGTCCAGGCGCTTTCTGTTATCTCGCCCTGTCACTGCACGCTCTGGTTTCGTCCTTTGCATTTAGTAGTCGCTCATGCATTTATTGAATAGAGTGAGAAAGCACAAATTAATGAGGGAACCTAGCTGCAATCGTTTTAACCTGAAAAGCACAGGTGAGATGTTCTTTGCTGCCCCTGGCCTTCTTGATTTAGTGTCCTGCCAGGGCGTCTCTACATTAAGTATCTGCTTCTCCCTTGAGTCTCCTCCTACCAACCCAAGCTGTCTCTATCCTCTTTTTTACCTTTTCATCTGCCTCACCATGGTAGGGAAAGTCACCCCCTCATTCTGACTGCCGCATGAACAGGAGCCCTGAGGCCTGCCCCTGTTTTGGTCTTAGTTCCCCTTGGAATGAAGGGGATTGCTATGACCCTTGTGCCTGATGACCCAGCAGCTCCTTCTTTCATCTTCTAGCAACTCTAGTTTCCGTTGTAACTTCCTGGTGCCACAGGGGTGATCAGTCCAGGATAAGAAATAGCAAGTCCAGGAAATTGACCTTTTAATACAGTTTAAAAAGCCACAGGAAGAATGAGGATGACCACTGTGTAGCCTTGAGCCTCTGTGCTGAGGGCTGAGGTTGGCACAGCACCAGGGCCCAGGTGATGTCACCAGCTGTGGAGGCTCAGCACTGTTGGGTTGTCATGGAAGAGGCTTTTGGCCAAATATTAGCAGCTGCTTTCCTAAAATTGTGCAGAAGTAGCCCATGGGAGGAAGAGGTGAGATTTGTTTAACAACTCACATTCCCCTCTGTTGCCCTCATCTGTTCTTTCCCCAGAAGCTTTCACAGGAAGTAGGGAGGTGGGCAGGTCTTTCTCTGGGAAGTCCACTTTGGATTGATGTTTAGCAGACTGACTGTGTGCCTGGCTCTGCTCTGGGTGTCTGCATGCTCTTAAATCAATTCTTAAACTTTAAAGGGCAAAAGAGCCCTGTGCAGTGCTGTTACTGGTGCACGTTCTCCCCTGGTGGATGTGCCTTGTTGACGTGTGCCCTTGGTTATGCAGGTTCTATTTGGATATTTCTGCTGCAGGTTACAACCCCCAAGCCAGATTGTCTGGCGATAGGGCAGTTCATTATCTTGTAAACAGGAGTGGTTTCAGGTAGAGGGCACTGTGTTTTGTACCCTGGACTTGTGCCTGGGGCCGTTTTATCCAGACATAGGGTGGGCTTTGGAGTTGACTGTCTCAGTGGCTCAGTGATGGCAGTAAGTCCCCAGTTCCTGCCCACCCTTTCTATTGTTGGCACTGGCTCTTTTTGCAGCCTGGACTTAGGGTGGCATCTCCACACACGTCCATCAGACACACATCAAGGGCTGAAGGATACAGATTGATGCTGGTGTTCTCTTTCAGGAGTCAGGAGGATTCTTGAGGTACCTGGAACAGTCTTCCCATCATACCTCACCATCTGAAGTAACGTCATATGTCTTCCTATGCCAGTCATTCTGTGATTCCAGACATAGGGTGGCTTTACTCTATGGTAAAGAGAGCCAGTACCCAAACAAATAGAGGCTCTGTCAGGAAAGGAGGAGTTGGACTTGAAGCTGGCAAGGCTCCTACCAGAAGCCAGGGCACATGTGGTGGCTGAGCTTACCCAGAGAACATTGGCTGTGGTGTCCTGTGCAGTCAGGGTTGCTGGGAAGGTTATCTGTGCTGTGCAGCTGAGGAAATGAGGCTCAGCGGGGTCCATTGCTGAGTCTCAGATAATGCTATGGGTTATGGAGGTCAGGAGAGTGGGGAGTGAGGTGTGTGAGAGGCCATTTTAGCCCTAAGGGAGCAGTCGTCTTTTTTGACACCTCAAGTGTCAAAGCAGCCCTCTTCATTTCTTACTGCTCATCTCTGACTGCAATTATTCATGGCAGGAGGTCTTTCTGATCACTTCCTATGGGAAGAATCCTCAGGGCATGAGTGAAATACACCACGTGTATTTTTAAACTTTTAATTTACAATTTCTGTACCTATAAACAATATATCATGATCATAATCCCCTCCTACCAGTCTCCATTGCTTTCCTTCCTCCATGCCCCCCTCCACTGAATCTCTTATTTTTTCCAACAAGTCCCTCTTCTATTATGATATGATCATTTTTTTGACTCTCATTTTATATAGGACTTGTCTAGGTAGCATCAGCCACTGTGAGGTCATGAACATAATGGCCACTGGAAGACAGTATTCCAAAGCACTCCTTCCCTTCCTTTGGCTTTTATATTCTTTTTTTTTTTTTTTCATTTTCTTTAAAGAGAATGGGCACATTAGGGCCTTCAGCCACTGCAAATGAACTCCAGATGCACATGCCTCCTTGTGTATCTGTCTTATGTGGGTCCTGGGAAATTGAACCTGGGTCCTTGGTCTTTGCAGGCAAGAGCTTTAACCACTAAGCCATCTCTCAGCCCTGGCTCTTACATTATTTTTTTTTCTGAGGTAGGGTCTCGCTCTAACTGACCTGGAATTCACTATGTAGTCTCATGGTGGCCTCAAGCTTACGGTGAGCCTCCTACCTCTGTCTCCAAAGTGCTGGGATTAAAGGCATGCACCACCATGCCTGGCTCTGGCTCTTACATTCTTAATGTCACCTCTTCCACCATTGTTCCTGAGCCTTGGGGATGTGAGAAAGATGTCTCAGTGCTCAACATTCTTCTCAGCACTTTGATGTGTTTTGAGTCACCCCAATGGTCACCACCATCTGAAAAAAGAAGCTTTTCTAATCACAAGTGAGGGTAGCATTACTACATGGACATAAAGATAAATATTTAGAGGGTAACTTAGGGCATTCTATATCAATTTAGCTGAACATCAGTAGCATCCTTGCTGAGGGCTTATGACCACCCTAGCTTCTGCCTCCAAATTATCTGTGTCTAAAAGAGGTGGAATTAAAAAAAAATCAGATTCTATTTTGTACTTGTCTGGGACTAAACCCATGAGCTCCTGGGCCCTATATGCTTGTGCATAATTTCTGATTATTTCAAATTCTAACACTACCCTTTTCAGTTTGATTTTACTACCCATGATTTATGGATAAGGAAGCTGAGGCTCGGAAGGAGACGTGGCCTGAGGAGGACTGCGCAGCTTGTTCGTGCTGGAGCCAGGATGGCAGTCTGCCTGACTGCTAGCTCTGTTGCTTTTCCACACTGTCTCATTGCTTATCAGCAGCCACCAGCCTTGTTATGCCCCTGAAGGAAGGCGCTCAGGAAGAGGGGGTTCAGTGCCACCTAAGTGCCAAAGGAGCTGAATGTTTCCTATGGGAGTCATTCTCAGGGTATTAGGAAAAAATCTCGTGAATGTAATAAACACAAGTAGGAATCAGAAATCCAGTTTTCTATATAGCAACTAACATGTGAGGAGAGAAAACTCTTGGAAGACCTTAAAGGGTTCTTGTCTCTGAAAGTGGGAGGTTCTGACTGAGTGTAGGGCAACCCAGCTCATTTGGGAACATGAGTGAAAAATGTGGCCCGCATGGCAGAGTCTCTGGGTACCGCCCAGTGGACCCTCATTCTCCCTCTGTCCTTTGAGAATGTTTTCTGTACTTATAAAATGAGGTCCAGGTTGGCAGCTTGGTGAATGACATCAGAGAGGCAAACAGTGGAGCCAGCTTTTATTTTTTATTTTTTTTATTTTTTAATTTTTTAATTTTTTTTTATTTATTTATTTGAGAGCAACAGACACAGAGAGAAAGACAGTTAGAGGGAGAGAGAGAGAATGGGCGCGCCAGGGCTTCCAGCCTCTGCAAACGAACTCCAGATGCGTGCACCCCCTTGTGCATCTGGCTAACGTGGGACCTGGGGAACCAAGCCTCGAACCGTGGTCCTTAGGCTTCACAGGCAAGCGCTTAACCACTAAGCCATCTCTCCAGCCCCAACTTTTAGACAGCCTTGTAGAACTATGCAAAGGTGGGGCTGCAGGGTGTGGCACGTCAGCGTTGAGAGGTCAGTGTGGCTGTCCCTTGTTGCGAGCTTTTTCTTGCCCATTGTTCAGGATCTCAGCAGAGCTGCTGAGGACAAAAGTCTGGTTTGGACCTCTCCTCAAAGCAAAAACATATTTGCATAAAAAGCTCTTGTCTGGCCTTCATGTTTGGAGTCCTTCCTTTGATGTATGTCTTGGGAGAGACACTGCCACCTCTCCCTAAGCCGATGGGAGATAATGAATTAGAAGTGGCAGGGATAAGTGCCTGTTTGCAGTAGAGAAGATATGGCATGTTGGTTGGGTAAGGGCCCTAGGAACTTGCAAAGCTCTCGAAGAGCTGGGAGAAGAGGTGAATGAAGGGGAATGTGTGCTGGATAGGTGGATCACAGGTGGGTATGTATGTGAACAATAGTAGGGCAGCCAACACCACGCTGATGTCTGGAGAGAAGGTGTCTTGACTTCCAAATATATGGGAAGTAATAGATACCCCCTGCTGCTAGTGAATCACATCTGAGTTCTGAGTGAGACTGAAGGCCAGTTTCCATTCCACCTTCCCCACCTATCTCCTATTTATTGAACACTTTGTAAAGCATTTATAGCATAACTTTGACATGGCAAAATTATTTTGGGGTTGAGATTTCACAGACAAAAGCCATTGTCCTTGAGGAGTCATCTCCTAGGCAGACAAGATGATTGTAAAGAAGTGTGGTAAGTGCTAACAGCATGTCCAGGGTCCTGTGGGAGAGGTAGAAGGGAACTCCTGATGTGTCTTAGGGGAGGAGGTGGCATCTGAGCTGCAGCTAGGCTAGATGGGAAGTGTGCAAGGTGGAGCAGCGTCTTGTAAGGTGTTCCAGGCAGCGGGTAGCAGTAAAACGTTCATGAAAACCTGTCATGTGATAGGGGTGCTGCAGAGAGGGCCCATGTCCATTCTGCCTGCAGGTGCTCATTGTCAGAGGCAAATAGGAAATAGTGCAGGCGACAGTGGATTGGAATGTGGACAGAGGTCTGTGGCAACAGAAGGCCCTGCTCCATCCAGTTATTGATATTTACCATTCTTCCTCTGCAGGGACCCTTTGCAGACCCTTTCATTGATGAGGGCTGATTAAGGTGCTAGCTTGTTTTGTGCTACCAAGGGGTTGATCATGCACTTCAGTAATTTGGATTATAATGTCAGGCATCTACTCTTCTAGGTTTCTTCTTTATGGATCTGACAATTAATACCTTAATTATTTTTCTGTTGCTATGACAAAATATACAAGGTTGTGTGCTATGACTACAAGAGAGGTTTATTTAGCTCAGTGATAGAGGTTCAAGAGCATGGCCCCAGCATGTGTTTGGCTCTGGGGAGGGCTGCATGGTGGATGTCATCACAAGGGTGAGAGCAGGTGAGGAATCATGGTGAGACAGGAACAAAGGCTAGGAAGGGCCAGGCTGGCATTTTCAGTTACTTATTTTGGGACTCTCAATGTAGTCTTATTTAAAAAAAAAATATTTTTTTTCACACTACAGCTCTCTGCTCTACCAGATGAGCTATCAAAGGGTGCATTAATTTTAAAGTTTTTATTGACAGCATTCATAGATAAACACATTGTACCCTGATCGTAATCCCTTGCCACCACCCTGGTTTTCTCTCTTCTCAATTGCCTCCACTGAACCTCTTCTTCTTTCCAAGTACCCCCTCTTCTACTTTTTAGATCTTTTTTTGCCCTCATATTATGCAGGTCTTGTGTAGGTACTGTCAGCCACTGTGTCTTGATTGTAACAGCCACTTTGTGTCCAGAAGACGTCATTCCACAGCATTCCTCCCATCCTTTAGTCCTTGCATTCTTCTTCTTCTTTTTTTAAGTTAAGCACATACTTAGTATGGACACATCATGTGTTGGTACCATCCTTTCCCTCCTCCCTGCCTCCATTCCACTGGGGGCCCACCTCTGTGGGGTTGCTGGTATTCTCCATGGGGTTGGGAGTTATGTGTTGTGGGAGCAGCAGTCAGTTGTTGAGGGGAGGCAATGCTTCTAGGCATGACGTCCCAACCTATGACTCTTACAATCTTTCTGTCCCCTCTTCTGCAAAATTCCCTGAGCCTTGGTGGGTGTGTTTTAAGTCTACTTCAGCGATGAGCTCTTAGGAGCCTGTATCTCTGCTTTGGTAGGTGCTGCATATCCTCAGGGTCTGTCTCCTTCACCCTGGGTCTCTCGCATTCTTTCTGCCATCTCCTCTGCAGTGGTTTCTGCAGGTTGGCATTTTGATAACGACCTATTCTCTTATGAACTAACTACTCTAGTGAGACTTGCATTAGCCTACTCATGAAAGTGGAGGCCCTCCCTCTGATTTAATTACCTTCTACAGGGCCCCACCTCCTAAAGGTTCTACTACGCCAGCAGCACCACACAGGGGGCTGAGTTTCTAGCACATGAACTTTTGGGGAATAGTAAAACCATAGCTGAATCATAAGAGTGGGTTTAGGACGCTGGACTTGGGCAAGTCACTTCATTGGCCTTCATTTTTCTCAGTTATATAAATAGCCTATTGGACCTTTCTCTAAAGGTGGTCTAGGAACCACTTACCTTAGAATGGCAGAGGCTGCTCCTTGACCTGCAGAGTATGGAGTGGTACTTCCTCCCCGTTCATGCAGTCAGTGTCTGTAGGAGAGGGGCCTGGGATTCTACAGTTAGCTGGTGCCAGGGTGTGACTCCTAGATGGTTTAAGTTTGGGATGATATGATTCTAAACTTTAATCCTTTATCCCTTCAGACTTTGTTCATAGGAACTGGAAAATAATCAGCCTTTGTGATGTCCTTGCAAGGTGTCTTCAGAAAGCTTATCTACAGTTGAGGTGTCTGGAATCTTGACAGTGAGTGCTTACGAGCTATTCTGATGGCTGGTTCTTATATTCCTTAAGGAGGAAAACACCTTGTTAACATGCACCTGAATGTGACTGTCAGAATCCTTATGAGCTCAATCACTGTAAGAAATGCCCACCTCAGCCTTTCATCTCTGCTTTGGAGCTTGACTGCCTATGTTTTTTGAGCCATTCTCTCCTGGCCCCCTGCATTCAGAAGAGGGCAGTGCATTGTCTAACACTGGAGCCAGAGAGGCTCTTTTCTCCTTGGGAAAAAACAAACAATTTTGCTGTAGTGTTTCTACTCTGCCATCTTTGTGGAGCTCTTCAAAGAAATTTCCAATATTTTATTATCTATTGCATATGTTTTTATCTTTTGTTATTGTGTCTGGAAACTTTTTTTTTTTTGAAGCATAGTCTCATGCTGGCCCACGCTAGCCTCAAATTCATGGTGATCCTCCTTCCTCAGCCTCTTGAGTTTGGGGATTAAAAGCATGAGTCACCACTCTCAGCTTGAAATGGTTTCTAATGTCCAAAGTAAATAAATATCTTTAGATAGCAACCTGGGAGAGTTTTCTAGTTTCTTATCCTTTCCCTTCAGAAATCTCCCAAGAGCTCTAAGACCTCATAGTGTTGGTGACATTCAGAAGCCGTTGTCTAAGAAACACTCTGAGGCTCACTTCTAATTATCCATGTGCCAGGTTGTTATGAGGTGAGGGCTTGACTAGGTTCAGCTCTGTATTCTAGCTCATCATGATCAAAACTTTGATACCTTGTGACTTAGGTCTTAACAGTTAAGAACTTTGTCCTGGACCTTGATTCACTCTTGTTTCTATTATTCTGTGTCATGGCTTTCCTTGTTGAAGTCTGTAAACACAGAGGTTCACATTAGTAAAGTGTGATGAACCCCTTAACATAAATGGGGGCAAGGGGAGAATCCAGAGCTATCTGCACGCTATGGAAGTGGAGATACAGGGTGGCATTGAGGAGGTGGAGCTCAGCTGAGTCTTCCTCACCTTCCTCAGGGCCTTGTGCAGTCTCTGCTCAGAGTAGCTGCACAGTAAGTAGATGTCAGTTGAATGTGCTTTTATTTTAGGCAAGTTATTTAGTTGGTAAAAGCATGGAATTGGAAGGGTAGATCAATGTGGTTTTGAATTTGCCCTTGGTTCTTTGCTAATGGAAATATCAATTAGATGCAGGATTAGTTGCAGTGCAGAATGGCAGAGGAGGCAAAGGCAGGCATTGTGTGCATTTTAAGTACTTTGATATGCCTCTTCATTGTTTATTATTTGCCAGTCAGTTGGATAGAGAATCCCAAGAGATTGGTGAACAAATCTTTTTATTTTTGTCCAAGAAAACAGAGACATGGAAGTGTAGCAATTGGTATAAACCTAATGTAATGAAATTCTTGGTAGACTAGTTTACCAAGAGTCAAGAAGGATTTAGAAGGCATTTCCTCTTTGTTGGAGTACACACACGTTCAATTTAATTTTGCAAAAATGTTAGTTGAGATGGATGGCGACCACACTGTTTTGGAGAATGTAGTTGCTCTGTGATATTTCTGTCACTGAACTGTTGGCTTCTGCTTGTTTCTTTTCAACGATAGGAGCTCTGTACTCACGAGAGCAGTTAGTTTTATGAGCAAGTTCCTTTAACTGCTGAGGCATCTTTCCAGCCCCTTAACACGAAGGGGGCGTGGAGATACTTGCCTGTAATCCCAGCATTTTGGAGGTAGAGCTAGGAGGGTCTGGGTTCAACGTCATCCTCACTTATATATGTTAAGTTTGAGGACAGCCTGGTCTATGCAAGATCCTGTCTCAAATAAAACCAGATGGTTGCTTACAGATCTTCACTGTTAAGCCTGCTTTTCTGAGTTCTAACTAAAAAAGCATAATCTTTCCTTTCTCTCTCTCTCTCTCTGTTTTTTTTTTCCTTTGCTTTTCGAGGTAGGATTTCATTCTAGCTCAGGCTGACCTGGAACTCACTATGTAGTTTCAGGGTGGCCTTGAACTCACCGTGATCCTTCTATCTCTGACTCCTGAGTGCTGGGATTCACCCGGTTTTCCTTTCTCTCTTTTTATCTCTTTGGATACTGGCCAAAATCTGAAGCATACTTGCCATAACACTCTGGGCTATTTCACTTTTTCAATAAATAACCTCTTCTTTACTCAAAGTATAACAAACAAACAACAATAACAACAACAAAAAACAAGAAATTCTTTCATATGGGAACTAAAGTCACCCTGTGTTACCCTTTCTCCCTTAGCACCTATGTCTCACACCTTGATTGATTCTTTAGTTCAAGCATGTGCATTAACAGTGACTCTGCTTCAGGTTCAGGAGGAATAAGAGTAAACGAAGATAGAATGGAAAGGTTCCTCCTTGCTTGGGTTTTAGACTCTGGTGTTGGCATGGTGGAAAGAGGATAGTTAAAAGGCCTGTGCATAGCCAAAGAAGTTATACATAAATGAAGGTTTTCATGCCACATGTAGTCTACAAGACCTGGATGTGACATTTGAGTTTCTGCTTTCACATCATTTTATAGAGCACATTTTCCCATTGGACTTGCAGTGCAAGCTCATTGGCATAATGCACCTTGTAAAATGTTAATTGCTAATTACCAAGCATAGCAGCAGCTCTCTCTACCAGAGAGTAGTTCTGAAAGCCTGGTCCCTAGTCCAGTGGCATCAGCGTCACCTGGGAACTTGTTAGAAATGCAAGTTCTCCAGCTACACTCAGACCTGTTGACTCAAAAACTCAGGGGGCAGGGCCCCCAAATCAGACTTACAGGTACTAGGTCGGTAGATGTGATGCTTGCCCTAGTTTGACAACTGCTACAGGCTAGAGCAGTAGTTCTCAGCCTGTGCGCACTCTGGCTTCACCCGAGGAGGGCCATGTTGGAGCCATGCCTGCTGTTCCCAGAAGAGGTAGCTGAAAGAATGGGGTAGGGCCTGTGCACCAGCCGACGGGTACTGCAGCCAAGACTGAGAGTGCTGTTTGTCCTCCAGGGCCCCTAACAGCAGGGTCAGGGTTGTGGGGAGAGGAGCAAAGACTGCAGCGTTTGCTGGCTTAGTTTGAGTCTAGATTCTCTTCTTTCTGCCTCTGTGTCCTTTGGCAAGAGGACTCTGACCTGTGTTTCCTCATATGCGTGGGGTTAAGGATGTCCATCCCAGGGGCTGTGGAACTAGTCACTGGTTGATGTATATAAATGTCAAGGAGGTGTTAAGCACACAGGGAGAAGGTTGAATCTACTGATGTGAGCCAGGGCTGCTCACTTTCCTCCCAGGCTCTCATTTCTCCACACAAAGCTTCCTTAGTGCTTCCTTCAGGGGCACAACCTTCAGCCTCCTCTTTTGGAAAATGCTGTTTATTTTTGCCTATTACTCTCTTTTAATTTTTCTTTAACATTTTAAGCATATTCTTTTTATTTTTATTGCTTTAAAATTATTTTTGTTGTTTATTTTTATTTATTTGAGAGAGAGAGGCAGAGAGAGAGAGAGAGAGAGAGAGAGAGAGAGAGAGAGAGAGGGAGAGAGAATGGGCACGCCAGGGCCTCCAGCCACTGCACACGAACTCCAGAGGCATGCGCCCCTTGTGCATCTGGCTAATGTGGGTCCTAGGGAATCAAGCCTCAAACTGGTGTTCTTAGGCTTCACAGGCAAGCGCTTAACCGCTAAGCCATCTCTCCAGCCCTTTATTGCTTTTTAAAATTCTCTTTGCTTATTTTTATTTATTTATTTGAGAGTGACAGAGAGAGAAAGAGGCAGAGAGAGAGAGAATGGGTGCAGCAGGGCTTCCAGCCACTGCAAATGAACTCCAGATGCGTGTGCCCCTTGTGCATCTGGCTAGTATGGGTCCTGGAGAATTGAGCCTTGAACCGGTGTCCTTAGGCTTCATAGGCAAGCGCTTAACTGCTAAGCCATCTCTCCAGCCCTTTTAAAACTTTTTTTTTTTTTTTTATGAGAGAGAGAGCGAGCGCATGCATAAGAGAGAGAATCTTGGTGCACCAGGACCCCCACCCACTGCAGTCAAACTCCAGATACATGTGCCACCTTGTGTGCATGCACAACCTTGTATGTCTAGCTTACGTGGGTTCTGGGCAGTTGAACGGGGTCCTTAGGCTTTGCAGGCAAGCACCTTAACCACTAAACCATCTCTCCAGCCTCCTTACTCTATTTTAAAGGGCAGTGTCCAATGTGACAATGTTCATTCGGATTACAAATATGCCCTCTTTATGTTCCTGAAATTCCACTTCTAGATATTTGTCCTATAGGAGTATCTGTGTGAGAAAAGATGTATATGCACACCTTATAGCATTGTGAAGTAGAGAAAAACTAGAATAACCTAAACACCAGTAGAGAATTTCTGTGTACTCAAGGACTGTGTAGCCACAGAGCAATGAGGCAGTGCTCCGAGTGCTGGCATGGGATTCTGCACGCCTGGAACTGTGTTTACAGAGTGCCACAATTTACCCTACAAGGAGAGGAAGATAGGTATTTATTTGCTTGTGCATATGTAGTACTTCTGGAAGGATCCATAAGAAATAGGTCTTGTTGATGGCTGTAGCTCGGTGGTAGAGTGCAAACCAAACTATCAGCTCATCCCAGAGATGATGGCTTACATTTTAGCTTGAAGTCATGGTGCATGCCTTTAATAATCCCAGCACTCAGGAGGCTGAGACAGGAGAATTACTGCAAGTTAAACAAATATACAAAATAAACAAAATATATACTAAAAAGAAACAGATTGTGTTGGTTATCTCATAACTAGGTAATAATGAATGGAATAGGGACTATTTTTATATGAGCTGTTAGATCATGTTTTTGGAGTTCATTAAAACATATACTCTTTTTTTTTTTTTGAGGCAGGTCTCACTCTATCCCAGGCTGACTTTTGGAACTTACTTTGTAGCCCCAGGCTGTCCTCCAACTCACAATGATCCTCCTACCTCAACTTCCTGAGCGCTGGGATTAAAGATGCATGGCACTGTGCTGTGTCCTCACTGTGGCCTGATGCAGCAGCCTGCAGTGGAAGTGTTCCTGGCTTTTCCTGAACTGGACACTGTCCTACTTTTGCTGAAGTAGAAGATTGCATTACCCACACTGTGAGCTCCGATGGACCTTGCGGTCAGCGACAGTGCCCTGCTGTGTTTCATGTGAATGGTTGCCAGGGCAGGTCTGGACTCAGGGAAGTGAGAAAGGCCCCCAGCCTGCGCTTGCACAGTTGGCTTTGTTTTGGGCCCAGAAAGCTCTGCTGTCCAGAACATTGGAGTCTTTAGTCTGTTACCTGTAGCATTAGCTCCTCTTCCACTTTTGTGCCATCTGAGTATCTGATAAGCCTGCCTACTATGACTTTTGCCAAGTCATTGTTAAAAAAGCTTTTGGGCAGGGTTTGGCTAAGAATTGAATCTGTTGTCAGACTGCCAGCAACCTTTCTCTAGCCTGTCATCAAGCCATTAAGGATGCCAATGTTTATGTACTTACTCCCGGGCATTTACTGTATGCCAGGCACTGTACGAGTGGTTAGGGCACCCAGAGGATGGAAGTCTGCCTTCTGCCTGAAAGTTGATAATTAGCTACTTGTGGAGTTGGTCAAACATTTTCTCTAAGTAGCTCCAAGGGAGACGTTTTCAGCTCATTATACTCTATTGTAACCAGTGAACACTGGCCCCTTAGTGCCCAAGCCACCTTAGACAACATGGAAAGGAGTAAAACTACAAAAACAGGTGATGGGTTGGGTTTGGCCTTTGGACCAATGTTAGTGAATTCCTAGATAGTAGGAAACAGACAGGTAGCTCAGTGAAGTTTATTAAGTTTATGAGGGATATGTATAAGTATGATGGTGGCCCAAGGGAGTATTGCATGCTCAGTGGAGGTAGTTGTCAACTAGCTTAGGAAGAAAGTAGTGCAGATGGGGCTGGAGAGATGGCTCAGTGGTGAAGGTGTTTGCTACAAAGCCTAAGGACCCAGGTTCAGTTCCCAGTACCTATGTAAAGCCAGATGCACAATGTGGCACATGTGTCTTGAGTTGGTTTGCAGTGGCTAGAGACCCTGGTGTGCCCATTCTCTTTCTATATATATATCTGCCTCTCTCTCTCAAATAAATAATTAATTTTAAAAAAGTAGTACAAATCACTTGATTGTTTCACCAACCATGGGAGAATTCCTTGCACACTTTTCTGAAATCTAAAAGCACGATATCTGTTGCCTCTCACCTTATCTACCAACTTGGTAACCACTGCATGGGAAAACAAGTTGGTTTTTAGTCACTTGGCCTTTGTTGTACCAATACACCCTTTCCCAATGTTCACACTCTTTTCTGAATGTCCCCAAACCATTTGCTTTATAATGGTGTCAGGAATCATTATTAGTTTATAGTTGCCAGGACTTACTTATTTGTAGAATTTAGGATTGCCCACTGTGTTACTTTAAAATTGGTGTATTGAGGGCTGGAGAGATGGCTTAGCGGTTAAGCGCTTGCCTGTGAAGCCTAAGGACCCTGGTTCGAGGCTCGGTTCCCCAGGTCCCACGTTAGCCAGATGCACAAGGGGGCGCACGCATCTGGAGTTCGTTTGCAGTGGCTGGAGGCCCTGGCGCGCCCATTCTCTCTCTCTCCCTCTATCTGTCTTTCTCTCTGTGTCTGTCACTCAAATAAATAAATAAAAAATGAACAAAAAATATTAAAAAAAAAATTTAAAATTGGTGTATTGATCCATGTCCCAGTGCCTCAGAAGTCCCGGGTTGTATGATTTTATGGTTGATCAATAGTAAATCTAAGAAACTTTTATTTTAATCAGTTAAATATTTATGAGAGACATTATATGTTGTCTAAAGAAAAATTGGAACCATATCAAAAAATATATAGAAGGATGCCAAAAAGAAATCAGTCATGTGCTGCTGTTCCAACCTAGTCCCTGCTAACATTTTGGTGTTGGTTCTGCCAACTATGTGAAAAATGATCAGAGCTTATAACCAGACTTTTCTGGAAGGGTAGTACTTTATAGGGAGAGCCTGGTACATAAGCTAAGTAATAAAACTCTAGAGGGGTGTGGCTCAATTGTGTCCAGAGGCATAGAAGAGGAAGGGGTCCATTTCACTGGGAAAAGGAGTGGTGCCATTGATGCCAAAGGCAGGTGGCCCTTATAAGCAATAGTAGAGGTTCGAAGATGAAAAACAAGAGAATTGTGTATGAGCCGTGGCCACAACTATGTGCTAAAATTTATTAAAAACTGCAAGAAAATATTGTAATATAATATTGTGGTAGGAATGTTTGTGAATGTGGTTTTATTTTCTGTTTTTCTGTTAGCGTCTACTGCCTGTTGTAATCATTCTTCCAAGTACCATACTTGCACGTCCGTGTTAGGGACATTGCACTGTAGAGCTTAGCCCTAGACCTGCTGGGTCAGGGGGCTTGGGGTTGTGCCTCAGCCATGCCACTTCCATTCATGTAGCTGAGGGCAAAGTAGAAAAGCTGATGATTCTCTGATTGCTCAGCCTGGGAAGAGTCTAATATTAGCTTTGCACCTTGAGACTTCTAGACCGATCTTGGACTGGAACTTGAATAAAATGGTACAGATTATTTCTTTGCAACCCAGCCTGATCTGGTCAGCCCTTGCATCTCTGTACTGGAATCTTTTGTAAGAGGAATGCATTCCTTTAGAAATGCTCAAGTAGCGTTCTCGAGAGCCGCCAGAAAGGGCTGCGGGGCTGGGAACATGGCGGACGACGTCGATCAGCAACAGACCACCAATACCGTAGAAGAGCCCCTGGATCTCATCAGGCTCAGCCTGGATGAACGAATTTATGTGAAGATGAGAAATGACCGAGAGCTTCGAGGTACATTACATGCTTATGACCAACACTTGAATATGATACTGGGAGATGTAGAAGAAACTGTGACTACTATAGAAATTGATGAAGAGACATATAAATCAACAAAACAGAATATTCCAATGCTCTTTGTCTGGGGAGATGGGGTCATACTAGTTGCGCCCCCGTTGAGAGTTGGCTGAAACAAAGATCTATCCTGTGTAGAGAGTAGGAGACTACAATTGTCCCTTCACATGGACAAGACATTCAGAGAGAGAAGCCTGCGAACAAGTTGATCGTAAGCAAAGACCCGAGGGCTCCCCCACCTGAAATGAGTTCATGGCAGCTTACAACTTCTTGAGCTAAATGACATTTTTGTTTTTCTTCAATCTTTCAATAAATGTTGTCACCAAGGTGCTCTTTTTCAGGAGTTGGTTTGCGCTATTGTTCTTGCAGGCAGCTTCTGATTGTTTTTTCTTTAAAATTAAACTTGGTTTCCTTTTTTATTTTTTAAGGTAAAAAAAAAAAAAAGAAAGAAAAGCTCAAGTAATGGTTTGGCAGGTAAGCCATGTTAGAACCATGGAGAACGTGTTCACGCTGGTAGACTTCCTACCCTAGCATTCATTCCTGCCCGCCATATCTACATTTACAAGAGAGGGCACCCAGAACTGGAGAGAGGGTCCCCAGACATACTGAAGTCCTACTTCCTTCTCTTCACCACCAGAGAGAGAGAAGTATACTTGCTTGTAGTCCCTGGTCCTGATTTCGGTGCTGCCACTTACCTCACTGTGTGACTGTGGGCCATGTCTTTGAGTTAGGCTTTCCTTCTCCATTGAGTTAGAACCGTGAAATTGGCCTCATATTTGTTTTAAGGACTGACTGAACCTTACCCACATGTAAGCACTAGTTAAATATATGACTCTTGAACAAGTAGCTCATTGCCAGATTTGTAAATTGGCTCCTGTGTGTCCTGTAGGTGGTCATGCAGAGAGAACTGTGGCTGAAGTCCTTATTAGTACTTTGTGCTTGTGCATGCTGCTCCTTGATTCCAGCATTGACAGGAAGCGAGTGGAGTGTGGGGACTGTTGAGGTTTGTGGCCCAACAAGGTAAAGTAACATTTGGCCACATTTCTCTTCAGAGGTGTTTTTTCATAAAAAGACTTTCTGCAAGACTCCCAAAGGGTAGAATTGATGAACTGTCAGATGCTTTGTACAGTGGATGGCATTGCATTGATAGACATAGTGTCACACAGGAAGACATGTATGTTAAGTAGGGGCTCAAGGAATACATGTTGAAAGCCAAGGCTGGTGGTAGAGGCCTGTAACCTTAGCTACTTAAGAGGCTGTGGCAGGAGGGTTGTATGTTCGATGCCTAAGCCACAGAGTAAGTTCAAGGGCAGCTTGGACAAGGTAGTGAGACCCTGTTTTGTTTTTTTTTTAAGAGGGCTGGGGATAGCCCAGTGGTACAGTGCTTGTCTAATGTTCATCAGACCCTAGGTTTAATCTCTAATACTGCTAAAAATACACTGCATGCATGCATGCATGCATGCATACATACATACATACATACATACATACATACATACATACAGGCAATGGTATTGAGTAGAAAAACAAAAGAGGAATCATGAATAATAGGCAGAAGAAAAAGAAGAAAAGGCTGGACCACTGGGTTGGTCTTGGGACTCTGACCAGGTTCTCTCATCTTTTTTATCTCTCTGTAGCTCTGGGATTTAGAAAGCCTGGATTTAGGAAGTCTTTTTGAAGTCAGTGAAACCCCCCTTTTTTTTGACACACTGGCTCCCCCCCTTTCAGATCTTGTTGAATTCTAAGTCTAGTGTTTTTGATGACTAGAAATGAGACAGTGTAAGGGAATAAGTCCTGCTCCCATTCAAGTAGGCCAGAAGGTTGGAAAGATTGGCTCAGAAGCCATGTGAGAAAGGCTGGTAAAGAGTTAACCAGTTTCTATTTGTCTCCTCCTAAGACGAGGAAGTCACCTCTAAGGTGGTGCTGACACACTCTTCTGTTACACTGAACACCCGTGTCTGTGTATACCATTCGCCTCTGCCTACTGTTCAGTGTCGACTGTGTCTGAAGGCGTGGTGTGACCTTTCATCCCTTCTCTTTATTCTTAACTTGGCATGGCTGTTTGGGGTCCAGAGAGACAGAAGGCCAGGTAAAGGGGGTATCTGGTTAGTTCAGGGATCTGGTGTAATAAATGCTCTTCCGTCGCCTCTTAATTTTGAATTCAGGACATAGATACAACAGGACCATGCATTGTTTATGGCTTTTAAGAAAAATTCTAACTTGAGCTTGCATATACTACCATTCCTTCAAGTCCTAGACTTAAAAAAATATATTTATTTGCATGTGTGCATATGAGCTCTCCAGGGTTATCTGCTGCTGCACTTGAGTGCCAGATGCATATGACACTTTGGTTCTGGCTTTATGTGGGTACTGGGGAATTGCACCCGGGCAGGCAGGCTTTTGCAAGTAAGCGTCTTAACTGCTGGACCATCTCCCCATCCCCACATTGTGCTTGATTTTAAGCTCTTTGAAAAGCAGAGTAGGTTGTATTCAGAGATTCAAGTTGATGTACACCTGAGGATTCTTTTCAGTAAATTTTGCAGAGTGAAGGTCCGATGGAGTCCCTTTGGCTGCTTTCTACCCTCTCCCTCACCTAGAGGTTCATAGGTTTGTGTCTGATAGATTTATTCTCAGCCCTACTGCATTTTTAAAGCCCTTCAGTGTTTATTGCAAACTCCTGGTGTTTTTTTTTTTCTTTTCCTAATGCTCTTTCAGCATGCAAGCTTAACATTTCCTACATCTGTAAATAACTTCAAACTTTTATTTCATAAATACAAGTGGATTATCATTTGCTAGGAAAGGGTCTTCCAAGGTAGTATGTTTAGGCATTTTGGGGTTTGTTTTTTAGAAGCTGGAAATGCCTTCAGATTGTGTGTCTGGCATTTTATAAGGTGTTGGGCAGGAGATGGGTGCTAATGCGCTGTGAGGCTCTGACAGTTCTGTCGTGTCACTGGTGCTGGGTGCTCAGCATAGACCTGCAGAGCTCCCTTTAGAAGGGCTCTGGTAAGTAGGGGTGGAGGATGATGGGCAGCAGGGTAGGTTCAGGTTAAGGGAACTTGACTTGTCCTTTACACAGATATTTAGGGGCTGGAGAGAGAGCTTAGTGGTTAAGGTGCTTGCCTGTGAAACGTAAGGACTCAGGTTTGATGCCACAGTACCCACATAAGCCAGATGCACAAGGCAGCACATGTGTCTGGAGTTCTTTTACAGCGGATGGAGGCCCTGGTGTGACCATTCTCTCCCTCTGCATCTTCCTCTCTCTCTGTGTCAAATTATTTAATAAATAAAATAAAAAATAAAATATATTTTAATTTTTTAAATTTGTTTAACAGAAACTGAGAGAGAGAAAGAGAGAGAGGGAGAGAATGAATGGGCACGCCAGGGCCTCTGGCCACTGCAAACGAACTCCGGGTGCAGGTGCCTCTTTGTGCATCTGGCTTCATGTGGGTACTAGACATTCAATCCCAGGTCCTTAGGCTTTGCTTTTTTCTTTACATTTCCCTGCCTTCCTCATTCTTAACCCCAACCCCCTACTTTTCTGCCCCTAGAATGTTTTATGTGTTTCTAGATTTGGCAGAGAAGATGGATTGTCTAGTTTTTGCTCTGCCCTTCTATTCTTTAGAGTTCAGATTTTATTTTGAATAACATATGGCAAGATGTCTTTGGTCATTTCTTCCCTACCTTGCTATGCATGTATGTTAAAGCTAGTGTGCGTTTTGCAGAGTGTGAAGGCTCAGGGGTCATCCCCAAATGGGAGTCAGTGCTTTTGTGTATCCTATTGTGTTGCTGTGGCAGTAGGACGGGGGGCTGTAGGTGGCTGCTCACTCTGGGTGGGGCCTGGGGTGGGAACGGTCACAGGAGCTGGTGGCAGTGCTGCTGAGGCCTGGCCAGCTCAGGCTCAAAGGCTTGAATGCTTCCCATTGCTGACTTGGCACTTTGGCTCTAGGCTCTGGCTTCCGAGGTGTCATTTGTATTGGCCATTCAGCCTGGGCTGTTTCACAGCCTCTCTATCCTAGGAATTACACAACTCAAACATTTTTGACCTTGTAAGGCTTTGTAGATGAGACTGTAAATTCCAGACCCTCTGTGTAGCAGTGCAGGGGCTGAAAGTAGGGAAGTTCTTAGTTGGCAGATGGCCTTGGCTTCTAAAGGCGGTCTTGTATACAGTGGGGTATATGTTGAGCACATCCCAGAGGGACTTGTACTGCAAGAAAGAATGTTGATCAGGATGAGCCCAAGGAGATTTTAAATACTTGCTTCTTTTGTAGCACATGCTATTTTCTTAAGTTTGCATTGCACAAAGGGTATTTTGGAATGTGTGTAAGCAGTCTCTTTTTCCTTTTTTTAAAATTTTTGTTTTTTTAAAATTAATTTATTTTTTAATTTACTTGAGAGCAGCAGAGAGAGAGAGAAAGAGGGAGATAGAGAGAATGGGCGCGCCAGAGCTTCCAGCCACTGCAAACGAACTCCAGACGCGTGCACCCCCTTGTGCATCTGGCTAATGTGGGTCCTGGGAGATCAAGCCTCGAACCGGGGTCCTTGGCTTCACAGGCAAGTGCTTAACCCCTAAGCCATCTCTCCAGCCCTTTGGTTTTTTGAAGTAAGGTTTCACTCTAGTCTAGGCTGACCTGAAATTCACTATGTAGCCTCAGGGTGGTCTCAAACTCACAGTGATCCTCCTACCTCTGCCTCTTGAGTGCTGGGATTAAAGGCATGTGTCACCATGCCCGGCTATTTCCTTGTTGTTTTATTGTTGGCCTACCCCAATTCAAGTTCGGGGATCTAGTAAATAATTTGGTGGCTTCTATCATGCTTAGACTGTCTAAATAACCTCCAGTTTGGGCGAGAGCTGAACTGAGTGGCTGGGTCCTTGGCCAGGCAGATGTGGTTTTGTGATTGGTTTAACTGGTAGTTGTTTTGAGGACTGTGTCTCCTGTAGGGTTATGTGGTCTACTCCTGCATCACTGGAGAGGGATCATCCCTGGGCCCAGGGTAGTGAAGCAGTCTGCTTTGTACCTTGTACATTGACTCTCTGAGGCCTGTACTACATTCACAGATTCTGCATGAACTTAAATCCCATTTGGGGATTGGTAGTGGAATATGGCTAATTATGCATTCCTTACAGTCATACTGATTTGGGTTCTAATTTCTGGTCCTGCTCTTATTTTCTGTGATCATGAGCATTTTCTTTCTTTCCATCAGTTTCAGTTTCCTCATCTATAGTATGGCGACCATGCCTATCACATTAGATCTTGAAGATCTCCCAGGACTGCTCCTAGTGCATGTAGACACTTGATAATTTGTACTCAGCAGCATTATTTTCCATGCCTTGGGCTAAGGCTGATGTTGGGCATTCTGTACCATTCCATGGCTTTCTTCACCATCTTATTTCATTCAGTGCAGGTCCTGTGAGTAGACCAAGGTCTTAGTGGTGAGCACCCATTGGAAGAGGATGCCTGCCAGCTTAATCACTTGTGCATTTTAAAATCAGCTGTTGTGCCAGGTGACATGACAGAGGCAGGCTGGAATTGTTGGGGCAGAAAAGTTTTCATGCACTCCAGGTAGCCCAGAGTCACAGCTCTCTGACTTGTGGTCTATCTGCACATGTGAACTCTCCTTCCCTTGTGCTTTCCTGCCCAGATGCTGTGCTGTGATTCATTTTATTTCAGTGCCCACTGTGTTCTAGGCACAGGGAAAAATGCCAGGAAAAAAAAAAAAATACTGATGAGCCTTGACTCATAGAGCTGGTGGCTCACAGGGAAGGCATGTTAAGCCAAAAAGAGTAACACCAAAGTCATTGCAAGTCTGTGAAAATGAAGTACCTGGGGACTACTGAAGCACATACTAGACAGACAGACACTGTCTGAGAGACTCAGTTGACTGAGGGCTGAAGTGAGGCCAAACAGAGGGGAGCAGGGCATGGCGATGGCCACCCCTGAGCCCACCACCTTTCCCCTTCCTCTTGATTATTTTTGGAGGCACTTATTCTGATTGTAGTCAGTAATTTCAAATATAGCTTTAAAAATGGATACTTTTCAGGAAAAAGATGGGTGCTACTTTAGGAATTAAACAATATAAGTTGCAACCATTTATTGTCTTTTAGTTCCAGACACTGTGTAAGTTGCCATTGAATTTTCTTGACCACTGTGCAAGGTACCGTGATTTCTGTATGAAGAAACTGAGGCTTGGGGTGGGGTGCTAAGTGATACGGGCTTTTGTATCGTGTTGGTTAATGAGGTGAAAGCTGGGGTTTAAACCCTTTGGTTCTACTGCCTCTTCCTCTTGTATTTTTGTGGCTTGACTTGGAGATCCAATCACTATTTCTGTATTTCCCCACAAGAAGATGCAATGTGATTTCCAACCTTCCAACTTATAAGTAAACTTGTGGCCCTCAGCCTGTTCATAGTTGAGAGTTGTCTTAATTCTGTGTCAGGCCAGCATTGAGACTAAGTAAACCTGACTCTTCATGGTTTTAAATCACCTTTTTAGTTCAGCCCTAGGATTAATGATAGTCTTAGAAATAGTCACTTGAGATGAGTAGTAATGGACCTAATCAAAAGAAAGTGAATTTCATTCCTACTGTTAGCAGTATCCCTGGTGGGCTGTGGAGAGAAGAAATCGGTGTGGGCTAGTAACTTTTAATTACTTGGATGTAAGTCTGACTGCGGTGAGGTTTCAGTGAGTGAGTGGATTCTATGTCTCTGGGTGGGAGTAATTTATACAAGTTTCTCTCCAACGTCAGCCTCCTTATCTATAATATGGGATAGTAATGCTGCTTGATCTACCTCAGCATTGCTCTGGGGTGTGAATGACTCATAGAGCCTTGGGGTCAGGAGCAGAATCACTGATTACAAATGTACTTGAAAGGTTTTTGTAGATCTATCCTAATGATGCCTCTTTTGTTGACTTACCATCATGGTTTGGGCTATTAATAGTCTAAGACACTGGTTCCTAAACTCCAACTGCCTCAGAATCGTCTGGAAGGTTTGTGAAGACACAGGTTTCTGACCACACCCTCCAGAATCTGTACTCAGAAGGTCTGGCTTCCCCACAGGTATCCAAAGGATTTGTGTGCTTTTTTTTCTTCTTTAGTAGAGACACAATTTTTACAATAAATGTTTTTAGATTTGCATGCAAAGTAATGGGTTTCATTATGGCAGTTTCAATGTATATGTCGTTATACTTTGTTCTAATTTATCCTCTCTTACTGACATCATCCATGGCCACTGTCCCCTTCTGGCTGGGTCCCTTCATTTTCCCAGTTACTCCTCCTTTCTGCTTTCATGCCACATGTATTCTGCTCTTCCCACTCCCTTAAAATGTCTCAGGATTTTCATTTTAACAAGTACCCAGGTGATAGAGCAGGGCTGGTGACCACCTTGGTTTTATTTCATTTTTTTTTTCTTTTTCCTTGAGACTATCTTCCTGTGTAGTTTAGGGTAGCCTGACACTTGAGATGTTTCTGCCTCAGCCTCCTAGATTATGGGATTATAGGTGTGGACCATCATACCTGGAGAAGTAGCTACACACCACCTGCTTCAGCCACAGCCTCAAGAGTGACAGGTGCAATCCATTTTTCTTACTGTTGGGAGTGTTAAGATGTTAGTTCAGGGCTACGAGGTAGCCAAATGGAACTTAGTTGCCATTGGTCACCCTAGATTAGGGGCTGTGTCTAAGGGGGGGTGGAGGCATCTTACCTGAGAACTTGGTTTACTTCTGTTAGTTACCTCTCTGCCAGTTACCATGGTTAAGGTGTTGGCATATGGTTCTTCTTAGTGGTACTTTAGGCTGGCTTGGACAGACCTCTATCCATGTTGGTAAAGGCGTTCATTCTTAATCTGAACTAGTTATCCAGACGCAGTACCTCTCTGGCTCCTGGAAAGAAATATGTCATGTCATATGAGCCTGGGCATGATGGCTTACACCTAAAATTTCAGAACTCAGGAGGCTAAGGTAGGAAGACATTTGTGAGTTTGAGTCCAGTCTGGGCTGCATCGTAAGTTCCAGATCAGTATAGGCTAGAGTGACACACACACACACACACACACACACACACACACACACACAGGGAAGGGGGTGTTGAATATGAATATCTGTTGTAGGATCTTTGTCATTTGCAATGAATAGTTTCCCTGGGGGCTGGGAAGCTGATCTTATACTGTCTGTCACCCTAAGGGATTTTCTAATTGCTCTGGCCACTTTTCCCTTCCTTCCCTATTCCTTGTATGGACTCATAGTTTCTGCTTAAATCTCTTTCCTAACTAAACTACCTAACCCTTTCCCTAGTTTCCCTCATTTCAGAAGGCCAGTTGAAACAGGCTGGCAGTGATTCTCAAAGTTTGTGATCATATGGAATGGCTTGTGCAAGCATCGATTTCTTGACTGTACTCAACCATTTTGGTTTCTAAGGCCTAGAGGGATCCAGGAATTCTAATGCCAGGGTCTGAGAACCATACTCGGGGAGATAACCAAAGAAAAGCTGACTCACTTTTAGTCCATTGACATGTAGTATATACTGCTCTTACTGCAGTCACTCAGAACCTTTGCCTAAAAAGAGATTTTTACTTAAACCATATCTTTCTTCCTTAGAGTCTCCATCCTGTACCTGATAGGCATAGAGTTTTGTATATAAGGGGAGGAGGGTTTGCTGAATGGTTGGTTTCTTGGCTAGCCAGCCTCAGAGGTTTCATTTATAGCTCCTAAAGAGGCCCTTAAATATTTAGAGTGCCTTCCTTCCATCAGTATTTTATTATATAAGCTACTTTTAACTCTAGGACCAGTAGGAAACTGAAGTTGATGTAATTTTGTGGCCCAGACTTGATCCATTCTTTTTAACTTCTTGGTGAATGATGATGGGGTTTTGTGTTTTATTTTGATTTGTAGGACTGTCTGTTTAACTTCACTAGGTTTTATCTCTGAAGTTATTTGAGAAGCATTTATGGAGGTGATAGAAGCTACATTGGTCCTATTTGTAGTCTGTGGATAACTTGGTTCACTGTGATGTTTCAGTACAGAGTGACTTCTATTTGATCTCTGTGCACATCTCAAATCCAAGATCTAGAACTGGCGTGATCCCTTCAGTTATGATCTTCTTAAGTACACACCCTAGAGTATCAGTGTTCTCAGTAGTACTTTCCCAGGGGACTCCAAGCAAGTCTGGGTCTTAATTGAAATAGGCTTTTAACCAGGGGCAGACCAGCCTCAGGAAAAGTGCTGGTCAGAAACTCCCCCACTGCAGCAGTCTATGGCAGACAGTGCTGGCTGTGGCAGAACATAGTAGGCACCATCCAGGGCAACAGACTTCTCTTAAGGCTAGTGAATGTGTGTGAGATCAGAGAAAAGATTCTTACTTCAGACAGAATTCTTCCCGTGTCTCCCAAGGATATATTTTTCTCCCTTAAATGCTTCTTTTTTCTTTTTTGTCTTTTTTCTACACAATAGTCAATGTTCAAGATTGTCTAAAAACAGAAAAAAAATCAGGAAATAATCCAAGAACCCAGCATTCAGAAAGGCCTGGGCAGACTCTCAGCACATTTTGTAAATGGCTGTTTCTAGCATGGAGCACTTCTGGAGTGGCATGCCAGGCTCATCCAGCAAGATTGCCACTTGTTTTTCTATTCTTTGCCCCTAGTCTAAAGTAACTTCGTAATTCATTCTAGCCTGTTTTAAGACTATTTTTTTTATTTGAGAGAGAGAGAGGATGGGCACACCAGGACCTCTAGCCACTGCAAACGAACTCCAGGTGCATGTGCCACCATGTGCATCTGGCTTATATGGGTTCTAGGGAGTCGAACCTGGGTCATTAAGCTTCACAGGTAAGTGTCTGAACAACTAAGCTATCTCTCCAGCCCCTCATTCTAGTCCTTTTTAATTCTCATGGTCTATTGTCTTTGGGTAGCTCATTTTAAAGTGAGAACATTGAACTGATAAGTACAACCCAAAGACAGAATTGTAAGTCCTTTCTGAATGGTCTTACCTGGTTCATAAAGATCTTGCAGAGAGGGAGGGAGTGAGGGAGTGTGTGTGTGTGTGTGTGTGTGTGTGTGTGTTGGGGAAACAGAGTCCCAAGCCCACCTCTGAGTTTAATTTTCTTTGCCCTGCCCTGCCCTGCCCTGGTGGAGATCCTGGCTTCTCTCTGCCCTTCCTTGGCTGCACTGAGGTGTGGGTGGAGAAAAGGGTCTTTCTGGGCCTGGGTTGATGGAACTGTAAGTACAAGCAGACTGATGAGGAAAGGCGTGTTGTTCAGATTGCATTTTGAAAGGGGCTGGGAATAACACTGGCCATGGAAATCTGCAAAATCAACACTCTTTCTTCCTGGTAAACATGAAAGGCCTGGCAGCTGCACCGCCCGCACACGTGTTTGGCTAACTGCTATTCAGGACAATGTGCTTCCCTCTGCAGCTTATGGGCGCTGACTGAAGCCAGTATTGGCATTCCAGCTCTTTGCTAGAGGGAGCAGTGAGTTTCAATGCTCTTAAGAGCAGTACCAGTTCGGGGTGCAATTGAACTTAATTGTAGCACATGCTCTCTCTTTGGGGTCATGTGGACCCTTTGCTGTGGCCCCACACCCCTGGTCACATGGTGCAGGCAGAGGACCTGACCACTTGATCAGGCAAAGGTGATTCATGGGTGATTTCCTTTCAGCAGAATCCTTACCCTCTTACCCACCCCATGACCTCCGTAATACAAGCGAATTTATTTATTTCGGACAACCAGCCCACACACAGCTTTGAAGCAGGGCCAAGGGAACATTTGCCACTGTGTGAAAACTCCTATCTTTTTGCTGCTCCCTGGGCAACTTCAGGCCTATTTCATTTGTAGAAAACTTATTGTTTGAATTTTTTGTTGTTGTTTTGTTTCTTTGAACTGAAACTATTGCTTGGCTTTCTTCAGAAAAGCCTGGCGACCAGGTGAACCGCCTGTGTTGTGTCCTCATTTCTTCTTCCTGCGTGTCTTCTACGGGCAAAGTCCAGAGAGCACTACCAAGAAAAGTGCCACAGTGGGCTTCAGGGCAGGCTGGTGGAGTGGGAGCTGTGCCAGGTCCTTTCTCTTCATCTTTTTTTTTTTTTTTTTAACTTAAGACATGATCTTGTTATGAAGCCCAGGCTGGCTCAGACTTAGGATCCGCTAGCCTCACTCAGCCTCTCAAGTGCTGGGGTGGCAGGTGCATCACCATGCCTGGCTATAATCCTGTCTTGACATAGCCTGTAGGCACTGCACAGTGTATCCAGTGACATGGGGCATCTGATGAGAACACTCTGTTAGGAGCCTGTGACTGCCATGGGGCTTGGGGTCTAGATGGTAAGAGTACTGGCAGAGTCACTGCTGGCTAAGTTAGAAGAATGAATTTTCATCCTCTTTAGTCAGTGGAAGCCTCTTGTGGAGACCTGGATCATACCCGGACCTATCCTGATTAAGATTTTTATGACACACTTCAGAGCTCTGGAAGGCAGCATGGGAAAAGTATAGATGTGCCGATGTGTGTGTATGTATGAGAGAAAAAGCGAGAAGGAAAGAGAGAGATTATATTTCAAAGTTATCAGGACTTAAAAAGCTCTTTTAAGATGTGTCTTGCATCTAGGTTACAAAACATCCTAAGGTGGGTGACACATGTCTGTAATCCCAGCACTTGGGAGGTGGAGGCAGGAGGATCAGGAGTTCATGGTTATACTCAGCTACATATTGAGTTTCAGGCTTGTTTTCAGGCCCTGTCTCAGAAACAAGCAAATAAACAACCAGACAAAATCCTGTGTGTATAGGAAAGAGGTGACCTGGTTTTAAAAGAAGCTGGGAAGAAATGATTCAGGCATTTGGAGTGATCAGAGTCAGGATCCTGAACTCCCCCCGCCACCCACCCCAAAGTCAGACCCTCCTCAGAGGGGTGAGGAAGAAGAGGGCCTCTGTGTTTGGGTGCCTGATGGTTTGGGGTTTGCCTTCTGGAACTATTGACTTCTTCACATGGGCATGCTAGACCAGTGTTCCAGGAGTAAAGTCCTTTGGCTCTGACGTCAGTACCCTTCCTCTTCTCTGGCCTCTTTTGGAGAAAGCTACTCATACTTCCTATGCAGAACCTCTTCAGGGTCTCTGCTGCCTTCCTCAGGCAAGAGTTAGGACTGCTCACTTCCTTTTTTCTGAGGGGTTTCCACTCACACGCCAGGCCCAGGGGATGGAGCTGCCTTTGATGAAAATAAAACTCCAAGTAACAACAAAACCAAGCAAAAACCAAAACACAAGGTAGCAACATGATTAAGAAAAAGGATATATATGGTACGTTGTATTTCCTCTTAAACTTATAGAACACCCAATTCTGTTCTGCAAATATGAAGAGTACAGAGAATATGATTGTAATTACATATTATATTGAGTTAGAAGGGCAGGACAGAGAGGCCACAAGAGAGGAAAGTAAAATAGGACATTGGGGTGGAGTTGAGAGATGGGGAGGGAAGAACGAGGAAGAAAGGGACACCTATGCAGGTAGAGACCAACAAAATGTACAAGAGAGCTTATGAACAGACAGAATTAGAAGTGAAACCAATTTGCAGTAACCCTGCCCCTCCCCCACTGTTGCAGCATTTTTGTCTAGGGATTCTTAAAAAAAAATCGCACTAGCATTTTCCAAGTCAGCCAGAGCTAGAGTGAGACCCTACCTTGAAAAACAAAACAAAACAAGAAAGTATGAATTCACATGTGAGAGCAATCATGATTTTTGTTTGTTTGTTTATTTGAGGTAGGGTCTCACGTGAGTCCAGGCAGACCTGGAATTCACTATGTAGTCTCAGGGTGGCCTCAAACTCACAGTGATCCTCCTACCTCTGCCTCCTGAGGGTTGGGATTAAAGGTGTGCGCCACCATACCTGGCCAAACGTGATTTTTGTCTTTCTTTTTTTTTTTAAATTATTTATTTATTTATTTGAGAGTGACAGACACAGAGAGAAAGACAGATAGAGGGAGAGAGAGAGAATGGGCGCGCCAGGGCTTCTAGCCTCTGCAAACGAACTCCAGACGCGTGCACCCCCTTGTGCATCTGGCTAATGTGGGACCTGGGGAACCGAGCCTCGAACCGTGGTCCTTAGGCTTCACAGGCAAGCGCTTAACCGCTAAGCCATCTCTCCAGCCCGATTTTTGTCTTTCTATGTTTAGTTACTTCACTTGGTAGACTTTTGTTTCCAATTCCACCTATTTTCCTGTAAATTTCATAACTCCGCTTTTCTTTATATCTGAGTTTCTTTTTATGAGAGAGAGAGAGAATTGGTGTGCCATGGCTCCCAGCCATTGTAATTGAACTCCAGACACATGTGCTATTGTGTACTTGTGTCACATTGTGTCTGGCTTACGTGGGACCTGGAGGGTTGGACATGAGTCCTAAGGCTTTGTAGGCAAGCACCTTAACCACTAAGCCATCTCTCAAGCCCACTGTTGAGTTTTTAAATATATGCATAGGAATACCTTAACTTTAGTCTTCCTTTTTTCTTGTTTTAAAAGTGTTCCTCATAGTTCTACTTGCATATAGTTTTAAGAATGAAATCCTTCTCTAGCCTCCTGCCTTTAGAGGAAGAAGAACCCTGTCTTGTTTTTATGCAAGTTGTTGAGTATCACACTTTGTTTGAGGGGAACAAGGTTTCCTTATGGACAGCAACATGCATAGCTTTTGTGGCTTTTGTGGATGTTGTCATTCATACTTTTAAAATCTAGCCCAGAACTTTAAGTTACAGGTTTAGATCAGGCCATGTGTTGCTATCAGCTCCATAGACCAAAGAGAACCCAGGGCCTGATAGAATCTGGACTGAATGTAGGGCAGCTCCTGGATATTTTTTAGACCAATTATTATTAATACAGACTTACTTTACTTGGCTTGGATCATAAAAGCTTACAGTATAGAGGTATTTTGCCACCCCAGAGAAGTGTTTGCTAAACTTTGGTTAACGTGGGCATCCTAGAAGGCACCTCTACCAAGATCTGGGTGCCAGGACATTCGCAGGAAATCAACTCCTTTGTCTACCATTGTGGACAGTGGGGAGATGTCTGGGTGCCAAGGACCCAGCTGGAGTTTGTTTGAAGTCTTTTTTTGTTTGTTTGTTTTTTCAAGGTAGGGTTTCTCTCTAGCTCAGGCTGACCTGGAATTCACTGTGCAGTCTCAGAGTGGTCTTGAACTCACGGCTTGTTTGAAGTCTTAATGGTGTCACATGTACTTGAGGACTGCCATAGTCCAGTCTCTGGGGTATGGCATATGGACTGTTTCCAAGTGTCCAAAGTATTACTTCATTCCTAGGGCCACCCCCAGCCATCTCTAAATTCTTTGTGTATCTCCAGAGGACATTCCTCCAGTCTTATCCTGTTTCCTCTGGGCTTGTGAGTGGCTTCCACTCCCTGCCCTTTGCCTGTCTATTTATGGCCCGTCTGAGTACTGGAGAAGACCACACTGGGACTGAAGGTCAGTGATCTTGCCATCTTCCTCATTAACATGGAATGAGGGAAGCAGATAGGGCAATGCCTGTGGCTTCCAGTGAGACAAACTTGAAGCCCATGAATCAAAGTCACAAGGCCGCTTAGAAGCCACATAACTGGTAGAGCTCTGCTTGCAGACCTATGGCAGTGAGTGCTCATTCTCACTTGCCGTTAGCCAAAAAGCTGAGGTGCCATAGAGAGGTCATTCTCTTCAGCCACTCTAGCAGCGCTGGATGGCTCTTCCTGGGAAGTTCTTTCCTGCTGAACTAGCATCTGTGAAGGTGCAGTTTGTCCATCTAGTTTCACATGGCTCTTCCTTGTTCTGGCATAAGTGATATAAAGTGAATAATAGATGCACTTTGGGAAAGGTAACAGCACTGTACTATACAGATACAAGAAACACTGATGGGTTTTTATGACCTTGATAGTCAGCCTTGAACTTTCAGCGTTGAGTACACCACTAATCTGATTTGAACTTCCAATATCATGTACTCCATTAGCACAGAACATTGTGATAACCTATTTTAAGGAAACTCTTTCCTGGAATTTCATTCAGTGTTGAAAAGCACTTTATTGAAAAGCCTTTATTCTACAAAAGTGCCAACCAGTGACATATAAGAGTAGTCTGGAAAAAAAAAAAAAAAAAAAAAAAAGAATAGCCTGGGCCACCAGCTATTTTGGCTTAGGTGTCCTGTCCTTTCTTTGTGCCCCACTTTGTTTTCACATTTCTCCTTGTATGTGATCATGCATGTGCGTATTTTGTTTTAAATATTTTTAGATGGAAAATATTAAATAAGAATTATATTATGATGACTTTAAAATGACATACTGGAGTTAAATGATAAGTGATATAGGTATATTTTAGTCCTTGAGATCTTTAAGGAGGAACAAGAAGTCATATTTTATTTAAGGAAGGCTCTGGCTCTTTTGGATGAAGGGACAGTGTAATGGTTAAGAACAAGCTTTTAGGGGTGGCTTACTTTGATTCCATGGCCAAGTCATCCCTCACTGTAAGTGCCTGAGGTTTATCCCAAGTCCCCACCCACTATGTCTAAATATGGCTGAGGCTGGGGACCCAGTTTGGTAAATGTCAGGAACAAGTGTCTGTGTGTATATTTGGGTCTTTGGTAAAGATGAGCTTGAGCGGAGTGTGGTGGTGCTGGCATGTATTAACCAGCACTCAGGATGTTGAGTTGTGAATTTGATGCCAGCCTGGGCTATATAGCTAGAGTCAGCCTATAAACAAACAAACAAACAGGCCAGCCAACCAACCAACCAGGATTGATAGGCAGCCATTACATGTTTCTCTTACCTGTCCTGAGATGATGATGATGATGATGATGATGATGATGATTCTCCTCCTCTTCCTCTTCTTCCTCCTCCTCCCTTAAAAAAAAAAACCCTAAAATACTTATATTCCCTGAAAAATTTTCCAGGATACAGTTCATTGAAATGGGCTAGCCAATTATTCTTTACAGTGCTCTGGCAGCAGAGATGGTGTCGCATCTTTATGAGGTCACCATAAAAGGAGCTGGTAAACTCTAAGCAATGCCTGAGTTGCCAGAGAGGCTCAGTTTTCTTTTCTTTTTCATTATGATTTTGATTTATTGGAGTCTGATAGGATGGTATCAGTGACATGAGGAATAATTAAGGTATCTTTTGAAATTCTATCCTGGAAGCTCACCAGGAACTGACCCAGATTCCTGCCAAGGTACACATCACAGGTTTTGGAGATTTTTAAACTGTTTTTAAAAATTCTCCTTTGAAATGCTAGACTTTTTGATACTCAGAGAGTATTGTTTTAGTGGGTGGGGTTCCTTTTTGATGCTCATAGTTAAATAAGGTGCGTATGTTGTATATGTGAGAGTTTCTAGGACACCAAGAGGCAAGACTTGCACGTGTGTGTGTGTGTGTGTGTGTGTGTGTGTGTGTGTGTGTTTTGGCAGCTACTCCTAAAGCTTTCCTGACTATTACTGCTTTTATGAAATCATCAGAAATTCTTGCCATGTTAGAATAATGTGTATGATCTTCTATGTTTAAGTAATAATGATTTGCCTTAAGATGAGAGATGGGGGTAGGGCAACAATAAACCAATGTGTTAACATTGGTGGGTGGATTAGTGTATTTAAAGACTTCCTTTGTTTTCCCAGTTTTCTATGATGAACACGTGTTATTATTATATTGGAATGATTATTTGGAGAAAAGCATGGCTGCTTTCAGACTCACTCTCAGTCTGTCCAAGAGAGAGCTAGGTGGGGAACACAGGAGGAACAATAGATGGGAGCTTAAGGACATTTGGAGCCAGGGCTGCCATGGGAACTATGTCCTTGATTTTTCTGTCATCAAAAATCTCCTTTTATATTGTTGTTATTTTTATGCTTACTTTCTTCTAAATATTCCTTGCTTTGAAATATTTCATTTAACCCAGCAGTTTTTTTTTATTAAATAATAGTATATTTTTCTTTTCCTGGTCAATCTAAGATAGACTTAACTGTTTATTAGAATTTCCTGGTTTACCTAATGGAGTTGATAATCTAGCTGAGAGCAAACATGTGATGTGTAAGTTGTCCTTTCTGTTAGGCACTCATGTATATTCTACCTTCATTGCTACCTATGTGGAACTTTCCAGATCAAAGACTTAGATTTATGGTTCTGCAGTTATATTTGTGTTTGGGATCTGAGGCCCTGCATTCCTGTGTGCTGGTATTTCTCCCCATAAACCTGTGTTGGTTTTGTTTTTAATGCAGCACTAGCTAACATCCTAAAACTGGATGATGCAGTGAATCTTTGAGACCAAGTTAATCTTTGTCTACCTAGGCCTTCATCATCCTCATAATTGCCATGGTGATGATAGTTGTTGTCTACCAAGTGAGCACTTGCCATGTGCCAGCTGCTGTGTTTGGTGTCTCCATAGGTGTTCTCATTTGATCCTTGTAACTCTGCTGGGAAGCAAAGGCAGGTAATTGTCCCCCCTTTTATTGATGGGAACATTGATACTCAGATTTCAATTTGTTTTGTTTGTTTTTGAAGCAGGGTTTCACTCTAGTCCAGGCTGACCTGGAATTCATTCTGTAGCCTGGGCTGGTCTTGAAGCCACAATGATCCTTTTACCTCAGTCTCCAGAGTGCTGAGACTGAAGGTGTACACCATCATGTGGTAGGCTCAGAGACATTACATAACTTGTCCAGCATCTTGAGGTTTGAAAACAGCCAAGCTAGAATTTAAATTCTTCTCTACCTCTTACCACTTTGGTATCTTTTCCTCCTTAATCACATCTTCCATACCAGGACTGCAACTCTGAATCATCTCAACATGCCACCCACCACCTTTGCGTATATCTGCAATCAACTCTCTTGTCACAGTTCCCCACAGGGAAGGTGGCCAGTAACTTCTCTGCCAGGCCCTGCTGGACCAGGCCGGAGTGGGCTTCTCCCAAGTGTGGGATGTACTTGGACTTGGCTGTTTCCTTGCTTATGCTTTGCTCTGATATTAAGGCTTTTGGCAGTCCAAGGAGGCATTTCCTAACCATGGACTCCTTTGAGAATCTGATGAAAGCTTTGAATTCTTTGCCCATAAAAGTTAAAGTAACCAACATTTATTTATGTTATAGGCATTATGCTAAGTGCCTATGTATATTATATTTTTCAGTCTTCTTCATTACCCTATAGGCAATAGGTCTTATTGCTATCCTCATTCTGTAGATGAGAAAACAGTCATTGAGATGTTAAAAAAATTCTTGCCCGTTCAGGCGTGCTGAATAAGACCGCTGGCCTTGTGGGATTGGCAGTATGTAACACTCTGCACGAAAGACTCAATATTGTACACAAAGATTCTTGATGTTCTTAATCAAATCCATAAAGATGCAGTATTCAGGAAATATAGCAGATTACAAATGGGAAGTGGGTATGGTTAGGGCAGAATCAGATATTAAGAAACTATTAAGACCAGCTTCAAGGAGGCCAGATAGAAGTGACCCTTCAGGCTGAGAAAGAAAGAGTCTGGCAAGAGAAATGTTGCAGTGGAGACCATGGGATCCTCTGGTGGAAGAGCCTCCTGCCAACCAGTGGAAATGGCCGATGTAGCCATAAGTGCACGTCTTTGATGGGCTGATGAGAAACAGATGTAATTCAGTATTTTGTATTATTGACATCTTATATAAGAAAGTTAATAAATGAGAAGGGTATCGTGAGGAAAAAAAGTCTTGCACATGAATATACGTCAAGAAAATACTATAGTCTTTGCATATGATTTTAGATCCAGCTTAAGATCTTCAGTTCTAAAGCCACCACCTGCATGGACTGCATACAGGAATTTGTAACCGGAGAGCCCATGAGATCTTACCACCAGGGCTGGTAACCAACCTGCTTATCCAGGTGATGGAGCGAGGGACAGCTGTTTTGGGCTCCCCTTGTCAGTCTTCCCCCATCCTCAGATCAGTTAGGTGAGTTTGTGTGATAGTTTCGAAGTGTCCATGTTTCATAGGGATCCCACAAAATGACTTAATTGTATTTAATGTTTGGTGAGGAGTCAGACATGCTAGACTTCTTTCTTGGCCCTTCTACTGCTGAGCCTGAATCTACATGCTCCTCTGTAACCCAGAGAGGATGAACTCTTCCCTAGGTTAGGATGAGGACATTCTCTCCCAAGTTGGCAGAGTCACTGCTTTTAATGTGTCTGCAGTGTGGCCCACAGGCATAATGGCCTGCTTGAAGTCTAACATACACATAGCCCCACTCAGATTATGAAGTCCCAAAATTGACCTGTGCTCACTGACCATGATTGACAACAGTAGCTTAGCTGCAGTGAATATTTTCTTAGAGCTATAATCAGTGTCAGTAATAATTTAGACCTTGGAATAGTTTGTACTCTTTTTTTCTGTCTGCCCTTCTCTTCATCTGTCCATGACTCCCACAGCAGGTACCTTTAAAATCATAGAGTTGTGTGGGAAAAGAACTCAAATCATGTATAGCCAGCCACCTATTCTCTAGTTTTGCAGAAAAGGAAACAGTCTCGGTGATGCAGAAGCTTGCCCGAGGCCTCATGGTTAATCCACAGCAGGGCAGAACATTGGGTATCATTCCTTCGGTGCCATGACAGCTATCCTTATTCTCTCTTTTTGTTTCTTTTTCATGTTTTTGTTGAGTGTGTGTGGCATGATGTGATGTGTGTGTGGTGCGTGCATGTGTGTGTGTAGATGCTCATGCTCATTGCATGCTGTGTAGAAGGCGGAGAGGACTATCTGGTGTCTTCTATTGTTCCTTGTGTTTCCTTGAGATGGAGTCTCTTACTCAGCATGGAGCTGCTGTTTCTAGTCAGTGAGCCCGAGTGATTCTCTGATCTCGATCTCTTCCTCACAAGTGGGGTCACAGGCGTGCGTGCCCATGCCCAGCTTTGAACATGGGTACTTGGGAATTGAACTCTAGCAGCGTCAGGTCCCCTCAGGCCTTCATGTTGGTGTGCCAAGTGCTTCTAGCTACTGAGTCATTTTTCCAGCCCCTTATCGACTTTCTCAGCTCCCTTCACAAGTAGATGCAATTCATGATCACGTTTTATTTTATATGGCCCTTGCCCCTTCTGCTTCTCCCTTTAAAGTAGAGGCTGGGTCAGTTCATCTGTGTCTCTCTCTTCCTTCTCACTTCCTCCTACACTACCTCAATGTAAGTAGAGCCGTCTCAGAATGCATGGTGCTAGACCCACCGTTCCTTGTGCTTCAGTCATTGTTGACTTTCCTGATCATCAGGATAGATCTCTGCTTTAGGCTGAGACCTGGGAAATATCCCTCTCCAGGCACTGCTTTACCTCAGTTAGGCTGGTGGTGAATACGGCCAAACAGTATGTTATGGGGAGCTTTTGGTTTATGAGTGGCTCTGCTGGGGCTCTGTCCAGCACGGATGTATCTGGAGATGAAGAGTATCTTTCCTGACTCTGGCCCATGCTCTGATTAGTGACACAGTTTAGCACGGCCGGGCTTAGCTGAAATAGTACTCTACTCACTACCCCTTGCTGTATGCCACTGAGTGTTCATGGACTTCCTCCTCTTCTCTCTGCTGAAGAGAATTCCATTGTCTATCAAGTCGGTCTTCCCAGTTACTCGACCAGCTAAGGAGAACTTTCTCTTAGCTGTTTCTGGGCTTTCTCCTATAGAGTCAGAGCAACGAGTAGAGGCTGCAATTGGAGGGTCAGGGGGTTGGGATAGTCAGTCAGTGTGTGTATGTGTGGTGTTTGTACGTGCATGTGTGTGAGGAGGGGAGCTGCACTTGTTTCCTGGAAAGCCCAGTATTTGTGTTGGGGAGCAGAAGCTCCAGGAAGGAGGAATGAGAGAAGAGTGTGCTTGAACTGGCAGGAGGTGAGGGCGGGTGCAGAGTGGGGAAACATCTCTGGAGGAGCCACTGCCGTCTGTGATGGCATGCATACCAAGTGGTAGAGAAGTGTAAAGGACTTCAAGGATGCTGTTCTATGCATCAAGAATTCGCACTGGGCTACCTGCAAGCCCAGATATGTGTATGTTTGGGGTCCACCAGCATGCTCTGTCTGGGAGGTGGAGGCTGACAGTGGAGCAGTAGCATGTGAGAAACAAAACCTGGAAGGCAGGTGGTTTATGGTAGTGCTGAGTATGTGCATCCATGCTGGTGTGCTGCAGTCACCATGTGGCTTGTTACTGTCTCCTAGTGCACCTCAGCTCACTCTCCTGCACTTGAAGCACAGAAATGTCATAGATTTAGTTGCTTATTCATTTTATACCCTATACTCTATAAAACAACTTGAAGCAATGTGGATTTAGACTGGGGAATGTGCCAATTCATTCAGGTTGTACCCCCCCCCATAAATAGAAGGAAATTTGCTTTAAGAAGAAAGAAGAGATTGCGTTTCTAGGCCATGTTTTACTGACAGAAATATTTTTATAGAAGGATACTTTTAACTTTTGTTCTCCAAGAAATTTTTCTTTTGTACTGGCTTGAGGCAAAAGTGGTTTAACATACAAGAGATTTTTAGGCCAAGGGAAAGAGCAGGGCTGTTTGGCTTAGATAAAGAGTGCTTTCTTCTGTCAGCCAGCCTCCAGGGGTCCAGGTGATTTGTGTGCATTGCCTGTCCAACATTCATGTTCCATGATGTGACTTCTTAGCGAGTCTAAAGGTCCAGAATAAGCAGGCTGTCAGGACTTGCAGGTCTGTGCGTGGAGCCCTTTCTTGAGGTTTGAGGAGAAGCAAAGGCAGCACTTACGCACAAGAGGGATCCTGAAAGCTTGGATGAGACTTGGTGCCATTGGGTCGCAGGTATGGGCAGAAAGAGGATATTCCCTGGGCCCTCTAGTGTGTTGCTGGTATTGCTTGGCAAGCACCAAGCAGCACAGTCTTGTCAAGCTGTTGGATGTTGTGACATTGTGTGTATGAATGTATTTTTATAGTGCTGGGGATTAGGCCCAAGGCTTTACACTTGCTTAGCAATCACTCTACCACTGGGCTATGCACTTAGCACCCATGTCTATATTGTTTGACTATCTTAAGGAGGCTTGGGTGAAGACAGGAAGTACCAGCTCCCTTAATATGTTTGAAACAATCCCCAGAACAGATAGTGACTTTCTGCTTAGGTTTAAAACTTCCCTTGCAAAGCATCCTTCTGCTGGGGAGAGGTCTGTAATGTTTCTTTGCTCACCTTGGGCCACATCTTCCTTGTTTAAGCTGGCCTGTCTGGCTGTGGGCTATAAGAACTCAGACAACCCAAATGGTATTGGTCACAATTCTTTAGTTATATCAGTACTTACCAGAGTGACTCCCAGGCCAGAATACCAGGATACTCAGAGCTGCTTGTGAATAATGCCCGTGCCTGGACCTGACCAGGGACAGAACCAGACTCTGGAATGGGGAGGGGATTGACCTCCCTAAGAGATGTCTCTGTGCTTTGTAGGGAGAGAACCACTGAGCCTTTTGCTGCTGTGTGCAGGACTGGGCGGTGGTGGTAGTAAAATTGAGGCTGAGATCCTGAGTTCAAATTTTGTGTCTTTAAGGAAAAATGGGAAGAAAAAGAATGGGCAGTATGCTGTGTTGGGAACCATCTGTGAGAAGATGCATGGCAGGGTGTAGGAGGCTATTACCATGTAGAGAGGGGAAGCTGAGTATCAGGGAGATGGTTCCTTTGCCTACTGTCACATAGTTGGTAGGTAGAGACCAACCTGGCCAACATCCTCAGCTTTTTTATTATGGCTGCAGTTCCCATACTAGATTAATGAATGTCTCTCAAGAATAACTTCAGTAAACATAGGATGTGAGCTATATATGTGATTTAAAATTTTCTGGTAGCCATATTTAGGAAGTAGAAACAGATGAAATTATTTTTAGAATGTTTTTATTAACCCAATATCTCAAAATTATTTAAATGCCAAGTGTTTTAAATTCAGTGTGTACATTGTCTACATAGCCTATCTCAAGTCACACTAACCCCATTTCAGGAGCTCCAGAGCCATGTGAGCTAGTGGTTACCACATAAGATAGAGCAGCTATAACATCTGTTGACATAGAGATGTGTGTTTTGCTTGTCCGTTCAGGTGGCAAGGGTCACAGTTTTCCAGATCACTGGTTTCTAAACACCCTGGCATGGATCAGTGCCAAGCTGTCTGCATGCATGTCACCTGAGGGAGGAGGGTATTGAAATTTCTCCATCAGATTGGATCCCCAGGTAAGCCTCCATGCATCCTTGTTGGGAATGGCTGCACTACAAACATTCACTGGCCAACTTACTTGGGTTTTCCGAGACTGTGCCCTGCACCCTTTACAGGGACAGCGACATTCTAAGCACGTTCTTTGGGGGTGGGAATGAATGGTGGTGAGGTAGAAAGGGCAAAGAATGTATACCCTAAGGGCCCTTTCCTTCCCTCAGCTAAACAGAACTGGAGTTTCAGTGGGGAAAAGTAATCTTGCTTATTTATTTGGATGTGATCATGCATAAGAGGTAGAACTTTCCCTTTTCCTGCCTGACAGAAGGATCTTAAAAGGTAAGGCCAAGGAACCAAAATATTTAGGGAAAATGTGATACTGTGTACTTAAGATGTGTTCTTTTCCAGTGGTTTGTTTTAAAAATTTGTTTGCTGACAGTGTAAGAAATTTGGTCCTAAGGGCCCAGGAGTTTAAAATCTCAAATGCCTCAGAGGTCAGGAAGATAGCTTGGCAGGCAAGGTGAGAGATGGCCAGTCAAACTGGTAGGAATGATCTTGTTTTTTATAGAAATGTGGTTGCAGCCTTCTCCTTTTATTAAAGGTAAGGTACCTTTGGTCTTTCTTGTTGATAGAGAAATATTTGTCTTCTATAAGAAAAAAAAAAAAAAAGCAGTGCATGTAGCTATTGTAACTGGTGACAGATGATGGACCTCTGTCAGGGAGATAGCTGTGTGGTGACCAAGGAAAGGAAGTAGCTGCCTATCCAGCTGTGTTCAGTGTGGCTCATTAGTTCTCATGTGACCACATCTTGCTGTTTTTTTTTTTCTTTTTGTGTGTGAGTGTACGTGTGTGTGTAGGTGCACATACATGCTTTATACATGTGTGTGAGAAGGCCAGAAAACAACCTTTGGTGTTGTTCCTCAGGCACTCTCTGTTTTTGATACAAGGTCTTTCGCTGGCATGAAACTTGGCAGTTAGGCTAGACTGACTGGGCACAGAGCCCTGGGGACCCACCTGTCTTTGCCTTCCCAGCACTGGGATTACAAGTGTGTACCTCTGTGTTCAGCTTTTTTTGAACATGAGTTTTGGGATTGAACCCAGGTTCTAATGCTTGCAAGGCAAGCACTTTACCAACTAAACTATCTTTCCAGCCCATTTCTTGTGATTTTTAAGAAGTCATCTTGTAAAATTATAAAGTCTTTGTTTTGATTTAACAGTCGAGAAATAATTAAAAAGATTCACAGGAAGTTGTAAAAAAATGGCATAGAAATGTCCCTATGTGTCCCTCACCCAACTTCTCTAAATGGCAATATTTTAGATAGCTAGTACAGCCGAGAGTGTATGAAACGCTGCACTCTGTAGACATTATTCTATAAAGCTGATTACAGATTCTGATTCCACTGGGTTTTACACATACTCAGTTGTAGGATGTGCAGTTCCACTTAATTTTAATTTTTAAAAAATATTTATTTATTTATTATAGAGAGAGAGAGAGAATGAGCATGAGCACTGCAAATGAACCTCAGATGTATGCATCACCTGTGCATTTGGCTTACATGGTTACTGGGGAATCAAAACTGTGTCCCTAGGCTTCTCAGACAAGTGCCTTAACCACTAAGTCATCATTCCAGCCCCCATTTGTTTTTATCATGTGCACATTTTTTATAATAACTGCCATAATCAAGAAAATATCTGGGAGCCTGACATGGTGGCACATGTTTGTAATCCCATACTTTGGAGGCAGAGGAAGGAGTATCAAGAGTTTAAGGCTAGGGGCTGGAGAGATGGCTTAGTGGTTAAGGTGATTGCTTGTACAGCCCAATGACCTGGGTTCAATTCCTCAGTACCCACATAAAGTCAGATGCACAAAGTGGCACATGCATCTGGAGTTTGTTTGCAGTGGCTGGATACCCTAGCATGCCCATTCTGTCTGTCTGTCTTCTCTTTCCTTGCACATAATTTAAATAATTAAATAAATGAAATATTAAAAACAAGAAGAGTTCAAGGCTAGCTTGGATTGCATAGTGAGTTCTAGGCCAGCTTGAATGAATGTGTGTGTGTATTTTCACATGCACACATACACACATATACATACACATATACGTACAATGTGGCTTTGATATATTCTGTTAGGAAAGTGTATGTGGGTGTAAATTTGGCTTTTACATTGTCTCTGCAAATAAATTGGAAACTTTTTTGAGTCTATACAACATGCCCTAGGCCTGCTAAGACTTGATTTCTATTCTAGTCTAGCTCTTTTTTTATTTAAAATTTTTTTTTAATTAGTTGTATACACAGAGACAGAGCCTCTGTCTCTGGATATCTGGTTTGGTAGTTGTTGAATGTTCTCTGTGTCTATCTCTTTCACCCTTGTGCTGGTACCATGTTCACCAAGAAAGCAGAACTCTTGCTCATTTCCCCAGTTACTCTTGGTTTCAGGTGGGGCCCTGTTGAGGTATGATGGGATGATTCTTTCCTGAGGCCCTGTGTCCATCTGAAAAAGAGAAACAAATTCTCCAATGGAGAGTGAAGTCAGCACTGGATAAATGGGATGACCATTATTCTTTTAGAGAGAATTTAATAGGTGTAGGCCCTCTTATAGCCTACAATTGGTGGGAGCTTGATAATGAAGAGCAGACTTGTGTTTTGGATATGGTTCTGGCTTGTTTCCCAGCTCCAGTTATGGATTCCATACCACTGAGTAGATCAGTTAGCCAAATCAAGAGCGGTTGGGTTCCCACCATGGTTGTGCGCCACTATGGAACTTGTGTGAGCATCATGTCAGGTTGTTTGCTGCTGAGTAGCTTAGACCATGAGTTGCTTGGACAGATGTTGATCATTTTCCCCTAGTCACTCATGTAGTGCCTTCTAGC